>NW_026535821.1:1333669-2667339 GCF_028551555.1 Melozone crissalis
CACTCTAGTGGGCTGTACTCTGATGTTCCTATGGGACATAGGCGCAGCTCATCAGGCCCATGCTACTCCCTCCCTCCCAGCCAGCTCCCGTTCCACAACAGCCAGCCCCTGCCCTGCCAAAAAGCAACTTGGCTACAGCTGGCTGAAGAAAGATTCCCCCTCCTTCCCTCCCTCCTTCCTTCCCTCCCTCTTCCCCCTCTGCCAGCCAAGGGGGGAACTTTGCTGCCCTGCTGGGCCCCCGGCTTTGGGCTCACCTGACATCTGGGTGTAGAACGTGTCCTGGAGGATCGTGCTGCAGCCAAAGTCGATAAGCTTCGCCTCACCTGTGGCCAGGTAGATGAGGACGTTCTCGGCCTTGATGTGGCGGTGCAGGACACCCCGGCTGCTGCTGCACCACACGGCCTCCAGCACCTGGCGGAGCAGCCCCTGCACCATGGGCTCCGTCAGGAACCGCCGCTCGTGCAGGAAGTACCAGAGGTGCTGACAGCACTGCGGATGCTCCATGAGCAGCGCGAAGCTCTCGGGCACCTCGAACTAGTCCAGGAGCTGCATGACGCCGCAGAAGCCAGGCCGCGACACCTTCCACAGCAGCGCCGGCTCCAGGGGCACAAGGGCGCCCTTGCACTGCGTGGGGACCGCAATGCCGTCAGCGGGGCCGATGCTACACCGCACCTCGGGCAGCCCTTGCCCGGCCCCGCCACGGCTCGCCATGGCCTGACCCGGGGCGCTGCGCGGCCTCCACTCACTCCACGCTTGCGCTTGCTGCCCTCGCTGCCGCCCTGCCAGGCCTCGCCCGGCACGCCCCGCCGGCTCCTCCCGCTGGCCCCGCTCACTCACCAGCCGCACCCACTCTGAGATGCGCTCCTGGGACACTCGCTTGATGGCCACCTGCGAGCCAAGGCAAGCGGCGGACTTAAGATCACACTTGGTTAAGAGCGTATAAGCCAGAGAACACGCAAAATAAAAAAAACTTTTTTCTTCTCGTACCCTGATCACATGTGTATTTCACGTCTGGCCTAATGGCGACAGTTGCCCCATCTCTGGGTCAAGAAACAAGTATTATCTGACAGGTAACTTGTCAACAAACTGAGAAAGAAATTAGTACCTGGGCATGCAGATTTCTGAAGGGAGGAAAGAAAAGTGTTGACAAGAATAAGCCTGAATTTTAAATGCCTGAAACACTCAAAAATGACATGTTTTGGGATATTGTACCAGATGTTACACAGAGTTCAAGCAAACCACAACTCATTAGTATCTGGACTTCATTGCCCACTATGCTTTGAAATGTTGCTTGAAGGCACTTTGTGTCAAAGATCCAGTTCCTGTAGGCCACTGTAGATGTAGATCAAAATCCTACCAAAAAATCCATGTCCAAACCAGCAAGAGTGAGACTTTTGTCCTTGGCAGTAGCTTCCAGGTGCTCCTGGAAATCCCCAGGCCTAGACACAAAGATGTGTATTCAACGGAGGGAGAGAAGCATCATGCTTAGCTCTAACTGTGACCTTTGCTAGCAGATCTTACTAGCAGGTAACAAATTCCATTTGTTCTGCTCTTAGCCAGAGCCAAGATGGGAATCACAGTTTAGATCACAGGAGAAGATCACAGGAGCCTCAGCTTTTCCAGAAGAGGAGAAATACAAAGGATAGTAAATTTGGGTTGGGTTTTCAGGGTGTTTTTACAAATCCATAGACAAGTGATGAAGCTTAAGAGATGACAGCAAAGGAAAATCAACAGATATGCTGAAAGCAAGTGAAGAGGAAGGAGACTTTAAATTCACTGAAAAGCTGCACAGAAAGCTTCTCTACTTTTTGCAGTTGCTTCAAATTTGAAATGACAAATTCTTGTAGCACTTCCAACTTCTTTTTATTAATTCTAGATTAAAGACAATCAAAACTGTGTACTCCTGCTTACAGTATGCGGTAAAGCACAGGAAGCCATTAGAGTAAGAAAAATTGTGTTTAGAAGGCTGAGGCAGCCTTAGGGGTAGGAGGAATGGGGAGGTGTGGAAATCAGGCCTGTGGGCACCATTCAAGGAGCATCCAGGCCCTGAGCAGTCCCTCACAGTGGGTATCCCAGCAGATGGAGTCCAAATGGAGCCACAGCTGGGTGGGAAAAGTGCCAGGCTGGTGAGCCGTGGTTAGCAGGGGCTCCTGCATCAAATTGCTCCCTGATAGGTGTGGTATGCTGTGTGTGTGTGTGCCCAACAGCTGGCAACAGCAGGCTGGCCCAGATGTGGGAAAAGGCCAAGGAAGCAGAAGAGTGGGAATGGGGCTCTGAGGAGGCCCTGGTGGTTGCACACACCCGTGGGGGATGAGGCTGGCCCAGATGGGCCCTGGGGCTCTGGGTTGAAAAGGGAGGAAAAGAGAATCAGGGAGGAAGGGCCAGAAGCCGCTATGACAATGCCATTCCATCCCATAGGTGACATAGTGAGAGGAGGGTGGGAACCAAATGGTGATTGCTGCTGATCACCCTGACATCTCCAAGACAAGAGGCCCAGCAAGGACTGCACATCTGCCTCCTAGTGTTGTCCTGAATGTGAGCTCATCTCCTGGCGTTCATTACCCGCAAGTCTCTCAGCTTCCCACGGGCATTCCACACTTCAGGCAAGCAAAGCTGCTTACCTCACTATGTTCTTTGGGCCTCTGAAAGGGATTTTCCACTTAGCTACAGCCTGGCAAGGAAGGGAGTCTTACAACACTCTGGATATTTTAGACTTTTATTGGCACCCGGGCTGAAACAAAGTATCCCCTCGCCACTTCTCCATCTTCATCCTTCTGTCCTGCAGGTGGCCTGTTCAGGCTGACAGATTGGAGCACCTGCAGGCTCCAGTTGGGCTGCAGCCCAGCTTTTCCTCTCACAGCTTAATTCTTATTATGACAATTCTTTCGTTTCTACTTAAAAGATACCTCAGAGCTTCCCTAAATTAACAACACTCTACTCTAAGCTAAACAATCCTCTATTATCTAAGCTATCTATGTTCCAAATGTTGGGATTCATAAAATTTGAGGGTTTTGAGAAAGTGGTAAAAAAGACAGGCCTCAGACAGCAGATTTGTGAACATTGCTAATACAGCAAAAAGTTTTCTAAGCAGTAGAGCAGACATGAGAAATAGAACAATAAGCCCCTGTGATTTACCCTTATAGGTTGCAACAAGTTTATTTAATGTATATCTTTAGAAGGTTAGTATGAATGAGCCTCTGTGCTTTGTCTCTCATAAACGAGCCATTGTGTTAGAAAATAAGTCCTTATTTTGTTAACTACTGTTACGTGTGTTTCATATGATTGGATAGAATTATTGTCAATATGTTTTGCTCTATGTGTGATTGGCTGAAACTTAGGCTGAGAGGGTTTTATGCTACCCTGTAATGTGACGTTTCCTTGGCATTCCATTTGAATCAGCGAGCTGTAAACATATCCTGTCTCCATTGTCCTAACAATGTACTGAGACTGATGTTTGAAATAAACAGCTCACGACACTGATTCAGAGTGTCCCATTCCGTTTGTGGCTGTATATAGCGTGCCAATAGCACCATAGTCCTTAGAAGTTGATCCCTATATTTCCTAATTTTTTAAACGTTCATCTTTTTGAGAAAGAAAAAACAACAGAGTTTTAAATGGAACCTAACACACCCAACCTAACTTAACCTAACCTAACCTAACCTAACCTAACCTAACCTAACACACACGTAATCTAACCTAACCTAACCTAACCTAACCTAACCTAAGACCTAAACTGAGCAAATATGAAAAATGTCACATTTCCTATCTAGGGCACAGCTCCTCTTAATACTTGGGGGATGGCTGAAGCTCTGCCTCAAGATGACACATCCCCTTTTCCCTCCTCTCAGCTGGCGGGGCATAAGGGTCTCCTCAGGTGCAGGTGTCTCCTCTCCAGTCTTCCTGCACTTGCTTGGCTGAAATGATCAGAGCAGCCAGGATGGAGGCAGGATGGCCTGAGGTCACAAAGGGATGCTGCCCAGGAGAAAAAGAACAAAGAAAGGAACTCTTACTTTCCAGGACCCATCCTCACGGGCTCAAGCAGGATTCCCTGGCTACCAGGAAGACACACCAAGAGCACCGAGGGCAGCATGTCCCCCTGCACCTTCCTGTCCTGGGAGCTGTCTGCGTCACGTGGCCCACACTCCTCCTCATCCCTTCATGCAGGTGTCCTCAGCTGATAGGTCTTTTTGCCCCTTTGCTTTTTCTTACCTGCAGGAGTTCCTGGGCAGAGCAGCGCCTGTCCTCGTCTGCCTGCAGGCAGCAGTGGAGGAAGTTGTGCAGGAGAGCCGAGTGGTGCCTGGGCTTCTGCAGTTTTGAGGGCCCATTCCTTTCTATCAGTTCAAAAACCTACAGCACAAAGATGCAAGAGGACACTGCACCTGCTCCTTTGCTAGCCACATCAGCTCTCTCCATGATAGTGGAGCTCTGGGAAAAGTTAAAGATAGAATCTAAAATGTTAGGCTTTGTGCTTTCCCAGATCAACTGCACCTGCGTAAGCAGTATGATAAAGTACATAATTGTTAGATGTGATGATTGTTTAGTAATTAAATATAATTACTATATAACCAGAAGAAGAATAATGAGAAAATATGTTGGAAATTCAGAGAGGGGCTAAATTTATGTATACAATAGAACAATATAAGTTTAATAATTAACATGAAAGTTATATAAAGATAGAGTATAAAAACATGATCATTTTGGATGTATGGTTGGAATCAAATTTGGGTAATACCCTGATTCCCAGAGCTCTTGAATAAAAAGCACCGCATATAATCCCTACGTGATTATGTGTTTTTGAACGCTAACATTTTGGCGACCCAGATGGAACCGTTGTGAGTGCTGCTGAGCGAGTTCGCGACTTGATCACGCTCCAGCCGGCACCGAGGGATTCTTGGGGAGCCCATTGACCGCGACTGCTCCTGCCGCTCACAACGTCCCCAGGAGAAAGGTAAGGTGCTTTTTTTACTTTGGTTTGGTTTGGATGCCTGCCAAATAAGACACAGCAAAAGCTACGCTTGGTTGGGCTAAAGGAATTCCTGGTGGTACAAGCCTAGGCGCCATTCCATAAGACAATCACAAAAGCATTGCAGGTTCAGCATTTGTGGTGTAATTGAAATGGAGAAATTTAAAGGGATTTTGGGCAGTAACACCCCTATCCCGCAAAATTCTCCTTTGGGGTGCTTATTAGCACATTGGAAACAGGGTAACTTTGGGGAAGAATTACGTAAAACTAAGTTGATTGATTACTGTAATTCATGGTGGCCAGAATATGCCTTGGAGAATGGCGAAAAATGGCTAAAATACGGTACTCTGCAATATAACACTATTTCGCGATTAATGTCGCTTTGTAAACAAGAAGGAAAATGGGATGAAGTCCCATATGTTGATCTGGTTTTCTATTTACAGGGAAAGCCAGAATGGCAGGATGAATGTGGATTATTAGTGGTTAAAACATCTGCAAAGTGTGGGGTTTGTGAGGAACTTTGTTTAGAACACTTGGCGTTGAAAGAAAGCTTGAGTAGGGAAAATTATACAGATGTTGAATTACAAGTAGCTCCAATAGGAGCTAAGAAAGCTACAAGAGAACCTAACCCTATCCCACCTGTTTCACCTGTTTCACCTGTCCCTATCCCACTACCTGCTCCTCACCCACCTAGTCCTGAGCCCGTCTCGTCTAGTACACCTTTCCCTCTTTATCCTCCTCTCCCATCATCACCCGGTCCCTCTTCCTCGGAAGATGAGCAAAACCTAACTATGATAGAAAGGAGAAAGAGGTATGCGAATGAAAAAGATAGCAATGGTAATGAATCAGTGACCCCAATTGCCCACAGAACCCGAAGTCGGTCAAAGCTTGCCCCAGTTGTGCATAGAAAAGGCATAAGCAAACAAAAACGGACTGTGATTGCCCCCTTACAACAAGGTGTCGGAATGGAAGGGCCAGTATTTGTAAAAGTGCCTTTTTCCGCTGCAGACTTAGTTATTTGGAAACAGTCAGCCGGAACTTATAGAGAAAATCCTGATAAAATGGCACGCGTAGTAAAAATGGTTATGAAAACTCAAAATGCTGACTGGGATGACATACAAGTAATATTAGATACTCTGATGGATTCTACTGAAAAAGAAATGGTACTTAAGGCAGCCAAAGAGAGGGCAAGAGAAGATATTAGATATGGGCTAGTAACAGGGAATTTAGATGTGAATTTCCCAATTGAGTATCCAAATTGTGACCCTAATTTATTGTGCGATATGAGGAAATTGTGTAAATATCAAGAGTGGATCCAAATAGGAGTTCAGAACGCTGTGCCCAAAACTATAAATTGCTCCAAACTATATGAGGTTCGACAGGAAAAGAAGGAATCTCCCACTACGTTTTTGGAAAGGCTTAAGGAGGTAGCAAGGAAATATACAGACCTCCAAATGGATACAGAGCAAGCAAAGGTTCAGCTCACTCTCATATTCTTGGGCCAATCACAGGATGACATTCGTAGAAAATTGGAAAAATTAGAGGGGGAAGAATTAAGGAATTTGGATAAGTTACTTGAGGTTGCTTGGATGGCATATAGCAATCGGGAAAAAGAAGCTAGTAACAGACAGCAGCAGAATCTATTGGCAGTAATACAAGGAGAAGGTGACCCAAATTTCAGGGGATGTAACAGGAATATCCGCGGTAAGAGACCAGTCACACAAAGGTTAAGCCTGAATCAATGTGTGTATTGTAAGCGGGAGGGGCATTGGAAGTGAAATTGTCCAAGCTTGAATAACCAGTTTGACCAGGGCAATCAGTTCAAGCAGGGAAACGCTGCCAAAGCCATGGTGTTAGGAGAATATAACTAGCTGAACCTGTGGAACAGGTTCAAGAACTCACCACAAATATAGAATAGAATTTAATCCACCAATATTTCCAGTAAAGAAAACAAATATCTGAATATAGGTTAGCGCAGGATTTGAGAGCAATAAATAAAAAGGACATTTATCCAGTGGTAACAAATTCTCACAAATTGCTAACATCCGTAAAGGGGATTTATAAGTGGTTTACTGTAATTGATTTAAAAGATGCCTTTCTCTGCATACCCTTTGAGAAAGAAAGTAGGAAACTGTTTGTTTTTGAGTGGGAAAACCCAGGGAACAGAAGAAAGACTCAGCTCACCTGGACACGACAAGAACTCGCCGACCCTATTTGGAAACTAACTGGCAAAGGAACTGGAGATTTGGACCGAAAATGGGCTAGTACCAAGAGACCAATACTTATTGTTGCAGTATGTTGATGATATACTAATAGCTACAGAAGAAAAAGTAACCTGTATAAAGGTAACCATTGAGATTTAAATTTCACAAGGGCAACAAAAACTAGGTACTAACCATATCCAAGCTATTTGTGCTATTCCAGAGCCCCAGAATTTACATGAGCTGCGAGTCTTCCTCGGGATGGCAGGATGGTGTCGCTTGTGGATCATGGACTATGGACTGATTGCAAAACCCCTGTATGAAGCTCAGAAGATGCAGCCATTCACCTGGGGCAACCACAGAAAGAAGCCTTCCTAAAATTAAAGGAAGCACTGACAACTGCTCCAGCATTAGGGTTACCTGATCTGTCTAAAGATTTTCAGTTGTTTGTACATGAAAGGCTGTGCCTAGCACTGGGAGTCCTGACCCAACATCTGGGAAGCTGGAAAAGGCTGGTGGGGTACTTTTCCAAACAACTCGACAACATAAGTGCCGGGTGGCCCCCATGTCCGCCGGCAGTCGCAGCTACTGTGATCCTGATACAAGAAGCCAGGAAACTTACTATGGGAAGGCACATAGATGTCTGTGTACCACACATGGTAACCATTGTCTTAGAACAAAAGGGGGGCCATTGGCTATCTCCCAGCAGGATGATGAAATTCCATGTAGTCCTGACTGAGCAGGATGTCACATTAAAAACAACTAACCTTTTGAATCCAGCTTTGTTCCTAGGTACCACAACTGAACAAGGCCCATTAGAACACGACTGTGTAGAAGTAATAGAGTACACCCATTCAGCAAGAGAAGACCTGAAAGATGTCCCACTAGAGCAGCCGGAGTGGGAGCTGTTTACAGATGGGAGCAGCTTTGTGGAAAACGGAACCAGATACGCTGGATATGCGGTAACAACAGTCAATACAGCAGTGGAGGCAAAGGCATTACCACCAAATAACATCTGCCGTGAAGGCAGAACTGGTTGCTTTAACCAGGGCACTAGAATTAAGTGAAGGGAAAAAGGTAAGTATGTGGACTGACTCAAAATATGCTTTTGGAGTGGTGCATGTACACGGAGCACTATGGAAAGAAGGAGGACTGTTATCTTCTCGGGGTATGCACATTAAACATCAGGATGCAGTCCTGCAATTGATAAAGGCAGTGCAAAAACCTGAACAAGTGGCAATCATACACTGCAAAGCACACCAATCAGGAAACTCCAAAATCTGTGAGGGAAATCGAAAGGCAGACTGGGCAGCCCGACAGGTTGCTCGAGAGGTACAAACAACAATGGCATTGATACCTTTGAAGCTTAATGTATCCCAATTCAATTTGCCTCCAAAACCAAAATATTCAGTAGAAGATGAGAGACTGGCACATTTGCTAAATGCACAAAAGAATTCACAGGGATGGTATGTGACTGCACAAGGACAAATAGTGGTACCCCCCTTGATAATGAGAGAAGTTCTATATAAATTAAACATAATGAATGTCACTGGGAGCAGAGGCATTGGTAAAATTGCTAAAGCAGAGTTTAATTTCAGTACGGATGTTAACAATGGCAAAATCAGTAATGACAAAATGTGATATCTGCTTGAAAAACAACCCAGTGGCCAGGCGACAAGCACAGCTAGAAAGAATTCGGGTAGGAATAGAGCCAGGAGACTATTGGCAGGTAGATTTTGTAGAACTACCAAGGACTCGAGGATACAAATACCTGTTAGTGGGGGTTGACACATTCTCTGGGTGGCCAGAAGCCCTTCCCTGTCGCACAAACCAAGCAAAGGAAACAGTTAAGTGGTTACTACAGGAGATTATTCCCAGATTCAGGGTACTCCTAGGGGTATAATCACATAGGGGACCCCATTTCATAGCTACAGTAGTAAGAGAGGTAAGTAGATTGCTGGGGATAAATTGGGATCAACACACACCGTGGAGACCCCAGTCAAGTGGACAGGTAGAGAGGATGAATCAGACACTAAAAAGGCAAACCAGTAAAATATGCCAAGAAGCCAAATTGCAGTGGCCCCAGGCTTTGCCAATAGCACTGTTGAGGATTCGGATAAAGCCTAGGAGTGGGATGTCAGTCAGTCCTTATGAGATATTGTATGGGAAACCATATGAATCTCCTGAACCCTAATGTACACATCACAGGAAAGAAGGAAGTGTATAATTATGTTCTGTCTCTTGGGAAAACTTTAGCTCGGCTCTGGAGTATCCTCGTGTGGAATAGACCACTGACTCTCGAGAACCCAGTCCATAACATACATCCAGGAGACGAGGTGTACATCAAGAACTGGAACGAGGAACCGCTGAAAGAAAAGTGGAGTGGACTCCATCAGGTACTACTGACCACCTTTACAGCAGTCAAAGTAGCTGGTGTGGACCCCTGGATGCACTATACCTGAGTGAAGAAAGTCCATCCTGGATCACAGACTGTATAAACTCTGGAATGAACAAAGGCTGCAGATAAGATGTGTTTAATTGCTTTCAGAATGCTATCAGTAATTGTGCTAACGTTATGGTTATTAATATCTTTGGGATATGGAGTGCAAAATGATCGACTAACCATTCTTCATTCTAGAATGAAGAGAGAGGTACAAACAGAAACACAGGTGATAAAGGTTTCTAATGCAGTTCGGGCTTAGAATGTAATGATTGGATTAGTCAAAGATTTTGCCAAAATGTAAAACACCAGTCGAATAACTGCCTGTCTGCCAATGCCAAAGACAGCAGGAGACCCAGTAAATTGGAGAATCATAACATCAAAACTACCTGAAATACAAAAGAACAAAACAATTACATGTAAACAGGTACCCGAATCGAGGCAAGTTACAGAAACCACTCTTGTATGGAAATGTGAGGCCAAGGATAGGAAAGATCAGATAGAACCTTGGGACAGTGTGTGGTGTGTGAGTATTCTTCAAAGATTCCAATATATGGCAAAAACCCCTTGGTGTATTAAGTGGGAAGGCCCTGAGAATGAAACAGATCCAGCAATAACGAACACTGACACTAGTAGCAGAACGAGGGCAGACAAAGTAAGTTGGTGGACATGTAATAAAACTTTAAACTGCACTTCAGATGATGTAGAGATAAAGCAGATGCCACCCCTGACAATAGCCCTACAAATTGGTTGTGCTTGCAGAGGGATCAAACATAAACAAGGCAGAGTGAATTATAGAGTAATTATAGGGTGTACCAGGGTTACAGTCTGAGGTCCAGGACAATTTGTATGGGCAGCAAGTGATGGTACCTGGACAACATATCTGCCTGTAGACGGGAAAGTAAAGGAGAATACTTTAGGCCTCCCAACCTTATGTCCAATTTGGAAAAAGTCCCCATTTAATGGAAAACATGAACTTCTGCAGATAAGAGCAAGACGAGAAGTTCTAGACGATGAAAATCCAGATGACATTTGGCAAGAACCCTCTAGTGGAGTGAAATTTGGATGGGCCCTAGAGTCATTGCTTGGTCCTATAGCAAACTATAAGAGCAGAGAGATGCTGTACAAACTTACAGGTCAGGAAGGTAGACTGGCAAGAGTCACCTGGGAAGGATTTAAAGAATTAAATATACAATTACAAGCCATCACAAAAATTACTTTACAAAATCGATTGGCCCTAGATATGTTACTCCTGAAAGAGCATGGAGTATGTGGATTCTTAAAGGGACAAGTTGATCATTGCTGCGTTCATATCCCAAATGTAACTGCAGATGTTGAATGTGACATCAATCAGTTGAAACAAATAGAGCATGAAGCACAAGAAGAGCAAAAGGATTTGGCTACAAGTTGGTTAGGAAAAATCTTTAATAGATTAGGGTGGAATGTGAGTTCATGGATTAAAATCTATCATTGAGAGCGTGATAATCTTACTAATTGTATTCTTAGCAATTTGGTTCGTTTACGGCATCTTAAAGGGAGAGATACAGAAGAAAACGTCCTGGAACCAGAGGATAATAAAGGCACTAACACGAGATCCACGCCCACCATCTTCTGGTTCTCCAGTTCGTAACAGCATCCACGACAATGTTTACATCAACCCTGGATTTGAAGAACCAAGTACGAACTGAGGAATAAAGGACTGTATCAAGTGAAAACATTTACACCTATAGTGAAGTGAAAATGCTTTCAAAGGGGGGAGAATGATAGTGGAGCCCTGGAAAAAGTTAAAGATAGAATCTAAAATGTTAGGCTTTGTGCTTTCCCAGATCAACTGCACCTGCGTAAGCAGCATGATATATTATATAATTGTTAGATGTGATGATTGTTTAGTAATTAAATGTAATTCTTATATAACCAAAAGAAGAATATTGAGAAACTATGCTGAAAATTCAGAGAGGGGCTAAATATATGTATACAATAGAACAATATAAGTTTAATAATTAACATGGATTTATATAAAGATAAAGTATAAAACATGATCCTTTCGGATGTATGGTCGGAATCAGATTTGGGTTGAATATACCCCGATTCCCAGAGCTCTTGAATAAAAAGCACCGCATATAATCCCTATGTGATTATGTGTTTTGAATGCTAACATTGCCAGCAGTTGCTCCAGGTGCTCCTGCCATCAGCCCCTGCAGGAAGGAGCACAGCCCCTAATGCATGTGGGCTTTGGCTCCCTGTGGCACAGAAGCCCCCGGGGGCACAGGTCTCTGGGGCAGCAGACGGGCACCAGTGCTGCCAGGGCTCGGGGGGTGGCAGCTCTGCTTGGCCAGGGACTCTGCTCCAACTGCTGATGGCAGCGCTGCCCGGGCCCCAGGGCTCAGAGCAGCATTGGTGCCCGGGCCTACACGTTCCTTGTGCGTGTCACACCTGTGGGTTTAGGATGGCCACGGGCCGGGACGTGTCCCAAGGAGGCCCTGCCAGCTTCCCTGGAAGGCCCTGTGCCCTTCCCAGCGTGGCTGCGTCGGCAGCCCTGGGGGCTCCTTCTGCTGCCCTGATCCCGCAGAGCACGGCAGTGTTCGCTGATGCTCTGAGCCCTTCCTAAAGATCCTGTCAGGCTGCCTTAGACACCTGGGGCCAGGCATTCCTTCCAGCCTGGGCCACTTTGGCTGGGCTGGGGGCAGCCCCAGGGCAGGCGGCAGTGTGTGCAAGGGCTCTTGGTGACACACTGCAGCACGGTCACTGTGACATGGAATGGAACCCGGTGTCCAAGGTCCCTTTGTGACACGTGAGAAATAGAAGCGTGCCCGGGTGCTGGGAGAACGCAATGGGACAGGACAGGACAGAGCGGTGCCGTGAGGAGCCCCCGCACAGCGCACTCGTTCGTCTCCCACCTGGAAGTTTTCTGAGTCGTTGTTCTTTTAGCTGAGCTCGAGGCCAGACCACAGGACTTGCTGACCCGTGGTCTCCCTGAGGCTTCTCTTTCGCAGCTGCCCTTGAGGGCAGCGTGTGGGACTTGGTGCCCTTGGAGCATTTCCAAGGTATCTCTTCTGCAAGAAGCTAGTGTCACTGACATGAAGCACAGAACCCCAGGAGTGCCCAATCTGGCCTGGGGGGAAGAGGAGGAAGAAGGCCCTGGAGCTGCTTCACCACTGGTGACTAAACAGTTGGAGCCATTCCAGCCACCACAGGAGGGTGAGTGGCAGAGCTAGGCCACAGGACTAGTGCCTGCAGCCAACCTGACCCCATGCCATGCCATGCCGTGCCATGCCATGCCATGCCATCCCCTGGGGACATGCCCAAGGACAGGACGGAAGAGGGGCCGGGCAGACACCCCACAGTGGTCGTGCCCCATCCCCTGGGCCATCCCGGGGCTCTCCCTGCCTGGGGATCGCAGGGCTGGGCTGTGTTCTCTGACCTCTCCCGCAGCCCCTCATCTCTGGCTGCGCTTGCTCTTTGCCAGATGCAGCCCTGGAGCGCACACAAGAGCAGGAGTCCAGCCGTGGCCGCTTCCGCAGAACAGCGCAGGTACCTGCAGCCACCCCCACCTGGGCTGGGCCTGCTGTCCCTGCTCAGCCCAGCACCGTGTGTGCAGCACTCCATGCAACATCCCCGGCTTCTTGCCCTTCTCCTACAGTTCGTTTGTAACTTCCTCAAGAGAATTGAGGAGCAAGAGACCATCGCCACGGGCGTAGGCCTCAGACCGTACTCGCCCATCTTCCAAAGCAAGACCAGTGCTGCCTTGCTCTCTATGCTTGTAGAGGAACATTTATACACTCCAAAACAAGTAAGCAGCCTGTGGCCAGGCTTTGATCCTCCCAGCAATTCCTTGGCCTCCCCAGCCACGCGTGCTGGTTGCTGTGAGCCTTTCAGGCCACATGGCAATGGGGTGGGAAGGGAAGCACTTCTCTGGGGAAGCTGGGAACATTGCTCCCTCTGGCAGCTTTCCAAGTCTCCCCGTGCCTTCTCCAGGTGCCTGCCATGGTGAGCTACATCCACCAGTGGCTCATGGCAAATGATTCTGCTGAGCACAGGCTGGACAAGACCCTGCTGCATCTCACCGAAGCACAGCCAAATGACGCGATCATGACGCTCCTGCGTGTGGCCCCGTCCTGTGACAGGTATGGGGCCCACCTGCCCACAGAGCTCAGGCCTCCCCAGCCCATCACCCTGTACAGCCTGCCCAGGTGTCTGAGCAACAGAGACTTCCAGGGCCCTCTGGCTGCTCCCTTTCCCAGCGCTGCTACGACAGCCCCTGAGCCTGCTGCCATGCTCCCTTGCCGCCTCTCAGGGCTCTGTCCCCACAGGCCTGGACTGTCGGGCTGCTGCTGGCAGGGGGGCAGTGGGCCCAGGCAGAAATGGCAGCCAGTTCAGCTGCCCATGGTGCTGTGTCTGACACCCCCCTGAGACACAGCTCTAACCCTGCAGAGCTGCCATGGCCATGTGGAAGACCATCATGGGCTCAGCCAGGACTGTGGAGCTGGCGCAGCTGATCCTCCTGGATGTGCTGGGCAGCTGGCCCGAGTACAGCACCTGCACCTCCGATGGGGACGAAACGGCTGTCTTTGCCCTGGCTGTGAGTTTCTGCAACTGGCCTTTGCTGGCCCCAAGGCTGCCTCTCCAGCAGCTCTCCATCCTCCTTCCCCCACTGCATCTCCCTGCCTCAGGCGCTGGCCTGAAACCTGCCCCAGGGGCAGCTTCAGGCCCACCAGGCCCCGTGCTCCCCCTGCCAAGGTCTCTCCGGGCCTCTCCCTGCTACGCTCGGGCCCTGCCACACGCACACCTCGGCACTGAGCGCTGTCTCGGGGGGCTTTGTCCTTTGCAGGCAACCGTGGTGATGTGGAAGATCCTCCAGGTGCCCTGTCTGCCACGGATATTGAAGGTGTATTTCCCCCGCCTATTTGTGCATCTGCTATTCCAAGTGTTCTTCAGCACTCTGGATATGCCAGAGGCGGTGGACACCTTCTGGAAGGCATGCCAGGAAGAGCACGGCCTTGCCAGCAGCCCCAACAGGTGCTCCATGCCACTCCTCCTGTCCCTGCCACGTGGCCTGCCAAGGAGCCAGTGCTGCCAGTGTGACCTGGGCTTTGCTCTGCACACAGGTTTGCAGTGCGCACCCTGAAGTCCCTGCTCTGCCTTCTCCGCTGCGAGGATGTGGTGGTGGCAATGGAGTGCAGGTGTGCCTGGGACACGCTGCTCTCTCTTGACACTCACCACTTTGCCATGGCTCTGCTTGCCAGGTGAGACCCCCTTCTCCCCACTGCCTCTGACATTGCTGCTCTGTGCCCAGATGGCCCACAAAGTGTTTGTGGTGGCCATGGGCCAGAGGGCCTTGTCACTAAAGGAACGGCCAAGCAGACTGGAAAAGGCTGGCAGAGGAGGGTGCCCATGAGCAACCAACTGCCAAATGGCCCACGTCCCTTTGCTGGAAGGGTGCTGGGGAAAGATGAGAACTGGATGAGTCACGCCTGGGAGAGGTTTGCCTCACTAGCTCAGGCTCTTGTTTCCTTTTTCCCCTCTTCAGAGAAATTTGCCGCTTAGCCATCCACTTTTGTTCCGCGGTTGCATTCTACCTGCTCGCCATGCTCAGAGAAGAGATGCCATACTGGGATTTCCCTGCCCTGGCATTCCTTGTGGAGGTGAGCCTCAAGGCCAGCGCTGCCTGGCTGAGCTGCCTCCCAGCCCTCTGCCCACTCACAGCCACAGCTGCCAGGACAGTGTAAGCCCATGCCCTGTGCTGCTGCCTGGGCCCGGCCCTGTGCAGCTCCGGGCTCCTGCCGGACGGCTCCCCTGTCACTGCCCTGTGCCTTTCAGGTCCTCGAGTGCCTGGACTTGAGCCAATGCAGTGACAGCGTTCTGGAGATCCTGGCACAGAACCTGCAGAGCGAGCACATGGCCAGGCGTTACTTAGCACTCCGAGGCCTCGTAGTGCTGGGCAAGAATCCCTTGATGGTGAGAAGGGGGCAGTGGCTGAAGCCGTGCAGGCAGCGGGGGGCTGGGCAACATTGTCGCTTGGCCTTGCATGGGCTTCGGCCGCTAGGTCAGCTGCTCCCAGCTCTCCTGCCTCCCGCTTCAGCTGCCCCAGTGCTTTGGGACAGGCCTGTGGCCTCTGGGCCCTGCGGCAGCAGGGCGGCCTTTCACAAAGTTGTGTTCCGCACAGGCCGAAAAACTGCGGAGCCTGACTGGAAGTCTTGTGGAGCTCCTGCAGGAAAATGACAGCGACATCATCAGGATGAGCATTCTTTTACTGAGATATTTGCTCCTGGATAATGGTGGCCCCATAGCCACCCCCATCGCCCTGCAGCTGGCGGAGGCGCTCCTGCCACTCTTTGACAGAGTAAGGCTCTGTGCCCACAGCCACGGCCACTGGCTGCTGTCCGGACCCTTGGTGCCCTGTGCAGATGCAGGCCTGTGCCCTGGGGGGCCTGAAGCAGCTGATGCCTACGTCTTTTGCCCTTTCCTTTCATCCAGGATGATATCCAGCTGCAGCTGAGCTCCATGGCTGTCTTTCAAGAGATGCTGGACTTATTAACAGAAGAGGGAAGAAAGGCCCTCAAGTCTCACATGCGCCAGAGCCTGCTCCCTCTCTACTTCCACTGCCATGATGAGAATCAGATTGTTGCTGAGGTGAGCACTTGTGGCCACCTGCTGTCCCCCTGGCAGGGGCTTGGGCTGCCTCCTGCCCTGGCACCTTGTGGGCTGCAGCCTCCTCCAACCTGTGCTACTGGGATGCTCCTGTGCCCTGGACTGTGGGGCCATCTCTGCGTCTCTGCTGCTCTCCAGGCCTCCTGGGAAACGCTGCATTCCTCAGCCAGATTCCTGAAGAGGAGGGACATCGAACAAATGCTACACCTGGATCAGAGCTTTGGCGAGTGCCTGGTAAGAGCAGCCGAGAACCCCCAGCCTCAGCATGGCCAAGGTCCCTGGGGGCGGTGCTCAGTGTGCGGGGCTGGCAGCTGTGCCTGCTGCTGCAGCCCGAGGCCGCGCGGGCTCTGCTCCAGGCTTCCGTGGGCCCGAGCTGCGTGGCCTTGGAGCCCCAGCCCGGCAGGGCTGCGGGCCGGCACCGCGGCTCCCCGGGCAGCAGCCGGCCCTCCGCCCCCTCCCCTCGGGAGCCCTTGGCCAGCGGCTGCTGGCCGTGCCTCAGGCCTGTGCGGGCAGGGGAGGCCGGCGCTGGGCGCAGGCAGCACCCAGCCCAGGAGCTGAGCCCACGCCAACCCTTCCCTCCTGCCGCTCTCTCCAGTTGGCAGAGGACAGGAGCCGAGCGGCCGAGCACCTGCGCCGGGCTCTGCGCTACCTGCAGAGCCCACAGGAGCCCCTGCGAGAGGCGGCCGTCAGGTTCCTGGGTGAGTCCCGAGCCCAGGCTCCTCCCCGGCCCGGCGCAGGTCGGCCCTGGCCCCGCCTGCTGCCCCCGCAGCGCCAGCCCGACTCGGCGCCGTGGAGCCCCGCCTGGCCTGGGCGTTGCTGCTGCCGCCCTCTGGCAGCCATGCCCTGGGGCGGCAGCGTGCGGCAAGGGCCCGGGCTGAGCCCTGCCCGGCCAGCAGCCCGTGTGGCCACAGTGCCGGCAGCGCCGCTGGCAGGGAGCTGTGCCGCTGGGACCGTGACAGGCTCTGTGTTCATAGGCATGGCCGGGCGGCACCTGAGGGGGCAGCAGCAAGAGCTCCAGCTGATCTGCACTGGTGAGTGAGTGAGGGCAGCGGGCTGACCGCTCCAGGGGGCTGGAGGGGGCAGCTGCAAGCCCTGCTCCGGCTGCGGAGGGATCTGCACCCGTGGGCAGAGCACACAGAGATTTCAGGGCCACGTGTGCCATTCATGTCCAGCACCTTCGGGCTGATCCCCTTGCTCCCTGCTCCCTGCGGGCCATGGCAAGAGCCGACCGGGATGGCCCTGGCAGGGGGATCTCCTCGGCTCCCTGCACATGCGGGATCTGACCTTGCCTCTGTTCCTCTCTCTTGCAGCCCTTGAAGAAATGGCCTATGACAGCAGTCCTGCAATCAGAGATGCTGCAGTTGAATCTTGTTTAGTTCTCCGGGCCGTACAGAGAGCTTCCTACTCCCCATGGCGTAAGCTGCGAGATCAATTCCGCAGTGCGTGGAGGAAACGGCCTCGTCTGTGCGGCACTGCTTTGCTGTTCTGCTGGAGCTCCGCAGAGAGATGACCTGCAAGACTGTCTGCTGGAGCCATTTGAGCCAGCAGGGATTTTCTTTTTGTTCTTCGAGATTTTTCTGTTTGTATTTTCCTTTTTGTTGAGTATAGAATATCTTAGAGTAGAATAGAATAGAATATCTTACAATACACAGAGTCCCAGGATCTTTCTTTTCCTGCACAGGGTCAGTAGGGCATAGGAGAAGAGGGGGAAAAGGGTGCTTGTGCTCAGCCAGCTGCCAAGGTGTGCGGCGTTGCAGGGAAAATAGCCAGAAGCCCCTTGGCCTTTGGTGGTTCTGCTGAAGCCTTTGTGCCCGCCACAGAGCGACTGGGCAGGGGCCGGAGCTGCGGGGATCTCTGCCAGAGCGGTGCCTGGAGATGGCCTCAAGCCCTGTGCCGGGCAGGAAGGGCCATCCGTGTCCTCCTGGCCGCGTGCTGCTGGCTGCATTGCTGAGGGCTCCCAGGCGCCTCTGGATGAGGCTGCTCCGGCGCTGCTGTGGGACTGCGGCACTGCTGCCGGGAAGCTTGGCCAGGCTGGGGGAGACCCTGAGGGGCTGAGGCACTGCTAAGCCCTGAGCAATTGGCTGTCAGAGGCCATAAGCAGCCCCCTGGCAGCCGCCTTGATCCTGACAGCTGGCTGCTCTGGTGCTTCTAGGTCAGTGGCTAGTGGGAGGGACCCCCTGGAATCAGGCGTGGAACCCTGGTCCTGGCCTTTCAGGGCTGTGAGGCCAGCTGTTGTGGGGCTGGGCGTGTGCCCTCCCTGTGCTCCAGACTGGAGGCCCCTGCCCCTGAGCCTTAGGCATTGAGCTCCACTGCCTGATATCCAAGTCTTGTTCCTGTTGCTGTGGGGGAGGCCGAGCTCTGTGGCTTTAGGCCCCATTGAGCCAGAGAGCAGCAGCTTTGAGCCCAAAGGGGCCACAGAAAGGCCCTCTTGGACCACGGACATTCCTGTCCTTCCCAGGCCAGGGACACATGAGAGTGCAGCGGGCACCTTCAGGGTGCCATGCTGGCTTTGCACTGGGCCACCTCCCTGTGCTGCGCACGGCTGGCTCTTTGCTTTGCTGCTCTCGGCCTTGTGTTGTCGTACTCCTTTGGCTGCCTGCAGCCCTATCAGGAGGCTGAAAGGCCCCATCTCCAACATCTCAAGGGGGAAATGGAGCTCTCCCAGCCCTCAGCCCACGCTGTAAGCAGAGCAGAGCCTTTTCCCCAGCCCCGATGGCTTTCTGCCTGCTTCTGGCCCCTGGCCACCATGACCCTCTGCACTCGTTCTGAGTCACCTACAGCATGGCTGGTGCCTCTTGATTTGCTGACCCTGGCATGTGAGGCTCACTGAGGGAAAGGTGGCTGTCCCAATGCTGAGGGCACACGCGGCTCACTGAGCAGACTTGAGGCTTCCCCAGCAGCTTGCAGGTGCCTTAGGTGTCGTGTTACAGTGCTTGTGCTCCTGCCTCTTCCTGTCCCTCTTCTCACCCTCACCCAACCTGCACCCTCTGACCTACCTTCAAAAAACCCTGTTGCATCAGACACTGTGTCAAGAGCCCTCCTTCGGCTGCCGGTCGAGCGCACATTACAACCTCCGGGCCTGAGAGCAGGGTGGGCTGGGGGAGCTGGTCTCTCAGACCATGAGGGAACGGCTCTCGACAGCACCTGCCCATGGACCTTCCCCGCACCAAATAAAATCATCTCCAAGCTTAGCTAGTAAGCTAGTAAGGTATAAACCATTAATTGCCTGGAAATCTGGCACTAGTCTCTAAGTTCCATTAGGTTTCTTTATTGCTGATGTAGCAGTATTAAATTTTGGCTGCCATTCTTCCAATAGTCCTGATGTCAGGGATTTCATTGATTGTTGGCTCTATTCCTTTCCTAGCTTCTAATCTTCAAGGGTATTGCTTTCTGACTACTGCCTTAACTCTTGTCTGTAGCTCAATTTTCATAGGGTCTGCTTGTTTTGATTTTCCTGGGCTATCAGTATCCCATACTCTTGGGTATACCTGATTCAATACTTCCTCTAACTAGTTCTTCTTGTTTGTTGGTCTGGTGTCAGTTGTCAGTCCTACTGCTAAAACCACTCATTTGTGTTCAGGTACCTTCCATTGAAGTTTTCTTTTTCTAAACGGAAATGTTGCTTCCAAATTTTCAAGCAAATCCCTGCATAGGACAGACTTGGGTGAGTTTGGTAAATAAAGAAACTGATGTATTCCCATTTTCTACTTGATTTTACATTGAAGTGTTTTCAGGAAGAATGCATTTTCTGGCTGGCCAGTGGCTCCTAGTGCTTGAAGATAGTTTTCACTTTTGGGTATCAGTGCTTGATTCAAGAGTGAAAATGTGTCTCCACAATTAGTTAAAAATTCAACTTCTTTATTATTCGTTAGCTGTATTTAAACCGGTAACCTGCTAGGGTAAGAATTGCCAGTCTCGGTCATTTCTTATCATCTAGAGTGGCTGCAAGAGTTTTGTGTACTTTGTCTGCTAACTCTGGGCACTGGCCTTATTTCCAGTGTCCTGATTTCTTACAAGATGCACATTGATTTGGCCCCAGCTTGGTCTGTGGCTGCTTTGAACCTCCTCTGCCTCTGCTCTTTTCGTCCCTGCCTCTGCTTCATCCACGCCCACGTCTGGCCTCTGCCTGGTGCCGATCCAGAGCTGCCAGCATGGCTGCAGGGAGCTCTTTTTTATTTTCTCTCTCTTGATAAACACTCACTTTCTATGCTTTTCTCATTCATGCCTTTAAGTCTCTCTTGACAGGCTCTTTCAGCTTCTGAAATTTCTGCCTGACATCTGGGCTAGATTGCCCTGACATCAGGGAAACCCACTGCTGCTTCTTTCCCATATCCGACCAGGGATGCAGGGCTGCGCATTTACATGCAGCTGCTAAGAGCCTGTCCACAAAGTCAGTGGGTGACTTGTGCTGTCTCTGTGTAACGTTATCTCTTACTGACCAAGTTATTGCTTTTGGAAGGGCATTTTTTAATTCCAATGTGACTACGTCCTGGTATCTGGTTAACATTGCACAGCTGCCTGCATTGTTCGCGTCCCACAAAGGGCTTGCAGTAGGACACAGCTGGTCCATTGTACCTTGCAAGGCTCCACTAGCAATTTGTCCCTGCACACGTGCTCTGGCCACCTTGATCACCAACTCTTTTGCTGGTTTTGTTATCTCTGTCAATATGAAATCACTATCACCTCAGTCTGGCTCTTGACTCTTGACTATGAACTCCAATCTTTTTGCTGCTTTGCTAGCGTTTTCTCTATCCTTTTCAACTTTTTGCCACCAACTCTTGAGGTCACTAGTAGAAAAGCAGATGTTCACCCACATGGCTTCTCCTGGGGGACTCAAGACTTGCCTTAAGGGGGTGACTAAAGGCCAAGCTTTCTTGGTTTTATTCCTTGTGTTGGTTGTCACTGGGGGTCCCTGAAATTGTCCCCTCACCTGGATTATTCATCTCATCCTCACGGCCATTTGGCTTTCATTCAGGTGCCGGAGTGGTTGCCTGAGGTGGAGTGTACCCGTGCTGGCCTGGGCTAACTCAGCTCTAAGTCTTGGACACCTAGAACACAATCTTCCTGGTGAATTTGAGCCCATTTCAAACATCTCTGCCTTATGCTGAGTGCTAAATGACATCTCTTTCTTTTCTGCCTCTTATCTGTTTCCAAAGTTAGGACTAAAGGTCTTGTGGGACCAAATCAAAGCCACATTCTTTCTGACACTTGGGTTTATTCTTCAGGGTAAAAACCATGTCTGCATATATCACTGGATCTCATTTTTCTCCTTGTCTTAAAAATAACATCAACTGTAACAATGGATCATAACGTTCCATTAGGGGGTCACTTTTCAGCACTTTCTAATTGATACTAAGCCTACCATTGGGTAAGAGTATTTCATCAGATTACCTTACATGAAAAATTACCCTCTGGGCCTCCTCCCAAATCTTTCTCATCTGCTAAATTACATTCTAGTGGACTCTTATTAATACCATCTTTACTTCTTGTGTTATTCATTCTTCATGCTAGCTAAATTTCCAAACTTAGCCGGATGTATTAGTACTTGTTGTTTCCTTCTCTTTATCCCCTGTAGACTACACTTAACATACACAGGCTGTCTCTGAGTCACCCAGCACGAATATTCTTTTTGATAGTCCTAACAAGCAGTGAAAACAAAAGGATTCCACATTCCACACAATCTACAAGGATTTGGGGTATGATCGGACATAAAACGAGTTTCTTAAAACACTGCCTAAAGTCATACTCAGGAGTATATACTCATGTAAACCTAGAGGTCACAACCCTTGACTTTGGATGTAGTGTCTAAAAGCTTGAGTGGCTGCTCCAAGTTGTTCAAACACTTCTCAAACTCAGACGGGATTGATGCTGTGCCCATTTCCCTGGGGTGTTCCAGTTCGTGTTTATTTATCAGTTATGGTAGAATGGTTTCTTTTCATGTACCCCGTATTTTCCCCAAGTTGGTTTACCCCTAGGTTTTTCCCTCCCTCAAAGCTGTCCCTCATGCCATTCCCCGCTCTTTGTTCCAGCTCCTTCCCTGCCTCTCAAGATAATCCAGCTCTTTATTCCTCAACCTTCCCTGTCACTTTTGCCTTGGACCAATCCCTGACTGCACCACCCCTTTGGAATTCCCTATTGCTGGAAGCCCCTCTGGCCCATGTGACCTACCCTCTCCTCTCATCTGTCCTAATTACTGATGGAATTCCCTCGCTCCTCCCCTGCAGATTCCTTCTTGCTCAATCCTTTGTATCTGCCCCCCTGAGTTGTACCCCGATAAAATCTCATGCACAGAAGTGCTGGCGGCTCTATGCTGCTGAATCCTTCCCTTGGGATAAACCTTTGCCTGTGGAACCTCACCATGGAGGAGCCTCCTCCTTCTCTTTGGCTGCTCCGTGCTGCAGTTAGTAGATCCTGAACCACTGAGCAGTGGCTCAGCAGGTTCAGCCGCAGGCAGAACCCACGCCTTGGCCGTTGCCCACTCCTGGCGCAGCGCCGCAGTTTTCCCAAGAGCCAGCCCGGGCTCCGCTGGGCTGTGTCCATGGGGAACCCGTCCCAGTGCCTGACTGTGCTGCAGCGTGCCACCCAGGGCCCTTGCACACACTGCCTTCTGCCCTGGGGCCGCCCCCAGCCCAGCCAAAGTGGCCCAGGCTGGAAGGAATGCCTGGCCCCCCCAGGTGTCTAAGACAGCCTGCACAGGATCTTTGGGAAGGGCTCAGACCATCAGCAAACACTGCCCGGCTCTGCAGGCACAGTCCTATCCCCATATCTTTCCCTGAGAGCATTTGAATTTCTAAATGAGAATCATTTGAAGGGAGGAGATTTACATTTTCCATTTCAGAGAAGGCTTCTGCCTTCCTTAGCAGGCACCTCTCTCTTCAAACCAAGACAATTGTTTATCATTTTGCTGATGCGCAGTTGCTGGGGAGCCCTGTTTTACACCCGGGACCCGGAGAACCATTCCCAGCAACTGGGAAAATCCTAGATGGTCCATCCACTCACAGATGAGGTCTCCAAATGTGCCCGAAATTGGGTCCAGCTCTTAGAGGCCTAAAAGAGCAAGTCCAAGTGACTTGATGATATTTTTAGCCCAGAAGGCCCTGCAGCTGATGGCACACTTCACAATCAGCAGGGGACACAGCTAGGCCAAAGCCCAGGCCTCTGCTGGGAGCCTTTCTCCTCAAATACCCTTCAAACAAACCTCCATGCAAGTCACTTGGAAAGTTTCTTCAAATGATCCATTTCTGGCACATGACTACACAGGGTTAAGTGAAAGATTCTAAAGCAGCTGCTGTGGAGTCAAAGAGGCAGCACTAAGAGTCCTTGTCACCTCTTTGTAGCTAAATGCCACTTTGGCGGATTTGAGGGAGTTTGGAACGAGCTAGAGAGCAGAGCTCTGAGTTTTTTAGATGATGCCATTGCTTTTTCTTCACTTCTACACAGACAGGAAGGGTGAGGTTTGCTCACATCTCCACCGCACGGCTCACAGGGCCGCAAGACTTGTAGTTACAAGAGCTTTGAAGGATTTCTTGGCCAAGAAGACACGGCCAACAAGGATATTTGTGTTTTGGACCCAATCTCCAGTATCTCGTCTTATGGACTCGTGCTCTCGGGGTCTCTAGCTGGTCAGAGTGACCCCAAGATAAGTTTGAAAGTCTCTTTTCCCAGCCCGGCGGTCAAAGAAGGAGTCAGAGCTCTTCATTTCCCGGTCCCCAGGTTGTTTATTGTATCTTATCTATAAAATTCTTTCTTCTCTCTTCCAAGGTCCGCTCAGCCAGACAGTCTAAGGCACTCTGCCTCCCGTGGAGCGGTGTTATCTTTTCATACTAAAAACAACTACGTGTACAATATTTGCCATTACTTTCCCATACCTATCATCTACATTAGACAGTGAGCTTCTACTCTAAACCAGCCTAAAAGTGCCAACATCACAGCAGAAGATGGAGGCCAAGAAGAAGAAGGAGAAAGGCTCGACATGCCCAGATTCCTCATCTTCCCCCCTGAAGCCCCATTCTAAAACGCCCCAAAATCTATTTCTCCACTCTGTGATAAATTCACTGTCATTCTGCTTAAACCTTTGTGGCTTGTCATTCTTCCTACAAGGTTGGTAATTGTTTTTTCCAAGGGCTAAATCAAAGGCACAGGGGTCTTGGGCTCTGTTCCAAGGCCTCTGAGTCCTCTGACAGGGTCTCGAGTCCTGCAGGGCAGCCAGAGGAATTTCCTGGGTTCCCACATCCTGCTACAGTGTAAGCCTCCTTAGCCAATCATGCTATGACACACAAACCTACAGCACTGCATCCTAAACTTCTTGTTTACCACTGTAACTGATTTGATTTTTTCTAGATCTTGAACTCTAAAACTCTAAACTTTCCTCCACTTCAACTTTCCTCCCCATGTCTCTGCTATAAACAAGAAATCCGCATTCTCTCTTCTAGCACCTAAGTTTGGGAGCCCTTTCCAAGGTCTCCCATCAAATCCTGTGTTTAATTCTAAGCTTTGCTGCCAAGACCAAAGGTCTGAGATTTCCCTGCATTTGGATTTCCAACAACACTGATGCTGTTAGTTCCAGAGTGCCCAGGGTCCCTCTTGCAAGTCAACTCTGGCAGGAACAAGGCGGCTGGCAGGGGGCTGCTTGTGGCCTCTGACAGCCCATTGCTAAGGGCTTGCCAGCGCCCCAGCCCCTCAGGGGCTGCCCCAGCCTGGCCAAGCTGCCCGGCAGCAGCGCCGCAGCCCCACAGCAGCTCCAGAGCAGCCCCATTCAGAGGCACCTGGGAGCCCTCAGCAAGGCAGCCAGCAGCATACGGGCAGGAGCACACAGATGCGCTTTCTGCCTGGCACAGGGCTTGTGGCCATCTCCAGGCACTGCTCTCACAGGGATCCCCGCAGCCCCGGCCCCTGCCCACCCGCTCTGTCACCAGCACAAAGGCTTCAGCAGAACCACCAAAGGCCAAGGGGCTTCTGGCCATTTCCCCTTGCCCACTGCACGCCTGGGCAGCTGGCTGAGCGCAATCATCCTTTTTCCTTCTCCTCCCCTATGCCCTCCCTACTCCGCCCTGCCCCACCCTGCTCACCCCTGCGCCATCCTGCCCCACCCTACTCTGCTCCACCCTACCACACCTTGCACCAGCCGACCACACCGTGCCCCTCCCCTCCCCACCCTGCTGCAGCCCGGCCCTACCTCACCATGCTCCACCCTATACTGCGCCATCCAACCCGGCCCCGCCCTGCCCCACCTTGCCCCACCCAACCCCGCCCTGCCCCACCCTGCCCCACCCTGCCACAGCTAGGTCCTATCATTTCCTGGGGGTCTTTGCACAAATCACCAACGGGACGGGACTGCTGGGGAACGCGTCTTGAGCTGTTTATCTTCCAGCATCAGTCTCATTACATGGTTATGACAATGGGAAAATGCCAGCAGCTCACATCTGTCGCAGACATCTTTTGTGAAAAATCCTTTCTTAGGATTTTTCTCCTTTCTGAGAAGCTGCAGTTTCAGCAACAAGATGTAAACAATTATTGTCTGCTGATGTAGAATGCAACAGGTTCGCCTGTGATTAGCCCCTCTTAGATAATTATAATTAATGGCCAATCAAGATGGAGCTATCTCGGACAGAGTCTGAGAGAGCTGCCTGTGTTATCATTCTTTTCTATTCTATTCTTAGCTGAGCTAGCTTCTGAGGAAACCTTTTCCTTTCTTTTCTTTTAGTATAGGTTTAATGTAAAAAAAATATATATAATAAAATAAAAAATCAAGCCTTCTGAACATAAAGTCAATATTCTTGTCTCTCCTTTCACCTGAAAACCCCTGTGACCACAGTCACACACATCCCCAGAAGCAGACAAAGAACTTCATGTTAGAATTTACTTTAAAAGTTTTTGACCAATCACACAAAGCAGAAGCATATTGACAAGAGTTCTATCCAAGCACTGTAAGCACATGTACCTTCAGTCAAACAATGCTTGCTTATTTTGAATATAATACCTGCTTGTAAGCATTAACATACAATCCACAGGGCTTCATTATTGAGCTTAAAACTTCCTAATATCTTGGTAGATAAACTTTTCTGTAGCTTAGGGAGGAATTCTAGCCAAGCATTAATACTCAGACAATTGTCCTATTTTTCCTTAGTTTTCTACTTCTTATAAAAACTTTCTGCTGACAAATCTTATGGCTACTGCCTAACTCTAATCGCACTTCTGCTGTCTCTGAGGCCTGCCTTTTGTAGCAATCCTAAAACGCTCTGATTTTCAGGATGCCCACAGGCCCCGGCCCTGCCTGCTGCCCCAGCAGCGCCAGCCAGGCCCGGCACCGAGGAGCCCTGCCTGGCCTCGGCATTGCTGCTGCCACCCTCTGGCAGCCGTGCCCTGGGGCAGCAGCGTGCGGCAAGGGCCCGGGCTGAGTCCTGCTGGGCCAGCAGCCCATGTGGCCACAGCGCTGGCAGCACCGCTGGCAGGGAGCTGTGCCGCTGGGGCCAAGATGAACTCTTTGTTCTCAGAGATGGCCGGGTTACCCATGATGAAGGAGCAGCAGGAAGAGCTCCAGGATCTCAGTCAGGGTGAGTGAGGGCAGTGGCCTGGCCAGGCGAGCTGCAATCCCTGTCCCAGGTACAGTGGGAAAAACTCCACTCCAGAGAAGGAGATGCCAGGCCTGATTCTGGGTTGGAGGGATGAAAAGGACAAAATGCCCATCCTTTTGATGCAGGGGATGCCCTGAATGTGGGAGGCCTGCCTGCCCTTTCCACTGGAGCACCATGCTGAGATACCCTGAGAGCAGCCCAGTGCTCCTTGCTTCTCTCTGCTGACCCGTGAGCGTTTCTCTGCTCTCGGGATGGCCCTGGCTGTGTCAGGGCTGCTCCGTGGACACGAGACAGCCGGTCCTGTCGCGCTGGGTCGCAGCAGTGCCTGGCAGCAGCCCTGCACCCACGCCAGGATGCTGGCCAAGAGAGGCCCTGGAAGCTGAGGCAGCTGATTTGAAGCTTTTGCAGATCCACACAGGGGATGGCCACACACAAGGGATGGCCAACAGCACTCCTGAAGGGTCTCCCTAATTCAAAGAAATCGACAGACAAATGCATTGTCCGCCAAAAGCCCTTTTATTGAGGTGGCAGGAGGGCAGGGGTCTGCACGCCGCTAAAATGCTTCTCTGCCACATGTACATTTCAGTGGGATGATGTCAGAAATGGATCTCCAAAATACCATCCATCTTGTCTCTGCTGAGGTGATTCAATAGGCAGGGCATTAGAAATACATTCTGTCAGATTCCTGTACTTGAAGCTGATGTCCAGGCACTGGCCAGGAGCGGCCTCCATGCCCTAAAGCAGCACTTCTTCCTCATGGCTTCCCTGCACAGGGCTCATTTTACACTTGCCCTTAGTTCTTCTGGTAGAATGTGTCTAAAGCTTTTTGTCAAGTCCCTCTCTTGTCAAGTTAGGCCAGTCAGGTTTTTCTAATGCTAACTGGTGCTAAGTGCTTGTGTAGGTCTGTGCTAAGTACTTGTTTACTTATGTGAATTGCTTGTGCTTATGTCAAACAAAGGCCTTGTTTCATTCAGCTGTTCTCTTTATCCTGATGCAAATTCTTTTGCAAGATCCTCTGGACAGTCCACAGTACATATGTACTGCTCTGCTGCTGTTTTAATTTTCTACCACATCCATAGGTTTATGATGGTTAAGAGGAGAGGGGTAATTTTTTAAAATTAGAACTGGTTTGCTGAGGAAGCTAAAAATCTGAGGAGCTGTTGGTGGTTCCAGATTTGTCCATCACAAGAAGACATCTGACTCATGATGTTCTCTTTCTTTCTCTCTTTTGGTGATGATTTTGGTAACAACTTTGATACCGGATTTGAGTGTCCATCAGGCTCTGTGAGATGCATTTTTGACTTCTGCCACTAGCCATTCTATATTAGGCTGGTACGGCATTTGCTTTAGAATGTTAGCATCCTGTGCAGTTTGGAATTTGGGCACTTGGTGGTACCCATCATGTGCATTCTGCAGAGTCTCAAGAGAAGTTCTAGTGTGGTGCAGCTGAAGTCGCATCCACTTTTGGTTGTTGTGAAATTACAAATAGAGAAGTTAGTAACATTAGTAGTTTCATTCAAAGACTCTATTGTAATAGTTGTGCAAGCAGATCTCACAGGCACAGCCCCTTCCCGCATAACACACCTGTGATTGTGCACGGGTAACTGGGCTCATTTCAACAATACAAGTGCTGCCCTCAGCATGCAGACACCGATCCTCTCTTTTGAGGATCCCTTTGGAATTCCTCTATTGCTGGAACCCCCACTGGCCCATGTGACCTACCCTCTCCTCTCATCTGTCCTAATTAGTGCCAAGCAACTGATGGAATCCCCTCGCTCCTCCCCTGCAGATTCCTTCTTGCTCAATCGTTTGTATCCACCCCCTGAGTTGTACCCCAATAAAATCCCGTGCACAGAAGTGCTGGCGGCTCTTTCGTGCTGAATCTTTCCCTTGGAATAAACCTTGGCCTGTGGAACCTCACAATCGAGGAGCCTCCTCCTTCTCTTTTGCCTGCTCCATGCCGCAGTTAGTAGATCCTGAACCACTGAGCAGTGGCTCACCAGGGTCAGCCACGGGCAGGACCCACGCCTTGGCCGTTCCCCACTCCTGGCGCAGCGCCGCAGTTTTCCCAAGAGCCAGCCCGGGCTCCGTCAATGGGGAACCCGTCCCAGTGCCCGACCATGCTCTGGGTGAAAAACCTTTTCCTGCTATGGAAATGAAACTTGCCCTGTCCCAGCTCCCTGCCCTTTTCTCCAGTCCTATCACTGGTCCCAACAGTGACGAGAGCTGCAGCAGCCCCTCTGATTCCCCATCAGGAGGACGTTGAAAGCCACAATGACGCCCTTTACCCTCCTCCAGGCTGAACAAAGTGGCCTCAGCTGCATCTAGGCCTTCCCCTCCACACCACACTCCATCCTTGCAGTCCTCCTTTGCATTCTGGCTAATGGCTTCATAACTTTTTCTATTGTGCCACCCAAAACTGCGCCCGTCTGCTTCCAGCGCTTCTCTTGGCTGCTGCTTCAGGGTGTGGGCACCATCATCAGAGACATAGAACAGCTTCTCCTCCCAGAGTTGTCCTTATCCTCCGCACTTCCACGTCTCTGCCTTGATGTTCACTGGGGAACTTGCCCCTTTGTGGCCGCTCCTTGCTGTGCTCAGCAGGGACACAGTTTTGTTTGGACATGAGCTGCCAGAGCAAGACATGCAGCAACTGAAGCTGAGAGTAGCAGAGGCTGGGCAGAATGAGGAAAGGATGTGGTGAGACACTGGCACATTGAGTGAGCTGCACTCCCATAATCTCTAGGCTAGCAGGTCCTGGTCTCACATTCTCCTCTTGGTTTATTTAAATGTTATTTATTTTTTTTTCATCATCAAAATAAAATATATAGAATTAAAAATATGTCATCAAAACTTAAAGACAGAATCAAAAGACATTAATTCAAAACTACATCTAAAGATCAGAACATATGTACAGCTGTAACTATCGAGCTTAACACATCAATCCTGTTCTTCAAACACTCTTCATACAGGCAGCAGCTTCTTCCTGAGCTTGGAGGAAAGAGAGCTCTTCTGGATGGGAGGCGAGGACTTTGTGGGTGAGGGAACATTGGAAGAGTCTGGAGAAAACTTCTCAGTAAGACTGTAACCAGCCAGATCTGCAAAGTGGAGACACAAAGTTAAACAGAGGCCACAATGCAAACCTAAAGCATCTGAAGCTCCATATTTCCTGGGACAGATTTCCTGGAAATGTCTAAACAGCTGCACAGGGAAACATGCTCCTGCTGGCAGACACTTGAGGCAGGCCAGGGCAAAACCCTGAGCTACTTGCCCAGAGCAGGCACAGGCACAGCCTGGCCCCTGGGCTGCCCTGGGACAGCAGGGAGCCCAGAGCCCTGTGCTCCCCAGGAATGGCTCAGCTGCACATGCACCCTCCTGCTCCTCTGCCTGCCCCACAGCTCAGCAGCCCTACAGCTCCAGGGGCACTGGCTGCAGCACAGCTCCTTGCAGGGGCACATGCAGGGCACAGCTGTTCCCTGGCAATGTGCACAGCCTCTCTGGGCTGCCACAAGACCCTTCCTCCCAGCAGAGATTGGCCCAGCTCCCCCCTCACCTCTCTGTGAGGCTGAGCCATGATTGCCTTCACCCTGTCCTCCATCTGGAGCTGCTTCAGGCCCCCCATGCCATGACTAGGAATGGCAATGGAGAGAGCAGGGGCAGATGAACACCCTTCCTTAGGATTTTGTCATTTTTGGCACAGCTCAAAAGGCAAATCCAGAGGTGTCCAACTCAGCACTTCCTCAGCTTTCTGGAGAACATCTCACCTTCACCAGCCCAGCATTCTGGAGAGGTTTTCCCGCACATGTGGAGGCTTGCTGGCAGCACATTTCTTCAGCTGGGTGCCCATCACCTTGCAGAGGGCAGAGGCGAGCTTGGTGGCCACGGTGAGGACGTTGGCACTCCGCACAGGCAGCGCCTTGTTCCCCAGGCAGGACCAGAGCACGGGCAGGGCGTCGCGCTGGACGACTTCAGGGCTCCTGGCATGAACCCCCTGCACAAGCACTGCCGGGACAGAGACACAGCTCCTTACCCACCAGCCTCACTGCAAACAAGGATCTACCTCTGCTTCTGCTTCTTGCCAGCCTCTCTGGCCAAGAGCAGCAAAATAGCACCAGAGCCCCTTGATCCAGAAACGGGCAAAGCAGCTGAGCATCCTGGAAAGAGAACCACCCACCCCTCAGCACTAATTGCTCCAACCAGAGCCTTGTCCCCGTGGCAGACTTCCTACCTTTACTAAATTATTTCACAATCTCTTTCTGCATGAACAATGAATGAAATGTCCAATTGCCTTTGATTTCCATTAACAAATTGTCTAAACCCACACTGAAGATTTGGAAATGCACCATAGAGAGGAAATTGAGAGATTTCTAATCAAAAGGGATGATTCCATTTTTGTAACTTTCATGTCAAGTGCCAAACGTCTATTCTGGCTCTTCCCTTTGCTCAGTGGCACACAGCAAAGGGCAGGGTTAGAACACACCTCAAAACTCCAGCCCACCAGAGATGGCTGCTGCCTGACAGCTGGATGAGAAACATCAGTGACCAGCTGGTGTCTTTGGCAGAATGCTTTTGGGGCTTCCAACAAAGAGCTGTTTCAAACCTTAGGTAATTACTCAGACCCCATTGCTGTGGCATTTGGGCATCTCCACATTGTAATGACACTTCCCTTCCCAACGTTAATGGCATTTTTTCTTGTAATGTCCACTCAAATAGGGGCATAGAGAAAGAAAAAGGCTACACAGGGGACTGAAATGTAACCAAAACATGAGTGTTTTCTCATATTGTCTCTGAAACCTCTGCCCGTTTTCTGAACTGAACTATATCAATCACAGACAAAAAGTTACTACCAACAGGCTTCTTGCATGGCAGATTTGTCTGAGAGATCAAAACCTGAAATGCTCTGGAGACCATTCTTATTTTCTGATCAGACAAAATGTTATTTAGCAGCATTTAATATTCTGTGGCGGAAGAGACTACATTTTCTCTATGCTGTTAATCCACCAGCAGTCATCAGCATTGAAAGAGCTCCTGCAAGTACCCAAAACCAATTCTGATAAGCAGGAAAGGGTTATGGTACCCATTTTAAAATGGGAATTCATTTGAGTTTAAATGCAATTAAAGACATCGGTGACTACTGAACGTAAGGAGCACCTGTCTGTTCCTACTGAATTGCAGAGCGAGCATCTGCTCTTTCTAAAGTAGTCCTAATTTATGGTTAAATCGTTTTTCTGAAAAAGAGGTCAAAAGAACTGCTAAACTAAATGCCCTATTGCTGGAGATATACTTTATTCAAATGCTCTTTAAAGGACCTTTGACATTCCCAATCACTGAACATGCCCTTTTGAGATTCCTAATGAAGACACAAAGTGTATTAAACCTTGCATTCAAAGATGTTGGCATAATTAGCAGTGGATTTAGCCCCAGTTAAAGCAAGGCTATCAATCATCTTCTCTGCTATATATTGAGATTATCCTTTTTCCATTCCTTGGCTATTGCTGACATAGCAAGCTCCTCTGAGGAATCAATTATCAGCTGCATTTGTAGCATTTTGGACAGCGCTGACACAGGCAGACACTGTTTGCACACCCTGAAAGGCTCAGTCCAAGGCCACTCTGGCAGCACAGGCAGGGAGCCTCAGCACTCTGCTTCTGTCCCTGTGCCCCAGAGGTGCCTTGCACTAAACCCGTGCCTCTGATACCTCTGTTGAGTTCTGGACTAAGCTGTGACCCCCAGGCTCTGCACGGTTCAGCCTCAAAACTTTCCAAGAGAAAAACAAGAATTCTGTGAGGACAAAACAAACTGATGCCCTGAAACAGCATTTGCCACCATTTCCCCTCAAAGATCACAGCTGTCCCTGTGCTCCCCAGAGAGAAGCCAGCTGGGGCATTTTTAGCCCTCCCTTTGCTGGAGGTGGTTCTGAGATGCCCCAGTGAGAGCTCAGCCCCAGGCCGAGCGCTGCCCCCATCTCAGGTGCTGCCCAGCTCTGCAGCAGCCAGGGAAAACCTGCCAAACCCACCTGCCTTGGCTCTGGGGCAGCAGGGACAAGCTCAGCACCTCCTGGTTTGGAGGAGCTGCTCTGCTGTCTGCTCACAGGCATTCCCTGTAAATACTCCCTGGGAAGAGCTCTTGGCTCAGAAGGGGAGGCCATACCTGTGATGCGCTCGGTCACATCCAGCAGGGCTTGGCCACTCAGGTGATTCCATTGGTAGCTGAGCTCTTTCAGCAGTGACACTTTATCTACAAGGGAAACACACGTTTCTGCTCACTTTTCTCAGGTCATAGGAGAAAGGGCAGGGCCAACCTCATTTTATAAAATAAAGTACATTTCTGCAGATGTATGAATCCTTTCCTTCTTTCCTTCCAGCCTACTTGGCAGGGTTTTAAATTCCAAAAGAAAAGCTCTCCCTTCACATTTGTAAATCCAAACTTGTCTGCTGTACCAGGAGCTGTGTTAAAACATTTCACACCAGGGACCTCAAGAGTTCAGTCACATGGAAGCAGTGAAAAGGTTTGGCAACCCAGAGCAAAAAGGAAGAGCCCCATACTTGGGTCACAAAAAGGCACTGAGTCAGACAGTTCCTGAGTTCACAGAGCAGCTGGGGAGGAGAAAGTGGAAACTCCCCTTGAAGACCTGCCTCTTCAACACTCCTTTTTTCAGGCATATTCCCCCAGTACGGAATTTTCAGAGCTGACATAAATGTGTGTGGCAAAGGAATTTACAGCAGCCCTTGCCTATGTAGGTAATTGCTGTGGCCATCTTGCCCCATGCAAAACAACATGTGGAACAAGGCATCACTGACAGCTGGGTTTATACCTGTTTGTTCTAAAGAAATGAACTTGGTGAATCATCAGTTCCCCTTTGAACAGAGAAGACAAAGATGAAAAGTGGAAAATAGGCAGCTAATGCCTCTAATGTAGAGCCTTCCAGGTGGCTGCCCTGCAGAAGCTCTGATGGGTCAGTGTCCCTTCATGCCAACAGCAAAGCTGTTCATTTGGGAAGTCAGACGGGGCCCAAGCAAACTCCAAACCCCCTTTGCCTCTGAACTGTAGCAAAGCTGTAGCCCAGGACTTGCTCTTCAGACAAGCAGCACAGAGCCAAGGGCTCCTGAGACTGTTGGGAAATGCTGATCCCATTCCAGCCTGTTGGGGATGGTGCATAAGGACTGCACCGGCACAGCCTCTGGTGGGTGTCAGCTGGAGTGTTCCACAGACAAGAGCAGCTGTCAAGGCACTCAGCGCTCTCTTGTGCAGGAGAGACAGAGACGAAGCTGAGGAGAGTCCCTGCCAGGGCTCAGCCTTACCCAAATGAGCAATGGATTCTTCCAGTGCTTTCACAGCTGCTCCACGAACCCTGGGATCCTTTGAGTTCAGGTTCTTTGTTATTCCTTCCACCAAACCAATGATCACCGGGTTCAAGGCATCTTTCAGGGCTCCTGTGATTTCAGCCAGCACGTCCAGCGCCCTCTGCTTCACTTTCTTGTGGCTGTCAGATATTCTCAGAACAAAATAATCAAAAATCTGTGAAGAGAACAAGCCACATGAAAGCTGGATTCAAATGTCCTTGTTTGAAGAGTGGATGTAGCAGTCAGAAATGTCACAGATGAAAGTGATCCTTTCTGTCAGGTCAGCACTCGCTTGCACTATTTCACTGTTTTCCTGTAGGCCACTCACTGGAATGGTGGCACAGCCTCATGCTGGTTGAAAGCTTTTCTTCTGTTTTTAAGAGGTTTGGCTGGGGACAGAATAGTTCCTATGGTATTTCTCTCCATCTATAAATCATTAAATCAATTCCATTTATTAATGCTAAAGACTACCTTTGCTTTGAATGCAAGCAGATGTTTACAATGCCCAGTTTTCTATACAGTTGCCTCAAGTACTGAGGGCAATTATGATTTTGCCAAAACTATGGCTGGAGGAGATCTAAGTTTTCTTTTGTTTGTCTCAGAACCAGTGTCTGGAGAATTGCAGGGCTCTGATCAACTCTTCCAGGATCCAGACCATTTCTCTAAGTAACAGGCGGACTTCTGAAATGTAAGGTGCTGTACAGCTCTCATTAGAGCAGGTTCAGTCCCTTGACAGCCTCATTATCAGGCACCTTTTCCTGGAAAAAGGGAAAAAGCAGCTACTGGGAGGAGAAGGCAGAGATGAGTCCTTAGCTGTTTTCCTCCTTTTCCAAAGAGAAAAAAAGACCTCCAAGAAGGGTGAGCACTGTCTTTACCAAGAGGAAAAGGAACAAGGATGGTAATGAGTAGCCAGAGCTGTGCCTGTGTAAGACAAGATGGAGTATATAGAAGTATTCTTTAAAAAAACATCTGGGTTTAAACCAACCCAGCCTGATACTTCTCTTCCCTATGCAAACCTATTTTTGGTCTAGAGAACAATTGCCATGCTTTCAGGGCCTGGATTCCCTTCACTTAACCCAACTGGGAGTAGGAGAGAGCAGCAGTTACACCAGCAGAAAATTCTGCCATCCTCTGATGAACAGCATCAATATGCACCTGCCAGACAAATACAGCTGGACTGAAATAACTTGTCCTGAAGCCTGGACCTGAATTACATTTGTCTGGGTAAGAGGGACCAGTGGGTCCCAAACAGACAGGATGGAGTGCCAAGACACACTGAATTAACTTTGCTGCTACAGGCTTAGGAAAGGAGCTAAAGGAAAGGAGCAGTGAAGATACCCTACATACTTGGGCAATGTTAGTGGAGATGAGCTGGGGGCTGGTTTTGCACAGGTCTAGGAGGAGTTCCACTCCTTCCATCCTTGTCTGAAACCCCTTGGCTTCCAGGAGATGGTAAAGCTTCTGGAGCAGCTCTGTTTCTTCCACAGCTGGAGGTGATGTGACCTGGGCTTTTGCACAGTGTAGGAGGTGTCCATCAGAGGGAGATTTCACCCTGGAAAATAAAACCAAATGAGGACCTGGTGGTGATAATTATCGTAGCATGGCATCCCCATAGTGGAAATAATTAGCATTGACTCCATGATTCCAGAAGGCCTGATCAATCACTTTATTATCCTATCCTATCCTATCCTATCCTATCCTATCCTATCCTATCCTATCCTTTCCTATCCTGAAACTCATTGCCCTTACAGACAGTCTGATACAGACAGACCAGACTGGTCAATTGAATCCAAAACACCATCACCAGTGGCCAATGAAGAAATTACTCTTTGGTAAATAAATCCGCATAACACATTCCACATGTTCACAACAACAGGTGCAGCAAGTGAAGATAAGAATTGTTTCTAATTTTTTTCTCTGATCTTCTCACAGCCTTCCTCAGGACAATGCCTGGGAAAGTTGTGCCTGCTGCTCTCTATGGAGAGAGCTGCAGCCACAGACAATATCTTCACTTAAATGTGAGCAAAACATCTTGAGCAGCTTTCCTAATTATGTCATTTCAAGCTGGAAAGTCATGAGGCTCTGAAGAACAACGTGGACCTCATGACAATCATTACAGGAGACAATCTGCAAGTGATATTCTCACCACTGCTCACTCAGGAAAACCAAGGATGAGGTGCATCTGATCTATCTTCAGATGGCTGCCAGGGCACACAGGTCACATTGCTTTGTGGAGAAAGAGAGACACTACTGCCAAGTTTAAATGCCTCCTCATAAGGGACGCGTGTGTCTTAGAATAAGGAAACTCATCACTCTGGAGAAGTGTCTCTACAACCAGGCATGACAATCTGGAAAAGTAGCTCAGATGCATCTGAAGAGATGAACAGGGCCATATTTGAAGGATTCAGAAAATCAGTAACAGAGATAAAAACAAAAGCCAGACATCCCAGAACTACACTCCCATTTCATTTGCTTCCCTAGAGACCAGATGCACAGCTTAACAACCCCACTGGGAACAATTCTCCTGGATCAACCTGTCTCTTCCATGAGCACAGGAAGATGCCAGCTGTGCTACTGAGGCATGTGGTCACTTTCCTGCCACTGCTGAGCAGGACAGAGCTAAATAAATCCCCTCTGCTATCAGAGGAGAACAGGTACAAGCAGCTCTGCAACTGCCATGAAGGGACAGCAAGGAGCAATTCCTGTCTTAAATGCTGATTGCAGCACAGGGGGAAATAAACCAAACATGCTGTCCACCAAGCAAATTACATGAAGGACAGGAATATCAAGACAAAAAGTCCACATTGAGACACCTGTTGACTGAAGTTGTTCAGGAATTGCCTTGCTACTTACTACTCAAACTTGGTACTGTTTGAGAGTAAGAAAACCCTGATTCAGCCAGGCCAAACCACACGGATGAGAACTGCATCTTTGTGGAATAGCATCTTGCTTCCAGACTGAGATTTCTCATGAAAACACCCATCTAAAAAAGTCTCCACTCAGATGAAAAATAAGCCCTGTTTGAATTTACTTGTCCCAAATCAGGCAGCAGAAACTTGGCCCTCTCCCAGCCTCCACAACACTGCCCTTGCCACTGCACTGGATCATCTGATCTGCAACCAATGGGTGTCTTTTTGTCTCTCCATTTTTGTGGAAACCCCTCCAGAGAAGTTGTGTTCAGCACAATGCACAAGTAGAAATTTTTTATCCTGGAGCATTTGTAGGGAAAGGAAACAATCTGTGGCATTGTTCATCTCTGCCAGACAGTTTTTCCTGAGGAAGAGACAGGTAAAGCTTGTCATGTGCTTTGTCACATCTGACAAAAGTGCTCAGTACTGTTTGCTAGCAGACAATGTGGCCTGGGGCTCCTTTGAGCCATCGTTCCTCTCCTTCACCGGCTCCTTGACAGATGGGCCTTCAGCCTTCTGGTTTTCCATCCCCTACAAAGACATAGAGAAACCCCATCAATCATTAGAATATAGAACAGGAAATTCCCTGTTGAAAACACAAGTTAGAACCAGGATCACTGCTACCAAGGCTTAGGGAAACATTTCCTAACTTACAGATGGAAACAGACCAGAGATTCAGTGATGCCAACTCTTTGTTTTCAATAGCCCAATACAGGTTATGGGTGCTACCACACTGAGCAGCAGTCTAAAATCCCAAATTCCTTAGTCATGAGCAGAAATGGGAATAATGCAAACTGGCAGGCAACGAGAGTTTTTGAAGGAAGCAGCAGAAAAAACTGGACTCTTTGGGGGTTGGCCCATTGTGTTGGAAGTCCATTTGGTTCAACACTCACTCTCCCTGTGCCTGCACAAAGGCAGGCTCCCTTCTGTAATGTTGATAAAAAAAATAAAATCCTCCCCCAAACAAAGAAAGGATTTTCCACTGGATGCTGCTGAATTCACCAAGCTTCTTCCAGCTCCACAGGGCTTGACAGCAGGGCAGTATTCCCAAAAGACAGACAGTAATTGTAGTAACTAGTATTGACTAGGGCATCTTTTGTAAATTTGGAAATTTTCTTGGCGCTACTACTTCCAGTGTCCTTTGCAAAGACTCTGTTATCTTCAGAAGCACAGTTCTCACTTAATTGCTTTACAGGGGGCAGAGTAGGGAGAGCATGGTGGGGGCTTATGCTTAAATGTAAACCCATTTTCTCCTCTTTGCCTTTCCTCTTTGTGACCGATATTGAAAATATTCGAAACCTCACTTTTTCCCTAATAATATCAGTTCCTTTGTGGTCTGCAGATGAACAGGCTGAGGATTAACAGCTCATTCCCAGGAGCAAAATGATTCAGAAGAGGAATGAGCTGAAGACAGATTGGGTGTGTTTGCTCTCATATTAGCTGTGACAATACTTGCACAAAGGAGACATTTCTCCTGCCAGCACTTACTTTCTTCTTAATCCTTGTCAAAATATCTTCCAGGTCATGGGTGGGAAGAGATCGTTCCAAAAGCATTTGAAATTGTTGATGATTGAGCAACATCTTCACCATCTCCTGTCCATAATGCCTAAGGCAGGCAGGCAGGCAGGCAGGCAGGAAGGAGGGAAGGAAGGAAGGAAGGAAGGAAGGAAGGAAGGAAGGAAGGAAGGAAGGAAGGAAGGAAGGAAGGAAGGAAGGAAGGAAGGAAGGAAGTGAAAGAAAGGTGAACAAACACAGGAAGAGTGTTAACAGAAGAGGCTGATACCTTAAACTCATCACGTGCAAGCCTTGCACGAGAAGGCATGACCTACTCAGCAAAGAGGGAGATTTACCTCACTGGACACTGCACAGTGCTGTCAGCTGAACACAAGAGGCAAGAGGAGAATGTGGGGCAACAGAAAAACACCATTTCACTCTGAAACAGGGGGTGTGCTTCTGTGGCATCAAAGGATCCCAGGGAACAAGCAAAACACATCTGCTTTGTTGTCAGAGCCTATTACATGTCTTGCTGCCATTGCACAGTAATTTGCCTTTCTTTAACTGGCAGGGAAGCCAAGACAAAACACCTCATGCATCCTCTTGATTATTCTATACTATGTGTATGCAGAGGGGCAGCTAGTTGCTCTGGTGTTCTTGGCAGCTATTAACGGGAATTTCATCACAAAAAGAAGGGAATTTTGGCAGTTTGGGTTGATTTTGCCACTAGGAAACCACAGGTTTTTTTCAAGAAGAAATGTGGAGCTCACTGAGCCAAAGATAACAGCATTCAAGAAATCTTCAGAACAAGTTTAGAAAGACTGAATATGTTGGCTAAAGAGCCCTGAACTATTTCTAGGAAAGTCTGAAGTTAATGAGAAATTGATGTTTGGGATCCTTCAGCGATGAACATTAGCCAACGCTTTGGCTTTGTGTTGTGCACCTAAGGCCAAACAGAAGTGTTGGACTGGCTGATCTGAGCTCTTTTGATCTCAGTAAATAATCCTTCAAGCCACAGGAAAAAGTTGGCAATGTTCCTTTTTGCTGGCCAACCTCAGGTTTCCCAGTACAGACATTTGCCCAGGCAGCCCAGAGCAGTGGTCACAGTGCCAAGGCTGACAGAGCTCAAGAAGAGTTTGGACAATGCTCTAAAGCACATGGAGTGACTCTTGGGGTGTCCTGCACATGGCCAGGAGATGGACTCGATGACCCTGATGGGTCCCTTCCAACTCAGCATATTCCATGATTCTATGACCCTTATTCACACTGTGAGGTAACTTCATATTCCCTTTAGTTTCCACTCTGTTGTGGTTTCACCTTCACAACCAGACACAAAACGGTTTTCCTGTTTTGGGAGGTGAAATGAAGATCATTACCTTGTGTCCTTGTGACGGTCCTGAGCAAGCTTCCCTGCCACGTGTGGCAGCCTCTCAGCCCTGGGTGTGCCTGCGAGCTGGGTGACTCCAATTCTCTCCATCAGGGACAGGAGGAGTTGGGCCGCACACTCGCACACCGGGGCGGGGCGGCTGCTGGGGAGGAGAGAGCAAACCCTGGGCACAGGGACAAGGAGCAGCAGCAGCGCCGGCCTTGGCCAGAGCTGCTCCCTGCCCTTGCTGGGTGAAGGAGCCTGGGCTGTCCCTGCACCTTCAGACACCTGCACAAGGTTCTGTCCTCAGGGAAGCACAAAGTTAGCATTGCACACAAGGCCTGCCTGCACAGAAGAGGGAGGAATTCAGTCTCCCTGCACTGTCTGATACTCAGTTACTTTCACAGTATTTACTCTGAGAGAGATTAAAGAAATAGATGACATATGAATAATTTAGAAATTAAGGATAATTGATGCTGATCCATCAGAGGGCACCCAGTACACAGAGCTGCAGCAGGATTGAGGCTCTTTCCAGCCATTTATCCCCAAATCTGCAGAACTTTGGAAAACAACAAATGCAGGGAAAACACGTTGTGGGCCGTGAAGTTGCAGAATATCCAGCAATGCAGCCTGTTTCTTCTCTGGGGCTTGGCAATGGATCCATCTGAATGTTTCACCCTATTCCAAAGCTGAGGAAAGGGTGGCAGGCAGTTTAGCCAGGCTGTCCTGTTCTAGAGAGCGTCTCTTGGGAACTATCAGGCCCAGAACCAACATTTAAGGCAGCATTTGCTCCAACTGTCCCATGGCAGTCAGCCTGTGGAGGTGCCTTTAAAGTGATTCATCATGTCAAGGCTAACATGAAACATCAGTTTGAATAGAAAGTAGAGCTCTAAGGCCAGGACAGTCATACAAGGCTCCTTTAGCAGGAGCTGCACCTGTTGTGCAGGCTGTGCCACACCCAGCAGATTGTCCCCCATGTGCTCCACGCCCCAGCAAGGAGCCTCCTCATTTCTCAAGTTAATGGCATCAAGAGGAGACATGGTTTTCCCAGGGCCTCTGTGGTTAGAGCTGTGAAATACCAAACTGCGCACAGCTGCAATTGCAATTGTCCCTCTGCCCACAAAAGCACAAGGCTCTATCCTTGGCCTTTGCAGGCACTTTCACTTCCCCATCAGTCACCACATCTAGGAAAATCTGACAGACTGGGAGAACTCCAGGAAGCAGCAGGAAGCTGAGTCAGAGGAGCTTTAGTTTGGACATCAGGAAAAAGGGTTTTTCACCCAGAGGGTGGCTGGGCACTGGAACAGGCTCCCCAGGGCAGAGGTCACAGCACCAAGCCTGACAGGGTTGAAGGAGCATTTGGACAACAATCTCAGGCACTTGGTGTGACCCTTGGGCTGCTCTGGGCAAGGCCAGGAGCTGGACTCGATGGTCCTGATGGGCCCATCACACTCCCCATATTCTACAATTCTGTGATTCTGAGAACTAATAGGCTGCAGGAGGGCAGAAATAGGTGACAAGAGGGAAGAAGTGAGGTTGGTCAGAGAATCAAGTCACTGAGTTCACAGAAGATGCAGGATACAGGACCCTTCCCTCCCACCATTCTCATTCTCTGTCTCATCCCTTCTCCCTCCCACACACACGAAGGTGAAGAACATCACTAAAAGAAGAAGAACCTGCTTGACTCCCACGTCCATGAGAGCAGTCATTGCTCGTGCAGGAGTCGCATTCTCCACCATGATCCCCAGGCTCTGACTGGCTGCTTTCTGAACAAATTCTGGGGAGTTGGACACCATCTGGAGAAGGACCCGAGCAACCTCATCCACCTCAGAGTCCATGTCCTTCTTCAAGGTCACAAAGAGCTCTCCCAGAGTGACAATGGCAGAGTAGGACACCTTGGAACAGACGTTGGTCACCTGGGGAAGCCATGAGGGGAAACATAGGAATCACCTTGGAAAGAAAACCAGTTGCCTTCAACAGAAGTCCCAGGAAAGGACAACACATCCCACTCTGTTGTGTCCAGAAAAACATAAAAGTACAGGAAGAGCAGGAGAGCACAAGCACAGAAAGGCACTTACTCTGGCACCATTTTCTGGCTTCAGACCTGCTTACTGCAGGCCTAAAATAAAAATTTCATTAAGTGTTCTACTTAACCCTTCTAAAATGTCCACAGCTTTTATTTTAGGCCCTTTTACTAGAAAATTAAAACAAGAGCTGCTTTCAAATCATGAAGGCAAAAGTCATAAAGGTATAAGAGTCAGGTGCTCCTGTTCCAAAAAGCAACACCAGCAGTTGAAGCACTCAGCCAGGAAACGGAAAACACAGGCTCTGGTCTACAGAATAATTTACAGTGTTGCATTACAGCTTGGGCAGAGACTGGGACTCTGGCAAATAACGTCATTAGTGTCTCAGTTTCTGCATTTGCACATTGCATTATAAAGGCTCCACACTCAAAGATGAGTGTCAGATACCCGACCTGCCAATAAATATAGCTGCATGTGCCCACAGATCCTACAGACAGCTGACAGACATTAGAAATCTCAGGTCTAAACCAGAAATGAAGGCAGACCCTGAGCTCACATGGAGATGAACAAGCACACACCTACTCTACACACTGTGTATGAAGTATGGGGGACAATTCAGAACAATGTTCTCACCTCGCTGGTAACTGCCAAGCAAACCTCACCAAGTCTACAAAGCAGGACCTCTGAATGGGACCCAGCCAGGTGTTGGATGGTGAAGAGTCCCTTCTCCTTCAGCTCTCTGAAAGGCAGAAGATTGATTTTTCTCTCCACCAAGGCAGCACCCTCTGAAATGACCAGGCTGGCAGCTCAGTTGAACAATGGGAGGTGCTTTTCAAGGAGTGCTTAATGAAATCGTGGAACGCGTTGCCCCAGGATGCTGTGGCTGTCAAAAGCATTCACAAACCCAAGAGGCAAAGAGAGCGGTTTCAGAGTGGCCATTTGAGATTACAGCCTTTCTGAAATCTCTGGCACATGAGGCCCCTCTGTCACTGCTTCCTAGGAGCTGTGAGACCGGGCCATGCTGCTGTTTGTTGTCACCTCCCTGTACCTGTCCCTGAGGCACAGTGCCACCGGGCTGTTATTGGGGCATTTTCCTTCTTTGCCAGCCCCAGCAGGCATTCAGCAGGCAGAGTCTGCACTGCCACTCTGGAGCTGAGTTTCCAATCTATGATCTCAGCCTCTCTGTCACCCCCTCCACTCCCCCTCACACATTCCCCAAAAATGCAGCAGGATGTCTGCTGGAACCACCTCAGCCTGCAGGAAGGCCAAGTGGGTCCTGGCCTCTCCTGACCCACAGCACAGCTTTCTTTCATCCCAGCATGGAAATATAAAAACTATATTGTCACATCACACAGAGGGCCAGGAGCTTTTTTATTTTGGCTGCAAGTGTCCACAGGGCATTGGGGAAGAGGAGAAAAAGAGTGTTTTGCAGCAAGCAACCCGACTACTCAGGCAGGATGGTAGGAAAAGTGTCTGGAAGCTGCTTTTTAGGACTTTGGTTGTTCTGCTGAAGCTTCTGACAGAGCTGATGGGCAGATCCCAGAGCTGTGAAGAGTTCCTGGGAAATTTGTCCTGGGATATGTCTACGAATGCTCTCCCAGCTATGAACTGCCATCTGTGTCCTGTCCATATATTACTGCCTTGACTGTTGAGTGTCTGAGGTGCCTCTTGAGGCTGCTATGGACCTCCTTCACCAAGGAATGGATTGTGATACAACATCCCTTTCTGCTTCTATTTGGGCACTGACAGAGCCTGGACCACTCTGGCTGGAGCTTGGGCTCTGGCCAAGCAAGATTGAAAATGAGAGCAGCTCATGGTCCTCAGCTCTTCCCTGCTGCTGGGACAGACAGACATGGCCATGGGGACAGAATGGAGCTGCCCCATCTGCCAGGTCACTAAGAAGGATGTGAATTTTTCTCTGCCCTGTCACCACCAGTTCTGCCTGGGCTGCATCCTGCAGTGGGCAAAGAGAAATCCAGCGTGCCCACTCTGCAGAAGAATGATAGAAGCTGTCAGGTTTTCTGAGTAGGGTGAACAGGACTACATACAATGTGCCATCAGCTCCCTCAAACAATTGCTAGAGTCCAGCAGGGAGAGAGCCTGGCCACCTTGCTGAAAGCAGCCCCCCAGACCCTGTGATGGCTGCTCCATCTTCCCCACAGGGAACACTGTCCCCAGCTAGGCAGGGGCTGCAGGACCAGAGCCTGTGGATGGCCTCCTGCCCAAGGTGTGGGCCAAATTTTTCAAATAACAATGTCATCTACTGGCCCAAATGTGGCCCTGGCTGCAGCAGAAGCTGGAGGGAATATGCCAGCACCAGAGATGGCTGGTTAAGGAATTCATAGAGCAGCATCCTGCACGCCCTCTGTGCCTTCGGTCAAGTTGCCAAAATCTTGGTGCCAGTACTGCAGCTTCTCCTCTGTAGCAGTCTGAATTGCTGCTACCATAGCCCAGGGTAAAGAAGCAAAAAGGGCCTTTGCATAATCTCCACAGATGTTTTATTCAGCTGTGCAGGGAGATGTTCAGGTCCCAGTACCCACACACAGAGGGTCTCACTTTGTCTCCATGGGGCCTGGGGGCTGACCCTGATCTTGGGGCAGTACAAAGATAAGGGGGCCAATCAGGGAATAGGGAAGGTGTGGCTCAGGAACGCAGGAACAGGCACAGGAACAGGGGAAGTAGCAAATGGGGTCTAACAGCTTTTTGAGGGAAGCTTCTTGTGTCTCCCTAGACTAGGGAATGCCCCCCCCAGGGTCTCCACAATTCCCCATGTTTTATATTATTAGGAAAGCTTCTCTGAAGGATCAACTGAATCAACACAAAATGACAAAAACAATCAAAAGCACTCATAAGACAATTGTTCAAAATGCAAACAATTCTGAGTTCCCAATGTGCCCACAGATTTCTTGGAGTGTCTTAGATCTGGCAGGAGGGATGCAGTGTTTTCTCAGCACAGTTTATCAGGAAACTGAGTCATCCATACTGAACCTCTGGTCCATGGCCTCCTCACTGCCATCGTGCAGCAAGGAGGCCCAGAGGCTGCTGTGCTCTGCTCCTGTCAGGGATGAACACAGCGGCTCTGTGGCCAGTGCCAGCTCCAGCTCCAGCAGCTCACAAGAGGAGACTCCTTCCAGAAGCTCTGCTGGCTCCAGTGTGGCAGACCAACAGAGCCCACTGGAAGCCACCTCCATTGCAGCCACCCCCAGCTGCGCCCATCATCACTGCAGAGCAGGAGCTGCCCCAGAGGAGCCGCGGCAGGAGCTCATGGCAGTGGCAGGTCCCTGTGCCCAGGGCAGAGCCACAGAACCTCTGCTCCTGCCTGGGACAGGGGCTGCTCACCCTGGTGTCCCACCGAGAGGAGGGATCCTGGGCCCCAAACTCTGCCCAGCCCTGCAAAAGGCCACCCCGCCAGCAGTGCCAGCAAGGTTCCTGCAGCCATTCAGTCAAATCAGAGGAAACAAATGTCTCTTCAGCTGACACAGTCTCTGCACACAGCTTTCTCCCCCTTCTCCTGGTGCCTTTCCCTGACTCCAGCAAGAGCTGCAGGGAATGCTGTGTGAGCCATGATGATGGAAGAGCTACTGATAAAAACACTGGGGTGATGCTTTCAGAGGAGTCATGAATGGAAGATTGACCAACCTTCCAGCCAATGGTATGCCAAAAGTTTCCATGCTTTAAATAATTGATTGTAATAAATTAGTTAAAAGAAAGATACAGAAACAAATTAAATCTCCCACAGCTTCTGGCTTTCCTCAGGCTCCATGGTCTATATATTGCTAGACTTACTTCATTTAGGCAGAATATTAACTGTCCTGACTTGTTGGAGACTGACCACAAGGTCTCATCTGTGGTGAGCAGTCACTAAAATTAGCTCAGCAGAGGCATCTTCAGCTGTCCTAGTGTAGCAGAAATACATATTCTCTGCTTCATGACTGTGTGGCAACAGCTGCTGGTGTGGATGTGTCAGCGTTGCTTCATGGATTACTCCTGAGAAGGAATTGTGTGCACAGGCACAGTATGATGGCTTCGATCTCCTCTAATTACTTCAATGGGATGATGGCCAGAACTTTTAGGCAAAAAGCATCATGACTGAATAATTTTCAATATTCTCCAAACTACTCCTGTGGTTTTGATTTTCTTACTGATTTGGTTCAGTGTCTGGCTTCAAGAAATCAGTCCAGAAAGAACAGGCAAACCTCAGCTTGCAAGTTAGAGTGCAAGTCTTTAATCTGCCATTTTTGTAGCATGTACAAACAACTTTTCAACATATTTGCAAAAAAAATCTCTTAGTTCTTGCTATACCTATCCAGAATCTGACTCTCTCCTTGTTTTATTTTGATTTGAGATCCAAGCATGATTTTTTTCTGGACAGGAAAGTAAGACCCAGCTGCAAATACAGACTACAAGTGTGAATCTATACTGCAGGAACTGAGCTGTAGCTTGCAATTAAAGACAAGAAGTGATGCCATGGTAAATGTGAACGTTTAGTGCTGACATAGGAGCCTTCTGCAATGCTCCACCAACCCATGGTTCACATTGCTACAAACTCTCTTTTTGATGTTACAAAGAGTGTTTAAGAGCTGGCTGTAAGAAAAAAAAAAACAGCCAGAAAGTTAATTTTTGTTAATATGGTGAACAATGACTATCTAATAATTCTGAGCTCACAGAAGTGAGTATTCAGATTTCCACTTAGTACCTGCAGGCAGTTTTCATTTGAAATCAACAGGTTTATCCAAATCAAGTTATCCATAGGAATTAATTTGCTCTATGATCTACCTAAAAATGCCTCATTGTCTGATAAGTTTAGTAGAAATTTGCAAAGTCAACAGTCCACAGATTTTCATTTCTTGTTTAGTGGTTATTCTGCAGGGAAGCTTTTACAGACTAATCAGTTTGGATGTAATTAAAATGCCAGTACATTTCATCTAGCCATCTTGGTATTAGAGCAAAACCATATGACTGCACAGCCTTTTAAAATATATTTTCAAATAAATTTTCAAATCAACAGTCTGAGTAGGACTCAGAAAAAAAACTCTACCAAACTTCAACTCCATTGGAAGATTCCCTTGTCACCCTGTGAATCAACTCTACATTCAGAAGATTAAAAGTCCCCATTATGGTGGTTTTGGTATGATTAGGAACTGGGGAAGGGTCTTCTTCCCTCTCAACTCCATGCTGCAGTGCCTTTGGGATGTGGCCTGCTGGCCATTGTTTGTGCAGCCCTGGTATTTCTCCATGAGGCAGAAAGTGCAATTGCATTTCCAGCCCAAAGCCCGGGAGGAGTGGGGCGTGCAGAGCTGTGCCAGACCCAGGCCAGCAGCTGTGCCCCAGAGGGTTTTGGTTCCTGCCCAGTGCAGCTGGTGCATCTCTGCCGTGAGTGCCTCCCCTTGCCAGGTGCCCACAGACAGCAGGTGCAGGGTTCTGCAAGGGGCATGGAACAGGGTGGGGATGTCTGCTGGCAACAGAGTGCAGCGGAGAGCAAACAGTCCAGGATGGTCCTGGAGTGTGTGACAGAGAACTCCTGACACAGCTGGTGACTGAGCCAGTGAGGGAAGGCACTGCTGGGCCTGCTGTTTGTGAGGAGAGAAGGGCTGCTGGGTGACAGGAGGGTTGCAGGCGGCCTTGGGCTCAGTGATCACAAAATGCTTGTGTTTGATTCCCAGAGAAGGAACGAGAGATGTTGGGGAAGTGTTGACGGGCAACAAATGGTGAATTTGTTAAGCTTTAACAGGCAGTGCTCAGTCGTACCTTCCCTCACACCAGTGGTTAATGTGTGCAAGTGGATGTCTTAGCCTTGAGAATAAAGACAGTGGGCCTGCTGAGGAGGTAGCTGCAATGCATTCAAGGAGAAGAAGGCTCTTAACCATGGGAGGAGAATTTGAGGAACGGGATGTTCACCACATGACCACCAGAGACCCTCAAGAGACCCCTACTCTAAATGTCAGTAATTTTGGGGAAGTGATTTAAACATGTCAAATACTTTGTGAGAATGTTTAGCCTGTGAATTTGAGCAAAGTAATGAATAAAAGTAATGAAAGTAATGTCTTAGTTCCATGGATACTAACACGTGGGTGCACATGTTTCAGGGAAGTGATTCCTCACACACCCAGCACTGAAATAAAGTAATGCCTCTTTTCTCACACTGAGCTGGCAGTGTGGATCAGCCCTGCTTGGAAACTTTCATTTTGGTCATTCCTTTTGAAGCATAAGGAATGGTTGAAATGAAATCTTTCCAGCTGTTTCCCTTTGGTTTACCTGTTTGAGGGTTAAAATTCTGTGCTGCAGATGACCTGGGTGTGTGCAGAGCAGTGCAGCCCCAGAAACCCCTTGGCTTGCCCACAAGTTGTCATGCCTTGTTGCCAGGTGTGCCCAGCTGTGGCAGGAGAAGGAGCCCGCAGCGCAGTGGGCACTGTGCCCTGCCCAGCCGGGGCTCTCTGGCACAGAGCAGCAGCAGCGCCAGCACCGTTCAGCCTGCTCCTGCCTTGGCTTCCCCTGGCACACAGAAGTCTCTGGAAATCAGCAGTGCCAGTGGCGTTCCCAGCTTGGAGCAGCTGCTGCTGGCGGGCAGATGCTGCCAGTTCAACTGCTGCCAAAGGGGAAGAAAGGCAGAGATGTACATGCACCGGAGCCCTGGGCATGTCCAATAAAGGTGCAAATATGTGGGGAGATTTGTTAGGAAGCATTTCAGCTGTGATGCCAACAGTGGCTTCTCTCCTGGTTCTGTGTGTTCTAGATGAGTAATGCAATGGTTGGTGTCTGTTCTCTCGGCTGTTTTATGGCCTGGAAAGGCTCGGAGATGGCCTTGGGCAGCCCGCGCTTCAAAGGACGAGAAGAGGCTACAGGTCTTTCTCGGACTTCAGTATTTATTGGTTGTTTATCTAAAAGATTTTCGCTCTGCCCGACAGAGGTCCGCCCAGCAAGCAAGCCATGGGCACACTCCTCGCCCCCGGGGCGGTCACTTATCTTTATACTCAAAATTACGTATACAATATTTACCTATTCTTTCCAATATCTTTTACACTTATTGACCGGTGCACTTTTAGTAATAACCAATCCCAAAGTGCCACCATCACCACAGAAGATGGAGGCCAAGAAGAAGAAGAAGAAGGACAGGACACGCCCCAATTCCTCCATCTTAATTCTCTAGACCCCCCTGTACAGAAATCCTTAACCCTGTGTTTTGCACTCTAACTTATCCCTTCACCATTTACCCCGGTGAAATCCTCCCATCCTCATACAGGTGTCGTCTCCCGTGTAGGATCAAAGTCCAGCCACCAGACACTTCTGGCAACATTCCAGGACTCCCGAGCCCCCCAAGGGTGGTCTCGGTCACTCTGCACCTCAGTCCTGAGGTGCTGAAATCCCACAGGTTGGCTCTGACAATTAAGAAGCAGATGTTATGTGGATGTTCAAATGTGTAGCCATGGTATTGTAATATATCCTCACATAGTCCTCTTTCCCGTCCCCCTTGCAATAGCCTTGGTAGTCAGTGCATTTGGGGAGGGCTGGCTTGTGAGCAGCAGGCAGGGTGTAACAACACCTGACCTCCAGTCAGGATGCAAGAAAGTAATCTCCACCAATAGACAGCAGAGAAAGAGTTGACTGACAAAACTTTTGGAGGGGCTAAGGGTATAAAAGGCAGAGCATCCTTTTTGTAGATGAGCATATGGCTGCTAGTCACAGAGACTCCCAATGCTGCAATTTTTCCTTATTCAGTCCTTTGTTAAGGTTTACTATACCTTTAAAATTTTTAAAGTGAGAGTCATTTCTCACATGTGCAATGCTGTGGGCCATTGTCTTGGTCTGGTTTCCTTTGCTTGGGTCCCATCTCAGTGATCAGCTGGGGTACAGGCTGTAGGTGCTTGGGGCACTCTTGGAGTTCCTCTTGGATCCCCTGAACAACAAGGTTTGGCCCATGAAGGGAATTTGTGCTGCTTTGTGACAGAGAAAAACTTCCCAGGCTCTTTTGTGTTTGCTGTAGGGAAGGGTGGTTATTGCTTTGCATAAACTCACAGACCAGCACGGAGCATTTGCTTTGTGATGTCGGTGCATGGTTGCCACCTTGTCGAAGTGACATCAGAAGGTTGCCTTGGTGCACGGAAGGCCTGAGTGTCAGAGCAGCCCTAGGCCTTGCTCAGATCAGGAGAACCCTCCTGGTTAGGGAATTTGTCAGTGGGTAGCTGCCCACTGACAAGAGCCTTGTTTTGTCTATTATTTACAAAACTTTCAAAAATGACAATGTTTCACCATCTGGCCACGGCAGCTTTTGCTGCCTATGGCATTTCTTTTTCTGCATATTACGTGACACACTTTGCACGTAAGTAGAGGTTTCCCTTCTGCTTAGGTTAGGGTGCATCCTAACCTGACTTTTGCATGTCTCCCTTCTCTTTCTTGGTGGCTGACTTTCTGATTTTGAAAGAGAAAGAGCATTAGGATGCCACTGGTTTGGTAAAGCTCCTGTCATGACGTTCAGCTAAAAAGGGGGTGTCTGTAGCCACAGGGGCAGCATTTGCAGGGGAACCTGCAGGGCTTCTGTTCCCTCCATGGGAGAGTCTGTGGCAGCAGAGTCTGTCATTTCCTCAGGTTGCTGGGACAAGCAAGACACCTTTGAAAATGTAGACTGGCAGAGCATCTTGGAAGGCCATGTGAAAACTCTGCAGTTGTTCCCAGAATTCAGAGAAAGCTTATTTCTTTTTTAATATTGTCATGAAAGGATTTGACTGTCTAACATGACCTTTTGCCAAGTGCTAAAATAGTGATTCCCTTTGCAAGGAAATGCAAACTCTAAAGCAGTGAGTGTCTGCCACAGCTCAGGGGAATTTTGGGGAAGCTTTTCCTGGCAACTGTTTCCAGCAAGTAAATGAGAATTAGTGCATGCAAGTGATTTTTTTTAAAAAAAAAAAGTCCTCAAGAAGAGGATTTAAAAAGCAGATTTATGTGTTTGGTAGAACAGGAGCATTGAGTGTTAAAGAAGAATTTGCATTTTCTTGGTCCTGTTTGAAGCAATTTACTGGCAAAACAGGCCGAAGTGTAGGCACAGCCAAGAATATTGTCCTGATCTCTTGCTGACTGTGTGAATGAAATGTGTCTCCTAGAGGGATGTTGTGAAATGGGAAATCATCTCTGTTTGGGTTGACTTGTTCTGTGGGATTCAGCAGCCCAGGCAGTTTTATGAGAGCATCTGGTTCATTTTCCCTTCCCACTACAGGACACCTGAAGCGTGTATTTAGCAGTGCTGAAGATCCTGAGGTGAGTGAGAAAGGAACATTTCATGTTCCTGGTGTTTAAGAATTGTAGAGGAAGATGTAAGCTTGGCCAGTAGCAATAGACTGTACAGGGCCAGCTAGGAAGGCCAAAAGAAAATCCATATTCATGCCTGTAGCAAAAATAATAAAGGCAGAGATAGGTATTTTTAAATTTCCTTCTCAGAGTTTGAAGAACTAAAAACCTACTTTTGAAAAGAGAACAATGCTTGCTGACAGCAGATAGGGAAAATTTAATTAAGAGCAATTTCCTGTACAGTTGAATTGGATCATTTTAATTTAAACAGAGGGACTTAGAATCCTATTCCTATCAAAATTGATGATATCTACTTGGAACATGAGGTGGTACAACATGAAGGCCATCTTGAAACAGCACATGCAGTATCTGAAGTGAAATGGGCACCTTTGTGGCTGGGGAGCTGCGTGGGCCAAAAGGACGCAGGGCTGGCGGCCGTGAGCAGCTGAAGATGAGGCAGTGTGGGGCCAGGTTGCCATGAAGGCCAAGGGCACGGTGGCTGTGCCAGCAGCAGTGGGGCAGCAGGAGCAGGGCAGTGAGCGTGGCCTGTGCTGGGCAGCGCTGCGGCCACAGCTGGAGTGCTGTGTGCAGCTGTGGGCCCTGGGAAGCAGAAAGTCATGGAGGGGCTGCAGCGTGTGCACAGAAGGACAGGGGAGCTGGGCAAGGGGGGGCAGCACAAGGCCAGTGAGGAGGTGCTGAGGGAGCTTTAGCCTGGACATTGGGAGTCTCCTGAGAATCTCCTCAGTGCATTCAAATATTTAGCCACTTTTGGACTTGACTTTCCCTCTCTTTTTTTAATTGTTATTTTTTGCTTTACTTGGAGGAGGAGGCTTATTAATTTTCTTTTTCTCCCAACTAAGGTTCTTTTCGCAATTATTTCCTGCCCTTATAGAGCACTGGCACTGGTTCTGCTCGAAGTTTCTATTCCAAGGTGTCAGTTCTGGCGAATACAGTAATTTTGCATGAGAACTCATCATTTGGTGCAGGGACATTGATGCGGAAGGAGCTTTTGTGGTTCTAGGCCAGCCCCTATGGCCTTACAGATCATTTTGAGCTTAACAATGCCTGTGAGTTTCTGCAGCCCAGGGAACCAGTGTGTGTTGTGTTTGGGAATTGAGCAGGAAATCAGTGCCCTTGCATTCCAGCTGGTGCTCAGAGATCACAGGAGCTGGGAGGGGCTGGGCTGCATTTCTGATTCCAGCCACTTTAGCACCATCAGTGTGGTCGTGTCCAAGAGAAGAACTTGCCGCACAGATGCACAAAGAGTGCAGTTCCCATTGCAATGCTCTGGGTCTGATCCCTTTCCATAAGGACCTACAATCTCCACATTCCCCAAGAGTGTGCTCTTTTGAGGAACAGGAGAGCAATCTCAGGATTGCTGCTGATCGGCACACTGGCTATCATGTTTTGATGTGTGCAGCAACAGAGAGGGCAGTAACGGGAGATTATAGTAGTGAGATCTATCTGTCTATCTTCCTACCTATCTATCTATGTAACATTTACATAACTGAATCTTCCTGGCTCTGGTCCAAGGCAGTTGGAGGTACAAAGATCACCAAAACCATCCCTTCTGGAGAGGATTAGAGACATTTTCCCTCGACCAGTTCTGAGCAGGCGGAGATGTTTCCCCCTCCAGATATGATGGTTTTTCCATTCAGAGTTGTTTTCCTCTTCTGGCCTCTTGTGCCCTGATGTCTCCAGTTAATTCTTTCAATTACTGCCTGTCCTAGAGAGGTGGAACAATTCCATGTTTAGGTGGTCTTTGGTGACTCTGGTCATACATGCCATGCATTACATGACACATGGTTTCCTTCACTGGCTTCCTCAGGGCTGTGTAAGTGCATTCGCTAATGGGGCCTTATGAGAGTGTCTGTTTCTGCTGGTCAGAATTCTCAGTTGACAAAAGAGGGAGAAGAAACACTTTGGTCCTCCTCCATATACTGAGATGGCCATAGAGGCTCTGTGACCTCCATCAGAGATCTTTGCATGCATCCTCATCTCCTGAATGACCAGGTTTTCCAACAAGAGAGTGGATGTCAGAAAGGCAGAAATGCTGGTGCAGGCCTGAAGAGAACGTGAACTCCAGAAGTGTCTCTCACAAGGGCTGAGCTCACCCAGGATGCCACCTGCAGAGCCAGGATGGAGCTGTGGGACAGGGTGGGGTGTCAGTCACCACTGAAAGACAAACAGGACATGGCAGAAGCAGAGGGAGGCCCTCACCAGACCCTTGAGAAATGCCACCCCTTCCCTGTCAGCTGCCTGAGAGGCTGTTGGAGCTTCAGTCCCAGATGGCCCTGACTGTAAGGCCAGGGTCACTTTGGAATCTGTGCCTCCCCTCGGGCAGAGAACGACCCAGGAGAGCAGCAGTACAGTGCTTTGGGAACGTGTGAGCCCAGCAGTCTTTGAGTCTCGGCCCACAAAGGGCATATGGGAAGTTGAAGCCCATCTTCTCTTGCTTTCTGTGCAGGTGCTTCTAGAGAAAGAGCAGGAGCACACTGCTTCATCAGAGATGCCATGCCAGACTCAGGGAGAGCTGTTCCAAGCCCGAGAGCAGGAAGAGCAGCTCAGGCAGCAGGTGGAAGAGCCACAGGAGAATGACCAGGTGAGCCTGACTGGCCAGGGGACAGAGGGAAGGGCAGGAAGAGGGGCATAAACCAGAGCTCTTGGGACTGAGGAGGCCAGGAAGTCCCACAGGCACTGGAAGCACAGGGCCTTGGAATTTGCAGAGATCAGCCCTGGGACAGGAGGTTTGCAATGGAAGCAGATGTGGGGAGGGAAGCAGAAAGAAGTGGCTGAATAAATGTGATTTTGAGGCTGCAAGAGGAAAAAGCTGAGCTTGATGGCAGCTCCCAGTCACTTGCTCTGCATTTGTGTGCACAGCAGATCAAGGCAGAGCCACAAGCAGAGCTGCCCGAAGCTCAGAATGCCATCATGGATATGAAGAGAAGGAACAAGGAAGACATGGGAAGAATTCAGGAGGATAATCTCCATCAGCACAGGAGCGGTCAACAAAACCAGGTGAGTGAAAGAGTGGCAGCCACTCCACTCATGAAATGTCCTCTCCCTTCTCCTTTGCAGTCTATCAAGCGACACGTGCAGGCAGAGCTGCAGGACTCTGAGGCTAGCAACAGGGCAAGGGAGAAGAGGCTGAAAGAAGAAATGAAAATTGTCAGAGAGAAACTTAATCACCTCCCTCAGGCTCTAGAATGAGTGAAAGTGGGATGCAGCCACTGCAGTCACCAAACTGGTGGTTTCTGCCCTTCTTGCCTTTCCACTCAGAGCAGCAGGGAGTGGGGCCATGCCTCTGTGTGCCATCCTGCTCTAGTGTGTATCACAGTCACTCTGAAGGACATTTCCTGGTGTGCTGAATCTCCACTGCTTCTCTGTTCTTCTGGCCTATTTCTGCTCTCCTTTTTTCTTAAAGTGTTTCTACAGTGGAACGTAGTGACCCAGATGGAGGGCTGAAACAAGCTGTCTGTATCCCCTGTCAATCTGTTCTTTGCCTTTCCTCACAGTCGATGACTCCTGGCTGACAGGGACAAGCTGTAGTGTCTGACTGCTTTGTTCTGTTTGACTTGAGGTGCAAGTGTTGACATCTCACCGGGCAGCCTGCGAAGACTTGCAGGGAATGTGTGGGAATGAAGGACCCCAAGTTAGGAGTGAGGCACAGGAACAGTGCCCACCAGAAATGCTCCAGGTCCAGCACATCCTGGGCTCTGAACCTGCTGCCGCAGCAGCATCACCTCGAGGAAGCTCTTCTGTTAAACCTGGGAACTCGAGCTCAGGCAGTTCCTGGGAACAGGAGATTGAGGAGGATTACCTGGAGCTGCTGGGTACATCTGGGGTGTTTCTTGTCTGAGGGACAGTGTGTTGTGTGCGGGTGTCAGCAGAGCTGTACCAAATGCTCCTCCTGAGTTGGGTGTCACAGGGCCATTTAGGACTCCCCAGAGGAAGTGCTGTGCTCCGAGGCAGCAAGAGAGCGCTTTGGGTGTTCCTGCTGCCTCTGAGGGCACCTGGGACTGGCTTGGGTTTGCCTGAGCTTCCCTCTCTGCCAAAGGCTGAAGCAGGAATTGTTCTTGGATCTGCAGAAGGCTGTGACCTAGCAAATGATCTAGGCAAGTCCTGAGTGCTAGTGGCCAAACTGAACAGAATTTTTAGCTTCCTAAATTCTCCTTAGACTCCTGACTTCCAACTGGTTATCAGAGCAAAAACACTTCACAGAAATGGACTGGCTTTGGAGTTTTGTCTTTTTGGTTGGGTTTTTTTTTTTTATTTGGGGGGGGGGGAATTGCTTTTGTATTGTTTATTTTTGGTGGGGGTTTTTTGTTATGTTTTCTCCATCCTGAAGGAGCCCTTTTACCCCACGTCTTACTGATGTCATTTTTATGACTCTTACTGTTACCACTACTACATCTGCAGTTTATTTTCATGAGAATGCTATATTTTTGTCAATAAGAGAATGCTATCTTTTTGCCAATAAGAACTACTTTGAAAGAACATCAGGTTACAGGACAAATAGAGAGCATGAGGTATTTTCCATGTGCCCCCAAAGAAAAACCAGATACTTTGATAACAACCTTTATTTCATCTTCTAGTTTTATGCTTATCAAGATGTGTCCAGGAGACACATCCAAGTGGCGTGATCAGATAAAAGTGTACTGCAGGCATTTCTCAGGAGAGAGCCTCCACCCCAGCCATGGTATATTCCTCAGATCCATGGCACTTTTCCATACCTGATTCCCGCTCTTTCCCATGACTGTTAGAATCCTATCCATTGGCCCAGGCCCTGCTCAGATGAGTCTCTAGGAGAACACATCAAGCCCTTTGTGATTCTGCAGCACAACCCAATGAATCTGCTTTTGCCCGTAACAGCTGCCAGTGCTGTGCTCCCAGATAAGAGACATGGTGGGGCTGAGATCAGAGCCCAGTGGATTCTGGGTCTGCCATCACCTGTTGGGACAAAAAGGGCACTGATCTGTGCCTCGGTGTGGCTGATCTCAAAGCCCATCCTGTTGTGTCCTCAATGGGGACAACAGCTTGTCCAGGGCTCAGGCTCACTCTGGCTTCTTCCCATCAGTGCCTGTCAGTGCTCATGCTTGGGCTTTGCCAGCCTTGTTGTGGTTGCTGCCCTGCCCCTGAGGGCTGGAGGGACTGCAGAGGCTGGAGCCTTCCTTAGCTGGGAGAGGGGCATCTTTGAGCTCAGCCTGCTCATAAACAGGTCAGGGTCCTGATGCTGAAAGCCCTGTCAGGATCGCTTACAGCTTGAGCTGCTCTGGTTTACAAATGGGAAGGCTTTCTTTTGGCAAACTGCTGAAAGGTGGGGAAGATGTCCTCCTCTCCTGGGATTGCACGTCCCTGTGCTTTGTTTCCTGTCAAGAGAACTCTTCAAAAGACTGTACAAAATCAGTCTCTGTGCTGGCCACCTCTTCTGCAGAGCTGTCTTCCTGGTTGTGGTCGTTGTTACCCAGCCGACCACAAAGGGCTCAGAGCTCCAGGCACTGGGGCTACCTTTTGTATCTCCTGGAAGCTGGGATCTCTGCTTTAAAGTCAGCATCTTGCATTTTGTTTCCCTCAGGGAGAATGGTGAACCCCACTGAAAATCCCCTGATGAAATACACGCATCTGAAATATATTGGCAGAGGGTGAGTCCAACTGCAGTTACTTCTGCACAACCATGGGCCAGGTGTTTTTCTGGTGGAATGTCTATCCAGCGTGAAGTCAGGCCAGCTGCAAAGATGTTCACACACTGGGGCTAGATTGTCTCATCTCTCAATGCTGCTCAGAATTTGTGAGTGGGCTCAGAAGGCATTGTCAGAGATGCCTTGCTACCAAGGTCTTGCCTGCATCAAGGAACAGGACCTGGAAGATCTCCTTGTCTCTCAAGTGTGGGACAGCTCTGTGTTAATTTCTTTAGCATTTTTTGTATGTCTCAAAATCATACTGGCACACTAATGAAAAGAGAAGAAACTTGCTTGCCTGAAAGAGCAACCTACGCCCTATCAAAGCTGTGAGATAACAGTTCCCAGGAACAATTCTTTCCCCTGGTTTGAAGAAGGAAACACTCTGTGGTCAGGATACAAACCACACTGTTTAGAAAGTGAAACCCAAGAGGAAAGACTAACCTCCCTTTAGAAGTTGAACCCCAGTGCTTCAGGAACAGGCCCAGTGCCCATGCACTTGAGAGAGAAATGCATCATCTGCCTTCTGGCAGAGCCCTCCTGCATCCTGCAGGTATTGACACTTCCAGCAGAGATCTCCTGTGTGGGCTGGCTTTCACTGCAAGATCTAAATGGCTTCTCCTTTCTCTGCTTCTGTTTTGTTTCTAGGAGTTTTGGAGATGTTTATAGAGCACTCGACACTGCCACAGGAGGAGAGGTAAATGTCAACAGCCCCTGCAGACTCTGCTGCACTCGAGGGCTTTCCCCTCTGGTGTGAGCTGTGGCTGGAGCTTTGGGCAGAGCTGTGCTGAAAAGGCACAAGAAGCACAGACTGGTGCCAGCCCACAGAACACATCTGGGAATTTGTCCTCCTCAGCTGCCGGAAGGAAGGCACGGAGGGCAGCGGTTCCTTTCAGAGAAGGACGCGCTCACTCGCTCTCCATTGCTAAAACAAAGGTGGTGCCTGCGAGCACCTCACTGCTCTTTGGGGCTACAGCTTCAGAGTCCTGAATTCTCATTTCTGGCTGCCGGCAAATCCATCTGAAACTCACTGGTAGTTCCTTAGCCACCTGCCATGCTGCACTTGGGAAGTGCACGTAGGGAGAGATCTGCAAGGTGTCCCTGAAAGCCCTAAGCCCTGCCCATATCACAAGATGTATCCACAGAGTATTAAGGCATGGATTACTTCTTCTGAGTCCCAAACAAAGCAGCAGAGAGTGTGGTCAGAGGTTTGTGGGTGATAACTGAGACACCGCTGTTACCAAGTGGTCAAGGCAAAATGTCAGTGGCCCCATGTGTCCTGTAACTGGCTCCCAAGGGAGCACAGAAATGGGCTGTTGGAATGTCAGTTCCTAATTACTGCAGTGCCTAATCACAAGGCAGTTTGGCACAGCTCAGCTGTGTCATTGCAAAATCACTCCCTCCAGGTGCCTTGTGGTCTCGTGCCACCAACCTCTCAAGTTACTGATTTTCAATGTCATTTTAGGTGGCAATAAAAAAAATACATCTTCAAGGAGTGGGGAGGAAGGAGCTAACCTTTAATGAAATAATGATCATGAAGAGGTATAGGAGTCCCAATGTTGTGAATTATTTAGACAGGTGAGAGGTCATGGTCTTACCCCATGAATGTGTGTTTACATAAAGCAAACATGAGAAGTTAAAAACCCACTTTGGTCAGTGGAGCAAGTAGAGCTGTTAATTTTGATTTATTCATATTTCTCTACTCATCTCAAATGGATGAGAAGAGAGTGCATCTTGTCTGCATGAGTCTTCCCTGGCACACCTAGTTTGATAATTACTCCAAAATTATTCAAAACCTGGATCAGCTGTATCTTCCTAACTCAATAGCCTCAAAGTTCACTGCCTCCACATTTATTTGGGATTGATTTTTTATAGTTTCTTAAGTGCAGATGAAGCATCCTAAAGTGGATTTCCCTTGGATTGTTGCCCCTCTTTGCCATTGCTATGCATGCCAGGAAGACTAGGTGCTTACTTCCAGAAACACCATGCCTGACATGTTTTTTATCTGGGCTGTTTCTAAACTGCACTTTTCATTTGCTGCCCATCTAAGACATCTCTTTTTCACAGCTGCGCCTTTCTCCTTGAGACTGCACAGATTGCAAAAAATGCACAGCCAAGAGGGAATATCTATTCCTTTGATTCTGTCTTTGTCACAAAGGCATCTGGAAATAAGAAACCTGGAAGCAAAAAATCAACATAACCATGCATGTTTATCTCCACGCCCTTGTTTCCTACTTTCAGCTACCTTCTGGGCGAGGAACTCTTGCTGGTTATAGAGTACATGGATGGAGGTGTCCTGAGCGATATCGTCAGCCAGACCTGCCTGTCTGAAGATGAGATGGCAGCCATCAGTCGGGAGGTCAGCAATCCCAGCTGTGTTTCCAAGGGCTTGGGCAGCATTGTCTGGGAAACAGGGGCTCAGAGCTGGAGTGATTTCCCGTGCCAAGCTTGTTTCTGTGTTGCTGGTATGCTATGGGCAAGTAAAAGCATCTCAAGTGAAAGGCCTGCCAGTGCCCCTGCACTCCCTGTACTCAGTGCCAGTACTCTTATCTCCTGCTGTTGTATTCTCGCTCTGTCTCTTGTTTGTATTTGCTGTTCTCCACCTTGCCTCTCTAAATGTTTGCCTGGAGTCTGTCTTCACTGCATTCCTTGCCTGTAAAAGCAAAGGTGCTGGTGGCAGGATTTGAAACAAACTGTGGAGAGTTAGGGACATGCGTGTGGAAGAAATCGGGCTGTACGGTCAGTCAGGACACACCCCCGCCCCCTGCAGTCAGACCTTTGCTCCGTACCTGGCCGCACCCAGCCAGACGTGAACAGAAGGAAATGACACTGACTGCCCAGGCTATAAAAACCCTTGTGACCCCTCAATAAAGGCCATTTGCTGTCCACCACATTGGTGTCAGGAGCATATGGACCGAGTGACCCTGGGCTTTGGGCCACCGTGCCGGACTGAGAACAAGGTTGCCACGCCTTGAAGGCAACACAAACAGCAAAGAAAAAAGAGAGAGACTCATTTCTCTCAGTCCTCAGCTAAAAAGGATAGGAGTGCAGCCAGAATGCTCTTTGCTTCTGAGCACATGCACTGATGCAGGAGTCATCCTGGCTGGTTTGCAGGGGACAACCTACAACAGCAGGTGCTGTTGCTCTTTCAAAAGCTGACATGCCTTTCCTTAGAAAGGTCCTGCTCTGCAAGTGTTGGAGCAGCAAGCTCTTCCTCTCAGTGGCCATTACTCTTCTGCCATTACTCCCCATTCTCCTGGAGAGGGAACCTTTTAGATTCTTTGTTTCCTTTCTTGTGTGATGAAATCACAGCACTCATTTTTGCCCCCCTGTTTCTGTTTTCTCCCTCAGTGCCTGGAAGGACTGGATTTTCTTCATTCAAACAATGTGATCCATCGAGACGTGAAGAGTGACAACATCCTTCTCAGAACCGACGGTTCTGTCAAGCTGGGTCGGTATATTCTTGGTCAGGTGCAGCATTCTAGGGATGTGGGTGTGGGGCTGCTTGGAGTGACTGCCAGCCCCCCAAAAATGGTGCTGGTGGCAGTGCAGGGACCCCTGCTGCGAGCTGAAGGCACAGTTGCAATGTGCACAGAGGTATAAGGAACCACAAGCAGTCAAGAGTGGCCTTGCTCTGTGTGTGTCCCTTCCAGAGGGAGGGAGTTACAAATCTAAAGTTTCCAAAGAACAAAAGCCACTACTGGAGGCAGTGTAAAAAATGTGGGGATTTTTAAAGTTGCCAATGCCAGGAGATTCAACAGCACATTTTCAAACTTCTACTGGGGAATTCTTTTGCTTGCTTTCCTAATTGCATAGAATTCAAATAAAAGCAGTATTTTGCTTTCTCCTCAGCTGATTTTGGCCTCTCTACTCAGCTCACCCCTGAGCAGAGCAAATGGTGCTCGCGAACCGGGACTCCTTGGTGGATGGCACCTGAAGTGGTGACAGGTCAACCATATGGCCCCAAAGTGAACATATGGTCTTTGGGAATTGTGGGAATTGAAATGATAGAACCAGAACCTCCTTACTTGAGTGAAGATTCTGGCACGGTAAGGAGCAAATACTCACTGATCCCACTGTCTTTCTCACCTGTCCCATGTTCTGTGTGCCATTGGACAAAATCCCATTGCCATCTGCTGGAACTACTTCCACCAAGGTCCCCTCCTACAAATGTCCCTGCAACACATCAGCATCTGCTGTAGTTTTGGTGCATCAGTGGGGGAACTCAAGCCTTACTGTTGGAGAGTTTTTCAGGAATGGCTTAAAGAAAGAGGCCATGAGGCATACAATTGAGAGAAAAGTAGAAGAGAAAAGTAAAGCAGTTTCTAACAGTTCTCAGCCTTCTGATTTGTATAAACAATTAGACTCTCTTTATAAACAATAAAGTTCTCAGGCTGTCTTCCCATAACAAGAAGAACACCGTCTCTGGGAAAAGCTGGCACCCTGAGAACTGATGAAGAAGTTTTGGGAACACTGGTTCTGTTTTTAATAAACAATTGTAGGTATTCTAAAACAAGAGGAGTGGTTAGAAGTTTCTCTGTTAGCCTATCATGAAATTGGATTACAGAATATGCATGAAGTTTGTTAACTTTGTTATTTAAGGTGATTGATTGATCAATAAAATTGGAGTTCGATGCATTATAGAATGGTCGTTCTCCCCTCATCTCCAACAAATGGTTGACCCCTGGACGTGATAGCGAACGCTTTCGGGGATTGCGAACACCACGGGGAGTTCGATGCATTAAAGGATGGTCCTTCTCCCCGCAATCTCCGACAAATGGTAGAGAATGCGGGCAACCACGGGGAGGTGAGGACTTGTCCACGTTCCGAGGAGCAGCTGCGGAACGGCAGTAAGCACGAATAAACCGAGCGGGTTTCGCATAAACAAAGCGGACGAAGCCCGCTGAGATGTGCCGTGCCCTAAGCGACCTTATAGAAGAGTCTTGGCTGGTACATGTGGCCTGACGCCGGAGGTGCTGCAGAGCGCGCTCATTTACATAGGTATGGAATGGCAAGCCGCATAGAACTTTTTATTACTTTCTTGCAAAAAAGGCAAATTAAGGGAATGAATTGGCAAAAGGAATTAAAAGGACTTTGGACTTACGGCTATGATAAAGGGATTTTCCGTAAGGTTTACGACTTAACGGCATGGCGTGAATTCGGTGATTTATTGTCAGAGGCTGCTTTAGAGAGTGATAAAACTGTCAAGAAGCTAAGCAGGCCATGGCGAGTGATGTACGGTGCGCTGTGTTACTATCTCTCTGAGTGCAAAACAGCGGCCGCAGCTCATGGCGCTTGCGGTGCTGTGCAACTCCGAACTCGGCACGGGCGCGCCGCTGCCGCAGGAACCGAGCCGCGCCGCCCCGGCGCGGGACCGAAGAAGCCGCCGCCGCGGGAGCCGCGCCGCGCCGCCCCGGGAGGGGATCGGAGCCGCTGGAAGCGACCGAAGCGACCGAAGAAGCCGGCGCCGTGGGAGCCGAGTGCCGCGGGGGGAGCGAAGGAGCCGCGCCACGGCGGGGGGAGTTACGCGTGCAGCGGTGCCTGCAGCAGTCAGCCGGCAAACAGTGAGTAAACAAAGAGCCCAGCGCGGGGGGGGAGTTTTCGCCCGCTCCGACACACGCGCTGCGGGACCTGAGCGCTTTTTCAAGCGGGAGCGTTTCTCCCTCCCCCCACAGCCGGCAAAAGCTACAGTTTAAGACCTAACAGCCGTAATAAAGGTGAACTTTTGCCAACAAAAGGGAAAGATCTCTGCTGAAATTGAGAGACCAGTGATGGTAAACAAGCGAAGTTAAAGAGACTTTTATTCTTCCCAGCACAGACTGTGAAGGACAGATCAGCGTAGTGAATGCGGGAGCCAAATTTCAGTCGATTTGGCTCAGCATTGGTTCTGCTGTCTTGGAATCTGTATTAGCAGAGACTTTAAACATCAGAAGCCCGGATAGCTCAGTCGGTGGAATATCAGACTCTAAAGCTGTGTTTTGAAAAAGTTAAAAATGTTAAGATGTGTTAAAGTGATTGTAGAAGTAAGATGTAATGACTGTGTTTTTTGTATTTTTTAAGCTTTGTTTAGATGGGATCGATGTAAAAGCAAGCACTGAATTCAAAAGAATTTTTTCACAGGTATACCTTGAGTAAGCTTATATTTGGGTGTATTTAAGTGTAAAAATGCTATAGCAAAAACATGAGAAAGGTTATTTTAGCTTAATATTTTAGAATCAGGCCTGTAAGTAAGTTATAGTGAATGTTATATATTATTTCTATAGTAAGTTTTATCTCTTATTAAGTAGTTTAAATTAAGTTGTCTATCAAATGCCATTAAATGTTAAATACTATTAAGGTTAAGATTGTTAAGTTTATTCTCGGTTAAGTTCGAGGTCTGCTAAAGCTTAAATTATATATAGGTTTAAGTTATGTAGGATTTGAAGCCAGTAAAATTAAGTGTTATTAAGTAAGTTAAGTTAGATTCTGGTAAGTTTTATTAGATTTAAGAGATTTTACATGTTTTGCAAATAAGTCTGCTATAATTAGTCTCGTTAGACTTCCCAGAGGATGAATAAGTAACTGAAATTAACTTTATTTTAATAATTCCTAATTTATTTTAGGCATAATTTCCTCAAAGCAGTTAATCCTGTAAATTACTTTCATATATTCTAAAATTCTTGGAGCATTAATTTATTGCTGCTTTCTAAGTCTGTATCTTCCAGAACACTTTTTTAAAAAAAAGTTATGAGTCTTCAAGTGACATCCTGTCTCCAATTGTAAAGGCTATTAATTCTCTGAATATGAATCAAATATTATTTCCTACTGGGAGCTGAAAGCTGGAAGCCATACTCATTTGTTAGGAAGATTTGTTAAAGTTTTGCTCCAAGTGTTTCTATTAGATAAAAATAGGTCTTACATTGGTATTGATTGTCTGTGTCACAGAACACACCAGTAAAAAGATAAAAATGGAAAAAACCCTAAGCATCTTTTGTTTGCTGGGGTCCTATTTATTTCCAAAAAAGATACTACAGTGAGTCCTGCTCCTTATGAGAAATAGCTTTAGTTTCTCAGATCATGCTTTTACAGAAGTGTGCAAGTTAATTATCTAGTGATCTCTGTTTATCAGTTTTAAAAATACGAGAATGACAAATGTTTGCCCTCTACTCTGTACTGGTGTCTCTGTCCTACTTGCTAGTCTGCTGTATGACATCTTTCTGTTAGTTCTGTAAATTTTAAGTTAAATATTATTGGAATAAGAATCCTAATATTATCAGTTAGATGGTGCCTGGGCCAGTCTGACCCTCGCTGCTGGGCCAAAGGCAGCAACTGTGGTGTAAATCACCCCAGAGATACCTTGGCTGCTGGAGATTGCAGCTGGGCACTGAGCAAGTCCAGGCTTGTCAGGAACTCCGTTTACCTCAGGAGAGAGAGCTTCTGGCGATGGTGAAGAGAAAAAGGAGAGGATTCCGCTGGAAGGTTTAATGTCCAGAAGTTTATTCCATGGTTACAGAGGTCTGGACGGGAGCAGCTGCTCCAGCAGAAAAAAAACCCGCATGGTCTCATTAACCTTTTAAGCTCAGGGACAGGGGGAGGGGAGGTACAGGTGAGCCACGCAACCAGGTGAGGGGGGCTGGGTCTCAGGGGGCGGACGACACCCAGACTGGCCAATGACCCCTGGGCATAGGGGCATCTTTTGAACTTGACCAACCACAGGACACCTCGCTGGAATGTTGAGCCTGATTGACAGGACTCACTCAGCATGAGGGCAAGGGGGAAGGGAGAGAGGTATAGGCACACCTGGGAAAGGGACCCGGAAGCTCAAGACACACCGCAACATCTCCCCCTAGTTTTGTTTAAAAAGAAGAGGGCTGTGTTTGTGGTGCAGAGTGATTGCCAAACCATGGTTGGTAAATCAGTTCTTCCTCAACAGGAGGGTCAGTGTTTTCCACTGAGGCTTCCAGGTCATCCATTGGAGCACTGAGGGCTTCCAAATGGTAGACCTCAGGAGGGGGAGATGAGCTTGAAATTAACTTGAGGACCATGCGTTTGATTAGTCTAAAAACAATGCTAAAAACTACAATAACTATAACTAAAATAAACAGCACTAAAAACACAGTTTTCAGAATAGATCCCAACCAGCCCGAGAGTCCCCAGCCTTTGAACAGTCCATTCAGTCCGTTGTCAGTTTCTCTCTTGATGTCCGAGAGCCTTTGTCAAGGTAGTCCATATGTGGTTTGGGCTGCGGCACTATGCAGGAGATCGCAGGTGGGATGATCACGAGCAGAACGAGAAGCAGGCTCGGTCTCATGGCATCTCGAGGCTACACACGAACAGTGGGATCTAAACTGGTACAAAAACTTGAAACAAACATATATTACAAACTATTCCAGATAGGAGGCTTAAATGGAATTTCCTCCAGAGAACGCGTGCGGCGTTTTCTTCTCCAGGCAGCATGAGCAACCTGGGGTGCTTCTGCAGATTTCTCTGAGACCTTGGGAACATAGGGCTTTACCCATTTGGAAGGAACCCACCTTAAACCAGAGGGGGTGGACACACAGGCGTATCCACGTCCCCAAGTAACCAATTTGTAAGGTCCCACCATTTTCCAAGTCTCAGGGTCTTTTACTAAAACCGGAGGCTTTTCTTTCATCAACCTGTGACTGCTCCCCCCAAAGTGGCGTAGGATGGGTGGGTTCAGGCTGTCAAAAGAACAATTCAGAAAATTGATTGTGAATAGCGCCCTGGATAACCGGATATGGGGAGGTTCCACCTTCAGAACCTGTTGTTGCTGGTCCAGGACCCTTTTAATATCACGGTGAGTTCTTTCTACAATGGCTTGACCTGTAGGGGAGTAGGGGATGCCAGTTTTGTGCTCTACTCCCCATTGCTGCAGGAAGCTCCCAAATTCCTTGGATTTATAAGCAGGCCCATTATCAGTTTTCAGATCCTTGGGGATGCCCATGAAAGAAAAAGCCTGTAAGAGGTGCTTAATAGCATCAATAGATGATTCTCCTGTGTGGGCAGAAGCATAGACCGCTCCAGAAAAGGTATCTACACTAACATGAACATATTCTTGCCGTCCAAAAGACTGTATGTGTGTTACATCTGTTTGCCACAGTTCACAACTGTTCAGTCCCCTTGGGTTTGCTCCCGTACTCACTGCAGGGAGTGCATGTTGTTGGCAATTTGGGCACGTGGCCACAATCGCTTTGGCCTGTTCTCGAGTGATGTTAAACTGATGAACCAGGCCAGGTGCATTTTGGTGGAAAAGCTGGTGGCTGATTTTTGCCTGTTCAAAAACATTTGGGAGAGTGGCCATCACTGCAGGTGCAGCAAGAGCATCTGCCCTTCTGTTGCCTTCAGCGATAAACCCTGGCAAGTCAGTGTGTGACCTGACATGCATCACATAAAATGCTTGCTCTCGGTGAGTGACTAACTTTACCAGTTTTGAGAGCAATTCGAAAAGTGCGATGTTAGACACATCTTGCAGTATTGCTTGATCTGCTCTGGATACTACTCCTGCCACATATGCAGAGTCTGTAATCAGATTAAATGGTTCTGAGAACCTTTCAAAAGCCCTAACAACCGCAGCCAATTCAGCAACCTGAGGTGAACCTTCCACCTCAGCAATGTCTGTGTCCCACTGCTGGGTTTGAGGATCCTTCCAAGTCACAACAGACTTGTGGGACCTCCCAGACGCATCTGTAAAGACAGTCAGAGCCCTTTTTAAAGGTCTCCTACTTAGAGCACTTCTCAATTTTAAAGTAAATTGAACGTCTTGTTCAAACAATTTGTGAGCAGGCCGCACTACCGAAATTTGTCCTGAGTAGGAATCCAGAGCAAACTGCAACACTTCATTTTCTTGAAACAATTGTTCCAGTATTTTCATAGTATTTTGACCTGATTTTAACTCAACTGGAATGTGAATGCACTTAAAATCACATCCTGCTAACTCCCTGATCCGGGTCCTTGCTTTCCGGATCAGTTCTGCTACCAGCTCCTGAGGCTTTGTAAGTCTCTTGGACCTTTTGTGACTGAGGAAAACCCATTCTATGATCAAGAGAGGATCCCTCTGGTCCCGGTCCTTTTTTTGTGTGTTCTTTGCCTTAGGTGTTTGCTTTTCCTCCCACTGGAAAATAATTCCATGGAGGTGTGGCAACTTACCTAGGATGATAAATTTGAATGGCAGGTCAGGCCGGCATCGGTTGGCCTGTCTTGTGGACATTGCAATCTGAACCTTTTCTAGAGCTTTCCGTGCCTCTGGGGTAATAGACCTAGGAGCACCTGGGTCCTCTCCCCCTTTCAATAGATTGAAAAGAGGGGCAGGGTCTTCATTAGTCAGACCGAGCCATGGTCTTACCCAATTCAAAGACCCACACAGCTTGTGGACATCCGCAAGGGTCTTGATCCTTGGATTGATTTCTAGTTTTTGAGGAACAATGGTCCTATTTCCAATTTCTAAGCCCAAATACTTCCAAGGTGGCATCTTTTGAATTTTCTTTTCCTGGAGCTCGAACCCTGCAACAATCAATGCATCGATCGTTAGGTCAAGCGCATGTGTGAGTAAATCATCATTGGGGGCACACACAAGGATATCATCCATGTAATGATAAATAATGGCCTTCTCTGCGGCTGCACGTACTGGGGAAAGCAGGGAAGAGACATACCACTGGCAGATAGCTGGAGATACCTTTAATCCCTGAGGAAGAATGGTCCAATGGTACCTTTTCATAGGGGCTTCCATGTTGATGGAAGGGACCGAGAATGCAAAACGCGGTGCATCGTCAGGGTGCAAGGGGATTTGGAATAAACAATCTTTAATATCAATAACAGCTAATTTCCAATCTTGGGGAAGCATTGTTGGGGATGGCATACCAGGTTGGGGAGAACCCATATCTTCAATTACATTATTAATTTGTCGGAGGTCACAGAGGAGCCGCCATCTCTTTTTGTCAGCTTTTTGGATGACAAACACTGGAGAGTTCCATGGGGACATGGTCTCCACAATGTGGCCCTTTTTTAGTTGCTCTTGCACTAGTTCCTCAAGCACCTTTATTTTTTGTTTACTGAGTGGCCACTGTTTCACCTGAACCGGTTCGTCTGTTTTCCACTTCAGTTTTTGGGTGGGGCGCTGTTGTTCAATGACTGCTGCACAAAAATGCTGTGGAGAGTCTGGAATATCAATTGTGACACCCCACTGGGCCATTAAATCTCTCCCTAACAAAGGTTCCGAATAATCTAACACAAATGGACGGCTATTTGCCAATTGCCCGTTTGGTCCCTCAAATTGAATAATACTTTTGGATTGTCTTGCTAATTGCAGACCTCCCACACCTTGAAGGTGACCGGCAACATTTTGCAAAGGCCAATGTGCTGGCCAGTCTTGTACTGGAATCACTGTGCAGTCTGCACCTGTGTCTACAAGCATCTCAATGTGTTTAGACTCCCCACCCCCACTGACATTGCACCATAATTTGGGTTTATCTTTCCCAATAACTTGGACCCGGGCAACTGTGGGCCCTTGTTTTTCGATATTTTCAGGTAAAGATGGCACAGGGATAGCTTGTGCAACAATTTGTCCCTTGGGAAGAAACAGGGGTGGGTGGAAACAGTGCAGGCCGAGAACAAATTGCTCAGGATCTGATGTTGTCATTCCTGGAGCAATTTCAATCTCTTGTGGTGTGTGTTTGGTGTCCCCAATGACGATGTACTTACAACGAATTCGGTTCCAAGTACCCTTCTGTTCAGGATTTACAGAGACAAAATGCCAGTTGCTGTCCTTCAGGAGAAGTGACTCTGTCAGCTGCAACCTGTAAGGCTCATTGACAGAAGACGTGGTTAACACAGGATTACCTAAATCATAACAAAGGTTATTTTGTTTCACTTTCAACAGCGTACTAGCAGACTTGGTCTTTGAAGCACCTGCTTCACTTACACAAACATTAATATTATCGCGCGCTTGATTTGATTTGCTACCCATATTCCCTTGGCCTGCTTTTTTTATGTCTGCGCGCCTGGCAGGCGGGCACTCCCTTTTCAGTTTTTTTGTTGTTGACCCGCAGGGAGGGCTTGTAGTTGTCCTCCCCTGCCATTTCTAAATTCATCAAATTCCCTTTTCAGGGGGCACTGGTTACTCCAGTGCCCTAGGTTATTACAAAGCAGGCATGGTTTTGTCGGCTCAACAATTGCTGGTCTCCGCTGCTGCCCAGGGTACTGCTGTGCTGAGGGGAAAGGTGCAGGGCTGGCAACGGCGACACGCTGATGTGGTCTTGGCAGCAGCCTTGGTCTGGAGTCTTCAGCTACACTCATCAGAGGCACTTTCCTGTTACAGACTAGAAGCATGTCTTTTAATGTAGGAGTAAGTTCCGTAGGAAGGCTCAGGATAGCCGCTTGACACTGTGCATTTGCATTTGTAAATGCCATTTCCTCTAAAATTGCTTCTCTAGCATTCTCTTTTTTAACTTGTATTTCAATAGCTCTAGTTAACCTTTCTACAAATTTCACAAAAGGCTCTGATGGTAGCTGTTTAATTTTACTATAAGGCTCAAAAGGCTCCTCAAGTTGGATGGAAAAGAATGCTTTTTCAGCTGCTTCTTTTACTTTCTCGAGTGTTTCTGCAGGAATTGCAGTAGCTTGGATTGAGGGGGAAGACCATTGGCCCTCACCACAGAGGTGCTCAATGGTGATAGGGTTACCACTGTTGTCTTTGGCTGTGTTTGGATCAGCATGCAAGCCTGGGAGAGCCTCTTTTAGCAGCTGTTTCCATGCAATTTCCCATAATTTGAATTCCGTGGAAGTCATGAGACAAGAAAAAAGCTGTTTTAAATCATGTGGAATTACCACAGTCCTACTCAATTCAGAATTTAAAAGGCCACGGAAATATGGACTGTGTGGACCATATTCTTTATGAGATTTACAGATCTCTTTAATCAATTGTCGTCCAAAAGAATTCCAAAGAGCAGTCGAGGCTGCCCCCCCTTGTGCTGCAGGCTGAAAGGTAACAGGAGCCAGTGACAACATAGGACTATGCATTGGTTCTGCTGTTCCCTGCTCTGTATCCCTTGAAACAGAAGCATTGGGATCACAGATACAGGTTTGGGGAAAGGCAGTGGGTGTGTCCCCACTGTGGGAACCCGGGGAGGGGGTGGGGACGCAATGGGCACAGGGGGCGGGGACAGGGGGCGAGCAAGGGGTGGGGAAAATGTGGGAACACAGGGTGGGGTCAGGGGGCGAGCAGGGGGCGGGGAAACCATGGGAACAAGGGGCAGGGTCAAGGGGCTGGCAGAGGGCGGGGACACCTGGTGACATCACGTCAGCAGACGCCCCCTGGGAGGAGTAGAGGGGCGGAGCTGAGGGTACTGCAGGAAAGGGAGGGGGAGGGGGAAAGGTGTCACGAGGAACAGGAGGAGAGGGGGATGGGGTTGGAATTTTGGGATGCTTAAGAGGATTTTGGGAAGAAGAAGACCAGGTTTGGGAAGATGCCACGTGGCATCCACCATCTTGCGGACCCCCTAGGGACTGGGGGCCATTTTGGGCATCACTGCTCTCTGGAAAGCTGACTTGTGCTGTGGGTTTCAGAGGATGGGACACAGGGGATTGGGAAAGGTTCCACGCAGCCTGGCCAGGGCCTTGTGGACAGGACAACTCAGGCATTTCAACAGACTCTGGGAGTCGACTTCCCAATGAGGGTGCTCTCTTTAAAATACCAAGTTTTGGGGTAAGGGGTTTAGGGGTTTTAGAGCTAGGAGAGGGAGAAACAGGGAGAGCAGAGGTACATGGCTTTACATTTGGCTTTTTCTCCATTTCCCTTTGTTTTAGCAATGCTGTTCGAATTTGTAAACTCCAGAACACAAATTTAGCTGAGGGTGCATTGCCAGATCGTCCTAAGGTTATCAATTCATTCCCAACTTTACCCCAGAATTGAATATTGTGGATTTCTTCAGGGGAGATATTCGGGAAGTGCAGAAAAAGCCATCTTATAAACTGTTTCAATTTTCCTTTTGAGAACTTCAGATTATCACTGACTAAAATGCTAACAATATTATAATACATCCCTTTTTGTACAATGCTGAGTTTCGAACCCATGTTAGATGTAAAAAGCAAAGTACTAAATCCCGCCTGACCAAAAACAAAGCTAAAATCAGCTACCGATTTCTAAAAAAACCACAGATAGGAAAGCGATAACGAACAGACAAAAGCTTCACAATGCAGCTGCATACACTGCTTTTAAAATTGCCGGGCAGCCGCAGCAGGGCACGCCCTGCCGAGCCGAGGTGGAAACAAAGCCTCCCCCGCCGTGGAATGCAGCCCCCCCGCGGAGGTGAGAGAGCAGCCACACCACGTGGCAAGCCAAAACCGGGGCCCCCCGGGCCGCGTGTATCGAGAACACCCCTCCCCCGCACCGAGAGCTGAGAAAGAGAGTCCCCCGCGCCGCGAGACAGCCGAGAGCCCCCCCCTCCCCCGCACAGAGAGAGAGAGAGAGAGAGATATCCCCCGACCACGTGGAGAGAGCCGAGCATGCTGCGCTGCCAAGCCGGGGGGAAGGGCAGAAAGCACTCCCACTGCGGCGTGAATTCCAAAAGACAGTGAAACACGCGGCAGAGACTAAAAGCTAGAACGAAATGAATTCCCATCTGCGGGGCTGTGCAGCCAAAAATGCAAAGGCAAAAAAGGAACAGAACTCACGGCAGAGTCTGTTTTTGTGTTTCTGCTCTATCGAGAGCAGAGATTCTCACCCGAAATGGAAGCTGTAGCTGGCTGGGGTCCAGGCAGGTCTCCTCACCGGAACAGGACCTCTCTATGGGCGAGAGAGGCTCCCCTGTCCTCCCTCTGGAATATCTGCTCACCACAAAGGAGCTGGGCTTTCCAGAGGCACCGAACAGTCCACGAAACTTCTGGGAATATTCCCAAAGTCTCTAGCTGAGGGCGATGCAACCAAAGCCCTTTTCAGCTGGATGCACGGCTGCCAAAAGCTTCTCCGAGGTACTGCGAGTTTGTCTCGGGCTGCAGAGTCGCTTGCCTCACGTTGGGCACCAACATATTGGAATATGAATCCCAATATTACCAGTTATATTGTGCCTGGGCCAGTCTGACCCTCGCTGCTGGGCCAAAGGCAGCAACTGTGGTGTAATCGCCCCAGAGATACCTTTGGCTTGCTGGAGGTTGCAGCTGGGCACTGAACAAGTCCTGGCTTGTTAGGAACTCTGTTTACCTCAGGAGGGAAGGCTTCAGGCGTTGGTGAAGAGAAAAAGAGATGGATTCTGCTGGAGGGTTTTATATCCAGAGGTTTATTCCATGGTTACAGCAGTCTGAACATGGGCGACTGCTCCAACAGAATCCCGGCCACATGGTCTGATTCACCTTTTAAGCTCAGGGACAGGGGGAGGGGAGGTACAGGTGAGCCACCAACCAGGTGAGAGGGGCAGGGTCTCAGGGGAAGATGACACCCAGACAGGCCAATGACACCTGGGCCAGGGGGGCATCCTTTGAACTTGACCAACCACATGACGCCTTGCTGGAATGTTAAGCCTGATTGACAGGACTCACTCAGCATGGGGGCAAGGGGGAAGGGAGAGAGGTATAGGTATAGGCACACCTGGGGAAGGAAGTTTACAACACACTGCAACATTTTAGGAATGGGAAATCCTGTTTTGGGAGGAAAACAAGGAATGAGCACACTAAATTTTGCACAGGATTGAAGGCAAACCTGGGGGAGAGCCTAAGCCAGAATTCCAATTCAAAAACAAAATTAGGATCAAGGCAATGATGCAGAAATCCTGCCTTAAACTGACAGAGTCAGGATATAACCTGACACCCTGTTGGTCAGGGTGGTGGCTGCAGTCACATTAAATGGTGGCTGCAGTCCTGTTGGAGTGATCAACGTGATTCTGTCAAAGCAGTGATCCTGTAGAAGGGTCTGGTCTTCCTCTGAAGGTCCAGTGGTGGTTATGGAGCTCTTGTCCTCTGGGAATCCAGTAGGCAAGCTGCTCCTGGTGTTGAAAGCCTCAGCTTATATCCAGGTAGGAATGCTTGGATCCTCCCCCTGGGTGGAGCATGCCACAATGGGATGATGGAATTTTATCAGTCCTGCAGTGACACTCAATGGCCCATTCACAGGAGATATCTCCCCTGGAGGGCGTTATCAGGGGTGAGTCATGGAAGAGATGAAGAACAATGCCCCACCTTTTTATAGCAGTTTATGAGGATGGGGATTGGAAACATGCATTTGGTTACATCTTGCATTGCAACCTGAAGCAGTGGGGTAATCCCTGCTCTGGGGGTGAACACCACCCCCCTTACCCAAACAGGCTCAGGTGTAAAACTCCCACCCTGGGAAGGGCTCACACACAGGGGACAATGTCACACTTGGCTCCCTCCAGAGGAGGTCTCTGTCCCTTGCTCTCTCCCCCTTTTCTCTTTCTTTCCATCTCTCTCTCTACCTCACATTTACTGTTCAATAAAATCCATTTTGGATTTGGTCTCGTTAGCACCTTAATTGGGGCAGAGGAATCTCTGTAACCATTTTTTTAACCATATTGCAATATTATTTGGGCACAGTGTGTTCAGGGCGCTGTTCTCTGATTCCAAGTGCCTTTGACAACAGCATGGTTCCCTTCTCTGAGGAGGTTGTGGTTCTTTCTGGAAGAACTCTTGGAAACTTGGATGCAGCTTCCTCTGAGCGACTTATGGGAGAACTGATGAAGAAAATAGGTGTTGTGGGTGGCCAGTGTAAAGAAAATATTTTGTTGTCCTTCCTTGAAAAGTTTGTTAAAATCACTGGAGGAAAGGGAGCAAATGCTACCAGCCAGACTGACAAGGTTCATTCACCCCACAATGAGGAACACAAGGCTGCGGAAAGTCCCACAAGAACCCCAGCTCAAGTAGCTAAATTCCAGAATAACTTCTGAATTCACAGGCTTGGGGGCTTTGCCAAATGTGAGAATCATTTTTCTCTTCATCCCTGTCAGCTTTGTGACAGCTACACAGAGCTTTCCCTTCCTTTTCATAATCTGTATTGGGCCGAATTTCTATTTTGCTCTTATTGGAACCTACCAGCAGCTGAGCTGGAGCTGTTCAGGAACTGATCAACCTTGGAATTGCCACAAAATTGCTTCTATTTTTGGTTTATTCATGTTTGCAATTTATTTGTGTTTTCATCACATATGACTTGTGGGAAAAACAAGTATTCATCAAAGTGATTTATGCAGAATCAGGTTTGATTTCTGCCAAGTTGTCCAGTGCCCAGGGGAATCTCCCATCCTGTCTGCAGCTGCTCCCACAGGGATGTGAGGGCTGATCCCAGAGCCCCAGGGGTCATAGTCAGGGCTGCCCTCAGGGAATGCTCACCTGGTATTGAGGGGCAGCGTGGGAGCACCTGGATCATGGAGCACCCAGCTGCCCCTCATGTTTGGAGGTGCCTGAGGAGGGCTGGGATGATGCCAGGGACATCCTGTAGTGACATCCCCTCTGTCCCGCTCTGGGTGAGCTCAGTCCCAAACCTGACCCTGATCCTGGTCTCAATCTCACGCCATGTTTAGACACACTCACAGTTCTGTATTTAATCTCATCCCAGTGCCAGACTTGTCTAGCCCCAGACCACAACCCAACCCCAGACATAAAGCCAATCCCATGTGTAGCCTTAACCCCAATCCCAGCTCTAATCCAAATCTCTGCCCCAACTCCAACCCAGCCCCAATTCCAGCCCCTTCCTAAATCCTCAGCCCCAAACCAAATCCCAGGTTCAGCCCTTCTGGGGGTTTGCAGGTGTCTCTGTCCCTCTGACCCCGATGATGTTTGGCTGGGGTCACACCAGGGCTGAGAGGGACAGAGACCCCCTGGACTCCCCAGATGTGAGAAGGTCGGAGAGTCCCCCCAGCCCCAAGCACCCTCAGCGGTGAGAGGGACACAGAGCCCCTGCTTCCCAGCCCTGCACAGGCATTCCCGGAGGCCAGAGGGATAGAGACCCCCTAAGTATCCCCCAGGGCGAGGGGACAGAGAGCCCCAAGCATTCCCTGGGCTGAGAGAGACAGAGACTGCCCCGAGCACCCTTTTCAAGGAAGGACAACAAAATATTTTCTTTTTCACTGGTCAGTCAGAACAGCCATTTTCTTCATCATTTCTCCCATAAGTTCCCCAGGAGGAAGGAGGGACTCATTCCAAGTCCTTCCAAGTTTCCAAGAGTTCTTCCAGAAAGAACCACAACCTCCTCAGAGAAGGGAACCATGCTGTTGTCAAAGGCACTTGGAATCAGAGAACAGCGCCCTGAACACACTGTGCCCAAATAATATTGCAATATGGTTAAAAAAATGGTTACAGAGATTCCTCTGCCCCAATTAAGGTGCTAACGAGACCAAATCCAAAATGGATTTTATTGAACAGTAAATGTGAGGTAGAGAGAGAGATGGAAAGAAAGAGAAAAGGGGGAGAGAGCAAGGGACAGAGACCTCCTCTGGAGGGAGCCAAGTGTGACATTGTCCCCTGTGTGTGAGCCCTTCCCAGGGTGGGAGTTTTACACCTGAGCCTGTTTGGGTAAGGGGGGTGGTGTTCACCCCCAGAGCAGGGATTACCCCACTGCTTCAGGTTGCAATGCAAGATGTAACCAAATGCATGTTTCCAATCCCCATCCTCATAAACTGCTATAAAAAGGTGGGGCATTGTTCTTCATCTCTTCCATGACTCACCCCTGATAACGCCCTCCAGGGGAGATATCTCCTGTGAATGGGCCATTGAGTGTCACTGCAGGACTGATAAAATTCCATCATCCCATTGTGGCATGCTCCACCCAGGGGGAGGATCCAAGCATTCCTACCTGGATATAAGCTGAGGCTTTCAACACCAGGAGCAGCTTGCCTACTGGATTCCCAGAGGACAAGAGCTCCATAACCACCACTGGACCTTCAGAGGAAGACCAGACCCTTCTACAGGATCACTGCTTTGACAGAATCACGTTGATCACTCCAACAGGACTGAAGCCACCATTTAATGTGACTGCAGCCACCACCCTGACCAACAGGGTGTCAGGTTATATCCTGACTCTGTCAGTTTAAGGCAGTGTTTCTGTATCATTGCCCTGATCTAAATTTTCTTCTTAAATTGTAACTCCGACTTAGACTCTCCCCCAAGTTTGCCTTCAAACCAGAACAAAAGACAATGTGCGCACCCTTTGTTTTCTTCCCAGAACAGGATTTCCCATTCCCAAATCTTGATTGGATGGAGGAGGAGGCTGTGAGGAACAGGAAGGAGCCCTGGGATACCCAGGCAGGTGAGGAGGAAGTCAGTGCCCATTTCCCCCTCTCTCCTGCTCCATCTCCCAGCCCAGCACAGATCCTGGAACAAAAGACAATGTGCACACCCTTTGTTTTCTTCCCAGAACAGGATTTCCCATTCCCAAACCTAGATTGGATGGAGGAGGAGGCTGTGAGGAACAGGAAGGAGCCCTGGGATACCCAGGCAGGTGAGGAGGAAGTAAGTGCCCCTTTCCCCCTCTCTCCTGCTCCATCTCCAAGCCCAGCACAGATCCTGGAACAAAAGACAATGTGCACACCCTTTGTTTTCTTCCCAAACCAGGATTTCCCATTCCCAAACCTAGATTGGATGGAGGAGGAGGCTGAGAGGAAAACGAAGGAGCCTTGGGATACCCAGGCAGGTGAGGAGGAAATCAGTGCCCCTTTCCCCCTCTCTCCTGCTCCATCTTCCAGCCTAGCACAGCCCCCGTCTGCAGGACAACCTTGGTGCCAAGACCGTCCTGCTGGGGATGCACTGGGGGGATCTCCTTCCCATTCCTTCTGGAATGGAGGCAAATCCCATCTTCTCCTTGCCCTTCCTTCCCCAGAAAAAAAGCTGATGATGGAGACCAGGGAGGAAAAATCTCCTTGGCAGAACCTCATGGAAGAGGCTGTTTTGATTGACTCCACAGTGCCGAATTCTAATGGGGAGGAAAATCCCCAGAGATCCTGCAGGAAGAGGGGCTCCAAACCCAGCCCAGGGTGCTCTGAGGAGGAAAGACTTACCCAGAGCCAGGAAGGCGGACAGAGCTTCAGCCAGTTCTTGGAGCTGATGGCCCAGGAGCAGCCTCATGATGGGGAGAAGCCCCACAAGTGCTTGGAGTGTGGGAAGAGCTTCAGGCAGAGCAGCACCCTGATCTGCCACCAGATGATCCATACTGGGGAATGGCCCTACGAGTGTGGAGAATGTGGGAAGGGCTTCAGCTACAGATCCAACCTTGTGACCCACCAACGCATCCACACTGGGGAGAGGCCCTACAAGTGTCCTGAGTGTGGGAAGAGGTTTCAGACCAGCTCCAATCTCCTCCTGCACCAGCAGATTCACACGGATGAGAGGCCCTTCTGCTGCTCTGACTGTGGGAAGGGCTTCAAGCGCAGCTCCCACCTCATCAGGCACCGGCGCATCCACACTGGGGAGAGGCCCTACAAGTGTCCCCAGTGTGGGAAGAGCTTCGCCCGGAGCTCTAACTTGACCAGTCACCAAAGGAGGCACCGGTAAAGTAAGCTCTACCAATGCCCCAAGTGCAGGAGGAGCTTCGTGCACTGCTCCAGCTTCAACCCCCATGGAGGACCCATGTTAAGCAGAGCCCTGGTGATCCATGTTCCCATGATCCAGGCTGGGAAAACACCTGTACCTTTTCCTGCCCCTGCCTATGGACATGATGTGGCTCTGAAAAAACACATGAGGGTCAGGGCATGACCATGTCATTATATCCTTGCTGCCCTCCCACCTCAGGACATTGCCAGGGGCAGAAAAAGGAAACTCTCTCTCTCTCTCTCTCTCTCTCTCACTCCTAAGAAGAAGGGTGTCCTTTCCAGGCAATGGAAAATTGTGGCTGGGAAGAGACAGTCAGTTGTATTGTAGTTTTCCCTTTATTTTATCCCTTCTGTGACCAGTATTATTTCTGTTCTTGTTTGTTCCTTATCTCGTTGCTGTTCCCAATAAATTGTTCTTATCCCAGCCTGGGATCTTTGCCTTTTATTCTTTCCACAAGAGGTGGGAGGGCAGCAAGGGCAGTGTGGTTTTAGCAGGAGCAGGAAATTGAGGAATCCCATTCCTGAACCCCGGCCCATGGAAACCGAGCATCCCAGCTGGTCCCAGCGCTGGTGGCCATGGCAACAGCCTTGGGAGCAGGTCCCTGGCGGGGGTTTGGGAACCTCTTCCCTCTGGTGCCCAGGGACAGGAGCGGAGGGAACGGCTGCAGCTGAGTCGGGGCAGGCTCAGGTTGGATGTCAGGAAAAGGTTTTTGCCCAGAGGCTGCTGGGGCCCTGCCCAGGCTCCCCAGGGAAGGGTCCCAGCTCCAGGGCTCTCTGAGCTCCAGCAGCGTTTGGACAGCGCTGCCAGGCCCAGGCTGGCATTGTTGGGGTGTCCTGTGCAGGGCCAGCAGCTGGACTGGAGGATCCTGATGGGTCCCTCCCAGCTCAGCCAATTCTGTGGTTCTGGGATCCCATGAGCCTGGGGATGGGTCTGCAAACGGTTGCCATGGCAACGGGCTCTGGCTGCAGGCCTGAGCTGGTGTCCATGGCAACCACGCCCGGCATGGGGTCTCCATGGAGCTGCCAAGGGACTGACCATAGCAAAAGGGGTCTGGGGATGGTTGCCATGGAAACTGACCATAGCAACAGGGAGTTTGTGATGGTTGCCATGGAAACTGACCATAGCAACAGGGTCCTGGTTATGGTTGCCTGCTAAGGATCAGATTTGTCACAGACCCTCAGAGGGATTCCATGGGGACTTTCCAAGAGTCTCCACGCTGTTCCAGAGCTGGAATGTCACAGGCACAGACAGGGGCTCCATGGAGACCTCCCAGGGCTTTCTGGGATGGTAAAGAGCTCTTTGGTCAGAGGCAGTCACAGCCATTCCATGGTGACATCCCAGGGCACCTTGGGCTGCAAAGGCACCGATCTGTCACAGGCACTCCCGGGGGCTCCACGGTGACATCCCAGGAGTCCCCAGGATGCCAAAGATCCAGGATGTCCCAGACACTCACAGGAGTTCCTGTCATGGGCACAGTGGGAGCTTCAGACAAAAGCTTTTTTTGTTTATTGGAAAAACTCCTGCTAAATCATGAGGTGGAGAAATGACACTGAACAGCCACCATGGATCCTCAAATCCCTGCAGGGCCCCTAGACTTCTAAAATTCCTTCAAATAGAGGAGACTGGGAGTGGCTGGATCCAATCCCAGCCCCAGACTTTGTCAAAGGTGTAAAGGATTGGAGAGGTGGAATTGAACCTTTAACCCAATTTGTCCCACAGAATTAATGATGGGATACCCAATAGATTTACATAAATATTCCTCTAATTGATTTTAACCATGATTAGAAGAAAGAACTTAACCATATTCATTGAGTCCACAGTTCAGGAGCTATAACAATTATTAGAATATAGTGCTCTAGGAAGCAGTTTTGAAGTCAACAGGGCTTTGCTGGAGTTGTTGGAGTCCATTGCAGGCAGAGCCTCCTGCTCCAGCAAGAACTGCCTTGCCTGTGCCATGAGCAGGGCAGGTCCCACTGCAGGAAAAGCCCCAGGCCAGCCCCAGCACAGGGAAGGGCTCGGGCACAAGGGCAGAGTGCCATGCTGGGAGCTGTGCCAGGGAGAGCCTGAGGCACCAAAGGCACCTTGGCAGCAGCAGCTGCTTGCAGGCCACGGCCAGAAGCCTCCCTTGGCAGCCCAGCCTGGTGGCCACCACTGCAGAGCTGCTGCCTCAGGCCTCATTCCTGGCTGGGCTCTGAAAAGCCACTTCTGCTCCAGGAGCCTGACTGGGAAGCCATTGGCCCCAGCACCTTGGGGACAAGATATTAATGACAAAACTCTTCATGCCAGCAGAGCCAAGGCAGGGGCAGAGGAAAGGCAGAGCCAGGCCCAGGGGACAGGGCTGCCATGGTGATGGCTGCGAGGTCACTGCCCCAGCAGCAGCCTGGCTGCCCTCAGCAGACATTCTGGCCAGAAGCGTTGTGAGGGCTCCCAGGACATCAGAGAACCCACACTACAGGAATTCTGTCACTGGGGAGGAGAGGGTTTCAGTGGGACCCAGTAAAAGTTAAAGAATCTTTGGACTTTGAATCTGATTTTGAGTTTTTTAGAAGTTGTTTGAGCACACTGTCGGGGACTGAGTCTGATGCAAAGAGCAGCAAAGCCCCAGAGGCTCATTAATGTCCCTGTGCTGTGTCTGTGCTGCTGAGCTGGGCCACGCTCCTGGCCCAGAGGCAGCTCCTGGCAAGGGCAGCGCTGCAGAGAGACAGCTCTGGCCAGGAGCAGCTCCTGTGCACAGCCCAGCAGGGCTGGGGCACTGCCAGGGCCCCTCAGGGACACCAGCAGGGCACAGAAAGAGCTCACAGGGGCTCAGCACTGGCAGGGCCTGTGGGACGGCCCCGAGGGGGCTGTGTCACAGCAGCACCTCTGGGGCTGTGTCATAGAGGCACAGAGCAGCTGTGATGTCAGTAAGGGACTGTGTGACAGCACAGAGTGGGTTGTGTGAGGTCATCGAGCAGCTACAGAATCATAGAGGGGTTTGTGTGACATCACAGAGCAGACTGCGACATGATGGCATGGCTGTAAGACATCATAGAGCAGGCTGTGAGTTGCAAATGTGTGCCATGACATCACAGAGTCATCACAGAGAAGGTTTTGTGACATCACTGAGGGGGTTGTGAAATAACAGATGTGGCAGTGACATCATTGAGTAGGGTGTGAGGCCATAGAGCAGATTCTATCATCATGGAGGGTGGCTCTGTAACATGAGAGAGTGAGTTGTGACATCACTGGATGTCTGAGTAACATCACAGAACAGGGTGTGTCATCACAGGACAGTGACATCATGGGATTCCCTTGTGACATCACAGTGATTTCTGTGACATCGCAAAACGGCTGTATGACATCACAGAGAGATATGCCAGCGTTGGCTCTGTGACACAGGATGGCTTTGTGACATCCCAGAGTGGGCTTTGGACATCACAGGGTGCTGTGTGACATCACAGGGTGCTGTGTGACATCACAGGTGGTTGTGTGACATCACAGGGGCTGTGTGACATCACAGGGGCTGTGTGAGGTCACTCTGCCCCGTACCCCTTCACAGTTCCCCCCCAGAGCAGTCCAACCCTGCTCATGCACAGCGGGGTCCCCTGTCCCCCTGGGTCCCCCTGGGTCCCCCCAGCCCCGCAGCCTCCCCCAGAGGATGTTCCACAGGATCGACCCCAGAGCCTGACACGGGGACCAGGGGCCGGGGCCCTGGGGGGGGACAGTGGGATAGGGACCTTCCGGCAGCATCCCCGTGTCCTCCAGGGCCAGAGCCTGGGCCAGGGCTCCTTCACCCTGCTACCAATGAGGCCTTGAGAGCACTGAAAAAATCCCCAATAAGGGAGCAGCAAAAACCAGATTTAATATTAAGGGACAGCAGCACAAAGTTCCTTGGCAAGAGTCACTCTGCTCCTGACTGGACACTTCAGGCACACCAAGGAAACAAAGCAACAACAAAACCAAACAGAATCCAGGCAATCAAACCAGAAATTAACTGAGAACAGTCCCTGTCTGTGTGTGTGACACAAGGACAGTAAGGGCAAGGATAAAAGTAATATGGCCTAAAAGCTTAACAGAGCTCAAACTTAACAGGACTTAACTTATATCTTAACCTTAACTGATACTTTCAACTTCACAGTTTAGCAAAAGAACAGCACTTAACAGTATTTAACGTAACTTAAAAGTTGACTTTGTAATTTAACAGAGGAATAACACTTAACAATTTTTACCTTAGCTAATAAATTAAACTTAACATCTTAGCAAAAGAACAACTCTTAGCAGCATTTAACTTAGCTTAGATCTCCTGACTTAACCTTCTTTGCTGATATCTGGATATCTGCCTGACTCAGCTATCCAAGGCACTCCAACCCCTCAGAGAGCAGCATTTCTGCCACATTTCCCCAGCACAGGCACTCCTGTGTGCACACAGACACAAAGAGTCAGTGCAAGGCACCTGTGAGAAATTCCCCTGAGGGCAGGCAATGCTCCCTGTGGATACTTTGGCATCTCCCCAGTGGGTGAAGGGTTGAGCCTGGAGGAGTCGGGGAATCGGCCCAGGCTCCGTCGTTGTTCAGGATCCCCGAGTGCAGCAAACAGGAGAGTTCCCAGCTGGGAGAGGCCCCACTCAGAGGGAGTCGCTGGCCCAGGAGAGCTCCAAGGGCTCCTTTTGGAGTGCTGTGTGCAGGGCCCCAAGAGAGGAGCTTCAGTCCCAGCAATGGTTCATCCTGGCCGCACTTGGCACCAACAGCTTCCTTTGCCAGTGTGAGAACAGGGATGTTGTTCCACTGAGGGAACAAAAAAAGTTCCCAGGGCTGCTCCTACAGAAAGCAGGAGCGGGTTGGGCAGCAGCAGTGCCTGGAGCAGACAGTGTTTGTGATGAGCTGCAGGGGAGCTGAGCCCAGGGGCTGTTGGCCAAGGCCGAGGCCCAAGGAGCATTTCTCAGCTGGCAGAGCGGCCTGAGAAGGGGAGGGGGGAATGCAGCAGCACAGGGCCATGGAACCAAAGGGACCATTGTGACACTGTGGGGCCCTGTGAGACCAAGGGACCATTGTGACACTGTGGGGCCCTGTGACACCAAGGGACCAGTATGACACTGTGGGGCCCTGTGAGACCAAGGGACCATTGTGACACTGTGGGGCCCTGTGACACCAAGGGACCACTGTGACTCTGTGGGGCCTCATGGAATCATGGAGAGCACTGTGACATTGCTGGGCCTAATGGAACCAAGGGGACTGTGCTGACGCTGTGTGGCTCCATGGAATGTAGGGATCATTGTGACACTGAGAGGCCCCATCAAACCAAGGATCCATTGTGAATCTGTGGAGCCTTTTGGAATCAGTGAGACAATTGTGACCCTGGGGTTCCTTACAGAACCAAGAGGACCATTGTGATACTCTGGGGCCTTGTGAAACCAAGAGGCCTTTGTGACACTGCAGGACTACATGGAACCAAAGGTCCACTGTGACATTGTGGGACCTCGTGTCATCAGTGGTCCATTGTGACACTGTTGAACCAAGGGAGAACATTGTGACACTGCAAACTCCCAAGGTCCAATGGTCCATTGTGACATTTCAGGGCTCATAAAATAGAGGAGTCACGTGATATTGTGGGGCCAGGAGAACTACGGAGACCATTGTGACACTGGAAAGCCTCATGGATTTGTTGGGACCTTTGTGACACTGCCGCACCTTATGAAACATAGGGACCACTGTGACACTGCTGGACCCATTGAACCAAGGGTCGGTTGTGACACTGCAGGTCTTCTTGTAATCAACAGGTGATTGTGACACTGTAGGGCCCCATAAAACTAGGGGAACACAGAACAGGTCTGGCTTCACCACCCGTGGTCTGCCTGACTGCTCCAGCCAACCTTGGCACATTGAGAGTCTCCTCATATGCTATTGAAACACTGGGGCTCTGTGCTTTCCTTCTCATGGAAAAGAACTGGCCTTCTCCTCCAGGCACCCATGGCCAGAATTGGGATTTCACCTCCAAAATTCCATATATCCAGAAATTGTTCCAACAGGAAGATTGTCAGGACAAATCTGGCTGGTAATGGTTTCACAAGGGTCACCTTTCATCTGTCCCCAAAACACTGGAGAAGGCTCTGTGCTTTCCCTTCCTATGGGAAAAAACTGTCCTTCTCAGCCAGGGGCCTATGGCCAAGATTGGGATTTCACCTCCAACATTCCCTGTTGTGAGAAACTGGAGGAGATTGTTGCCTCAAAACATTTTGTCAGGGGCGGGGGGGGGGGGGAGGAAGGGGCAGGTCCTGCCCTGCCCCATAACCCCAATCCCCCCAGAGCCTCTATCCCAGCCCAGCAGTGGCTGCCAGTCCCTGGCACAGCACAGGCAATGCTCCACAGCCACCTCTGCAGCCCCCAGCCCAGCTCCTGAGGGACCAAATGAGCCCAAGTCCACCTGGGGGAAGGGCTCAGGGAGACCAAGGGGTATTGAAGGCTGACTACAAGACAAGCACACATCTTGACCCTACCTCCTCTTGGAATTTCCATCTGAAATGTGCTGGAATCCAGGAGTTGGTACCTCTGTTTGTGCCCCTCTGTATCTTTTCTGCCTTTCTTTCTTTCTGTCATTTCCTTCTATTTCTGTCATTTTGCAAATCTGAGTAATGTAAAATTCAAATAGCTTAGAGTTTGTGAAGTCAAATGTGCCAAGTCAGTGCTTTAAGAAGTGTTCTGTGTTGATTGAATGTTGTATTAAACCTGTTGCTAAAATTTCTCTGACTATCTAAAGTTGCCAGTAAAGGCTGTTTGGTTGTTTGGAGTTCCTGAGAATCTCTTGTTGGTATTTCTCCAGTGCATCCAATTCAGAGGACACAAACAATTGTAATTCCTTTGAAATGTCTCATTAAGAGAATTGTTTGGGAGATGGGGTTTCAGGGCTTGTCTGTCCTGCTTGGCACAGCCCAAGCAGGGCTTTCCCAGCCACATTCCACACTCCATTTCCCACCTGGAGCCACTGATGCCTCTGAGTTGTGCTGCCCCAGCCCCAGGGACGCTCTCCTTGTCTGCCCATTCCCCCATAGTCTCTGGGCAGGGATGGCCTCAGTAGGGGCTGCTGACATCCTCAGCAACTTGGAGGCTGCTGCTGAATTTTCCTGCTCCAGAGGCTTGTTCAGCGTTCAGCTCTTCAGTGCAGGAATTCAGTGTCCCAGGGCTCATTAACATTGAGAACACCTGAACAAGCCAAGCCTCTGGGAATAATTTGATTAAAGTGTTGAGATAATTTGTGGTTGATTAGTCAGATTTCAGAAGCCAATTCAATGTGAATACCCTGAATTTAATAAAACAGCAACAAAATATTTTCTTAGGTCCTGTAATTTATTTTTACTAGTAATTCATTGACATGTGCAATCTCCAATTGACATTGAATCCAAGTACCTCCTCATGCAGTTTGACTGGGTATGAAAATCAAGACCCTTCATGGCTGACAATCAATTTGACTCTGTCCCCAACCCACCATTTCCCCCATCCATGGCTGGCACTCAGAGCAGCCTTGTGCAAATCTGAGCTCCCTCCAACCCACACTGGACCTAGCCAACAGACCACAGTTGAACAGGATACAACTTAATAAAAATTACACAAATAAAATAACAATCACACAATTACAAACTCTTCCCTGAACTATGTGCAATGTCCCAGCAGTGTCTGATGAGTCCACTATTCACAACTGCTTTGCATAATAAAATTAATTTTTGACAAACGTGGTTCTGCAGTAGATATAAACACAATTAAGTTATTGTTTCAGGATTCTTGTCCTGGACTGAGGACAGAACAGCTCAAACAATTCCTGATTTGCGAAGCTGTCTGTGACATAGGAAGGCATCATGGGAACCAAGGAACCGCTGTTGGCAGTAGGGAAACTCATGGAACCAGGGGCCCTGGTGGCACTGCAGAACCAAGAGAGCTGCTGGACCTTGTCCCCTGGCCCTGCACAGCTCCTTGGGAGGCACGGCAGGAGCAGCACACTGGGAGCCTCGGGAATGCCCCTCTGGGATCCATGGCACATACTCCCAGGGGCTGGAATTCCAGTTCCCAGCCAGGAAAAGATTTTTCTGCCCTTGAAGGCAAAACTCTCAAGAAAGAGCCAAAGGCCAAGTGGAGCAAGATCTTACAGTGACATTTCACTGCCAGCCTTCATAACTTCCCCCATGGTTGTTGTAGCTCCTGGAGTGGGAAATAAATCAGGGCAGGGTCTTTGGTGGGAGCTCCCCTGGGTCAAGGGAGACACTGAGAGAGAAATAAGGCAGGCAAAGAAAGGCAGGAGAGAAAGGAGGACACAAACACAATCAGCTGAGAAGGTGGCACTCTGAAAAACAAAGCGAAACTGATGGAAAATGAATGGGACAGAAATCAATAGTTCTGAAAGTTTTATTTACTATCAAAATACATCCCACACACTCAGACCTACACAATCCTGATCCCACACCCTCAAATTTGGATCCCACTTCTCCCAATCTCCTTTTGACCCCATCTCATCCTGGAGGCTGAGGAATTGAGTAATTTTGGCATGGGACTGAGTTTTTTTGATGTTGGAACAAGCCAGTTTTAAGTGGGATTGAGCCTCTTGAAGGTAAGATTGAGGTGTTTTCAGTGGGACTGAGTCATTTTGAGGTGACAGATCAATCCATCATGACTTTTGGAGTACAAAGATGTGGAGAACACTTCCTGAAATTCCCCAAGAACCAACAAATCTTTTGGAATATGTCCCAAACCCATAAATTCCTGCTCAAGTACCTGTTAAGTGATGGAACTTTTGACATCTTTGATCAATTTCTTTCATTTTAGTCCTATTTCATGTGTTTTTAAGTGATAACGACAAATCAAGAGGAAATTGGGGCCAAACTAAAAGGATAACCAGCCAGGTGTCCTCCCAGAGCAGATCACTGGGAATGTGGGTCAGCAAGGCTCTGCCCAGCGTCGATCCTCGCATGGGGGATGAAGCTAGGAATCACCAGTAAGGGAAGCCCTGCAAATGCTCACATTGGGGCATTTGTAGGGCTTCCCTTACCGGTGATTCCGTTGGTGTCTGGTCAAGTGAGAGCTCATGAAGAAGCTCTTCCCACATTGGGGACACTCATAGGGCCTCTCTCCAGTGTGGATGCGCTGATGGGTGAGGAGAGTGGAGTTGTGCTTGAAGCCCTTCCCACAGTCAGGGCAGCGGAAGGGCCTCTCCTCTATGTGATTCTGCTGGTGGTGGAGCAGATGGGACCTGGTATGAAACCTCTCTGACACTCGCTGCACTTGTATGGCCTTTCCCCAGTGTGGACCCTCTGGTGATGGATCAAGTGGGACTTCTTCGTGAAGCCCTTCACACATTCCCCACACTCATAGGGCTGTTCCATGGTGTGGGTCGTCTGGTGGGAGATCAGGTTAGAGCTCTGGCTAAAGCTCATCCCACACTCCCCACACTCATACTGCTTCTCCCCGGTACGGATGCGCCGGTGCCTGATGAGGTGGGATTTCTGCTTGAAGCCCTTCCCACAGTCAGGGCAGCAGAAGGGCCTCTCATCCGTGTGAATCTGCTGGTGCAGGAGGAGATTGGAGCTGGTCTGAAACCTCTTCTGACACTGGGGATATTCATAGGGCCTCTCCCCAGTGTGGATGCGTTGGTGGGCCACAAGGGTGGAGCTGCAGCTGCAGCCCTTCCCACATTTCCCACACTCATAGGGCCATTCCCAGTGTGGATCATCTGGTGCTGGATCAGGGTGCTGCTCTGCCTGAAGCTCTTCCCACACTCCAAGCACTTGTGGGGCTTCTCCCCATCATGAAGCTGCTCACGGACCACCAGCTCTGAGCTCTGGCTGAAGCTTTGTCCACCTTACTGGTACAGGGTGGGTGTTTCCCCCTCAGAGCATCCTGGGCTGGGTTTGCAGCCCCTCCTCCTGTGGGACATCCAGGGCTTTTCCTCCCCATTGGATTCCTGCACCATGGAGCCACTCAAAACAGCCTCTTCCATGAGGTTCTGCCCTGGGGATTTGTCCTCTCTAATCTCCATCCTCTGCTTCTTGTCTAGTGGAGGAAAGACAAGGACACGATGGGATTTGCCTCCATTCCAGAAGGAAGGGGGAGGAGATCCCCCCAGTGCATCCCCAGCAGGATGGTGTTGGCACCGGGCTTGTCCTGCAGCCGGAGACCATGCTGGGCTGGGAGATGGAGCAGGAGAGAGGGAGAAAGGGGCACTGACTTCCTCCTCCCCTGCCTGGGTGTCCCTGGGCATCTTCCACTTCCTCAAAACCTCCTCCTCCTCCATGCGGCCAAGATCTGGGAATGGGAAATCCTGGTTGGGGGAAAACAAGGAATGAGCACATTGAGTTTGAAGGTCTCTTTGTGCAAGTTTATCTCTAGAAGTCACCAGCCATCTGGTGACCATTAAAAACTCCCAAACACCAAGATTCAGCCCTGAAAATGCCTCCTAGGAGTTCCCTGTCTCTGGTCTCTCCGTTTGGTGTTTGGGGATTCCCCCCTGTTGCAGGTGCTGGGGGTCACACTTGTATTGGGGGTCCCCGTCTACCCGGTCCCTGCCCTCCCCAGGCTGCTGGGAGTCCCAGAAATCCAAAAAGATTTCCCCTTTTCCATCTCCCCACTTAGGGATGCTGGGGATTTTGGGATCCCGGGATCCCTTCTCCCCTTATTCTGTGCTTTGGGGTGCAGGGGCTCCAAGGAGTCCCCCCTGCCCCTCTCCAGGCTTTTGAGGCTCCCACCCATGGCGGCACTCTCCCCTCTCTGGGCTCCCCCCTTTGGGCTCCTGGGGGACACAGGGCTCTGCTCCTCCAGGCTGCCTCTGCTGGCAGCCGCCACCGGCACCCTCCGATGTCCCCCCGAGGGACCTTTTCCGCTCAGCCTTGGACTTCTTCATTCTCCAAACATCCCCCCAAAAAAACCCAAGCCAGGGACCTTCCAGGATATCTGGGCTGAGCTCTCCTGTCCAGGGCACCTGCAGGATGGGGGGTGTTGATCCCATGGGTGGGGGCTGTGAATTCAAGGAGTGCTTAACCTCATGGTTCCTTCTCCTTTCCCTGATCCTCGTTTGTCCCTCCTCTTCCTCTGACTCCTCCTCTTCCATCCCTCCTCCTCCTCCCCCAGCAGCAGCCACACCCTCGGTGCCCTGTTCCTGCAGCCCTCGCAGCGCTCAGCAGGAGCGGGGATGGAGCCGGGACAAGTCGGGATGGGCAGCGCAGGGCTCTCGGCTGCTCCCAGCAACTGCGGGCACAGAGCACCCGGCATGGGGAAAAGGGGAAAACTGGGCAAACTGGGGGCTGCACATCCCAACTGGGCCTTGCTGGGGACCCTGCCTGGGCGCTGCCAGCCCTTGGGGCTCCTCTCGGCACATCTGCCACGGGGGAACCCACACAGGGCTGGTGGATCCCAGCAGTGGCAGCACTGCCAGGGACTGGGCTGGACTGGGATCGTACTGGGAGTGACTGGAACTGTACTGGGTTTGTACTGACATCATACTGGGATCGTACTGGGAGTGGCTGGGACTGTACTGGGTTTCTACTGACATCATACTGAGATCATACTGGGAGTGACTGGGACTGTCGTGGGTTTGTGTCTGGTCAGCTGTTTGTCTCTGCCTGGACAAGCATAGGATGGCTCTGGGGCAGCCCGCACTTCAAAGGACTAGTCTGGACTCTTCAGATTTTCAGTCTTCAAATTGTTTATTATTTCTTATCTACAGAATTTTCTTTCTGCCCAACAGAGGTCTGACTAGCAAGGCAGCCAAGGGCACTCTGACCTCCCACTGGGCAGTTGTCTCCTTTTATACCAAAAACGACATACATCATCCTTACCTTTATTTCTCAATACCTTTCACCCATATTAGCAAGTGCACCTTCACCATGGACCAATCCCAAAGTGCTAACATCACCACAGAAAATGGATTAAGAGAAGAAGAAAGAAGAAGGACAAGACACACCACGATCCCTCCATCTCATCTTCATAACCCCCCTGTACCAAAACCCTAAAATCTATATTTCACCCTGTAAATACATCATTCTTGCACCATTCATTCCCAAGTGACTCTCATGTCCTCAAACAGGTGGCACATCGCTAGAGGGATCGAAGTCAAGCAACCAGATGCTGCTGGCAACATTCCAGGATTTCCGAGCCTCCCATGGGTTCTCTCAGTAACTCTGGATATCCGGAGTGATGTGCTGAGTTCCCACAATTGTCCATTATTACAAGCAGGCTAGACTGTGCATCGGCTAAATATGGCCATTGTGTAGCAAAAACTCCTCAACCTGCAAAATGTCCTCAACAGTTCCCTGCTTTTGTTTTTGCACAAGCCAGACTGATTTAAAAGTACAGTCAATTATTTTCTGCTCAAAGCGCAGTAAGCAAGGCACTATAGCAGAATTGAAAAAAGAATACAGAGTATCATAACACCAAAGCATACTAAGTCCTTGAGCCAGCCTGTTGTTCCCCAGGATTTTAGCCACTCGTCAAAAGAATTCTCAACAACTGTGAACTTTTTCATATTCTCCTTAAGCAATGACAGTTTCTTGTCAATAGATTCAGAGTGGTCAGAGAGATTCATGCAACACATCCCTTCAAAATCTTCACACTCATCTCCTTGTGCTAGCAACAACAAATCTATAGCAGCCCTATCCTGTAACACAGCGTGGTGTATGCTGCCTACATCAGTGGTAAGCTCATTCAGTATTGCAGATGTAATGTTAATTTGTTTTCCTGTCCAACAAGCCAATCGTTTGAATTATGTAAAGGCCTTTGATGAAGCTAATACTGGTGTAAAAAGTGATGCCAATTTAACCGAAGGCCAATTCCACAATTCTACATTATCCTTGCAGTCTGAGCCTAATAGATGCACACTATGTTTTGGACGCTGGAATTTGTGCCTGATGTCAAGCATCTGTTGAATGCTAGGGGCAAACAGAGTCAATTTCCCAAAATAGCATGGTCCTCCTAATGCTTTCTGAGGAATTGCAGGCCAAGCTTAATATCCACAAAAGAGAAAAGAAAGTAGAAAAAAGCTTTGCAGAAGTTATTGTAGAAGAGACTTTTGTCTCAAATGATGTAGAAGCTTTTCCTGTAGTAACTAATGCTGCAAGTAGAGTTTGAAAACCTTTCGATTGGAAGATTTTAGAAAAGTGGAGAGCTGCAATTTCACAGTTTGGTTGAAATCCCAACTTGCACAGTCACTTCTGCAGTGTATTTTTCCATCTAACACAATAATTCCAGCTGATGTGCATACCCTAATAAGACTTAGAATGCCACCCCATCAGCAGGCGATGTGTCATAAAAGCTGGGAAGAAAAGTGTGCTCAAGAAGCAGCAAGGCCTAGAGTGCAGGGTGATCCTCTGTTTGGTTTAACAGCACAACAGTTATACTTGGCAAAGGGCCCTGGGCTACTGCCACTGCCCAGGCTAGGAGCATTGATCAAGTCTTACAGATGAGCCAACAACTAGCATATAATGCATTTCTTGCACTTCCAGATAAGTTACACACTATGTCTTTTACACAGATTTGTCAAAGAAAGAATGAAGACTTTGATACATTTGTAGACAAATTGCATGAAACTATCTGTAATCATTCTGATTTAAATTCAGACACAAAGATACAATTGTATGGACTTTGGGATCATTACTCCATTCCAAATGGCTTTCCCTTCAGTCACAAGAGCCTTCCATCTCTTCCAAAAATTGCCTGCTGAAAGTCTTCTGCTCCCTTCCAAATCAGTTCACAACTCCAGCCTAACCCTTGAAGCATGGACAGATGACTCATCAACTAATTATAGTAGAAAAGAAGGGTATTTATTGCAGCGCTGGAAACATGTGAACTAGTTTCCAAAGACACACAAAAGGAGTTGCAGACTCCTGCTCTCTATTTCTTGTCCTGGTTTAGGGCAAATTTGTTAAAGAATCTGCAAAGGAGGGCCCCTCCAGAAAGCAAAACCCACATGGCCCCTCCCCCCAACCGGTTCGGGAAAAAATTCCTCGGAGAGAAGTGGAAAGAACCTGTTTATTTGACTGGCACAGCACCCCCCGCACACAAAATGAACAATACGAGCTGACACCACTCTGAGAAAGATGACAAAATCAGAAAGTCTCTTTCGGGGTGGTTGCTCTGCTCTCAGTCCCTCCAGCGCTGGGCCAGCTGCTGCAGCCAAACCTTCGGTGTTCCCGGGTCCCAGTCCGGAGCAGGTTCGAGATGGTCACAGGAACAGGAGAGGAGAAACAGTCTGGGAAGGAATTTGGACTGTTTAGCTAAACTAGCTAATAAGCAGAAGCAAAAGCGAGAGCAGAAGCAAGAGCAGAAAAGCAAGCAAGCAAAAGCAGCAAGCTGCGAGCTAGAAGTGAAAACAGCCCTATGTACTGCCTTGTCTCTGTGTCCTGATAAGGGAAACCCAAACAAAACTTCCACTTTTCAGAGTCAGTCTTAAAGGCACAGAACGGATGAATGGGGATACAAGCATCATAACGTCACCCCAGGACATTCCACCCCTTATCCCCATATCATCAACATATTACAACACATCATGCATTATTCACACAAAGTTTCCATCTGTTTCCCCAAAATTACAAGCAATACCCATCATGCCTTCATCATATCCCCACACTGGACCACTGAATCCAGGCCCTATATTACAGAGCTGCAGGATCCCCCCTTTTCACTTTAGTAACTTAAAGCTCCATCTATCACTTGCTCAGACCGTCGACACTTTCACATTTCCTTCTGCATCTTCCACTTGCCCAGACCTTCAACTCTTACACATTTCCTTCTATCTCATGTCTGTATGGTTTAATGTACAGACAATGGCAGTAACATCCAATGAACAGTGATATTGCATATCATTCTATCCCACAATCAGATCTCCCTGAGGTACACATCGTTTTGTTCCATCTCTTTGCATTATCCACCACGTGCAACCTGGTCCCTGAGCAAAGACAACCCCACGAATGGGTTTGTCTCTACTCGAGGCAGAGTTGATCCATACAGTCTTCCCTAACAAACCTCTGATATGTACCACTGGGACTTTGTCTCCTTCTATTACATTCAGGGACTCAGACTGGGCAGGACCTGCTCGGTTGGTGGAACCTCGGGTGTTGACTAACCAGGTGGCCTTTGCTAAATGCTGCTCCCAATTCTTGAAAGATCCCCCACCCAAAGCTTTCAACTGGGTTTTTAGTAGTCCATTGTACCTCTCCACTTTCCCTGCAGCTGGTGCATGGTAGGGGATATGGTACACCCACTCAATGCCATGTTCCCTAGCCTAGGTGTTGATAAGGCTGTTCTTGAAATGAGTCCCATTGTCTGACTCGATCCTCTCAGGGGTGCCATGTCTCCACAGGACTTGCTTTTCAAGGCCCAGGGTGGTGTTCCGGGCTGTGGCATGAGACACAGGGTAGGTTTCCAACCATCCAGTGGTGGCTTCCACCATGGTCAGCACATAGCGCTTGCCCTGGCGTGTCTGGGGCAGTGTGATGGAGTCAATCTGCCAGGCCTCCCCATACTTGTACTTGGACCACCGCCCACCGTACCAGAGGGGCTTCACTCGCTTGGCCTGCTTGATGGCAGCACACGTCTCACAGTCATGGATAACCTGAGAAATACTGTCCATGGTTAGATCCACCCCTTGGTCTCGTGCCCATTTATAGGTGGCATCTCTGCCCTGGTGGCCTGAGGCATCATGGGCCCATCTAGCTAGGAATAACTCTCCCTTATGTTCCCAATCTAGGTCTATTTTGGACACCCCTATCTTTGCAGCTTGGTCTACCTGCTCATTGTTCTGGTGCTCCTCATTGGCCCTACTCTTGGGTACATGGGCATCTACATGGCGGACTTTCACAGGTAGCCTCCCTACCCTGGTAGCAATATCTTTCCACTCATCAGCAGCCCAAATTGGTTTCCCTCTATGTTGCCAGTTAGCCTTTTTCCACCTCTCCAGCCATCCCCACAGAGCATTGGCTACCATCCATGAATCAGTGTAGAGGTAGAGCTTTGGCCACTTCTCTCTCTCAGCAATGTCCAGGGCCAGTTGAACAGCTTTGAGTTCAGCAAGTTGGCTTGATCCACCTTCTCCTTCGGTAGCTTGTGCAACCTGTCGTGTGGGGCTCCATACGGCTGCTTTCCACTTCCGGTTCATCCCTACGATGCGACAGGAACCGTCAGTGAAAAGAGCGTAGCGTGTTTCCTCTGGTGGCAGTTGGTTATAGGGAGGGGCCTCTTCAGCATGTGTCACTGGTTCTTGTTCCTCTTCATCTGTGACACCAAAATTCTCACCTTCGGGCCAATTTGTAATGACCTCCAAAATCCCAGGGCGATTCAGTTTACCTATACAGGCGCGCTGAGTGATGAGAGCAATCCACTTGCTCCATGTAGCACTGGTGGCATGGTGAGTGGAAGGAACTTTGCCTTTGAACATCCACCCCAGCACCGGTAGTCGGGGTGCCAGGAGGAGTTGTGCTTCAGTGCCTTTTACCTCCGAGGCAGCCTGGACTCCCTCATAGGCAGCCAGGATTTCTTTCTCTGTTGGAGTATAGTTGGCTTCAGACCCTCTGTAGCTTCGACTCCAAAATCCCAGTGGTCGACCCCGAGTCTCCTCAGGCACCTTCTGCCAAAGGCTCCAGGACAAGCCATGGTTCCCGGCTGCAGAGTAGAGCATGTTCTTTACCTCTGGTCCTGTCCTGACCGGGCCAAGGGCTACTGCATGGGCAATCTCCTGCTTGATCTGGACAAAGGCTTGTTGCTGCTCAGGGCCCCACTGGAACTTGTTCTTCTTGCGGGTGACCAGGTAAAGAGGGCTCACGATCTGACTGTACTCAGGAATATGCATCCTCCAAAAACCTATTGCACCCAAGAAAGCTCGTGTCTCTTTCTTATTGGTGGGTGGAGACATTGCTGTGATCTTGTTGATGACATCTGTAGGAATCTGACGCCGTCCATCTTGCCACTTCACTCCCAGGAATTGAATCTCACAAGCTGGTCCCTTTACTTTACTCTTTTTAATGGCGAAACCAGCTCCCAGGAGGATCTGGATGATTTCCTTCCCTTTCTCGAACACTTCCGCAGCTGTGTTCCCCCACACAATGATGTCATCAATATACTGCAGATGTTCCGGAGCCTCTCCCCTTTCTAGTGCAGTCTGGATCAGTCCATGGCAGATGGTGGGGCTGTGCTTCCACCCCTGGGGCAGTCGGTTCCAGGTGTACTGCACTCCCCTCCATGTGAAGGCAAACTGAGGCCTGCATTCTGCTGCCAGAGGAATGGAGAAAAATGCATTGGCAATGTCTATAGTGGCATACCACTTTGCTGCCTTGGACTCTGGCTCATACTGGAGCTCTAATATGTCTGGCACGGCAGCACTCAGTGGTGGAGTCACTTCATTCAATGCATGGTAGTCCACAGTCAATCTCCATTCTCCTTCAGATTTTCGCACAGGCCAAATGGGGCTGTTGAAGGGTGAGTGGGTCTTGCTGACCACCCCTTGGCTCTCCAGCTCTCGGATCATCTTATGGATGGGGATCACGGCATCTCGAGTGGTCCTATACTGCCGTCGATGCACTATGGAAGTGGCAATTGGCACTTGTTGCTCTTCTCCCGTCAGGCATCCTACTGCAGATGGATTCTCAGACAACCCAGGCAAGGTGTTCAATTGCTGGATGCCCTCTGTCTCTACAGCAGCTATTCCAAATGCCCATCTGAGTCCTTTTGGGTCTTTGAAGTACCCACTCCGAAGGTAGTCTATGCCCAAAATACATGGGGCCTCTGGGCCAGTCCCAATAGGATGCTTCTTCCACTCATTTCCCGTTAGGCTCACATCAGCTTCCACCAAAGTGAAATCCTGGGATCCTCTGTCACACCAGCAATAGAAACAGACTCTGTCCCCACATGTCTTGATGGGATTAATGTGCATTGCGCACCAGCATCGACCAAAGCTTTGTACTCTTGTGGCTCCGATGTGCCAGGCCAACGAATCCACACAGACCAGAAAACACGATTTTCCCTGGCCTCTACCTGGCTAGAGGCAGGGCCCCTCTAAGCCTGGTTATCCTTCTTTCCCTGGGCGTATGTTTTGGATGTTCCTTCGAGAGGATCAGACATGTCATCATCATCATACCTGGCCGGTCGGCTACGGGCTACTGGAGCTGCTTTCCTCCTGGTGGCTTCCTTCAGTTCACGCACCCATCGTGCCAGAACAGCAGTAGGTTTCCTATGCCACCTTCTCATGTTCTCCCCACAATCACACAGGTAGAACCACAGCTCAGCTCATGGGGTGTACCTTCTCTCGCCATCTGGGAAACGTCTGCCTTGGAGACCAGAACCTCGGATCTGTACTGCTGAAATTTGGAGAAGGTCTTCTTTAATCTCCTCTCTAAGCTTCTTATGGTTCTCCTCTATCTTATTCTCTAAGTTCTGCAGACGTGTTTCTACCGCTGCGATTCTGGCATGTGTCGGGCCATGTACAGCATCTGCATGTGCTCGGAGCTTCCTCGCCATGTCAAGCACCGTCTCATCCCTCTCATCCCTCTTCATGATGGCTAAGGCAGAAGCATATTCGTGTGGCCCAAGTCGTACGAGTTTTCGCCACATCACAGACGTGCATGGTACTAAGTCTGGGTTCCTGGTTGTTACATCATCTGAGAAGATAATTTCTGCCACAGCCATTTCTCTCAAGCGTTGGATCCCTTGCTCTATTGTCTTCCACTGAGTTTGCTGCATATAGAGATCTTCTGCACACAGGTATCTTTCTGCTACGCTTCTTAGGACCCGTTCCCAGAGGCTGTGAGGGTTGGTTAGCCCCCCTCATCATTCCTTGGTCTATGACAGTATCCTGTGACAGGGATCCCAAATGCCTGGCTTCAGTGCCATCCAGAATTGTAGCCTCGCCTGCAGCATCCCAGAGACGGACAAGCCAACTAATTATGGATTCATCAGACCTTCGAGTGTAATCCTTCCGTAGGCCATGAAGGTCTTTCAGGGAAAAGGACTCATCTGATCTTGCACCTGCTGCTTTGACTCCTGATTTTATGTCAGAAGGCATTGAGGTTCCGTCTCCTTCATCATCATCATCATCATCATCATCATCCCCTGGTCGATTGGTCTTGTCCGTGCATTTCCCACTTCTAGTGCTGGTAGCAACAGCCATGGGTTTAGCTGCTGGCTTCAAGCCTGGAGTGTTAGCTGCAGCCTGAGTCACCGGGACAGTTGCTGATTTATCTCCCTGCCCCCCTGCCTCTGTCTGCTGCCCGACAGTATCTAGCAGTGTGCGATAAACATATGCCAGGGCCCAGCTCACTGCAATGACCTTCCTCTCCTTAGGCTCATCCTGGTACTTCTCTTTCAGATATTTCCCCACCTCAGCTGGATTCTGAATTTGTTCATGGGGAAAATCCCAGACTATAGGGTCAGAGAATTCCTTCAGGATTTGGCCCATATCCTCCCATTTCCCACATCACTTAGGATTTTCCACACCGGGGTCTACTCCTGAGTCAGGGGTCTCATCAGCCCACCTAGAAATCTCAGCCCTCATTCTAGAGAAGCAGCAGGCTGTATAGAGGAAGGTTATCAGATTGGATACCAGGAAGATGGTCTCTTTAACATTGAGGGGAAACTGAACATCCTTCACTAGTGATGCAACTGATTCATAGGAGAAGGAGGAAAGAAGAGGCTGAAAAACCTCATTCCCTCCTGCTCCTCCTGCAACAAACTGGATGCATAACCATAGCCATGAACCATTCATACCTGGAGCAGACACTAGCATGTTTATAAACTTCTTGCGCATTATTGCCACCAAGCCCAGCAGGATAGCTACTCTGGTCACTGCCCCTCTGATGTAAAAACTACGTATTAGGGGCAATACTAAAGCTATTTCTGGATAAGAAAATAAACCTAGGGACCAGAGAGGTATTAAAATCTCAAAAAACCCTAGGGACCAGAAATGCATGCAAAACTTCACCCCAATAGACATTATCAATTCAAAAACCATGGCTATTAGCTGATTTAAACGAACACAGAGTAATAGCAACCAAAATGCAGTCAAAACAGGGTTTTTCCACCCTCTCTCGAGCCTCACGTTTGGGCACCAATATTTTGTCCTGGTTTAGGGCAAATTTGTTAAAGAATCTGCAAAGGAGGGCCCCTCCAGAAAGCAAAACCCACACGGTCCCTCCCCCCAACCGGTTCGGGAAAAAATTCCTCGGAGAGAAGTGGAAAGAACCTGTTTATTTGACTGGCACAGCACCCCCCGCACACAAAATGAACAATACCAGCTGACACCACTCTGAGAAAGATGACAAAATCAGAAAGTCTCTCTCGGGGTGGTTGCTCTGCTCTCAGTCCCTCCGGCGCTGGGCCAGCTGCTGCAGCCAAACCTTCGGTGTTCCCGGGTCCCAGTCCGGAGCAGGTTCGAGATGGTCACAGGAACAGGAGAGGAGAAACAGTCCGGGAAGGAATTTGGACTGTTTAGCTAAACTAGCTAATAAGCAGAAGCAAAAGCGAGAGCAGAAGCAAGAGCAGAAAAGCAAGCAAGCAAAAGCAGCAAGCTGCGAGCTAGAAGTGAAAACAGCCCTATGTACTGCCTTGTCTCTGTGTCCTGATAAGGGAAACCCAAACAAAACTTCCACTTTTCAGAGCCAGTCTTAAAGGCACAGAACAGATGAATGGGGATACAAGCATCATAACGTCACCCCAGGACATTCTACAGAAAAGGTTTTACATTAGGTTTCTAAGGACCCATAATACATAATTATTACCTGCCTGCTTCGCATTTTTATCAGCTGAATATCTATTACAACTGTGCAATTGTACTCCCTTAACTGGGTTGGTGGGATTTTGAAATGAGGGAGTGGTTGTATGGGAGGAAGAAAGCCATCTTCCTCATGGTGAACTCTTCTCCCATGGCCAGTTGGCAAGACCTTTGGACCTGCTGCTCATGGCCCAAGCCTCTCCTAACTGTTCAATTATTCTTAAGGCAAGTTATTTCTATGGTCTCTGCTCCTTCACTATTGCTTCCTCTATCCCTGTCACTCCTAGCTTTACATTCCTAATATATCTGGTACTCTTTAACTAAGGGACGTGATTTCTTCTAGCTGAATTACTAACTTAGCTTCTCACCTCATTTGAAAATCTTAACTAAAACATGCAATCTTCTACTATCCCAATTCTATTCCCAGCTGGCCCCTCGACTCATCTGCACTTTTCAATTATCCTAATTACATTTTCAGCTAATCCCTTGGCTCACCTCAGGCATGTGGGATCTCAGTCTCTCAGAACTGGGGTGCAGGGTGAACAAGACCCCCCCTGGGGGGCTCGGGAGTCCTGGAATGCTGCCAGAAATGTCTGGTGGCTGGACTTTGATCCCACATGGGAGATGACATCAGTATGAGGACGGGAGGATTTCACTGGGGTGAATGGTGAAGGGACAAGTTAATTGGAGTGTGAGATACAGGGTTTAAGATCCCTGTACAGGGGGGTCTAGAGAGGCAAGATGGAGGGATTGGGGCGTGCCCTTCTCCTTCTTCTTCTTCCTCTAGGCCTCCATCTTCTGTGGTGGAGTTGGCACTCCAGGATTGGACCTTACTAGGGGAACACTGGTTAATATGGGTAGAGGGTATTGGAGAAAAATGATAAATATTGTATACGTAACTCCGGGTATAAAGATAGGTGACGGCCCCAGGGGCTTTCAGTGTGTGCCCATGGCTGACTGCTGAGCAGAACTCTGTCAGGCCAAGAGAAAATCTTTTAGATAAGCAATTAATAAACACCGAGACCGAGAACAAATCTGAAGCTTCTTCTCGTCCTTTCGAACCCGGGGGCCCAAGGCCATCTTTGGGCTTTTTCCCAGACCATCTAAACAGCCCAGAAATCCAACAAGGCACATCCCCAATGCCCTCCCTCCCAGCAGCTCAGAGCTGCATTGCACAGCACTTGCTGTGTGCCAGAGAGCACAAAGCAGGCTGGCCTGGTGGGCCTGAATATTTCTGCCAAACACTCTGCATCTCACACCTTTGCTCAGGCTCAGTGCAGAACTGCAGGATTGCAGGTGCTTCCTCCCAGAGCTGCATGAGGCGCTGGCTCCTGCAGATGTGCCCTGCCAAGCTGTGCCTGCCTCATGCTGGCCTCGCTTCCCTGGCACAAGTGCCGGGCCTGAAGGAGGCTGCCCTGTGCTCCAGCCTGCTGAGCAGCCTGGCTCCCTGCCCTGGTGCCTAGAGTGCTGCACACACTGCTGGCCTTTGCCAGGAGTTGCAGAGCAGCCGGCGGAAGAAGAGGAATCCTCAACCAGCCCAGCGGCCCGCGGCTGCCCTTGGCCTTTCTCTGCTCCTGGGCACACTCCAGACAGCCAGTGCCTCCAGGCCGGGCTGTGCCCAGCACGGATGCGCTTCTCCTCGGCAGCAGCCAGCTGCCACCTGGGCTCTGAGAGCAGAGGATTCGCCCGCTCCCAGGAAGAGGCAGCCAGGGCCCGGCTGCTGCCTCTTGCAGCTCCAAGGGCCTTCTTCCAGCCTGCCTCTGCCGGGGCTCAGGCTGCTCTGGCCTCTGCCGGGGCTCTGCTGGGGCTCCAGTCCAGGCAAGGCCGGGCCCGCTCTCACCTCACAGGCGCTGACAGCTCTGCACCACAGGAGACCTTCCCGAGCACCCTCTCTGATCTTTCTGCTTTCTCACTTGAGCAAGGCTCTCCTCCAGCCAAAGAGATTATTGAATTTAGGGCTCCAAATCCAAGTGGCAGGAACCCCAGTGCTCTCCAGTCACAGCTGAAGACCTGCATCTGCACAGGGTGTTTGGGCTGCCTCATTCTTCCTTTGGTTTTGCTTTCAAATGCCATTGCCCTTTCTGCCTCAACTAGAAGTGTCACAGATGTACCAAAACGGGCCAGTGTGCTGGCCAAGGGCAGTGTGCTCTGGAGATGATGAATGAAGGGTCTTCCCAACTTTCAAAGCACACTGCGAAAAACACCAATCACCAATCACTTTTTTAAAATTTTAAAAAGTTTAATAGCAATAAAATGGTTATTAAGATAAAAATAAAAGTTAGAGTAATAAGAATTTGGACAATCAGATTTAGAACAGTAAAAGACAATAAAAACAAAGACATACGGACAGTCCTGGTGCCTCCTGGGCAATTATGCCCCAAAAGCACACAGGCTAACAAAGGATTAGCCCTTAAAAGCAATAGCCTGTTGCATACTCATATATCTCATACATGATGCATAAATTCTTTTCAAACAAAGGGTGTTCTCTGGTTATTGTCAAGTTCTCCCTCTTAATCCTGTTGGCTCCTCAAAGTCAGGAAGGAGGTGCAAGAAAGTTGGTCTTTTCCAATAAGGATGCAAGAATTCTTCTCTTGGGGCTTTAGGTGTCCTGTTGCTGTTATCTCTGGGCAAAGAATTTCTTGATTATCCCATCCCTTTCGTGAGCTAGTTAAAAAAGTATCTTACATCACATAGTTTCTATTTTACATAATGTTATAACCTAAAATTATATTTACTACTGAAATAATTATCAATATAGTCGGACGGGACGTACATGAGCTTGTCTGGCCTTTGCTGCCTGACTAAATAGTGGCAACTGTGGAATTTTACCCCAGAGACACTGTTGGCTAGCTGGATGCTGCAGCTGGGCACTTGGAGGCAAGTCCAGGCATGCAGGAGCTCAGGTTTACCTTTGGTGGAGAAGCTTTAAGGCGAGGTGAAGGAAAGGAGTCAGTTCTGGTGGAGGGTTTCGATCCAGAGCTTTATTCCTGGCCCACAGGCCTCTGAATCCAGCAATGGCTCTAGGAGAACTCCCAACCACATGGTTTGCTCGCCCTTTTACCCGGGGCAGAGGGGGAGGGAAGGAACACGGGGGACCACCAACCAGGTACGGGGCGGGGAAGTCTCAAGGGGCAGAGGACACCTGGATGGCCCAATGTCCTTCCAGGAGGGGAGGGCATCTTCTTAATTCTGCCAATCACTCAACGCCCTTCTAGAATGCCAGGATTGGCAGACAGCGCTCAGCAGGGGTCAGGGTGTGGAAAGGAGGGATGATTGATACACCTGGAAGGGAATTATCAGGGAGGAACTTGGGGTACCTGAAGCAAACCATGACATCACACCGCAACATACCACACTACTTAAAAAAATACAGTACTACTAACTAAGACAGCATAACACCAATAGTATATTAATTTATATATATATATATATTTATTTTAATGTGTGTGAAGAGCCTATCCTGTAATATGTACTTTTCACAACACCAAAGAAGCCATTTGCACCTTTAAGAGACAGCTGACAACTCAGAAGGAAATGCTCAGCTTGTTCACAGGGTGAGAAAGAAATGATTCTTCCAGATGAGTTAAAGTTTCAGAAACTTTATTTATTTACAATCCTACTCTATAATCCTGTAGGGTGGTATTTACAGAAAAATGGACATGCACTAAATGAACCAACCTAACCTTCTGGAGCTAACTAAACTAACTAACCTTCTAGGACTAGGTCAGGTTTTTAATAAAGCTGCATTCAACTTTGTGGATAAAAAGGTGATGTTGCGAGCAGAAAAAAGAAGCAGAAAAGTTGCTGACAGACAAAGGGGTAGCAACCCAAATAAAATGACCCTTACAGCATCTACCAATTAGATTTAGAAAAAGATGCATGCTTGCCTCAGGACAAAATAGAGCTACCAGTCAAGAGATGCGTGGACAAAGTGCAGCAACCAACCAAACAATGCATTACTATAGAAACCTTTAGGATAGGATCCAATAATAAACTATGTTTAGAAGCACAATAAATGGCTTCTCCTTGATTCACATGGAATTGTGCAGAGTCTTTTGTCTTTTCTCCACATAGTCCTACTCTAAATCCTACTCTACAGTCCTACTCTACAATCCTACTCTAAGATGGCTATGGAGAAAATGGTCCTGATATGATTATAGCACTGTTTGCTTCTCCATCCTCCTCTTCACTGAGATGATGGGTGGTGCCAGGTTGGATGCAGCCTCAGCTGATGTTACAGATGGATGCTGTTCATAAAAAAAACAAAAACCCAAAAAACAGATACAAAAACAAAACAAAAAAAAAAGAAAACAAAGAAAACTCAAAAAACCAAAACCAGTACAAAACAAAACAAAACAAAACAAAACAAAACAAAACAAAACAAAAAAAAAAAACAAAACAAAAAAAAACCCCCAAACAACAAAAAGACAAGGAACAGTGAACCATTACTTTCTAACCTCAGTGCTTCACAGGCTCAATGAGGATTGCTCTGGGTCCTAAAAAGACCCAGAAAAAGGAGTAATGGGACCATCTGCTACCCAGCAGTCATGTGCAGGACCCTGCCATCACAGGCAAACCTGGCCCAGAATCCCAGTCATCCATTTATTCAGGTTTCTTTATCTTGTTGGGATTTTTGCCCTGCCAGTGCTCTAGAAATGGCACTTTCTGTCCCTGGGTTTTCTTCCTTTCAGGAAACTCCAATGACTCACATAGGCCCCTGCCACTGAAAGACAGGCACTGTGCTAATTCCCACAGGGACAGAAAGCAGTGTCTACCGTTCCATGCCCTGCCCCTCGTGTGCTGGATGGCACCTTCCTTCCCAGCAGGGCCAGCCCAGAGGCACTGGGCTCTGCAGTTCCCTTTCTGCCACACAGCCTGGCAGTAACCCTGGCACAGTTCCTGTCTGCTTGAGTGTGCCAGGCAGCAGATGGGGCTGGGACAAGTCCCTCCCAGCTGTCCCTGTTTGCGTGGCAGAAACCTCTAAGGGTGGGCTGGAGGCACAAACCAGGGCCCCTCAGAGGCTCACAGTGAGCCCCCCACAGCCCCTCCTGCCCACAGCCAAATCTCTGACCCCTAGTCTGGGACTGGCTTCCTTGGGTTCCTCCATCACCATTTCATGTCTCTGTACCCTGCATTGCTCTACTTCAATTCTTTTGCCATTAGATAAAATCGAACACCCCACCAAATCACAAAAGAGGGCAACAGAAAGAGTCAGAGGACAGAGGACCTCTCCTCTAGGGAAATGCGAAGAGAGGTGGAGTTATTCAGTTTTGTGAAGAACAGGCCCCGAGGAGACTTTATTGCCAATTTCCAAGACTTCACAGTGGCTTTGAAGAAAGTGGGGGACACCTTTTTTAACAGGACCAGTTACAATAGGATATGGACAAATATTTTTAAACACAAAGGGCATCTAATCAGAGTAGGTCTAAGGAAGAACTTGCTTACTCGGAGCATGGTGCCACCCTGGCACAGCTTGCCCCAAGAGCTTCTAGGAGCCCCATCCCTGCAACCATTCCGGCTCTGGTGGCAAAGGGCTCTGAGCAACCTGATCTCTTTAAAGATGTCCCTGCTCATTGCAGGACACTTGCACCAGAGGACCTTTACAGGGCCCTGCTAGCCCAGCCCAGTCTAGGATTCCTCACCATTTTCATTTGAAGAGCACCAAGAGTGGAGGTGACGAGGAAGTGGGCTCATCTGCTGCCTTGGGCTTGAGTGGAGGAGGAGCCCATCCCTCAGAGCCTTTTTCACCTGCAGCCCCTTCATATTTTACCTGCAGGAGCTCCTTGGCAGACCAGCGCCGCTCCTCGGCTCTCTGCAGGCAGCAGCTCAGGAAGTCACGCTGAAAAGCCAAGAGGAGCTTGGGCTGCTGCAGCTGTGGAGTCCCTACTGTGACTATCAGGTGTGTAGCCTGGAGAAAAAGGAGACACCAGGCTCCATCTCCTGCCTTCACATCTCTAAGGCTCTCCCAGATCCCTTTGTTTAACCTCTGTTCTGCAGTGGCAGTTTCTGCTCTGGCAGAGACCCAGAGATGACTTTCCTTTACCAACCAAAAACCCAAGCCCCGATGCAGCCACAGCTTTTCCACCATCCTGCAGATCTTGCCTTGGCAGCTGACTTCATTGCCAGACCTAGTTAGTGGGAACTACATCAGCAAAAGGACATTTGCTTCTCTGAGGATTCATACCAGCTTGAGAGGGTTTTTGGAAGAGGGACTGTGCTATACTAACTAATTTCAAGGGTTAGTACATGAAAGGCATCTCTGCAGTGAGGACCTTGTTGGTCCTTTAAGCGCACGTGCCCTAGAACAAAACTCATCAAGCGTTTTGCTTTGTTCTTGAAAAAAATGGGAATTGGAAAAAAAGAAAGGAAATCCATCAGTTAGTACCCAGGTAGGAAAACAAACATTTACAATCTCCTCTTCAACACAGACACATTAAGATGCCTGCACAAATGTATTGGGATGAAAATGCCTGCTTGGGCACACAGGAGCCACCTGCAGCTCTGTCTCTCAGCAGTCTGAAAATTGCAGCTTCCCATTTTTACAGCAAAAGAAAAATTGTCTAGGTCAGAAGAAGGAGAGATGCCATCCCTACGGTCACCCTCTGCTTATTTGGCTTCTCAAGTCAATGCATGAATGGTAGGCCCATTCCAGAAAGTGCCAGGAATCACTGGGAGGTTTTGGCAGGCTCTCCCCATCACCAGGCTCTGGCATGGTGACGGGCAGCATGTGCCTTGGGCTAGGAGAGAAACACGGTCACTGAGTGTTTCAGCAGCACTGCACAAGAAGCAGAAGAGACTCTGTAGACTCTCTCAGAAGAGACTCTGAGACCCTTTACGCCCTCATGCCCAGGTTTGAGGCAGGTTTCCCAGTGAGAAGAAACTGCACAGAGGGTTAGGTCCCTCTCCTAAGACCACAGTTTTAGAAACTTTTTTGGGTTTGGGTTTCCGTCCTTCATTTCTGGAAAGACAACAGTTTTAAGATGCTTTTTTCCTGTTATTAAGGCCATCTACACTGACAAAAGAACTGGAACCACTAACCCAAAGGAAAGTGTTGCCTGAGAATGGAGTTTGTTTGGAGTTTTTTTGCATGTGGTAAGGCTTGAGTTCCCCCACTGATGCACCAAAACTACAGCAGATGCTGATGTGTTGCAGGGACATTTGTAGGAGGGGACCTTGGTGGAAGTAGTTCCAGCAGATGGCAATGGGATTTTGTCCAATGGCACACAGAACTTGGAAAAGGTGAGAAAGACAGTGGGATCAGTGAGTATTTGCTCCTTACCGTGCCAGAATCTTCACTCAAGTAAGGAGGTTCTGGTTCTATCATTTCAATTCCCACAATTCCCAAAGACCATATGTTCACTTTGGGGCCATATGGTTGACCTGTCACCACTTCAGGCGCCATCCACCAAGGAGTCCCAGTTCGCGAGCACCATTTGCTCTGCTCAGGGGTGAGCTGAGTAGAGAGGCCAAAATCAGCTGAGGAGAAAGCAAAATACTGCTTTTATTTGAATTCTATGCAATTAGGAAAGCAAGCAAAAGAATTCCCCAGTAGAAGTTTGAAAATGTGCTGTTGAATCTCCTGGCATTGGCAACTTTAAAAATCCCCACATTTTTTACACTGCCTCCAGTAGTGGCTTTTGTTCTTTGGAAACTTTACATTTGTAACTCCCTCCCTCTGGAAGGGACACACACAGAGCAAGGCCACTCTTGGCTGCTTGTGGTTCCTTATATCTCTGTGCACGTTGCAACTGTGCCTTCAGCTCGCAGCAGGGGTCCCTGCACTGCCACCAGCACCATTTTTGGGGAGCTGGCAGTCATGCCAAGCAGCCCCACACCCACATCCCTGGAATGCTGCACCTGACCAAGAATATACCGACCCAGCTTGACAGAACCGTCGGTTCTGAGAAGGATGTTGTCACTCTTCACGTCTCGATGGATCACATTGTTTGAATGAAGAAAATCCAGTCCTTCCAGGCACTGAGGGAGAAAACAGAAACAGCAGGGCAAAAATGAGTGATGTGATTTCATCACACAAGAAAGGAAATAAAGAATCTAAAAGGTTCCCTCTCCAGGAGAATGGGGAGTAATGGCAGAAGAGTAATGGCCACTGAGAGGAAGAGCTTGCTGCTCCAACACTTGCAGAGCAGGACCTTTCTAAGGAAAGGCATGTCAGCTTTTGAAAGAGCAACAGCACCTGCTGTTGTAGGTTGTCCCCTGCAAACCAGCCAGGATGACTTCTGCATCAGTTCATGTGCTCAGAAGCAAAGAGCATTTTGGCTGCACTCCTATCCTTTTTAGCTGAGGACTGAGAGAAATGAGTCTCTCTCTTTTTTCTTTGCTGTTTGTGTTGCCTTCAAGGCATGGCAACCTTGTTCTCAGTCCGGCACGGTGGCCCAAAGCCCAGGGTCACTCGGTCCATATGCTCCTGACACCAATGTGGTGGACAGCAAATGGCCTTTATTGAGGGGTCACAAGGGTTTTTATAGCCTGGGCAGTCAGTGTCATTTCCTTCTGTTCACGTCTGGCTGGGTGCGGCCAGGTACGGAGCAAAGGTCTGACTGCAGGGGGGCGGGGGTGTGTCCTGACTGACCGTACAGCCCGATTTCTTCCACACGCATGTCCCTAACTCTCCACAGTTTGTTTCAAATCCTGCCACCAGCACCTTTTCTTTTACAGGCAAGGAATGCAGTGAAGACAGACTCCAGGCAAACATTTAGAGAGGCAAGGTGGAGAACAGCAAATACAAACAAGAGACAGAGCGAGAATACAACAGCAGGAGATAAGAGTACTGGCACTGAGTACAGGGAGTGCAGGGGCACTGGCAGGCCTTTCACTTGAGATGCTTTTACTTGCCCATAGCATACCAGCAACACAGAAACAAGCTTGGCACGGGAAATCACTCCAGCTCTGAGCCCCTGTTTCCCAGACAATGCTGCCCAAGCCCTTGGAAACACAGCTGGGATTGCTGACCTCCCGACTGATGGCTGCCATCTCATCTTCAGACAGGCAGGTCTGGCTGATGATATCGCTCAGGACACCTCCATCCATGTACTCTATAACCAGCAAGAGTTCCTCGCCCAGAAGGTAGCTGAAAGTAGGAAACAAGGGCGTGGAGATAAACATGCATGGTTATGTTGATTTTTGCTTCAAGGTTTCTTATTTCCAGATGTCTTTGTGACAAAGACAGAATCAAAGGAATAGATATTCCCTCTTGGCTGTGCATTTTTTGCAATCTGTGCAGTCTCAAGGAGAAAGGCGCAGCTGTGAAAAAGAGATGTCTTAGATGGGCAGCAAATGAAAAGTACAGTTTAGAAACAGCCCAGATAAAAAAACATGTCAGGCATGGTGTTTCTGGAAATAAGCACCTAGTCTTCCTGGCATGCATAGCAATGGCAAAGAGGGGTAACAATCCAAGGGAAATCCACTTTAGGATGGTTCATCTGCACTTAAAAAACTTTAGAAAATCAATCCCAAATAAATGTGGAGGCAGTGAACTTTGAGGCTATTGAGTTAGGAAGATACAGCTGATCCAGGTTTTGAATAATTTTGGAATAATTATCAAACTAGGTGTGCCGAAGACTCATGCAGACAAGATGCACTCTCTTCTCATCCATTGGATATGAGTAGAGAAATATGAATAAATCAAAATTAACAGCTCTACTTGCTCCACTAACCAAAGTGGGTTTTTAACTTCTCATGTTTGCTTTATGTAAACACACATTCATGGGGTAAGACCATGACCTCTCACCTGTCTAAATAATTCACAACATTGGGACTCTAATACCTCTTCATGATCATTATTTCATTAAAGGTTAGCTCCTTCCTCCTCAGTCCTTGAAGATGTATTTTTTTTATTGCCACCTAAAATGACATTGAAAATCAGTAACTTGAGAGGTTGGTGGCACGAGACCACAAGGCACCTGGAGGGAGTGATTTTGCAATGACACAGCTGAGCTGTGCCAAACTGCCTTGTGATTAGGCACTGCAGTAATTAGGAACTGACATTCCAACAGCCCATTTCTGTGCTCCCTTGGGAGCCAGTTACAGGACACATGGGGCCACTGACATTTTGCCTTGACCACTTGGTAACAGCGGTGTCTCAGTTATCACCCACAAACCTCTGACCACACTCTCTGCTGCTTTGTTTGGGATTCAGAAGAAGTAATCCATGCCTTAATACTCTGTGGATACATCTTGTGATATGGGCAGGGCTTAGGGCTTTCAGGGACACCTTGCAGATCTCTCCCTACGTGCACTTCCCAAGTGCAGCATGGCAGGTGGCTAAGGAACTACCAGTGAGTTTCAGATGGATTTGCTGGCAGCCAGAAATGAGAATTCAGGACGCTGAAGCTGTAGCCCCAAAGAGCAGTGAGGTTCTCAAAGGCACCACCTTTGTTTTAGCAATGGAGAGCGAGTGAGCGCGTCCTTCTCTGAAAGGCACCCTCCGTGCCTTCCTTCCGGCAGCTGAGGAGGACAAATTCCCAAATGTGTTCTGTGGGCTGGCACCAGTCTGTGCTTCTTGTGCCTTTTCAGCACAGCTCTGCCCAAAGCTCCAGCCACAGCTCACACCAGAGGGGAAAGCCCTCGAGTGCAGCAGAGTCTGCAGGGGCTGTTGACATTTACCTCTCCTCCTGTGGCAGTGTCGAGTGCTCTATAAACATCTCCAAAACTCCTAGAAACAAAACAGAAGCAGAGAAAGGAGAAGCCATTTAGATCTTGCAGTGAAAGCCAGCCCACACAGGAGATCTCTGCTGGAAGTGTCAATACCTGCAGGATGCAGGAGGGCTCTGCCAGAAGGCAGATGATGCATTTCTCTCTCAAGTGCATGGGCACTGGGCCTGTTCCTGAAGCACTGGGGTTCAACTTCTAAAGGGAGGTTAGTCTTTCCTCTTGGGTTTCACTTTCTAAACAGTGTGGTTTGTATCCTGACCACAGAGTGTTTCCTTCTTCAAACCAGGGGAAAGAATTGTTCCTGGGAACTGTTATCTCACAGCTTTGATAGGGCGTAGGTTGCTCTTTCAGGCAAGCAAGTTTCTTCTCTTTTCTTTAGTGTGCCAGTATGATTTTGAGACATACAAAAAATGCTAAAGAAATTAACACAGAGCTGTCCCACACTTGAGAGACAAGGAGATCTTCCAGGTCCTGTTCCTTGATGCAGGCAAGACCTTGGTAGCAAGGCATCTCTGACAATGCCTTCTGAGCCCACTCACAAATTCTGAGCAGCATTGAGAGATGAGACAATCTAGCCCCAGTGTGTGAACATCTTTGCAGCTGGCCTGACTTCACGCTGGATAGACATTCCACCAGAAAAACACCTGGCCCATGGTTGTGCAGAAGTAACTGCAGTTGGACTCACCCTCTGCCAATATATTTCAGATGCGTGTATTTCATCAGGGGATTTTCAGTGGGGTTCACCATTCTCCCTGAGGGAAACAAAATGCAAGATGCTGACTTTAAAGCAGAGATCCCAGCTTCCAGGAGATACAAAAGGTAGCCCCAGTGCCTGGAGCTCTGAGCCCTTTGTGGTCGGCTGGGTAACAACGACCACAACCAGGAAGACAGCTCTGCAGAAGAGGTGGCCAGCACAGAGACTGATTTTGTACAGTCTTTTGAAGAGTTCTCTTGACAGGAAACAAAGCACAGGGACGTGCAATCCCAGGAGAGGAGGACATCTTCCCCACCTTTCAGCAGTTTGCCAAAAGAAAGCCTTCCCATTTGTAAACCAGAGCAGCTCAAGCTGTAAGCGATCCTGACAGGGCTTTCAGCATCAGGACCCTGACCTGTTTATGAGCAGGCTGAGCTCAAAGATGCCCCTCTCCCAGCTAAGGAAGGCTCCAGCCTCTGCAGTCCCTCCAGCCCTCAGGGGCATGGCAGCGACCACAACAAGGCTGGCAAAGCCCAAGCATGAGCACTGACAGGCACTGATGGGAAGAAGCCAGAGTGAGCCTGAGCCCTGGACAAGCTGTTGTCCCTATTGAGGACACAACAGGATGGGCTTTGAGATCAGCCACACTGAGGCACAGATCAGTGCCCTTTTTGTCCCAACAGGTGATGCAGACACAGAATTCACTGGGCTCTGATCTCAGCCCCACCATGTCTCTTATCTGGGAGCACAGCACTGGCAGCTGTTATGGGCAAAAGCAGATTCATTGGGTTGTGCTGCAGAATCACAAAGGGCTTGATGTGTTCTCCTAGAGACTCATCTGAGCAGGGCCTGGGCCAATGGATAGGATTCTAACAGTTATGGGAAAGAGTGGGAATCAGGTATGGAAAAGTGCCATGGATCTGAGGAATATACCATGGCTGGGGTGGAGGCTCTCTCCTGAGAAATGCCTGAAGTACACTTTTATCTGATCACGCCACTTGGATGTGTCTCCTGGACACATCTTGACAAGCATAAAACTAGAAGATGAAATAAAGGTTGTTATCAAAGTATCTGGTTTTTCTTTGGGGGCACATGGAAAACACCTCATGCTCTCTATTTGTCCTGTAACCTGATGTTCTTTCAAAGTAGTTCTTATTGGCAAAAAGATAGCATTCTCTTATTGACAAAAATATAGCATTCTCATGAAAATAAACTGCAGATGTAGTAGTGGTAACAGTAAGAGTCATAAAAATGACATCAGTAAGACTTGGGGTAAAAGGGCTCCTTCAGGATGGAGAAAACATAACAAAAAACCCCCACCAAAAATAAACAATACAAAAGCAATCCCCCCCCCCGCCAAATAAAAAAAAAAAACCAACCAAAAAGACAAAACTCCAAAGCCAGTCCATTTCTGTGAAGTGTTTTTGCTCTGATGACCAGTTGGAAGTCAGGAGTCTAAGGAGAATTTAGGAAGCTAAAAATTCTGTTCAGTTTGGCCACTAGCACTCAGGACTTGCCTAGATCATTTGCTAGGTCACAGCCTTCTGCAGATCCAAGAACAATTCCTGCTTCAGCCTTTGGCAGAGAGGGAAGCTCAGGCAAACCCAAGCCAGTCCCAGGTACCCTCAGAGGCAGCAGGAACACCCAAAGCGCTCTCTTGCTGCCTCGGAGCACAGCACTTCCTCTGGGGAGTCCTAAATGGCCCTGTGATGCCAAACTCAGGAGGAGCATTTGGTACAGCTCTGCTGACACCTGCACACAACACACTGTCCCTCAGACAAGAAACACCCCAGATGTACCCAGCAGCTCCAGGTACTCCTCCTCAATCTCCTGTTCCCAGGAACTGCCTGAGCTTGAGTTCCCAGGTTTAACAGAAGAGCTTCCTCGAGGTGATGCTGCTGCGGCAGCAGGTTCAGAGCCCATGATGTGCTGGACCTGGAGCATTTCTGGTGGGCACTGTTCCTGTGCCTCACTTCTAACTTGGGGTCCTTCATTCCCACACATTCCCTGCAAGTCTTCGCAGGCTGCCCGGTGAGATGTCAACACTTGCACCTCAAGTCAAACAGAACAAAGCAGTCAGACACTACAGCTTGTCCCTGTCAGCCAGGAGTCATCAACTGTGAGGAAAGGCAAAGAACAGATTGACAGGGGATACAGACAGCTTGTTTCAGCCCTCCATCTGGGTCACTACGTTCCACTGTAGAAACACTTTAAGAAAAAAGGAGAGCAGAAATAGGCCAGAAGAACAGAGAAGCAGTGGAGATTCAGCACACCAGGAAATGTCCTTCAGAGTGACTGTGATACACACTAGAGCAGGATGGCACACAGAGGCATGGCCCCACTCCCTGCTGCTCTGAGTGGAAAGGCAAGAAGGGCAGAAACCACCAGTTTGGTGACTGCAGTGGCTGCATCCCACTTTCACTCATTCTAGAGCCTGAGGGAGGTGATTAAGTTTCTCTCTGACAATTTTCATTTCTTCTTTCAGCCTCTTCTCCCTTGCCCTGTTGCTAGCCTCAGAGTCCTGCAGCTCTGCCTGCATATGTCCCTTGATAGACTGCAAAGGAGAAGGGAGAGGACATTTCATGAGTGGAGTGGCTGCCACTCTTTCACTCACCTGGTTTTGTTGACCGCTCCTGTGCTGATGGAGATTATCCTCCTGAATTCTTCCCATGTCTTCCTTGTTCCTTCTCTTCATATCCATGATGGCATTCTGAGCTTCGGGCAGCTCTGCTTGTGGCTCTGCCTTGATCTGCTGTGCACACAAATGCAGAGCAAGTGACTGGGAGCTGCCATCAAGCTCAGCTTTTTCCTCTTGCAGCCTCAAAATCACATTTATTCAGCCACTTCTTTCTGCTTCCCTCCCCACATCTGCTTCCATTGCAAACCTCCTGTCCCAGGGCTGATCTCTGCAAATTCCAAGGCCCTGTGCTTCCAGTGCCTGTGGGACTTCCTGGCCTCCTCAGTCCCAAGAGCTCTGGTTTATGCCCCTCTTCCTGCCCTTCCCTCTGTCCCCTGGCCAGTCAGGCTCACCTGGTCATTCTCCTGTGGCTCTTCCACCTGCTGCCTGAGCTGCTCTTCCTGCTCTCGGGCTTGGAACAGCTCTCCCTGAGTCTGGCATGGCATCTCTGATGAAGCAGTGTGCTCCTGCTCTTTCTCTAGAAGCACCTGCACAGAAAGCAAGAGAAGATGGGCTTCAACTTCCCATATGCCCTTTGTGGGCCGAGACTCACAGACTGCTGGGCTCACACGTTCCCAAAGCACTGTGCTGCTGCTCTCCTGGGTCATTCTCTGCCCGAGGGGAGACACAGATTCCAAAGTGACCCTGGCCTTACAGTCAGGGCCATCTGGGACTGAAGCTCCAACAGCCTCTTAGGCAGCTGACAGGGAAGGGGTGGCATTTCTCAAGGGTCTGGTGAGGGCCTCCCTCTGCTTCTGCCATGTCCTGTTTGTCTTTCAGTAGTGACTGACACCCCACCCTGTCCCACAGCTCCATCCTGGCTCTGCAGGTGGCATCCTGGGTGAGCTCAGCCCTTGTGAGAGACACTTCTGGAGTTCACGTTCTCTTCAGGCCTGCACCAGCATTTCTGCCTTTCTGACATCCACTCTCTTGTTGGAAAACCTGGTCATTCAGGAGATGAGGATGCATGCAAAGATCTCTGATGGAGGTCACAGAGCCTCTATGGCCATCTCAGTATATGGAGGAGGACCAAAGTGTTTCTTCTCCCTCTTTTGTCAACTGAGAATTCTGACCAGCAGAAACAGACACTCTCATAAGGCCCCATTAGCGAATGCACTTACACAGCCCTGAGGAAGCCAGTGAAGGAAACCATGTGTCATGTAATGCATGGCATGTATGACCAGAGTCACCAAAGACCACCTAAACATGGAATTGTTCCACCTCTCTAGGACAGGCAGTAATTGAAAGAATTAACTGGAGACATCAGGGCACAAGAGGCCAGAAGAGGAAAACAACTCTGAATGGAAAAACCATCATATCTGGAGGGGGAAACATCTCCGCCTGCTCAGAACTGGTCGAGGGAAAATGTCTCTAATCCTCTCCAGAAGGGATGGTTTTGGTGATCTTTGTACCTCCAACTGCCTTGGACCAGAGCCAGGAAGATTCAGTTATGTAAATGTTACATAGATAGATAGGTAGGAAGATAGACAGATAGATCTCACTACTATAATCTCCCGTTACTGCCCTCTGTGTTGCTGCACACATCAAAACATGATAGCCAGTGTGCCGATCAGCAGCAATCCTGAGATTGCTCTCCTGTTCCTCAAAAGAGCACACTCTTGGGGAATGTGGAGATTGTAGGTCCTTATGGAAAGGGATCAGACCCAGAGCATTGCAATGGGAACTGCACTCTTTGTGCATCTGTGCGGCAAGTTCTTCTCTTGGACACGACCACACTGATGGTGCTAAAGTGGCTGGAATCAGAAATGCAGCCCAGCCCCTCCCAGCTCCTGTGATCTCTGAGCACCAGCTGGAATGCAAGGGCATTGATTTCCTGCTCAATTCCCAAACACAACACACACTGGTTCCCTGGGCTGCAGAAACTCACAGGCATTGTTAAGCTCAAAATGATCTGTAAGGCCATAGGGGCTGGCCTAGAACCACAAAAGCTCCTTCCGCATCAATGTCCCTGCACCAAATGATGAGTTCTCATGCAAAAATACTGTATTCCCCAGAAGTGACACCTTCGAATAGAAACTTGGAGCAGAACCAGTGCCAGTGCTCTATAAGGGCAGGAAATAATTGCGAAAAGAACCTTAGCTGGGAGAAAAAGAAAATTAATAAGCCTCCTCCTCCAAGTAAAGCAAAAAATAACAATTAAAAAAAGAGAGGGAAAGTCAAGTCCAAAAGTGGCTAAATATTTGAATGCACTGAGGAGATTCTCAGGAGACTCCCAATGTCCAGGCTAAAGCTCCCTCAGCACCTCCTCCCTGGCCTTGTGCTGCCCCCCCTTGCCCACCTCCCCTGTCCTTCTGTGCACTCGCTGCAGCCCCTCCATGACTTTCTGCTTCCCAGGGCCCACAGCTGCACACAGCACTCCAGCTGTGGCCGCAGCGCTGCCCAGCACAGGCCACGCTCACTGCCCTGCTCCTGCTGCCCCACTGCTGCTGGCACAGCCACCGTGCCCTTGGCCTTCTTGGCCCCCTGGCCCCACGCTGCCTCATCTGCAGCTGCTCAAGGCCGCCAGCCCTGCGTCCTTTTGGCCCACGCAGCTCCCCAGCCACAAAGGTGCCCATTGCACTTCAGATACTGCATGTGCTGTTTCAAGATGGCTGTCATGTTGTACCACCTCATGTTCCAAGTAGATATCATCAATTTTGATAGGAATAGGATTCTAAGTCCCTCTGTTTAAATTAAAATGATCCAATTCAACTGTACAGGAAATTGCTCTTAATTAAATTTTCCCTATCTGCTGTCAGCAAGCATTGTTCTCTTTTCAAAAGTAGGTTTTTAGTTCTTCAAACTCTGAGAAGGAAATTTAAAAATACCTATCTCTGCCTTTATTATTTTTGCTACAGGCATGAATATGGATTTTCTTTTGGCCTTCCTAGCTGGCCCTGTACAGTCTATTGCTACTGGCCAAGCTTACATCTTCCTCTACAATTCTTAAACACCAGGAACATGAAATGTTCCTTTCTCACTCACCTCAGGATCTTCAGCACTGCTAAATACACGCTTCAGTTGTTCTGTAGTGGGAAGGGAAAATGAACCAGATGCTCTCATGAAACTGCCTGGGCTGCTGAATCCCACAGAACAAGTCAACCCAAACAGAGATGATTTCCTGTTTCACAACATCCCTCTAGGAGACACATTTCATTCACACAGTCAGCAAGAGATCAGGACAATATTCTTGGCTGTGCCTACACTTCGGCCTGTTTTGCCAGTAAATTGCTACAAACAGGACCAAGAAAATGCAAATTCTTCTTTAACACTCAATGCTCCTGTTCTACCAAACACATAAATCTGCTTTTTAAATCCTCTTCTTGAGGAATTTTTTTTTTTTTTTAAATCACTTGCATGCACTAATTCTCATTTACTTGCTGGAAACAGTTGCCAGGAAAAGCTTCCCCAAAATTCCCCTGAGCTGTGGTAGACACTCACTGCTTTAGAGTTTGCACTTCCTTTCAAAGGGAATAACTATTTTAGCACTTGGCAAAAGGTCATGTTAGACAGTCAAATCCTTTCATGACAATATTAAAAAAGAAATAAGCTTTCTCTGAATTCTGGGAACAACTGCAGAGTTTTCACATGGCCTTCCAAGATGCTCTGCCAGTCTACATTTTCAAAGGTGTCTTGCTTGTCCCAGCAACCTGAGGAAATGACAGACTCTGCTGCCACAGACTCTCCCATGGAGGGAACAGAAGCCCTGCAGGTTCCCCTGCAAATGCTGCCCCTGTGGCTACAGACACCCCCTTTTTAGCTGAACGTCATGACAGGAGCTTTACCAAACCAGTGGCATCCTAATGCTCTTTCTCTTTCAAAATCAGAAACTCAGCCACCAAGAAAGAGAAGGGAGACATGCAAAAGTCAGGTTAGGATGCACCCTAACCTAAGCAGAAGGGAAACCTCTACTTACGTGCAAAGTGTGTCACGTAATATGCAGAAAAAGAAATGCCATAGGCAGCAAAAGCTGCCGTGGCCAGATGGTGAAACATTGTCATTTTTGAAAGTTTTGTAAATAATAGACAAAACAAGGCTCTTGTCAGTGGGCAGCTACCCACTGACAAATTCCCCAACCAGGAGGGTTCTCCTGATCTGAGCAAGCACTAGGGCTGCTCTGACACTCAGGCCTTCCGTGCACCAAGGGTAAAAGGGTAAAAGGTATTGGAAAGAATAGGTAAATATTGTATACGTAATTTTGAGTATAAAGATAAGTGACCGCCCCGGGGGCGAGGAGTGTGCCCATGGCTGGCTTGCTGGGCAGACCTCTGTCGGGCAGAGAGAAAATCTTTTAGATAAACAACCAATAAATACTGAAGTCCGAGAAAGACCTGTAGCCTCTTCTCGTCCTTTGAAGCGCGGGCTGCCCAAGGCCATCTCCGAGCCTTTCCAGGCCATAAAACAGCCGAGAGAACAGACACCAACCATTGCATTACTCATCTAGAACACACAGAACCAGGAGAGAAGCCACTGTTGGCATCACAGCTGAAATGCTTCCTAACAAATCTCCCCACATATTTGCACCTTTATTGGACATGCCCAGGGCTCCGGTGCATGTACATCTCTGCCTTTCTTCCCCTTTGGCAGCAGTCGAACTGGCAGCATCTGCCCGCCAGCAGCAGCTGCTCCAAGCTGGGAACGCCACTGGCACTGCTGATTTCCAGAGGCTTCTGTGTGCCAGGGGAAGCCAAGGCAGGAGCGGGCTGAACGGTGCTGGCGCTGCTGCTGCTCTGTGCCAGAGAGCCCCGGCTGGGCAGGGCACGGTGCCCACTGCACTGCGGGCTCCTTCTCCTGCCACAGCTGGGCACACCTGGCAACAAGGCATGACAACTTGTGGGCAAGCCAAGGGGTTTCTGGGGCTGCACTGCTCTGCACACACCCAGGTCATCTGCAGCACAGAATTTTAACCCTCAAACAGGTAAACCAAAGGGAAACAGCTGGAAAAGATTTCATTTCAACCATTCCTTATGCTTCAATAGGAATGACCAAAATGAAAGTTTCCAAGCAGGGCCGATCCACACTGCCAGCTCAGTGTGAGAAAAGAGGCATTACTTTATTTCAGTGCTGGGTGTGTGAGGAATCACTTCCCTGAAACATGCACACCCATGTGTTAGTATCCATGGAACTAAGACATTACTTTCATTACTTTTATTCATTACTTTGCTCAAACTCACAGGCTAAACATTCTCCCAAAGTTTTTGACATGTTTAAATCACTTCCCCAAAATTACTGACATTTAGAGTAGGGGTCTCTTGAGGGTCTCTGGTGGTCATGTGGTGAACATCCCGTTCCTCAAATTCTCCTCCCATGGTTAAGAGCCTTCTTCTCCTTGAATGCATTGCAGCTACCTCCTCAGTAGGCCCACTGTCTTTATTCTCAAGGCTAAGACATCCACTTGCACACATTAACCACTGGTGTGAGGGAAGGTACGACTGAGCACTGCCTGTTAAAGCTTAACAAATTCACCATTTGTTGCAGGTCAACACTTCCCCAACATCTCTCGTTCCTTCTCTGGGAATCAAACACAAGCATTTTGTGATCACTGAGCCCAAGGCCGCCTCCAACCCTGCTGTCACCCAGCAGCCCTTCTCTCCTCACAAACAGCAGGCCCAGCAGTGCCTTCCCTCACTGGCTCAGTCACCAGCTGTGTCAGGAGTTCTCTGTCACACACTCCAGGACCATCCTGGACTGGTTGCTCTCCGCTGCACTCTGTTGCCAGCAGACATCCCCACCCTGTTCCATGCCCCTTGCAGAACCCTGCACCTGCTGTCCATGGGCACCTGGAAGGGGAGGCACTCACGGCAGAGATGCACCAGCTGCCCTGGGCAGGAACCAAAACCCTCTGGCGGCACAGCTGCTGGCCTGGGTCTGGCACAGCTCTGCACGCCCCACTCCTCATGGGCTTTGGGCTGGAAATGCAATTGCACTTTCTGCCTCATGGAGAAACACCAGGGCTGCAAAAACAATGGCCAGCAGGCCACATCCCAAAGGCACTGCAGCATGGAGTTGAGAGGGAAGAAGACCCTTCCCCAGTTCCTAATCATACCAAAACCACCATAATGGGGACTTTTATTCTTCTGTATGTAGAGTTGATTCACAGGGTGACAAGGGAATCTTCCAATGGAGTTGAAGTTTGGTAGAGTTTTTTTTCTGAGTCCTACTCAGACTGTTGATTTGAAAATTTAGTTGAAAATATTTTTTAAAAGGCTGTGCAGTCATATGGTTTTGTTCTAATACCAAAATGGCTAGATGAAATGTACTGGCATTTTAATTACATCCAAACTGATTAGTCTGTAAAAGCTTTCCTGCAGAATAGCCACTAAAAAAGAAATGAAAATCTGTGGACTATTGACTTAGCAAATTTCTACTAAACTTATCAGACAATGAGGCATTTTTAGGTAGATCATAGAGCAAATTAATTCCTATGGATAACTTGATTTGGATAAACCTGTTGATTTCAAATGAAAACTGCCTGCAGGTACTAAGTGGAAATCTGAATACTCACTTCTGTGAGCTCAGAATTATTAGATAGTCATTGTTCACCATATTAACAAAAATTAACTTTCTGGCTGTTTTTTTTTTTACTTACAGCCAGCTCTTAAACACTCTTTGTAACATCAAAAAGAGAGTTTGTAGCAATCTGAACCATGGGTTGGTGGAGCATTGCAGAAGGCTCCTATGTCAGCACTAAACGTTCATATTTACCATGGCATCACTTCTTGCCTTTAATTGCAAGCTACAGCTCAGTTCCTGCGGTATAGATTCACACTTGTAGTCTGTATTTGCAGCTGGGTCTTACTTTCCTGTCCAGAAAAAAATCATGCTTGGATCTCAAATCAAAATAAAATGAGGAGAGAGTCAGATTCTGGATAGGTATAGCAAGAACTAAGAGATTTTTTTTGCAAATATGTTGAAAAGTTGTTTGTACATGCTGCAAAAACGGCAGATTAAAGACTTGCACTCTAACTTGCAAGCTGAGGTTTGCCTGTTCTTTCTGGACTGATTTCTTGAGGCCAGACACTGAACCTAATCAGTAAGAAAATCAAAACCACAGGAGTACTTTGGAGAATATTGAAAATTATTCTGTCATGATGCTTTTTGCCTAAAAGTTCTGGCCATCATCCCATTGGAGTAATTAGAGGAGACTGAAGCCATCATACTGTGCCTGTGCACACAGTTCCTTCCCAGGAGTAATCCATGAAGCAACACTGACACATCCACACCAGCAGCTGTTGCCACACAGTCATGAAGCAGAGAATATGTATTTCTGCTACACTTGGACAGCTGAAGATACCTCTGCTGAGCTAATTTTAGTGACTGCTCACCACAGATGAGACCTTGTGGTCAGTCTCCAACAAGTCAGGGCAGTTAATATTCTGCCTAAATGAAGTAAGTCTAGCAATATATAGACCATGGAGCCTGAGGAAAGCCAGAAGCTGTGGGAGATTTAATTTGTTTCTGTATCTTTCTTTTAACTAATTTATTACAATCAATTATTTAAAGCATGGAAACTTTTGGCATACCATTGGCTGGAAGGTTGGTCAATCTTCCATTCATGACTCCTCTGAAAGTATCACCCCAGTGTTTTTATCAGTAGCCTTTCCATCATCATGGCTCACACAGCATTTCCTGCAGCTCTTCCTGGAGTCAGGGAAAGGCACCAGGAGAAGGGGGAGAAAGCTGTGTGCAGAGACTGTGTCAGCTGAAGAGACATTTGTTTCCTCTGATTTGGCTGAATGGCTGCAGGAACCTTGCTGGCACTGCTGGCGGGGTGGCCTTTTGCAGGGCTGGGCAGAGTTTGGGGCCCAGGATCCCTCCTCTCGGTGGGACACCAGGGTGAGCAGCCCCTGTCCCAGGCAGGAGCAGAGGTTCTGTGGCTCTGCCCTGGGCACAGGGACCTGCCACTGCCATGAGCTCCTGCCGCGGCTCCTCTGGGGCAGCTCCTGCTCTGCAGTGATGATGGGCGCAGCTGGGGGTGGCTGCAATGGAGGGTGGCTTCCAGTGGGCTCTGTTGGTCTGCCACACTGGAGCCAGCAGAGCTGCTGGAAGGAGTCTCCTCTTGTGAGCTGCTGGAGCTGGAGCTGGCACTGGCCACAGAGCCGCTGTGTTCATCCCTGACAGGACCAGAGCACAGCAGCCTCTGGGCCTCCTTGCTGCACGATGGCAGTGAGGAGGCCATGGACCAGAGGTTCAGTATGTATGACTCAGTTTCCTGATAAACTGTGCTAAGAAAACCCTGCATCCCTCCTGCCAGATCTACGACACTCCAAGAAATCTGTGGGCACATTGGGAACTCAGAATTGTTTGCATTTTGAACAATTGTCTTATGAGTGCTTTTGATTGTTTTTGTCATTTTGTTTTGATTCAGTTGATCCTTCAGAGAAGCTTTCCTAATAATATAAAACACAGGGAACTGTGGAGACCCTGGGGGGGCATTCCCTGGTCTAGGGAGACACAAGAAGCTTCCCTCAAAAAGCTGTTAGACCCCATTTGCTACTTCCCCTGTTCCTGTGTCTGTTCCTGTGCTCCTGAGCCACACCTTCCCTATTCCCTGATTGGCCCCCTTATCTTTGTACTGCCCTGAGATCAGGGTCAGCCCCCAGGCCCTGTGGAGACAAAGTGAGACCCTCTGTGTGTGGGTACTGGGACCTGAACATCTCCCTGCACAGCTGAATAAAACATCTGTGGAGATTATGCAAAGGCCCTTTTTGCTTCTTTACCCTGGACTACGGTAGCAGCAATTCAGACTGCTACAGAGGAGAAACTGCAGTACTGGCACCAAGATTTTGGCAACTTGACCATAGGCACAGAGGGCGTGCAGGATGCTGCTCTATGAATTCCTTAACCAGCCATCTCTGGTGCTGGCATATTCCCTCCAGCTTCTGCTGCAGCCAGGGCCACCTTTGGTCCAGTAGATGACATTGTTATTTGAAAAATTTGGCCCACTCCTTGGGCAGGAGGCCATCCACAGGCTCTGGTCCTGCAGCCCCTGCCTAGCTGGGGACAGTGTTCCCTGTGGGGAAGATGGAGCAGCCATCACAGGGTCTGGGGGGCTGTTTTCAGCAAGGTGGCCAGGCTCTCTCCCTGCTGGACTCTAGCAATTGTTTGGGGGAGCTGATGGCCCACTGTATGTAGTCCTGTTCATCCTACTCAGAAAACGTGACAGCTTCTATCATTCCTCTGCAGAGTGGGCACGATGGATTTCTCTTTGCCCACTGCAGGATGCAGCCCAGGCAGAACTGGTGGTGACAGGGCAGAGAAAAATTCACATCCTTCTTAGTGACCTGGCAGATGGGGCAGCTCCATTCTGTCCCCATGGCCATGTCTGTCTGTCCCAGCAGCAGGGAAGAGCTGAGGACCATGAGCTTCTCTCATTTTCAATCTTGCTTGGCCAGAGCCCAAGCTCCAGCCAGAGTGGTCCAGGCTCTGTCAGTGCCCAAATAGAAGCAGAAAGGGATGTTGTATCACAATCCATTCCTTGGTGAAGGAGGTCCATAGCAGCCTCAAGAGGCACCTCAGACACTCAACAGTCAAGGCAGTAATATATGGACAGGACACAGATGGCAGTTCATGGCTGGGAGAGCATTCGTAGACATATCCCAGGACAAATTTCCCAGGAACTCTCCACAGCTCTGGGATCTGCCCATCAGCTCTGTCAGAAGCTTCAGCAGAACAACCAAAGTCCTAAAAAGCAGCTTCCAGACACTTTTCCTACCATCCTGCCTGAGTAGCCGGGTTGCTTGCTGCAAAACACTCTTTTTCTCCTCTTCCCCAATGCCCTGTGGACACTTGCAACCAAAATAAAAAAGCTCCTGGCCCTCTGTGTGATGTGATAATATAGTTTTTATATTTCCATGCTGGGATGAAAGAAAGCTGTGCTGTGCGTCAGGAGAGGCCAGGACCCACCTGGCCTTCCTGCAGGCTGAGGTGGTTCCAGCAGACATCCTGCTGCATTTTTGGGGAATGTGTGAGGGGGAGTGGAGGGGGTGACAGAGAGGCTGAGATCATAGATTGGAAACTCAGCTCCAGAGTGGCAGTGCAGACTCTCCCTGCTGAATGCCTGCTGGGGCTGACAAAGAAGGAAAATGCCCCAATAACAGCCCGGTGGCACTGTGCCTCAGGGACAGGTACAGGGAGGTGACAACAAACAGCAGCATGGCCCGGTCTCACAGCTCCTAGGAAGCAGTGACAGAGGGGCCTCATGTGCCAGAGATTTCAGAAAGGCTGTAATCTCAAATGGCCACTCTGAAACCGCTCTCTTTGCCTCTTGGGTTTGTGAATGCTTTTGACAGCCACAGCATCCTGGGGCAACGCGTTCCACGATTTCATTAAGCACTCCTTGAAAAGCACCTCCCATTGTTCAACTGAGCTGCCAGCCTGGTCATTTCAGAGGTTGCTGCCTTGGTGGAGAGAAAAATCAATCTTCTGCCTTTCAGAGAGCTGAAGGAGAAGGGACTCTTCACCATCCAACACCTGGCTGGGTCCCATTCAGAGCTCCTGCTTTGTAGACTTGGTGAGGTTTGCTTGGCAGTTACCAGCGAGGTAAGAACATTGTTCTGAATTGTCCCCCATACTTCATACACAGTGTGTAGAGTAGGTGTGTGCTTGTTCATCTCCATGTGAGCTCAGGGTCTGCCTTCATTTCTGGTTTAGACCTGAGATTTCTAATGTCTGTCAGCTGTCTGTAGGATCTGTGGGCACATGCAGCTGTATTTATTGGCAGGTCGGGTATCTGACACTCATCTTTGAGTGTGGAGCCTTTATAATGCAATGTGCAAATGCAGAAACTGAGACACTAATGACGTTATTTGCCAGAGTCCCAGTCTCTGCCCAAGCTGTAATGCAACACTGTAAATTATTCTGTAGACCAGAGCCTGTGTTTTCCGTTTCCTGGCTGAGTGCTTCAACTGCTGGTGTTGCTTTTTGGAACAGGAGCACCTGACTCTTATACCTTTATGACTTTTGCCTTCATGATTTGAAAGCAGCTCTTGTTTTAATTTTCTAGTAAAAGGGCCTAAAATAAAAGCTGTGGACATTTTAGAAGGGTTAAGTAGAACACTTAATGAAATTTTTATTTTAGGCCTGCAGTAAGCAGGTCTGAAGCCAGAAATTGGTGCCAGAGTAAGTGCCTTTCTGTGCTTGTGCTCTCCTGCTCTTCCTGTACTTTTATGTTTTTCTGGACACAACAGAGTGGGATGTGTTGTCCTTTCCTGGGACTTCTGTTGAAGGCAACTGGTTTTCTTTCCAAGGTGATTCCTATGTTTCCCCTCATGGCTTCCCCAGGTGACCAACGTCTGTTCCAAGGTGTCCTACTCTGCCATTGTCACTCTGGGAGAGCTCTTTGTGACCTTGAAGAAGGACATGGACTCTGAGGTGGATGAGGTTGCTCGGGTCCTTCTCCAGATGGTGTCCAGCTCCCCAGAATTTGTTCAGAAAGCAGCCAGTCAGAGCCTGGGGATCATGGTGGAGAATGCGACTCCTGCACGAGCAATGACTGCTCTCATGGACATGGGAGTCAAGCAGGTTCTTCTTTTAGTGATGTTCTTCACCTTCGTGTGTGTGGGAGGGAGAAGGGATGAGACAGAGAATGAGAATGGTGGGAGGGAAGGGTCCTGTATCCTGCATCTTCTGTGAACTCAGTGACTTGATTCTCTGACCAACTTCTTCTCACTTCTTCCCTCTTGTCACCTATTTCTGCCCTCCTGCAGCCTATTAGTTCTCAGAATCACAGAATTGTAGAATATGGGGAGTGTGATGGGCCCATCAGGACCATCGAGTCCAGCTCCTGGCCTTGCCCAGAGCAGCCCAAGGGTCACACCAAGTGCCTGAGATTGTTGTCCAAATGCTCCTTCAACCCTGTCAGGCTTGGTGCTGTGACCTCTGCCCTGGGGAGCCTGTTCCAGTGCCCAGCCACCCTCTGGGTGAAAAACCCTTTTTCCTGATATCCAAACTAAAGCTCCTCTGACTCAGATTCCTGCTGCTTCCTGGAGTTCTCCCAGTCTGTCAGATTTTCCTAGATGTGGTGACTGATGGAGAAGTGAAAGTGCCTGCAAAGGCCAAGGATAGAGCCTTGTGCTTTTGTGGGCAGAGGGACAATTGCAATTGCAGCTGTGAGCAGTGTTTGGTATTTCACAGCTCTAACCACAGAGGCCCTGGGAAAACCATGTCTCCTCGTGATGCCATTAACTTGAGAAATGAGGAGGGTCCTTGCTGGGGCATGGAGCACATGGGGGACAATCTGCTGGGTGTGGCACAGCCTGCACAGCAGCTGCAGCTCCTGCTAAAGGAGCCTTGTATGACTGTCCTGGCCTTAGAGCTCTACTTTCTATTCAAACTGATGTTTCATGTTAGCCTTGACATGATGAATCACTTTACAGCCACCTTCACAGGCTGACTGCCATGGGACAGTTGAAGCAAATGCTGCCTTAAATGTTGGTTCTGGGCCTGATAGTTCCCAAGAGACGCTCTCTAGAACAGGACAGCCTGGCTAAACTGCCTGCCACCCTTTCCTCAGCTTTGGAATAGGGTGAAACATTCAGATGGATCCATTGCCAAGCCCCAGAGAAGAAACAGGCTGCATTGCTGGATATTCTGCAACTTCACGGCCCACAACGTGTTTTCCCTGCATTTGTTGTTTTCCAAAGTTCTGCAGATTTGGGGATAAATGGCTGGAAAGAGCCTCAATCCTGCTGCAGCTCTGTGTACTGGGTGCCCTCTGATGGATCAGCATCAATTATCCTTAATTTCTAAATTATTCATATGTCATCTATTTCTTTAATCTTTCTCAGAGTAAATACTGTGAAAGTAACTGAGTATCAGACAGTGCAGGGAGACTGAATTCCTCCCTCGTCCGTGCAGGCAGGCCTTGTGTGCAATGCTAACTTTGTGTTTCCCTGAGGCCAGAACCTTCTGCAGGTGTCTGAAGGTGCAGGGAGAGCCCAGGCTCCTTCCCCCAGCAAGGGCAGGGAGCAGCTCTGGCCAAGGCCGGCGCTGCTGCTGCTCCTTGTCCCTGTGCCCGGGGTTTGCTCTCTCCTCCCCAGCAGCCGCCCCGCCCCGGTGCGCGAGTGTGCGGCCCAACTCCTCCTGTCCCTGATGGAGAGAATTGGAGTCACCCAGCTCGCAGGCACACCCAGGGCTGAGAGGCTGCCACACGTGGCAGGGAAGCTTGCTCAGGACTGCCACAAGGACACAAGGTAATGATCTTCATTTCACCTCCCAAAACAGGAAAACCGTTTTGTGTCTGGCTGTGAAGGTGAAACCACAACAGAGTGGAAACTAAAGGGAATATGAAGTTATCTCACAGTGTGAATAAGGGTCATAGAATCATGGAATATGCTGAGTTGGAAGGGACCCATCAGGGTCATCGAGTCCATCTCCTGGCCATGTGCAGGACACCCCAAGAGTCACTCCATGTGCTTTAGAGCATTGTCCAAACTCTTCTTGAGCTCTGTCAGCCTTGGCACTGTGACCACTGCTCTGGGCTGCCTGGGCAAATGTCTGTACTGGGAAACCTGAGGTTGGCCAGCAAAAAGGAACATTGCCAACTTTTTCCTGTGCCTTGAAGGATTCTTTACTGAGATCAAAAGAGCTCAGATCAGCCAGTCCAACACTTTTGTTTGGCCTTAGGTGCACAACACAAAGCCAAAGCGTTGGCTAATGTTCATCGCTGAAGGATCCCAAACATCAATTTCTCATTAACTTCAGACTTTCCTAGAAATAGTTCAGGGCTCTTTAGCCAACATATTCAGTCTTTCTAAAGTTGTTCTGAAGATTTCTAGAACGCTGTTATCTTTGGCTCAGTGAGCTCCACATTTCTTCTTGAAAAAAAACTGTGGTTTCCTAGTGGCAAAATCAACCCAAACTGCCAAAATTCCCTTCTTTTTGTGATGAAATTCCCGTTAATAGCTGCCAAGAACATCAGAGCAACTAGCTGCCCCTCTGCATACACATAGTATAGAATAATCAAGAGGATGCATGAGGTGTTTTGTCTTGGCTTCCCTGCCAGTTAAAGAAAGGCAAATTACTGTGCAATGGCAGCAAGACATGTAATAGGCTCTGACAACAAAGCAGATGTGTTTTGCTTGTTCCCTGGGATCCTTTGATGCCACAGAAGCACACCCCCAGTTTCAGAGTGAAATGGTGTTTTTCTGTTGCCCCACATTCTCCTCTTGCCTCTTGTGTTCAGCTGACAGCACTGTGCAGTGTCCAGTGAGGTAAATCTCCCTCTTTGCTGAGTAGGTAATGCCTTCTTGTGCAAGGATTGCACCTGATGAGTTTAAGGTATCAGCCTCTTCTGTTAACACTCTTCCTGTGTTTGTTCACCTTTCTTTCACTTCCTTCCTTCCTTCCTTCCTTCCTTCCTTCCTTCCTTCCTTCCTTCCTTCCTTCCTTCCTTCCTTCCCTCCTTCCTGCCTGCCTGCCTGCCTGCCTGCCTGCCTGCCTTAGGCATTATGGACAGGAGATGGTGAAGATGTTGCTCAATCATCAACAATTTAAAATGCTTTTGGAACGATCTCTTCCCACCCATGACCTGGAAGATATTTTGACAAGGATTAAGAAGAAAGTAAGTGCTGGCAGGAGAAATGTCTCCTTTGTGCAAGTATTGTCACAGCTAATATGAGAGCAAACACACCCAATCTGTCTTCAGCTCATTCCTCTTCTGAATCATTTTGCTCCTGGGAATGAGCTGTTAATCCTCAGCCTGTTCATCTGCAGACCACAAAGGAACTGATATTATTAGGGAAAAAGTGAGGTTTCGAATATTTTCAATATCGGTCACAAAGAGGAAAGGCAAAGAGGAGAAAATGGGTTTACATTTAAGCATAAGCCCCCACCATGCTCTCCCTACTCTGCCCCCTGTAAAGCAATTAAGTGAGAACTGTGCTTCTGAAGATAACAGAGTCTTTGCAAAGGACACTGGAAGTAGTAGCGCCAAGAAAATTTCCAAATTTACAAAAGATGCCCTAGTCAATACTAGTTACTACAATTACTGTCTGTCTTTTGGGAATACTGCCCTGCTGTCAAGCCCTGTGGAGCTGGAAGAAGCTTGGTGAATTCAGCAGCATCCAGTGGAAAATCCTTTCTTTGTTTGGGGGAGGATTTTATTTTTTTTATCAACATTACAGAAGGGAGCCTGCCTTTGTGCAGGCACAGGGAGAGTGAGTGTTGAACCAAATGGACTTCCAACACAATGGGCCAACCCCCAAAGAGTCCAGTTTTTTCTGCTGCTTCCTTCAAAAACTCTCGTTGCCTGCCAGTTTGCATTATTCCCATTTCTGCTCATGACTAAGGAATTTGGGATTTTAGACTGCTGCTCAGTGTGGTAGCACCCATAACCTGTATTGGGCTATTGAAAACAAAGAGTTGGCATCACTGAATCTCTGGTCTGTTTCATCTCTAAGTTAGGAAATGTTTCCCTAAGCCTTGGTAGCAGTGATCCTGGTTCTAACTTGTGTTTTCAACAGGGAATTTCCTGTTCTATATTCTAATGATTGATGGGGTTTCTCTATGTCTTTGTAGGGGATGGAAAACCAGAAGGCTGAAGGCCCATCTGTCAAGGAGCCGGTGAAGGAGAGGAACGATGGCTCAAAGGAGCCCCAGGCCACATTGTCTGCTAGCAAACAGTACTGAGCACTTTTGTCAGATGTGACAAAGCACATGACAAGCTTTACCTGTCTCTTCCTCAGGAAAAACTGTCTGGCAGAGATGAACAATGCCACAGATTGTTTCCTTTCCCTACAAATGCTCCAGGATAAAAAATTTCTACTTGTGCATTGTGCTGAACACAACTTCTCTGGAGGGGTTTCCACAAAAATGGAGAGACAAAAAGACACCCATTGGTTGCAGATCAGATGATCCAGTGCAGTGGCAAGGGCAGTGTTGTGGAGGCTGGGAGAGGGCCAAGTTTCTGCTGCCTGATTTGGGACAAGTAAATTCAAACAGGGCTTATTTTTCATCTGAGTGGAGACTTTTTTAGATGGGTGTTTTCATGAGAAATCTCAGTCTGGAAGCAAGATGCTATTCCACAAAGATGCAGTTCTCATCCGTGTGGTTTGGCCTGGCTGAATCAGGGTTTTCTTACTCTCAAACAGTACCAAGTTTGAGTAGTAAGTAGCAAGGCAATTCCTGAACAACTTCAGTCAACAGGTGTCTCAATGTGGACTTTTTGTCTTGATATTCCTGTCCTTCATGTAATTTGCTTGGTGGACAGCATGTTTGGTTTATTTCCCCCTGTGCTGCAATCAGCATTAAAGACAGGAATTGCTCCTTGCTGTCCCTTCATGGCTGTTGCAGAGCTGCTTGTACCTGTTCTCCTCTGATAGCAGAGGGGATTTATTTAGCTCTGTCCTGCTCAGCAGTGGCAGGAAAGTAATCACATGCCTCAGTAGCACAGCTGGCATCTTCCTGTGCTCATGGAAGAGACAGGTTGATCCAGGAGAATTGTTCCCAGGGGGGTTGTTAAGCTGTGCATCTGGTCTCTAGGGAAGCAAATGAAAGGCGAGTGTAGTTCTGGGATGTCTGGCTTCTGTTTTTATCTCTGTTACTGATTTTCTGAATCCTTCAAATATGGCCCTGTTCATCTCTTCAGATGCATCTGAGCTAATTTTCCAGATTGTCATGCCTGGTTGTAGAGACACTTCTCCAGAGTGATGAGTTCCCTTATTCTAAGACACACACATCCCTTATGAGGAGGCATTTAAACTTGGCAGTAGTGTCTCTCTTTCTCCACAAAGCAATGTGACCTGTGTGCCCTGGTAGCCATCTGAAGATAGATCAGATGCAGCTCAACCTTGGTTTTCCTGAGTGAGCAGTGGTGAGAATGTCACTTGCAGATTGTCTCCTGTAATGATTGTCATGAGGTCCACGTTGTTCTTCAGAGCCTCATGACTTTCCAGCTTAAAATGACATAATTAGGAAAGCTGCTCAAGATGTTTTGCTCACATTTAAATGAAGATATTGTCTGTGGCTGCAGCTCTCTCCATAGAGAGCAGAAGGCACAACTTTCCCAGGCATTGTCCTGAGGAAGGCTGTGAGAAGATCAGAGAAAAAAATTAGAAACAATTCTTATCTTCACTTCTGCACCTGTTGTTGTGAACACGTGGAATGTGTTATGGAGATTTATTTACCAAAGAGTAATTTCTTCATTGGCCACTGGTGATGGTGTTTTGGATTCAATTGACCAGTCTGGTCTGTCTGTATCAGACTGTAAGGGCAATGAGTTTCAGGATAGGATAGGGTAGGATAGGATAGGATAGGATAGGATAGGATAGGATAGGATAGCATAATAAAGTGATTGATCAGCCTTCTGGAATCATGGAGTCAATGCTAATTATTTCCACTATGGGGATGCCATGCTACGATAATTATCACCACCAGGTCCTCATTTGGTTTTATTTCCTAGGGTGAAATCTCCCTCTGATGGACACCTCCTACACTGTGCAAAAGCCCAGGTCACATCACCTCCAGCTGTGGAAGAAACAGAGCTGCTCCAGAAGCTTTACCATCTCCTGGAAGCCAAGGGGTTTCAGACAAGGATGGAAGGAGTGGAACTCCTCCTAGACCTGTGCAAAACCAGCCCCCAGCTCATCTCCACTAACATTGCCCAAGTATGTAGGGTATCTCCACTGCTCCTTTCCTTTAGCTCCTTTCCTAAGCCTGTAGCAGCAGAGTTAATTCAGTGTGTCTTGGCACTCCATCCTGGCTGTTTGGGACCCGCTGGTCCCTCTTACCCAGACAAATGTAATTCAGTTTCAGGCTTCAGGACAAGTTATTTCAGTCCAGCTGTATTTGTCTGGCAGGTGCATATTGATGCTGTTCATCAGATGATGGCAGAATTTTCTGCTGGTGTAACTGCTGCTCTCTCCTACTCCCAGTTGGGTTAAGTGAAGGGAATCCAGCCCCTGAAAGCATGGCAATTGTTCCCTAGACCAAAAACGGGTTTGCATAGGGAAGAGAAGTATCAGGCTGGGTTGGTTTAAACCCAGTTGTTTTTTTTAAAGAATACTTCTATATACTCCATCTTGTCACAGCTCTGGCTACTCGTTTCCATCCTTGTTCCTATTCCTCTTGGTAAAGACAGTGCTCACCCTTCTTGGGGGTCTTTTTCTCTCTTTGGAAAAGGAGGAAAACACCTAAGGACTCATCTCTGCCTTCTCCTCCCAGTAGCTTCTTTTTCCCTTTTTCCAGGAAAAGGTGCCTGATAATGTGGCTGTCAAGGGACTGAACCTGCTCTAATGAGAGCTGTACAGCACATTACATTTCAGAAGTCCACTTGTTACTTAGAGAAATGGTCTGGATCCTGGAAGAGTTGATCAGAGCCCTGCACTTCTCCAGACACTGGCTCTGAGAAAAACAAGAGAAAACTTAGATCTCTTCCAGCCATAGTTTTGGCAAAATCATAACTGCCCTCAGTACTGGAGGCAACTGTATAGAAAACCGGGCATTGTAAACATCTGCTTCCACTCAAAGCAAAGGTACTCTTTAGCATTATAAATGGAATTGATTTAATGATTTCTAGATGGAGAGAAATACCATAGGAACTATCCTGTCCCCAGCCAAAACTCCTAAAAACAGAAGAAAATCTTTCAACCAGCATGAGGCTGTGCCACCATTCCAGTGAGTGGCCCACAGGAAAACAGTGAAATTGTGCAAGCGAGTGCTGACCTGACAGAAAGGATCACTTTCATCTTTGACATTGTTGACTGCTACACCCAGTCTTCAAACAAGGACATTTGAATCCAGCTTTCATGTGGCTTGTTCTCTTCACAGATTTTTGATTATTTTGTCCTGAGAATATCTGACAGCCACAAGGAAGTGAAGCAGAGGGTGCTGGATGTGCTGGCTGAAATCACAGGAGCCCTGAACGATGCCTTGAACCCGGTGATCATTGGTTTGGTGGAAGGAATAACAACGAACCTGAACTCAAAGGATCCCAGGGTTCGTGGGGCAGCTGTGAAAGCACTGGAGGAATCCATTGCTCATTTGGGTAAGGCTGAGCCCTGGCAGGGACTCTCCTCAGCTTCGTCTCTGTCTCTCCTGCACATGAGAGCGCTGAGTGCCTTGACAGCTGCTCTTGTCTGTGGAACACTCCAGCTGACACCCACCAGAGGCTGTGCAGGTGCAGCCCTTATGCACCATCCCCAACAGGCTGGAATGGGATCAGCATTTCCCAACAGTCCCAGGAGCCCTTGGCTCTGTGCTGCTTGTCTGAAGAGCAAGTCCTGGGCTACAGCTTTGCTACAGTTCAGAGGCAAAGGGAGTTTGGAGTTTGCTTGGGCCCCGTCTGACTTCCCAAATGAACAGCTTTGCTGTTGGCATGAAGGGACACTGACCCATCAGAGCTTCTGCAGAGCAGCCACCTGCAAGGCTCTACATTAGAGGCATTAGCTGCCTATTTTCCACTTTTCTTCTTTGTCTTCTCTGTTCAAAGGGGAACTGATAATTCACCAAGTTCATTTGTTTAGAACAAACAGGTATAAACCCAGCTGTCAGTGATGCCTTGTTCCACTTGTTGTTTTGCATGGGGCAAGATGGCCACAGCAATTACCTACATAGGCAAGGGCTGCTGTAAATTCCTTTGCCACACACATTTATGTCAGCTCTGAAAATTCCGTACTGGGGGAATATGCCTGAAAAAAGGAGTGTTGAAGAGGCAGGTCTTCAAGGGGAGTTTCCACTTTCTCCTCCCCAGCTGCTCTGTGAACTCAGGAACTGCCTGACTCAGTGCCTTTTTGTGACCCAAGTATGGGGCTCTTCCTTTTTGCTCTGGGTTGCCAAACCTTTTCACTGCTTCCATGGGACTGAACTCCTGAGGTCCCTGGTGTGAAATGTTTTAACACAGCTCCTGCTACAGCAGACAAGTTTGGATTTACAAATGTGAAGGGAGAGCTTTTCTTTTGGAATTTAAAACCCTGCCAAGCAAGCTGGAAGGAAAGAAGAAAAGGATTCATACATCTGCAGAAATGTACTTTATTTTATAAAATGAGGTTGGCCCTGCCCTTTCTCCTATGACCTGAGAAAAGTGAGCAGAAACGTGTGTTTCCCTTGTAGATAAAGTGTCACTGCTGAAAGAGTTCAGCTACCAATGGAATCATCTGAGTGGTCAAGCCCTGCTGGATGTCACTGAGCGTATCACAGGTATGGCCTCCCCTTCTGAGCCAAGAGCTCTTCCCAGGGAGCATTTACAGGCAATGCCTGTGAGCAGACAGCAGAGCAGCTCCTCCAAACCAGGAGGTGCTGAGCTTGTCCCTGCTGCCCCATAGCCAAGGCAGGTGGGTTTGGCAGGTTTTCCCTGGCTGCTGCAGAGCTGGGCAGCATCTGAGATGGGGGCAGCGCTCGGCCCGGGGCTGAGCTCTCACTGGGGCATCTCAGAACCACCTCCAGCAAAGGGAGGGCTAAAAAAGCCCCAGCTGGCTCCTCTCTGGGGAGCTCAGGGACAGCTGTGATCTTTGAGGGGAAATGGTGGCAAATGCTTTTTCAGGGCATCAGTTTGTTTTGTCCTTACAGAATTCTTGTTTTTCTCTTGGAAAGTTTTGAGGCTGAACCGTGCAGAGCCTGGGGGTCACAGCTTAGGCCAGAACTCAACAGAGGTATCAGAGGCACGGGTTTAGTGCAAGGCACCTCTGGGGCACAGGGACAGAAGCAGAGTGCTGAGGCTCCCTGCCTGTGCTGTCAGAGTGGCCTTGGACTGAGCCTTTCAGGGTGTGCAAACAGTGTCTGCCTGTGTCAGTGCTGTCCAAAATGCTACAAATGCAGCTGATAATTGATTCCTCAGAGGAGCTTGCTATGTCAGCAATAGCCAAGGAATGGAAAAAGGATAATCTCAATATATAGCAGAGAAGATGATTGATAGCCTTGCTTTAACTGGGGCTAAATCCACTGCTAATTATGCCAACATCTTTGAATGCAAGGTTTAATACACTTTGTGTCTTCATTAGGAATCTCAAAAGGGCATGTTCAGTGATTGGGAATGTCAAAGGTCCTTTAAAGAGCATTTGAATAAAGTAGATCTCCAGCAATAGGGCATTTAGTTTAGCAGTTCTTTTGACCTCTTTTTCAGAAAAACGATTTAACCATAAATTAGGACTACTTTAGAAAGAGCAGATGCTCGCTCTGCAATTCAGTAGGAACAGACAGGTGCTCCTTACGTTCAGTAGTCACCGATGTCTTCAATTGCATTTAAACTCAAATGAATTCCCATTTTAAAATGGGTACCATAACCCTTTCCTGCTTAGCAGAATTGGTTTTGGGTACTTGCAGGAGCTCTTTCAATGCTGATGACTGCTGGTGGATTAACAGCATAGAGAAAATGTAGTCTCTTCCGCCACAGAATATTAAATGCTGCTAAATAACATTTTGTCTGATCAGAAAATAAGAATGGTCTCGAGAGCATTTCAGGTTTTGATCTCTCAGACAAATCTGCCATGCAAGAAGCCTGTTGGTAGTAACTTTTTGTCTGTGATTGATAAAGTTCAGTTCAGAAAATGGGCAGAGGTTTCAGAGACAATATGAGAAAACACTGGTGTTTTGGTTACATTTCAGTCCCCTGTGTAGCCTTTTTCTTTCTCTATGCCCCTATTTGAGTGGACATTACAAGAAAAAATGCCATTAACGTTGGGAAGGGAAGTGGCATTAAAATGTGGAGATGCCCAAATGCCACAGCAATGGGGTCTGAGTAATTACCTAAGGTTTGAAACAGCTCTTTGTTGGAAGCCCCAAAAGCATTCTGCCAAAGACACCAGCTGGTCACTGATGTTTCTCATCCAGCTGCCAGGCAGCAGCCATCTCTGGTGGGCTGGAGTTTTGAGGTGTGTTCTAACCCTGCCCTTTGCTGTGTGCCACTGAGCACAGGGAAGAGCAAGAATAGACGTTTGGCACTTGACATCAAAGTTACAAAAATGGAATCATCCCTTTTATTAGAAATCTCTCCATTTCCTCTCTATGGTGCATTTCCAAATCTTCAGTGTGGGTTTAGACAATTTGTTAATGGAAATCAAAGGCAATTGGACATTTCATTCATTGTTCATGCAGAAAGAGATTGTGAAATAATTTAGTAAAGGTAGGAAGTCTGCCACAGGGACAAGGCTCTGGTTGGAGCAATTAGTGCTGAGGGGTGGGTGGTTCTGTTTCCAGGATGCTCAGCTGCTTTGCCCGTTTCTGGATCAAGGGGCTCTGGGTGCTGTTTTGCTGCTCTTGGCCAGAGAGGCTGGCAAGAAGCAGAAGCAGAGGTAGATCCTTGTTTGCAGTGAGGCTGGTGGGTAAGGAGCTGTGTCTCTGTCCCGGCAGTGCTTGTGCAGGGGGTTCATGCCAGGAGCCCTGAAGTCGTCCAGCGCGACACCCTGCCCGTGCTCTGGTCCTTCCTGGGGAACAAGGTGCTGCCTGTGCGGAGCGCCAACGTCGTCACCGTGGCCACCAAGCTCGCCTCTGCCCTGTGCAAGGTGATGGGCACCCAGCTGAAGAAATGTGCTGCCAGCAAGCCTCCACATGTGCAGGAAAACCTCTCCAAAATGCTGGGCTGGTGAAGGCAAGATGTTCTCCAGAAGGCTGAGGAAGTGCTGAGTTGGACACCTCTGGATTTGCCTTTTGAGCTATGCCAAAAATGACGAAATCCTAAGGAAGGGTGTTCATCTGCCCCTGCTCTCTCCATTGCCCTTCCTAGTCATGGCATGGGGGGCCTGGAGCAGCTCCCGACTGAGGACAAGGTGAAGGCAATCATGGCTCAGCCTCACACAGAGGTGAGGGGGGAGCTGGGCCAATAACTGCTGGGAGGAAGGGTCTTGTGGCAGCCCAGAGAGGCTGTGCACATTGCCAGGGAACAGCTGTGCCCTGCATGTGCCCCTGCACTGAGCTGTGCTGCTGCCAGTGCCCCTGGAGCTGTAGGGCTGCTGAGCTGTGGGGCAGGCAGAGGAGCAGGAGGGTGCATGTGCAGCTGAGCCATTCCTGGGGAGCACAGGGCTCTGGGCTCCCTGCTGTCCCAGGGCAGCCCAGGGGCCAGGCTGTGCCTGTGCCAGCTCTGGGCAAGTGGCTCAGGGTTGTGCCCCGGCCTGCCTCAGTGTCTGCCAGAAGGAGCATGTTTCCCTGTGCAGCTGTTTAGACATTTCCAGGAAATGTGTCCCAGGAAATATGGAGCTTCAGATGCTTTAGGTTTGCATTGTGGCCTCTGTTAAACTTTGTGTCTCCATTTTGCAGTTCTGACTGGTTACAGTCTTACCAAGAAGTTTTCTCTGGACACTTCCAATGTTCCCTCACCCACAAAGTCCTCACCTCCCATCCAGAAGAGCTCTCTTTCCTCCAAGCTCAGGAAGAAGCTGCCGCCTGTATGGAGAGTGTTTGAAGAACAGGATTGATGCATTAGGCTTGATAGTTACAGATGTACATATGTTCTGATCCTTAGATGTAGTTTTGAATTAATGTATTTTGATTCTGTCTTTAAGTTTTGATGACATAGTTTTAATTCTACATATTGTATTTTGATGATGAAAAAAAAACTAAATTTAAAAAAAAATTAAATAAACCAAGAGGAGAATGTGAGACCAGGACCTGCTAGCCTAGAGATTATGGGAGTGCAGCTCACTCAATGTGCCAGTGTCTCACCACATCCTTTCCTCATTGGGCCTCTCCTCTTCCTCTTTGGCCATGTTTTCTTTGTATCATTTGTGCTGCTCTTTGTTACTTGGAATAACAACGGGGCCACACATTGACCTCTTTGGGGGACAATGGATCCAAAAGATCCTGTCTAGTCAAAGGTTTTCTACCTAGGTGTGTTCTGTGCTCACCAAAGGCCTGAGCAAAGAAACCAAGAGAAGTGTGCCCAAATCCCAAAGCTTTGCTCCTTTGAAATCTCCCACAGATCTGGCTCACAGGTGTCCTCAATCACAATTCCATAGGTAAGAAGAGGTCATGTATTTCACTGGGAAAAGATGCACTGCTTTGGAAAAGCCACCTGTATGTATGTTTACCCAGGACAGCAGTGCATCTGTGTTGTTTGCACCTTGTTTGCAGAAGGATGAGTGCAATGGGAGGCCAATAACAAGCAGCTGCTGGCCGCGTCTCAGGGTTGAGCAGGCAGGGGAGGCTGGGGTTGGGCACAGGCAGCGCCCGGCCCAGGGGCTGAGCCCGCGCCAACCCTTCCCTCCTGCCACTCTCTCCAGCTGGCAGAGGACAGGAGCAGAGCGGCCGAGCACCTGCGCCAGGCCCTGAGCTACCTGGAGAGCCCACAGGAGCCGCTGCGAGAGGCGGCCATCAGGTTCATGGGTGAGTCCCGAGTTCGGGCTCCCTCCCAGGCCTGGCCCGCCGCACCTTGGCCCCAGCCCCAGCTTCTGCCCCGGCAGCACCAGCCGGGCCTGGCGCCATGGAGCCCCGCCTGGCCTGGGCATTGCTGCTGCCGCCCACTGGCAGCCGTGCCCTGGGGCGGCAGCGAACAGCAAGGGCCGGGAGCTGTGCCGCTGGTGCCGTGACAGCCTCTGTGTTCACAGGCATGGCCGGGCGGCGCCTGAGGGGGCAACAGCAAGAGCTGCAGCTGATCTGCACTGGTGAGTGAGTGAGGGCAGCCGGCTGACAGCAGGGGCTGCTGGGGGGAGCTGCAAGCCCTGCCCCGGCTGCGGGGGGCTCTGCTCCCATGGGCAGAGCACACGGAGCTTTCAGGGCCACATGGGTCATTCGTGGCCAGCAGCTTCGGGCTGATCCCCTTGCTCCCTGCTCCCTCCTGGCCATGGAAAGAGCCAACTGGGATGGCTCTTGCAGGGGGCTCTTCTGGGGTCCTCGCAGGTCCACCTCTGACCGTGCCTCTGTTCCTCTCTCTTGCAGCCCTGGAACGCCTGATGGAGGACACGAGCAGTGCTGTGTCACAGCTGGCACTTGAAACACTGCATGTCCTCCTGGCAATACAGCGTGAGCGATATTCCACCATCCAGAGGCTGCACGATCAGCTGCGCAGGGCATGGAGGACTCGTGCTCGCCTGTCTGGGCTCGGCTGCTGCACTGCCAGATGACTGAGGAGGAGAGCTGATCTGGGAGGCTGTCTTTGCTGGGGCAACCTGAGCCAGGGGTAATTTTCCTTTTCTTTAAGATTTTTCTTTTCTTCTTTTCCATTTTTTATCTATATTGTAAATAAATAAATTATAGAGTATATAGAATTATATATATTATTATAGATTATAGATTACTATAAATAATTCTAGAATGTGTTATGATACACAGACTGCCAGGAGCTTTTCTTTGCTGCCCAAGGTCTGCAGGGCAAGAGGCAGGAAAGGGTGAAAAGGAAACTTGTGCTCAGCAGCACAGCACGCTGAGGGGTGATGAGGCCCTGTAGGCACAATTGTTCAGAAGGAGCAATGAAGGGGGAAAAGAGTGCTTGTGCTCAGCCAGCTGCCCAGGTGTGCAGTGGGCAAGGGGAAATGGCCAGAAGCCCCTTGGCCTGTGGTGGTTCTGCTGCAGCCTTTGTGCTGCCCACAGAGCGGCTGGGCAGGGGCCGGGGCTGCGGGGATCCCTGCCAGAGCGGTGCCTGGAGATGGCCACAAGCCCTCTGCCAGGAAGGAAGCTCCATCCGTGTCCTCCTGCCCGTGTGCTGCTGGCTGCCTTGCTGAGGGCTCCCAGGTGCCTCTGGATGGGGCTGCTCTGGAGCTGCTGTGGGGCTGTGGCGCTGCTGCCGGGCAGCTTGGCCAGGCTGGGGCAGCCCCTGAGGGGCTGGGGCGCTGGCAAGCCCTGAGCAATTGGCTGTCAGAGGCCACAAGCAGCCCCCTGGCAGCCGCCTTGATCCTGACAAAGTTGACTTGCAAGACGGATCCTGGGCACTCTGCAACTAACAGCATTGCTGCTGTGGAAAACCCAAATGCAGGGAAATCGCAGACCTTTGGTCTTGTCAGCAAAGCTTAGAATTAAACACAGGATTTGATCGGAGACCTTGGAAAGGGCTTCCAAACTTAGGTGCTAGAAGCGAGAATGAAGATTTCTGGTTTCTAGCAGAGACACGGGGAGGAATGTTGAAGTGGAGGAAAGTTTAGAGTTTTGGAGTCCAAGATCTAGAAAAAATAAAAGTAGTTACAATGGAAAACAAGAAGCTTAGGATGCAGTGCTGTAGGTTTGTGTGTCATAACATGATTGGTTAAGGAAGCTTACACTGTAGCATGAGTCCCTAAGACGAAATATTGAAGGGTTGGCTCCAAAACACAAATATCCTTGTTGGCCGTGTCTTCTTGGCCAAGAAATCCTTCAAAGCTCTTGTAACTACAAGTCTTGTGGCCTTGTGAGCCATACGGTGGAGATGTGAGCCAAACTCACCCTTCCTGTCTATGTAGAGGAGAAGAAAAAGCAATGGCATCATGTAAAAAACTCAGAGATCCGCTCTCTAGCTCGTTCCAAACTCCTTCAACTCCCCCAAAGTAGAATTTAGCTGCAAATAGATGACAGGGACTCTTAGTGATGGCTCTTTGACTCCAGAGCAGCTGCTTTAGAATCTTTCTCATAACCCTGTGTAGTTATGTGCCAGAAATGGATTATTGGAAGAAACTTTCCCAACTGACTTGCGTGGAGGTTTGTTTGAAGGGTATTTGAGGAGAAAAGCTCCCAGCAAAGGTCTGGGCTTTGGCCTAGCTGTGTCCCCTGCTGATTGTGAAGTGTGCCATCAGCAGCAGGGCTTTCTAAGCTGAAAATATCATCAGGACACTTGGACTTGCTCTTTTTAGCCTCTAAAAGCTGGACCCAATTTCGAGGCAGTTTTGGAGACCTCATCTATGGGTGGATGGAGCACCTAGGATTTTCCCAATTGCTGGGAATGGTTCTCCAGGTCCCTGGAGTATCCAGGGCCCTGGTAAGTTCCAGCCCCACACATGCCATGGCAATGAGAAGCAAAGGAACCCAGAGCTTTTTGTGCTGCCTGTGTCACTGCACCGGAGTCATGGAATGGGAACACACAGCCCTTGTGCTGGAGCTGAGCTGCTCTGTCCAGCACTGGTGGCCGCCATCCCAGCTGGTTTTGCTTGTCCCGGTTCCCTGACAGCTGGGGCCCTGGGCAGAGCCCTGAGAGTCTGGTCTTCCCCCAGGGAAGGAGAAGGAGCCCCTGGAGAAGCTGTACCGAGTGGGGATGCTGCTGCTGCTGCTGCTGCTGCTGCTGCTGCTGCTGCTGCTGCTGGAGACAGCGAGGGTGACATCAAGGATGACAAGCTCTTCCTCAGCCTGGCCACTGGAGGCTGAAGGTGATGGACTTTGATTCTGGCACCTTTTTTCAAAGCCAAACTCCACAGGGGATTTGCAGATGAGTCCCCAGCCGGGGAAATTCTCCCAGATTTGGGCATGACCCAGCGTGGTGGGGAACCAAAGACTCCCCCTTTGCTGGGGGCGATGCAAGTAATTCTTCAGTCGCTGCCCGGCTGCTTTTGGCAGGGCCGGATCCTGGGCTGAGGTGGGTACGAAATGGGAGTGGGCTCCTGGCCCTGCCAACAGCCCCCAGCACCCACTGTGCCCCGGGCTGGGGTTTGGGCTGGGGCAGCCAGCCCGACACAAACAAAGCCCCATGGTGGGAGCAGAGGTGGGACTCCAGAACCTGTGCACAGCTGCTTTGCTGTGCAGGCAAGGAAGGGCTTGGGCTGCTCCACTGCCCTTGTTTGCTTTGGGATCATCGTGATTTTGGGGGGCAGTGCAGGGGGGAAGAGAGTAAGTGTGGGCTTCCCTCAGCCATGGCTGGGTTTTTCTCAGACATGCAGGGGTTGGGCCTTCCTCAAGGCCCTGACAGAGATGGGAGTTTTTACCGTTTTTCTTGTTTTCCCTTTTTGCATCTAATCTCTTTTCAATAATGTGTTGTTTGTTTTAGCAGAGGAAGCGTTCCAGGTGGTCCAGTGTGGATGGGGAAGTGCTTGGGAGCAGCTGTGGCGTGGATGGGCCGTGCCCTTGGAGAAGGCTGAGGACATGGTTTGGGAGCAGCTTTTCTTCCAGCCATGGGTGGCGTGAGGTGGGTTGTCGGATTTTTGGGCTGTTTAGATGGTCTGGGAAAAGCCCAAGATGGCCTTGGGCCCCCGGGTTCGAAAGGACGAGAGGAAACTTCAGATTTTTTCTCGGTCTCGGTGTTTATTAATTGCTTATCTAAAAGATTTTCTCTTGGCCTGACAGAGTTCTGCTCAGCAGTCAGCCATGGGCACACACTGAGAGCCCCTGGGGCGGCCACCTATCTTTATACCCGGAGTTACGTATACAATATTTATCATTTTTCTCCAATACCCTCTACCCTTATTAACCAGTGTTCCCCTAGTAAGGTCCAATCCCAGAGTGCCAACACCACCACAGAAGATGGAGGCCTAGAGGAAGAAGAAGAAGGAGAAGGGCACGCCCCAATTCCTCCATCTTACTTCTCTAGACCCCCCTGTACAGAAATCTTAAACCCTGTATCTCACACTCCAATTAACTTATCCCTTCACCATTCACCCCGGTGAAATCCTCCTATCCTCATACTGATGTCATCTCCCATGTGGGATCAAAGTCCAGCCACCAGACATTTCTGGCAACATTCCAGGACTCCCAAGCCCCCCAGGGGTGGTCTCGTTCACCCTGCACCCCAGTTCTGAGAGACTGAGATCCCACAGTGGGTCCCTGTGTGCTTCGCAGGGTGGGATCAGAGCTTTTGGGAGCTGGCAGCGAGCACAGGAGCATCCTACTCTGGGCAACTGCTGAGAGCTGCATTTGCGGTGACTGGCTGCAGGCTGGACACATGTGCTGCCCTCCTGCTCTGCTGCCAAAGGCAGCAGGGATGGGCAGCTCTGGGCACAGCTCTGGGCACAGCCAGCATGGCCTGGGCACCGCAGGCCTTGGCACACGGGGACAGGAGCCCTCAGCTGACGGGCGGTTTCTGCTTTCTCTCCTTGCAGCCGGGCTCTGCGGGTGCTGAGGCTGCTCTGGGCTCTGCCAGGGCTCTGCTGGGCTCAGCCCTGGGCCCAGCTGGGCTGGCTCTGCCCTCACATTGCTCTGACAGCTTTGCATCAGACGAGCCCGTTGCGAGCACAGCGCCTGAGCTTTCTGCTTTGGCAGGTGAGTGAGACTCTGCTGCAGGCCCAGAGATTGCAGCTGGGGACACACATGCAACTGGCAAGGACCCAAACTCTCCACAGTCCCAGCTGAATGCCTGGATCTGTACAGGGTGTTTTGTGTGTCCCGTTCTTCCATCTTGATTGGCTGGAATTGTGCAATTGCACTTTCTTCCTCCTCTAGCAGTGCCACGAGTGGGCCAAAGCTGGCGAGCAGGCCGTGTTCCTGAGGCAGTGCAGTCTGGAGCTGGTGGATGGAGAATTGCCCTTCTGCACTGCCAAACCAGAGCAAAAAGCTGTCAGTGGGACTTTGTGTGTCTAAGAAACTCCTGGCAGTTTCAAAGGGAATGTGCAGCTCATTTGCAGGGTGAGAAGGAAGGTGATCTTCTAAAGGATTTGGGGTTTGACAGAGTTTCCATTCCCAGTCCTGCTTGGAGCTGGAAGGGCACAAAGCAATTTCCTCTTGCTTCAACCACAATTTCAAATACCAGTGTTGGGAACAAAGCCCAAAATCTTTTAAGAGGCTGCTGAGGTCAGTAAGATGGATCCATGCCATCAGCACATTTACAATGTAAAGAACTGAGTTCTCTTTTGAAAAAGATCATTTACCTCTTAATGCAAAGAAGGTGTCTTTGCATTTATGTTTTGTTTTTTTTCACTAACATTGTGTTATGTTTTTTCACTAACACTTGGATTTTATTCTTATGTTTTACAATTTACCTAGTTTTTTCCTTTTTCCTTTTTTTCCTTCTAAATAGAAAACATGTCCTACAGAAGAAATGTCCTTTGCTCCTGGTTCCCGTGTGGAGCAGCTCCCTTCCTGCTGGCTGAGCTGCTCAGGCAGAGCCCGGCAGCTCCTGGCCCTGCAGGGCTGAGGCTTTTCCCTGTTGCTGGGCACAGACTGATGGAGCAGCACTGCTGAACACGGGCACACAGAGGGACCAGCAGCAGCTGCCTTTGGCCACCTGAGGCTCCAAGGCCCAAACTCTGATCAGCCAGGGCTGGAAGAGACTGGCAGGATCTGATCCCTGACTCTGGGCCAGGCCTGCACAAATGACCCCACAGCAGCAGCAGCAGCAGCAGCAGCAGCAGATGGAGCTGATTTTGAGCACAGCCCCTGCCCCTCTTCCCTCCTGTGTGCAGCAGTGTCACAGCAGCCTGAGGCACCTGGGAGCCCCCAGTGCCAGCAGGGACTGGAGATGGCAGCCCTGGGCTCCTGGAGGCTGTGCAGGGAACGGAGCTGGGCACTCCCTGTCCATGGGGAGCTTCCAGATGGAAAAGGCAGCTGTGCCCAGGCAGCTCCAAGGGCACAGAAAGGAGGCTCTGGAGCACTGGATCTGTGCCAGTGCCACAGTCCTGGGCAGCAGCCAGCGAGCCCTGGGGGAACAGAGGGCACAGCAAGAGGGACAGAACCAGGCAAGGGCTGAGACTGGAGAGAGCCAGGCCTGGGAGCAGGAGCAGCTGCTCCATTGCACTCTTGGAGAAAGCTCTTGGCTGGTTCAAAGCGCTGAAAGACGTGAAGGGCAGAGAGGAGGCCACAGCAAACAATGCTCCTGTTTGCACAGCCTCCCCTCTCCGTGTCCCAGAAGGAATTGCATGGACTGTGCTCTTCTCTCCAATTGGTCTCATTCAGCATGAGCACCTCAGCACCAGGAGCGGAAGGAGCTGAAGCCTCAGGCCACAGGAGCTGGGCAAGAGGAGACTTTCTGAGCAAAGTAATGCTGCTAAAATAGCCCCAGCTGAATGCAGTGGATATTAGCATGGAGCCACAGAATCCTTTCTGTTGGAAAAGCCCTCTGCGCTCACCCAGTGCAGCCGCTCACCCAGCAGTGCCAAGCCCAGCACTAAACCACGTCCCTGAAGTGCCAAGGTCTGGACACCAGCCCTGAGTGCAGCCTGAACAGCAGGCCCTGAGCCAAAGATGGCCTCTGGATGAACCTTCCAAGCAAAGGTTATCTTTGTATCTGCTCCCTGATGAAATATGCATGGTCATTAGCACTGAGATAGATGTAGCCACTCATTAGTGAAACATGTCTTGACCTTTGTGTATTTAGAAGCCAGACAAGGCCATGAAATCTGACATCTTGTTTGGGGCTGTATGGTCAAAGTCAGCTCCCTTGGTTCCTCCTTGAGCCCTGGCCAGGCTTTGGGAGGAACCCAAGAGGAGGATGAAAGCAGATGTTGCCACACTAGCAGTGCTGTCAGTTTGTTCATTCAGCACTGTCAGAGCTGGGCCCTCTCCCAGCAGGATTGGAGCCTCACCTGGGGCTGGAGGCACCTGCAGGAATGCCCAGTGCCCAGGAGTGGCTCTGCAGCCCTTGGCTGTGACAGCTTCCCCAGCTGCTGTGTGGGTCTGGGGGATGGTAAAGGTTGAGGGTAAATGCTGCTGGATCTTTGTTAATCACTGCTGCAATCTTTGGTGGTGATTGCTGGGTGCATTGCTGAGCTGCTCCTGTTGTGATTCTTTGCTGCTCTGAACTGCAGGAAATGACACTGATTCCTTCAGTTGGAGTCTGTGTCTTTGGTGCTGACCCTGCCCACTGGCAAAACAAAACTGGCACAGTCTGTCCAGATGCCAACAAAATGTCACTTGTTCAGTGTAAATGTGAGGAATCAGTGCCATCAGAAATTCCCAGCTGGGAAGCCCTTTCCTGGAGTTCCCTGGCTCTGGAGTGGGCTGAGGTTGGAGCCCCGTGGGAGCAGTGGGGCAGTTGGGTAAAAGAGGCTGCACCCCTGGATGTCTTCAAATGCATCCAAAAATTGCACATGGAAAAGGAAAAGACCTTGTGGGTTTGGGCAGACAAAGATGAATTTGTTGAGAGTACTAGGAAACAGCACCTTCAGAAGGAACAATGATTGTTGGAATGCTCCCACATGGAGGGAGAGAAGAAGGTTTTAATCTTGAACTGATATGCATTTGTGCAAGTGAAATATCTATATACATAATAATTATATATGTATTTATAGTATAATAAGACCTCAATCTATCTATTTATACAAATTTATTTATGTCTGTATCTATCTATATTTCTATATCACTATCTATCTATGAAATTATATAATAACGTGAAATAGTGCTGACAATACTAATTTGGTAGCTTTGGCTGCTCAGGGATGTAACACTAAATACCCTACAGAACAGGACTGGCCAGGACCCTAATGTCAGTGGTCAACTTTTTGAGATTGTATACAATGAAAAAGGGAGAAAGGGAGAAAATTGGCTATTTTTGACGGGTTGCTGATACTGTGGTGCAGGGTGCTTTGTCTGTTCCTGTGAAAAATACAGTGATTTTGCCTGCAGGGTTTTTCATGTACCAGATTATGCACAAGCTGCAGGATTGGGTGCACGGGTGAAGGGGTTGTTAAAAGAGCAGTTGGAAAAATAAGGAGATGGGAACCTTTGTCCATGGAGAACCAATCTCCCAGATGTGCTCCACGCCCTTCACAATGGCCCACTGGGGAAATGGAACCCCCTGGCTGTGCACGGCTGCCCCCAATTTGCAAATCCAACCATGGGCAGTGAGACTTGGGCTGCCTGGGAAATTGTTCTGGCTGTGATGGCCCCTGGCAGGGCCAGCCCAGAGGCTGCAGGGCTGGGCCTTCATGCACTGGAATTAATTAGGAGAAATTCAAAGCCAATGACAGCTATCAATTCTGAAACAGGAATTCAGATTCCTCCAGGACACTTTGCTTTGGTTACTGCTCCCTTGGAGCTTGGCCTTGCAAAGTGTTCCTGTCATGGCAGGAGGAAATGATGCAGAATATCAAGGAGAAATTACAGTAATTCTGTAAACAATAGTGACCAGGATTGGATTAGTCAACCCTGTGACAGGGTAGTACAATTATTGATACTGCATTTTTAGGAATGATTGTGAAAAAAGGAGATCCACCTCCAATCACCACTGTTTGTGCAAATAAAGGGTTTGGGTGCAGCAGTCCTAATAATGGAGCCAGAGTGTGGGTCCCGAGGCCAAAAGGCCCTCCCAAGGCAGCTGAAGGAGCAGCTCCTGGGAAAGACAACTCTGAGTCCTGAAACCTGGGCAGGAACAATGGGAATGTGTCCCTGCATCCAAGGATTCTGTGTGAGAACAAGGAGATCTGACAGGATATGGTTTTACACATCCTGCCAGACCAGATCTCCCTGTTTGCCCCAAGGGCCCCTTTGGGAAATGCTCTGATCCACGGGGCTCCATGTGAAGGCTGCTGTGACACTGAGGGACTTGCACAGCAATTCCATCCAGGAGCCTGGGTGCCCCTCAGGGACTGGGACCCAGCCCCTTCCAGACAGAGGGGAAAGGGCTCCCCCAAGCCTTGTTAGCCACTAACAGCATGGGAAAGCTGAACAGCAAAGGGCCTGGGGGCATTATTGTGGAATTAAAAAGGTGCCAGCTCCATGCAAAACAGAATTCTTGTTCCTAATTGGAATGAGATTGAGAAAAAAGAATGAAGAACGGTATCACTAAAGTACTGCTGATGTCTGTAAGATGTACCTTGATAGTCAGCCAGAATCTTTGTCTGCCACAAACACCTCTGGTGTTTCACCAAGGGATTGGTCATCAAAATGTAATGATGGGTTATGATGGATTGCTGAGCTTCTTTTGTAATTCATTGCTAATGATGATGTGCTTTGCTGAGCTTATCCTTTTGTAAATCTTTGCAGCTGTGCATGATATAAATGACACAATTCCTTCAGTTGGTGTCTGTGTCTTTGGTAGTGACCCTGCCCACTGGTGAAACAGGGCCCCCTCTTGCCTAAGTGTTCCCTGGGAAGGCAAAAGCCCTCCCTCCAAAATTCCCCCCTTCCTCCCTGTTCCCCCCTTCATACCCTGAGCATGATGTGCTCTGGTGTGGGGTACCCCGGGGTCAGTTGGGGTCCCCTGTCCTGGCTGTGTCCCTGCCCAGCTGCCCCGCAGCCCCAGCCCCTCCCCAGCGTGGCTGGACAAGGGGCAGGACAGGCCTTGGCTGTGCTGCAGCTCAGCAAGAACAAAACCATCTCTGCGTGCTCAGCCCTGTGCTCAGCACCCGGCCCAGCAGTGTCTCAGTGCCAGGGGCTGTGCCCTCAGTCCCTGCCAGGGGTTTCCATGGCAACTGCCAGGCCAGGTGACCCAGGTGTCCCCCCAGTGCCGGTTGCCATGGAAACAGTGCCCAGCCCTGAACCTTTCTGTCTGGCTGACCTGGCCTTTGGCCCTGGCAGTGCCGTTGGCTGCTGGTTCCTGGTGCCTGAGCGGCCAGCGCGGCACAGGGCAGGTGGCCATGGCACAGCCCCCAGAAAGGGATCCCCTCTGGCTCTGGGCACTGACACCAGCCCTGAGCAAGGGCCCAGGGCAGCTTTCCATGGCCACCAACCATCACAACAGCTCCAAGCATTGGTTGCCATGGCACCAAACCAAGGAACGGGTCCCCGTGGCCATTGCCATGGCACCTGGTGGCACCAACGAGTGTCACTGCAATTGTACCTGGAACAGCCCGGGCACTGCTTTGTCCCAGGGTTGCCATGGCCGCTGAGGACAGCAACAGCTCTGCAGGCAAGTGGCCATGGAACCTGGCTGCAGAAATGGCTCCTTGGGCTGGTTTCCAAGGAAACCTGAACTGATGGGGGTTGCCATGGCACCCAAACCCAGCAGTGGGGTCATTGCAGTGTCCATGGCAACAGTCCCTTGCAATGGCACCACTGCATGTTGGGATGATGATCCACCCTCACAGCTGGCCCAGGGCAGGTCTGGAGTGCTCCTGGTGGCAGCTTGTGCTTGGCACACACTTGAGGAGGATGTCTGTTTGCAATGGGGAAACTCAGGAGTTTTAGATTGCTTCAAAAATCAAAGAAGGAAAATCCCTCTTTGGCTGTGTGCAGCCAGTTCTTCAAGCAAAGCAGGTTCCAGGTGAGTGAGGAGAGACACAATGGGCTTGGGGAATGTGGAGCAAGGTTGTCTACACTGGCTCAGAGCTCAAGGCACAGCTTCTCTGAGCAGGCCAGGGCTCCTTAGGAGAGTCCCTGGATCAATATCAGTCACTGAATGCTGCAATCACCTCTTGTGTAATAGGAACAGCAATAAAAGACACCCTTTAAAATAGGACTACATATTTCCTGGAAGCTCTTTGAACTATTTCTCCATAACTGTCAAAGGAAACCGTCCTAATGAACTGCACTGGAGCAGAGGGAAATCAAGGCAGAGCCAGGGTTTGTCAGGACTTGCTTGATCCTCATGAGCCTCACTGTGCATTTGGAGCTGAGCCCTTGAACATCAGGGCCTGGCAGGAGATTGCACAAACCTTGCCAGGAGTCAAAGGCAGAGGAAACACCCCAAGTTTCTCCAGGCATTCATGGCTCCCACTGAGGTCCCTCTCCAACACAGGCTCCTCATGCATTCCTTGCAGGAGAGAACTGGTGGCCAGGATGGCACAAAAACCTCTCAGACACTCAGTGTGGAAAGGAAAATCCAAAGCACCTTCAGCACCTTGAGTGTCTCAAAGCATTAATGAGCCCCACTGAGTGTCAGTACAAAGCTCTCCAGGGACTAATTAACGCAGATAATTGGGGCCATGATTGGACAAATATCTCCCAGAGTCTATCCAAAAGGAAATACCAAGTACCTTGAAAGAACTGAAGTACTTTGAAGCATTAATGAGCCCCACTGAGTGGTGTTACTGACAAAGCCTCTCTAAGAACTAACTACAACACATAATTGGAGGCCATGACTGCACAAAGCTCTCAGAGACTCCAAAGCAAAAGCAAAACTCCAAGTCCTTTGAAAAGCCTGAAGTGCCTGCAGGGAGCATTCAGGAGCCCCCAGGGCCATTGCTGAGCAAGGCTCCCCAGGGACTCCTTCCAGCAGATCCTTGAGGCCACTGGGATGTGGGCTAGGGGGAGATGCTGAGGACAGGACAAGGGAGTGACAGTGCCCAGCTTGGCTGGGGCTGTGCCAGGAGGCCCCAGTGCCTCAGGACAAGGTGTCTCCTCCCAGCCCTTGGTGACACAGACCCTGCTGCTGTGCCCCAGGGCACCAAGACTTGGCTTCTCTTTGTCCGCAGCTGCCATCAGTGCCTGCAGTTCTCTGCTCTGCCTGGGGCCTAGGGACACTTTCCCTGTCATGTCCCTTACAGGGATCTCTTCAAAGTACAAGAAACTTCAGTGTTTCAATAGAACTGAGTTCTTGAGGGTTCTTGAAGGTTCTGTGACATCCCAGAACTGGCTGTGACATCACAGAGTAGGGTCTGAGGCCATAGAACACAGTCTTCCATCATAGAGGGTGGCTCTGTGGCATCAGAGAGTTGGTTGTGACATCACCTGGTGGCTGTGGAACATCATAGAGCAGGCTGTGACATCACAGAACAGATTGTGACATCAGAGGGTGACTTTGTGACATCAGTCTTCTGTGATGTCACAGCACTGCTGTATGACATCGCAAGGTGACATCGAGTTGGCTCTGTGACATCAAAGGGGCAGTGTGACATCACAGAGAAGGCTGTGTGACATAACAGGGGCTCTGTGACATCACAGGGGCAGTGTGACATCACGGGGGCTGTGTGACATCACGGGAGCTGTGTGAGGTCACTGGGAAGGTCACTCTGCCCCGGCCCCCCTCACAGCTCCCCCCAGAGCAGTCCAACCCTGCTCGTGCACAGCGGGGTCCCCTGTCCTCCCGGGTCCCCCCACCCCTGGCCCCGCAGCCTCCCCCAGAGGATGTTCCACGAGATCGACCCCAGAGCCTGACACGGGGACGGGGGGCCGGGGCCCTGGGGGTGGCACAGGGGGACAGGGACCTCCCGGCAGGGTCCCTGTGTCCCCCAGAGCCAGAGCCTGGGCCAGGGCTCCTTCACCCTGTTACGAACGAGGGCTTGAGAGCGCTGAAAAAATCCCCAGCAAGGGAGCAGCAAAAACCAGATTTAATATTAACCAACAGCAGCACAAAGTTCCTTGGCAAGAGTCACTCTACTCCTGACTGGGCACTTCAGGCACACCAGGGAAACAAAGCAACAACAAAACCAAACAGAACCCAGGCAATCAAACCAGAAATTAACTGAGAACTGTCCATCTGTGTGTGTGTGTGTGACACAAGGACAGCAAGGGCAAGGATAAAAGGAACACGGCCTGAAAGCTTAACAGAGCTCAAACTTAACCGGACGTTACTTATACATTAACCTTAACTGATAGTTTCAACCTCACAATTTAGCAAAAGAGCAGAGTGTAACAGCATGTAACCTAACTTAAACCTATGACTTCGCAATTTAACAGAGGTATAACATTTAACAATATTGAACTTAACATAAAACTTATATTAAAGGTAACCACTTATCAAAAGAAAAACTCTCAGCAGCATTTAATTTAACTTAGGCCTCGTGATTTAACCTTCCCTACAGGCCTGACTGACTCAGCTATCCAAGGCACAACAACCCCTCAGAGAGCAGCATTTCTGCCACATTTCCCCAGCACAGGCACTCGTGTGTGCACACAGACACCAAGAGTCAGTGCAAAGCACCTGTGAGAAATTCCCCTGAGGACAGGAAATGCTCACTGTGGATCCTTTGGCATCTCCCCAGTGGGCAAAGGGTTGAGCCTGGAGGAGTGGGGGGATTGGCCCAGGCTCTGTCGTTGTTCAGGATCCCCGAGTGCAGCAAACGGGAGAGTTCCCAGCTGGGAGAGGCCTCACTCAGAGGGAGTCGCTGGCCCAGGAGAGCTCCAAGGGCTCCTTTTGGAGCGCTGTGTGCAGGGCCCCAAGAGAGGGGCTTCAGTCCCAGCAATGGTTCATCCTGGCCGCACTTGGCATCAACAGCTTTCTTTGGCAGGCTGAGAACAGGGATGTTGTGCCACGGAGGGAACAAAAACAGTTCCCAGGGCTGCTCCTACAGAAACCAGGAGCTGGTTGGGCAGCAGCAGTGGCTGGAGCAGTGTTTGTGATGAGCTGCAGAGGGGCTGAGCCCAGGGGCTGTTGGCCAAGGCCGAGGCCCAAGGAGCATTTCTCAGCTGGCAGGGCGGCCTGAGAAGGGGAGGGGGGAATGCAGCAGCACAGGGCCATGGAACCAAGGGACCATTGTGACACTGTGGAGCCTTGTGACACCAAGGGACCATTGTGACACTGTGGGGCCCTGTGAGACCAAGGGACCATTGTGACACTGTGGGGCCCTGTGAGACCAAGCGACCATTGTGACACTGTGAGGCCCTATGAGACCAAGGGAGCATTTTGGCAATGTGATGCCTCATGGTGTCATGGAGACCACTTTGACATTGCTGGGCCTCATGGAACCAAGGGGACTGTACTGACGCTGTGTGACTCCATGGAATGTAGGGATCATCATGACATTGAGAGGCCACATCGGACCAAGGGTCCATTGTGATAGCACCGGGCCTCATGGAACCATGGAGACCATTATGACACTTTGTGGTGTCATGGAACCAGGCAGCCATTGTGACACTGTGGGACTCCATGGAACCAAAGGTTCACTGTGACATTGCAAGGCCTCGTGGAACCATGAAAAGACAATTAAGACACTTTACAGCCTCATGGAACCAAAGGGCTATTGTGACACTGAGGGGCCCATGGAATCACAGAGACCATTGTGACACTCAGGGGACTCATGGAGACCATTGTGACACTATGAGGCCCCATGGAATAAGCAAAGCATCGTGAGACTGTGAAGCCTCATGGAACCAGTAAGACCATTGTGACCCTGAGAGGAGCATTGTGATATTGTGGGGCCGAGTGAAACCAAGACGCCTTTGTGACACTGCAGGGCTGCATGGAACCAAAGATCCATTGTGACACTGCATGGTCTCATGTCATCAGTGGTCCATTGTGACACTGGGCAACCAAAGGAGACCATTGTGACACTGCAGGGTTGCATGGAACCAAACCTCCAGGGCGACACAGAGTGGCCTCCTGTCATCAGTGGTCCATTGTGACACTGTGGAGCCAGAGGAGACCATTGTGACACAGCAAAGCCCCAGGGTCCAAAGGTCCATTGAGACATTGCAGACTTCATGGAACAGAGGAGTCACATGACATTGTGGGGCCTGGGGAACCACGGAGACCATTGTGACACTGCAAGGGCTCATGGAATCCTTGGGACCATTGTGACACTGCGAGGGCTCATGGAATCCTTGGGACCATTGTGACACTGCAGGGCCTTATGACACCTGGGGGCCTCTGTGACATTTTGGGACCCCATTGAACCTGGGGGCCAGTGACACTGCAGGTCTTCTTGCAATCAAGGAGCCATTGTGACACTGCTGGAACCCATGGAATCAAGTCACCATGATGACACTGCGGGGCCCCATGGATCCAAGGAACCATTGTGACAATATGGAGCCCTACAAAACCAAGGGAAAACAGAACAGGTCTGGCTGCTTTGGCTTCCCATGGACTGCCTGACTGGTCCAAGTGACCTTTGCATGTTGAGTGTCACTTCTCATCTGCTGCTGAAACACTAGGGCTCTGTGCTTTCCTTCCCAATGGAAAAGAACTATCCTTCTATCTCCAGGCACCCATGGCCAGAATTGGGATTTCACCTCCAAAGTTCCTTATATCCAGAGATTGTTCCCATAGGCATATTGCCAGGATAAGTCTGGCTGGCAGTAGTTTCACAAGGGTCACCTCTCATCCGTCCCCAAAACATTGGGAAAGGCTCCATGCTCTCCTTCCCATGGGAAAGAACTGTCCTGCTTCTCCAGGTGCCCATGTCGAGACTGGGTTTCCACCTGCAAATTCCCTAAATCCAAAATCTGCAATTACTGACAAGTCTAGCTGGCCTTTGCCTACTGTGGCTCTCACCTGCCTTCCAAATCTTGGGGCTCTGTGCTTTCCTTCCTATGGAAAGAACTATCCTTCTCAGCCAGGTGCCCATGGGCACAATTGGGATTTCACCTCCAGCATTGCCTGTTGTGATAGACTGGAGGAGATTGTTGGCTCTAAACATTTTGTATGGGGGGGAGGAAGGGGCAGGTCCAGCCTTGCCCTGCCCTGTAAGCCCAACCCTGCCCTGCCCTGCGACCCCAATCCCCCCAGGGACCTCTAGTGGGTTTACGGTTTCTACCTGACCTGCGGCACACTGAATCCCCAGCACTGCCATCCCACCCTGGGCACTGGGGCCCTCTTGGCTCTACTCAGTGCTGCTGCTGTACTCGGGGCACCCTAAACCCCACTAGGGACCCGTGTCCCCGCACTCCAGGGATTGTGTGCGACTCACACTGCCCCGATCCTCCACGCACCCGGAGCTCCGTTTGGGGTTTGCGTGCTAACTCACAAATTCACCTGCCACCTTTATTCGAGTTTGGTGCACAGGGAAAACACCAACCAGATATCTTCTAGAGGTCAGGAATTACACAAATTTTTACAGGCAAAGTACAAAAAACCAAGAAACTTTGGAAGAGGATTTCATGCAACATCCAATTACAAAGAAAACACTTATCATAGCAATAACTTCATTAACTTAGTTCATTTGACATAGAAATCAATGAACACGTAAGCTGTTGAGGTACCCAAAAATGTTCCATATAAAGAGCATTAGAAGGAGAAGAATGAGAGAGAGACAGACAGAAGCTCTATAGAAAGACACACATGACTAACAGCTCCTAGGGTTCCAGCGTGTGTGAGACACAAACCCCAGGAGAAGGCGGAGTCCATACCAGGGGCTGACCTTGCACTCCATGTTTTTACGCCTCCAGGCCTTTGTGGGCCTCCCCCCAGGTGGGATTTCTGATCACACAGGCAATCAGGGCTGGGTTAGCACTGTACCCACTGTGAGACTGATTGACAACTCATCCCAGGGTGTCTCAGGACATTGATCTCATCCATCCTCTGATAGTGACTATGGTGACACTGGGGAACCTCATGGAACCATGGGTCAGTTGTGACCAGGTGTGTCCAAGGACACCATGGTAACATCAGGGAATCTCGTGGGAACAAGTGGCCATTGTGATGCTGTGGATCCCCATGGAACCAAGGGAACATGGAACAGGCTGATGCCTTCAGTTTTAGCTGTCATATTTCCAGATTCTCTACTGCATTAGTCTGTAACTCTGGACTTCATACACAGTGTTAGCAAGTTCTCTTCACAGTGTAGTCAGACAAAACAATCCTTTTCCAGCCCCAGAACCGGACACTGTTGCAGCTTCAGGCACAAAAAGTGCAAACAACAGCAAATTGCGGAAAGCAAAATGGGAGGATGGGACTGCATAATCTGAGGCTGTAACTGGACAACTAACCCCAATATTTAAATGGACCAAACCTTATAAAAGTGTGAAAACTCCTGACCAGTCATCCATTTTGAGTGTAGCCTCAACTGGGCTCTTGTCCTGCTCAAGGTGAATCCTTTGAAGGCCTTTTAATAAATCCCAGCAAGAGGAAGAAGCCATGAGAAAGCTGACAACTCTTTGTGAGAACCGAGTTGTGGAGCAGTGAAAAACAACTTGTTTTTCCTGAGAAAGAGCTCTAGGACTGTGGAAAAAAACCTACTTTCCCTGAAAAAGAGCTGTAAGACTGTGATAAACACCAGCCACCCGTATAAACTGTATTTTCCCTCTTAGACAGAAAAATGAAAACTATCTCTCACAAACAACTTTTCCTGCACATACACACCAGGGGTTTGAGTGACCAGTCAATACTGGGTAACAACTTGTTGCTGACCAACTGGGGATAGACAGGGGATGTTCTTAAAAAACCCTACGAAAAGGCCTATAAAAAGACTGTATAAAAATAGCACAGGATCGATCCTTTCTTTTTGCACCATAAAATGTGTCCTGCATCCCTCTATATTGGGCGCTGTTGCAGTGCCCTTTTATTTCATAGCTTTTTGGATGGTCTGTTCCAGTTCACCCCCTGTATGTTGTCTTTCCCCAAACTGGATTATTCCCAGGTTATATCCCTCCCCTTTTACCCTTCAATCATTATAATCCCCACCTTGTATTCCACTGCCTTCCCTATCCATCCCTGTAAACTCTGCCCCTGTTCTGAACCCTTCCGTGTCAGTCTCCTGTAAACCCCTCCCCTGCAGGTTCCACCCCTTGGGAATTCCCCTCATGGATGATGCCCCATTGGCCCATGTGACCTGCCCTCTCCACCCCCTTATCCCATTGGTCCCTGAGATGTATTCCCCTCCTTTTGCTCCTCCCTCCCTGATTTCCTATTGGCTCAGCGATCATGCCCACCCACAGTTCTAGTGCTCTATAAAATCCTGAGCACACTGGTGCTTGAGGCTCTTTGGTGCCTGTTCCCTCTGATGAGTAAAGCTTCCTCAGAATCTCACACCAAAGGCCTCCCTCTCCTCTTTAGTCTGCTCCCTGACGCTGACACCATTCCAGCTGTGGAGCAGGTGGCTCCAAGGTTCAGCTCTCCCTGTTTCAGGGGAAGCTGTTCCCCACTCATGGCACGCAGCACCCCTGAGCCAGCTGTGTAGTCCATCGCGGTGTCAGTCCGGGGCTCCTGCTGGGCTGAGTCTGCCCTCAGGCAGGGCTCAGGTCCCCACAGCATCTCGGTGTCACCTGTGAGCCCCGAGGAGAAGACACCTTTGTGCCCTCTGCTCAGAATTTCACTGCCAGGACAGCAGGAATGCAACCCAAACCTGCCTTCAATCTGCTGGGGTGGGAAACTCCTGCACCAGCGGCTTTCCGGCCATTCTGCTGCTCATGGCCAAGACATTTTCCCTGCCCCTCTGCCAGGGGAATGCCCTGTGCCAGTTCTGCTGTGAGGCTTCCTTGGGGCGATGCTGGCACCAGTGGTTCCTTCAGTATTGGAACTGGAGTCAGCGAACATGACTGGTGAGCTCTCAGGATGGCCGGGGACAACTGATCCACCTGGCCCACCTGAAAATTCACCCAAGTGCTGCTGGAGCCGATGGACCCAGCGGCCAAGAACGACCCAAGAGCCAGGTAGAACCACTCACCCTTTTCCAGGACACTGCGGTGGCTCTACCCCACCGTGGCCAGGCATTACAGTTGACCGTGTAGGGCCCCTCACCCAGGAAACCCCAGAGCCCCACAGTGGCCCATAGACAGGTAGACCCAGCAGCCCCATCCCACCAGGAAACCAAATTTCAAGACCAATAAATAATGTCAACATACTTTTGACATAGGAAGATTTTTTTGGCATTTAAATTCTTTTGAGTAAATCAAGAATTTTGGGGGTTTAGTATTCTATTTGCAGGGTTGCCCAATGAAGGCCGGAATGATGCATTTAACTCCATGTTCTCAGAAGGCTAATTTATTACTTTATAATACTATCTTATAATAAAGTATGCTATACTATACTATACTATACTACACTATACTATACTATACTATACTATACTATGCTGAAGAACAGAGAAAGGATTCTTAGTGAATGTTCAAAAGATAATAATGAAAACTCGTGACTCTTTCCAGAGTCTCGACACAGCTTGGCCATAATTGGCCAATGAGTCAAAATAACTCACACCAGAATCCAATCAAACAATCACCTGTGGGTAAACAATCTCCAAACACATTCTGCACATGAGCACAACACAGGAAAAGCAAATGAGATAAGAATTGTTTTCCTTTTTCTCTGAGGCTTCTCAGCTTCCCAGGAGAAAAATCCTGGGCAAAGGGATTTTTTCAGAGAATGTGAATGCCACAATGTTAGAGATGAGTAATGAGATGGTTGGCTCTCCCAATTAAAGGGTGAACATGATAAGTATGTTAAGAGAAGTTGTACAGATGTATAGTTATGTTACTGCAATATGTCCCCCCCACCCAGCATTGTTATCCCGGGCTGATATTGGTAGTCCGAGCATTTGGGGAGGGGCAGATTGTTCCTAAGAGGCACGGCCTAGCAACACCTGCCCTCCAATGCAGTTCCACGAAAGCAGTCTACACCAATGGACAGTGACCAAGAGTCAACAGACAGCCTTTGGAAGGAACTAGGGCTGCCTGTTGCAGCAGCAAGGATATAAAAGGGAGAGCAGCCATTGTGTGGATGAGCCAGCCACGTGGTTACCAGCCACCAAGTGGGGGAGGCTCCCAGCACTGTAACTTTTTCCTTATTTAATCCTTTTGTTGTAAGTTTTATTAAGTTTTTAATAGACCTTTCAAAATATTGAGAAGTAAATGGTGATTTCTCACGGGGAGAAAAAGTTGTAAAAGAAAGTTTCTTTGAAATTACTTCTTTTTCTTTTAAACCCAGGTCATTCCTACCATGCTGACAGTGAACCACTGCCTTTCTCACCACTTGGACATCCACCCCCCCCATCAAGCCACTCCCCCTGGACTCTGCACAACTCCCAACACACCATTTGTCTGGGGGAAGGCACAGACTGTGTAAAGGTAGCAAAGCCCAGACCTGGCCTGACTTCCCTGGACCACTGGAAAGGAGGAAATTCAGATCCATGGACACACATGGACACAGAGCAAAGCTTTGCTCAAAGGATTTATTGATTCTTGATGATTGATTCTTCAGGGGAAATGGCCCAGGGCTCAAAGAGTTCAGGGGTTTTCTCCAGTGATGATCATCTCCTCATGCCACTGGAGAGGAAAAAGTACACTAGTCCTTCACACGCTAAAAGACAAACCCCAGAACGTGACCTCTGGAGCCCACTGGGACATGGATGGGCTTTGTCTCCAGCCCTGTCCCTGCAGGCACGGCTCACCTAGGCATCCAGAGAGGCAGCCAGGCGCTTCTGCCGCAGGAGAGCCCGCAGCTCTTCAGCCACAGGAGGCTGGGGAAAAGGCAGCATTAGAGACACAATGGGGGCAGCGGGCTGCACTGGGAGGCAGGGGAGAGCAGGCGGGACTTGGGGAAGGGGCTGTGGCAGCAATGGGGTGCAGGAACTGCTGTGCTGCTGCCCAGAAGCACTGGGCTCCTGGCCAAGAGCCACAGTTGGGGCAGGGGCTGCGTCCTGGCTCATCCAGGGGGTCCTGGGGTGACAGGGGTGGAATGCAGCAGGGCCCTGGGCAAAGGCTTCCCTGGGGAGGAGCCCTGGGGCAGGGCATTGTCTGGGCTGTCAGGAGGGGTGCACTGGGCTGTGCTGGGTCACACTGGGATGGCCTGGGCTGTGGTGGCCATGCAATGGGAGGGTCTGGCACCGGAAGAACTCATGGTACCCACCAGAGGTGTCTCCAGGACCGCGACATTGTCTAAATCCAACTGCAGAGAGACCAGGAGACCTCGCTGGTCACTGGCATGTCCCCGGTGCCAGCAAGGGATGGGGGGACAGCACTGCCCCCCAATTCCCTTAGGGGATGCCCTCCAGCAAGGGATGGGGGGACAGCACTGCCCCCCAATTCCCTGAGGGGATGTCCTCCAATGCCAGCAGCCCACTCACCTCCCACAGATCATCTTGGGTTCCTTCCAGGAGTGCCTGGAAAGGAGAACAAAGGCTGGGTCCGGACTGGACCTTGTGGGGCTGGGGTGGGAAATGGGTGCAGGGAGCAGGGTACAGGCAGAGGGATGGGAATTCAGGGCCTCCAAAAAGATCTGTTTGAGGTGGGGGGAGACCCAAAAACATTGAGAGTCCAGGGGACAGGGCTGGGGGTGTGGAAGGAGCAGCGTGTGAGGTACAGGGGAGGAGAAAGGAATTGAGGCGTAGGGACATGGGAGTGCAAGGGAGGGGCTTGGTGGGGACAGGAGAATGAGGACAGGTGGGGACAAAACCAACAGGACTGGGAGATGGTGTGGGATTGCGGGGTGAGTCAGGGAATTGTACAAGGGGACCCCTCTGCAGTGGCCAGGAAGAAAGGCAAAGGATTGAGGGGGGACATGAAAGGAAAGGCCTCAGGAATGGTCAGTGGGAGGGCAGCTGGGGACCCTGAATGGGACACAGAGGAGGGACCAAAAGGGTGGGATGGGAGGCCAGAAAGGGCAGGATGTGGGGACAGCGTTTGGCTGGTGCCTTACCTTGGCCTGTGGATGGAGGAGGATGGAGAAGAGCAGGGCCACGCTGAGCACAGCCACCTTCATCTTCCTCTCGCTCTGGACAGCGCTGCCTGAGGGTGCAGCAGGTGAGGAGCACCTTTATCCCTGCCGGGACTCCTCCCCGCACCCTCCCTGCAAGCCCCCAGGCCAAAGCCCGGCCTGGCACAGCCCCCAGCCCTGGCCACAAGCCCAGCACTGGCACAGAGTCCATCCCACCCCACCTGTGGCACAGATCCAGCCCCCTTGCTCGGCATCCCTCCAGCTTCCTGCACGGGGCAGCTGCCCCTGGAAGGGCCCAGGCACCTGGGGGGCCAAGGGGGGCAGGCAGGGAGTCAAAGGCACCTGGGGACACTGTGGGGACAACCCCCAGTCCAACACAATCCATCCTCCAACAGCCCCCAGTGCCAGATCCCCCATCTCCTGCTGCCCCTCCCCTCCCAGAGCTTTCCCTGGGGGACACCCCAGAGCTGAGCCCGGCCCCAAACCCAACACGTGGGAGAACAAGGGGAACAAGGGACATGTGATCAGATGGCTGATTGGCATCTCCGGCACTGCAGACACTGGGGAGCACTGGGCAATGCTGATCACCTGCAGACAAGGCTGAGGGCTGGGGAATGGCTCAGCAGTGACAATTCCCACATCCACACAACCCGATACCCCTTTCCCCGCAAATGCCAAACCCGACCAAGCTCCATGCCCAGAGCACTGTCCAGAGGGGAATATGCCCTGCCCTGCCCCTCATCCTGTAACACCTGCAGCCACGGAGCCCTCCCAGAGCTCCTAGGTCATGGCCCTGGCTCTGGGCCCAGGCCAGCACTGGCCCCGAGCAGGATGTGCCCATCCCAGGTACATGGGGAAGTGGGCACCTGTCCCCAGGCAGCCACTCGGAGCTAATTGGGGTAACAGAGGTGCCCTGTGAGGAGGAGGGGTGTTGGTGCCCTGCCAGCATCTCTGACAAGCCCTGTTTACCCAGGGCCTGAGGCACCAGGAGGACATTCAGACATCTTGGGCTTCCGGGAAGGAAAATCCACGGTGAAGTGGTTCTGAAGAGCTGTCTATGGCTGTGATTCCTGTTTGACATTCCAGGGCATTAGTGAAGGGTTCTGCACATCTCTTTCCCCAGGGACAATGTGGATCCATCAGAGAAGTCTTATGACTCAGCTGGGAAAACATTTCAGGCCACTGCCCTGACTGTTTGCTCTGGAACTCACCCAAGGAGGCGCAGGGCCCAAGGGGGAAGATTTTCCATGGGGGTTTTGCTGCTTTGTGCCCTTGGAGAAGACACCAGAGTGTCCTCATGGGGGATTCTTGACCAGATGGACAAGAGCTGTGACATCATTGGTGGGTGGGGTCACCTTGGAGAGAAATTGAGGAAGTGTCTGCAGCGCCCTAAATAGTGAATGAATGGATGAAGGAGATTCTCACTGTCCTGACCCACTATCCAGCACAACCACGTCCAAGGGAAGAGGCCTGGTGGAATCAGGGGGGAAGCAGACCTTGTTGAGCCTGGTGCACACTGGGCAGTGTGGGGTGATCCCCTGCTGGTGTCCCAGCTCTCAGTGCAATACCACCGCTCTGATGGACTGGATCCTTAAGAAACAAAAGAAGTGATCAAGCTCAGGGGAGGAGGGGATCTGGTCGCACTTCTCTTGTCTGGGAGTTTCTCTCCGAGGGGGACATTCCATGAGAATTGGGATGCGGTAAAGGACAGGGCTGAGGGCAGCTGCTCCCTCTCTCTCTGGGCTTCGGAGGAGGACGCTGGGAGCTGCTGCTTGGAAAAAGGAGTTGGTTGCTGCGGGTGGCCAGAGCAGCTTCCCCAGGCAGGTGCTGTCAGGTGCCTGCAGCACCGAAAGCGTCTCCACTTGGGACTGCCTTGACAACTCCCCCAGCCCAGCAGATCCTGAGCCCGGATGGTGCAATCAAAGCCTCAGCAGAGGGACGAGAGGACTCCTCGCAGAGCAAATCCAGCCGGGTTTACTAAGGGAAAATCCAAGGGTCCAGGGGAAGTGAGGGTGCAGAGGGAAACAGGAGCAAGCAGGAACACAACATCTGCTGAAGGGAACCAGAGGCGAAGAGCCAGGAGCAGGACTGGGGCCAGAGTATATAACTGGAGGAAGGTAGGAGGGGTCAGGGTACAAATGATCCAATGGAGAAGGGAACCAGGGCTGGAGATAAGGTGGGGTGACACAGGATGCACCAATAGGGGAGCAGCAATTTTTTGGCAAAAGAAGACAAAACACAGCAATTTCCTGGTGCCAAGTCTGTCACCACCCAGACCTGGTATTTGATGGCACTGCCCATGCCCAGATCTGGACATTTCCCTGTGCCACCACAGCCCAAGTGCAGCAATTTGCTGGCAAAGAAAGCCAAACCAGGCAAATACCTGGTGCCTACACCAGCCCAATCTTGTGTTTGCAAACACCACCAGTGCCCAGATCTGGAATTTTTCAGATGCCTGCACAGCATAATTCCAGCAGTTTGCTGGCACAGAAAGTTAACATTTGACAATTTCTCAGTGTCATCACATTCCCTTCCAAGATCTGGTGTGCGCTGGTGTTGAAGATTGCAATGCAAGATGTTTTCCATTACCATCTGTATGGCAGATTACCTTTGTCAAGTAGGCAGTTTGCCTTATCTCTCTCTTTGAGTGACCACATTCACACCTCCCTCGGGAGGGGACATCTGCTGATAACAGACTATTGAATGTCACTGCATGACTGATAAGAACTATAACATCCCATTGTGAGATGTTCCGCCCAGAGGGAGGAGCCAAGCATTGCTACCCAGATATAATCCAGAGGTTTTTGAGACACCGGCACGGCTTTCTCCACGGGATTCCCCAGAGGAACAGCAGCTGTCTCTTCTACCACTGGGTCTTCAGAAGAAGAATACATCCTTCTCTACAGATCCCCCCTGCTCCAGCAGAACCACATCTGACACTTCAGGAGGGCATCAGCCACATTTCCAATTGGACTGCCACCAACACTGTGACCCACAGGGTGTCAGGTTGGGTTCTGACTCTGTCAGTGTTGTTCCAGTGTACTGCATTGTTTATTTTTTTTTTTTCCTATTAAAGAACTGTTATTTCCTGCTCCCATATTTTTGCCTGAGAGCCCCTTAATTTAAAATTGATAGCAATTCGGAGGAGTGGGGAGGGTTTACATTCTCCATTTCAGGGGAAGCTCTTGCCTTCCTTAGCAGACTCCTGTCTTTCCAAACCAAGACAGATTTTGGCGCCTAACGTGCGGCTGGAGGGCACAGAAACAAAAAAGGAATAACAGTTCTTGAGTAATCTAATTTTTGTGTGTAGCTATAGAAACCTCATTATGCGACGCCATGTGGTCCAGCTGGCCCTGGTTTGGGTGGCATGTGATCATGGCTGTATTTCTCCCATTTATAGGCCCTTATCTAAACATTGGTCCTATAACCAAGGCTACTATGTCTGTTATCCGGTTTGTTTTATGGGTGAAAAAGGTGAGGAATTAATGGATTTTTAACTTCCTCTGGAAAGCAGGCACACAGATTCTCAGCTATCACATACTAACAGTATGTTTTTGAGGTTACTTTAATAATGGCACCTGCTATAAGGAAATGACACCAGGTGAAATCTTCTCCCAACCCTTTAGCCATCTCTTTGGGTCCGCCCCACCAGTTTTTGAAGGGTTCAGATCCACTCTAAATATTAATGATATCATACAGTGGCTGGTGTTGCTGATAGGCCTGCTCTATTTAGCATTTAGAGAGAAGGGGTGACTAACCTGGATAACCACCCTGACACCAACCCCAGAATCTAATACACCACCAGAGTCTAGGGATGCTGCTGCCTCAGACCCTGACCCTGCCCCACATCCCACCCCAGATGTGAACTACCCAGATTGGCTGGGGGGTCTGGTGAAGGAGATACGTGAGATGGGCCGGATGCTGAAGGAATACACTTCCCCAGCTGGTGAGAAGCCCTTCCTCTGCCTTGAAGAGGGAAAGTCTAATAGCGCGGCAGCAGAACCCACAGATGTTGCAACTGTCCAGGTTCCAGCTGAATTGCAAAGGCAGACACAGCCAGCAGCAGTTGCCCCTCTAGAAACAAAGAGATCTAAGACAAAAGCAGAGCACCCAGATAAAAGAAGGCCCTCACAACCCACAGGGGAGCCAGAGGTTGCGATCATCACCAAGTCCCTGATGTACAAAAGTCTCCGTAATCTGTGCAAAGACATTGTATGACAGGGACGTGAGGCTTATACAACCTGGCTACTTCGCATCTGAGATCTTATGAGTACAAGCGTCCAGCTGGATGATGGTGAGGCAAGGAATTTGGGACCCTTGACCCACGACTCAGCTATCAATCAGATTGTTGTAAAGGAGCCAGGGTCTCTTTCCCTCTGGGAGCGGCTTTTAATGAGTGTCAGAGAGAGGTTTGTCCACAGGGAGAGAATGCAGGACCAGCACCATAGAATGTGCTGGAAGACCCTTGAGGAAGGGATTCAACAGCTGAGAGAAGTGGCAGTATTGGAGGGACTCTTTGGGAGGGATGGACAGCATGATAATGACCCCGACAAAGTCAGGTGCACAGGGCAAATGTTGTGGAGACTGGCAAACCTGGGACCATCCCAATACACCACCTTTATTGCAACAATTAATGCTGATAACAACCAAGAGACAGTGGGTTCTGTAGCTAACAAGCTTAAGAATTATGAAAATATGATCAATGGACTGATGCAGGCTCATATGTCTGCTGTGATTAAGGATATCAAAGAGGAGATGAGGGAGGTGGTGAGGGAAGAGGTGAGGAGGAGCAATTCCCACATTGCACCGCTGTGAGTCACAGGCCCCAGAGTCAGAGCCCAACGTTCCCCAGCTAGAGAGAGGGGGGGTACACCCCACGGGCTGACCTGTGGTTTTTTCTGCGTGACCATGGGGAAGACATGGGAAGGTGGGATGGAAAATGCACTTCTGTCCTGGCAGCACGGGTGCGTCAGCTCAAGGAGGGAAACACAAATCAAGGGAACTCCAGTAAAGTGAAGGCAGCCTCAACCTCCCATGACCGAGCTGCTGAGTATGATCTGTCAGGTCCCCTGGAAGGTACCTCTACCATGAATACCCAGGGTTAGAGGGGTCCTGCCTCCAGCCAGTGAGAGGCACGGGAAAAGCGGATTTTCTGCGTGGTGTGGATCTGATGGCCGGGCACATCAGAACCACAAAAGTACAATGCTTTAGTTGATACTGGTGCACAGTGTACCCTAATACCATTGGGACATGTGGGGGCAGAACCTATTTCCATTGCCTGGGTGACGGGGGGATCACAGCAATTGACCCTGTTAGAAGCTGAGGTGAGCCTGACTGGGAAAGAGTGGATAAAACATCCTATTGTGACTGGCCCAGAGGCCTCGTGTATTCTGGGCATAGGTTTCCTCCTGAACGGCTATTACAAAGACCAAAGGGACTCAGATGGGCTTTTGGCATAGCTGCTGTGGAGGCAGAAAACACCAAGCAGTTGAACACTTTGCCTGGACTATCAGAAAACCCGTCTGCAGTAGAACTCCTGAAGGTGGAAGAGCAAAGACCACCAATTGCCACCTAGACAGTGCATCGCCGGCAGTATCAGATGAATCAAGATGCCATGATCCCCATCCACAAAATGATCCGTGAGCTGGAGAGCCAAGGGGTGGTCAGCAAGACCCACTCACCCTTCAACAGCCCCACTTGGCCTGTGCACAAGTCTGACAAAGAATGGAGATTGACAGTGGACTATCGTGGCTTGAATGAAGTGACTCCACCACTGAGCGCTGCTGTGCCGGATATGCTGGAACTCCAGTACAAGCTTGAGTCCAAGGCAGCAAAGTGCTTTGCCACCATTGACATTGCTAACACATTTTTCTCCATTCCTTTGGCAGCAGAATGCAGGCCTCAGTTTGCTTTCACCGTGAGGGGAGTGCAGTATACCTGGAACCGACTGCCCCAGGGGTGGAAGCACAGCCCCACCATCTGCCATGGACTGATCCAGGCTGCACTGGAAAAGGGTGAGGCTCCAGAGCACCTGCAGTACATCGATGACATCATTGTGTGGGGGAACACGGCAATGGAAGTATTTGAGAAAGGAGAGAGGATCATCAGGATTCTGCTAGAAGCCAGCTTTGCTATCAAGAAGGACAAAGTCAAGGGACGGGCCTGAGAGACCCAGTTGCTGGGAGTAAAGTGCCAAGACGGACTGCATCAGATTCCCACTGAGGTCATCAACAAAATCACCGCGATGTCTCCACCAACTAGCAAGATGGAAACAGAAGCTTTCCTGGGTGCCATAGGTTTTGGAGAATGCACATTCCTGAATACAGTCAGATTGTGAGCCTTCTTTACCTGCAAGAGGAACGAGTTCCACTGGGGTCCTGAACAGCAACAAGCCTTTGCCCAGATCAAGCAGGAGATCGCTCATGTGATTGCCCTTGGCCCAGTCAGGACAGGAGCAGAGGTGAAGAACGTGCTCTACTCTGCAGCTGGGAACCATGGCTTGTCCTGGAGCCTTTGGCAGAAGGTGCCTGGGGAGACTCAAGGCCAACCACTGGGATTTTGGAGTCAAAGATACAGAGGGTCTGAAGCCAACTCCACTCCCACAGAGAAGGAAATCTTGGCTGCCTATGAAGGAGTCTAGGCTGCCTCAGAGGTGACTGGTATAGAAGCACAACTCCTCCTGGCACCCTGACTACCGGGGCTGGGGTGGATGTTCAAAGGCGAGGTTCCTTCCACCCACCATGCCACTGACATGACATGGAGTAAATGAATTGCTGTTATCACACAGTGCTCCTGTGTTGGAAACCTGAATCGCCCTGGGATTCTGGAAATAATTACAAACTGGCCCAAAGGTGAGAACTTTTGTCTGACTGATGAAGAGGAACAAGGACCAGTGACACGTGCTGAAGAAGCTCCTCCCTAAAACCAACTGCCACAAGAGGAAACACGCTACGCTCTTTTCACTGATGGTTTCTGTCTCATCACAGGGATGAACCAGAAGTGGAAAGCAGCCATATGGAGCCCCACCTGACAGGTTGCACAAGCTAGCAAAGGAGAGGGTGGATCAAGTCAACTTGCAGAACTCAAAGCTTTCAGCTGGCCCTGGACATTGCTGAGAGAGAGAAATGGCCAAAGCTCTACCTTTATACTGATCCATGGATGGTAGCCAATGCTCTTTGGGGCTGGCTGGAAAGGTGAAAAAAAGCCAACTGGCAGCCTAGGGGAAAACCCATCTGAGCTGCTGATGAGTGGAGAGACGTTGCCGCTCGGTTAGAGAAGCTACCTGTGAAAGTCCACCATGTGGATGCTCATGTTCCCAAGAGTCGGGCTAATGAGGAACACCGAAACAACGAGCAGGTAAATCAGGCAGCAAAGATAGAGGTGTCAAAGATAGACTTAGATTGGCAACATAAGGGGGAGTTGTTCTTAGCTCAATGGGCCCATGATGCCTCAGGTCATCCGGGTAGAGATGCCACCTATAAGTGGGCACGAGACGAAGGGGTGGATCTAACCATGGACAGTATTTCTCAGATTATCCATGACTGAGACGTGTGCTGCCATCAAGCAGGCCAAGCGAGTGAAGCGTCTCTGGTAGGGTGGGCGGTGGTCCAAGTACAAGTATGGGGAGGCCTGGCAGATTGACTCCATCACACTGCCCCAGACACGCCAGGGCAAGCGCTACGTGCTGACCATGATGCAAGCCACCACTGGATGGTTGGAAACCCACCCTGTGCTTCACGCCACTGCCTGGAACACCATCCTGGGCCTGGAAAAGCAAATCCTGTGGAGACATGTCACCCCTGAGTGAATTGAGTCAGAAAATGAGACCCATTTCAAGAATGGCCTTATCAATGCTTGGGCCAGGGTACATGGTATTGAATATATCATATTCCTTATCATGCACCAGCTGCCAGGAAAGTTGAACAGTGTAACAGACTACTTAAAACAACCCTGAAGGCACTCAGAGGGGGACTTTTAGAAATTGGGAAATGAACTCAGCAAAAGCCAGCTGGACGGTCAACACCAGAAGCTCCATAAATTGAGCTGGTCCTGCCCAGTCTGAACCCCTGCACACAGTGGATGGAAATAAAGTCCCTGTTGTACACATGAAAGGTATTTTAGGAAGGACTGTTTGGATTGATCCCATCTCAGGCAAAGACAAAACCATCCATGGAATTGTTTTTGCTCAATGACCTGTTTACACTTGGTGGGTAATGCAGAAAGATGGAGAAAGCCATTGTGTACAACAGGGAGACCTAGTCTTAAGTGAGAACTGTGTGAAATTTTTTTGTTGTTGTTGTTGTTGTTTGTTTTTTTTTTTTTTTTTGTGGTGCAGATGGAAATAGAAAAAAGGGTGGATAATGTTGAAGATTGCATGCAAGATGTTTTCCATTACCATCTGTATGGCAGATTACCTTTGTCAAGTGGGCAGTTTGCTTTATCTCTCTTTGAGTGACCACATTCACACCTCCCTCGGGAGGGGACATCTGCTGATAACAGACTATTGAATGTCACTGCATGACTGGTAAGAATGATAACATCCCATTGTGAGATGTTCCGCCCAGAGGGAGGAGCCAAGCATTGCTACCCAGATATAATCCAGAGGTTTTTGAGACACTGGCACGGCTTTCTCCACGGGATTCCCCAGAGGAACAGCAGCTGTCTCTTCTACCACTGGGTCTTCAGGGGAAGAATACATCCTTCTCTACAGATCCCCCTTGCTCCGACAGAACTACAAATGATAGTTCAGGAAGTCTGCAGCCACATTTTCAATTGGACTGTCACCAACACTGTGACCCACAGGGCGTCAGGTTGGGTTCTGACTCTGTCAGTATTGTTCTGGTGTACTGCATTGTTTTATTTCATCCTATAATTTTTTTCTTTTCCCCCTTAAAGAACTGTTATTTCCTGCTCCCATATTTTTGCCTGAGAGCCCCTTAATTTAAAATTGATAGCAATTCGGAGGAGTGGGGAGGGTTTACATTCTCCATTTCAGGGGAGGCTCCTGCCTTCCTTAGCAGACTCCTGTCTTTCCAAACCAAGTCACCAATGAACTCCTACCAAATTCGGTGAAACAAATTTATTGGTAAAGGCTGCCTGGCTTATTGCTTGAAACCTGGCTCCCCGGTTGCAGACGGGGCAAAGAGCTCCGGAGTGGAGTGACCACCCACTCCGTTCTCGCCGTAAATGTGGCCCCAATTCGATGGCTCAAAATCCGGATTTTGTCCTTAGGGGGGCGGGGGTGGGTGGTCTGGGGGCTGCCAGTACGCCTGTCCAGGGTATCGGTGGGCACTCAGACTTAGATCCTAGCCTCCCACGAGACACTGAACCATTTGTGCTTGGTGAGGGAAGCGGCAAAAAGGTGAGTGAAGGCACACCAGAGGCATTGCCTCTAGTGCCTGGGGAACACGGAGGGCAGTCACCGGATAACATGGTGAAGGTGACTGTTCCTGACAAAAATCCACCTTGTCCCTGTTGTGTGGTACCCGGGTAAACTCTGTGTTAAGCCTGATTGAACATCTAAAGGAGTCGCACTGGAAAAGGAGGGTTTGCTTTTGGTGTGCCAAGTGTGTAAAGCAAAATATTAACTATCATAGTGTTGTTTGTCATTTTGCAAAATGCAGAGGTCCAGAAACTGAAAGGGTTCCAGCTGGAGAGTGGATATGTGAAGTATGCTTCAGAAACTTCAGAACCAAAATTGGCCTGGGACAACACAAAAGATTGGCACACCCATTGATAAGAAACCAAAGGATCATTACTTCCCAACTGAAAGAAACATCAAATCCAGGAGCCCACAAAAGATGCTGGACAAAAGAGGAGGAAGAACTGCTGATAAGACTGGAGGCACAGTTCGAGGGAAACAAAAACATTAATAAACCTATCGCCAAACACATAACAACAAAAACAGCTAAGCAAATTAGTTACAAAAGAAGATTGCTGCCTAGGAACCAACAGATGGAGCTGACAGAGGACCTGAGGTGAGTCATCACACCAGGAGAGCAGCTGAGGGCATGGGAATGGAGCCTGGGTTGAGTCAGCAATCCCAGGCAAGAACCGTGGACAATGGACCTGGGGAGAACCATCCACCAGGGAGGCCAGCTGCCAGAGAGAAAACAATGGATAAATTAAGACGACACCCTGATAAGGACAACTGCCGCCAGAAACCAGCAGAGGGCGGGGCAGCTGCAGGCTCATTACCAAAAGACAGTCAAGGAACGCTTATCAGCTGGAGCAATTAACCACTTCCCCAGAGCATTCAAGCAATTGATGGACAGCCAGGAGATGCTGGCAATGATTAATCAGGCAGTGCAGGACTGCTTTGGATGCCTAGAATCAATAAGCCAGATAAGAACTGCTACACGTGGTAAAATGGGAAGGAGACCCGGGAGAAGCAACCAAGAAAGCCATTTCAGAAGTGGATGAAGGACAGAGCGATCAAAAAAGGTAATTACCTTTGCTTTCAGCATTTATTCCATCTTGACAGGGGGAAACTAGCAAAAATTATTTTGGATGACGTAGAGTGTTTGTCCTGGGATATATCATCCAGTGAAATTTACTCGGTATTTAAAGCCAGATGGGAAACACCTGGTACTTTTGCTGGCATCAGGGACTTTGAATTTAATGGGAAGGCAGACAACAGCACCTTCAGAGGCTTAATCATGGCCAAAGAAATTGAAAGAAATGTGCAGGAAATGAGCAAGGGCTCGACTCCAGGTCCAGATAGGGTTACTCTTGGGGACATCAAAAAGATGGATCCCAGGTATTCCCGGACGGCTGAGCTCTTCAACTTATGGTTAACATCTGGGGAGATCCCAGACATGGTGAGGGGGTGCAGAACTGTTTTGATTCCCAAATCTACAAAACCGGAACATTTAAAGGACATTAATAACTGGAGGCCTATCACAATCAATTCCATCTTGTTGAGACTATTCTCCAGGATTGTAAAAGCAAGGCTGAGCAAAGCGTGCCCCCTCAACCCAAGGCAAAGAGGCTTTATTAGAGCAGCAGGATGCTCTGAAAACCTGAAACTCCTGCAAACTATACTTCAGACTGCCTAAAGTGAACACAGACCACTGGGTGTTGTATTTGTGGACATCGCCAAGGCTTTTGACACCATAAGCCACCATCACATCATACATGCTTTGCAGCTGAGGGGAGTGGATCCCCACATCATTGGCCTGATGAACAATATGTACAAAGACATCAGTATGTATGTCACCACAAAAATGAACACACACACAGACAAAATCCAGATCCGGGTTGGAGTAAAGCAGGGTGACCCGCTGTCACCCCTTTTATTTAACCTGGCAATGGACCCCGTGTTGTGCAAGCTGGAAGAGAGTGGTAAAGGATTCCACCGAGGACAGAGTATAATAACAGCAGTGGCATTCGCCGACGATCTGGTCTTGTTGAGCGACTCCTGGGAAAACATGAAAACAAATATCAAGATATTAGAGACCTTCTGTGATTTCACCGGTCTCAAAACACAAGGGGAAAAGTGCCACGGCTTCTACATCAAGCCCACGAAAGACTCTTACACCTTCAATAACTGCGCTGCATGGACCATCAACAGCGCACCCCTGAACATGATCAACCCCAGGGAATATAAGAAATACCTTGGCCTACACTTTGACCCCTGGACTGGGATAGCAAAAGCCAACCTCCCCACAAAACTAGAATTCTGGCTTGAATGAATTGATCAAGCTCCACTTAAACCTCTGCAAATACTTGATATCCTCTAAACATACACCATCCCTCGACTGACCTACCTGGCTGACCATTCACAAATGAAACAGGGGCCCTTGAAGCCCTTGCCCAGAAGATCCGAACAGCGGTCAAGGACTGGCTGCAACTACCTCCATGCACCTGCAGTGCCATCTTGTACTCGAGCACGAAGGACGGCGGTTTGGGCGTCACCAAGTTGGCGGGACTGATCCCCAGTGTACAGGCCCGGAGACTGCACTGGATTGCACAGTCCTCGGATGAAACAATGAAGGAGTTCCTAGAGAAAGATCAAATGGAACAACTGTATAAGAAATTGTGGATTCAAGCTGGAGGGGAAAGCGAGAAGATAACCTCAATTTGGGAAGCACTCCCGGCGAATGAACCACCCAACAGTGCAGACACAACCTCGGAGTGGGAAGCACCGACCCTTAAAACTAAATTTCCTAAACCTTGTGATTGGCGGAGAAAAGAATTCAAGAAATGGACCAAATTAGTATCCCAAGGCCGTGGAGTTAAAAGCTTTGAAGGTGATAAAATTAGTAGTGATTTGCTCCAATACTATAGATGCATTCCTCACAGGAAACTCCTCACTACACTACAACTTAGGGCCAACTTCTACCCCACAAGAGAATTTCTCTGCTGGGGTAGAGAGGAAAATTACATCAAGGCCTGTAGGCACTGTGATGCGGACAACGAAACCTGCGCCCTCATCCTCGGCTACTGCCCAGTGATTCAGGACGCTCAAATCAAGAGGCACAATCATATCTGTGAAACGCTTATTGAGGAGGCGACGAAGAGGGACTGGGTAATGTTCAAAGAACCACCCATAAGGGAAACCATCAAGAAGCTGTACAAACCAGATCTGATATCTGTTAAGGACGGACGTGCATTCATCGTGAAAGTGACAGTACGATACGAAGCCTCCAGAACATCTCTGGAAGAAGTGGCTGCAGAGAAAGTAAACAAGTGCAAACATTTGGAAACCAAGGTGCAAAGCCTCACCAACGCAAAGGACGTTGTTTCTATGGGCTTTCCCCTTGGAGCGCGGGGGAAATGGTACAAGGGGAACTTTGAACTTTTGAGTACACTTGGCCTCTCCAAATCGAGGCAAGCAATGGTTGCAAAGACTTTATCCACAGAAGCACTCCTATCGTCTGTGGAGATTGTACATATGTTCACCAGTAGGGCCAGAAGATTACACGATTCAGGGTAGTGAATTTTTGCATTTTTTGTACTTTGTAATGTTTTGTAGATTTTTATTGCTGTTTTAATAGGTTGATTTTTGTATGCAAATTTTTTTTTTTGTATCACTTTTACACTTTAATAAACTAGAGAGTAGCTAGGTTCGTAAGGAAGCCACAAGCCAGTTAGGTAGCTCATAGTGAGTAGGGACAAAGACTTTAATTCATAACGCATCAATTACCACCCAATTCAGACCAATTTACTGTATTTGAAACAATTTACCGGATTTGTCCAAGGTGGACGGGCCACCTTTATTTAACCCGGAAAAGGAACATATATTATTTATATGTGTTTGAAAAATAGCCAAATGCCTCATCATCTAATTAGTGACGTGCATGAATGGATGAATGGATTCCCACTGTCCCTACCTACTATCCAGTGAAACCACAGCAAAGGGAACGGGCTTGGCAGAATCAGCGGGGAAAGAAGACCCTGTTGAGCTTGACTCTAGTCTGGCACTGTGAAGAGACATGAGAGGTGTAGAATAAGTGGGAGGCCGGGCATGCGCTCGGCAGTGCGGGGTGACGCGCTCGCTGGTGTCCCGGCCATTGGTGAAATACCACTACTCTGATTGTTTTTTCACTTACCCGGTGAGGCAGGGGGGAAACCCTGAGGGGGGCTCTCGCTTCTGGCGCCCACCCCCAGGGTGGCTAACGGCCACTCTATTGGATAGTGAACCCCCATCTCCCAGTCGCTCTATCGACTGATCTGCCTGCAGGCACAGGAATGAGGCTGAGCACTCAGACATCTCTTAGTGGGCAGCAGAGGGCACAGCCGCACAGCAGCCAGTCCTTTCAGGAGTATTGGCAGCCACGGCAGGGCACGGAGGGGCTGCAGGGTGCTTATTTAACACAGCCAGACTGCTCCGGGCACCTCCACCACTGACTCCAGGGACGGCACACTCAGCTGACGGCGCCCTCCCGCCGGGGGCAGCGGCACGGCCCCGGGTGACCAGGGGACATTCTGCTGGAAAAACACCTCTGCCAAGGGTGGCAGCACAGTCCTGAGGGCAGCGGGGCACTCCCTGGGCAGGTCACTCTCACCTGGGGAGGCTCCACAGCTCTGCCTGGTGGCCTCCTGGTGGGCTGTGCCTTCTGCACTCATCCTCTTCCCTTGCTCATCCAGCACAGCGTCTGCTCTCCCTGCTGCCTTCCCCAGTGCCCTGCTTTCTCCGTTAGCCTTGGTGGAGAGCCAGTGAATGCCCCATCCTTGGAAACATTCCAGCTCGGATGGGCTCTGAGCAACATAATGGAGTGAAAGATGCCTCTGCCCCCACCCCACAGGAGGCCCTGTGGTGTCAGCTACTGGAGTGGTCAGGGTCTCTTGTAGGACGCAATTCCCCCAGAGAGCAGAGAGAACACAAACACCACAGCTGGCAGGAACACCCTCCATGGAGATAGGAATATTCTGGATCAACAGGCTCAGGCTGCTGACTTTTGCCCCCTTGTAGATGGACACAAGTGTCTGAAGTTACTGAGAGCCAGGAGGCCCCACAGTGTCTCTGAGTCCCCTTGGTTCCCTGCAATCACACAGTGTCCCAGTGTCCCTTTGGTTCCATGAGGCCCCACAATGTCACCAGAATCCCGGGACACAACAAGGTTCTGGGGGATCCCAATGGATCGTTGGTTCCAACTGGCCTCACTGAGTCACAAGGGCCTCAGGATTCCTTGAGACTCTACAGTGCTACCGTGTCCCTTTGGTTCCACAAGCGACGGCTTCACAATGGTTCCTGAGCATCTTTAGGCACCAGAGTCTCAGAGCATCCCCTCAGTTCCATGAACTCCACAGTGTCACAATGTCCCCTTTGTTCCATTTAGTTCTGCAGTGTCACAAGGATTCCTGGAAAGAATGAGGCCCTGAGGTATCACAATGGATGGTTCCATGAAGTCCCAGAGTTTCACAGTCTCCTCTTGCTTCCATGGATTCTACAAGACCCTGGAGTGTCACAGGGCCCCTACAGTCCCATGAGTCTTCACAGTGTGACAGTGTCCCCAGGAGACACTGCAGTGTGACAATGTCCCCAGGAGGCAGTGCAGTGTCACAGAGGAGCAGCACTGGAGTGGGCACAGCACCAGGGGAGGTTTGGCAGTGCTTCCATGTCTGTGACACAACAGTGGTGGCAACACCAACGTTCCCATCTCTAAGATAACACAGATGTTCAAGACCGAGCATTCCCCTGTCAGTGACACCCCAGTGGTGGCAACCTCAAAGTTCCCCTGTCTGTGACATGACAGCAGTGGCAATACCAATGTGCCCCTGTCTATGACACCAAAGCAATTGCAAGCCCAGTGTTCCCCTCTCTGTGACACCACAGAGGTGGCACCCGCAGCATTCTCCTCTTTATGACAGCACCACAGTGGCAACACCAACATTGCTCTCTCAGTGACACTGCAGGGGTGGCAGCCCCAAATGCTCCCCTGTGACACCACAGCAGTGACTCCCCCAACATTCCCCTCTCTGTGATACCACTGAGTTGGCAGTTCCAGCATTGACTTCTGTAGGACACCACAGGGGCAGCAGCCCCAAGATTACCCTGTCTTTGAGCCCGCAAGGATGGCAGCCCCAACATTCCTCTCTCTATGATACCACAGCAGTGGGAGCCCAAGAATTCCCCTGTCTGTGGAACCCTAGCAGTGTCAGCCCCAACATTTCCCTCTCTGTGACATCATAGTTGTGGCAGCCCCAAGTCCCCCTCTCTGTGACACCAGAGCAGTGGAAGGCCCAGAGTCCCCTGTCTGTGACACCACAGCTTTGGCAGCCCCAACATTCTCCTCTCTATGACTCCACAGCAGAGGCAGCCCCAATGTTCTCCTCTCTATGACTCCACAGCAGAGGCAGCCCCCAGCCCCCAGCATTCTCATGTGTATGATACCATTGTGGTGGCAGCCACAACGTTCCTCTCTCTGTGACGCCTCAGTGGTGGCAGCCCCAGTTGTCCCTTCTATGACACTACAGCAGCACCCACCCCAACATTCCCCTCTCCATGACACCTGAGCTGTGGCAGCCCCAGAGTTCCCCTCTCTGTGACACCACAGCTGTGGCAGTCCCGTTGTCCCGGTTTCTGTGACACCACAGCAGTTGCTGCCCAAACGTTCCCCTCTCTGTGACACTGCAGCTGTGGCAGCAGAACTAAAACAGAAGCAGCAGACGTGGAAGAACAGGGGAGCAGGGGAGGAGCAGAGAAGGAGCAGTGGAACAGTGGTAGATGAGCAGTGTTGGAGCAGCAGTGGAGCAGTGGTGGAGGAGCTGAGGAACTGTGCTGAAACTGCACCACACAGCTTTTGAACAGCAGTGGAGTGAGCATGGAAAAGGAGGAACAGTGGTGGCACAGGAACTACAGCCGTGGAACAGTGGTGGCACAGGAGCTACAGCCATGGAACAGTGGTGGCACAGGAGCTACAGCCATGGAACAGTGGTGGCACAGGAACTGCAGCCATGGAACAGTGGTGACACAGCCCCACAGCTGTGGAGCGGTGCCTGAGATGCTGAAGCTGTGGGACACAGAGCGGCTCCCAGCGCTGTGTCCTGCAGGAGCCGGTCCCGCACACACCACAGCGATGCCCCTCTGGCTGAGCCAGAGCTGGGGGCACAGGTAGGAATTGCTGCTGGGCTGTGCAAGGCGTGGATCGAGTGCAAATAATGGTGACCTGGGCATTTGATCCTGCTCATTGTGGCTGCTTTTGTGCAGTCAGGACCATTCCAGTTCATCTGAAGTCATGAGTCATGAACTCAGGAGAAACTTGGGACATAAGGAATCAAAGTGCCTTCTGTCCTGCTGTCTTGGTTTGAAAGACAGGTGCCTGCTAAGGAAGGCAGGAGCCTCCCATGAAATGGAGAATGTGAACCCTCCCCCTCTGAATTGCTATAATTTTAAATTAAGGGGCTCTCAGGCAAAAAATAAAAAGTATAGGAGCCGGAAATAACAGTTATTTAATAGGGAAGAAAATAAAAGGATAAAATCAACAATGCAGTACAGTCAAACAACACTGACAGAGTCAGAACACAACCTGACACCCAGTTGGTCAGGCTGTTGGTAGCAATCCAATTGGAAATGTGGCTGCAGTCCTCCTGGAGTGGCAGGTGTGGTTCTGTTGGTGCAGGGGCTCCCGTAGAAAAGGGTGTAGTCTTTCTCTGAGGGTCCAGTGGAGGAAAAGGCAGCTGCTATTCCACTGGGAAATCCAGTGGAGAAGTTGTGCTGCTATTCCAGAATCTCCAGATTCTATCCAGTTAGGAATGCTTGGCTCTTCCCTCTAGGCGGAGAATCTCCCAATGGGATGCTGTAATTCTTATCAGCCATGCAGTGACATTCAATAGGCTGTTATCAGCAGATGCCTTCACCCCTGGAGGGAGGAGTGGTTGTGGAAGAGATAAGGAAAACTGCCATACAGATGGCAAATAAAATCCATTTTGCCTTGCAATCTGGGACACCTGCAGAGGAAGACATCTTGGTAGAAGTTGAATGATTTCTGATTTGGGAACCAAAGTGGGTCAATTATTGGCCTGTGGTTTGTTCTCATCCAGAAAGATGTTCCAAAGTACTGCAATTTGGAAATAAAACCAGGAACGTGCTTCTTCGTCTGGATATTGCATATGGACTATAGAGCTATTTGTGGTCAATATGATAAGAAAACAACTGGAAATCTTTTCTTGATTTCACTCTTTCTTCCAGTCTCTGGGATTAGGCCTCCAACACTCCCTGCAGGTCTTCTTTCCATAATCTGCTCCTCCGGAGTTGGGATGTGACAAATCAGCAGTGGGAAGAGGGAGGACAATGGACCATTACAACTGCAAACTCCGGGTTTTATAGTCTTTGGATTTCCAGTGCTTAGAAATTGTCATGTATTCAACTGTCTGAACATATCCCACATTTGTCACTTTTTCCGTGGCAGAAAACCTTCCTTTGGCCTTATTTAGGAACCGACCCTGGGAAACACCTCAGTGCAGATGCTTTTTTGTTGGTTTTGCTAAGAGATGACAAGAAAATGAGTACACAGGGCACAGATGAGAGAAAGGGAAGAAACAGTTCCTTTCTTTTCTCTTCCTTGTGGAAACTCTCCTCTAGAGGTTGTGCTCCAGCCGGAGACGTCCTGGGCCAAGGGCTGAGGGAAGTAATTCAGCTGAGGCAGTTGAGGCATCTCCTCCCTGGTCTGTAGCCCTGGGGCTGGGAGGGGACAAAGGTGCCCCCCTTGCAGCCCTTGCAGCCCCTGGAATGGGGGAATTCCTCCTGCCTCTGCCAGGTGCTCCTGATCCTGGCGTTAGCCCTGGCCTGGGTGCTCCTGCTCTGAGCTCCCTGCCATGGTCATTGCTGGTGCTGGAGGGCAGGAGGGAGGGATTCAGTGCAAACCTTGGAGGCGCCGGTGGGCTCAGAGATGGCTGGAGGTGACAGTGACAGAGTGACGGGAGGTGCAGATGGACACAGGGGCGAGACAACACCCCAAAGAAAACCTCTTGGAAATTTGGGGGACTTTGAGTGTAATATACACATGAACACAGACACACAGACAAAGAATACTGCAAAGCATTTCCCAGCTGTCTTAGGTTGGACAGTGGGGGTGTATTCTATTCCTATCTGATGGGGCAGTTATCTTATGTTAATTGGGCAGTTTTCTTTATCTCTTTCACAACCCAACCTCCCTCCCAGGAGATATCTTTTGTTAATGGGCCATTGAGTGCCACTGCATGACTGATAAAATTCCATCATCCCATTGTGAGAAGCTCCACCCAGAGGGAGGAGCCAAGCATTCCTACCTGGATATAATCAGAGGGCTGGAAGACCAGAGTCAGCCTTTTCCACTGGATTGCCAGAGGAAGACCAGGCCCAACACCACCACCACTGGATCTTCAGAGGAAAACCCCACTGTTCTGCAGGATCCCTGCCACCGCCACTGTGACCCACAGGGTGTCAGGTCGTATTCTGAATCTGTTAGTGTTTTTTCCTTGTACTATTGTGTTTATATTTTAATTTTCCTGCTAAATAGCTGTTATTCCTATTCCCATATCTGTTTCCTTAGAGCCCCATAATTTCAAAATTATAACTGTTCGGAAGGAGGTTGTTTACATTTTCCATTTCAAGGGAGGCTCTTGCCTTCCTTAGCAGACACCTGTCTATTCAAACCGAGACAATGCCCCAGGACACCCAGGTGGGTGAGGAGGAAGTCAGTGCCCCTTTCCCCCTTTCTCCTGCTCCATCTCCCAGCCCAGCACAGCCCCCAGCTGCAGGACAACCTCACTGCCAATGCCGTCCTGCTGGGGAAGCACTGGGGAGATCTCCTTCCCCTTGCTTTTGTCACGGAGGCAAATCTCATCCTCTCTTTGTCCTTCCTGCCCCGGACAAGGAGCTGAGGATGGAAACCAGGGTGGACAAATCCCCACAGCAGAACCTCGTGGAAGAGGCTGTTTTGCGCAGCTCCATGGCACAAGAATCCAATGGAGAGGAAAAGCCCTGGAGATCCCACAGGAAGAGGGGCTGCAAACCCAGCCCAGTGTGCTCTGAGGAGGAAAGACCCACCCTGGGCCAGGAAGGTGGACGGAACTTCAGCCAGAGCTCGGAGCTGGTGGTGCATGAGCAGCTTCACAATGGGGAGAATCCCTACAAGTGCTTGGAGTGTGGGAAGAGCTTCAGGCAGAGCAGCACCCTGATCCGCCGCCAGGTGATCCACACCGGGCAATGGCCCTACAAGTGTGAGGAATGTAAGAAGGGCTTCAGCTGCAGCTCAGAACTCATCAGGAACCAACGCATCCACACTGGGGAGAGGCCCTACGAGTGTTCCAATTGTGGGAAGAGGTTTCGGATCAGCTCTCATCTCCTCCTGCATGAGCGGATTCACACTGAGGAGAGGCCCTTCCACTGCCCTGAGTGCGGGGAGGGATTCCAACACAACTCCCACCTCAGCATCCACCAGCGCACCCACACCGGGGAGAGGCCCTACAAGTGTCCCCAGTGTGGGAAGAGCTTCTCAAACAGCTCTACCTTGTCCCGACACCAACGGAGGCACCGGTAAGGGAAGCCCTGCGTGTGCTCCAACTACAGGAGGAGCTTTGTGCGCTGGCGCAGCTTCATCCCCCATGGGAGGACCCACATTGGTCAGAACACTGGTGACCCACATTCCCAGTGATCCATGTTGGGAGGACACCTGGCTGGTTATCCTTTTGGCCCTAATTTTCTTCTGATTTGTCTTTATCACTTAAAAACACCTGAAACAGGACTAAAATGAAACTAATTGATCAAGGATGTCTGAAGTCCCACCATTTAACAGGTATTTGAGGTGGAATTTATGGTTTGTGAACATTTGTTCTGTAGGATTTGTGGGTTCTTGGGAGATTTCAGCAAGTGTTCTCCATATCTTTGCACTCCAGAATTCCAGATAGATTGGTCTGTCACCTCAAAATGATTCAATCCCATTGAAAACACCTCAATTTTACCCCAAAATTGACCAATCCATGTCAAAATGCCTTATTCCCACCTAGGAAAAATTCAGTCCCATGACAAATCTACTTGATTCCACAGTGTCCAGGGTGAGATGGGGTTGGAAGGAGATTGGGAGAAGTGGCATCCAAATTTGAGGGTGTGGGATTGGGATTGTGTGGGGCTGGGTGTGTGGCCTGTATTTTGATAGTAAATAAAACTTCCAGAATGACTTATTTCTGTCCCATTCATTTTTTGTCGGTTCCAGTTTGTTTTTCAGAGTGCCACCTTTGCAGCTGTTTGTGTTTTGTGCCCTTCTTTCTCTCCTGCCTTTCTTTGCCTGCTCTGTTTCTCTCTCAGTGTCTCTCTTGACCCAGGGCAGCTCCCACCAAAGACCCTGCCCTGATTTATTTCCCACTCCCGGAGCTACAACAACCACAGGTGAAGCTATGAAGGCTGGCAGTGAAATGTCACTGTAAGATCGTGCTCCACTTGGAGCATCTTTTCCTGCCTGGGAATGGGAATTCCAGCCCCTGGCAGTGTGTGCCATGGATCCCAGAGGGGCATTCCCGAGGCTCCCCGGGTGCTGCTCCTGCCGTGCCTCCCAAGGAGCTCTGCAGGGCCAGTGGACAAGGTCCAGCAGCTCTGTTGGTTCTGCAGTGCCACAAGGGCCCCTGGGTCCATGAGTGTCCTTACTGCCAACAGCGGTTCCTTGGTTCCCATGATGACCTGCTGTGTCACCATGGATATTTGGTGCCATGAAGTTCTTCAGTGTCACAATGGCCTCCCTCGCTCCATGAGCTTCCGCAGTGTTACAATGTCTTCCTTGGATGGGCAGTGTTACCATGGGCCATTGGCTCCATGCAGCCTCGCTGGGTCACCATGGACTCCTTGGTTCCACGAGGTTCTGGGGGTGTCTCCATTGTCTCCTGGGATCCACAGTGCCACCATGGACCGCTGGATCCACGTGGCCCTGCTGTGTCACCATGGCCCCTTGGTTCCATGGCACCCCAGGGTCATAATTGACTCCTTGCTTCCACGTCACCTCCTCAGTGCCAAAATGGCCCCTTCGTTCCATGAGGAACAAAAAAGTTTTGTAGAAACTTTGAAAAATCAATACACCTGGGAGCATCTGTTTGCATTCAAGAGAGAGGCAAAAGGTGAGGATGGCAGGAGCAGCTTCATCTGCAACAGAGATCCAGGGAAACAACAGGGACAGAGAATTCAGGTGCAAGACTCAGACAATTCTGCTCCCAGAGATCATTTCTGCTCACACTGTCCCTTGTAGAAAGGTGACATCATTCCAGGCAGTCTGGACTGAGCAGGTTGTTTCTGAGGTGGGTTTGTTTTTCAGGAAACCCACTCAGGGTTTTCCATTTGTTCTGGTTTGAAAGCAAAACCAGAGAGAGACTCGATGTCAGAAATACAATTTATTAGGAAAAAAAATCAAAAATCATGCAATAATACATAAGAAAAAACACTGATAAAGTCAGAATATAACCTGTCACTCTCTTGGTCAGGGTGCTGATAGCAGTCCAGTTGGAATGGTGGCTGCAATCCTCCTGGAGTGGCAGATGTGGTTATGTTGGAGCAGTGATCCTGTAGCAGGGTGTAGCCTACCTCTGAAGTTCCAGTGGAAATGGCAGCTGTAGCTCTGGGGAATCCAGTGGAAAGGCAGCTTGTTTTGTCCCAAAGCCCAGATAATATCCAGGGGGGCATGCTTAGCTCTTCCCCCCTGGGTGGAGCATCTCACAATGGGCTGATATCATTCTATGAGTCATGAGGTGGGTCCATTAAACAGAAATGGCTCCTGGAGGGCATTATCTCTGAGTCATGCAGAAAGGCATTGATAGGCCTATTAACAGGAGATAAGGAATAAAACAATACCCCTCCTGTTTCAACAGCTCTTGAGGATGGGAATAGAGTACATCTTTATATTGTAACCTAGGTCGTCTCTCACCAATGCAAGGGTGGGACCGAATAACTTCATATTTGGTGTCATTTCGTGCTCTGCTGGGAGTTTCCTGAGGGCTGGTAGTGCTGTTGGCTTCAAGAACAGTTTGGGTAATGGCTGTGGGACTGAGGGTTGGGTAAAAAACCAGAACAGTATTCTTGTATTTATAATCTTTTGTTACATGTCCAGTTTTCCTGCAGTTATAACAGTTTCCACTGCCTTTATTACATTCTGTATTGTGGGGAAGCACGTTTGCTGCAACCAGCATTTCAATTGCACCCTGGCTGGTGGCCTTGGCTAGGCTGGAGTCTCGGTCTGAGACCGCTTGGAATATGCAAGCATCAACCATCTGAGCAATGGTAGGCTCAGGGTCAAGGGGGAGGCTGTGAAGAACCTTTCTGCAGTCAATACTGGCATTATAGAAAGCTAATTTGCTAATAAGATCATCCTGGACCTTTTGATCATCTACCTGTTTTTCCAGGGCTTTCATAAGGTGCTTTATGAACTTGATATAGTTCTCATCCGGGCCCTGGTGAATGTCAGTGAAGTCAGTGTGGGGTGCAGAATTATCAGGTGTTTGGAGGAGGGTGGACCATGCAGCGCCTTTGAGATCTTCCAGTATTGACTGGGGGAAGACTTCAGCCTGATACTGCAGTCTAGTATAGTCTCCTTCCCTGGTAATGCGGTCCATTGTGAGGCGTTGTCGCCCTTCTTCCTCAACATAACCTTTTGATAACTCATGAACTTTTTTTATCCAAACTCCTTTCCAGAAAATAAATTCATCAGGTGACAATATAATTTTCATACACCGTTTTAAATTTTGTGATACCATTGTGTGGGCAGTAAATGGCATGTCCAGCAAATTGTTAAAATAGGGAGAACCCCTCCCATAATCCTTGGCAGCCTTTACTAAGTCATTCATTTCCCTATGGAGGTAGGGAATCCAAGATTCAGGTGGCACCTGTGCAGTATAAGCAGGGGCCAAAACCTAAATGGGAATCTATTCCCTATGGATTCCCATTTAGGTTTTGGCCCCTGCTTATACTGCACACCACCTGAATCTTGGATATCACCTCCCGGTCCCCCTCCTTTGCAGCTTTTCTCCGCATCCTCTGCCAAGAATCCTTGGGCTCATCCTCACTCTCAGATAAGCTATCACTCTTTTCCTCTGTAGAGGAGGCAGGTCTGCTGGCAGAGGCGCAGGCCTTTCTGCTGACCGGCAATGCCTGGCGTTGAAGGCCTTTGGTAGCCCAAATGGCTTCCTTCCAGTTGGCCCCATGTCCGGTTCCAGTGATGTGGGAACTGGAAGAAGCTGGACTGGAGAAGGGGTCTGGAAGTGGAGAGGTGGAGCCTGCGCCGGGGAGGAGCTTTCTGATGACAGGGGAGGGACCCAATGCAGCGGTGGAATTCAACATTAAGGTGAGACCCGTCACAGAGGAGGCACCTGAAGCAAAGGTGGGAAATGGGGATGAAGGTGGGAGGGAATCTAAAATGGCGGTCTCTCTAACAGGAGTATTGCCATCTTGTGATTTATAGGAAGGAGGATTAGAACTAGGGAATGAAGGAATGTGGGTGAGGGAATATCTCAAGGCAGTATGGCCACTACCACCCTGAGGAGAGGACAGAAAAGGAGGGGAGATGGCAGACAGCAGATGGCTTGTCTGTGCCAAAGGGCGGGCGCCATCTCCCATCCTGTTCTCAGGGAACCTGGGTTCGGGAGCGTGAAGGGCGGGTTGAATAAACCAGGGAAAAGGGTTGGAACCATGAACTCCTTAAATGATCCTATAAATTGAATGAAACAACAGATAAAATTTCCCAACTTTTAAAACCCCTTGTGTTTGTAAAATATAAAACTTTTCCCCGACAGCATCCCAAAACGATAACTGATAGACAGAATCAACAGAGATATCAGGAAGCTCCTCAAATAACCATGAACAATCCCTTTTAAACTCCCTTCAGAAATATAACTCCCCTCTAAATTTAAAACTCTCCAAAACTTCACAAAAACATCCTTTTCAGCTTGGGAATGAGTATTTCCCGTAGCTGCCCCCAATGGAAGAGGGAATGCACACCCACAGGAACAGAAAATCAGACGCCCAAACCCCTGGGAGCTCTCTGCCACTCAGTCACTCACTCTCAGTCTCACAGGCACAATCTCCAGCCAATGTGGGGCTTGTGGGGAGCACCAGAGACAGCTTTCCCTTGCTTGTCCCCACCTGGCATCACTGCCTGCAGGGTTCTGTTCTAGCTGGAACCTGGGGACGCTTTCTCAGTTGTGTCCCTGACAGGGATCTCTTCAAAGTACAAGAAACTTCAGGGTTTCAACAGAACTGAGTTCTTGAGGGTTCTGTGACATCACTGAGGGGATGGTGACATCACAGAGCTGGCTGTAACATCCCAGAGCTGGCTGTGACATCCCAGAGTAGGATGTGAAGCCATAGAGCAGAGTCTGCCATGAGAGAGGGTGGCCCTGTGGCATCAGGGAGTGGGTTGTGACATCACCGGGTAGCTGTGTAACATCACAGAGAAGGCTGTGACATCACAGAACAGATTGTGACATCACAGGGTGACTTTGTGCCATCAGACTTCTGTGGCATCACAGCACTGCTGTATGACATCACAAGGGGACATAGAGTTGGTTCTGTGACATCACAGGGTCAGTGTGACATCACAGGGTCAGTGTGACATCACAAGGGCTGTGTGACATCACAGATGGCTGTGTGACATCACAGGGTCAGTGCGACATCACAGGGGCTGTGTGACATCACAGGGGCTGTGTGAGGTCACTGGGAAGGTCACTCTGCCCCGGCTCCCCTCACAGCTCCCCCCACAGCAGTCCAACCCTGCTCGTGCACAGCGGGGTCCCCTGTCCCCCCGGGTCCCCCCACCCCTGGCCCCGCAGCCTCCCCCAGAGGATGTTCCACGAGATCGACCCCCGAGCCTGACACAGGGACGGGGGGCCGGGGCCCTGGGGGTGGCACAGGGGGACAGGGACCCCCCGGCAGTGTCCCTGTGTCCCCCAGGACCAGAGCCTGGGCCAGGGCTCCTTCACCCTGTTACGAACGAGGGCTTGAGAGCGCTGAAAAAATCTCCAGCAAGGGATCAGCAAAAACCAGATTTAATATTAACCAACAGCAGCACAAAGTTCCTTGGCAAGAGTCACTCTGCTCCTGACTGGACACTTCAGGGACACCAGGGAAACAAAGCAACAACAAAACCAAACAGAAACCAGGCAATCAAACCAGAAATTAACCCAGAACTGTCCCTCTGTGTGTGTGTGTGACACAAGGACAGTGAGGGCAAGGATCAAAGGAATATGGCCTAAAAGCTTAACAGAGCTCAAACTTAACAGGACTTAACTTATATCTTAACCTTAACTGATACTTTCAACTTCACAATTTAGCAAAAGAGCAGAGCGTAACAGCATTCAACCTAAATAAAACCTTTTGACTTTGCAATTTTACAAAGGAATAAAACTTTACAATATTTTGCTTAGTTTATAACTTACACTAAAGGTAGCACCTTAGCAAAAGAACACCTTAGCAAAAGAACAACTCTTAGCAGCAATTAACTTCACTTAGGCCTTGTGATTTAACCTTTCCTACAGGCCTGACTGACTCAGCTATCCAAGGCGCTCAAACTCCTTAGAGAGCAGCATTTCTGCCACATTTCCCCAGCACAGGCACTCCTGTGTGCACATGGACACAAAGACTCAGTGCAAGGAACTTGTGAGCAATTCCCCTGAGGGCACGGAATGCTCAGTGAGGATGCTTTGGCATCTTCCCAGTGGGCAGAGTGCTAAGCCTGGAGGAGTGGGGGGATCGGCCCAGGCTCTGTCGTTGTTCAGGATCCCCAAGTGCAGCAAACGGGAGAGTTCCTGGCTGGGAAAGGCCCCACCCAGAGGGAGTCGCTGGCCCAGGAGAGCTCCAAGGGCTCCTTTTGGAGCGCTGTGTGCAGGGCCCCAAGAGAGGGGCTTCAGTCCCAGCAATGGTTCATCCTGGCCGCACTTGGCACCAACAGCTTTCTTTGGCAGGCTGAGAACAGGGATGTTTTGCCACGGAGGGAACAAAAACAGTTCCCAGGGCTTCTGCTAAAGGAACCAGGAGCTGGTTGGGCAGCAGCAGTGGCTGGAGCAGTGTTTGTGATGAGCTGCAGAGGAGCTGAGCCCAGGGGCTGTTGGCCAAGGCTGAGGCCCAAGGAGCATTTCTCAGCTGGCAGGGCGGCCTGAGAAGGGGAGGGGGGAATGCAGCAGCACAGGGCCATGGAACCAAGGGACCATTGTGACCCTGTGGAGCCTTGTGACACCAAGGGACCATTGTGACACTGTGGGACCCTGTGACAACAAGGGACCATTGTGACACTGTGGGGCCTCATGGAATCATGGAGAGCACTGTGACATTGCTGGGCCTCATGGATCCAAGGGGACTGTACTGACGCTGTGTGGCTCCATGGAATGTAGGGATCCTTGTGACACTGAGAGGCCTCATCAAAACAAGGGGCCATTGTGACAGCGTGGGGCTGCATGGAACCATGGAGACCATTTGGACACTTTGGGGTGTTATGGAACCAAGGGGCCATGGTGACACTGAGGGGCACCATGGAAACACAGAGACCATTGTGACACTCAGGGGACTCATGGAAATATGGAGACCATTGTGACAGCGTCGGGCTGCATGGAACCATGGAGACCATTCGGACACTTTGGGGTGGTATGGAACCAAGGGGCCATGGTGACACTGAGGGGCACCATGGAAACACAGAGACCATTGTGACACTCAGGGGACTCATGAAAACATGGAGATCATTGTGACGCTGTGAAGCCTCATGGAATCAGTGAGACCATTGTGATCCTGGGAGGACCATTGTGATATTGTGGAGCCTCATGAAACCACGAGGCCTTTGTGACACTGCAGGGCTGCATGGAACCAAAGGTCCATTGTGACACTGCAGGGCCTCCTGCCATCAGTGGTCCATTGTGACACTGGGCAACCAAAGGAGACCATTGTGACACTGCAGGGCTGCATGGAACCAAAGCTCCAGGGTGACACAGAGTGGCCTCCTGTCATCAGTGGTCCATAGTGACACTGCGGAGCCAAAGGAGACCATTGTGACACAGCAAAACCCCAGAGCCCAAAGGTCCATTGTGACATTCCAGACCTCATGGAACAGAGGAGTCCTGTGACATTGTGGGGCCTGGGGAGCCACAGAGACCATTGTGACACTGCAAGGGCTCATGGAATCCTTGGGACCATTGTGACACTGCGGGGCCTTATGACACCAGGGGGCCACTGTGACATTTTGGGACCCCATTGAACCTGGGGGCCAGTGACACTGCAAGTCTTCTTGCAATCAAGGGGCCATTGTGACACTGCTGGAACCCATGGAATCAAGTCACCATTAGGACACTGCGGGGCCCCATGGATCCAAGGAACCATTGTGACAATATGGAGCCCCATAAAACCAAGGAAACACAGAACAAGTCTGGCTGCTTTGGCCTCCCATAGACTGCCTGACTGGTCCAACTGACCTTTGCATGTTGAGTGTCACTTCTCATCTGCTGCTGAAACACTGAGGCTCTGTGTTTTCCTTCCCAATGGAAAAGAACTGCCCTTCTGCTCCAGGCGCCCATGGCCAGAATTGGGATTTCACCTCCAAAGGTCCTTATATCTAGGGATTCTTCCAATAGGAATATTGCCAGGACAAGTCTGGCAGGCAGTGGTTTCACAAGGGTCACCTCTCATCCGTCCCCAAAACATTGGGAAAGGCTCCATGCTCTCCTTCCTAAGGAAAGAACTGTCCTGCTTCTCCAGGTGCCCATGGCTGAGATTGGGTTTCCACCTCCAAAATTCCCTAAATCCAAACTCTGCAATTACTGACAAGTCTAGCTGGCCTTGGCCTGCTGAGGCTCTCACTTGCCTTCCAAACCTTGAGGCTCTGTGCTTTCCTTCCCATGGAAAAGAACTGTCCTTCTCAGCCAGGTGCCCATGGCCACAATTGGGATTTCACCTCCAACACTGCCTGTTGTGACAGACTGGAGGAGATCGTCTGCTCTAAACATTTTGTGTATGTGGGGGAGGAAGGGGCAGGTCCAGCCTTGCCCTGCCCTGTAAGCACAGCCCTTCCCTGCCCTGTGACCCCAAGGGGCCTCCAGTGGGTTTACAGTTTCTACCTGACCTGCGGCACACTGAACCCCAGCACTGCCATCCCACCCTGGGCACTGGGGCCCTCTTGGCTCTACTCAGTGCTGCTGCTGTACTCGGGGCACCCCAAACCCTGGTAGGGACCCGTGTCCCCGCACTCCAGGGATTGTGTGCGACTCACACTGCCCCGATCCTCCACGCACCCGGAGCTCCGTTCGGAGTTTGCGTGCCAATTCACCAATTCATCTGCCACCTTTACTCGAGTTTGGTGCACAGGAAAAACACCAAGCAGATATTCGTAAGAGGTCAAAATGACACAAAATTCTACTGGCAAAGTGCAAAAAATCAAGAACTTTGGAAGAGGATTTAACGCAACATCAAATTACACATAAAACACTTACCATAGCAGTAACTTCATTAACTTAGCCCATTTATCCTGGAAACATTAAAACATGCAAGCTGTTAGGGTATCCAAAAATGTTCCATAGAAAGAGCATTAGAAGGAGAAGAAAGAGAGAGAGACCGAAAGACAGAAGCTCTTTAGAAAGACACACATATGACTAACAGCTCCTAGGGTTCCAGTGTGGGTGCGACACAAACCCCAGGAGAAGGCAGAGTCCATACCAGGGGCTCACCTTGTGCTCTATGTTTTTAAGCCCCTGGGCCTTTGTGAGCCTCCCCCAGGTGGGATTTGTGATCACACAGGCAATCAGGGCTGGGTTAGCACTGTACCCACTGTGTGACTGATTGACAGCTCATCCCAGGGTGTCTCAGGACATTGATCTCATCCATCCTCTGACAGTGACTATGGTGACACAGGGGAACCTCATGGAACTGTGGGTCAGTTGTGACAATGTGGGTCCAAGGACACCACGGGAGATGTCATAGACAAGTAGAATAATGATAAAAGAAAAGCCTTTTGAAATGAAGCCTTGTTCAGCCATATCAATAGCTGGCCTATCATCTCTTCTGTGTGCAACTAAGCAATTACAAGTTCCCATATGAAGCTATTTTGAGAATGAGACTTTGTGACCATTCTATTCTGAGGGTGAAAAACAAATGCACCTGCAATAACAAGTAATTTGTCCCATGAGAATCAGTGAAGAGGTAAACAATACAATAGAGAGATTTGATGCACAAGTAAAATCTATTTTATTAACCAATAATCAACTAACTGATAAGAAATCTTTGAATGAACTAAAGGTGCACACAAGGTCTGTTAAACTGTGTAAAATGAGTTGTATGAATAAAGACTAAAGAGTTCTTCTCCATCTTAGCTTAGTCCTTTGGGATTTCAGTTCCCCCCTTCTTGACAGCTTTGGGTTCTCCCTTCTTTGGAGCTTTGGGTTCCGCCTTCTTTGGGTCTTTGTCTTCCTTCTTCTCTGAGATTTTGGTTTCCTTCCTCTCTGATACTTTGGTGTCCTTCTTCTCTGATGCTTTGATTTTCTTCCCTTCTGATGCTTTGCTTTCCTTCTTCTCTGGGATTTTGATTTCCTTCCTCTCTGGGATTTTGGTTTCCTTTTTTGGGATTTTGGTTTCCTTATTCTCTCGGGTCTTGGTTTTCCCCTTTGCTGGTATTGGAGGTTGCTTGCCAACAGAGACACTCTTCTTTCCCTTCTTCTGCCTCTCTTCCTCCTTCCTCCTCTCTTCCTCCTCTAAGGCTTTTGCCTCCTCCTGCTCAAGCTTTTGAGCTGGCTCCTTCAGCTCCCTTCTGCAGACAAAACAGAAAACATGGCTGAGAGTCCCACCAGAACCTTGGGCTCCCTAGTCCTGACTGGCCCTGCACTTCATTCCTTGACCCTGAGGCCATTTCCGTGAATTCTCCTCAACCCACAGAGGTTGGGAACATCCCAAGTGAGGGCATGGGTGGAAGGGGACCTCCAGGACCAGCCAAACCGGAGCTTTGCCATCATAAGGTGTTGACTGTGCCAGCTCCCTCTGAAGGCACAGCCAGACCCCTCCAGCCCCTGCCAAAGGCTGATCCAGCAGCTCTCTGCACTGGTGCCTGGAAACGCCCTTTGTCTCTTGGCTTCCCAGTTTAAAGCAGAGCACAGATTGCTGACATCTGCTTAGCTCTCCTACAGTTCTTACTCAGCTCATTCAGCCCCCTTCTCCCTGGGCATAGCTGAAGCATGATTTTAAAGAGTTCAGATTTCATCTGAGGGTTAGAAGCAATTCCCATTGATCAGGATGTAGGTTAGATAGGCAGACCATAGGTTAATGATTATGAGATGCTTAAGCTGGAGCTGATTGTTCTATTATTTACCATTAGGAGCTTCTTTCTAGAGGGAAGTGGAGGAAGTGAACTGTTATAAGAACATCTTGAAACCAGTAGAACAATGGTTAGCACCTGGGCTTGATGTCAATCAATCACTAAGCAGGGGACCTTGGATGGTGCCAGAGGGTCACAGAGACCTGATGAAGACATTCCTGACTTCATCCCTTAAGACCACTGACCCAATTCGAGACCACCAATCCAATTCAAGGGAAGAATTGCACAGGAGTGAAGGACCAATGACCTCATTTGAATACAGAGCAGGGATGGGAGGTGCTGGGGTTGTGCAGATGTATTTTATGTAAGATCTTGGGAAATAAAGAGAGGGCAAAGAACCTTGGACAACGCGGGCACGCCTTTTAGGGACGGCTCTGGTGCCGCCCACCGGTGTTAATAAACATCCCACTGTCTAACTTTAATTAGTTAGAGAGTCTCTGTCCGTGATCTTCGGTTTTAATGACTCCTAGCCTGCTCCTTCATGAGAACAATCCTATCAGTCAGAAAGCAAAGGCTGCAGGAACTCCTCTCCTGCAAGACAGGCTCTTGTCAGGCAGATTTCCTGCTGCAACCCAGCTGGGACCAAGCAAACCAGTGCTGGCTGCCATGGAAACCATTGGAAGCAGCCTCGTCCGTCTCCTCCCCATGAAACCAACTTCACTCTGGCCTGAAGAAGTCCTGATGCACAGGCTTGCTTTAAGCACCTCCACTCCCAGCTCCACACTTGTGCCTGTGTGTCCTAAGCTGGGCTGCCTTGCTGGAGCTGAGCTTCTCCTGTGCTTGCCTACAGCTGCAGCTGCAGGGGAGCCTAAAGGACAGGAGCTTTTCTGGCTGCTATGCCACCATAAGGAGAACCCTGGCAGATCAGCAGTGCAAGGACTTCATCTGTGGCAGGAGCAGGACCCAAAGCAAGGTTTGCTCTGTGCCCCACACCTGCCCATACCACAATCCCACTGTTCTGGTGAAGAAGGCAGATGATGAAGAAGATGCCACTCAACACCATGGACTTCAAGACACCTCTAGATGCGGTGCCAAGGCAAGCCCAGAGCCCAGCTCCCCACAGACAGCAGCTAAGCCAGGAGGGCTCGGCACTCAAATAGAGAAGAAGATGTTCTGTCTCAACAGAAGAAGGTCCTTCCTCTCTTGGCAGCCAGGGAGCTCAGAGTGGCCATCCCTGTGTTGCTGCTGGCCTTTGCTCTGCAGCTCCTCTGAGCTCAGAGGCCTTGGAGCAGGGAAGCCCTGCAGGGACAATAACCCATGGCAGAACAGGAACCCATGGAAGGCTGACTCACCTGTCCCTGAGAGGGGCCTGAGAGCCACAGCTGATCTCCTGGGGGCTCAGGGAGGAGTTGACACATGAGGCCTCCCTGGGCACCAGCACCTCGGAGGTGGAGCCTGCCTCCATGTGGCACAGCTCCGGGACATTGCAGGTGGTGTTGAGGTGGGCAGAGAAGGTGGAGGAGACCTGCTGGCTCTCTCCTGGCATGCAGCACACCTGGCAGTGGCAGGATATTGAAAGCCTGGATGGAAGACAGGAGAGATTGAGGTGTTGAGCATGGAAATGGATCCAATGGAGCATCTTGGAGCAAAGTGCAGCTGTAGCCAGAGGGGCCTATTCCCCAAACACTGCCAGAATCACCCTCACCTCATCCTGCATCCATGCCATTGACCAGTGCAGGGACCATGGGGAAAATCTTCTCCCATACTCACAGCTCAATGCATTAATTAGTACATTACATGAAAGTGAACTAGGATGTCTCCTGGCAGTAGAAATTCTCTCTGATGCACAACTTGCCTTTAAAAAGTTTTAAAACTACCTGCTTTTAGAAAAGGAGGAGACTCAGAGTGAGAGCTCTTGGAGCTGAGGGAAGGAGTCCAGCCCAGCTCATCTGACTCCTGAGGCTCTTCCCCTCTCTCTCTGATTTAAATGCTTCTTTCTCAAGGTGCTACAGCAAAAGCTCCTGCAAAAATTTCCTGTGGAGCACCTGAGGAGTTCCAGAGGGAGCAGTGCCCTCCACAGGTGCTGCACAGCGTCCTTGGGCAGCCCTGCAACGTGTCCTGCACGGCCTCTCCAACAAGCAGCTGCTCCAGCAGCACTTTGTGATGGGCCTGCAGGGATGGGAGGCCCCTCTGTGGCCAATGCTGAGGGCCCCCAGTGGCACTGGCAGCTCCAGCCCTGCTTGCCACACTGACAATGGGCAAGGGAGACAGATTCCCTCTTGCCTTCTCTGCTCCCAGGGCAGTGTGCGCCACGTCCAGGGAGCACCTGAATCCCTCCAAGCCTCGAGGCAGGTGAGGGTGCTCAGGAGTTGGTGCTGGCACCCAAAAAACAAGCCATTTTTTATGCTGGGAAGAAGAGACAGCCCCTCTGCAAAGTCTCCCTTTGTCAGACAGCTCCAGGGCCAGCAGTGCAATAGCAGCTCTGGGTGAAAGCAGAGCCCTGCAAACAGGGAGTCTGGCTGCTTTGGGAAGAGGCTCCATGGAGATCAGGATCATCCCAGCTTGCTCTGGGAGGGAAGCTGGAGGTGTTACCATTATAATGCAGAGAAAAGCCTCATCTTACATTGGGAAGGAAACAAGGCAAAAAATCCCACACTCAGCACAGGCCTGTAGGATCTGAGCCAGCTTCTCCAAGGAAAACTCTCCTATTTCTCCCTCCCCCTCAGCCCATGTCCAGCCACTGGCCCTGCTGCCCAGCCCACTGTCAGGGCACAGCACAGCAGGGCAGCAAAAAGGGAGCTCAGCATGAGCAGGACTTGGTGCTGGCAGGCTGGGGAGGCAAAGCAAGCAGTAGGTGTACAAGAAAATCTACCTTTGCTCCTGAAGAGTGGGTAAAATCCTGCACTTCTTTCAGGGCTCTGGCTGCCTCCTCCTTTCCAGTCCTGAAGTGCCTCCATCGAGTTGCTGCACAATCCAGACTGGTTCTCCTCTCCTTCGGTGGCTGGCGTTTGAATTTAGGTGGGTGGAGCTCATCTCTGGAAATAAAATAACTATGAACAGGGACCTGCAGTGGGAGGGAGGGAGGGACACCTGCATGAGCAGCTCCTGACCCGGATGCAGCCCCTGGCTGAGTGCTGGCACGTTGAACTGAGAAATGGTTTGATCCAGCCCTTCCCAATCCAGGCTGGGGCAGGTCTGTTCTAAAGGCAGCCCAGGGATGGCACTGAGGTGCTGCAGCAGCTGCAACTGCTTGCATTGAGCAACTACAGAGGACAGGCATTAACACCTGGTGGGGATGCAAAAAGCACAGTGGGAGAGGAAAAGACAGAGAAGGCAGCAAAAAGGTGAGATTTGAGACACCGAGGGGCAGACCCAGCCTGTGCCCAGCCAGCACAGCCCACCCAGTGCCCAAGGCCAGAAACTCGGCAGCTCCACCGGGGATTTATCAGGAATGTTCCCCTGACACCGCTGGGGGGTTGGTTGACATTTTACAACACTCCCAGGTGACTCAGGTCGCATTGCCCATCCATCCATCCATCCATCCATCCATCCATCCATCCATACATACATACATACATACATACATACATACACAGGCTGTGGTGCTGGGATCCTGCCAAGCTCTGCCAGCCTTGGGCTTGGGGAGATTTCTGCCAGCCGTCCTGAGCTTCGTAATTGTGCTCTCTGTTCCAGGAAGCAAGCAAGAAAGATTTTAAAAAACCCAAAACAAACCACAACAGACAAACCTAAAAACCTTCAACAGCTCAACCCTGCTCAAGTTTTTTCTTTAGGGACAGCTACCACTCTCCAGCTGAAATGCTGGGCTTTTGGGGAAAAAGAAAATTACATGTTCACCTCCAAATTGAAAAGGATTAAGGTAAGAGAACCTTTCAAACTAAAAATTATTGGCCCAAAGCTTTTATTTTTGCAAGAAATCTCTAGGTAAGACCAGCCTGACAGTTAAACAACTGGTTCTTCTGGTGGGGAGAAACCCTCCTCTTTAAGGGAAGCAGCCTGATAGTTGAAAGCAACTGTTTGGTTAACCTTCAGGCTCCCTGGCACAGCCTGCATTGCCTTTCCTTCCTGTTCACTGATTTACAGGCAGTGCCACGATGGCCCGGGTTCAGATGTTTGGTGCCATCCAGGGAATTTGGCATTGCCATTTCCATATGTTTTAATCAAAGTTTCAGTCCTTGCAAACACTCTTCAAATGCCAGCTTTCCTTTCTTTTACAGAAAGCTCAAGGTTCCCACAAGTCTTCTGACATCCTCTTTTGCACTCAGAGAGATGACATTTTCAAACAGATGTTTCCAAAGTTAACAGCATTTGAAAGAATAATGAACTCAAATGCCCCTGGATTCCAGCTTAGCCCAACTCCATTCTGTGTCAGACACTGAGATTCCCACCTCTAAGGCAGGAGCTGTTTGTGCCCCCCATCCCTCCTGTCCTTCTCCCCAGCAGCCCGTGCCTGTTTTCCCCGGCACAATCCCTGTCCCTGTGCACCCTGCCAGGAGCAGCTGCACACAGGCTCACATCTCCCCTTGCCCTCACCAGGGGGTTTCTCTCATCCCCGAACACGCCGATGAGAACGTTGGTGCGATGAGTGCCCAGGGCCTGCACTGCCACCACAACTGGGATCTCTGCTGTGCTCTGGGGCTGCACAATCCCACAGGGCTTGGGGCTGGAGTAGAGCACAGCAGAGTCCTCCTTGCGTTTCTGGAAGGGACACAATGAAACGCAGATTCAGAGGGACTTCTCAAGAAACTTTAGGCTCCTTAACATCCACCACAACAGCAACTTACACACACCTTTAAAACTCCCCAGGACAAAGGTCAAAGGCACAAACAAGATGCAAGTATTGTAGGTTTAGCACTCCCAGGGCATCCTGCAAGGAGGCTGCCAGCACAGGCACTGGTGTCTGTGGCTGCAGCAGCTTTTCACAACCCTCTAAGATCTCCCACAGGAAAACACCCTGACGACTAGAACATCAACTGTTTCCTCAGGAGCTTAAACTGCCTCCTCAAGTTTACAGCTGGGTAGGATCGTGTTCTCAGCAGATCTTTAAGACTGAATAGAAAGCAGCAAGGTCTTATCCAAACCCTTTGTTCCCCTAATAATCTCCTCAGGAATATTTGACAGGAGGAGGTGGATGTGATGCCAAACCTGGGGAATAAGCCCGTAGCAGCCAGGAAGGTGGCTGGGATTCCTAATGAGGATCTTCCTCTCGTAGGGCACCTTCAGGTGGCACTCATCACACAGCAGCACTGGGGAGGACACTTGGAGCTCAGGAACGAGACATCTGGGCAAAGAGATGACCCCAGGACAATCAGAGATACTGAGAGAATGGAGAATGCCTACCCCCAAAGATTGTGAAATGGAGCAGAACACATTGGTCACTGTCAAATGCACACTGAAGAGCCCTACAGGGATAAATTGCCTTCTACCTCTTCCCACTCCAACATGTCTTGTCAAGGAGGGGCAAACCCTGAGAGGCAGCACCCAGAGGCTGCCAAGTGCCCCAGGCAGAGCACTTTGCCCCACAGCTGCCTCAGCCCCTGCTTTACCCAAGAAGGCTTGCAAGGACTCCTGGAACAGTGCCAGTGACCCACGAGCTCTGGGGGAGCCTTGCCAACAAGGATCAGTGCTCCCTAAGGCTCAAGGAACACACAACTCCAGGGTCTCAGTAAAAATGACTCCCTTCTCTGCCATGGTGCTGTTGCCCTGCCTGAGAACTCAGCTCTTTGCCCCAGCCCTGGAGGGCACGAGACAGCAGCTGCCCCACAGAGGGGCTGATCAGCCCCTGCCAGGCCCTGCAGCTCCCTGGCTCCTTCACTGCACAGCTCCAGGCACTGCCTGGCCCCAGCTCCACCTGCTGTACACAATGGCAGCCCAGGCACTGCCTGGATGGCTCTGCCTGGCACAGGGAACAGCGCCAGGGAGCTGCATCCCTCTGGGCATCACACTGACACCCACAGCAGCACAGCAGCATGGAATTCTGCTGCAGCAACAACGACTTTTGCTCTCAACTCTGACGACATTAAAGCTCAAAATGGGAAGCAGAGGGAAGGACAAAAACTGGAGCTGACCTGCCACATCAAGGGCTGCTTTCCCCTTGTCAGACCTTGCCCTCCCCACTCTTGCTGGGAGCCACTTCCCCCCTGCCATGTGCCCCCACGGACAGAGCCAGAGCCTGACTCTCAGCAGCTGCTTGCTGTGGCCCAAACCAATGCACCGTGCTCACAACCAGCACAACCCCACCTCTTGCAGCCTGAAGGAGAGGAGGCCCTTGGGAAATTTGTTCCACCTCAAGCACCAAAAACCAGGCCAATCAATGATATCATTCCTGGTGCCTTTAGAAGAGGGCCCATGACCATGCTGGGCTGTGAGCAAACGTGCTTTTCACCACGGGCTGCTGCCCAAGCACTGCTGTTCTCGTGTCCAGCTGGCACAACATGAGGGCATTCAGCAGCACTTCTCCTTGGCAGCTGCAGCCAGCACAGCCTGGGCAAGGCAGTCCCTGGGGGAGGCCAGGCAAGGGCTGGTACCTGGCTGTGATGATCAGGGCTGCCACTCCCTTGCCAATACCCTCCAGGTCCACCAGCAACCTCCGGTAGAACTCCATCACCGTGTTGGAGCACAGGGTAACCTGGTGGAAGAGAAGAACAGTCAATGCTTCCTTACAGAAGCTCATTACCCACGGGTGATAACCTCCAGTTCCTGAGGGAGGATTTGGCCTTCATTCTTCTGCTGCTCCATGTGTAGAGCACAGTCTCAGAGTAACAAAAGCCTTCTGGCAATACCAGATTTGTTAAACACACCTTGCTATCAGGGCACAGGTCAGCTACATTAAAACATTAGACTACAGCTCCAGGCACCACTGCATTCAAATTATGGGGCCAATTTCTCATCTGACTACAAAGACATCCATGCAGAGGAAATCTGACTCGACCACAATGAGTTCAGCTTTACAGCAGGAGGCTGAGGGCAAAGTGTGGCCCAGCAGGTGCTGGGCAGTTCATGGCTGCCCTGGGAGCCTGGGCCCGGGCTGGCTCTGAGAACTCCGGCCCCACACCAGGAGTGGGGAACTGCCCCAGGGTGGGCATTGACCAGAGGCAGAACCCTCAGAACTGCCCCAGGGTGGGCATTGACCAGAGGCAGAACCCTCAGAACTGCCCCAGGGTGGGCATTGAACACAGGCAGAACCCTCAGAACTGCCCCAGGCTGGGCATTGACCACAGGCAGAACCCTCAGAGGCTCTTGCTCTATGCCACAAGAGACAAGCCACCAATGGGACCAGGCAGAGGAGAAAGGAGGAGGATCTCTGTCTTGAAGTTCCACAAGGAAGGGTTTATTCCAAGCAAAAGGATAAAAGTCAAAAGAGCCCTGGACACTCCTGTGCAAGGGCTTTTGTACAGATACAAATCAGGGGGTGAATACAAACAGCAAGCCAAAAGGGAATCCTCAGGGGAGCACTGAGGGGATTACATCAAGTGTCTGGGGCCACTTTGGGTAGGAGGGTGGGGAGGATGGCTCACATGGGCCAATGGAGCCTCCAGGAATAGGGGAATTCCAAAGGGGCATTGCAGACAGGGATTGGCTCCAGGTTAAATTGGCAAAGAAGGTTGGGGAACAAAAGGGGCTGGGTTTGACAGGCAGGGAAAGAGCTGGAACAAGGGGCAGGGAATGGCATGAGGGACAGCTTTGAGGGAAGGTAAATCCCAGGGGTAAACCAACTCGGGGAGAACACGGGGTACCACAGAACAAACCACTTAACAAGGAATCAATACAATAAATTTGAACCGCTACACATGGCTGCAGATTTTTTTGTCTCCACTGGAGCTTCCTGCAGTGAACACAAATCTTTCTGCTCCCCAGGAGGGGGGAAATGACACCACGAAGAAAAGCTCACTGCTTGATACAATGACATCTCTCTAACAGCCACCTTCTGCCCTCATCCTTGCTCTGCCCCGTTGCAATCAAATCAATCGCTCTCAAAAACACAAGAATGGCTTCAGGCCTTGACCAAAAGGTCTGTGAACTCAGGCATATGATTTTGGAAAGCAAACAGTGCTCTTTGAGGAACATCCTGAGTAAGCCAGCTAGCTGAGGCCTCCCAGCAGTGCAGATCCCGGGTCGGTGTCCCTGCGGATCTGATCCATGCTGTCCACAGCCGGCTGCGTGCCATCGTCCGACATGCGGAGCTGGAACGTCAGGGGCACCGCGGAGCTGTTGGTGAGGCGGCAGCGCTGCGTGTAGGGAAAGCCTGGGCAAGGACACAAATATCCATTCAGGCACCCAGCAGGGCATGATCCTGGGGACAAGATCCTGGCAGGATCAAAGTGGGATTGGAGTTGAGCTCTTTATGGTCTGAACTACAGCTCACCCAGAAGCTGCGTGAGGAATTAATCGTCACTTAGTTCCCTTTGACACAGATTCCAGACTGCAGCCTTGAAAATGCCCACTCCTAGCCCTGCTGAACACTGCAAGCTTCTCTCTTTGGGATGGGGACGAGCTCCCTCACCTGCCCCAAACCAGCGCCAGTTCTCTCTCAGTGATGAGTGTGCACCCAGACCCAGCATTTACTCTGAGAATTCAAGCTGTCCAATTCCCTGCTCAGCCTGCCAACACTGCCACCTTTTTCAAGACATATAAAGAGTGAGTTGTCAGTGAGAAGAAGCTACAGCAAAAGAAAGTGAGGATGGAATCAGGAACTAGAACGTGAGGCAAAGCACCCTAATGCAGCTTCTCTCTGCAGGATCCTTAAGGCATCTCTTGCTTTGGGCCAAACAGCTGAGCACGTGACAGCTCAGAGCCCACTCAACTGGGGGCACAGCCAAGCCTTGCTTTGAGATTAGCAATTAGGAACCAGGTCCCACCTCACCCAACAGACAGGGACATCACAGCCATGCTGCTCACTGAGAGTGCTGCCTGCAAGGGTTCACCCCACTTTGGCTCTGAGATTTGCTTTCCATCCTGCAAAGCAAAGCCAGAGATACAGCCACTGATGGTGGGGATGTCCTGCAGAGCGTGCAGGGCAGCCACAGCCTGCTCTGCACTGCACATCTGGCTGGGCTGGCCAGCTCTGTGGGGAGGAGACTTCTCCCCAGGCCTGCTCACCAAGAGCATCTGGGACACAGATGGGGAGAAAAAACAACTGCAGCTGCAGCCCAGAGCTTCTCTGTGCCCATCCAAGTGGCCACTGCCAGCTCCAGCAGGGACTCCAGCAGGGAGGCAAGAGAGGCACAAAAAGGACAAACCCAGATGTCAAAACCTCCAAGGAGACTGAGGCCAGCACATGCAGACAACAGTCAACAGTTACAAAGAAGCAAAGATACAACAGCTGCCTTCAGCCGAAGAGCCCTTTAGGAATGAAATTGGATTCAGCAGGATCAATCTCCTGCTTCAGAACCATATTTCCATCTCTTGCCTTTCGTGTTTCGTTCCTTCCAAAGGCAACTTGACAAGCGCCTCCGTGGTGATGCAGGCTGGGGAAGAAGCAGCTCAAAAAAGGCAATGAGTTTCCTTCAGAAGTTCATGAACTTCATTGTTCTGGCTTTAGGCTTGGCCGTGAATGTTGCCCTTGGTCTGGGAAGGGGGATAGGGGTTCTGGGAGGTTCTGGGGGGTTTTGGCCCTGGGCTGGGCTTTTCCCTTGGGGGTTTTGGGAGTTGTGGCGTGATGCCGTGGGCGGCTGTGCAGTGGGAGCTGAGGCTGGGCAGGGAGCGGAGCTTCCCTTCCTCCCGCTCGGGGGTCGCAGCTCGGCCGCTGCTGCTGCGGGAGGTTTGTGCTTGGCCCAGGGCTGCCCTGGCTGCAGCTCAGCGCTGGCACCGACCCTGCCTGCCTGTCCCGCTGCTGCTGCTGCTGGGCACTGCCCACATCCCCCTGCCCTCTGGGGCTCTGCAAAAGGAGCATTTCCTCCTTCCCTTCCCTTTCCGCACCGGCTGGGGGGGATCCCTGCCCTGCCAGAGCCCACAGCTCCTCCTGCTGTGACCAGACCTCCACCAAAGGGGAAAAACAGGACTTGGCATCTGGGAAATGTCTGTTCTTGCCTTCTTGTCTGTGCTCTCCTGAGATAGTCTAGCAAAGAACTGTTACTCCTTTTCCCACAGTTTTGCCTGGGAGCCGTGTCTTTTTAAAGGGATAATCATTTGGAGGGAGGGGATCATCCTTCCATTGCAGGAAGATTTCCACCTTCCTTGGCAGACATCTGTCCTTTATAGCAGCACAGACACACCAGAAAATACTGCCTTCCTATTCCTTGCTTCCATTGGATCTCACAATGGCAAAATGCCCCCTGAGGCAGCAGCAGCAGCCCTGCAGTTCACAGCCTGAAGCGGCTGCTGGGGCAGGGCAGGAGTGAGGGATGCTTTTCTGTTGGAAGGCACAGATCCCTGAGGCTGTGTCCCAGCCCAGGGAACACTCACCAAAGGAGATGTCCCCGAAGTCGAGCTCAGCGAGGTCGAAGTGTAAACTCGGTGCAGTGACGCTGCCCCTGCAGGCCGAGGACAGGGCAGGCAATGGCTCGGTTAAAGGCATTGCAAAGGTGCGGCTGTCGTGGCTCAGGGGCACAAAACCCGGGCTCAGGGCACCCTGGGTTTCCAACCAACACAGCCCCGTGTGCTCAGCACAGGGCCCTGGGCACAGGAGGCAGCTCAAGCCAAGGGGCAGCAGCCAACAGCCCCTGATGGGCTCTGGGCACAGGGCAGGCAGGAGAAGCCCCCGGGTTGCTGGGGGTCCCATGAAGGACCCTGAACACACACCCAGACATGGCTCCGTGCCTCAGTTTCCCCATCTGCAATGGCATGGACATCAAGGTGTCCCCACAAACTTCTGTAAGCAGCTCTTCCAGCCACAGCTTCCCTGCTTTGCTCCTTCTGAGCTGCAACTGCTGTTCCCATGGAGGAGCTTTCTCAAGAGAGTTTGACCCACACAATCATTACAGACACTGTTCTGAGACACGAGTCCAGGGCATTCCCAAACATCCTCTGAAAAGAGCAGCAACAGTTCTACCCAGGGCACAGATGAATCCTAGAGGAAAGGACCAGCTTGTCAGCAGTGCACCAGCTGGCACAGCCAAGAGCAAGAGCTTCAACAACCAAACTTGGCTGTCCTGAATCTAGCACAGCACCTCACCTGTCCTTCAACTCAGCCGACACACTCCAAAAGCCACCAACATCCACTGAAATCAGCACTTGAAGCTGCACAACATTCACCAGTTGATTTCATGGTTGATCCAATCAGTGCCCACTCTGCCTTTTGGTTCAAAATCAAGAACCAGTGAACTGTGTCCTCTATTGTATTCACAGGACTGCCCCTGGCTCTGCTCTGCACATCTCAACAAGAGACACCTGCCCTTGCTCAAGGAGCAAGCTGCTTATGCAGAAACACCCCATGGCCACTTTGGGGGAGGGACAGAGGAGAATCAATTATTTGATGGTGAAAGGTTACCTCTTGATTTCCAAATGAAAAAAGCAGCACTTTTCCTCCAAAAACGAAGGCAGCGTCACTGTTTCTCCACTATGGGCACACCTGCTCACCACATTTCTCTTTCTAAGGAAAACCTTCCTCGTTCTACTTTATCCATCTCCCTTATCTCATTGGTATCACCCAGTGCAGATTGCTTTCATTTCTTCACTGCCTGGAGCCAGTGCCGCCCAAGAGCAGCAGCCCAGCTCCAAAGCTGCAGAGCAGCCAGCATCAGCTCTCCTGCTTCCACTGCATTATCCTGCAGCACATGGCTCAGGCTGGCAGGGAAAGGCCTCACGCTGCTGTGGTGCTGAGCACTGAGCTCTGCCTCCCCTATGATCCGCCCTTCTCCCTTTGGCTGGGCCAGGATTGTCTCTTGCCCACGGGATGGTGCCCCAGTCCTTGGCACAGTTCCTGCTGCACAGTTCCTGACTCCCACATCAGCCCTTTGCTGGCTGTGCAAAGGAGGCACCAGAGCCCTCTGGGCACAGGAGCTGGGAGCACAGCTTGTGCCCCACAGCATGGCCATCAGAGGTGAGCTGAGGCTGCTGCTGCCCATCTGGCATGGAGTATTCACACAAGGTTTTACAAACACTGCTGCTGATGCAGAATCAGCCAGGCTGGCCCATCTGCAAAGCCCTGGGGGCCTTGCTGGGGGTTCAGGTGGGACATCCCAGAGCAGCTGCTGCCCAAAGCTGATCCATCCCACTGCCTGCCATGGCCCAAGGCACAGGGAGATCCCTGCAGGGAGGAGTCATTCCAGCTCCCAGCTACCACACAGGGCAGCAGGCAGCCTCACACTAAAGCAATGCCAGCAGCAGAGCAGAGATTCACACCTCAGAAAACACCTTTTTCCTCTGCTCCACCCCAAAAGGAGGTAGGTGGGGGATGTCCCCGAGAAAGCCACAGATGTGCCCACCCAGCACCCAGGGTCCTTACTTGATGGTCAGGATGGCAGGCACAGGAGATCCAGCCACACTGAACTGGAACTCCTCCTCAAAGCTCCCCAGCACGGTGGCACTGAAGGAGATCTGCACAGCCTGGCTCCCACCTGCTGCAATGATGCCCTCCTCGGGGGCAAACTTGAAACACAAACCCACATTTGTGGCTGAAGGGAGACAGGTGAAGGGAGCATCAATAGCTCCTTGGTTCATCAGTTTCACCTGCAGCAGCAAGAAAGCAAAATGGAAATACGTGTGGAATCTTCCCTTCTTGTGAGTTATTGTCTAATGATGCAATGAACACCCAGAAAAGGCAGAAGATGCTTTGTGCTGCTGAATGGCAGAAGTCCAAAGATACAACAGGACAAGTTCTGCCTTTGGGTTTTCACGCAGAGCAGTGGCAACTCCACAGAACTGCAGTCACCCTGGGCTTATCCCATGGACACAGAGCAGTGCCCCTCTGCTCAGCAGCACCAAGCGCATTGAGAGCTGGCCCTGAGAGCAACGTGGGCTGATTGCAGCTGCGTAGGGAATCACCCCAGAGCTGCTGCTGCCCCAGTGAGCACAGCTCCAACAGCACCATCTGCTCATTCACCTTTTCCCAGACCATGAAAACAATATATTGAGAATGAGGCATCAGCATCAAAACGTACAGACAGCACCATCTTTTGGTGAGAAAATTCAGCGTCTTTCCCATCCACAGCACAAGATTTTGAAAGTGTCGGCCATGATGCAGCGCCTCATGAAGTTTTTGCAAGCTTGACTCTAGTGGGGGGGAGGCAAATAGGTAGAAAAAAACCTTTGCTTTATTCCCAGGAACACTTTTCTCTTTCTAGAGCCAGAGATGCACCGAGGCTGAAGTGTGGTGAGGGACTGGTCAGCAAGGGAGAGAACTCCCAAGGCTTTCCTGTGATTGCAGCAATAAGCAGAAGACACTTGGCTGGGAGCTGTTGGCAGTGGGCTGAAGCTCAAAGGCAGCCAGTTTGTTGCAGCTGCTTCTGCACAGCCCAGTCCAAAGGTGCCTTGTGTCTGGCACTGCCACAAAAGCCTCTGAACATGCAGCTTTTGGAGCCAGCGATGGTTTCATGTGCCAAGGAGTTGTTTTGCAGGAAGCCTCCCAGCTGATCCCTAAGGAAGGCTGCCCAAAAGCAGGGACTGGGGCTTCAGGAACAACTGACACACCTTTGTGATCCCCCAGATTTCAGCAGTCCATCAAATATTCCCTGCTCACAGCTGCCCAGGTTGGCAGCAATTCCACAGCTGCACCAGGCTTGCTGCTGCCTCAGGAGCCATCAGCATCCATCCCAAGCCCTGCTGCTCACCTCATAGACATGGGGGGTGTTGACGAAAACGTTCCCAAGGTTCAGAGTAGGAGAGCTGAGTTCAACCAAGGGTCCTTGGCCTTCCCCTCTGAGCTGCAGGGGCAGCCTGCTCTCACAGCCTGGGGAGAGATGTCCATTGCAGTACAATCATTCCCTCTGCTCCACTGCATTTTCCAGGCTGCCTCAGTGCTAGTCCCCGACTCTGAGCTGGATGCAACCAGCTCCTGATGCTGCAGGAGAAGATATGCACCCTTCTCTTCCCTCAGGACATATCCCCTGAGGCTGACTTGCAATTTCTAACCCGTTTCCTGGGCTGCTTTCCAATTTGAGCCACCAGTTTGCTGAGTTTAAAACATCTCTGGTGCCTGTAGTGACAGGCCATGGAGTTATGGGTAGAAATGGAGAGAAAGGAGATTTAGGCAAGATATTAGGGAAGAAATTTTCCCTGTGAGGGTGGTGAGGCACTGGAGCAGGTTCCCCAGGGACGTTGTGGAGGTTCCAGCCCTGAAAGTGTTCCAAGCCAGGCTGGATGGGGCTTGGAGCACCCTGCTCTAGAGGTAGTTGTCCCTGCCCATGGCAGGGGCCTTGGGACTAGATGATCTCTAAGGTCCATTCCATCCTTACCATACTGTGATTCTGTGGTTTCCTTCCCATGCACCTAGAGGAGCTTTGAAATCCATTCAGTGCAGGCACAAAGCTCCTACAGAGTTTGGCAATTCCCAAACTCCCTGGCCCAGGAGCACAGGACTTTGTTGCCCAAGTGCTCCCCTTGTGACACTCAGCACTGTGTTCTATTGCCACAGACTGAGAGCTGCAAGGTGACAACTGCCACACAGGGAGAGAAGCAGCTGCTGGCCAAGGCTTCTCCCTCTACCAACAGCCCGGGCTCAGGGGGGCTCAGCCCCCTCTGCTCTGCTGCTGTCTGGGCACTGGGAGGTGATCCAGGCTCAGGGAGCCCATTTCTAACTCAGCTCCTGCTTCCTGATGATGGATCCATGGCAAATGGAGCCATCCTGGAGGCCAGGGGCCTGCAGGGGCTGAGTGCTTGTTCACTAAAGCTGTTCTGCTCTGCAGCTCTCTGGCCTTTGAGGGAAGGCTGGCAAAGCCATGGCATGAAAACCTCTCCCTGCACTGCCTGGGCTGTTCTGGGATCACTCAGGCACACACAGCATTCTGAGCCCTGGCCTGGCACGGGAGACTCCCTGGGAGCTGCAGGGCCAGGGGGGATGTGCCAGCACTGCCCTGCTGACCAGGGACTCTTCCCAGCACTTCCATGGGAGCCCAGCGGGCTCAGGCTGGCACCATGGCTTCACTGAGGGGGAGAGAGGCAGGGCAAAGGAGCTGCACCTGAGATGCTGCAGTAAGCCACACTTCCATACTCCAGTGCTTCCAGGGGTTTGAAGGTCACCTTGATTTCAGCTGAACAATTCGGCCCGATTTCTCCCTCCTACAGCAGAAAGAGACAGCAAAACATTGCTTTGCAAACTTCACATTGCTTGTTTTCACCACCCTCCTGTAAGCCTTTGTTTAGAGCATCAGTGATGAGTGAACAACACAAGGAGCCAAGGAAACACTCCAAACCCAGCCCAACACAGCTCTCAATGCTCAGCTGATCAGCTCCCACTCTCCACAATATTCCTGCTGCTCTGACACAAGCTCTTGGGCACATCATGCTGCTGTCAGCTACAGTGGGATGCAACTGCCACTGTGCCCTGCTGGCTCTTGGCCTTAGATGGGCCATAGCTGTAACCAAGAAGAGAACATGATCCCCTTCCTTGCAAATAAAAATATTAGTTTAACCTGTATTGAAAGAAAGCAGAGGCTGGCATTATTCTAGGGTTTACTCCAAGATGAGAAGGGATGTTGCACTGTGCACACACCAGGCATTCATCATCTCTCACAATGCCAGTACTCAGAATCAAGGCTCTGGTTGATGGCAGCATGTGGCAGTTTGCTTGCATCACCAGAAAAGGACAAGGTTTTCTGTCCCTGTGTGCAGGACAACTCCAAAGGCCCATTTCAACCTTCCACCCTTGTGTCCAGGCTCAGAGATGATGCTGGAAGGGACACTCAGAAATAGTGCAAGGCATGGTTACAGGAGGGGATTGGCATTTCTGTCATTAACCTTGGGCTGAATTTGGCCTCCTTTTGCCAGGGAACAATTGCAAGCTCCAGGTCAGTGTGTGAGCTGGCAGTGCTCCAACAGCCTCTGCTGAGCCCCACGTGTGGGGGGAGCCCCTGTCTACAAGAACTGCTCCCTGGGACACTGACAGGACACGCAGGCAGTGCCTTGAGCTCCAGCCTGGCAGCAGAGCTGGGCTTTGTCAGGCTCCCAGCCCTGCCTGGAGCCTGCAGGGCACAAATGCTTTCAGCAGCGAGCCCTGCAGCCTCACCGGAAACTCCATGTCCTCCCTGCCAGCACATGGGGCCAGCTGAGGATCTGCCCAGTGACCGCAGCCGGGGAAGGGGTGAGTGTAGGGAGTAGGGTGGGTGGGAGGAGGAGGAGGAGGTGAAGGAGGAAGAGAAAGTTCTCAGCTATCACTTACCATTGGCTCAATGAAAAAAATGTCATCAGAGAACAGCATGGGGTCTTCTTGCACCTTTGCCATCTTCTCCTGGACCGTGCTGCTCAGGAGGGCACTGTGATCTCCACAAGAGCCCTTCACCTTCTCCATTTCTTTCTCCTCTGGGAAGTTTTCCTGAGACACCTCTTTCGGCAGCCACAACAAACACTTCCTGCAGCCCCAGGGAGAGACAAGGCCAGCAGATGGTTTCATGAGCCACAGATTTGCAGAGAGAAGTGTGAGCGCAGGAGAGCAAAGCACTTGATGAGGAGCAGCAGCAGCTCCCCAGCAAAGGCTGAGCCCAAGCCACGAGGGTCCCACAGGGATCAGAGGACAACTTGCTGTTCCCTGGCCCAGCAGGGAGTTTCACTCCACACTTGCAAGCTCAGCAGAGGTTTCCAAAGCCAGCATCCCTCCAGAGAACCTCCTGCCTCAAAGCCTCTGCCACAGCTGAGGGAGAATCTACCAGCCATTTCAAGTGGCTTTTCCTCCCACTCAGCTGCTCGGGGGGGCACAGAAAGATAACAGAGCACCCACTGCAGCATTTCCCTGCCAAGGGGAGACAAAGCTGGCTTGCAGCTACGTGTTACCAGCATCACTCTCTGTTTCTTCCATTTTGGACCTACCCAGTTCCCTACTCTGCCTTTCACAGGAGCATCCCAGAGAACTTCCACAGGAAATTGATGAATTCAGGCACCGAATCCCTTCAGGGACATTCAAGTTTTTATATGTAATATGCATGAAAACAGAGCCTCTGAGAGGGGAAGGAACTTTGTTGTGCAGGAGGGAGACAGCAAACTCCTAGAGAGACCTTTTCATGAGCCAGAGCTTTTTGGATCCCATCCCAGTGCATGGCACTAGAATGTCCTGAGAGGGAAAGGACCCTGCACTATCTTCTCTCACAAAAAATCCTTTCTGCTCTGAGAGCTCAAAACCTCTCTGACAGCAGCACAGGGACACACAACCAGCCCGCATGGGCAAGGAGCTTTTGAAGGAACTAAGGGGAAAAAAGAGGGTGTGTCACCTTTGGAAAGAGGGACTGGCAACTCAGGAAATGTTTAACGATGTTGCCAGGTCATGTAGAAAGAAGAGAAGAGAGACAAGAGCCCAATTAGGACCTGAGGAAATCCAGTCATCACAATCAACCTTTCCTTCCCAAAATGCCATCCCTGGTTGGAGTATAAATGACCTGGAATGCTGAGTGATGAGCTCCTGAAGCCCAGGGACACACACCCCAGTGCCGGGCATGGTTTACTCGGCCTTAACCATTCAAAAGCACCAACATCCCCTGAGGCCACATGTTAGCTCAGTCTTGGGCCTGAATCTCACTGAAATGCATCTTTCAAACCAACCTCCTCTTTTCTTCATTCTCTTCTTCCTCAGTAGCAAAAGCCTTCCACTGGAAGTGGGCTGTGATGTTACTCCTGTTTTCAATGAACAGGGTTCTGTGGCTTGATATGGTGGTGAAAGTCTTGTCAAGCTCCACGGAATTTGTGCTCAGCCCAACGTTGACATCTACAGCTTCTCCCTGGAGCTTTGTGTGGATTCTTTCTTCACCTGGAACAAAGCAAAGGGGAGTCTTTGCTCAGCTCACTGGCGGATGGAAGCACAAGGAACAGAGCAAGGCACAGGGCACAGAAGAAAGTGTCCCAGTTTTGTGCTGAAGGAGCAGTTCTGTGGACCACTCCATTGATCACATCCTTCAGCTCTGTGTGTACAGCATGAGGATGTCCTGGGCACCTCCTCAAACACCTTATTTCTGAGGGTGTTTGTAGAGATTTGGCCCCAAGGTGACAGGATGGACAGGGAGATTGGTCCATGTGCTCCGGTGACCCACTCAGATCACCAGGATTTCTGCATCCAAGTCCTTCACGTGACAGGGCTGAGGAGCCCTGCTCAGTCCTGCCTTGCCCAGGCTCTCGCCGGGCATCCCAGGAGACTCCTGTCTCTCCTGATCCCTTGGATCCCTTCTTGCTGACCAGCAAATATGCCTGGGGGCAGGTGGGCAGCAAAAGGAGGCCCAGAGGAACAAGTGAGGTGACAGCCCACAGCAGGAGGGGACACAGGTGAGGAAACACAACCAGCCTGGCTCTGCAATGTGACAAACCACTACAGAATGAGCACCATGAAAATCATCTCCCTGTCCAAACCCACAGCCACATCAGTCTTTAAATATTTTATACTGTTCTGATCTGAAAAACCAAGCTGGAGCATTGCAAATCAAATAAGAAAGGGACAAAGGAAAGATTAGTGAGTACAGAGCAGTTCCTACATTAAGACTGAATGGGATCCCTCAGTCTAGAAATCAAATGGGAGATAGATGTGAGAGGTTTGTAACAGCTTGAACAGCCTGGGAAATGGGGACAGGGAAAAATTTGTTTTGATTTGTAAGAAAAAAAAGGAACTTGAGGGCCTGAAAATGTTATTAGGCAGAAACTACATCTATGTGTAAGGGCCACATAGAGAAAGGGTCCTTGGCAAGCCAGTGGAGAAGCAGCATATGGGACAGAGGTGTGCAAGAAACCCATTGCATTGGAGAGAGTCTGATGGAGACCTCACCTACAGCACTGCCCAGGAATCAAATAAAACTTCACCCAGGCATAGCCACATGGGAGTGGAGAATCAGAGTTCCGCCTTCCTCCACTCAGCAAGTCCCAGCAAAACAGCAGTCAAAAATCTTTGCCTTTCTCAAGCCCCTAAACACCAAGGAGTTCTCAGTTTGCTTTGGGGTAAAGGTGAACAGGGCAGGCACCTCTGGAGGGAATGCAGGGGATGGACAGCAGGCAGCCATGTGCAGAACTGTCCTGTGCCCTGCAGGGCCCAGCACTCACCTGAGCTGCAGCACACGGCCAGGGAGCCGCAATGGGCACCGCTGGCCAGCGGGTGAAATGCCACTGTCACCTGCACGGTGTCACCAGCGCCCAGAGCTCCTGTGGCCGGCACCACGGAGAAAGGACTGCAACACAGAGAGAGGGGTCAGGCCTGGGGGACACCTGGCCATGAGATTCCTGCTGCACTGCAGCTCCCTGCAGCGCCCTTGGCCAAGCAGGGAGCAAACCAAGCACAGGCAGCACAAGAGACAGAACAGACAGGATCACAAACAGCCACCGAGCCACTGCTGACAAGATCCAGCCCTCACAAGATCCTGGGGGGAAAATGACCTCAGCTCCCCATACTCTGCATCCAGCTCTCTGCAATGAGCCTCAAGGCTCCCACTGCCAGCAATCCCATCAGAGAATGGTTTGTGAAAAGCACAGAGAGGGTTCAGAGCTATTTGCATGCACAACTTGACACTGACTGCCTCAGGAATTTCTCTTTTCCTGCTGCCTATAAAACTCATCTCAAGAGATGAAAATGTTAGGGCACTCCCTGTCCTGGGAGATTACACCCTAGGAATCAGACAAGGAGAAGGAACTTTTCCCTGAAGACCAAGGAATAGTTCCTGTTGAATTTGCAGTGTGCTTCTTTGGTTTATTTTACCTTGAAATCATCGTGATTTAGCCTAAAAGGGGCAACTTTTCTAAGCATTTCAATGAAAGCTGCTCTAAGAAAAGGAGCAATCAAAACTCTGAAAGAGTGCAAATGCAGATTAGAGCAATACAGTGACATGGAAACCCAATAGGATGATGCCATTTACAGTCTGAAGGGTCCAATCCCAGCTAAATGAAGCACCATGAGCAGGAGCACATCAAGGAAGCAGAACAGGAGGTTTCTGTGTGTTTACCAGCAATGCAGTCTGGGACTCTGGGCTGTCATGCAGGCTGGTAACTGTTTGCTTGGCCCAGCAGAGAAACTCTGTGCAATGCGTTGGAAATAATGATGCAGATGTGTTGGTGCACTTTGGATTTAACAGGAGCAATCAGGATTTAGTCACCAGGTAAACAGCTCTTGCCTGACAAACACAAGACTCTGTGCTTTGATGCTCAGGGACAGCTCAGGGGAAATGTGCTTCTGCCCAGCAGCTGCTGGGCTTTGTGCCCTTCTACAGCCCCAGCGAGGAAACAAAAGTTCCTGGCCTTGGTGCTTTGTTGCTGGTCAATCTGTCACTTCAGATGTGTTCTGGGGACTTTGCTGATGAATGCATCACACACAAAAACAAAGAGAACATCCGCCAAGCTGAACTTTGTTCATGTCAGTAGTAACAGCTGATGAACTCGCTTCAGGTTCTGCTCATTAAGGACCTCTTGCTGTAATTATGGGCTGACCTGTTCCCATTGCCACTGGTGAGAACATCACTGCTGGCTGATGGAGAAGCCTTGGGCCAGCAATGTTCATGTGCTGGACGTGAGACTTTGGAGGGAGGGGAGGAAAGACAAGGCCCCAGCAGCCCCAGAGCCAGATCAGTGCTCGTGCTCCTGCATCTGCCCCGGGGCTGATGCCAGCACGGCTGCAGCTCTGCTGGGGCTGGGGGGATCAGGGCCTGCTGGGGGCAAGGCACAGCATTCTGTTCTTAGTCTTTGGCCAGAAATTTCACTGCCATAGAGAAACTGCCAGTTAGGGGAATCCGTGGCCACGCTTCAGCACTACCTTCCATTCCATTCCCTTCCCACTCCTGCCCCATGTTACATGCTCCTGCCTTCAGGTGGCAGGATGGGAATAACATTCCAGGGATGACTTCAGGGCTTGCCTGAGAAAGAAGGTGTCTTCTTCTTTTCAAATTATCAGGAGAAGAGGATCCAGCCAAGTTCAGGACTCAGCTGTCAGGACTGGAAAACTGAGTGCAAATCAGCCCCCGCATCTCCTCCATCCCTGGGCTGTACCCACCAGACTCCTCTGTTCCTGCTGTAGCACTCATCTCTCACACACACCTGGCTCCCCAAGACCTAAAGACACAAGCTCCACAGCTAAACTTAACTCCTCTGAATTTCAGCCAACATCACTAAACTGCTCCCTGAGCCCACAGCTAGAAGAGCTGTGAAGGAGACATCCCTGACACTGTAAGAACCAAAGGAAAATAACTGCCAAGAGATAGGCCTGAAAAGCTAAATTTTGGGCTTTTCTCTGTTAATTGTGAGCTGCTCCTTAAGACACTTCTCATCCTGTTAGATCCATCCTCTCAATGAATCACTACTGCACCTGACAGGCAGTAAAGATAAGGTATGGAGGGGTTTTAAAAGGTTGTTTTCTTCTGCTTTTATAACTAGGTCCATTGACATGTTTGTTTCCTTGTATGGCATCTAAAGACAGGTCCATGTCTCCCAATGGCACCTTGCAACCCCCAGACACTGCTCTTGCTTTGAGCAGTGTGTTTGCTCAGATGATTTCCAGAGGTCCCCTCCAGGACCACTGCAAAGCCACGTGCCTGTGGCCTCCCAGAGAATGGCTCTGTTTGGCTGACAGTGCTGAGCAAGCATTTCAGAAGCTGCTTGTGCTCAGCAGGGTGCAAGCCAGCTCCCAACATGTTCCAGCAGCCTCCAGGAAATCTGGGACACAGAAAGCTCCAAGGCCACTGAAAGCAAGAGCAGATGCCTTCCATCCTGCTCACTTCCAGCCAGGCTGCAGGGCAGCAGATCTGATGCTTGGTTCCTTCTGTAGCTCTTTCCCAACTCCGCTCTCACCCAAAGCTGTTTGCACAGGGACAGATGAGCTGCCTCACCTCTGGGTGCTCAGCTGGTACCGAGCTGCCCGGGCATCGACATTGCGCACCAGCAGAGTCTGCTGGGTGCTGACCTGGACCTGACACTTGGAGAAGTCCAGCTGGGCAGGGAAGTCCAGCACAGCTCGGGCACCAATGGCCCGAATTGGCACAACGATCCTTTCCCTTGCAGTGAGGCACACCAGCTCATGGCAATAATCCTGCAGGAAAAGAAACTGGCTCAGCACAGGACATTTAGTGCCATCCCCATGGCAGAAGAAAAACCATTTCCTATACCCCTTCAAGGCCATCAATTTACCTATTGCACCCTCAAATGAACACGAAGTTCTACTACTATGTCACATTTTAAAGGCACCAGTGCATTTTGCAAAATCTGTCTCAGTGGCATTCAGCTCTTGTGTCACTTGGGTCATACAGATAACAACCCTAGGCCACCATCATTTTTACTCTAAACTTTAATGATGTTAAAGAATTCCTAAGCCCCTTCTAAGCAACATGGAGCTGGGGAACACAGGACATTGCTCTTTAATCTTCTGTATTCCCACTGTCTGAGAATAGGACAAAGTGTTCAACTGACTCTAAGCAGCAAAAGGAAGAGGAGAAAACAGCTGCACCCAAAGACATCCTGCACCTCTGGCTTGGTGCAGAAACATCGGTTGGCTCACAACTCCCCTCTAACTTTGCCTGTCCAACCAAGTCAGGAGAAGAACAGTGCTAAGAGGTAGCAGGATGCTGTTGGAAAGGGCCTCTCTTTGTTTCCCTGCCAGGCTTCCTCCCTTCCATGCCATGCCCTCAACCCTTCTGTATGAACAAGCCTCCAGATCAGAACATGAACCCTCCAGATCCCAGCACTGAGATCAGACTTGCCAGGGCCTCAGCACTGCTGTTCAAACCTCCCCACAAAAGCAGCTTTGGCACAGAATGGGTGCCAGCTGACAGAGCAAGCACAGCGACAGGCATGAAGACAGAGCCCCAGCAGTGTCACTGCCACGGGCTCTGGGCTCACAGCTCTGCCTGCAGCTTGTACCTGCCCTACACCAGCTCCTGCAGGCAGGTGTCCAAGTCCCCTGCAGCTCAGCAACCTCCTGCAGACCAAGGGCACCCAGAGCCCAGTGTGCCTGTGCCAGGCCGGGCTCACGGGCACAGCACGTCCTCTGCCCTGGCCCTGCAGCTGTGCCATGCTCACTTGTGCTCTGGGACAGCACAGCTGCAAGGCTGCACAACAGAGGGGCTGAAAAAGCACCGGCTTTGCTCCAGCCTAGGGGCACGCAGGGAAGCTGTTGGCAGTCCAGGAAGGAGGAAAGCTCTCTGACCTCTTTGTTCCTCTGGTGTTTTCCATCAGAATGATACCCCTTCCACTGGACCTAGAGATGGCCCAACATCTATCAACAGCCCTCTGTCATTTTCATCCTGTTTCCTGTTCATCTTCCCTTGGCAATGCTCAGCAATGTGCAGGGAGGGGAAGCAGAGCCTGTCAGGCCTGGCTGCAGTGCCTGCCAGCAGTGCCAAGGTGTGACTGGCTGCAGGCTGCCTGCCCACGCCTGGAGCCCAGCTCACAGCATGCAATGGACTGGAGCCAGAGTGCAGGGAAAACAATGGCTGTGGAGATCATTGTGTGCTTTGGCTCCTCCAGCCTCACCTGGTTCTTGCTGGGGGTGAAGCGGATGCGCACAGGGGCAGAGGCGCCCGGCGGCACGGCACGGTACGCATCGCTGGAGCTCACCAGCTGGAAGTAAGGTGAGCTCTTCATGGAGACCTTCACCACGTGAAGAAACTGCAGCAAAGACATGAAATTATCATTTTGCCACTTGTGGAAACAGGACGAGAGGAGACCTGTCCATGCCCTGCTAACATCCCTCCCTTGACCCTTTTCCAAAGCACTTTCAGCTGAGCAGGCACAGGCACATCATTCACAAGGCTGAACTTGAATCCCTTCTCTCTGGCTCCAGCATTTGGCCAGGGGCATGGGGCAGTGCCTGCTGGGAAGGAAGGGCTGAGCAGGTCAGCGCCAGCAGGATGGAGACACAGCACCTGAACCAAGTCACCTGCATATTCAACAAGGCCAAAAACCTGCTGGCTTCTGCCTGCACACAGGCATCAAGTTGTCATGTTCCAGAGGGGGAATGTGCTACCTAAAAGCAAACCAGCACATTACTGTGGGGCAAGGAAGAAATTCCCTTCCAGCAGATCAGGTTTGGGTAGGGACCTTCTGGGGATACAGTCAGGCAGGCAGAGCAGCAAGACAGGAGACCAAACACTGTGGTCTTACTGGGAATAAAAGCAAACCTGAAAAGCAAAAGAAGGAATGAACACAGCAAGACAATCCCTAAAACAAGGAGATGGCAAAGAGAATTTAAATGGGCAGTAAAGCAGCAAGGAAGAATCATAAAACCATGAGAGCAACCAGCTTGCCAAAAGTGACAGAAACACAGACAGGCCGTGTCTATTGACCATGGGGCTTCAGAGGCATTTTCTGCCTGGAGAAACAGGACCAGCACTGACTGACAGTGTGGTTCCAGTATGCAAAGCCAATCTTGGCTCTCCAGGGCTTCCTGCTGCCTGTACAGGCAAGCTGGGCTGCTGGGCATTCCTGCCTGCAGCCAGCAGGCCAGGTTCTGCCCTCTGGGGCTCACAGACAGAGCACACATGCATTTTCTAGCACACTGATATCATCAACCCCTGAGCACCAAAATGCTCTCCAAAAGTCTAAACCAGATGATTTGGACTCCCTCCTGTCTCCTCCCACCAGCCCACTCTTGGCACAAGCCTCACTTGAGAAAATGTTTCCCTGACTGAAATTCAAATGGTCTCAAGTTTTCCTCTTTACAGTGGAACACAACTGACAGTTTTCAACTGTTTCCCTCTCAGCTCTCTTGGGAAACTGCAAAACAATCCCAATTTCTTCAGCTGAAGGTGGAAACCTCCAGGAGCACATGGCTTTGGATGTGCTGTGCTTCTGCAAAGGGAAAGCAGCGCACCGTGTTGCTTTTGGAAAAGCTGAGCAGAGCTGGATGAAGCTGAGCAGGAGCCTCAAGTGGCACCTAAAGGCCTCTCACTGCTTCTGCTCCATCACTCTGATTGCAGGGCTCTTGCAGAACACGGCTCCTGCAGGGCCAATGCCATTAATGAGAAGTGATTCCAGCATAAAGTGCAGAAGGCTCAGCCCCTGAGCTTTGCCTGTGAGCTGCACAAAGGGAGCCAAACTGGCTGACAGAGGCAGAGATTCCTACCAGGAGCCAAGATTAACCAAGGACACACAGGGTGTGCTATAGACCCAAGGCAAAGCATGAGAGCAGGTAAGAACTGTACAGCCCTCAACATTCCTGTCAATCCAGAGCTTTCAAGAGAAGGAAACTCCTTTGGGATAGACACCATCAACGCCTGGCCAAAATCTGGGGACAATTCCCAGCAGGAAGATTTCCACCATCTTGCAGAAGAAGGTGCTGAGACATTTTCTTCTGCATGTGCTGCAGCACATAACTTGCTTTGCTCTACACTGAGGGAATGACAGCACTCTCCTCTTCCAGCAGAGTGTTAAAGCTTCGCGTGCCAACACTTACCTTGTCCTTATTCATGAGAGACAGCACCATTTCAGAGACCTCCCGAGCGACGAAGTTCTGAAATACCAGCTCTGGTGGGGAAACCCCAAACCAGCTCTGTTTCGGGGCAGCTGACGGCAGCTGGAGAGGAGAGAGAGCAGGGAGAGCTTCAGCTGCTGGGAGGATGGTTCATGCAGGAGAATCTTCCACTGATCCCCAGTGAAGTACAGACTCTGGGGGAGCACGTCTGCCCGGCCCACACTGGGCAAACAGTGGCTCACCCACCTCTGCTCTGAGCTGATCCACAGCTGCTGGGCCACACAGAGCAGGCTCAAGCCAAGCTGCTCTTCTGGCATGGATTTCTCCAGGTTTCTTTCTCCAGAATGCCAGGCAGCACTTTCCTAAAACACAGCCCTGTGCCCATGTGGTCACAGAGCTCTGGGGCACTGACTGAGCACTCATGGAGTAAGTAAAACCCATGAATTTACAGGAGACTCCATGGGAAAGGATTTGGGATGTCTTTTACTCTGAGACAGGGAAACCGAGGCCCACACAATTGCAAATATCTTTTTTGCTCTACAACTTAGACATCTGTAAGAAGAGCACAGGACCAGAGGAGGTGTGAGAGATGAGGTGACACTTGGCTGAAGCCAAAAGGTTATTAAGCAAAATAATGGAATTTGTTGGTTCTGTGTGTTATTTGTGGTTTGCATTTGTTCAGGTTGGTTTGTTGAGTGTCACAGTGAGAGGGACAGGGTTGAAGACCTGACCAAAAGGAAGGAGGATGAGAAGGGAGGGGACAGAAAAGTTGGTGCTCAGTAGAGAATGGAAGCTCCTGAGTAGCCATCCAATGGCAAAGGGCACAGGGACCACCCCAGCCGGGTACAAAGGGGATACAAAGATTGCCATTTTCTCAGAGGGTGTGTGTGTGCGCTTGGCTCTCAGGGAGGGAGACATCCCCAGCTCAGCTGAATCCTTACTAAGAAACACTTTTCTTTTGCTTTGATGATTTTGTTCCTTTTCATCGTATTTAATAGTTAGTGTGTTCCAAAGAGAGGAAAAGGCAAAAATAAAAAGACAAATGAGCTGAAAATAAAAAGACAAGTGAGGTGAATGCTGAATGAGGATAAGGTTCAGTTATTTTCTCAGCAACTTGGGTAAAAGTAGAGTTGGTATCTCCTTTTTCAATGGCCTTTAAATGGGTGCTTTCTTGTCATTACTGCGATCTTATTTCATGCCATTCTAGAGGCACGTCTGGAATGACACAACAACAGCAAATGCTTCTGGAGCAGAGACATTGCTTGGAGAAAACTCTGCCCTGCTTTCTCTGCCTTCTCCAGCCACACTGCTGTCACTGCAGAGATGCAAGCAGCTCTCCTCTGTGACTTCACAGCAGACACATTCTGCTGAAGGGAGTGGCTGCAGCACACTGTCCCTTAGCTGTGCCCTTCCCTGAGGTGTTCCCAAGGCTCCCCTCCAGGACAATCCTTTACCTGGATTTTGTCTCTTGCTGCCAATTTCCTGCTCAACAGCCCACCTCAGTCACTTACCCGTTTTGGACTGTGCTTTATACCGAGCTAGTCCTGCCAGAAAGGCAGCTTTAAACACACCTCTGAGTAGGCACTGATCCAGATAAAGCACATCCATTCCCCTCTGCCCAGGGCCAGTCCCCTGGACATCTGGCAGCCTGCAAAATCTAACACCCCATCAGGGTCCAACACATTGTTCCAGCCCAAAGCAGTAATGCAATTTGTTGTGTTCAATCTGAAGTAATTCCTGCAGATCCTTGGCCTTCAAAGGCCAACGCTGCCACTCTGCAGGGAATCCTTTGATCCCGAGCATTTGATGGTGACCACACCAAAGCAAGAGGTGGCTCCTTCAGCAGGAGAATGGCAAAGGGCAATTTTGTGCCTTTGTGTCCCCAGCCTTCCTCCCATTGTTTTAGCAATGGCAGCTGCACTCCAGCACACCCCAGCAGCTTCAGCAGAGGGTATTTGTGTTGGCTTAGTGCAGATCAGGACTCCCAGTCCACCACTCCCAGCACCTTGCAATGACAGCAGGACCTGGACACTGAGGTATTTTGCTGGAGGCAAGCCTGTCAGAAACACACACCCTCTTCAAACTTCATGTGAAACAGAAAGGAAAAGAGCAGGAAAAGGCTACCTTTGGGCGAGTCTCACTCCTGTCTAGAAATGGGCCAATTCTGGGCAGGATACCTTCCCCAGTGCTGGCCTCCTTCTTCCTGCTGAGAAACTTCTCCCTCTGGAACTTAGAGGGAAGCAGCTGAAAGGCAAAAGTAAACCAGCTAGAGCCTCAGAGTTGTGCTTGTTCAGAAAGGCTTTTCTTGAACAAGTGGCACTGCTGAATAACTTGTGATCACAGCCACTAGGACAGTCCTGGAAGCCCTGGGAGTTTCCTGCTGAAATACTTAGCATCAGTGAATTAATAATACAGAGTGGAACACATATACTCCAGCCATATGGCTCTGTCCCATTGGCTTCTCCATGATTGCATGGGACATGGTTGGGGATTTCTGCTCTTTGGGCATTTGTTTCCTCTTACGTTTCGTTGGATTGAGGCAGTGTCCTTTCCAGAGAATGGGGAGGAGCTCTCAGAACTGCCTGAACTCCATCCCTGCACAACGCTCAGAACTCACAGCAAGGAGAGATCGCTGCTGGATGAGTCCAAGAGATGCAAGAAAGGAACACTGTACCAAGAGTGAGGTGCACAGGAATGTGTCTAGGTTTTAGTTCTCCCTGTTAATTGTTTTCTCTGTCTGAGCTGACAGAGCCCTCCACAGAAGAAAACAGAGGCATCTCCTTGACAGAGCCTCAGCAGTGGGGCATCTTCAGCCAAGTGAGCTGCAGACAGCAAGGGACCTTTGTGGCCCTGGCTCCAGCGCTGCCTGCAGGGCTGCATCTGTGCCCACACAGGAGCTGGGAGAGAACAGCTGCTTTGGAAGCTCTTCCAGCTGGGACCAGCCGTGGCTCTCAAGGCTTTGGGCAGAGTTTGAGCTTCCCCCCCCGGCACATGCCCAGGTGCCCAAGGGCAGGATGGTCAGAGCAGCACAGGTGAGTGCCCAGCCTGACAGAAGGAATTCCTGTGGCAAAGGGAAAGGGACAGAACACATGCTCAGGCCTTCAGCTGTACATTGGTTTCACTCGGCTCTGCTGGCACAGACAGGCAAGACACAGCTGAAGCATCCTGCTACCTCTTAGCACTGTTCTTCTCCTGACTTGGTTGGACGGGCAAAGTTAGAGGGGAGTTGTGAGCCAACCGATGTTTCTGCACCAAGCCAGAGGTGCAGGATGTCTTTGGGTGCAGCTGTTTTCTCCTCTTCCTTTTGCTGCTTAGAGTCAGTTGAACACTTTGTCCTATTCTCAGACAGTGGGAATACAGAAGCCTAAAGAGCAATGTCCTGTGTTCCCCAGCTCCATGTTGCTTAGAAGGGGCTTAGGAATTCTTTAACATCATTAAAGTTTAGAGTAAAAATGATGGTGGCCTAGGGCTGTTATCTGTATGACCCAAGTGACACAAGAGCTGAATGCCACTGAGACAGATTTTGCAAAGTGCACTGGTGCCTTTAAAATGTGACATAGTAGTAGAACTTCGTGTTCATTTGAGGGTGCAATAGGTAAATTGATGGCCTTGAAGGGGTATAGGAAATGGTTTTTCTTCTGCCATGGGGATGGCACTAAATGTCCTGTGCTGAGCCAGTTTCTTTTCCTGCAGGATTATTGCCACGAGCTGGTGTGCCTCACTGCAAGGGAAAGGATCGTTGTGCCAATTCGGGCCATTGGTGCCCGAGCTGTGCTGGACTTCCCTGCCCAGCTGGACTTCTCCAAGTGTCAGGTCAAGGTCAGCACCCAGCAGACTCGGCTGGTGCGCAATGTTGGTGCCCGGGCAGCTCTGTACCAGCTGAGCACCGAGAGGTGAGGCAGCTCATCTGTCCCTGTGCAAACAGCTTTGGGTAAGAGCGGAGTTGGGAAAGAGCTACAGAAGGAACCAAGCATCGGATCTGCTGGCCTGCAGCCTGGCTGGAAGTGAGCAGGATGGAAGGCATCTGCTCTTGCTTTCAGTGGCCTTGATGCTTTCTGTGTCCCAGATTTCCTGGAGGCTGCTGGAACATGTTGGGAGCTGGCTTGCACCCTGCTGAGCACAACAGCTTCGGAAATGCTTCCTCAGCACTGTCAGCCAAACAGAGCCATTCTCTGGGAGGCCACAGGCACGTGGCTTTGCAGTGCTCCTGGAGGAGACCTCTGGAAATCATCTGAGCAAACACACTGCTCAAAGCAAGAGCAGTGTCTGGGGGTTGCAAGGTGCCATTGGGAGACATGGACCTGTCTTTAGATGCCATACAAGGAAACAAACATGTCAATGGACCTAGTTATAAAAGCAGAAGAAAACAACCTTTTAAAACCCCCTCCAAACCTTATCTTTACTGCCTGTCAGGTGCAGTAGTGATTCATTGAGAGGATGGATCTAACAGGATAAGAAGTGTCTTAAGGAGCAGCTCACAATTAACAGAGAAAAGCTCAAAATTTAGCTTTCCAGGCCTATCTCTTGGCAGTTATTTTCCTTTGGTTCTTACAGTGTCAGGGATGTCTCCTTCACAGCTCTTCTAGCTGTGGGCTCAGGGAACAGTTTAGGGTGTTGGCTGAAATTCAGAGGAGTTAAGTTTAGCTGTGGAGCTTGTGTCTCTGGGTCTTGGGGAGCCAGGTGTGTGTGAGAGATGAGTGCTACAGCAGGAACAGAGGAGTCTGGTGGGTACAGCCCAGGGATGGAGGAGATGCGGGGGCTGATTTGCACTCAGTTTTCCAGTCCTGACAGCTGAGTCCTGAACTTGGCTGGATCCTCTTCTCCTGATAATTTGAAAAGAAGAAGACACCTTCTTTCTCAGGCAAGCCCTGAAGTCATCCCTGGAATGTTATTCCCATCCTGCCACCTGAAGGCAGGAGCATGTAACATGGGGCAGGAGTGGGAAGGGAATGGAATGGAAGGTAGTGCTGAAGCGTGGCCAGGGATTCCCCTAACTGGCAGCTTCTCTATTGCGGTGAAATTTCTGGCCAAAGACTAAGAACAGAATGCTGTGCCTTGCCCCCAGCAGGCCCTGATCCCCCCAGCCCCAGCAGAGCTGCAGCCGTGCTGGCATCAGCCCCGGGGCAGATGCAGGAGCACGAGCACTGATCTGGCTCTGGGGCTGCTGGGGCCTTGTCTTTCCTCCCCTCCCTCCAAAGTCTCACGTCCAGCACATGGACATTGCTGGCCCAAGGCTTCTCCATCAGCCAGCAGTGATGTTCTCACCAGTGGCAATGGGAACAGGCCAGCCCATAATTACAGCAAGAGGTCCTAAATGAGCAGAACCTGAAGCGAGTTCATCAGCTGTTACTACTGACATGAACAAAGTTCAGCTTGGCAGATGTTCTCTTTGTTTTTGTGTGTGATGCATTCATCAGCAAAGTCCCCAGAACACATCTGAAGTGACAGATTGACCAGCAACAAAGCACCAAGGCCAGGAACTTTTGTTTCCTCGCTGGGGCTGTAGAAGGGCACAAAGCCCAGCAGCTGCTGGGCAGAAGCACATTTCCCCTGAGCTGTCCCTGAGCATCAAAGCACAGAGTCTTGTGTTTGTCAGGCAAGAGCTGTTTACCTGGTGACTAAATCCTGATTGCTCCTGTTAAATCCAAAGTGCACCAACACATCTGCATCATTATTTCCAACACATTGCACAGAGTTTCTCTGCTGGGCCAAGCAAACAGTTACCAGCCTGCATGACAGCCCAGAGTCCCAGACTGCATTGCTGGTAAACACACAGAAACCTCCTGTTCTGCTTCCTTGATGTGCTCCTGCTCATGGTGCTTCATTTAGCTGGGATTGGACCTTTCAGACTGTAAATGGCATCATCCTTTTGGGTTTCCATGTCACTGTATTGCTCTAATCTGCATTTGCACTCTTTCAGAGTTTTGATTGCTCCTTTTCTTAGAGCAGCTTTCATTGAAATGCTTAGAAAAGTTGCCCCTTTTAGGCTAAATCACGATGATTTCAAGGTAAAATAAACCAAAGAAGCACACTGCAAATTCAACAGGAACTATTCCTTGGTCTTCAGGGAAAAGTTCCTTCTCCTTGTCTGATTCCTAGGGTGTAATCTCCCAGGACAGGGAGTGCCCTAACATTTTCATCTCTTGAGATGAGTTTTATAGGCAGCAGGAAAAGAGAAATTCCTGAGGCAGTCAGTGTCAAGTTGTGCATGCAAATAGCTCTGAACCCTCTCTGTGCTTTTCACAAACCATTCTCTGATGGGATTGCTGGCAGTGGGAGCCTTGAGGCTCATTGCAGAGAGCTGGATGCAGAGTATGGGGAGCTGAGGTCATTTTCCCCCCAGGATCTTGTGAGGGCTGGATCTTGTCAGCAGTGGCTCGGTGGCTGTTTGTGATCCTGTCTGTTCTGTCTCTTGTGCTGCCTGTGCTTGGTTTGCTCCCTGCTTGGCCAAGGGCGCTGCAGGGAGCTGCAGTGCAGCAGGAATCTCATGGCCAGGTGTCCCCCAGGCCTGACCCCTCTCTCTGTGTTGCAGTCCTTTCTCCGTGGTGCCGGCCACAGGAGCTCTGGGCGCTGGTGACACCGTGCAGGTGACAGTGGCATTTCACCCGCTGGCCAGCGGTGCCCATTGCGGCTCCCTGGCCGTGTGCTGCAGCTCAGGTGAGTGCTGGGCCCTGCAGGGCACAGGACAGTTCTGCACATGGCTGCCTGCTGTCCATCCCCTGCATTCCCTCCAGAGGTGCCTGCCCTGTTCACCTTTACCCCAAAGCAAACTGAGAACTCCTTGGTGTTTAGGGGCTTGAGAAAGGCAAGGATTTTTGACTGCTGTTTTGCTGGGACTTGCTGAGTGGAGGAAGGAGGAACTCTGATTCTCCACTCCCATGTGGCTATGCCTGGGTGAAGTTTTATTTGATTCCTGGGCAGTGCTGTAGGTGAGGTCTCCATCAGACTCTCTCCAATGCAATGGGTTTCTTGCACACCTCTGTCCCATATGCTGCTTCTCCACTGGCTTGCCAAGGACCCTTTCTCTATGTGGCCCTTACACATAGATGTAGTTTCTGCCTAATAACATTTTCAGGCCCTCAAGTTCCTTTTTTTTCTTACAAATCAAAACAAATTTTTCCCTGTCCCCATTTCCCAGGCTGTTCAAGCTGTTACAAACCTCTTACATCTATCTCCCATTTGATTTCTAGACTGAGGGATCCCATTCAGTCTTAATGTAGGAACTGCTCTGTACTCACTAATCTTTCCTTTGTCCCTTTCTTATTTGATTTGCAATGCTCCAGCTTGGTTTTTCAGATCAGAACAGTATAAAATATTTAAAGACTGATGTGGCTGTGGGTTTGGACAGGGAGATGATTTTTATGGTGCTCATTCTGTAGTGGTTTGTCACATTGCAGAGCCAGGCTGGTTGTGTTTCCTCACCTGTGTCCCCTCCTGCTGTGGGCTGTCACCTCACTTGTTCCTCTGGGCCTCCTTTTGCTGCCCACCTGCCCCCAGGCATATTTGCTGGTCAGCAAGAAGGGATCCAAGGGATCAGGAGAGACAGGAGTCTCCTGGGATGCCCAGCGAGAGCCTGGGCAAGGCAGGACTGAGCAGGGCTCCTCAGCCCTGTCACCTGAAGGACTTGGATGCAGAAATCCTGGTGATCTGAGTGGGTCACTGGAGCACATGGACCAATCTCCCTGTCCATCCTGTCACCTTGGGGCCAAATCTCTACAAACACCCTCAGAAATAAGGTGTTTGAGGAGGTGCCCAGGACATCCTCACGCTGTACACACAGAGCTGAAGGATGTGATCAATTAAGTGGTCAGCTGCCTAATGGCCAGGAGGTGCCAAACTGTTTGGGTCACTGGTGTCCTCTGCCTGCCCTGCAATTCATAACCACCATTTCTCTCACCTCTTATTTCTTCTCCCTGGTACCTCTGCCACTACTTCAGCTTCTCAAACCTTTTTTTCTGTTTCTCCTCCCCTCTGGAAGTTGCCAGATCTTCTCTTCTCTTCCCAAGGAAGTGATGTGGGCTCATTTTCTTTCTCCAGTCTTCACACCTGGTTTGTTCCTTCCATGTGCTGGAAGATGCATTGGCACATGGATGTGGAGAAAACATCAGAGAGTGAACCAAGTCATTTACACCAAGAGAGATTAGATTATGTTATCACTGGGTTGTTTAGAATCATGGAATCAGAGAATCCTTAAAGTTGGGAAAGACCTTCACAATAATCAATTCCAACCATCAACCACACCATCACTATGTTCACCACTAAACCACATCCCAAGTCCCGCATCAACATGTCTTCTGAGCTCTTCCAGGGATGGTGATTCTACCAGTGCCCTGGGCAACCTGTTCCAATGCTTTACAACCTTTTCCAAGAAGAAATGTTCCCTAATTTCCAATCTAAACCTCTCCTGGTGCAAGTTGAGACCTTTTCCTCTTGTCCTGTCCCTGTTCCCACGGGAGCAGAGCCCCACCTGGCTCCACCCTCCTGTCAGGGACTTGTGGAGAGCCACGAGGCTCCCCCTGAGCCTCCTTTTCTCCAGGCTGAAACCTGGGGAAACTCCAACCCACAGTGTGAGTTGATTCAGAGGAACCAACAAATCTGTTTTAGGTACTGGTAAATGATGCTGGCTGTTCTTAGTAGTAAAAACCAGAAAACAAACGAGATATGCCCAGGAGCTCAGTGTGGGGAGTTGTGCTAGGAAAGAGCCCACTCCAGACTCCAATGGCACAAGCATCAGCACCAGATTTTGCCTGGGATAACCTCTGTGAATTCCTCCCTCAACTTAGGCAGCTGAAATAATAATTGATCCACATGAACCAAATCTTGACAGTGGGTACATTTTTCCCCTACTGTCTCCAAACAAAAATCAAACATAAACAGTGAGAAATTATTTCATCTCTACTAATGAGTGGCAGCATGAGAACTCAGCAATATGTTAAGAGAAAATCTCCCTGGTACTCTGAATTACACTTTTCCTGGAGTGAAGCAAGAACCCCTGTGATTGAAAAACTCCCTTTCCAGACTCAGAGATTGTTTTTATAAAGTATTAAAAAAAAAGTATAATGTTCCAAAACTCAGCCAGGAAAGCAGCGGTAATAATTCTTCCCTAATGCCTCTGAAATTAAGCTACACTTAGACTGATTTTTTTCAATTTGGAGTGCATGTATACACAATATTGCTAACATATCCCTGCAGTAGATGTGTGCAGTGTGTGCTGCACTGCCCAGCTGCTGGCTCTGTCACACCAGAAACTGCTGCTCCATCCCCACGGGCTGCAGGCCCCCATGGACAGGGCTGGGGTGTGGGGGCTGCTCCCCTGCATGGCCTCCCCTTCACATCCTTGCCAGAGCCATGGGCAGCTGCCTGTGGCCACCGAGTGCACTCAGGAACTGACCAGTGCTGCTGGAGGCCTTGGTGCTGAGCCCCTGAATCATCTCTCACTCGGACATGCTCACAAACAAAGGAGGAACAGAGCCTCAGTGGCCCGAAGAGCTGCCCACAGAACCAGCAGGACCTGGACCAGTGGGATTGCAGAAGCGGCGCGGGGAGAACATCCAGGCAGGCTGCCAGGGGCTGAGGCTGGGGCAATGGAAAATCTGCAGTGGGAAGGAAGCAACACAGCATCTGGTATTTTGAAACACAGCTAGAGTTTTCCTGTGCATTCTGACTATGAGTCACCAATGGTAGGCTGTGAAATTCCTAATACCTGTCTGGCCCTTGGGGCTGAGCTGTGGGATGAAGCTGTGGGAGGAGACCTGGGAGAGATCCTAGAGTGAGCCAGGGTCCTCCATGTCAGAGCAGAACCTGGAACAGCGGGAAGGGATCCATGGCAGCCTCGCTGCCCCGCTGCTGCTTCCATGCCCTGCAGGGCTGTTTCCCAGCCTGGCCTGGCTGCAGCTTCTCCCCAGCCTCTGCAGGAAGGCATTGGGTATCAGCTGCCACGCAGCCCAAACTCACCAGGGATCCCCTGCATTTTCCCGGTCCCCAGTCACATCCTGAGATGTGGCTGCTTGGAGGAGGTAAAGCCATAGCCAGCCCCAAAGGCCTGGAGGGATCAGGCTTTTAGCGATCCTTATCCATGTTTTGGAGAAGTATTGCCTCCTGAAGAGGCCACCTCCTGGATGTGCAATGATTCCATCTGATCCAGCTGTGCCTCTTCCTTTCTCAAGGGATGGACAGAGGGGCTCTATGGAAGGTGGCATTTCCTGCAGGAAGGGAGGCGATGCCAGGCACAGTCACAGGAGGTAATTGCTGTGCCTCTGGGCCTGAGCCCTGCTGAGGCTTGAGCTGCCCTCTCTGCTGCTTGGCACTGCGGGCACAGCCCAGAGGAATTGTCCCGAGCAGGCTCATGGCACTCGGGTACTGAGCTGTCCTGCTGGGCTCCCTCCCTGGGAGACACGTCCCGAAACCTGGGAACGGCTGCACGGGGTGCCCATGGTGGGGAAAGGGCCGAGGGGGAGGGCAAGGCTCCAGTGTGTCCTGAGAGGGCCTGACTATGTGCCCGTGTGCTGTGGGAGCTGTTCCATGGGCAGGTGGGCAAGCAGGAGGGAGGTACGGAGGTTGGGAGTGACAGCAGTGGCACTGCAGCTTTGCCCAAGCATTTAGTGAGGGTTTCCTGCATGGGAGGGAGAGAGCCCCAGGGCCCTGGGCTGCTCCAGCTGCCCCTCCAGGCATGTTGCACAGGACCTGCAAAGAGCGTGGAGAGTGACCAGGAGCCACAGCACAGGCTCCCACAGCCTTACTCCACCCCTTTGCAGTGCCCAATACCCCAAGGGAGAAGGGGATCCCAGCACACCATGGAAATGCTTCTGTAGGATCTGTGCTCCCTTCTCGACTGGGATCATGACTTGGATTAGTTGGAAATGCTGGTGAATGGTACTTTGAAGTCCTTGCCAGATGTTGGAAGCATGTTCTGAATGTACCTTTCCTGACAGAATAATCCGTGGCTGTGTGGCAAGAGTTTACTCATGAGACAGTTCCCTTAAATTTCACTGAAGGTTGATCAGTTCTGGAAACCTTACCCTGCTCCCTTCTGGAGCCCTGAGGGATCCCACAGGATCGCTGTCAGAGGGAGGAAGGGGCAATTTGCTGTCCATCCTCCTCCCATGTGCAATGCCACTGTGGCCTTCTGTGTGCTCTGTGCAGCCACAGAGAAGAGCAGAGAGGGAAGGGGCTGGGCCCAGGGCTGTGCCCCGGGGCTGAGCCTTTCTCAGCTCATCTGCTGCCCCCAGGGAGCCTGAGATGCTCCTGCTGCCTCTGCCAAGCCCTGGCCTTGCCTGGGGCTGGGTTTGGAGGTGCTGGCAGCTCCAGGGAGTCCTTTCTGCCCCCAACTGCCCCACAAGGGGCTCCTTCAATCCCAGTGTGGGGCCACTGCAGGCACAAGGTCCCCCTGGCCCTGCTCCTGAGTGGAAGGCAGAGCCAAGGGAGTGCCTTGGAGGGCACCAATCACCCAGGTGCCCTCACTGCCACTCAGGCCTGAAGGAGAATCTTCAGCAGTGCCATTGGAGCTGTTGTGTCCTGCCTTTCTTTGCAGCTGAGCCTGTTGGCAAAGGTGATCTGGCTTCCCAGCCCACGTTCAGGATTGAGCCTCTGGGAGATGGTGAAGGTGCGTCAAGGCCTTTCCCCTGGGAGAGCTGCCAGCTCAGAGCCCTAAGCTCAGCCAGGGGGGCATCTCTGCAGGCGCCAGGACACAGCCATGCACGTGTGTGCCCTCGCCCGGCACGATCCACTCACAACTTCAGCTCAACACTTGCAGCTGTTTGGAGGAAGGTGGGCCCTGGCCCAGCGGAAAAAGCCTAGATGATTTGTTGATTTGACCTGATTTTGCATAAGCATGACGTTCTGAACATGCCATCAAAGTAATGAAGAATAGTTCCGTCTGTTAAGGTGTACTTTTTGTTTCTCAAGTGATAGGCCAAAAGGCAGGACAGAAGGAGGTGTTTCCCCAAAGAAGCCGAGGCCAATTGGCATCCCCTGCTGCAGGAAGGAAGGCCAAGCCAAACACAGGCATGGGCACGGGCACAGGCTCAGAAGGTAATTGCTGTGCCAGGCTCAGCAGGGCTCAGCCCTTGGCAGGGCTGGGTGGCTGCAGCTCTTCCCCCAGGGCCTGCCCTTGCACAGCCCAGCAGCAGCCAAAGCTGGAGGTGCCGTTGGAGTTCGTTCACAGCCCCGGGGAAAGGGGACTTGTGCACCAACGTCCCTCCCACTGCAGCTGCTCTGGGGCTGGCCCTGAGTGCCCAGAGGCCCAAGGCACAGGAGCAGCCCCGAGCGGGAGCCCTGCCGCGAGCCCAAGGCCAGAGCCAGCCTTGGCTCCCGACTGGGCAGGGGCTGCGCTGGGTCCTGACAGGGCCTGACTCTGTGCCCTGGGGCTGGGGGAGCTGTCACGGGGCAGGGAGGGCCAGGGCTGGCAGGGGCTGCTCAGGGATGGGTTTGGCCCGTGTCCCTCCAAGCAGTGACTGCCCAAGAAGCTGTTCTGCCCCCGGGCTCTCCTCCCGGCCTGCTGGGGTTTGTTGAGTGGTACAGCCTGTGCCAAGGGGCACCAAGGTACCTGCAGGCTCCAGCTCTGGGGGAAACGGAGAACGTCCTGCCCGCATCCACCGTGCTGCCAGCTCAGCAGTGCAGCACAGCACGGGCTGACCCTCCCCATTGCTTCCACAGGTGCAGCACCTGTAACCACAGCACATGTTCCTGATGCCCAGAAGGGCCTTGGAAAGGGTTTCTGTAAGGGAACAGGCTTCTGGCTAGGGTTACTCGCAGGCCTGCTTCTCTTGGAGCTGATATTCATCTTATGCTGTGTCCGAATTTGGACTTGCTGGAAGAGAAAAGGGTGAGTGTTTAGTTCACCTTTCCCTCAAACAGCTTCTTTTGAAATTGTATTTCAGACAGTAAACATTGCCAGTGAGGCTGCAGTGTAGGTGTGGCCAGTCCATGATTGTCCAAAGAATTCTGCTGAGGGTTCTGCTGCTGCCCAGAGCTTTCATTGGCCTCCTAATTGCTGGGCCTTGTCCTGGGGGGCCCGCTGGGGCTGCAGCCAGTGCTGGCTCCCACTGAGGCTGCCTGGCCAAGAGCAGCCCCAGGGGCACAGGGCAGAGGCAAAGCACGGTGGGGAGGAGCAAGAACAGGGACAAGATTGGCCTTGAAAGGCAGAGGCGCTCTGGGGCCCGCTCCTGGCCAGGGAGCCTACCCAGAGTCGTGCCCTGCTGGCCGGGGCCTTGAGGGACAGCTGTGCAGCTGGGCCAAGCTGTGCCAGCAGCTCCAGCCATGCTGGGGAACCTTGCCAGCTCTGGGCCCTGCTGTGCAGGAGGCTCCCTGTGTGCCACTGGCAGCTGGGGCCTCAGCCACCTCCTCTTTCCACAGTTCCACCTCTGGACAGGAGTTGTAAGATGGTGGCTGCACCTCACACCCAAAGAGCAAGAGCAGCTCCTCCAGCAGTTAGAAGAGCCTGGGTAGCCCGTTCAAGAGTTCTGAGAAGAAGACTCCAGAACAGCCATTGTCAAGGAAATCTCCTATTCTCCTGGAGATCCCACTGCCACCTCCTCGTCCCATGTATATCTCCAAGCTACTTCCATCTCTTTTTTGATCCTCCTCTGTCCCATCCTGACTTCTTCTTTAGACCCCAGGAGCAGCCCAGCACCCTCCAGCCCCTCCTGAGACCAACATGTCCCTTCCTGTGCCCCTGAACCCCCTGGTCCTGCCCTCTAAACAACACTGAAGTTATCCCCGCTCTCTGCCAGTCTGGGTGATGGCCCTTTCTTTAGTTGCACTACAGGGAAGCTGTCGTCACCCCAGTGTCTGGGTGGCAGCAGCAGCAAAGCCCAGCCAGCAGCAGCACTGGCTGAGCTCCATGGCCAGGAGCAGCCGTGGATGCCCACGGTGTGGGCAGGCAGGAGCCAGGCAGGGGCTGCTGTGACCAGCGGCAGGGTCCCCAGGGCTGGGGGAGTGCAGGGGGCAGGCAGCAGCATGGGGCTCCCGAGAAAAAGCAACCCCATTTGCTTAGTTTTTCAGGTTTAGAAATTAGAAATTTGTAGAAATATTTCAAAATATTTTTTCTGTAGACAGACACCCCCAAATATTTCTTCCCAATTCCTATAGTAGTTAAAGATTTTTCTAAGTAGTTTTAGAATCCAAAAAAATGACCTCATTTTGTCTTCACTTTTCATTTTTAAAAATATTTAGAAATATCTCTTGTATAGAGAAATCCCCATATGTTTCATTCCTTTTTCCACAAGACATCTGTATTTTTGAAACTGGTTTTAGAGGTCTGGAAAATATTTTCCCCTTATACAATAAAAAAATAAAATTGCATTTCAGTGGTAATCTTTATTCTAGGAAGAAGTAAGACCCCTTCAGCCCGCCAGCCTGCTGCAGAGGCTCTTTTCCCACAGGATCTTTTTATCTGGTCACAACCAACATACATAAAACCATTTCCCAGATATTTCCTGGGATTTTGGACAAGCTAACATCTTAGTCTTCTCAGACAAACTTTGAGCACAGTGGGAATGTCTTCAAGTTACCATCTTTGTTTGCTTCTGGTGGAACTCCCTCAGTTCTAGAGCAGGGCCTTCTCTCAGCTTCCTGCTGCCCCCGGGCTCTCCTCCCAGCCTGCTGGGCTTGGTTGGGTGGCACAGCCATTGCCAAGGGGCACCAAGGTGCCTGCAGGCCCCAGCTCTGGGGGAAACCGAGAATGTCCTGCCCGCATCCAACGTGCTGCCAGCTCAGCAGTGCAGCACAGCACGGGCTGAACCTCCCCATTGCTCCCACAGGTGCAGCTGGAACCACAGCACATGTTCCTGATGCCCAGAAGGGCCTTGGAAGGGGTTTCTGTCAGGGAACAGGCTGCTGGCTGGGGTTCCTGGCAGGCCTGCTTGTTTTGGAGCTTATTTTCATCTTATGCTCTATCCGAATTTGGACTTAAGAGAAGACAGTGAGTGTTTAGTTCACCTTTCCCTCAAACAGCTTCTTTTGAAAGTCTACTGTACATAGGAAACATTGCCAGTGAGGCTGCAGTGTAGGTGTGGCCAGTCCATGACGGTCCAAAGAACTCTGCTGAGGGTTCTGCTGCTGCCCAGAGCTTTCATTGGCCTCCTAATTGCTGGGCCTTGTCCTGGGGGGCCTGCTGGGGCTGCAGCAAGTGCTGGCTCCCACTGAGGCTGCCTGGCCAAGAGCAGCCCCAGGGGCACAGGGCAGAGGCAAAGCACGGTGGGGAGGGTAAAGAACAGGGACGAGATTGCCCTTGAAAGGCAGGGGACAGGAGAATGTCGCTTATCGGAGGAAGCCCCAAAGAGCGGCTGGAAGGGGTGCCGGCTCATCAAGGACCCCCAAGGAGTGGAGGGAGGGTGTATAGGCTGATGGAGTGTCCCGAGGAGCGGTTGGGGAGCGTAGGGGTGTCCATTGGTGGGGAGGAGCAGCCGGAGCGCTTGCACGGTCCGGTGATGGGGAGGCCAGCGGGGCCTGTCAGAGTAGGCTCAGCCCGGCCGGTGGGTACGGCCAACGCCGCCCGCCCGCAGGACCATGGCGCAGTTCCTGTTCGAGGCGGACCTGCGCGGGCTGCTGAAGCTGGACACGCTGATCCCGAATGCGCCGCCTACGCGATGGCAGCGCATGGCCAAGGAGAGTGGCCCCGGGCCCAGTCCCATCGGCGTGTCGCCCATGAAGCCGACCAATTGCTCCTGCAGCTCCAGCAAGACGCCGTCCAAGACACCCGGTGAGCGCCGGCCCCCAGCGACAGAGGTTGAGTGCGGGAGCCTCGCCCAGGATGCTTGTCTGTAGCCATGGGGCTCTGGGCTCCCTGCCACGCTGCCCTACTGGCTGCTGCTGAGGCAGGAGGAGGTGGTCTGTGCTCCTGACAGCCACCCACCTCCTTGCCAGCATTAGGGGCAGAGCTCTTAGCACTGGGGCTGGCGAGCTGCTGTTTGCCCAGCTGAGCCTTGCTGGCACAGCTGTATGCTAGGACGAGTGTGGGCAGGACTGTTAGCTGACAGCTTTAAATCTTGTGAGCGTTTTAGTATCTTCCCCTTATCTCTGGACTCTAGAATTGTTGCACTAGACCCAAGGAGTTGCACCACACTGTCCCTAACCAACTTGGTGGCAGGGAGGAAAATATAAGTTAGTTGTGACTGGGTGGCATGAGACCTCAGAGTCCTACTTGTCTGGTGGGTGTGATGTGGAGGAGTGTTGGGTTTGCTCCCATGAAAGCTCTAATACAGGCTGTTAAATAGCTGTAAGACAATATTTTCATATGTGAATGCAGGTAAATCTGGATCCAAAATTCAAAGCACCCCCACAAAGGCTGGGGGGGATCGCTACATTCCCAAACGCAGCACTATGCAGATGGAGATGGCAAATTTCCTTCTAACCAAAGAGAATGACCCTGATGAGGATTCCCCTACCAAGAAGGTGAGAATGTTGCTAAGTTACAATTACTTCACAACCGCTACTCCTTCCTGCCCCTTTACTCTATCAAGTGGGCACATGGGACTGACAAGTCCCAGCCATCACTACTTGCAGCTCTGGGCTTCAGGAGCCTAGGATGAGATTGAAGCTGTAGAGACTGCCATGCACTCTAAGCCTATGCTGCTTCTAGCAGCAAAATCTACCTTTGACTAATGAGGCTTTAAAATGTAGCAGGCAACAAAAACACAAAGCTGTGAGCCTATGCAAAGTGAAACTGCTGGTGGTAGCTATTCTAGGACAATGTCTCCACAGGGAACACTTCTGGAATGTTTTACACTGTGTTCTGAAATCTGTTTATGAAGCATTTGGTCGCTTTGTGGCTGTGGCTTTTCCCACTGGCAATGACACTGAGTTTGCCATTGTGTGAAAATGTGAGCAGGACGATGTATGTAAGTCTGAGGGAAAACTGCTTTGACCTGCCTCTGTGTGACTGACCCTTGCAGCACAGTCAAACATCTTCAGATTCTAAGAGAAGGGGACTTAGGTGTCTGTTTAAATTGCAGTGTGGGAATTGTTTTAAATGCATTGCACTGAGGGTGATTTGTCTCTGTAGGAGCAACAGAAAGCCTGGGCAGTGAATCTGAATGGTTTTGATGTAGAAGAGGCAAAGATCCTCCACCTCAGTGGAAAACCACAGAATGCTCCAGAAGGTATGATACAGAGTCGTGTGAGCTGAATCAGCAGGAGAGATCAGGTCAGGGGAACAGCAACACAGAGGCTCTGTGTGTGGTCACAGGAGAAATCAACTGGTTTCTGAGAGCTGTACAGGCTGGAGTCTCCTTTCTTACAGTTCCTGAGGTCGAGGGAGGGCATAACAGTTACAGTGAATTTATTTAGGAGAGTTGCTATGACTGCCAGTTGGTCACCTGTTACAGGGCTTGCAAGGGTCTTCAGGGTGGAGAGAGAAATGAGAATCTGACCTCATGTTCAGAAGGCTTGATTTATTATTTTATGATATATATTACATTATTACTGTACTAAAAGAAATAGAAGGAAAGTTCTCAGAAGCTAGCTAAGCTAAGAATAGAAAAAGAATAAATAAACAAATTTCTGTGTCTCAACAGAGAGTGAGACCCAGCTCTGCTCTGAGTGGTCAGTAAATCCAAACATTCACCCAAGACCAATCACGCATCCACCTGCTGCATTCCACAGCAGCAGATAACCATTGTTTACATTTTGTTGCTGAGGCCACAGCTTCTCAGAAGGGAGAAAAATCCTAAAGAAAGGATTTTTATGAAAAGATGTCGGTGACAGTCACCTGTACTGCAGGTTCCAAGCCTTCATGAAGTCTGTAAGAGCATCAAAGTCTCTGCTGTGCATTTTCTAGCTTAAACTGCAACTAAATATAATGGGATTCAAAAACCCAAGTGTTTGTTAAATTTGTTTCCATGAATGAGCAAATTGTAGCTCACCCCTGTTCAGCAGTTCATTCTGCCAGTGATTTTCGTGCACGGCAGGCTTGTGAGTGTTTCTCTTAGGACTTTATTTTCACTCCAAGGGATTCCTAGTTGGGTGAGCAGCACTCAGCTGGGAGGAAACTAACTCAGGTTAACAAACCTGTTCCCCTGCACACAGGCTATCAGAATAACCTGAAAGTGCTCTACAGTCAGAAAATGGCACCTGGATCCAGCAGGAAGAAGAGCAGATATATTCCCTCAAAGCCAGACTGGGTCTTGGATGCACCAGAGATGTTCAATGACTACTGTAAGTAGGCTACAGGGTTGAGTGCTGGGCATCCAGAACATTCTGCATTGGATTGCTGTTCCTAGGACAGTGTGACTGGGCTGTCTGTATTATTTTGTGTACCCAGGCTAGCACAGACCACTTCTGGAGTGTCCCTGTGTGGCCTTACAGGGACAGTGGTCTAGGGCACTGTGTAGGTGCCTTGGAGCAGGGTACCTGGCCCCAGCAGCTGGGCATAGTGACACTCAGAAGGCTACCCCTCACCTGTGTGTGTGTGCACATGTGCACCCGCGCCTGCTGCATCAGCACGGGTGAAGGGCAGGGCTCTCTAGCCAAGCATGGTGTGACCTGCACTGCTCTTTCAAATTGTAGATCTGAATCTCGTAGACTGGAGCTCCCAGAACTTCCTTGCAGTGGCTCTGGACAACGCTGTTTATCTGTGGAATTACACTACTAGGGAGATTATCCCCCTACTGCAGACAGAGCATCCATATCCTTACATTTCCTCTGTGTCATGGATTAAAGATGGAGACTACCTTGCTGTTGGCACAAGTAGTGCTGAGGTTCAGGTGAATGCAGGACTAAAACTAGAGGTGTTTTCTAGGGATTGACAGAACTGTGGGGCCTTGGCTGGCAGAGGAAGGATGCCATGCACCTGACTTGTCTTCCCTGGTGTGGGGTGGAACTGCCCAGTGTGCAAGGCAGGGTTTGGTCTGGGGGTTTTCTGATAAGTAGCGTAACCTTCTGTGCTATAGTCATGAGATACACATTTTCTCTGTTCCCTTACTGAGTAAGCTGAGAGAGCCTGTGCAGTGAGGTTCCTAGGGCATAGAAACAGGATTGGGTTTCTTCTGAAGAACTTTTTGCTTTGCCTCTCCAGCTATGGGACGTTGAGCAACAGAAATGTCTCCGAACCATGACCAGCCATTGTGGCCTTGTGAGAACCCTCAGCTGGAAAGCTGCATCCTCTGCAGGTAAAGCAGTGGGTCAAGGGCAGTTTCCAGTTGTTGCAAACTCCTATCCCTCAATCTACGTGTGGCATGGGTTAGGGATGGCAGAGAGAAGTTTGTCCTGGCTTGGGATTCTTGTTTAGCCTTATCTGTTGGGGCTGTGAGGAGAAGGCCTCTTTCCTGTATTGCAATTTGTGCTGAAGTTGTAAAGAGCTTGTGTGGGTGTTTCACTCACACCAACAGACCTGTGTTGCTGGTAACACTGGTTGAAACCCAGTGGCAGGTATAGCAGTCTTGCAATAACAAAAATGGATTTGGGTGAAAATGTGCAGCCTGACCCTGCAAGCCTTCTCTTCTCTCTGCAGTGGTGCACAGACTGGGCACATCCATCACCACGATGTCCGAGTGGCTGAGCATCACGTGGCCACCCTTGCTGGCCACACAGACGAGGTGTGTGGACTCAGATGGTCTCTGGATGGCCACTACCTGGCCAGTGGTGGCAGTGACAGTCTCGCGAACGTCTGGCCATGCACCCAAGGTGGGGGTGGAGACTTTGCTCCTGTGCAGACCTTCACTCAGCACCAGGGCACTGTCAAGGTGAGCACAGAGCTGCCACGGGCGGATATGTGTGTGCAAGGCAGGCATGCAGCACTGGCTGGGCGCAGGTTGCCTCTTGTATGTTTTAAAATGAACTCTCCTCGCTCAGGCCTGGCGTGGTGCCCATGCCAGATGAATGTTCTAGCCACTGGAGGTGGCACTAGAGACAGACATATCTGCATCTGGAACGTGTGTTCTGGCGCCTGCCTCAGTGCTGTTGATACCCGTTCCCAGGTGAGATATGAACATCAGCTTGGAGACAAACACCTTCTGGCAGCACACCTACACAGAGCCGCTGGCTCCTCAGGCCCAAAGGCACAGGGAAGGAGGGGGACCATGCTCACCTCCGAGTGGTGAGCATCAGCGCAAGGACCCTGTATCACCTGTGTTACTGCCTCTTTGCAGGTCTCTTCTATCCTATGGTCAACAAACTACAAGGAGCTCATTTCAGCCTATGGCTTTGCACAGAATGAGCTGATTATATGGAACTATCCAACTATGACCAAGGTTGCAGAGCTGCAAGGTAGGTGGACAGGGCCTGGGTGTGGGGGGGCTGTTAGAGGCTGAAGACAGCTGCACTCCTTGGTTTGAGCCTGCAGCATCACTGATACAGGACAGTATCCGGGGCCATGCTGCTAGGAGTAAAGCATGCCCACGGGGCTGTGGAAGAGATACCACTGATCCAAGTGTGTGCTTGGGGTCTGAAATCACACTGCCACAGCCACTGGGGGGACAGCTATGCAAGCTGGCAGGGCTCATGGGAGCATACAGGAGTAAATGTGCATGTGCTGATCAGCTCAGCCTGGATTGCACATTCCTTCTCCTCCTCAGGTCATACTGATAGAATCCTGAACCTGACCATGAGTCCTGATGGTACAACAGTGGCCTCAGCAGCTGCTAATGAAACAGTGCAGGTCTGGAGCTGTTTTGAGATGGATCCCATAAAGAAGAAGGAGAAAAGAGAAGGCAAACAGTGCCAAAAGTGGGATTCTTCACCAGAGCATCCGCTGAGAGCACGGGATTGTTGTGGGGAGGGGGATATTTGGTTTTACACACTGTACAGTATTTTAAATGTCAATGAACTGCTTAACTTGACTTTTTCTTAATGGAGTCTTATGGAAGAAAAAGCCGTGGCTCCTAAACCCAAGTCCTCCCTGAGGCTGGGGATCTGGGCAAGGAGTGGAGACCTAGGTCTTAAGGGCCAGTTTAGAGGCCCCTGAGCTTAGCACAGCCTAGCAGAAGGATGCTGTGCAAGGGCTGTACTTCTGTTTCTGTCCCAGCTAAGACAGATATGTCACCTGCCCCATCTGGATGCTGACTACAAGCATAGCAGCTCCACCACAGGCTCAACTGAAAGCACAGCATGGCTATGGCCTCAGTTTGTGTTGTCCTGGCCTGTCTCACAAGCCCAGAGACACCTTACCATGGCTCTGCAGGCAGATCTCAGTTTGTCTTGTTAGCTACAGGCAGCCATCACTGCCTGCCTATGGTGCTGGAGTAGAATAGCTGTTGGAAAAAAAAGAAGGGAGAGAAATATAGAGCAACAGCTGTAATCACCCCAAAGGCTGGAAAGGGGCTGGCTCTGGCATGAAGCCTGATGCAAAACAAAAGGTTAGCTTACACTGCCACAGCCAGCCTGGATGTCATGCAAGAGCCATGCAAAGCACCACCAACCCTGTGCTCAGCCTTCAGTCACGTATTCTTCCAACAACTCTGATCTCCCTTCCCCTCCTGCTGACAGGAGGCCCTGGTGCCTCACTGAGGCTTCATGCAGGGGAGCCAGCACCAGGGCTCAGCTGACATTTATTGGGGCTTGACTCCCCTACACTTGGAAAAATGCCTTTTTTCCAGGCTGAACTGTGCTGGAGCAAGTTGCAGAAAATATATTTGAGCCCTTACCTGACCAACAACCAGCTCAGCCATGCTGCTTTGCACAGTGGAGCCGCAGTGTCTGAGGTTGTGGGGCTGCACCAGACCCATCAAGCCTGTCCTTCAGCTGCACCAGCATTGCCAGGGGCTGCTGGGGACACCGCACAGCTGATAAGCACCTTGGCTTGTACAAAGCAGCTCCACCAAGCCTGTGCCTCCCATCAGCCCTCAGTGATTAGCTGAGGGTGGATTATTAACTGTTTTCACCTTTCCCTCAGCACAGTGCCACACTGTGCCTAGCACCAGCTCTGCCTCCTGAGCCTTACAGCAGCTGGAACCTTCCAAGGTTCCAACTTGTGCTCTGCCAAAGCCAGTGAGTGTGTAACCACACCCACCACAGCACCCCCACACACACACATAAAGCTGATATGGGGGGCACAGTCTCAAAAACAGCCACTGAGCCAGCACCTTCCCAGCAGTGCTGCTGGTGCATCCCCATTTGGCCACTTGGGAAAGATCAGGAGGTCCAAGGATGTGTCTCCCTCAGACACAAATCCTCGGGCCACAGCTGTCTCTAAAGGGGAGGCAGGCAGGAACCCAGATGCAAGGCTGGGCTCTCACACAGAGCTGTGCTGTTGTTGTAGGAGCCCTGCCCCACACCCCTGCACTTGGTGCTGGGAGTTAGCACAGACTTGCTTTGTGGGGCCACAGCTGATTAGGCCTTCCCTGGTCCCTGACCTGGAAGGAAAGCTTTATATGCCAAAAAGTTCCTGTCATTTTTGCAGTCCCATGTAAGAGCAGCTCAGCTTTCTCACAGACTCTTTCTTTCTCCTTAGCACATGCCCCACACCCAGATGCTGTGCATTACACAGCCCTTAGAAGACCTCTGAGCATTACTAGAGAATAATGATACTGCAGGGTCTTTGACCCCATGCTGGTCTCTTACAGTCCTGGAGTGAGGAGGAGCAGAGGAAGGAAGTGGGCACTGATCCACCAGGCCCAGTAAACACAGCCCTGTAAGGTGTGAATTCAGTTCACAGCATGACAGCATATTAATTACCAAGTACCATGGCCAGCCCATAGAAGAGCACAGCTAACAGTGTTATGAATCAGAAGCTTGACTAGGCCAATATTCAAGCAGCAATCAATTTATTATTTAATATGGCAAAGTATGAGCAATACAGCGCTGGGTACAGTGGGGGAAGTTTTCCCTCCAACTGCACACTGATAATTGAGGATTACAGGTATTTATAGGGGTACTCATCAGTTTTTTTCAGCAGTTTCTATTTCCAATCTTTTACTCATCAGCAATTTTTGTTCAAAATTATTACATCACAATTCTATACACTACTGTGATTTTAATTTCTCAGGATATATCTCAAAGGAGTATCCCCAGATGGTGACGGTCCAGTTTCCAAAAGAAGAAAGATGAATCTCATCTGGTGGGGTCCAACCCCCAAAGATGTGTGTCCACCTTTTAATTGCAGAGACTCCAAATCTCATAACAGTGATGTCCAGCTTCCCTTTGGTCGAAACCATAAACCCTTGAGGTGATGTTCATCTTTCTTTCTCAAACTGTTTTTCTCTGCTTCAATAAGGTGTGAGATAGGCATATTTCCTTTATATATATCCCAAAGCTACAGTTTCAAGGATACAAGTAATATTCTAAAATTATACTTCAAAAGGTTATTATTGCAGAACTCTTTATGGATTAAATGCAAGCAAAAAGCAACATCTATAATACTTTAATTCAAATGCTCCTAAATCAACTAGGGTTAATTTGCAAACAAAAGATAGGTTCCAAAGTCTTTTTCCATGCTTTATTTTCCTCAGTTATTATTAGAATTCACAGCTCTCCCATTGTTGGGGTCCACACATTTTGCATTCACAAATACACACATCACCTGTTTGTGCCTGACACGAAACACAGCTTTGCATCTCACAGCCAAGAAAATGCACTCCTTGCTCTTCTGACACAGCTCTCTCTGTTCATGATGTGGGACAGCGAGTGCTGATGATGTGCAGGAGCTGATGCAAGGGACAGGGATGAGGATGCAGCAGGCACAGTGCCAAGCTGACAGAGGGATGATCTCTGGCAGTGGCACTGAAGGAGAAGAGTTTGCAGGCAGCACAGAAAATGGCTCTTTGTTTCACCTCTTCTTTCAGTGCTGCTAAGAATGTAGCCTGGAGCAAGCTGGGAACACCAGAGCCTGGAGCCCTTTCCAGGCAGGGCTGCATCAGACACAAACCAGCAGGGGACTGAGGAGCCCCTGGGGTAGCAGTGAGCAGCCTCGGGCTCTGCTCACTGCTGCTGGCATTTTCTATTGAACCATCTCCAAGGACTTCTCTTGAGCTCTGTATTTCTAAGGGTTTCCCCCCTTGTTTTTTTTTGTTGTCTCCTGCACCTTTTTTTCTCCAAATTTTCCTATCTTGTCAGCAGCAGCCCCTGTCCGGAACTGGCTCTAAAATATCAGCAAAGTAGCTAGGAACAACAATGGGTGGAATCCTGCGGCTCAGGAATTCGTATGTCAGAGCCCTGCCTCTGCCTCATGTTTTGTCAGGACCTCCTTCTCTGTGCAAAACAAGGGACTAGTGGAGTCTTTTTGCCAAAGAACTCCTGAGAAGCAAATGTTGTGCTAGGTTTCTCAGGAGTGTATCCGTTAAGTTCATTGCTGGCAAACAGAAAATAAGGCCAGGGTAGCAGAGCAGCTGGGAGCTGGTCACTCCCTGCAAAGGGCTGGTGTAGGATGTGGGAACACCAGGTTCCAGGATGGGCGAGCAGGGTCAATGTGCTCAAGGTGCTGCCAATGAGGTTTGGGTTCACTTAGAGAGTAATCAGGAGCAGTGAGCACTGCAAGATCCAGCTGCAGTCCCCATCCATGTCCCTGTCAGTGATGGCTTTAGGGTGTCTGCAGCCTGGATCCAGAGCGCCCTGGGGGGCTCCTGAGGCTGCCTTTGCACTCAGAGTGAGGGTGCCCAGGAGCCCCTGAGGCCGGCAGTGGGCACCAGGGCTGGGGCTTGTGGCCTGGCAGGTGTGGCTCTGGGGGCTGTGACATGCCAGGGCATGGGTCACTGTCACTGCCCTCCGCAGCCCTGGCTTGCTCTGTGATGCTCCAGAGACAATGGCAAGAGGGGGGAATTGGCTAGGTTGGGGTTTTGCCTGAGCCAGAACCTCTAGGCCAAATGCCGAGCAGTAGAAACCCCTGGAGGACCGAGTGAAGGAAGCAGAGGAGGCTCTTCTGCGGTGTAAAGGGCAGCAATTTCATCAGGAGAAATAGGGGGAAGGTTCACAGCTGAGAATTCCCAATGGAACAGATGTTGCAAAAACCCCCACCATCCCTGTGACCGGATTTTTAAAATCTTTCAAAACAGGGGGTGGACACCATACAGTAACCAATAAGCGACTCTTGGGGTGTGGTTTTGAGGGCTACAACAAATCAGAACAAGGGGAGGAGAGAGCGTTGGCATAGGGATTGGATCTTAGGGTGAGGGACAGGGAACTTTCTGGAGCAAAGGGTAGGGTTTGGGCTGATGGATGGGGCAAAGGGGCTGTGTTGACTTGACAGACAGCGAAAAATCTGGTGAGGAGGGAGGGGATTCCTTGAAGGACACTTGGTTAGGAGAGCATAACATAGGGGAGAAGCTAACTGTAATAACTCGGGGAGCACTTGAACATACCACTATATAACAGAACATTTGACTCAATAAACTAACACAGTGCAACACAGAAATTCAGGCTTTCAGCAGCTGAGAGGTGGCACTGTTAGAACCCGCAGCAGCTGGTGAAAGCCATCTCTGTCCTTCAGGTTCTTGCTGTGTGGGAAGGTGTTGCGAGTTGTGGTGGCTGCACTCCCCCTTTGCTGGGAGGATGATCTGTACCAGGGCAGAGCAGAAAGCTGCCATGGTGAGCAAAACATGCTCAGAGCATTACAGTTCAGAGAAGGGCACTGCCCCTGAAGGGCAAACAGCTTGAAAGCATAGAATTCTGTGCAGAACTGTTGCACAGATTTTCTCTTCTAGAACATGCCCATTTTTGTATACTGTAGATGAATACTCTGGGTTTTATAGAATACATGGGGTTTTTTCTTAAGTTTTTTGGGAGAACTCTCAAGTTTATTTCTGTTTGTATTTTACATCCAGCATGCATACAGTTTTTTTTAAATTATTATTATTTTTCTTCAGTAAATACTTAGGGAAAAGTACCTAAGCATTTTTTAATCCTTTGGGATATTGTGATTAATATTCTTAGAAAGAAAACCTTGTTGAACAAGTGTGAAAACACAGAGAGAGGGAAAACAGTATAAAAGTCTTTTAGAACAGGGCATGTAATAAGGACTGCAGAACTGAGTAATTCCTCCAAGTGCAGAATTAGCAAGATATATCCCCAAGAGTAACTGCCAAGATACTTCCTTAAACCAAGGGAAATGTGACCTGCAGCCATACAAAGCACTGCCAAAGCGAATGAAAACCTTTGGAAAACAGGGAATTTTGCCAGTGACATCAGTCTGTCTGGATAACTGAGGGATGCCCATCAATATTGCACTACATTCCTCAATATTTGAAATGTCTTTTCTCCCAATTTCTGCAAAATGAATAAGCTGCAGTTGTTTACCATTAACTTAAGCTCTTAGGGGAATTACCAAGCACCATGTATGTCTTTCTGTAGCTGAGCAGGACTTGAGTTTCCCAAATCTTCTGCAAAGCAGAAGGGAATCACACAGTTACTTGTGCTAATGTTAATGAAGGATTTAATGAAAGCAGGTGAATGAGAGCATTGCATTGTAAAACTTCCACATGCAAGAAAACAGGAGTCCACTTAGAATAAAACATAGAAGGCTAGCATAACATCAGAACAGGATAAAATGAAATTGCTAGACAGGAACTGATGCGTCAGAAATTAGGTGTATCATTTCTGATACATCTGCATGCATTTGCAAGCTAAAACAGAAAAGGAAGGGCAGAGATAATAAGGAAGGAAGATTTTAAAATTGCACTGTGCAGAAGAGACACACAAACCACCAGTGTGAACACAGCTGGGAGATTCAGCTTGGAGATGGATTAGAGTGGAATCCATTCACTGAAGGTCTCTGGTGCACATGAGTGCAAAGACTGAGGAAAAAAGGAGAAAAGTTTAATTTCTGAAAGCTATTTAGATTCCTGGAAGCATTGTCTAGAGATCTAAAAATCTAAAGCCTCAGAGAATCTGAACCTAAACCATCCCCAAATGGATTGATCAGGTATGATGTGCACATCTCTGCTGTTTTCAGAGTCAATGAAATTGACAATGAGTGTCTGGACATTAGAAATGCCCACTCAGATTTTATCTCTATTACTTTAAGAACACCTTAATAAGGCACTTCAGGAACTGAACACTGACATTCTCACCCTGCTCTATTTACTTTACATTTAAATACAGGCTGGTAGAAGGAGAAATCGGGCTTTAATTTCTCCCCAAATTACCTGTTGCACTTTCAGGTTAGGAGTAGATGTAAAATTCAGCTAATCACTCTCTCTATGCATGAATATTCCACTAGTGAACTGACATACAGAACATCCTTTTTCTCTTTTGTACCTTCCTAAATGGTGCCCAATGAACAGGACTCTTGCATAAATCTCACAGAAAATCACAAAAATTGCTGAAATTAACACTCAATTCCCTGATAAAAGCTTCTGAGAAAAGGCTTGAGCGAATCACTGAACAAACTGAAACTTGGAAGAGAAACACACATTTCAGCACTGATCAAGAGGAAAGAAAAAGAAATGCTGTAAAAATTCCAGGTGGAAGTTAAGGAGAAACACAGGAAGCACAGAAAGAACAAGGCCCTGTCTGATGACCTGTGCAAAGTAACTTTGTGCCCCAGCACTGTTGGAGGACATTCCCTGTCATTGGTGCAAGCAGCTGGAGACATAAATGCTGATTGATTTGGGGGCCACAGTCTTGGTAAGTGCAGAGGTGGTTCAATAACGTGACATGAGGGAGTTCCCTCAGAGCAACTGGGATGCCAGAAAGAAGTGAACAGCTCACCACAGCCCGGCCCGCTCAGCTGCTTTTCCTTCTGACCCCCCTGGGGAGGCTCTGACATTTCCTCTTCCCTGATGGAAGTGCAGCTGCTGCCAAGGGAAACGTCCCCACACTCACTCAGTGTTCCCTTTGCTTGCCAGATGTCCCATCCGCTGTCCCTGTCCAGGAGAGCTGCTCTGCTCGGGAGGAGGAGCCCGAGCGAGAGCCTGGGAACATCGGCAGCTGCAATCCCTCCTGATCTAGCGCTGTTTATGGATGTGTAGTTAGATTCGGATAGTTACAAGTATAGGGATATTTACATACACGGGCTGATATTTGTATAGGGATAGTATGTGTGTATATTGTTATATTGATGCGTGTATATTCATCTGTTTACATACTTGTACAGCTCTGTAGCTGTGCATTTCTATTGCTGGGGTTGTATGGATTTTTTTATTGGTCCATTGATATTTGTGTATTTATAGACAGGTTTGTTATATTTGTATTATATTGTTGTGTTATATGTCATGAAATATGTAATGCATGTTTACATCTCTGTATTGTTATGCCTATATATGTATTTACTTCTATTTATTATGTATGGAGTTGTATAGTTCTAAAATTCTATTTATTTAGTTCTGGATCTGAGATTCTTTGGAAAGGGATATTGATGTTTCTGTATTTGTATATGGGCTGTATTGTTGTAGTAATATGTAATAAATTTAATTGTTAAACTTCAATTCAGTAACTTCAATATTTGTGTACAGTGAGTTGTTGCAGAGGGTTGCAATAAAGTAATTTTTTTTTCACTGAAGTTGATATTTGTATATATTTACATAGCACAATTATCAGAATAAATTAGATTTTAATCATAAATTGATATTTCTGTGTTTCTATATTGGTAACAAAGGGTTTGTAATTTATAATAAATTTCATTTTTAAACATAAGTTAATGTTTGTGTATTTGTACATTAGTAGTGCGGGTGTAACTATCTGCAATAAATGCAGTGTTTCAACTGAAGTAAGCGTAGATTTGTGCTACCCAAAGCCATGGGCAGATGTAAATGCTGGAGGATTTTGGCCATGCCAATCTCCGGCCATGCCCAGCACATGCCCCACCTGCACTCAGGCTGGGCAGGGGAAGCGCAGATTTGGGCTGGCAGCAGAGCCCCACGTTGCTCAGAACTCGCTGCAGAGGCTGCTGAGAAAACTCCGGGGCTCCATGAGCACAGAATCCAAGCAGGAGCCACCCGGGGAGGACAAATCCCTCATCCCACGGGCAGCTCTTTAGGAAAGTGCTCCAAGTGTGCCCCTGAAGCTCATCCCAGAGAGCAGAAGCCAGCAGGGATCCTGAGCCAGCTCTGCTGCCTTTGGCAGCACTTTGGCAAATGAGCTGCAGCAAGGGGGAGGCAGCAGCGACTGTGACTGCTGCAGGCTGGGGATGAAGGAAGGGCCATGGACACAAGTGCTGAGATGCCCCAAAATCCAGAGGGAGGCTGGAGAGCCGGGAATCAACTTGGCATTTCAGTGCCAAGCTCTCACAGGCACTGAAATGATGGAATCCCTTTGTGTGAAGTGACCTGGAAGAACTGACAGGGAGTTGCTGCTAGGATCAGCAGTAGCAGAAAGCAAAAATGTACAAACACTAGGAGATCATCTAATATCCCCCACAAGCAATGGCTTCAAAAATGATCTCATGTATATATTATATTATGTTATATTATATCATGTTATGTTATTATTATATTAATCAAAATATATAATATATAATATGCATGAAATTTAATGCACATGTATTTTTGGACAATTTTATTTTTTGATATATATTTTCATTTAAGATGTATATTTGAAATAGTCTTTCAGCTTGGGATAGTGAAGATTTACAACAGTGCAAAACCATCTGCCCACAGAGCAGTCAGCCCCCGGGTGTGTGCATGCACACCCACCCACTGTGCTTGCTCTTCTCAGCACCTCAGGGCTGCTGTTTGCACAGAATTGGGATGAATTTAACTCAACAGAGCCACGAGTGGGGTTTCCAGCTTGTCATGAACACTCATGTGGCAATGAACAACAGAAAGCTCTCAAATCCCATTATCACATGTCGCTTCATTCCTGCTGGGCACTGCGGAACTCTTAAAAGACACAGAAAAGGGGTGGAAAACATTGGCATCATGCTACTGCTGGTGTCCTCCTGGAGGAAAATCTGTTGGGTTTCTTAAGGTGGTAGCTTTCCAAAACCTAGGAATACTGCTCAGTAGTGGTAGCCCAATTCTGAATGGTTTTCTTGACTTGGCAAAGCTGGGGTGTTAACAATGGACTCCGTCCTTGGTTCAAATCACCTGCCCTCACCTGCAGACAAAAGCACCACCAGCAGCAGCAGCAGCTACATCTGTCAGTTTTCTCAAAGAGCTGTGTTAAATTTGGGAGAGGAAAGGAAAACACGACAGACACTGTGGATTAATGACAAGACTCTGAGGAGCAGTTCCAAAGCAAAGGGCAGCAGCTTCTCTCTGGGCCACTCCTTGTGCCCCAAGGCAGCCGGGCTGCCCTGGCTGCCCAGGACCCTGCACCCCGCGGGCTCTGCAGAGCTGCACAGCGGGGAGGCAGCTTCGGGCACCTCAGCCCCTGGGCAGGAGGGGCTGCTTGCTCTGCAGGGCTGCCTGTGGGCAAAAGCAGGGTGCTGGCCTTCTGCTCTTGGCCTCAGCCTGGCCTTGCAGGGCTAATCCTGTTCCCTGTCTCAAATGTGCTAAAGACAGACTTGTTTGTTTGCAGCTCTGCACAGGTGTGATTTGCACCACAAAATACTGAAGGACTAAGGACTGAACAACAGACCCTGACTGAAGCCTCAACAACAGGACCTGAGCCAAAGCTGCCCTCTAGGTGACCTTTCCAACCCAATATTCTATGTATCTGCTCCTTAACCAAGTGTTATTATCAAAAGGATTGTTGCATCCATCCACTGGTGAAACACGTCTTCACCTTTCTGCATGAGGAAAATGGACAAGGCCACACCTGGCCTTGGTTCCTCCTTGAGCCCTGGCACGCCCTGGGGAGAAAACCAAGAGGAGAATGACACCAGCTGTGCCCCCAGCAGAAGCTCTGGCACATTGCTCGCCCAGCACTGTCAGAGCCGGGCTACTCTCACAGCGCACTCGGGAGCCTCGTGGCTGCCAAAGGTGGAGGCACCGCAGGATTTCCCGGTTCCCGGCTGTGGCTCTGCAGGGCTGGGCTGGGACAGCTTCCCCCAGCTGATGTGCAGCTCTGGATGAAGGGGAAACCATTGGGCTATCTGGTGATGGATCTTCCTTAATCACCAGAGGCACCCTTTTGTAATAATGCTGAGGTGCATTGCTTAGCTTATCCTTTCCTGACTCTTTTTTGCATTTGTGCCTTACAGTAAATTACACTGTTCCTTCAGCTGGTGTCTGTGTCTGCATCTCTGACCCTCTCCACCATCAAAACAAACACACAGCCCGTTTAGCATGTGTGGTGGTTTGACCAGGAAGAAGCGGGAATTCTGGGATGCTGTGGTCAAACCAATGGGTGCTCGGATTTTGATATTGGCACCTGATGTGGCCAGTGGGATCTGGACACACCTCCGAGAAAACACAGGGGTTAAAAGCAGAGCTTCGGCCCTGGGAGGCTCTCTTGGGACTTCGAGGGACGGAGGTCGGATCTCCCTTCCCCCGTCCAGCCGCTGCTGCTGGGCAGGGGAGGGGCAGCCATGTGGTACGCCTGGGCCTGGACAGAGATGGGGGGTGAGGAGGCCCTGGAGGATGGAAGGGTGGAGGAGCCCCAAGAGACATCGGGCAGCCATTCCCCCCCGGAGAGAGAGAGGGAGAGCTGGCGACAACGAATGTGATAGCAGCCGGCCCAGGAGGGGAAAAGGGGGGGAATGCAGCGAGGGAGGAGGTGCCCGGCCGGAGCAGCAGCAAGTGTGGGAGTGCCGGAGTTCTGGGACAGACAGAGACTGAAATTTTTAACCCTTTTCTTTCATGATTGGGGCATTGCAAAAAAATACTGATCCTCCTCGGAGCTGAATAAGACAGGAGATAAGAGATGAGATGAGACAAGGATCTGGCCCGAAGGACATGGAGAAGGCTTGCTGAGTGGAGAGAGAGATGATTGGAGTGGCCTTTTGGCTGGACTCTTCTTGTGTAGCCATAGACTGAACCAGTTTTATTCCTGTGGCACAGAGACTGCATTTAGGGGGAGGCAGTGCCTCAGAACCAGGAGGGTTCATTGTGGGGACCCCTCGGCCCCAGGGGGTTGGATAAAAATGGGGGGGGACAGATGTCCCAAAGCAGAGACTGTGCCTTTTTGGAGTGAGACAAGCCATCCTTAAAAGACAACCCTAAAAGCAGCTCTGGTCCATGCACAGTGGTGAGAGCACTGGGCATGGAAGGAAGATGTCACAAATGGCAAAAGGACTTTCTGGGCAGTGCTGAGTGACATGGAAGCACACGAGGTTTCAGCGTGTTTCCAGGGGAAGCCTGTGGTGTAAGAAGGACTCCTCTCCTCTTCATGGACTGAAGTTTGAATATCCTAAAGGGTGGTGCCAGACTGGGCAGTTGGTGATTTGGGGGAATGTATCGGATTGGGAAATATTGGTGGTGGGGAGGAGGAAAGTGCTTTTTGTAAGGTTTTCAATTTTTTCCCTTATAGTTTTCTTCCTTCTTCTCTTGTAGTTTAGGTAATAAAGTTTTCTTTTTTTCTAAGCTGGAGCTTGCTTTGCTTATTCCTGGTCACATCTCACAGCAGACACCAGGGAGAGGGTATTCTCATGAGGGCACTGGCTCTGTGCCAGGCCCAAACCATGACACTAACCCAAAGGGAAGAGGGAGAGGACTCTTTGTCAGGAAGTGTAGTGACAGGACAAGGGGGGAATGGGATCAAACTGCAAGAGGTGGAAGAGATTTGATGATGGGAAGAAGTTCTTTACTCACAGGGTGCTTGTCCCGGACACAGGGACCAGTGCAGAGAGGCTGTGAATGCCCCATCCCCAGGAACATCCAAGGCCAGGTTGGACAGGGGCCACAGCAACCTGGTGTGCTGGGAGGCTGTTCAGCTTGGAACCAGATGAGCTTTAGGGTCCCTTCCAAGCCAAACCATTCAAGGATTTGATCATTCTGCCATCCCCATCTCCCACTACGCAGTGGGCATGGAATTTCAGTGACATCACAGCTCCCAGAGGGTTCCAGGTGGAATGTCCAGGACCTGGAAATGAGCAGAGCAGACACTTCACTGGCTGCCAAGGGTCAATTGCCACTCGCTGTGTGCTCTGCCCCTCACTGCTGAGGTGTTGCTGCTGACTGGGCTTTTCCTGCCGCCTACTCTGGAGTGCCAGTCGCAGCAGGATGTGCACTGCTGTGCCAGTGGAGGTACAGTGCCATGCCAGGCAGGGGGCACCTGGCTTGGGCAGGCTGCAGCCATGTGGGAATGGATGGTGTGGGACAGGAAGCCCAATGGGGGATTGTGCTGCCCCATGCAGAGTGCCAGAGACACCGTGGAGGAAATGGAAGTGGATATGGAGTTGGAGAGGGAGGAGATGATGGAGGTGGACGAGAAAGATCCTGTTGAGGACATGGAAGTAGAGGAGGGGGACAACATAGAAGAGATGGAGGTTGATGAGGAGGATGACATCGAGGTAATGGAAGTGGACGAGAAGGATGAGGAGGAGCCCATGGTCCTTGGATGAAGATGGAGCCCCACAGGTAAGACAGGCAGATGCTTCCCATGCCCTGCCCACACACACACTGGGTCCCCTGATGCCAGGCTGGGGCTGGGCTGGATGGCCCCGCTCAGGGACATGGTGCCTAAAGGGGGTCTGGATTGTGGTGGCAGAAGCACCAGTCCCGGCCTGCCCTGCGCTTGCCTGGGGCCACGCCAGCCCTGCCAGCCCCGGCCCAGCCCCTGGGGCCCAGCTCCCAGCCCTGCTGGGCCCAGTGCTGCCAGCTGAGTCCAGCTCTGCTGCTTCCTTTCTTCCAGGACTCATGCAGACGATGGCACAGTTGGGATGCCTTTGTGAATACGTTTCAAAGTTTGGAAGTTGCTTGTAAATACGTTCAGTATATTAGAAGTTTTCTGTAAATACGTTTGAAGATTGTTAGTCCATCAGATCCCATGTAAATACGTTCTGTACATTGTTGTTGTTGTTGTTATAAGGATTGTTATAATGAAACTTGTTCTGTAAATCCGAGCTTTTGCCGATCTTCAGCAAATAAATACTGTTTCTTTTTAAAACATCTCTACTTTTTGCCATTCTTTTGGGTGCAGGCAGCGTTTGCACACTTGTGGGTTCCTCTTCATCCGAGTTCGCAGGGCTGGAGGTCCCTGGGGGTGCTGGCACAGGCACCCTGGGGCTGGGGGTCCCTATTCACAGGGGCTCCCACTGACACCACTCCTGCCACTGGGCACTGCTGCTCTTCCTGGCCTGGGGCACAGCGCTGTCCCCAAGAGCTCAGCTCTCACCAGCTCTCACACAGGGGGCTCTCACAGCACTGGCCCCTGCAGTCATTCCACCAAAGCAGGCAGCAAACCTTCAGCCACCCTTCCTGCTGCAGCCACAGGGACTCCTGGGCCCAGAGCCGGCAGCAGGCCACAGCCATGCAAAATCCACCTGCACACTCTCAAGGCCACCACAGACTTGGCAACTGGGGCACCTGCATCTGGGCTGCTGCAGGGGCTGATCTTTAAGCCTTGCAGCCTCCAAAGGCCCTGGGCTCTGCTTCCCAGCCTGCTCTGCACTGCCCTGAGCCCGCCTTGCTCAAGAGACAAAAGCCAAGCCAGGGCATCCTCGCCATGCCCGCATTCCTGCTGCTGGCAGTGGTCACTGGCCCCTGGGCCCCACTCGGGTGACAGCTGCCGGGACAGGCCTCTGCTTTCAGCACAACTGAGCTCCTCACCCAGCAATGAAGTCTCAGGAAGTAGTAGTTTTGTGGAGGTCCAGGGGCCTACCACTGGAACCGCAGTACCTAAGGGCAAAGATAATGAATTAAAGTGAGACACTCCTCTAAATGCAATGATCTTGCCCAAAGGCTTTTGCAGGCCTTTGGGGATTCAACAGGGTTTCTTGGTATGATGAACTTTTTTTTTTCTTTATATGTACTCCCCCAAGTTGTTCTCACCTGTCTTTTCCCCTGTTGGTCCTGGGTTGCTGCATATAAGACCCTTTTATCCCCCATATAAACCCTGTGTTCCCAGCGCCATTTTGTCTCTGGCCCTGGACCCTCTTCAGCACAATCCACAGTGTTTGGAATTCCACACAAAGACCCCTCTCTTGCCCCGTTCATCAGCAGTTTAAGCGAGCCTGCTCCCAGCTCTGGCAGTGCAGGTGTCTCACAGAGGCTGGCTGTGGACATGCCGCAAAAAGTGCTGCCCAAACAGGGACCATCTTTGAAAATTCCTGAGAGCGACTCCAGTGATGATCCGGCTGTTCCACTGTCACTGGATAGAAAAACGCCTCGGGTCAGCCTCCGCCCTGGAGTGGGACCTGAGTTTTATCAGGGCTTGCTGAAGGCAGCGTTGGCACCCTCAAGGGGCAGGAGGGCCAGCTCAGCTGGTGAAGCCCATGGAACATTTTGAAACACCCGCATCCAGAGCGCCAGAGCAGTGAGTTGCGGGACAGTGCAGTGCAGGATCCTTGGGTGATATTTTAGTCCTGTGGGTGGGCGACCCTTTACATAAGGGGCAGCTATGGGTAACCAATTATCCAAAGCTGAGAGGGACATATATGTTCCAGTTAGGGAGGTTCTCCTTTCAGAGGGGAACACTTTTACTAAGGGAAGTTGGAAGCCTTTTGTTCATTGGCTCTTTAAGGAGTTCCCAGACATTTCTGTTGATTCAGTTCTTCATGGAGCATTTTGGGACTCAGTTAGGGGGAAGACTCTTTCTTTTGCAAACTCAGGGAGTGGTAAGAGTCACAAAATTTTACCCAATTTTTCACATGACTTATAGAGTTTTCCCAAGGGTTCAAAGTTCTAATATTCAACCCAGATTTTGTGCTCTGCCCCCAGCATTCCTGAACCCACTGATACCAAGATTAAGATGAGAGACAGAAACTGCTCTAAAGCACAGACGAGCCACCTGCTGTCTGCCATCTCCTCTCCTTCTCTACCCCCTGTCCAGGTCTGTACTGATCACACCGGCCTGGATTCTACCCTAACCCATTCTTCAGTACCTCTTCTCCCTGGATCCCCCTTCAGATAGCTCACAAAATGTCAAAATCCCTCCCACCCCCAGGGATGTCTCATTGGGTCATCCCCCGTGTGAAAAATGCATATATTTTATGATTGGCTTTTCGGAAATATTAAAATGAATATTATACGTGTTGTGTTAGAAAGCAATGCTGTATTAATTTTCTTAAGTACTGTGTTAAATATAGTTTTAGGTTATAAAAATTGTTATGCTATGTAAGATGCATTGTTTAAAAGAAAGGACTTGCAGCAAGATAGCAGCCACAGGACACCTAGATCTTTAAGAGAAAAAGAATTTATTGCCTTCTTATCAGAAGAAACTAACTTCTTCCAGCCTCAGAGGCGCTATTAGGATTAGAGGGAAGAAGTTGACACTGACCAGACAGAATCCTGTGTTTGAATGGAATTTATGCATCATGTATGAAGTGCATTAATATGCAACAGGCTATTGTTTTTGAGGGTTAATGCTTTATTAACGGGTGTCCTTTTTTGGGCTCGTGATGCTCAGAAAAAGGTACCCAGACATCCGTAAGTCTTTGTTTTTCTTGCCTCATATTGTCCTAATTCAATTTGTCCAAATCGTTATTACTCTAATTGTGTTACTATTTTTATAACCATTTTACTACTATTAAGCTTTTAAAATTGTAAAAACAAATGATTGGCATTTTTCACAGGGAAAAACACGTTCAGTCTCCTGTTAAAATGTACAAAGTTTAATAATGGATAATGGGAGACCAGGACCATGGAGCAAAGGTTATTACGGTCAGGTGCATCTTGGCACTCAGCCAGGAGCACCCTGTTACCTTTGGGGATCCCCCTGAAATACCTTTCCTTTACATCAGCCTGTTGCATATTCATAGAACCTCACGCATATCCATAAACTACTTTACATATTCCAGGAACAATTTTACATGGCCCCTCTTGGGTCTGCCTTTTCAGAGCATGTGTGTTTCTTGGCTGTGGTTTTGGCTCCTGCTCTTTATCACCGCCAGTTTTTGGGCCTTGGTCCACTCTGCTTCAGACGGGGAGTGCTGATAGTTGGCAGATCTATACAGGTGTCCACATCCTGTGTGCATTGGATGTGATCCCATCCAAGCAGGCAGTTTAACACAAGCAGCTATTCCACTGAGCTTAATTAACAACAGAAATAAAAACTGTATCTTTACAACAAAGTTACTTTAACACCACGCATATAAAATCCATTTTAATATTTGCGAAAAGCCAATATTATAATATGTATCTATAACATTGCCCATATCTGTCCTTACCCTTTGGTTCCCCTGAGTGCAGCAAGGAGTGGGAACTGCCAGCACGGCACAGAGTTGCTGCCGTCTCTCCATCACCCCGTGTCCCTCTCCCGTAAGAACCTGAATGAGAGATGTGGGACTCCAGGCAGCTCTTCAAAATACAGTTTATTGTATCCAAGATGTTACAGCAGTCCAGGATCGTGGGTGGCAGTGCCTGTGCCTACAGCTGTCAGCTCCAGCTGCACACAAGCCTGGAGACCATTTAGCTTTGGTTACAGTGCATTATAGACTCTTCTTTGCTGAGCATCTTCACACAGAAGAACCAATCTATACCTTTACTTTTACCTATAGCCTATCATAACTCCTGTAATTACCATATTGATGTTACTATTCTTCAATCACTAAAAGTTAGTATGTGTGTCTCCCTGCCTGTGCTGAGAAGCCCTGATTCCCTGGAGAGCACTGCTTTTGACCTTTGTCCATGGAGAAAGCTTCCAAGGCTTTGGGATGAACTGGAATCTACGAGTGTGTGAAATAGATAGTAGCGTAGTTTATCACAGGATGAAAAACTGAGAGCTTTGGGATTTTAGTATGAGGGTGAACAGAAGACAGGATGGAGGATTTTGGGCATTGTCTGATCTCCTTGTCCTTCATCTACTCCATTTTCTCCTGTGTTGGGAGCACAGGGTGATTGGTTGGAAAGAGCGGCAATGCAGATGCTGAGTGGCAGACAAAGAATTAGTCACTGGCTGAAAGGTAGAAATAAAATGCATTCTAAGATTTAATTGGACAAAATAGTTTTAAAACACCTTGAACCTTGTGTCCTGTGACTTTTGGTGCCTTCTCTTTTTACGCTAAGTCTGGTGTGCAGCCAGCGTGCTGAACTGTTGACGATAGAAAAATAAACAACAACCTAAAGACAAAAAAACCCAAAAGTCCCGTTCGTTTCTCAGTCCTGGCCCAAAACTTTTTAGGGGTGTCCCCATCAGGGGATCCTCAGGGGGGTTTCACACCTCCTTCCCTCCCCCCCTTCCTGCCCCACTGCTCAGCCCCCTCCAAGCCCTGCACCCGGGGCCCTCATGCGTCACAAAAGGACCCAAAATTATCCCAAATCCACCCAAAATTACCTCAGAGCCCATCCTGAGGAGCTCTGGGGGAATTTTAGGGGAGTTTTGAGGGAATCTGGGGAGATTTTGGCTGGGTTTGTGTGGGGGCCTGAACATATGTATGTATTGTTATGGAGAGAGTCCCTGTTAAGATCTATGTGTGGGTCCTAGTTACTCCAAATGAGCTACAGCTGCAAAGTCCTTAGTTGGGCAGCAGCTGTGGCTCCTGAGGGTAACTAGAATAAATAGGGGTGGGTCGAGAGCCCAGGAGGAGCCCCTGAGAAGACACACGAAGAACTGCACAGCAGAAAAGAGCAGCTTGGTGCAGTGTGTGGGACCTGAGAAATATGACTACAACAAGAATGCAACAGGTTTGCATCCTACATCAAATTTGTTGTCCAGGAGGTACCAAAACCACCCAAAATCCACCCAGAATTGACCCAAAATTACCGGAAATTAACCCAAAATTACATCCAAATCTATCCTGAGGAGGTTTGGGGAAGACTTGTAGGGATTTTAGGGGAATTTTAAGGGGAATTTTGGGTGGGTTTGAATCCTATGCCCACTTCGGCATCCACAAGGTGCCAAAATCACCCAAAATTACCTGAAATTAACCCAAAAATTCATCCTGAGGGGGTTGGGGGGAGGTTTGGGGGTGGAGGAGTTGAGGAGATTTGGGGGTTTGGGGGGCAATTTTAGGGGTGTTTTTGGCAGTCATCATCATCCAAAACACAACACCCCATGCCAAAGCCAAGACCAAACCCTAAGGACTGTGCCCCTCGTGAAGGAGAGATCAAAGAACTGCACCCCTTCTGGGGAGGAGATCAAAAGCCAGAGGAGACTGAGCTATTAACTAAGCAAAAATGTATTCATTTCATCAAGTATCATCATTTCTGTTACTTTATCCTTTGTGATTAGGTCTGGAATGCTTTTCTAGTCCTTGTTAATTTAGCTGAATAATATTCATTTTGGTTTCGTAAACGATTAAGTTATATTCCTGATGTTATATATGAAGTCCCATATGTCTAATTTAATAAACCACAAACTTAAAATTTAGCAGCAGTTTTACTGAGATAAAATAATACAATCAAATAGAACCCAGTAGTTACAAAAAGAAATTTGGCAGTGGTTTGGATAAAGCATAAGCAAAACCGATCGATCGGGGTTTGGGGAGGGCTTCCCACCCTGCCTCACATGCAAAAGGCAAAAGAATCCAAACACAGCTTATATACTGTGTGCTAATACATATTCATCAATATTTTCCTGTAAATCTCCTCCTATTTCCAATTCCTGAAATCTACATCACCACACATACAGCACATGCTCCCGCTGTGGCTAAGGGGGCTTCTGGCTCTTTGGTGCTCTCCTTGGATGAAGGCTGACAGTCTTCCTCGCTGTCCTCTGAATAACTTGACAGGTTGTGCCTGTGCCCCAAGTCCTGTGTTATGTAAGTAAGCACTATGCTCCAATTAAGCCTCATTATTTTATAGATAAGAGCACTATTTTTGACTCCCTGTCTGGAATTGTCCCAGCGTTATTCATGTCACGGCCGATCCTGTCCTGGGAGTTGTCTTAACTTTGTCTTGATGCCAATTCTGACTTGGGAGGCTTCCTAAATTTTGTTCATCAAGGCCATTCCAATCTCCTGTATCCTGTTTCCCACAGGTATCATCTACAAAGAAACCCATTTTCTTCATAACATTAATCACATATACCTTTCCAATTATTTTCCAAAAATATTGAAATAATTACAATTTTGTTAGAACTAATCACATCCATCTATCACAGGAGGCCAAAAGCTTGGAAAAGGATGAAAGAAATTCTCCAATGATGACGATGACAAAAAAATCCCAATTTATTTTTGACAGCAAATGAACACCGGCCACCCTCCAGCCCTCTCAGCCTGGCAGGCCGAGCGGGGCTGTTCCCATGGCATGAGGTGGTGGCAGCCTGCGGAGAGAAACCAGAGAGCCACGGTCAGTCACAGCAGGCTCCTGTCCCCCTGTTCCACCATGGCTGTGCCCAGGCCAGGCTGCTGGCTGTGCTCAGAGCCCAAACCTCCCGAACCATTCTCTGTTTTTAGAGAAGGGCAGTGGGGCAGGCAACGTTCCACCTCCTCTGCTTAATCAGGGCACAGCAACCTCCTCAGCAGCTGCAGGAGCGGCATGCCCGTGTGCCCGCTGCTGCTTGCCCGGAACCCTTCTGCCAGCCCAGCTGTGGAGCCGGGTGCCCACCTCTGGAGAGCTGCTGCCAGGAGAGGAGCCAATCATGCACCAGGTCCTCATCCTTCTGGAAGGGGCTGTCTCTGCAGACCCTGGCCCCTGGGGTAGCGCTGGCACTGGACGCGCTCCCCGGATGCTGCAGGTGCTTCCCTGTCCGGTCCGGGCACCAGGTGTAATCCTCCTGGGGAAAACAAAGAACAATTGCATTAAAGTCAATTCAAAACAAGACCTGGAAACAAGAAAAAGCACAAAGCCTGTCACTGTTTCACGGGCCTGAGGAGGGTCTGACCACTCCATGGGAGAATTAAATCTGTCCACCTTTCCCACCCATAAAGGCACTCCCCACCTTTCCCACCCATAAAGGCGCTCCTTCCTCAAGGGCCTGCAGAGCAGGCCAGCTGGGGCACTGCTTCGGAACTTGCCCCCTCTGCTGCCCCTATCCACATGGATGGATGCTTTTGTCAGGCTGGGTGCCCCCACCTCAGCCCGTGCCAGGCTGGCTGGCAGAAGCTGCCAGCAAGGCCAAGATCTGGCTTCCCTTCCACAACATCAGTCCCGTGTCCCGCCAAAAAGCAGCTCAGCGGCCGGCGGAACAATTAATATTCCCCAGTGCTGCCGAGCGGGGAACCTCCGGTGCATGGCCAGGCCGAGCCCTGCCGTGCCTGGGAGCACCAGCATCCCCCCGCCCCGGTGCCGGCTGGGGACTCATCTTGATTCCATCGGGGCGCAGAGCGTGTCCTCCAGGCAGGGGCCACAGCCAAAGACAATGGGCTCCAGGATGGTGTTCCCAGCTCCACGTCGTGCTCCAGAAGAACATGCCAGCTGTACCTCAGCTTGTGGGGACGTCACGATGCCATTGAGCTGCAGGGGGATGTTTCCCTTGTCCCAGTCTGTGGCACCTTCACCGCACTGCCACCACTTCTCCAATGGGATGGGCAGCATCGATCCGCTCCCTCCACAGCTCACGGGGACCAGCGGAAGCATCTCCTCGGCTGCGCTCTCTCCTCAGCGCTGTGGCCACAGGGAAATGCTCTGGGGTTTTCTTCCAGCGCCACAAGACGCGTGCCGCTGCTACATGCTGGCTCCTGGATCCTACTGTGCACAGGGATGAATCTCTGCTGTCTCCTGGGCCAGGCAGGGCTCCTGCAGCCAAGAATGCTCAAAAAGGTCCTCCAGTGATGGCCCGTCTGTGGGGTCCATGCATAAACACCACCTGATGAGGTGCTGGCACTCTGCGGAGAGAAACCAGAAACCGCCGCTCAGCAGGAAGGGGCTCCTGTGCATGCTCTCCCACATTCCACAATGCCCAGGCCACCAGGAGTGCTCAGAGCTACAGCCAAAAGCTTCCTATTGATCCTCTCTTGCAGAGGACACCAGCACAGAGGCACAGGTGCCACCTCCTCCAGCTGAGCCCAGGAGATCCACTCCTCACCAGCTGCAAGAGTAGGACGCTTATGCGCCAGCTGCCCCTCCCAATCCCGTTCTTCCCCTCATGCCTTGAAGGTGCATCCCCACCTTGAGACACCCGTGGCGGGAAGAAGAGCTGGTCCCGGACGATGTCCTCATTGGTGTGGAATGGAAGGTGCCTGCAGACCAGCTCATAGAGCAGGATGCCCAGGGACCAGATGGTGGCTGGCTGGCCATGGTAGCAGCCAAAGAGGATCCACTCTAGTGGGCTGTACTCTGATGTTCCTATGGGACATAGGCGCAGCTCATCAGGCCCATGCTACTCCCTCCCTCCCAGCCAGCTCCCGTTCCACAACAGCCAGCCCCTGCCCTGCCAAAAAGCAACTTGGCTACAGCTGGCTGAAGAAGGATTCCCCCTCCTTCCCTCCCTCCTTCCTTCCCTCCCTCTTCCCCCTCTGCCAGCCAAGGGGGGAACTTTGCTGCCCTGCTGGGCCCCCGGCTTTGGGCTCACCTGACATCTGGGTGTAGAACGTGTCCTGGAGGATCGTGCTGCAGCCAAAGTCGATAAGCTTCGCCTCACCTGTGGCCAGGTAGATGAGGACGTTCTCGGCCTTGATGTGGCGGTGCAGGACACCCCGGCTGCTGCTGCACCACACGGCCTCCAGCACCTGGCGGAGCAGCCCCTGCACCATGGCCTCCGTCAGGAACCGCCGCTTGTGCAGGAAGTACCAGAGGTGCTGACAGCGCTGCGGATGCTCCATGAGCAGCGCGAAGCTCTCGGGCACCTCGAACTAGTCCAGGAGCTGCATGACGCCGCGGAAGCCAGGCCGCGACACCTTCCACAGCAGCGCCGGCTCCAGGGGCACAAGGGCGCCCTTGCACTGCGGGGGGACCGCAATGCCGTCAGCGGGGCCGATGCTGCACCGCACCTCGGGCAGCCCCTGCCCGGCCCCGCCACGGCTCGCCATGGCCTGGCCCGGGGCGCTGCGCGGCCTCCACTCACTCCACGCTTGCGCTTGCTGCCCTCGCTGCCGCCCTGCCGGGCCTCGCCCGGCACGCCCCGCCGGCTCCTCCCGCTGGCCCCGCTCACTCACCAGCCACGCCCACTCCGAGATGCGCTCCTGGGACACTCGCTTGATGGCCACCTGCGAGCCAAGGCAAGCGGCGGACTTAAGATCACACTTGGTTAAGAGCGTATAAGCCAGAGAACACGCAAAATAAAAAAAACTTTTTTCTTCTCGTACCCTGATCACATGTGTATTTCACGTCTGGCCTAATGGCGACAGTTGCCCCATCTCTGGGTCAAGAAACAAGTATTATCTGACAGGTAACTTGTCAACAAACTGAGAAAGAAATTAGTACCTGGGCATGCAGATTTCTGAAGGGAGGAAAGAAAAGTGTTGACAAGAATAAGCCTGAATTTTAAATGCCTGAAACACTCAAAAATGACATGTTTTGGGATATTGTACCAGATGTTACACAGAGTTCAAGCAAACCACAACTCATTAGTATCTGGACTTCATTGCCCACTATGCTTTGAAATGTTGCTTGAAGGCACTTTGTGTCAAAGATCCAGTTCCTGTAGGCCACTGTAGATGTAGATCAAAATCCTACCAAAAAATCCATGTCCAAACCAGCAAGAGTGAGACTTTTGTCCTTGGCAGTAGCTTCCAGGTGCTCCTGGAAATCCCCAGGCCTAGACACAAAGATGTGTATTCAACGGAGGGAGAGAAGCATCATGCTTAGCTCTAACTGTGACCTTTGCTAGCAGATCTTACTAGCAGGTAACAAATTCCATTTGTTCTGCTCTTAGCCAGAGCCAAGATGGGAATCACAGTTTAGATCACAGGAGAAGATCACAGGAGCCTCAGCTTTTCCAGAAGAGGAGAAATACAAAGGATAGTAAATTTGGGTTGGGTTTTCAGGGTGTTTTTACAAATCCATAGACAAGTGATGAAGCTTAAGAGATGACAGCAAAGGAAAATCAACAGATATGCTGAAAGTGAGTGAAGAGGAAGGAGACTTTAAATTCACTGAAAAGCTGCACAGAAAGCTTCTCTACTTTTTGCAGTTGCTTCAAATTTGAAATGACAAATTCTTGTAGCACTTCCAACTTCTTTTTATTAATTCTAGATTAAAGACAATCAAAACTGTGTACTCCTGCTTACAGTATGCGGTAAAGCACAGGAAGCCATTAGAGTAAGAAAAATTGTGTTTAGAAGGCTGAGGCAGCCTTAGGGGTAGGAGGAATGGGGAGGTGTGGAAATCAGGCCTGTGGGCACCATTCAAGGAGCATCCAGGCCCTGAGCAGTCCCTCACAGTGGGTATCCCAGCAGATGGAGTCCATATGGAGCCACAGCTGGGCGGGAAAAGTGCCGGGCTGGTGAGCCGTGGTTAGCAGGGGCTCCTGCATCAAATTGCTCCCTGATAGGTGTGGTATGCTGTGTGTGTGTGTGCCCAACAGCTGGCAACAGCAGGCTGGCCCAGATGTGGGAAAAGGCCAAGGAAGCAGCAGAGTGGGAATGGGGCTCTGAGGAGGCCCTGGTGGTTGCACACACCCGTGGGGGATGAGGCTGGCCCAGATGGGCCCTGGGACTCTGGGTTGAAAAGGGAGGAAAAGAGAATCAGGGAGGAAGGGCCAGAAGCCGCTATGACAATGCCATTCCATCCCATAGGTGACATAGTGAGAGGAGGGTGGGAACCAAATGGTGATTGCTGCTGATCACCCTGACATCTCCAAGACAAGAGGCCCAGCAAGGACTGCACATCTGCCTCCTAGTGTTGTCCTGAATGTGAGCTCATCTCCTGGCGTTCATTACCCGCAAGTCTCTCAGCTTCCCACGGGCATTCCACACTTCAGGCAAGCAAAGCTGCTTACCTCACTATGTTCTTTGGGCCTCTGAAAGGGACTGTCCCCTTAGCTACAGCCTGGCAAGGAAGGGAGTCTTACAACACTCTGGATATTTTAGACTTTTATTGGCACTCGGGCTGAAACAAAGTATCCCCTCGCCACTTCTCCATCTTCATCCTTCTGTCCTGCAGGTGGCCTGTTCAGGCTGACAGATTGGAGCACCTGCAGGCTCCAGTTGGGCTGCAGCCCAGCTTTTCCTCTCACAGCTTAATTCTTATTATGACAATTCTTTCGTTTCTACTTAAAAGATACCTCAGAGCTTCCCTAAATTAACAACACTCTACTCTAAGCTAAACAATCCTCTATTATCTAAGCTATCTATGTTCCAAATGTTGGGATTCATAAAATTTGAGGGTTTTGAGAAAGTGGTAAAAAAGACAGGCCTCAGACAGCAGATTTGTGAACATTGCTAATACAGCAAAAAGTTTTCTAAGCAGTAGAGCAGACATGAGAAATAGAACAATAAGCCCCTGTGATTTACCCTTATAGGTTGCAACAAGTTTATTTAATGTATATCTTTAGAAGGTTAGTATGAATGAGCCTCTGTGCTTTGTCTCTCATAAACGAGCCATTGTGTTAGAAAATAAGTCCTTATTTTGTTAACTACTGTTACGTGTGTTTCATATGATTGGATAGAATTATTGTCAATATGTTTTGCTCTATGTGTGATTGGCTGAAACTTAGGCTGAGAGGGTTTTATGCTACCCTGTAATGTGACGTTTCCTTGGCATTCCATTTGAATCAGCGAGCTGTAAACATATCCTGTCTCCATTGTCCTAACAATGTACTGAGACTGATGTTTGAAATAAACAGCTCATGACACTGATTCAGAGTGTCCCATTCCGTTTGTGGCTGTATATAGTGTGCCAACAGCACCATAGTCCTTAGAAGTTGATCCCTATATTTCCTAATTTTTTAAACGTTCATCTTTTTGAGAAAGAAAAAACAACAGAGTTTTAAATGGAACCTAACACACCCAACCTAACCTAACCTAACCTAACCTAACCTAACCTAACCTAACACACACGTAATCTAACCTAACCTAACCTAACCTAACCTAAGACCTAAACTGAGCAAATATGAAAAATGTCACATTTCCTATCTAGGGCACAGCTCCTCTTAATACTTGGGGGATGGCTGAAGCTCTGCCTCAAGATGACACATCCCCTTTTCCCTCCTCTCAGCTGGCGGGGCATAAGGGTCTCCTCAGGTGCAGGTGTCTCCTCTCCAGTCTTCCTGCACTTGCTTGGCTGAAATGATCAGAGCAGCCAGGATGGAGGCAGGATGGCCTGAGGTCACAAAGGGATGCTGCCCAGAAGAAAAAGAACAAAGAAAGGAACTCTTACTTTCCAGGACCCATCCTCATGGGCTCAAGCAGGATTCCCTGGCTACCAGGAAGACACACCAAGAGCACCGAGGGCAGCATGTCCCCCTGCACCTTCCTGTCCTGGGAGCTGTCTGCGCCACGTGGCCCACACTCCTCCTCATCCCTTCATGCAGGTGTCCTCAGCTGATAGGGCTTTTTGCCCCTTTGCTTTTTCTTACCTGCAGGAGTTCCTGGGCAGAGCAGCGCCTGTCCTCGTCTGCCTGCAGGCAGCAGTGGAGGAAGTTGTGCAGGAGAGCCGAGTGGTGCCTGGGCTTCTGCAGTTTTGGGGGCCCATTCCTTTCTATCAGTTCAAAAACCTACAGCACAAAGATGCAAGAGGACACTGCACCTGCTCCTTTGCTAGCCACATCAGCTCTCTCCATGATAGTGGAGCTCTGGGAAAAGTTAAAGATAGAATCTAAAATGTTAGGCTTTGTGCTTTCCCAGATCAACTGCACCTGCGTAAGCAGTATGATAAAGTACATAATTGTTAGATGTGATGATTGTTTAGTAATTAAATATAATTACTATATAACCAGAAGAAGAATAATGAGAAAATATGTTGGAAATTCAGAGAGGGGCTAAATTTATGTATACAATAGAACAATATAAGTTTAATAATTAACATGAAAGTTATATAAAGATAGAGTATAAAAACATGATCATTTTGGATGTATGGTTGGAATCAAATTTGGGTAATACCCTGATTCCCAGAGCTCTTGAATAAAAAGCACCACATATAATCCCTACGTGAGTATGTGTTTTTGAACACTAACATTTTGGCGACCCAGATGGAACCGTTGTGAGTGCTGCTGAGCGAGTTCGCGACTTGATCACGCTCCAGCCGGCACCGAGGGATTCTTGGGGAGCCCATTGGCCGCGACCGCTCCTGCCGCTCACAACGTCCCCAGGAGAAAGGTAAGGTGCTTTTTTTACTTTGGTTTGGTTTTGGATGCCTGCCAAATAAGACACAGCAAAAGCTACGCTTGGTTGGGCTAAAGGAATTCCTGGTGGTACAAGCCTAGGCGCCGTTCCATAAGACAATCACAAAAGCATTGCGGGTTCAGCATTTGTGGTGTAATTGAAATGGAGAAATTTAAAGGGATTTTGGGCAGTAACACCCCTATCCCGCAAAATTCTCCTTTGGGGTGCTTATTAGCACATTGGAAACAGGGTAACTTTGGGGAAGAATTACGTAAAACTAAGTTGATTGATTACTGTAATTCATGGTGGCCAGAATATGCCTTGGAGAATGGCGAAAAATGGCTAAAATACGGTACTCTGCAATATAACACTATTTCGCGATTAATGTCGTTTTGTAAACAAGAAGGAAAATGGGATGAAGTCCCATATGTTGATCTGGTTTTCTATTTACAGGGAAAGCCAGAATGGCAGGATGAATGTGGATTATTAGTGGTTAAAACATCTGCAAAGTGTGGGGTTTGTGAGGAACGTTGTTTAGAACACTTGGCATTGAAAGAAAGCTTGAGTAGGGAAAATTATACAGATGTTGAATTACAAGTAGCTCCAATAGGAGCTAAGAAAGCTACACTATTTCGCGATTAATGTCGTTTTGTAAACAAGAAGGAAAATGGGATGAAGTCCCATATGTTGATCTGGTTTTCTATTTACAGGGAAAGCCAGAATGGCAGGATGAATGTGGATTATTAGTGGTTAAAACATCTGCAAAGTGTGGGGTTTTTGAGGAACGTTGTTTAGAACACTTGGCATTGAAAGAAAGCTTGAGTAGGGAAAATTATACAGATGTTGAATTACAAGTAGCTCCAATAGGAGCTAAGAAAGCTACAAGAGAACCTAACCCTATCCCACCTGTTTCACCTGTTTCACCTGTCCCTATCCCACTACCTGCTCCTCACCCACCTAGTCCTGAGCCCGTCTCGTCTAGTACACCTTTCCCTCTTTATCCTCCTCTCCCATCATCAACCGGTCCCTCTTCCTCGGAAGATGAGCAAAACCTAACATGATAGAAAGGAGAAAGAGGTATGCGAATGAAAAAGATAGCAATGGTAATGAATCAGTGACCCCAATTGCCCACAGAACCCGGAGTCGGTCAAAGCTCGCCCCAGTTGTGCATAGAAAAGGCATAAGCAAACAAAAACGGACTGTGATTGCCCCCTTACAACAAGGTGTCAGAATAGAAGGGCCAGTATTTGTAAAAGTTCCTTTTTCCGCTGCAGGCTTAGTTATTTGGAAACAGTCAGCCGGAACTTATAGAGAAAATCCTGATAAAATGGCACGTGTAGTAAAAATGGTTATGAAAACTCAAAATGCTGACTGGGATGACATACAAGTAATATTAGATACTCTGATGGATTCTACTGAAAAAGAAATGGTACTTAAGGCAGCCAAAGAGAGGGCAAGAGAAGATATTAGATATGGGCTAGTAACAGGGAATTTAGATGTGAATTTCCCAATTGAGTATCCAAATTGTGACCCTAATTTATTGTGCGATATGAGGAAATTATGTAAATATCAAGAGTGGATCCAAATAGGAGTTCAGAACGCTGTGCCCAAAACTATAAATTGGTCCAAACTATATGAGGTTCGACAGGAAAAGAAGGAATCTCCCACTGCGTTTTTGGAAAGGCTTAAGGAGGTAGCAAGGAAATATACAGACCTCCAAATGGATACAGAGCAAGCAAAGGTTCAGCTCACTCTCATATTCTTGGGCCAATCACAGGATGACATTCGTAGAAAATTGGAAAAATCAGAGGGGGAAGAATTAAGGAATTTGGATAAGTTACTTGAGGTTGCTTGGATGGCATATAGCAAACGGGAAAAAGAAGCTAGTAACAGACAGCAGCAGAATCTATTGGCAGTAATACAAGGAGAAGGTGACCCAAATTTCAGGGGATGTAACAGGAATATCCGCGGTAAGAGACCAGTCACACAAAGGTTAAGCCTGAATCAATGTGTGTATTGTAAGCAGGAGGGGCATTGGAAGTGAAATTGTCCAAGCTTGAATAACCAGTTTGACCAGGGCAATCAGTTCAAGCAGGGAAACGCTGCCAAAGCCATGGTGTTAGGAGAATATAACTAGCTGAACCTGTGGAACAGGTTCAAGAACTCACCACAAATATAGAATAGAATTTAATCCACCAATATTTCCAGTAAAGAAAACAAATATCTGAATATAGGTTAGCGCAGGATTTGAGAGCAATAAATAAAAAGGACATTTATCCAGTGGTAACAAATTCTCACAAATTGCTAACATCCGTAAAGGGGATTTATAAGTGGTTTACTGTAATTGATTTAAAAGATGCCTTTCTCTGCATACCCTTTGAGAAAGAAAGTAGGAAACTGTTTGTTTTTGAGTGGGAAAACCCAGGGAACAGAAGAAAGACCCAGCTCACCTGGACACGACAAGAACTCGCCGACCCTATTTGGAAACTAACTGGCAAAGGAACTGGAGATTTGGACCGAAAATGGGCTAGTACCAAGAGACCAATACTTATTGTTGCAGTATGTTGATGATATACTAATAGCTACAGAAGAAAAAGTAACCTGTATAAAGGTAACCATTGAGATTTAAATTTCACAAGGGCAACAAAAACTAGGTACTAACCATATCCAAGCTATTTGTGCTATTCCAGAGCCCCAGAATTTACATGAGCTGCGAGTCTTCCTCGGGATGGCAGGATGGTGTCGCTTGTGGATCATGGACTGTGGACTGATTGCGAAACCCCTGTATGAAGCTCAGAAGATGCAGCCATTCACCTGGGGCAACCACAGAAAGAAGCCTTCCTAAAATTAAAGGAAGCACTGACAACTGCTCCAGCATTAGGGTTACCTGATCTGTCTAAAGATTTTCAGTTGTTTGTACATGAAAGGCTGCGCCTAGCACTGGGAGTCCTGACCCAACATCTGGGAAGCTGGAAAAGGCTGGTGGGCTACTTTTCCAAACAACTCGACAACATAAGTGCCGGGTGGCCCCCATGTCCGCCGGCAGTCGCAGCTACTGTGATCCTGATACAAGAAGCCAGGAAACTTACTATGGGAAGGCACATAGATGTCTATGTACCACACATGGTAACCACTGTCTTAGAACAAAAGGGGGGCCATTGGCTATCTCCCAGCAGGATGATGAAATTCCATGTAGTCCTGACTGAGCAGGATGTCACATTAAAAACAACTAACCTTTTGAATCCAGCTTTGTTCCTAGGTACCACAACTGAACAAGGCCCATTAGAACACGACTGTGTAGAAGTAATAGAGTACACCCATTCAGCAAGAGAAGACCTGAAAGATGTCCCACTAGAGCAGCCTGAGTGGGAGCTGTTTACAGATGGGAGCAGCTTCGTGGAAAACGGAACCAGATACGCTGGATATGCAGTAACAACAGTCAATACAGCAGTGGAGGCAAAGGCATTACCACCAAATACATCTGCCGTGAAGGCAGAACTGGTTGCTTTAACCAGGGCACTAGAATTAAGTGAAGGGAAAAAGGTAAGTATGTGGACTGACTCAAAATATGCTTTTGGAGTGGTGCATGTACACGGAGCACTATGGAAAGAAGGAGGACTGTTATCTTCTCGGGGTATGCACATTAAACATCAGGATGCAGTCCTGCAATTGATAAAGGCAGTGCAAAAACCTGAACAAGTGGCAATCATACACTGCAAAGCACACCAATCAGGAAACTCCAAAATCTGTGAGGGAAATCGAAAGGCAGACTGGGCAGCCCGACAGGTTGCTCGAGAGGTACAAACAACAATGGCATTGATACCTTTGAAGCTTAATGTATCCCAATTCAATTTGCCTCCAAAACCAAAATATTCAGTAGAAGATGAGAGACTGGCACATTTGCTAAATGCACAAAAGAATTCACAGGGATGGTATGTGACTGCACAAGGACAAATAGTGGTACCCCCCTTGATAATGAGAGAAGTTCTATAAATTAAACATAATGAATGTCACTGGGGAGCAGAGGCATTGGTAAAATTGCTAAAGCAGAGTTTAATTTCAGTACGGATGTTAACAATGGCAAAATCAGTAATGACAAAATGTGATATCTGCTTGAAAAACAACCCAGTGGCCAGGCGACAAGCACAGCTAGAAAGAATTCGGGTAGGAATAGAGCCAGGAGACTATTGGCAGGTAGATTTTGTAGAACTACCAAGGACTCGAGGATACAAATACCTGTTAGTGGGGGTTGACACATTCTCTGGGTGGCCAGAAGCCCTTCCCTGTCGCACAAACCAAGCAAAGGAAACAGTTAAGTGGTTACTACAGGAGATTATTCCCAGATTCAGGGTACTCCTAGGGGTATAATCACATAGGGGACCCCATTTCATAGCTACAGTAGTAAGAGAGGTAAGTAGATTGCTAGGGATAAATTGGGACCGACACACACCATGGAGACCCCAGTCAAGTGGACAGGTAGAGAGGATGAATCAGACACTAAAAAGGCAAACCAGTAAAATATGCCAAGAAGCCAAATTGCAGTGGCCCCAGGCTTTGCCAATAGCACTGTTGAGGATTCGGATAAAGCCTAGGAGTGGGATGTCAGTCAGTCCTTATGAGATATTGTATGGGAAACCATATGAATCTCCTGAACCCTAATGTACACATCACAGGAAAGAAGGAAGTGTATAATTATGTTCTGTCTCTTGGGAAAACTTTAGCTCGGCTCTGGAGTATCCTCGTGTGGAATAGACCACTGACTCTCGAGAACCCAGTCCATAACATACATCCAGGAGACGAGGTGTACATCAAGAACTGGAACAAGGAACCGCTGAAAGAAAAGTGGAGTGGACTCCATCAGGTACTACTGACCACCTTTACAGCAGTCAAAGTAGCCAGTGTGGACCCCTGGATTCACTATACCTGAGTGAAGAAAGTCCATCCTGGATCACAGACTGTATAAACTCTGGAATGAACAAAGGCTGCAGATAAGATGTGTTTAATTGCTTTCAGAACGCTATCAGTAATTGTGCTAATGTTATGGTTATTAATATCTTTGGGATGTGGAGTGCAAAATGATCGACTAACCATTCTTCATTCTAGAATGAAGAGAGAGGTACAAACAGAAACACAGGTGATAAAGGTTTCTAATGCAGTTCGGGCTTAGAATGTAATGATTGGATTAGTCAAAGATTTTGCCAAAATGCAAAACACCAGTCGAATAACTGCCTGTCTGCCAATGCCAAAGACAGCAGGAGACCCAGTAAATTGGAGAATCATAACATCAAAACTACCTGAAATACAAAAGAACAAAACAATTACATGTAAACAGGTACCCGAATCGAGGCAAGTTACAGAAACCACTCTTGTATGGAAATGTGAGGCCAAGGATAGGAAAGATCAGATAGAACCTTGGGACAGTGTGTGGTGTGTGAGTATTCTTCAAAGATTCCAATATATGGCAAAAACCCCTTGGTGTATTAAGTGGGAAGGCCCTGAGAATGAAACAGATCCAGCAATAACGAACACTGACACTAGTAGCAGAACGAGGGCAGACAAAGTAAGTTGGTGGACATGTAATAAAACTTTAAACTGCACTTCAGATGATGTAGAGATAAAGCAGATGCCACCCCTGACAATAGCCCTACAAATTGGTTGTGCTTGCAGAGGGATCAAACATAAACAAGGCAGAGTGAATTATAGAGTAATTATAGGGTGTACCAGGGTTACAGTCTGAGGTCCAGGACAATTTGTATGGGCAGCAAGTGATGGTACCTGGACAACATATCTGCCTGTAGACGGGAAAGTAAAGGAGAATACTTTAGGCCTCCCAACCTTATGTCCAATTTGGAAAAAGTCCCCATTTAATGGAAAACATGAACTTCTGCAGATAAGAGCAAGACGAGAAGTTCTAGACGATGAAAATCCAGATGACATTTGGCAAGAACCCTCTAGTGGAGTGAAATTTGGATGGGCCCTAGAGTCATTGCTTGGTCCTATAGCAAACTATAAGAGCAGAGAGATGCTGTACAAACTTACAAGTCAGGTAGGTAGACTGGCAAGAGTCACCTGGGAAGGATTTAAAGAATTAAATATACAATTACAAGCCACCACAAAAATTACTTTACAAAATCGATTGGCCCTAGATATGTTACTCCTGAAAGAGCATGGAGTATGTGGATTCTTAAAGGGACAAGTTGATCATTGCTGCGTTCATATCCCAAATGTAACTGCAGATGTTGAATGTGACATCAATCAGTTGAAACAAATAGAGCATGAAGCACAAGAAGAGCAAAAGGATTTGGCTACAAGTTGGTTAGGAAAAATCTTTAATAGATTAGGGTGGAATGTGAGTTCATGGATTAAAATCTATCATTGAGAGCGTGATAATCTTACTAATTGTATTCTTAGCAATTTGGTTCGTTTACAGCATCTTAAAGGGAGAGATACAGAAGAAAACGTCCTGGAACCAGAGGATAATAAAGGCACTAACACGAGATCCACGCCCACCATCTTCTGGTTCTCCAGTTCGTAACAGCATCCACGACAATGTTTACATCAACCCTGGATTTGAAGAACCAAGTACGAACTGAGGAATAAAGGACTGTATCAAGTGAACATTTACACCTATAGTGAAGTGAAAGTGCTTTCAAAGGGGGGAGAATGATAGTGGAGCCCTGGAAAAAGTTAAAGATAGAATCTATAATGTTAGGCTTTGTGCTTTCCCAGATCAACTGCACCTGCGTAAGCAGCATGATATATTATATAATTGTTAGATGTGATGATTGTTTAGTAATTAAATGTAATTCTTATATAACCAAAAGAAGAATATTGAGAAACTATGCTGAAAATTCAGAGAGGGGCTAAATATATGTATACAATAGAACAATATAAGTTTAATAATTAACATGGATTTATATAAAGTATAAAACATGATCCTTTCGGATGTATGGTCGGAATCAGATTTGGGTTGAATATACCCCGATTCCCAGAGCTCTTGAATAAAAAGCACCGCATATAATCCCTATGTGATTATGTGTTTTGAATGCTAACATTGCCAGCAGTTGCTCCAGGTGCTCCTGCCATCAGCCCCTGCAGGAAGGAGCACAGCCCCTAATGCATGTGGGCTTTGGCTCCCTGTGGCACAGAAGCCCCCGGGGGCACAGGTCTCTGGGGCAGCAGACGGGCACCAGCGCTGCCAGGGCTCGGGGGGTGGCAGCTCTGCTTGGCCAGGGACTCTGCTCCAACTGCTGATGGCAGCGCTGCCCGGGCCCCAGGGCTCAGAGCAGCATTGGTGCCCGGGCCTACACGTTCCTTGTGCGTGTCACACCTGTGGGTTTAGGATGGCCACGGGCCGGGACGTGTCCCAAGGAGGCCCTGCCAGCTTCCCTGGAAGGCCCTGTGCCCTTCCCAGCGTGGCTGCGTCGGCAGCCAAGGGGGCTCCTTCTGCTGCCCTGATCCCGCAGAGCAGGGCAGTGTTTGCTGATGCTCTGAGCCCTTCCTAAAGATCCTGTCAGGCTGCCTTAGACACCTGGGGCCAGGCATTCCTTCCAGCCTGGGCCACTTTGGCTGGGCTGGGGGCAGCCCCAGGGCAGGCGGCAGTGTGTGCAAGGGCCCTTGGTGACACACTGCAGCACGGTCACTGTGACATGGAATGGAACCCGGTGTCCAAGGTCCCTTTGTGACACGTGAGAAATAGAAGCGTGCCCGGGTGCTGGGAGAACGCAATGGGACAGGACAGGACAGAGCGGTGCCGTGAGGAGCCCCCGCACAGCGCACTCGTTCGTCTCCCACCTGGAAGTTTTCTGAGGCGTTGTTCTTTTAGCTGAGCTCGAGGCCAGACCACAGGACTTGCTGACCCGTGGTCTCCCTGAGGCTTCTCTTTCGCAGCTGCCCTTGAGGGCAGCGTGTGGGACTTGGTGCCCTTGGAGCATTTCCAAGGTATCTCTTCTGCAAGAAGCTAGTGTCACTGACATGAAGCACAGAACCCCAGGAGTGCCCAATCTGGCCTGGGGGGAAGAGGAGGAAGAAGGCCCTGGAGCTGCTTCACCACTGGTGACTAAACAGTTGGAGCCATTCCAGCCACCACAGGAGGGTGAGTGGCAGAGCTAGGCCACAGGACTAGTGCCTGCAGCCAACCTGACCCCATGCCATGCCATGTCGTGCCATGCCATGCCATGCCATCCCCTGGGGACATGCCCAAGGACAGGACGGAAGAGGGGCCGGGCAGACACCCCGCAGTGGTCGTGCCCCATCCCCTGGGCCATCCCGGGGCTCTCCCTGCCTGGGGATCGCAGGGCTGGGCTGTGTTCTCCGACCTCTCCCGCAGCCCCTCATCTCTGGCTGCGCTTGCTCTTTGCCAGATGCAGCCCTGGAGCGCACACAGGAGCAGGAGTCCAGCCGTGGCCGCTTCCGCAGAACAGCGCAGGTACCTGCAGCCACCCCCACCTGGGCTGGGCCTGCTGTCCCTGCTCAGCCCAGCACCGTGTGTGCAGCACTCCATGCAACATCCCCGGCTTCTTGCCCTTCTCCTACAGTTCGTTTGCAACTTCCTCAAGAGAATTGAGGAGCAAGAGACCATCGCCACGGGCGTAGGCCTCAGACCGTACTCGCCCATCTTCCAAAGCAAGACCAGTGCTGCCTTGCTCTCTATGCTTGTAGAGGAACATTTATACACTCCAAAACAAGTAAGCAGCCTGTGGCCAGGCTTTGATCCTCCCAGCAATTGCTTGGCCTCCCCAGCCACGCGTGCTGGTTGCTGTGAGCCTTTCAGGCCACATGGCAATGGGGTGGGAAGGGAAGCACTTCTCTGGGGAAGCTGGGAACATTGCTCCCTCTGGCAGCTTTCCAAGTCTCCCCGTGCCTTCTCCAGGTGCCTGCCATGGTGAGCTACATCCACCAGTGGCTCATGGCAAATGATTCTGCTGAGCACAGGCTGGACAAGACCCTGCTGCATCTCACCGAAGCACAGCCAAATGACACGGTCATGACGCTCCTGCGTGTGGCCCCATCCTGTGACAGGTATGGGGCCCACCTGCCCACAGAGCTCAGGCCTCCCCAGCCCATCACCCTGTACAGCCTGCCCAGGTGTCTGAGCAACAGAGACTTCCAGGGCCCTCTGGCTGCTCCCTTTCCCAGCGCTGCTACGACAGCCCCTGAGCCTGCTGCCATGCTCCCTTGCCGCCTCTCAGGGCTCTGTCCCCACAGGCCTGGGCTGTCGGGCTGCTGCTGGCAGGGGGGCAGTGGGCCCAGGCAGAAATGGCAGCCAGCTCAGCTGCCCATGGTGCTGTGTCTGACACCCCCCTGAGACACAGCTCTAACCCTGCAGAGCTGCCATGGCCATGTGGAAGACCATCATGGGCTCAGCCAGGACTGTGGAGCTGGCGCAGCTGATCCTCCTGGATGTGCTGGGCAGCTGGCCAGAGTACAGCACCTGCACCTCCGATGGGGACGAAACGGCTGTCTTTGCCCTGGCTGTGAGTTTCTGCAACTGGCCTTTGCTGGCCCCAAGGCTGCCTCTCCAGCAGCTCTCCATCCTCCTTCCCCCACTGCATCTCCCTGCCTCAGGCGCTGGCCTGAAACCTGGCCCAGGGGCAGCTTCAGGCCCACCAGGCCCTGTGCTCCCCCTGCCAAGGTCTCTCCGGGCCTCTCCCTGCTACGCTCGGGCCCTGCCACACGCACACCTCGGCACTGAGCGCTGTCTCGGGGGGCTTTGTCCTTTGCAGGCAACCGTGGTGACGTGGAAGATCCTCCAGGTGCCCTGTCTGCCACGGATATTGAAGGTGTATTTCCCCCGCCTATTGGCACATCTGCTATTCCAAGTGTTCTTCAGCACTCTGGATATGCCAGAGGCGGTGGACACCTTCTGGAAGGCATGCCAGGAAGAGCACGGCCTTGCCACCAGCCCCAACAGGTGCTCCATGCCACTCCTCCTGTCCCTGCCACGTGGCCTGCCAAGGAGCCAGTGCTGCCAGTGTGACCTGGGCTTTGCTCTGCACACAAGTTTGCAGTGCGCACCCTGAAGTCCCTGCTCTGCCTTCTCCGCTGCGAGGATGTGGTGGTGGCAATGGAGCGCAGGTGTGCCTGGGACACGCTGCTCTCTCTTGACACTCACCACTTTGCCATGGCTCTGCTTGCCAGGTGAGACCCCCTTCTCCCCACTGCCTCTGACATTGCTGCTCTGTGCCCAGATGGCCCACAAAGTGTTTGTGGTGGCCATGGGCCAGAGGGCCTTGTCACTAAAGGAACGGCCAAGCAGACTGGAAAAGGCTGGCAGAGGAGGGTGCCCATGAGCAACCAACTGCCAAATGGCCCACGCCCCTTTGCTGGAAGGGTGCTGGGGAAAGATGAGAACTGGATGAGTCACGCCTGGGAGAGGTTTGCCTCACTAGCTCAGGCTCTTGTTTCCTTTTTCCCCTCTTCAGAGAAATTTGCCGCTTAGCCATCCACTTTTGTTCCGCGGTTGCATTCTACCTGCTCGCCATGCTCAGAGAAGAGATGCCATACTGGGATTTCCCTGCCCTGGCATTCCTTGTGGAGGTGAGCCTCAAGGCCAGCGCTGCCTGGCTGAGCTGCCTCCCAGCCCTCTGCCCACTCACAGCCACAGCTGCCAGGACAGTGTAAGCCCGTGCCCTGTGCTGCTGCCTGGGCCCGGCCCTGTGCAGCTCCGGGCTCCTGCCGGACGGCTCCCCTGTCACTGCCCTGTGCCTTTCAGGTCCTCGAGTGCCTGGACTTGAGCCAATGCAGTGACAGCGTTCTGGAGATCCTGGCACAGAACCTGCAGAGCGAGCACATGGCCAGGTGTTACTTAGCACTCTGAGGCCTCGTAGTGCTGGGCAAGAATCCCTTGATGGTGAGAAGGGGGCAGTGGCTGAAGCCGTGCAGGCAGCGGGGGGCTGGGCAACATTGTCGCTTGGCCTTGCATGGGTTTCGGCCGCTAGGTCAGCTGCTCCCAGCTCTCCTGCCTCCCGCTTCAGCTGCCCCAGTGCCTTGGGACAGGCCTGTGGCCTCTGGGCCCTGCGGCAGCAGGGCGGCCTTTCACAAAGTGGTGTTCCGCACAGGCCGAAAAACTGCGGAGCCTGACTGGAAGTCTTGTGGAGCTCCTGGAGGAAAATGACAGTGACATCATCAGGATGAGCATTCTTTTACTGAGATATTTGCTCCTGGATAATGGTGGCCCCATAGCCACCCCCATCGCCCTGCAGCTGGTGGAGGCGCTCCTGCCACTCTTTGACAGCGTAAGGCTCTGTGCCCACAGCCACGGCCACTGGCTGCTGTCCGGACCCTTGGTGCCCTGTGCAGATGCAGGCCTGTGCCCTGGGGGGCCTGAAGCAGCTGATGCCTACGTCTTTTGCCCTTTCCTTTCATCCAGGATGATATCCAGCTGCAGCTGAGCTCCATGGCTGTCTTTCAAGAGATGCTGGACTTATTAACAGAAGAGGGAAGAAAGGCCCTCAAGTCTCACGTGCACCAGAGCCTGCTCCCTCTCTACTTCCACTGCCATGATGAGAATCAGATTGTTGCTGAGGTGAGCACTTGTGGCCACCTGCTGTCCCCCTGGCAGGGGCTTGGGCTGCCTCCTGCCCTGGCACCTTGCGGGCTGCAGCCTCCTCCAGCCTGTGCCACTGGCATGCTCCTGTGCCCTGGACTGTGGGGCCATCTCTGCGTCTCTGCTGCTCTCCAGGCCTCCTGGGAAACGCTGCATTCCTCAGCCAGATTCCTGAAGAGGAGGGACATCGAACAAATGCTACACCTGGATCAGAGCTTTGGTGAGTGCCTGGTAAGAGCAGCCGAGAACCCCCAGCCTCAGCATGGCCAAGGTCCCTGGGGGCGGTGCTCAGTGTGCGGGGCTGGCAGCTGTGCCCGCTGCTGCAGCCCGAGGCCACGCGGGCTCTGCTCCAGGCTCCCGTGGGCCCGAGCCGCGTGGCCTTGGAGCCCCGGCCCGGCAGGGCTGCAGGCCGGCACCGCGGCTCCCCGGGCAGCAGCCGGCCCTCTGCCCCCTCCCCTCGGGAGCCCTTGGCCAGCGGCTGCTGGCCGCGCCTCAGGCCTGTGCGGGCAGGGGAGGCCGGCGCTGGGCGCAGGCAGCACCCTGCCCAGGAGCTGAGCCCACGCCAACCCTTCCCTCCTGCCGCTCTCTCCAGTTGGCAGAGGACAGGAGCCGAGCGGCCGAGCACCTGCGCCGGGCTCTGCGCTACCTGCAGAGCCCACAGGAGCCCCTGTGAGAGGCGGCCATCAGGTTCATGGGTGAGTCCCGAGCCCGGGCTCCTCCCCGGCCCGGCGCAGGTCGGCCCTGGCCCCGCCTGCTGCCCCCGCAGCGCCAGCCCGACTCGGCGCCGTGGAGCCCCGCCTGGCCTGGGCATTGCTGCTGCCGCCCTCTGGCAGCCGTGACCTGGGGCGGCAGCATGCGGCAAGGGCCCGGGCTGAGCCCTGCCCAGACAGCAGCCCGTGTGGCCACAGTGCCGGCAGCGCCGCTGGCAGGGAGCTGTGCCGCTGGGACCGTGACAGGCTCTGTGTTCACAGGCATGGCCGGGCGGCACCTGAGGGGGCAGCAGCAAGAGCTCCAGCTGATCTGCACTGGTGAGTGAGTGAGGGCAGCGGGCTGACCGCTCCAGGGGGCTGGAGGGGGCAGCTGCAAGCCCTGCTCCGGCTGCGGAGGGATCTGCACCCGTGGGCAGAGCACACAGAGATTTCAGGGCCACGTGTGTCATTCATGTCCAGCACCTTCGGGCTGATCCCCTTGCTCCCTGCTCCCTCCTGGCCATGGCAAGAGCCGACCGGGATGGCCCTGGCAGGGGGATCTCCTCGGCTCCCTGCACATGCGGGATCTGACCTTGCCTCTGTTCCTCTCTCTTGCAGCCCTTGAAGAAATGGCCTATGACAGCAGTCCTGCAATCAGAGATGCTGCAGTTGAATCTTGTTTAGTTCTCTGGGCCGTACAGAGAGCTTCCTACTCCCCATGGCGTAAGCTGCGAGATCAATTCCGCAGTGCATGGAGGAAACGGCCTCGTCTGTGCGGCACTGCTTTGCTGTTCTGCTGGAGCTCCGCAGAGAGATGACCTGCAAGACTGTCTGCTAGAGCCATTTGAGCCAGCAGGGATTTTCTTTTTGTTCTTCGAGATTTTTCTGTTTGTATTTTCCTTTTTGTTGAGTATAGAATATCTTAGAGTAGAATAGAATAGAATATCTTACAATACACAGAGTCCCAGGATCTTTCTTTTCCTGCACAGGGTCAGTAGGGCATAGGAGAAGAGGGGGAAAAGGGTGCTTGTGCTCAGCCAGCTGCCCAGGTGTGCGGTGTTGCAGGGAAAATAGCCAGAAGCTCCTTGGCCTTTGGTGGTTCTGCTGAAGCCTTTGTGCCCGCCACAGAGCGACTGGGCAGGGGCCGGAGCTGCGGGGATCTCTGCCAGAGCAGTGCCTGGAGATGGCATCAAGCCCTGTGCCGGGCAGGAAGGGCCATCCGTGTCCTCCTGGCCGCGTGCTGCTGGCTGCATTGCTGAGGGCTCCCAGGCGCCTCTGGATGGGGCTGCTCCGGCGCTGCTGTGGGACTGCGGCGCTGCTGCCGGGAAGCTTGGCCAGGCTGGGGGAGACCCTGAGGGGCTGAGGCACTGCTAAGCCCTGAGCAATTGGCTGTCAGAGGCCATAAGCAGCCCCCTGGCAGCCGCCTTGATCCTGACAGCCGGCTGCTCTGGTGCTTCTAGGTCAGTGGCTAGTGGGAGGGACCCCCTGGAATCAGGCGTGGAACCCTGGTCCTGGCCTTTCAGGGCTGTGAGGCCAGCTGTTGTGGGGCTGGGCGTGTGCCCTCCCTGTGCTCCAGACTGGAGGCCCCTGCCCCTGAGCCTTAGGCATTGAGCTCCACTGCCTGATATCCAAGTCTTGTTCCTGTTGCTGTGGGGGAGGCCGAGCTCTGTGGCTTTAGGCCCCATTGAGCCAGAGAGCAGCAGCTTTGAGCCCAAAGGGGCCACAGAAAGGCCCTCTTGGACCACGGACATTCCTGTCCTTCCCAGGCCAGGGACACATGAGAGTGCAGCGGGCACCTTCAGGGTGCCATGCTGGCTTTGCACTGGGCCACCTCCCTGTGCTGCGCACGGCTGGCTCTTTGCTTTGCTGCTCTCGGCCTTGTGTCGTCGTACTCCTTTGGCTGCCTGCAGCCCTATCAGGAGGCTGAAAGGCCCCATCTCCAACATCTCAAGGGGGAAATGGAGCTCTCCCAGCCCTCAGCCCACGCTGTAAGCAGAGCAGAGCCTTTTCCCCAGCCCTGATGGCTTTCTGCCTGCTTCTGGCCCCTGGCCACCATGACCCTCTGCACTCGCTCTGAGTCACCTACAGCATGGCTGGTGCCTCTTGATTTGCTGACCCTGGCATGTGAGGCTCACTGAGGGAAAGGTGGCTGTCCCAATGCTGAGGGCACACGCGGCTCACTGAGCAGACTTGAGGCTTCCCCAGCAGCTTGCAGGTGCCTTAGGTGTCGTGTTACAGTGCTTGTGCTCCTGCCTCTTCCTGTCTCTCTTCTCACCCTCACCCAACCTGCACCCTCTGACCTACCTTCAAAAAACCCTGTTGCATCAGACACTGTGTCAAGAGCCCTCCTTCGGCTGCCGGTCGAGCGCACATTACAACCTCCGGGCCTGAGAGCAGGGTGGGCTGGGGGAGCTGGTCTCTCAGACCATGAGGGAACGGCTCTCGACAGCACCTGCCCATGGACCTTCCCCGCACCAAATAAAATCATCTCCAAGCTTAGCTAGTAAGCTAGTAAGGTATAAACCATTAATTGCCTGGAAATCTGGCACTAGTCTCTAAGTTCCATTAGGTTTCTTTATTGCTGATGTAGCAGTATTAAATTTTGGCTGCCATTCTTCCAATAGTCCTGATGTCAGGGATTTCATTGATTGTTGGCTCTATTCCTTTCCTAGCTTCTAATCTTCAAGGGTATTGCTTTCTGACTACTGCCTTAACTCTTGTCTGTAGCTCAATTTTCATAGGGTCTGCTCGTTTTGATTTTCCTGGGCTATCAGTATCCCATACTCTTGGGTATACCTGATTCAATACTTCCTCTAACTAGTTCTTCTTGTTTGTTGGTCTGGTGTCAGTTGTCAGTCCTACTGCTAAAACCACTCATTTGTGTTCAGGTACCTTCCATTGAAGTTTTCTTTTTCTAAACGGAAATGTTGCTTCCAAATTTTCAAGCAAATCCCTGCATAGGACAGACTTGGGTGAGTTTGGTAAATAAAGAAACTGATGTATTCCCATTTTCTACTTGATTTTACATTGAAGTGGTTTCAGGAAGAATGCATTTTCTGGCTGGCCAGTGGCTCCTAGTGCTTGAAGATAGTTTTCACTTTTGGGTATCAGTGCTTGATTCAAGAGTGAAAATGTGTCTCCACAATTAGTTAAAAATTCAACTTCTTTATTATTCGTTAGCTGTATTTAAACCGGTAACCTGCTAGGGTAAGAATTGCCAGTCTCGGTCATTTCTTATCATCTAGAGTGGCTGCAAGAGTTTTGTGTACTTTGTCTGCTAACTCTGGGCACTGGCCTTATTTCCAGTGTCCTGATTTCTTACAAGATGCACATTGATTTGGCCCCAGCTTGGTCTGTGGCTGCTTTGAACCTCCTCTGCCTCTGCTCTTTTCGTCCCTGCCTCTGCTTCATCCACGCCCACGTCTGGCCTCTGCCTGGTGCCAATCCAGAGCTGCCACCATGGCTGCAGGGAGCTCTTTTTTATTTTCTCTCTCTTGATAAACACTCACTTTCTATGCTTTTCTCATTCATGCCTTTAAGTCTCTCTTGACAGGCTCTTTCAGCTTCTGAAATTTCTGCCTGACATCTGGGCTAGATTGCCCTGACATCAGGGAAACCCACTGCTGCTTCTTTCCCATATCCGACCAGGGATGCAGGGCTGCACATTTACATGCAGCTGCTAAGAGCCTGTCCACAAAGTCAGTGGGTGACTTGTGCTGTCTCTGTGTAACGTTATCTCTTACTGACCAAGTTATTGCTTTTGGAAGGGCATTTTTTAATTCCAATGTGACTACGTCCTGGTATCTAGTTAACATTGCACAGCTGCCTGCATTGTTCGCGTCCCACAAAGGGCTTGCAGTAGGACACAGCTGGTCCATTGTACCTTGCAAGGCTCCACTAGCAATTTGTCCCTGCACACGTGCTCTGGCCACCTTGATCACCAACTCTTTTGCTGGTTTTGTTATCTCTGTCAATATGAAATCACTATCACCTCAGTCTGGCTCTTGACTCTTGACTATGAACTCCAATCTTTTTGCTGCTTTGCTAGCGTTTTCTCTATCCTTTTCAACTTTTTGCCACCAACTCTTGAGGTCACTAGTAGAAAAGCAGATGTTCACCCACATGGCTTCTCCTGGGGGACTCAAGACTTGCCTTAAGGGGGTGACTAAAGGCCAAGCTTTCTTGGTTTTATTCCTTGTGTTGGTTGTCACTGGGGGTCCCTGAAATTGTCCCCTCACCTGGATTATTCATCTCACCCTCACGGCCATTTGGCTTTCATTCAGGTGCCGGAGTGGTTGCCTGAGGTGGAGTGTACCCGTGCTGGCCTGGGCTAACTCAGCTCTAAGTCTTGGACACCTAGAACACAATCTTCCTGGTGAATTTGAGCCTATTTCAAACATCTCTGCCTTATGCTGAGTGCTAAATGACATCTCTTTCTTTTCTGCCTCTTATCTGTTTCCAAAGTTAGGACTAAAGGTCTTGTGGGACCAAATCAAAGCCACATTCTTTCTGACACTTGGGTTTATTCTTCAGGGTAAAAACCATGTCTGCATATATCACTGGATCTCATTTTTCTCCTTGTCTTAAAAATAACATCAACTGTAACAATGGATCATAACGTTCCATTAGGGGGTCACTTTTCAGCATTTTCTAATTGATACTAAGCCTACCATTGGGTAAGAGTATTTCATCAGATTACCTTACATGAAAAATTACCCTCTGGGCCTCCTCCCAAATCTTTCTCATCTGCTAAATTACATTCTAGTGGACTCTTATTAATACCATCTTTACTTCTTGTGTTATTCATTCTTTATGCTAGCTAAATTTCCAAACTTAGCCGGATGTATTAGTACTTGTTGTTTCCTTCTCTTTATCCCCTGTAGACTACACTTAACATACACAGGCTGTCTCTGAGTCACCCAGCACGAATATTCTTTTTGATAGTCCTAACAAGCAGTGAAAACAAAAGGATTCCACATTCCACACAATCTACAAGGATTTGGGGTATGATCGGACATAAAACGAGTTTCTTAAAACACTGCCTAAAGTCATACTCAGGAGTATATACTCATGTAAACCTAGAGGTCACTACCCTTGACTTTGGATGTAGTGTCTAAAAGCTTGAGTGACTGCTCCAAGTTGTTCAAACACTTCTCAAACTCAGACGGGATTGATGCTGTGCCCATTTCCCTGGGGTGTTCCGGTTCGTGTTTATTTATCAGTTATGGTAGAATGGTTTCTTTTCATGTACCCCGTATTTTCCCCAAGTTGGTTTACCCCTAGGTTTTTCCCTCCCTCAAAGCTGTCCCTCATGCCATTCCCTGCTCTTTGTTCCAGCTCCTTCCCTGCCTCTCAAGATAATCCAGCTCTTTATTCCTCAACCTTCCCTGTCACTTTTGCCTTGGACCAATCCCTGACTGCACCACCCCTTTGGAATTCCCTATTGCTGGAAGCCCCTCTGGCCCATGTGACCTACCCTCTCCTCTCATCTGTCCTAATTACTGATGGAATTCCCTCGCTCCTCCCCTGCAGATTCCTTCTTGCTCAATCCTTTGTATCCGCCCCCCTGAGTTGTACCCCGATAAAATCTCATGCACAGAAGTGCTGGCGGCTCTATGCTGCTGAATCCTTCCCTTGGGATAAACCTTTGCCTGTGGAACCTCACCATGGAGGAGCCTCCTCCTTCTCTTTGGCTGCTCCGTGCTGCAGTTAGTAGATCCTGAACCACTGAGCAGTGGCTCAGCAGGTTCAGCCGCAGGCAGAACCCACGCCTTGGCCGTTGCCCACTCCTGGCGCAGCGCCGCAGTTTTCCCAAGAGCCAGCCCGGGCTCCGCTGGGCTGTGTCCATGGGGAACCCGTCCCAGTGCCTGACCGTGCTGCAGCGTGCCACCCAGGGCCCTTGCACACACTGCCTTCTGCCCTGGGGCCGCCCCCAGCCCAGCCAAAGTGGCCCAGGCTGAAAGGAATGCCTGGCCCCCCCAGGTGTCTAAGACAGCCTGCACAGGATCTTTGGGAAGGGCTCAGACCATCAGCAAACACTGCCCGGCTCTGCAGGCACAGTCCTATCCCCATATCTTTCCCTGAGAGCATTTGAATTTCTAAATGAGAATCATTTGAAGGGAGGAGATTTACATTTTCCATTTCAGAGAAGGCTTCTGCCTTCCTTAGCAGGCACCTCTCTCTTCAAACCAAGACAATTGTTTATCATTTTGCTGATGCGCAGTTGCTGGGGAGCCCTGTTTTACACCCGGGACCCGGAGAACCATTCCCAGCAACTGGGAAAATCCTAGGTGGTCCATCCACTCACAGATGAGGTCTCCAAATGTGCCTGAAATTGGGTCCAGCTCTTAGAGGCCTAAAAGAGCAAGTCCAAGTGACTTGATGATATTTTTAGCCCAGAAGGCCCTGCAGCTGATGGCACACTTCACAATCAGCAGGGGACACAGCTAGGCCAAAGCCCAGGCCTCTGCTGGGAGCCTTTCTCCTCAAATACCCTTCAAACAAACCTCCATGCAAGTCACTTGGAAAGTTTCTTCAAATGATCCATTTCTGGCACATGACTACACAGGGTTAAGTGAAAGATTCTAAAGCAGCTGCTGTGGAGTCAAAGAGGCAGCACTAAGAGTCCTTGTCACCTCTTTGTAGCTAAATGCCACTTTGGCGGATTTGAGGGAGTTTGGAACGAGCTAGAGAGCAGAGCTCCGAGTTTTTTAGATGATGCCATTGCTTTTTCTTCACTTCTACACAGACAGGAAGGGTGAGGTTTGCTCACATCTCCACCGCACGGCTCACAGGGCCGCAAGACTTGTAGTTACAAGAGCTTTGAAGGATTTCTTGGCCAAGAAGACACGGCCAACAAGGATATTTGTGTTTTGGACCCAATCTCCAGTATCTCGTCTTATGGACTCGTGCTCTCGGGGTCTCTAGCTGGTCAGAGTGACCCCAAGATAAGTTTGAAAGTCTCTTTTCCCAGCCCGGCGTTCAAAGAAGGAGTCAGAGCTCTTCATTTCCCGGTCCCCAGGTTGTTTATTGTATCTTATCTATAAAATTCTTTCTCCTCTCTTCCAAGGTCCACTCAGCCAGACAGTCTAAGGCACTCTGCCTCCCGTGGAGCGGTGTTATCTTTTTATACTAAAAACAACTACGTGTACAATATTTGCCATTACTTTCCCATACCTATCATCTACATTAGACAGTGAGCTTCTACTCTAAACCAGCCTAAAAGTGCCAACATCACAGCAGAAGATGGAGGCCAAGAAGAAGAAGGAGAAAGGCTCGACATGCCCAGATTCCTCATCTTCCCCCCTGAAGCCCCATTCTAAAACGCCCCAAAATCTATTTCTCCACTCTGTGATAAATTCACTGTCATTCTGCTTAAACCTTTGTGGCTTGTCATTCTTCCTACAAGGTTGGTAATTGTTTTTTCCAAGGGCTAAATCAAAGGCACAGGGGTCTTGGGCTCTGTTCCAAGGCCTCTGAGCCCTCTGACAGGGTCTCGAGTCCTGCAGGGCAGCCAGAGGAATTTCCTGGGTTCCCACATCCTGCTACAGTGTAAGCCTCCTTAGCCAATCATGCTGTGACACACAAACCTACAGCACTGCATCCTAAACTTCTTGTTTACCACTGTAACTGATTTGATTTTTTCTAGATCTTGAACTCTAAAACTCTAAACTTTCCTCCACTTCAACTTTCCTCCCCATGTCTCTGCTATAAACAAGAAATCCGCATTCTCGCTTCTAGCACCTAAGTTTGGGAGCCCTTTCCAAGGTCTCCCATCAAATCCTGTGTTTAATTCTAAGCTTTGCTGCCAAGACCAAAGGTCTGAGATTTCCCTGCATTTGGATTTCCAACAACACTGATGCTGTTAGTTCCAGAGTGCCCAGGGTCCCTCTTGCAAGTCAACTCTGGCAGGAACAAGGCGGCTGGCAGGGGGCTGCTTGTGGCCTCTGACAGCCCATTGCTCAGGGCTTGCCAGCGCCCCAGCCCCTCAGGGGCTGCCCCAGCCCGGCCAAGCTGCCCGGCAGCAGCGCCGCAGCCCCACAGCAGCTCCAGAGCAGCCCCATTCAGAGGCACCTGGGAGCCCTCAGCAAGGCAGCCAGCAGCATACGGGCAGGAGCACACGGATGCGCTTTCTGCCTGGCACAGGGCTTGTGGCCATCTCCAGGCACTGCTCTCACAGGGATCCCCGCAGCCCCGGCCCCTGCCCACCCGCTCTGTCACCAGCACAAAGGCTTCAGCAGAAGCACCAAAGGCCAAGGGGCTTCTGGCCATTTCCCCTTGCCCACTGCACGCCTGGGCAGCTGGCTGAGCGCAATCATCCTTTTTCCTTCTCCTCCCCTATGCCCTCCCTACCCCACCCTGCCCCACCCTGCTCACCCCTGCGCCATCCTGCCCCACCCTACTCTGCTCCACCCTACCACACCTTGCACCAGCCTACCACACCGTGCCCCTCCCCTCCCCACCCTGCTGCAGCCCAGCCCTACCTCACCATGCTCCACCCTATACTGCGCCATCCAACCCGGCCCCGCCCTGCCCCACCTTGCCCCACCCAACCCCGCCCTGCCCCACCCTGCCCCACCCTGCCACAGCTAGGTCCTATCATTTCCTGGGGGTCTTTGCACAAATCACCAGCGGGACGGGACTGCTGGGGAACGCGTCTTGAGCTGTTTATCTTCCAGCATCAGTCTCATTACATGGTTATGACAATGGGAAAATGCCAGCAGCTCACATCTGTCGCAGACATCTTTTGTGAAAAATCCTTTCTTAGGATTTTTCTCCTTTCTGAGAAGCTGCAGTTTCAGCAACAAGATGTAAACAATTATTGTCTGCTGATGTAGAATGCAACAGGTTCGCCTGTGATTAGCCCCTCTTCGATAATTATAATTAATGGCCAATCAAGATGGAGCTATCTCGGACAGAGTCTGAGAGAGCTGCCTGTGTTATCATTCTTTTCTATTCTATTCTTAGCTGAGCTAGCTTCTGAGGAAACCTTTTCCTTTCTTTTCTTTTAGTATAGGTTTAATGTAAAAAAAATATATATAATAAAATAAAAAATCAAGCCTTCTGAACATAAAGTCAATATTCTTGTCTCTCCTTTCACCTGAAAACCCCTGTGACCACAGTCACACACATCCCCAGAAGCAGACAAAGAACTTCATGTTAGAATTTACTTTAAAAGTTTTTGACCAATCACACAAAGCAGAAGCATATTGACAAGAGTTCTATCCAAGCGCTGTAAGCGCATGTACCTTCAGTCAAACAATGCTTGCTTATTTTGAATATAATACCTGCTTGTAAGCATTAACATACAATCCACAGGGCTTCATTATTGAGCTTAAAACTTCCTAATATCTTGGTAGATAAACTTTTCTGTAGCTTAGGGAGGAATTCTAGCCAAGCATTAATACTCAGACAATTGTCCTATTTTTCCTTAGTTTTCTACTTCTTATAAAAACTTTCTGCTGACAAATCTTATAGCTACTGCCTAACTCTAATCGCACTTCTGCTGTCTCTGAGGCCTGCCTTTTGTAGCAATCCTAAAACGCTCTGATTTTCAGGATGCCCACAGGCCCCGGCCCTGCCTGCTGCCCCGGCAGCGCCAGCCAGGCCCGGCGCCGTGGAGCCCCGCCTGGCCTCGGCATTGCTGCTGCCACCCTCTGGCAGCCGTGCCCTGGGGCAGAAGCGTGCGGCAAGGGCCCGGGCTGAGTCCTGCTGGGCCAGCAGCCCATGTGGCCACAGCGCTGGCAGCGCCGCTGGCAGGGAGCTGTGCCGCTGGGGCCAAGATGAACTCTTTGTTCTCAGAGATGGCTGGGTTTCCCATGATGAAGGAGCAGCAGGAAGAGCTCCAGGATCTCAGTCAGGGTGAGTGAGGGCAGTGGCCTGGCCAGGCGAGCTGCAATCCCTGTCCTAGGTACAGTGGGAAAAACTCCACTCCAGAGAAGGAGATGTCAGGCCTGATTCTGGGTTGGAGGGATGAAAAGGACAAAATGCCCATCCTTTTGATGCAGGGGATGCCCTGAATGTGGGAGGCCTGCCTGCCCTTTCCACTGGAGCACCATGCTGAGATACCCTGAGAGCAGCCCAGTGCTCCTTGCTCCTCTCTGCTGACCCGTGAGCATTTCTCTGCTCTTGGGATGGCCCTGGCTGTGTCAGGGCTGCTCCGTGGACACGAGACAGCCGGTCCTGTCCTGCTGGGCCGCAGCAGTGCCTCGCAGCAGCCCTGCACCCACGCCAGGATGCTGGCCAAGAGAGGCCCTGGAAGCTGAGGCAGCTGATTTGAAGCTTTTGCAGATCCACACAGGGGATGGCCACACACAAGGGATGGCCAACAGCACTCCTGAAGGGTCTCCCTAATTCAAAGAAATCGACAGACAAATGCATTGTCCGCCAAAAGCCCTTTTATTGAGGTGGCAGGAGGGCAGGGGTCTGCACGCCGCTAAAATGCTTCTCTGCCACATGTACATTTCAGTGGGATGATGTCAGAAATGGATCTCCAAAATACCATCCATCTTGTCTCTGCTGAGGTGATTCAATAGGCAGGGCGTTAGAAATACATTCTGTCAGATTCCTGTACTTGAAGCTGATGTCCAGGCACTGGCCAGGAGTGGCCTCCATGCCCTAAAGCAGCACTTCTTCCTCATGGCTTCCCTGCACAGGGCTCATTTTACACTTGCCCTTAGTTCTTCTGGTAGAATGTGTCTAAAGCTTTTTGTCAAGTCCCTCTCCTGTCAAGTTAGGCCAGTCAGGTTTTTCTAATGCTAACTGGTGCTAAGTGCTTGTGTAGGTCTGTGCTAAGTACTTGTTTACTTATGTGAATTGCTTGTGCTTATGTCAAACAAAGGCCTTGTTTCATTCAGCTGTTCTCTTTATCCTGATGCAAATTCTTTTGCAAGATCCTCTGGACAGTCCACAGTACATATGTACTGCTCTGCTGCTGTTTTAATTTTCTACCACATCCATAGGTTTATGATGGTTAAGAGGAGAGGGGTAATTTTTTAAAATTAGAACTGGTTTGCTGAGGAAGCTAAAAATCTGAGGAGCTGTTGGTGGTTCCAGATTTGTCCATCACAAGAAGACATCTGACTCATGATGTTCTCTTTCTTTCTCTCTTTTGGTGATGATTTTGGTAACAACTTTGATACCGGATTTGAGTGTCCATCAGGCTCTGTGAGATGCATTTTTGACTTCTGCCACTAGCCATTCTATATTAGGCTGGTACGGCATTTGCTTTAGAATGTTAGCGTCCTGTGCAGTTTGGAATTTGGGCACTTGGTGGTACCCATCATGTGCATTCTGCAGAATCTCAAGAGAAGTTCTAGTGTGGTGCAGCTGAAGTTGCATCCACTTTTGGTTGTTGTGAAATTACAAATAGAGAAGTTAGTAACATTAGTAGTTTCATTCAAAGACTCTATTGTAATAGTTGTGCAAGCAGATCTCACACAGGCACAGCCGCTTCCCATATAACACACCTGTGATTGTGCACGGGTAACTGGGCTCATTTCAACAATACAAGTGCTGCCCTCAGCATGCAGACACCGATCCTCTCTTTTGAGGATCCCTTTGGAATTCCTCTATTGCTGGAACCCCCACTGGCCCATGTGACCTACCCTCTCCTCTCATCTGTCCTAATTAGTGCCAAGCAACTGATGGAATCCCCTCGCTCCTCCCCTGCAGATTCCTTCTTGTTCAATCGTTTGTATCCACCCCCTGAGTTGTACCCCGATAAAATCCCGTGCACAGAAGTGCTGGCGGCTCTTTCGTGCTGAATCTTTCCCTTGGAATAAACCTTGGCCTTTGGAACCTCACAATCGAGGAGCCTCCTCCTTCTCTTTTGCCTGCTCCATGCCGCAGTTAGTAGATCCTGAACCACTGGGCAGTGGCTCACCAGGGTCAGCCGCAGGCAGGACCCACGCCTTGGCCGTTGCCCACTCCTGGCGCAGCGCCGCAGTTTTCCCAAGAGCCAGCCCGGGCTCCGTCAATGGGGAACCCGTCCCAGTGCCCGACCATGCTCTGGGTGAAAAACCTTTTCCTGCTATGGAAATGAAACTTGCCCTGTCCCAGCTCCCTGCCCTTTTCTCCAGTCCTGCCACTGGTCCCAACAGTGACGAGAGCTGCAGCAGCCCCTCTGATTCCCCATCAGGAGGACGTTGAAAACCACAATGACGCCCTTTACCCTCCTCCAGGCTGAACAAAGTGGCCTCAGCTGCATCTAGGCCTTCCCCTCCACACCACACTCCATCCTTGCAGTCCTCCTTTGCATTCTGGCTAATGGCTTCATAACTTTTTCTATTGTGCTGCCCAAAACTGCGCCCGTCTGCTTCCAGCGCTTCTCTTGGCTGCTGCTTCAGGGTGTGGGCACCATCATCAGAGACACAGAACAGCTTCTCCTCCCAGAGTTGTCCTTATCCTCCGCACTTCCACGTCTCTGCCTTGATGTTCACTGGGGAACTTGCCACTTTGTGGCCGCTCCTTGCTGTGCTCAGCAGGGACACAGTTTTGTTTGGACATGAGCTGCCAGAGCAAGACATGCAGCAACTGAAGCTGAGAGTAGCAGAGGCTGGGCAGAATGAGGAAAGGATGTGGTGAGACACTGGCACATTGAGTGAGCTGCACTCCCATAATCTCTAGGCTAGCAGGTCCTGGTCTCACATTCTCCTCTTGGTTTATTTAAATGTTATTTATTTTTTTTTCATCATCAAAATAAAATATATAGAGTTAAAAATATGTCATCAAAACTTAAAGACAGAATCAAAAGACATTAATTCAAAACTACATCTAAAGATCAGAACATATGTACAGCTGTAACTATCGAGCTTAACACATCAATCCTGTTCTTCAAACACTCTTCATACAGGCAGCAGCTTCTTCCTGAGCTTGGAGGAAAGAGAGCTCTTCTGGATGGGAGGCGAGGACTTTGTGGGTGAGGGAACATTGGAAGAGTCTGGAGAAAACTTCTCAGTAAGACTGTAACCAGCCAGATCTGCAAAGTGGAGACACAAAGTTAAACAGAGGCCACAATGCAAACCTAAAGCATCTGAAGCTCCATATTTCCTGGGACAGATTTCCTGGAAATGTCTAAACAGCTGCACAGGGAAACATGCTCCTGCTGGCAGACACTTGAGGCAGGCCAGGGCAAAACCTTGAACCACTTGCCCAGAGCTAGCACAGGCACACCCTGGCCCCTGGGCTGCCCTGGGACAGCAGGGAGCCCAGAGCCCTGTGCTCTCCAGGAATGGCTCAGCTGCACATGCACCCTCCTGCTCCTCTGCCTGCCCCACAGCTCAGCAGCCCTACAGCTCCAGGGGCACTGGCAGCAGCACAGCTCATTGCAGGGGCACATGCAGGCACAGCTGTTCCCTGGCAATGTGCACAGCCTCTCTGGGCTGCCACAAGACCCTTCCTCCCAGCAGGGATTGGCCCAGCTCCCCCCTCACCTCTGTGTGAGGCTGAGCCATGATTGCCCTTCACCTTGTCCTCCATCTGGAGCTGCTCCAGGCCCCCCATGCCATGACTAGGAAGGGCAATGGAGAGAGCAGGGGCAGATGCACACCCTTCCTTAGGATTTTGTCATTTTTGGCACAGCTCAAAAGGCAAATCCAGAGGTGTCCAACTCAGCACTTCCTCAGCTTTCTGGAGAACATCTCACCTTCACCAGCCCAGCATTCTGGAGAGGTTTTCCTGCACATGTGGAGGCTTGCTGGCAGCACATTTCTTCAGCTGGGTGCCCATCAGCTTGTAGAGGGCAGAGGTGAGCTTGGTGGCCACGGTGCGGACGTTGGCGCTCCGCACAGGCAGCGCCTTGTTCTCCAGGCAGGACCAGAGCACGGGCAGGGCGTCGCGCTGGACGACTTCAGGGCTCCTGGCATGAACCTCCTGCACAAGCACTGCCGGGACAGAGACACAGCTCCTTACCCACCAGCCTCACTGCAAACAAGGATCTGCCTCTGCTTCTGCTTCTTGCCAGCCTCTCTGGCCAAGAGCAGCAAAATAGCACCAGAGCCCCTTGATCCAGAAACGGGCAAAGCAGCTGAGCATCCTGGAAAGAGAACCACCCACCCCTCAGCACTAATTGCTCCAACCAGAGCCTTGTCCCTGTGGCAGACTTCCTACCTTTACTAAATTATTTCACAATCTCTTTCTGCATGAACAATGAATGAAATGTCCAATTGCCTTTGATTTCCATTAACAAATTGTCTAAACCCACACTGAAGATTTGGAAATGCACCATAGAGAGGAAATGGAGAGATTTCTAATAAAAGGGATGATTCCATTTTTGTAACTTTGATGTCAAGTGCCAAACGTCTATTCTGGCTCTTCCCTTTGCTCAGTGGCACACAGCAAAGGGCAGGGTTAGAACACACCTCAAAACTCCAGCCCACCAGAGATGGCTGCTGCCTGGCAGCTGGATGAGAAACATCAGTGACCAGCTGGTGTCTTTGGCAGAATGCTTTTGGGGCTTCCAACAAAGAGCTGTTTCAAACCTTAGGTAATTACTCAGACCCCATTGCTGTGGCATTTGGGCATCTCCACATTTTAATGCCACTTCCCTTCCCAACGTTAATGGCATTTTTTCTTGTAATGTCCACTCAAATAGGGGCATAGAGAAAGAAAAAGGCTACACAGGGGACTGAAATGTAACCAAAACACCAGTGTTTTCTCATATTGTCTCTGAAACCTCTGCCCATTTTCTGAACTGAACTATATCAATCACAGACAAAAAGTTACTACCAACAGGCTTCTTGCATGGCAGATTTGTCTGAGAGATCAAAACCTGAAATGCTCTGGAGACCATTCTTATTTTCTGATCAGACAAAATGTTATTTAGCAGCATTTAATATTCTGTGGCAGAAGAGACAACATTTTCTCTATGCTGTTAATCCACCAGCAGTCATCAGCATTGAAAGAGCTCCTGCAAGTACCCAAAACCAATTCTGCTAAGCAGGAAAGGGTTATGGTACCCATTTTAAAATGGGAATTCATTTGAGTTTAAATGCAATTAAAGACATCGGTGACTACTGAACGTAAGGAGCACCTGTCTGTTCCTACTGAATTGCAGAGCGAGCATCTGCTCTTTCTAAAGTAGTCCTAATTTATGGTTAAATCGTTTTTATGAAAAAGAGGTCAAAAGAACTGCTAAACTAAATGCCCTATTGCTGGAGATATACTTTATTCAAATGCTCTTTAAAGGACCTTTGACATTCCCAATCACTGAACATGCCCTTTTGAGATTCCTAATGAAGACACAAAGTGTATTAAACCTTGCATTCAAAGATGTTGGCATAATTAGCAGTGGATTTAGCCCCAGTTAAAGCAAGGCTATCAATCATCTTCTCTGCTATATATTGAGATTATCCTTTTTCCATTCCTTGGCTATTGCTGACATAGCAAGCTCCTCTGAGGAATCAATTATCAGCTGCATTTGTAGCATTTTGGACAGCACTGACACAGGCAGACACTGTTTGCACACCCTGAAAGGCTCAGTCCAAGGCCATTGTGACAGCACAGGCAGGGAGTCTCAGCACTCTGCTTCTGTCCCTGTGCCCCAGAGGTGCCTTGCACTAAACCCGTGCCTCTGATACCTCTGTTGAATTTTGGCCTAAGCTGTGACCCCCAGGCTCTGCACGGTTCAGCCTCAAAACTTTCCAAGAGAAAAACAAGAATTCTGTGAGGACAAAACAAACTGATGCCCTGAAACAGCATTTGCCACCATTTCCCCTCAAAGATCACAGCTGTCCCTGAGCTCCCCAGAGAGGAGCCAGCTGGGGCATTTTTAGCCCTCCCTTTGCTGGAGGTGGTTCTGAGATGCCCCAGTGAGAGCTCAGCCCCGGGCCGAGCGCTGCCCCCATCTCAGGTGCTGCCCAGCTCTGCAGCAGCCAGGGAAAACCTGCCAAACCCACCTGCCTTGGCTATGGGGCAGCAGGGACAAGCTCAGCACCTCCTGGTTTGGAGGAGCTGCTCTGCTGTCTGCTCACAGGCATTCCCTGTAAATGCTCCCTGGGAAGAGCTCTTGGCTCAGAAGGGGAGGCCATACCTGTGATACGCTCGGTGACATCCAGCAGGGCTTGGCCACTCAGGTGATTCCATTGGTAGCTGAGCTCTTTCAGCAGTGACACTTTATCTACAAGGGAAACACACGTTTCTGCTCACTTTTCTCAGGTCATAGGAGAAAGGGCAGGGCCAACCTCATTTTATAAAATAAAGTACATTTCTGCAGATGTATGAATCCTTTCCTTCTTTCCTTCCAGCATACTTGGCAGGGTTTTAAATTCCAAAAGAAAAGCTCTCCTTTCACATTTGTAAATCCAAACTTGTCTGCTGTACCAGGAGCTGTGTTAAAACATTTCACACCAGGGACCTCAAGAGTTCAGTCACATGGAAGCAGTGAAAGGTTTGGCAACCCAGAGCAAAAAGGAAGAGCCCCATACTTGGGTCACAAAAAGGCACTGAGTCAGGCAGTTCCTGAGTTCACAGAGCAGCTGGGGAGGAGAAAGTGGAAACTCCCCTTGAAGACCTGCCTCTTCAACACTCCTTTTTTCAGGCATATTCCCCCAGTACGGAATTTTCAGAGCTGACATAAATGTGTGTGGCAAAGGAATTTACAGCAGCCCTTGCCTATGTAGGTAATTGCTGTGGCCATCTTGCCCCATGCAAAACAACATGTGGAACAAGGCATCACTGACAGCTGGGTTTATACCTGTTTGTTCTAAACAAATGAACTTGGTGAATCATCAGTTCCCCTTTGAACAGAGAAGACAAAGAAGAAAAGTGGAAAATAGGCAGCTAATGCCTCTAATGTAGAGCCTTCCAGGTGGCTGCTCTGCAGAAGCTCTGATGGGTCAGTGTCCCTTCATGCCAACAGCAAAGCTGTTCATTTGGGAAATCAGACAGGGCCCAAGCAAACTCCAAACTCCCTTTGCCTCTGAACTGTAGCAAAGCTGTAGCCCAGGACTTGCTCTTCAGACAAGCAGCACAGAGCCAAGGGCTCCTGAGACTGTTGGGAAATGCTGATCCCATTCCAGCCTGTTGGGGATGGTGCATAAGGACTGCACCGGCACAGCCTCTGGTGGGTGTCAGCTGGAGTGTTCCACAGACAAGAGCAGCTGTCAAGGCACTCAGCACTCTCTTGTGCAGGAGAGACAGAGACGAAGCTGAGGAGAGTCCCTGCCAGGGCTCAGCCTTACCCAAATGAGCAATGGATTCTTCCAGTGCTTTCACAGCTGCTCCACGAACCCTGGGATCCTTTGAGTTCAGGTTCTTTGTTATTCCTTCCACCAAACCAATGATCACCGGGTTCAGGGCATCTTTCAGGGCTCCTGTGATTTCAGCCAGCACATCCAGCGCCCTCTGCTTCACTTTCTTGTGGCTGTCAGATATTCTCAGGACAAAATAATCAAAAATCTGTGAAGAGAACAAGCCACATGAAAGCTGGATTCAAATGTCCTTGTTTGAAGAGTGGATGTAGCAGTCAGAAATGTCACAGATGAAAGTGATCCTTTCTGTCAGGTCAGCACTCGCTTGCACTATTTCACTGTTTTCCTGTGGGCCATTCACTGGAATGGTGGCACAACCTCATGCTGGTTGAAAGCTTTTCTTCTGTTTTTAAGAGGTTTGGCTGGGGACAGAATAGTTCCTATGGTATTTCTCTCCATCTATAAATCATTAAATCAATTCCATTTATTAATGCTAAAGACTACCTTTGCTTTGAATGCAAGCAGATGTTTACAATGCCCAGCTTTCTATACAGTTGCCTCAAGTACTGAGGGCAATTATGATTTTGCCAAAACTATGGCTGGCGGAGATCTAAGTTTTCTTTTGTTTGTCTCAGAACCAGTGTCTGGAGAATTGCAGGGCTCTGATCAACTCTTCCAGGATCCAGACCATTTCTCTAAGTAACAGGCGGACTTCTGAAATGTAAGGTGCTGTACAGCTCTCATTAGAGCAGGTTCAGTCCCTTGACAGCCTCATTATCAGGCACCTTTTCCTGGAAAAAGGGAAAAAGCAGCTACTGGGAGGAGAAGGCAGAGATGAGTCCTTAGCTGTTTTCCTCCTTTTCCAAAGAGAAAAAAAGACCTCCAAGAAGGGTGAGCACTGTCTTTACCAAGAGGAAAAGGAACAAGGATGGAAATGAGTAGCCAGAGCTGTGCCTGTGTAAGATAAGATGGAGTATATAGAAGTATTCTTTAAAAAAACATCTGGGTTTAAACCAACCCAGCCTGATACTTCTCTTCCCTATGCAAACCTATTTTTGGTCTAGAGAACAATTGCCATGCTTTCAGGGGCTGGATTCCCTTCACTTAACCCAACTGGAAGTAGGAGAGAGCAGCAGTTACACCAGCAGAAAATTCTGCCATCATCTGATGAACAGCATCAATATGCACCTGCCAGACAAATACAGCTGGACTGAAATAACTTGTCCTGAAGCCTGAAACTGAATTACATTTGTCTGGGTAAGAGGGACCAGCGGGTCCCAAACGGACAGGATGGAGTGCCAAGACACACTGAATTAACTTTGCTGCTACAGGCTCAGGAAAGGAGCTAAAGGAAAGGAGCAGTGAAGATACCCTACATACTTGGGCAATATTAGTGGAGATGAGCAGGGGGCTGGTTTTGCACAGGTCTCGGAGGAGTTCCACTCCTTCCATCCTTGTCTGAAACCCCTTGGCTTCCAGGAGATGGTAAAGCTTCTGGAGCAGCTCCGTTTCTTCCACAGCTGGAGGTGACGTGACCTGGGCTTTTGCACGGGGTAGGAGGTGTCCATCAGAGGGAGATTTCGCCCTGGAAAATAAAACCAAATGAGGACCTGGTGGTGATAATTATCGTAGCATGGCATCCCCATAGTGGAAATAATTAGCATTGACTCCATGATTCCAGAAGGCTGATCAATCACTTTACTATACTATACTATACTATACTATACTATACTATACCATACTATGCTATGCTATACTTAACTGTACTATACAGAAACTCATCGCCCTTACAGACACTCTGATACAGACAGACCAGACTGGCCAATTGAATCCAAAACACCATCACCAGTGGCCAATTAGGAAATCACCCTTTGGTAAACAAATCTCCAGAACACATTCCACGTGTTCACAACAACAGGTACAGCAAGTGAAGATAAGAATTGTTTCTCATTCTTTTCTCTGATCTTCTCACAGCCTTCCCCAGGACAATGCCTGGCAAAGTTGTGCCTGCTGCTCTCTGTGGAGAGAGCTGCAGCCACAGACAATACCTTCAGTTAATTGTGAGCAAAACATCTTGAGCAGCTTTCCCAATTTTGTGATTTCAAGCTGGAAAATCATGAGGCTCTGAAGAACAATGTGGACCTCATGACAATCATTATGGGAGACAATCTGCCAGTGACATTCTCACCACTGCTCACTCAGGAAAACCAAGGTTGAGCTGCATCTGATCTATCTTCAGATGGCTGCCAGGGCACACAGGTCACATTACTTTGTGCAGAAAGAGAGACACTACTGCCAAGTTTAAATGCCTCCTCATAAGGGACGTGTGTGTCTTAGAATAAGGAAACTCATCACTCTGGAGAAGTGTCTCTACAACCAGGCATGACAATCTGGAAAAGTGGCTCAGATGCATCTGAACAGATGAACAGGGCCATATTTGAAGGATTCAGAAAATCAGTAAGGGAGATAAAAACAGAAGCCAGACATCCCAGAACTACACTTACCTTTCATTTGCTTCCCTAGAGACCAGATGCACAGCTTAACAACCCCACTGGGAACAATTCTCCTGGATCAACCTGTCTCTTCCATGAGCACAGGAAGATGCTAGCTGTGCTACTGAGGCATGTGGTCACTTTCCTGCCACTGCTGAGCAGGACAGAGCTAAATAAATCCCCTCTGCTATCAGAGGAGAACAGGTAAAAGCAGCTCTGCAACTGCCATGAAGAGACAGCAAGGAGCAAATTCCTGTCTTAAATGCTGATTGCAGCACAGGGGGAAATAAACCAAACATGCTGTCCATCAAGCAAATTACATGAAGGACAGGAATATCAAGACAAAAAGTCCACATTCAGACACCTGTTGACTGAAGTTTTTCAGGAATTGCCTTGCTCCTTACTACTCAAACTTGGTGCTGTTTGAAGATAAGAAAACCATGATTCAGCCAGGCCAAACCACATGGATGAGAACTGCATCTTTGTAGAATGGCATCTTGCTTCCCGACTGAGATTTCTCATGAAAACACCCATCTGAAAAAGACTCCACTCAGATGAAAAAAAATCCTGTTTGAATTTACTTGTCCCAAATCAGGCAGCAGAAACTTGGCCCTCTCCCAGCCTCCACAACACTGCCCTTGCCACTGCACTGGATCGTCTGAGCTGCAACCAATGGGTGTCTGTTTGTCTCTCCATTTTTGTGGAAATCCCTCCAGAGAAGTTGTGTTCAGCACAATGCACAAGTAGACATTTTTTATCCTAGAGCATTTGTAGGGAAAGGAAATAATCTGTGGCATTGGTCATCTCTGCCAGAAAGTTTTTCCTGAGGAAGAGGCATGTAAAGCTTGTCATGTGCTTTGTCACATCTGACAAAAGTGCTCAGTATCGTTTGCTAGCAGACAATGTGGCCTGGGGCTCCTTTGAGCCATCGTTCCTCTCCTTCACCGGCTCCTTGACAGATGGGCCTTCAGCCTTCTGGTTTTCCATCCCCTACAAAGACACAGAGAAACCCCATCAATCTTTGGAATATAAAACAGGAAATTCCCTGTTGAAAACACAAGTTAGAACCAAGATCACTGCTACCAAGGCTTAGGGAAACATTTCCTAACTTAGAGATGAAACAGACCAGAGATTCAGTGATGCCAACTCTTTGTTTTCAATAGCCCAATACAGGTTATGGGTGCTACCAGACTGACAGCAGTCTAAAATCCCAAATTCCCTAGTCTTGAGCAGAAATGGGAAAAATGCAACGAGTGTTCGTGAAGGAAGCAGCAGAACAAACTGGACTCTTTGGAGGTTGGCCCAGTGTGTTGGAAGTTGATTTGGTTCAACACTCACTCTCCCTGTGCCTGCATAAAGGCAGGCTTCTGTGGAAAAATGGCTACATGACAGAGGTCACGTAGACATTCGCATGTTAGCCGATCAGGAGCTGGGAAAGTACCAAACACAGCTAGTTTGAGTTTTTGCACCTGCAAGATAGCGTGTCCTTGGGCCTAGCTGGGTATGATAACAAGTAGACAGAGAGACATGGGAAATAGGGAATGTAGGCCCAAACGAATGAGGAAGAGTTGATGGTATAGTTTAACCAATAGATCGCTTGGCTTACAGAATATTCATAAGCTTAGTACTTGCTGTATAAGTGTCTGATGCTCTCTTCAATAAATGGAACTTGCTTATCACTCATATTGAGTGTCCGAGTCTCCCCTCACCAACAAATGGCCCATCCCCGACAAAGGCCTCATTCTGCAATAGGTAAGCAACAGAAAAAATTAAGAGCATATAGGAGTGAGTGTAGTCACAAGGACCTGGAGAAGAAAGAGCCCCAAAAGGCCAGACATGATGTAATATCACCCATAATAAGGGTAAAATATATGTTGCTATTCATCATGTATCCAAAGAATTATGGAATGGTTTGGGTTGGAAGGGACCTTTAAAGGTCATCTGGAATGACAGAGTACTGACAGCAAGAGAAAAGTATCTTAAGTGCCAGGGAAAACTGTGTTGAAAGCAACCTAAGATTAGAGCCAAAACAGCAACACCTTATCTTTGAACTAAAGATTTATCAATCACTAATGCTGTCTGCCACTAAACCAGGGGCACACTAAACCAGAATCCTCCACTCCAGCTTTGCCATGCTGTGCTATCAGAGCTCTCCATGCTCCCCAGCTCCTGCAGAAACTGGACTTTGTGATGTGACCCCAGCATGGCAGCAGCCCAGGTGAAGCATCACCACTCCTACAGAATAAAGCAGTTTTTACCTGACTATCAAGCAACATCAAACTTCTCTGGGAAGCACTGGGTGCAGGAAAATCAGGGACAGAAAAGGGATGTGCCTGTGGAGCAGAGGGCTGGTAAAAATTCTCATTAGGTTGTTAACAGCTGGTTTCATTAGTCTGCCTACAGACAATCATAATTACTTAGTGGCTACTGCAGGGTGAAAAGCCATTGCAGTTTATTAATGTTCTCAGAGCTGCAAACCTGGCAGTGAAATTATTTTTAAAGTGGCTTGTAAAGTTTGTCTCTTCTCAAAGAACGTGTCAGGCTGATAGACCAGGCTGTGAAATTTATGCCCCAATAAAAGAGAGTTTGAATGCAGTTTAATGGCACCTTGAAATGTTCTGCTCTGAGAAACTGTCCCCAAAGTCCAGGTGGACCTTTCTCCATTGGAACTCTTAGAAATTTGTAGAAGCTATAACTTAGGCATTAATTTTACAGGAGCATTTATAGCCCAAGGGTCAAGAGCAAAGCCATAAAATGCTGCTCAAGCCCTGAGCTTTCTCGAACCAGAGGTAAACTTGTATCCAAAGGTCTGTCTGTAGACCAAATTTGCTCTAGTAGAATTCTGTTTTAGAGCTTAGCCTGCAACAAAGGTAGACTTTTATCTCAGCTTAGTTAAGCTGAGTTTAGCTTAGTTAAGCTTAGTTAAACCACCATAAATTATAATTTCCCCACTATAATACATGTTTTGTCCACTCCTAATTACTCTTTCTTCTTGCCCTAAGCACAATCCTTACTCATACAATACATTTTATGACTCTCATTAAATTTATTATTCTACAGACATATGTTAAAGTTTACCTGAATGAGAGCTTTATCCAGTTCCTGCCAGAGCTAATGGAGAAGATATTTCAGTTTATTCAAAGCAGCTGTTATCTCAAAAAGAGGATGATGCTTAAATTATAATAAAAGTTCTGCCAGAAACAGTATTCCTTTGTTTCCCCCAACCATTCACTAAAAGCCCTCAGTCACTTAGGAACTTTTTAAATAATTTCTAGTATTCACTACATGGCCAATTACTAAAGGAGCTCTGACCCTGCAGTGCAGTTAATGACCATCTCTGACATATTTCTTACATGTATTTTTTTCCCCACCATTTTCTTCAACAGCAGCTTACCAGGTGCCTTGCCCTTTTTATCTCCTGTTTAATCCATTTACTCTCATCCTCCATGGCACAGCACACGATGTTTCCACAGAACCAGCCTGCACCAGACACTATTTCACAACTCACCCATAAAATCCCAATCTTTCACACTTCCACCTCTTCATCTTCCCATCCAGGGAGGGCAGTCAAGGTCAGCCAGATGCAAACGAGGTGTTTGAAACTGAGGTGTGATGAGGCACTGATTGCTTGATGAGCACAGGAGGAGGAAAGGTCTTGGCTGTGCCTTAGTTCTTAAATCATCCTCAGTTGTGCAGGAAAATTAAGGACAGAGCAGTGATGCTCCTCTGACCAGCTTCCCCTTGGCATTGTTCCTGTCACGAAGTCAAAGACAGGCAGGTCACACGTATTCTCTTTCTCTGACTCCTGCTGGGATGACAACATTGAAAAATAAAAAAAAAATATAATGATCAGGGCTTTTCATAGTGTGAACTCAGGATTTCCCACACTCTTGCAAAGGGGGAATTTTCCTCAGGCAAAGGATATGAGAAGGAGCCTCAAATTGTCCAAAATCCCAGTAAAAATATTTTTTCCTATGGAAAGCTTCACCAAAGCTGGTCACACTTCAGGCCCTTTGTGCACCCATTTCCTGATGTGCATCTCCCAGTGGGGTGTTCCCACTGCTCCAAGGACCCCACACAAACCTTACAGCCCCCCACAAACACACCCCCAGGAGCTGCACCCTTCCCTCCAAACCTGGGTACCTGCATCAGCCACCTCTGTGCTGAGCTGAGCCTGGTTCTCACCAAAAAGAAGGTGCTCAGTTTATCCTTGAAAAGATTGACAACAGCATTCTTGTCTTCTTCAAAAGAGCCATTATTTCACAGCTGTAATCTCCACACTGAGACTTTATTCCCTTAAAGTGTCCAAGTACACAGGCAGCATCAAGGAAGGCACTGAAGTGAGTCAAGTTTAACCCCAAAGAGCTCTCAGCTCCCTGTGAAAGCTCAGACAAGCAGCAGAGAAAGAATGAATGCTCCTGTAATGGCATCTAACAGCCACAGGGCAAGGGAGAAGTTGGGTTTAGAGAATGAAGAAAAAGCACTAAGTAATAAAAGGTGAGAAAAATCCATCACTCGAACAGGTAAACAAAGGTAAACCACTTGAAGAGACAGATTTAAGATGGAGAGAAAAACCCCACAATTAATAGTGTTCATGACACCCAGAGGCAAAACAAGCCCAGGGGATCAGGAAAGAGGTAAGCCTGTGCTCCAAGGAACAGCAGAAATGAAGTGAGAGCTCTGGAGGGACCAAAAGAAAGAGGCACTCTGAAGAAAGGAAAAAATGCCTCCACACAAGGTGCTTTGGTTTTTTTTAAATCAAGAGTCTCTTTTATGACTTTTTAGAAATACAGAAAAATAAAGGTCAGGAGAAGCATAGTTGATTGGGAACATTCCTGCATAGCAGACAAGATATATCCTTGTGCAAATTATTCCATGCAGCACTCACATATTTAATTACTTCTTTTCCTCTTCCTGGGGAAGCAGAGTTGCTTTATTGACTTCCAAGCAATATTTTCTCCCTGCTCCCTGGCTAAGAACAAGCTCCCACCTTGGCAAGGGCTCGCTGGTTTACTTAATGCTCATCACAGCCATGCTAAGGAGAGTGGAGCAGGTTAATTTATCACTTGTTACAATGATTAACTTGTCCAGCTGCCGGGTCCAAGAGCCCCAGAGTGCCTCAGGTTATACAGGGTCACAGAAGGAAAAGCTCCATTGCATTAAGCTGCTGCCACACTGGCCCTCTCTGCCTGTCAAACACACTCAGCTGCTCTTGCACTGCCCTCTGAAAATCCCCCATAAAATACAAGTGAAAATCCCTCATCACCTGTGAGAAAGCACAGCTGGGTTCTGCTCAGAGCATTTCAGACTATGGGGTATTTGTGAGCTCCCCTTGCAAGGGCAGCATCTCAGGAAAACCAAAAGTTTCTTTCCATGGACTCACCATACTCAGGACACTTCCCCTAGACCAGGTTGCTCCAAGCCCCATCCAACCTGGCCTTGAGCACTGCCAAGGGTGACACAACCACAGCTTCTCTGAAACCTGTTCTGCTCCACCCAGATCTAAAATCATACCCAATTTAGCAGCCTCAGACACAGATTTCTATTAAATATCTACATTTTTCTAGGAAAGAAACATGGCAAACCTTGTTTGCATCCAACTTTGCAAAATCAACACAAGCTCTTCAGAAAGGGCTGCCGCCCACTTTTCTTATTTTTCCCCATTTGGTGGAACATTTTCATTCTGCTGTTGTTTGGAGCAATATTTTAATATATCTGGCTGAGCTGCTTAAAATAGTACAGCAAAACACTTGTGTGAGGGGTGGAAAACTGAGCTCTTGCACATCTAGTGTCTCTGTTGTTGGAAGTCTTCAATCCCACTTCTCTGGTGGGATGAAATAGGTGCTACTAATCCAATTTCTAAAGTATCATGCATCAAGCTGACACTGTTTTAAGACTTTAAAAACCCCAGTCAATTTAAACAAACCTCTGCTCCTTTCCATTTTCTCTGTTCCACAGTTTATGACAGAAGACAGGAGAGAAAGATTGTTTTGCGAACAATGTTTTCAGCACTCTAAAAATAATATAAAAACTGCTGTGCCACACTCTCAGCTGTTACAGCCCCAAAAAGCACAGGCTGTCTTTGCTCACAGAGTCACAATTGTGGTGGGATTTCTACCACACCAGAGGACAATCAATTTTTTGTTTTCTCCTGGAAATAACTACAGCACTTCTGGGTAGCAAGGCAAACATGAGCCTCTTTCAATGGCCCTTGAAACTGGCCATGTGAAATGAGGGACACAAAGCCAAAGGCCAGCTGAACCTGTGATCTCTGAATGTCTTCACAATCTTCCCAGGAAGATGAATGGCAATCACTGTTCTGCCAGGGAAACTGCATCTGCTGAGAATGGGGTGTAGAAAATGTGCTTTCTGCTCCTCTCAGAGCCAAAATTCCTACACATTTCTTGTAAGTCCCTCTTAGAAAAGGACCATGTTCAGCTGAGTGACAGTGAAGCAGAATGGCAATCCAGGAATAAATGTTCCTGTGCACAACATCCTCCATTTACATGGATGCTTCCTCACTGGCACACAGGAACAAGGAAGGAACAAAAATGCATCATTGTACATAAAGTCAGATGTGTTGAGGGATGAACAGATCTCACAGGCAAATGGAAACCTTCCCTGAAAACCCAGTCCAGGGAGAGCCTGAGCTGTTTTGTGGTTCTAGGCATGAAGATGCTCAGGATCTTCCACAGATGCTCAGGATTGTGCCTGGATCTTGCTCTGGAAATGCCAGTGGCTCAGCTGAGAGCTGTGGGGATGATTTACACTGCACTGAGAGGGGCCACAGTCCTGCAAGGGTCTTTTATCAGGAGCAAACAGCAGCCTGGAGGGTGGGGAATGCTGGGTCTGAACCACTGCTCATCCTTCACCTTAATGTGGAGCTGCCCCCAAAGTTGCCATGTATCACTTTTTATTTTTCTCCTGTTGGGTATATTTTGGAGCAGCTGTTTTATGTGGCTTTTTATGGTGATCCTGTGGGAAGCAGCCATTTGCCTGATGTGATATCCTCACAACTAACACTAACTCCTCATTCCCTTTGGTTTTATTTGGAGTTTTTTATTTGTTTGATTGGTTTGCATGGGTTTGTTTATTTGGGTTTTTGTCTGTTTTGGTTTGAGCTTTTTATTTGCTTTTTTATAAATGACTGGTTAAGTTGGCATAGCCAAACTCAAGAAAATGTAAACCAGGCTTGACTTTCCAGAAATTACTTTTGGCTGGGTTTAGCTGCATCCCTAGACTCAGGATCACCAGTATATTTGCAGGTTTTGCTCTGCATCATCAGCCTGCCCAGACTCTGCTTGGTGTTTCACAAATGGAGAAGACAGTGGACATTATGCCAAGCTTCCTTTCAAACAGAAAAACCATCAGCATGACAGAAAAGAAGAAAAAAATAAAATTCACCAGTTAGACCAAGTGTCCCACCATCTTTCCCTCCACTGTTATTAATTTTGTACATTTAGAGGCAAATCTGGGTCTAAAACTTCCATCTCTCAGTTCCTGATGCTATTTGCTACCCTTCAGCCTTGACGTCCCCTGATCTGACTGACTGCTGTCCAAGTGGGACTGGGGATGCTCAGCCTGAAAAGAGGAGACACTGGGAGGCTCCACTGTGGCTGTGCAGGACTGGGAGGGTCCCACAGGAAAGAAGGGGACAGAGTGTTCAACAGGGCCTGTGGTGACAGGGCAAGGGGGGTGGCTTTCAACTGCAGGAGGCTGATTGAAGCTGGATCTAAGGAAGCTGCTGTTTTACACTGAGGACAGTGAGGCACTGGCCCAGGCTGGGCACAGAGGCTGTGCATGCCCCATCCTTGGGAACAGGGCTCCCCCAAGGTCTGGGGGAAGATTGCTCAGCTTGGAACAAGATGATCTTCAGGGTCCGTTTCAAGCCCAACCATTCAGGGATCCCCAGTGACCACTTCTGTTGACCCTGGAATCTTGGGATCTGTGTGATGTCACATCCCATGTTCCAACTGGAAGTGCCACCACCCAGCACAGAGAACAACTCAACCACTGGCCCTTGTGTCAGCCAACTGTTCGGTCCGCTCCTGCTCACCCTCGTCACCGTTCTTGCCGCCCTTCTTGTCACCTGCCCGCTGCTACTCCCATCAGTGCTGAGAGCTCCCTAGTGCCTGGATTTTGTCATCCATCACTTCAGGATGCTCACGTTTATCCTTTGTCTCATTTGTCAACTGAGGGAGGTACGGTGCCATTCCATGGAGGTGGACACCTCCAGCTGCCCGAGTGGGGTGCAGCTCTGTGGGGATGGTGTGGGACAGGGACCCCACTCTGAGGTTTTGCCACCTCTGCAGGCTGTCATGGACAGAGAGGAAGAGATGGAGGTGGACATCCAGACTCCTACAGTGGAGGACGTGGAAATGGAGGAAGAAGAGACTGAAGAGGAAGAGATGGAGGTGGATATGGATATGGAAGAAGAGATGGAGGTGGATGTGGAAGAGGAAATGGAAGTGGATGATTATGAGGAAGAGGAGGAGATGGAAGTGGAAATGGAAGAATACATTGAGGACATGGACATTGATATAAAAGATGAGGAAGAGGATATGATTTTGGGATGAAGACCAATGCCAGCAGCAGGACAGGCACGTGATCCCCACAGGCAGAGTGGGTCCCCTGCTGCCCGACTGGAGCTAGGCTGGTCCCTGTGCAGAGACATGGCACCTCGCGAACTGGAGTCTGGTGGCCACACACCGCCTGTCCTGTGCTCACTTTGGGCCACTCAAGCTCCATCCCACAGCCAGCCAGGCTCAGCTCTGGTAGCAGAGTCCTGCTTTGCCCACATGTGCCTACCTGGGGACACATGGAAGAGCCCTCTGTGCCTGACTGCAGTGACCATGGCACCTGCTTTTCTTCCAGCACTGATGAACATTCCGGACAGAGATGCCACCCTTTTGTACATATGTTCTACAGTATTTTGTCTTTAGGCATAGGATTTAGGACTTAAGACATTTTTTTATCTTCTACAAATGAATTTCATATATTTTAGCTAGATAGGTTCTTATGTATATACGTTCTACGGATTGTTGTTGTTACAAGTGTTCTTACATTGTTCAAGTGTTCTGTATTGTTGTTGATGTTCTTCTGTAATAAACAATTTTTTTTTCACACCCCGTTCTCTTACCATTTGCATTGGGCACAGGCAGCATTTGCAAAGTTGTGGTTTCCACTTGCTCCAGGTTCTCAGGGCTGGAGGTCCCTGGGGGAGCTGGCACAGCCACCCCAGGAGTGGGGGCACCTGTGCACAGAGGGGTCCCACTGACAGAGGTCACCCCCTCCCTGCAGTTTCTCTGGACACACCTGGTAGCTGCAGGGGCAAATCCCAGCGTGCCCTGTCCCATGGGATCCCATGTTGGAGCAGGGCTGAGCCTGCCTGCTCCTGCAGAGCCTCAGCCATGGCTCTGCCCTTGGGAGCCCCAGGGCTAAGGAGGGTGCACTGGGCTGTGGGGAACCCCTGTTCCTGAGCACCCTGAGGGGCTGGACCAGCCTGGAGGGAGCCCCAGCCCTACATGGACCAAGATTTCCCTTGGAAACCCCGTCTGTGCCCAGACTCTGGTACAAGCACAACAGGAATTGATCCTCCTAGTTAAAGGTGTTAATTGGCACAAATTTATCCCTTGGACTTTCTAGTACAGTAAATGTCAGCACTTGTAATCCCTGTTCTGCACTCCCTGGTCAGGCACCAAAACATCTGAACCTGACAGAACATCTTTAATTAGCACCAACCTGCAGAGAGCTATGGGGGAGAACCTACCCCCAACACCCAGAGAAACACTTGACATTGATAGTCTGGGGCAGAGCTGAAACTAAAGCATTTTAATGCCAAGAGAGAGGATTTTTTTATTGAACAATAATGAAAGCTTTTGGTCTCCTCACCTGCCACAGATGTGTATTGCCAAGGTTTGCTTCTGGGTTATGACTGATTTTTATTAATCTGTTCAGAACTCTGCTGCTGTTCCTGGCTAAGGTGCAGAGATGATATTTCAGAGCCAGATAAGCTCAGCACAGCTTGTGCAACACACAGTTTCCACACCAGACATTCACGCCATGCAAACTGATACTTTTTCATCTCTGTGCAAAGATGAGTGTTAGGACATCACTGACGTACCACACACTTCTCAGAGCTGTCCCTTTCATCCAGCTCTCCCCAGTCACTTCACAGACTTCACTCCAAGCAGTTTATCTCTGATAGAGTTCAGTGGCACATGGGATTTAATCCTGGTTTTTCTTCATCTTCTCCTGAGCTGTCTCCAGACACAGTGTGTGGGCACTGTCTGACAGCAGCAGCATTAACGTGTCACCTCCCTCACACTGAGGTTCATGTCACAACTTTTCACCAAAAACAGCAAATAAATGATTCCCACTGTGTCCCACACAACTCCATGGGGAGTTTGTGTGGCTGCAGTTCCAGCACCAGCCCTGCTGCACAGGAATTTCAGGAGGAGATACAGAAGGAATCAGCCATTCACAGAGAAAAACATCAGTTTGCACGGCCCAGATCCCCACAGCACTGCAGACTCTGGTGACCCAGACTCTGCATTTACACTTTGGCCTCTTTGCCTTCCTTTTCTTCTCACTAAACTCCTCCCAGTTTCCCTCATGCTCAGGTTCCCAAGATAATTAAAAGCAGCATTAGGAGCAGAGATAGATGACGGGAACTGTCCCAAGGCTTGATAAAATTTATCTTTTCAGAGAATTCCAGCCAAGGAGAGAGGAAAAGCCTGCATGAAAGAGGTGTGAAATCAAAGCAGTAATCAAATTTAGGTACAATGAGAGAAGCTGAGGAGGTTTTCAATGTTCAGAACAAGATTAGCAGCTCCAGGCACAGGAGGGATGGGACAATTTCCCTGCTGTAACAACTCTGTGATGCAAATTGCATCTCAAACCATTCTCCCCAACTCTGGGACCTCTTCAGCCACAAACGTGGTGCTGAATTTTTTAAAGCAAAGTGGAAGCTGGTCAGGGAGGTGGTCTGCAAATAAAAACCACAGAGGACAGCTGGGAAGCACCAGCTGGAGCAGAGAGGGGCAGAGTCTGGCCCTGAGGTGCAGCACAGCCTGAAACTCTAACAAATTAAAGAACTTACCACTTGGGGTTTTTTCCCCCAGGAGCTACAGAAGCTGCTTTATGGAATCCCTGCCTCCTTCACACCGCATCAGCCTGCAGGAGAGCCCAAGGATGAAGATTACAGCCCCTTCAGCTGCTGCTTCCATCTCCTGACTCAAATCTCACCAAAATCTGTCACCACTGGGCCTTCCCAAAGCCTCAGATTCACTCGGTCTGTGCAGGATTTCAGTTCTGAGGAGCACGAAGGGAGATAAAGGCACTTGCAGACACCAGAGAAGCAATTGCTGCCTGAGGTGCATTTCACTGCCCAGGTTAGTGCCTCTAAAACCATCAAAATCAGCCCCTTTGAGAGCACCAAGCCAACAGCAGGACATCAGGGCCTGCACATGGTTGGAAATGCCATTTTTTAATATTCTTCTCTCCGTCTCTCATTTCATGGTGCCATTGCAGGAGTTATTCCCATCACTTGGCAATCAGCTTCAGATGGATTTTTAGTGCTGAGCAAATAAGAGGCAATTTTACTTTGTCTCCAATGAATGAAATTTCACCTAAATCAGACAAACTCTGTGTTCTGAGGCTGGCCAGGCACTAACCACTGCTAGGTCCCCAACCTGGATGTCAAACTGCTTTAATACTGAAAAGTTAAATTTATTTGGCTTTGTGTACAAGATTAGTCTCTCTCAAAAGAATTGGAATCCATATAATTGCATTTCCAAGCACTAAACTCAGACCAGCCACAAAGAGCACAAGAGACAAGAAAAGAAATAGAGATTTCTAAGGAGATGGAAATTGAATGCTGAGTTTTTTCCCATTATAGAAAGTTTCATAAATTATCACCTGCCAGCTCCTTGCCTTCACTTGTGTGGCCACCACTGAATACACTCACAGATAATGTGAAAATGTTTGTCCTACTGAAAAGTGGGACTAGAAGTAGAAAAAGGCTCAGATATCTGAATTAAGACAACATAATGAAAAGAGCTGCCTTATAATAGCAAGATATGATGGACAGCAGGAATGGCTGAAGCCAGCAGAGATAAGTCCATGAACTATTCATGCTACAAAGATTTCTGACAAAACCCCCAATAACCCAAATACAACGTTTTGTCTGGCAGAGCTGATAGGAACCCTGTGCATTTAATTCAGTCATTGGCAGCAAACAGAGATCAGCTTGAAGCTCCTTTGGTCCACTACTACTTATTTTTGCACCCAAAAAATGTAATTACATCTACTCTTTGGGAAGAAATTACTGCTTTGAGTGGTTCAATGCAAAGAGATTCTTCCCATACCCACTCATAATCAGTCACCAAGAGAAATATTTTCTAAAAGGATCTCTTCAAAATTTTGGAGTGACTTTCAACATAAATAACTGGGTTATTTTGCTCAAAATGATAAGGGAATTGAATTGGGCTCCCTCATCTTAAAAAGAAGTGTTTCTTCCTGGTTCTTCACAAAGAGGAACAAAACACTGTTGCAGCAGACTGAAGGGAGGAAGAGGTTTTTTTCTCCCTGAGCTGCACAATAGGAGACAATTTTTTTGCCAAGAGGCAACAAAACCCAGCCGATTTCCAGTTCTTTTAGTCTAAGGGAAAAGCTCTGAGGATCTCAGCTGTGGGAGACACAGAGTGGCAGGAGCAGGGGATCTGCGGGGGGGTTTTGGGGTGGGGGACAGATTAAAGAAATACTCAAGCGAAACCTGTGAGAGGTCAAGACTCCATCCCTCAGAGGAGAAACTCGATTTGACCCAAATGCCATTCAAATCCAACCAACACTGAGGCATTTCCCCAAGCTCTGCTGAGCCATCAGGTACAACCCAAATCACTCTGTGGGACCAGGGCAGCAGATCCCAGGCATGGGACAGGGATGCTCCCCTGGGAAGTCACCTCCATTGCCCATGGGACTCACAAAATCTGCTTCTAAAGACCCCAACATCCAAAAAACTCCACATTAAAAGTCTTTAATTTGGGGTTTCCCTTCTCCACCTGTCTGCTGTCACTAGGCAGCTGCTCCACTTCAACACCCTTCTGATGAGTATAAATTTTCTCCTGATTCCCAGCCTAAAAAGGAAGTTATTTCCATTTATTCTTCTGCAAGTACTGGGAGCTTGTACCTGCTTTGCTCTTTCTCTCCTGGTGTGCACATAAAATGCCAAAGCCAAGAGCATTTCCTTGTTTAAATCATGTCATTTGTCCTTATTATTTCTTTCCCATAAAATTGCATGGATTCGGTGCTGGCTCAACACTCAGAATATTGACAGCACAAAGTCCAGTTCTTACACTGACCTCTCCAAGTTTTGGACCAAGCCTGCAAAGAAGGAAATACAGCAAAGAAATTCCAAACAGGGGCCCTAATAAAGGTAATAAAATGCCACCTGTGTTTGCTGCATGGAAGAATAGTGCTGCTTATTAAATCATTACAAACAATTAAAGCAGCCGAGAGGAGGAAGACAGCACTATCCTTTCCAGCTCCCCAGCCCTCTGCTACTGGCAGGAATTTCAAAATCACAAATCTCCCAGCAGAAATACCTCAGCAATTGATTTGCTGCTCGTGGAACACAGCAGGCACACACCCTGGTTTTCCTGACCAGAAAAGGAGAATTTGCCTCGATATTTTTCCCCGATGTTTTGTGATGTCAAATCCCCTTCCCTGCCCTGAAGTGACATGTTTCTGTAGGGTGACAGCCCTCTGGAGAGGCACAGAGAGCTTTGTGTCAGTGTAAGGGATCCCCACAAGGGCAGATCCCTAATTCAGGCTCCATCCCTGCTTACATGCAGTTCCTAGCAGAAAATTCATTGCATTTCCCCAGAACAGGTAATTTCAAGCACAGAGCTGTTCTGCCTTCCACAAAAGCAGCGTTCCAGGGATTGCTTTGGAGACCAGCATCAGGAAACACAGCAACACCTAACAGCCAGGACCATCCAAACCCACTTATCAGCTCACCCCCACATCTCCTGGACTCACTTGAATGCCCAGGAGAGTCTGAAGAGCCAACTGTTTTCTAAGAAATGGTTGTGCAATCAAAAGGTAAATGACAGGGACAACCAACCCCACACAGGTGCCCCAGGCAGGAGAAAGAGCAGGAGGGATCCATCCCTTACTGACAGAGGTGCAGCTCAAGTGATGCTCTCTCACTGTTTGGGTTGTCTTTGTTACTTTTACATTAAAAACACATCCTCTCAGGAGACAGTCTCATTTAAATCTTCTACCTCTTTAGCTTTGTACACTCAGCCCATTACATTGAAAGATTTTATCTTAATTTCTTCTCCAGGAAAGAAGTAATTGATCTTTTATTTGTGGCACTTTAAATTGGCATGTTGACTACAAAAATCCACTGCTCATCACATCAAAAGTTGATCCAATAGTGCCAATTACTCCAGTAATGGAGATCTTTAGAAGGATGGGTGGAAAGGAACAGGATCAAAATGGATGGGTCTTCTCAGAGGAAGAAGCAGCATCTGGGAAGACAGCACAGCTTTAAATTAGGATATCTGCTGTGCATGGCAAGACAAAACACAGCCCATTCCTCATCCTGGCTCTGGATGTGGTTCAACCCACTCGTCCCCAGCTCTGGAGGTGTGGTGGAGTCTGATCCTCACTCCCCTGGCAAATGACAGAGCTGAGTTGATCTCAGCCTGGAATCCCTGAGGGTTGACAGCAAGGACTCCTACCAGATGTAACTTGTGTTTGCAACAAGCACAGCATCCACTGGCAGGGAATGATTTGCTCTTCATCCTTCCCACTCTCCAGGTATTTCTCTAGGAAAATCCACTCTCTAATGGGGACAAAGCAGTAGATATGGAAGGCTCGGTGTGCCCCAAAAAGCCAGCAGCCTGTTCACCCCACAGCTTTGCCACTCACAGCCACCAGCTCTGCACAGAGCAGGCAGCAAACTGGTCACTACTGGCACTGCCTGTGGTCTGAACTGGGAACTGTGGATCACCATCAAGCTGCAAGTGTTTTCTAGTGGGAAGTATTTTACCCAGTTCCATACAGATTCTGGTTCTGGGTCAGCCCCACAGCAGCTTTGGGGAGTGTTTAGGTCAACAGGATCTCCCCAGGCTGCAGCTGGAGCTTGGGGCCTCCTTCCAAACTACAGCACAGTAAAAAAGATATACGAAGGTCACAATGAAAAATCCTCTGCTTAGCCTTCTTTAGTGTCTCTCAACTCCTAATTGTGATTGTAAAATGCTATTTAGGAAGATCAGACTGATCAAAATCAGGACACCTTTGTGGATTTTTGTAAAAATGTGTTTTGAAGCTTTAAGATGACGGATTTTCACTGAAGTCGTTATTCCTCTTACAAGTTTTTCAGCATCCTGTTGTTTTGACTTTCCACTCTTATCTCCTGCCAACTTTTACCTGCCCAGAGCCAATTGTTTTGCTGACAGCTGCCATGCCCATGTGCCATTTTCTGAGCATCACCTGCATGAAGCCTCAGGGGCTCACTAAGGAAAACTCACTCCTTCATATTCTTTGCAGAACCAGGGAAGATCTTGCTTGGAAGATCTCTTGCCCAATAGAAAAAAAGAGTTTTTTATTCAAACCTACTCTATGTGCCATCACTGATGTATTTTTGACTCAAAGAAATTTGTTTATTTTCTGTTCTTAAATCAGGAGTGAGCAGCTCCATGAGCAGCACCACAGCAGAGGAAACACAAAGAGGCTGTTACTCAAACACCATCTCTGAAGGGATTGTGCTCTGCTTTTCAGATGAGATTAAGAGCTCAATTACAGTAGAGAAAAAGGCTTTCATTAAATCACACATAGAACATAATAAGGACAAATTACAAAGCTCTTCAGAAGCAAATCTGTGTCAGACTGCTGAGTAAGGAGGCCCTTTAGAGGAGGCCTTCAGAGGTCTCTCCTGCCCTTCTGAAGAAATGAGTCCTGCACACCTCATCTCACCATGTTTTTGAGGAAAGCTTACAACCAGATTCCTATGGGGCATCCAGTGTGCAAATCCCATGGACAGAAATATCCACTGGCCTCTGGATTTGCAGATGTGAACCTGGAGGTGAGGGACTGGATGCTTTTCCCTCCCCAGAAACCCAAGGCACTGCATGGCAGAGCTCAAAGTGGCCAGCAAAGGGTTACCCAGAATCCTGCACCTGAGAAAGGGGAAGCCCAGGTTCAGTCACAGAGTCGTCACCACTTGATTTTGTTCCCTTGTTATTTTGCTCTCCTGGAATGTATTATGGTTAATTAAAGGCAGTTAGCTAATTGGATGGTAAGCAGATGCTGGTTAAAAAAAACCAAACCACTGTTCCCCTTTGAAATGTCAGATAGGAGATTAATTGAAATTCCCTTTGAAAAGATATCCCCAAACCTCCTAATCTGTTGATGGAAAAAGTCAAGGAAAAGTCAAGGAGAAAAGAAAGAACAATGTTTTTCAGGAGGTTTCACAACTGAGGCAACTGCAACCGCCATCAAGCATTAGGATTGAGGATTGTCATTGCCACACAAGGAAACCTTTCAAAGTCTCAAAATCTTCCACTGAACAGCAGTGCCAGAATGCCCCAAAGCTGAATAACAATCTCATGAAGGCATAATATTTCCACCAAGACCAGGATGAGATGAGTAGGAGAGGATGACTGGGGCTCTTCAAAAGCCAGACCTCAGAGCTGAGACAGGATTTAATCCTGATATCCCTCTGGTTATCCAGAAAAGGATCAAGACATGTGAGGGAGCTCAGAAAGCCAGAGTGCTCAAAAAAGCAGCATGTACACAGAAGGAAGAAGAGAAATGATACAGCTGGATGCTTCCTAATGCTCTTCTTTGGACCGACCTGGTGCAGTGAGTCACAGAAAACTTGCTCTAAACATGAGTGACAGAACTGAAAATGCTCACTGGTAAGTGTGGAGAAATGGCTACATGACAGAGGTCATGTAGACATTCGCTTGTTAGCTGACCAGGGGCTGGGAAAGTACCAAACACAGCTAGTTTGAGTTTTTGCACCTGCAAGATAGCGTGTCCTTGGGCCTAGCTGGGTATGATAACAAGTAGACAGAGAGACGTGGGAAATAGGGAATGTAGGCCCAAACGAATGAGGAAGAGTTGATGGTATAGTTTAACCAATAGTTTGCTTGGCTTACAGAATATTCATAAGCTTATTACTTACTGTATAAGTGTCTGATGCTCTCTTCAATAAATGGAACTTGCTTATCACTCACATTGAGTGCCCGAGTCTCCCCTCACCAACAAATGGCCCATCCCCGACAAAGGCCTCATTCTGCAACAAATGGTGCCTGAACAGTGACCCTATGGACCCTACAGACTCTACAGACCCTACAGACCCTACGGACTTTACAGAAGATTTGGGCCTGCGAGCCACGGTCGGTACAGTATTTGGGTGTCAGTCCCGACGCAGCCCAGGAGGCACAAAAAGCGGGCCCTGCCTTAGGCGACCATACAGAGGAGTCTTGGAAAAAGGCGAAAGGGTGGGCTTCAGTGCCCTGGCAACCTCACAGGAGAGTCCAGCTGACTGAATGCCTGGCGACCTCACAGGAAAGTCCAGCTGATTGAATGCCGTCAACGTTTTGCAAAGGGTTGCAGCAGCGCTGACTATCAGGTTAGAAGGTAATGGAAAGGCAAGAGGCTAATCACCTTTTTAGATGCTTTTTAGAGAAACGAGGATTACAGGGTATAGATTTGCTTTTTAGAAAAGCGGGGACTATAGACTGTTGACTTGGGAAGAGAATTCCAGAGATTGCTGCATATACACTTGCAAAAACGTGCGTTATGGTGCTGGCACTGCAAGTATATGCACAGTGGGTCAGCGACCCTGCTGTGATGGCGGCAGCAGCCACGGCTCGGGGCACCTGCGGGGCTGTGCCACTCCGAACTCGGCATGGGCGCTGTGCCGTGGGGAGCAGCCACGGCGGGCAGCTCACCTGAGATGCTGTGCTGCAGCGGCGGTTGCGGCGGCAGCCGCAGGGGGAGCGGAGCCGCCACTGGGGGAGCGACCCGCGCCGCCATGGGTGCAGTGCTGGGTGCGGTGCAGGCAGTGAGTCAGCCTGCCGGCGAGTCTCGCGAAACAAGGAGCCCAGCGCAGGGGGTTCACCCGCTCCGACACAAGCGGCGCAAGACCAGAGCGCTTTTCCAGTGCGAGCGCTTCTCCCTCCGCCCCGCAGCCAGCAGGGGCCTTAGTTTCGACTTGGCAACCTAAACAAACTGTACCTTAACAGACTCCAAGTATAGCTGCGCAGCTCAGCCGGCGCCGCCATGGACAGTGTCTCCGGGGTGCAAAACTTGGTGCGGCCAGCCGGCGCTCAGCGAGCAGCAATACGAACAGCCACAGAGCCCGAGCGAGGCGGGTGGTGCCGTGCCCGCGGTGCGGTGCGGTACGCACCGGCAAGGCTGGGTGTGCGGAACTCAGCGGCAGGTGGGCAGCCCGTGGTGGGGGCCGCTGTGCCCTGCTGGCAGCCTGAAGCGGCGGCGGCGACGGCGCAAAGAGGGCGCAGCGCGGTGGGGGGGGCCCACTGCCGTGGGGCTGCGACTCGCGCCGCCGAAATGCTGCGCTGCGTCCAGCAGCAACTCCGTTAACCCACTGCACCACAGTGACACGAGCAGCAGCGACCCAATCCCAGGGCCTTCTAAGCGTGACTACTTTCCCACCTCCGCCCCGCGGCCGGCAAAAGCTTCAGTTTTAGACCTAACAGCCGTAACAAATGTGACTCTTGTCAAAAAAAGAAAAGATCCCTACTGCAATTAAGAAACCAGTGATAATAAATAAGCGACACCAAGGAGCATTACTATCAAGACGTTCCTCACCTAAGTTTTGTTCTTCCTGTCAGAGACTGTGAAATAGAATGAGTAGTGAATGCGTGGGCCAAATTTCGGCCGATTTGGCTTAGCGTCCATTATTGCTGCCTTAAAATCACCTGTATTAACATAGACTTTAACATCAGAAGCCCGGATAACTCAGTCGGTGGAATATCAAACTCTGAAATTGTATTTTGAAAAATTTAAAAATGTTAAAGACATGTTAAAGCGATTGTATAAGCAAGATGTAATAAGTGTACTTTTTGTATTCTTTGAGCTTTGCTTGGACGTAGTAGATGTAAAAGCAAGCACTGAATTCAAAAGAATTTTTCCACAGCTATACCTTGGACAAACTCCTTATGTTTAGGCGCATTCAAGTGTAAAAATGCTGTAGCAAACACATGAAAGAAGTTGTTTTAGCTTAGTATTTTAGAGTCAGGCCTGTAAGTAAGTTATAGTAAATTCTACATTCTATTCTATTTCTATAGTAGGTTCTATCTGTTGCTAATAGTTTAAGTTAAATTATCTATTTAGTGCCAATAAATGTTAAATACTGTTAAGGTTGTTTTGTTAAGTTTATGTCCTGTTAGGTTTAAGTGCTGTTCAGTTTAGTTTCTGTTAAATTTAGGTGTTATTAGGTTTAAGTGAAGTTAGATTCTGTTACATTTAAATTATATTAAGTTTAAGTTATGTAGAATTTAAAGTCAGTTGATTTCTGTTAAAATTAATTTCTGTTAAATTTAAGTGATTTTACATGTAAGTTCTGTTGATTTGAAAATCTGTTAAGTTTAAGTTCTGTTAAGGCTAAGTTTTGTTAAGGTTAAGGTCTGTTAAACTTAAGTCATGGTAAGTTAAAGTTCGTTGAGATTAATTTCTGTTAAGTTTAAGTAAAGATAAGTTTAAGTGATGTTAAGTTCTGTTAAGTTTAAATATTTTAAGTTTAAGTATTTTAAGTCTAAGTGCTATTAAGTTTAAGTGATGTTATACAGATTTATGCTTTTATGCTAGGCATTTATTTTATGACTTTTGTGCAAGGTGTTGTCGTGAACATCAGAGAAACTCTAGTTAGAAGAGACAATCAGAAGCATTTGTGAGTAGAGCCACTCCTGTTTGAAATATATCTGCTGTTTGAGAATGGAAAGCAAACTTACCAGACAATTGACGCAGATGAAACCTGCGCACATGTTGCTCCTGTAGCTTATTTTTGTAGGTTGTATTGGCACACCTGAGTTTTGTTTGAGCCTTGTAGCAGCATAGAATCCTTTTTGTATCTGTCTTATGGCATATCCTATAAATAGTGATAGCCTTTTCGGTTTGTCTCCCTGGCTTAGATCCCTTGTAAGAGAGAAGCCTTGCTAGTGGAGAACACTGCTTGTAATGTAATAGTTGTTAGAATTGCCTATTCTTGAATTGCAAAGAGTATGACGCAGTTAACCCATCAAACCTTGCCTGTGCAACAAGAAAACAGGGGAATTTTGGAGAAATGGCTACATGACAGAGGTCACGTAGACATTTGCTTGTTAGCCAACCAGGAGCTGAGAAAGTACCGAACACAGCTAGTTTGAGTTTTTGCACCTGCAAGATAGCGTGTCCTTGGGCCTAGCTGGGTATGATAACAAGTAGACAGAGAGACGTGGGAAATAGGGAATGTAGGCCCAAATGAATGAGGAAGAGTTGATGGTATAGTTTAACCAATAGTTTGCTTGGCTTACAGAATATTCATAAGCTTATTACTTACTGTATAAGTGTCTGATGCTCTCTTCAATAAACGGAACTTGCTTATCACTCATATTGAGTGTCCGAGTTTTCCCTTACCGACAAATGCCTCATCCCCGACAGAGGCCTCATTCTGCTACAGAGACCTATTCTACAAAGTTCCCTTAGCCAAGGTGCAAAGCTCTGTCCTTGGAACAAATCATCTAACCATGACCCACCATCTTCCTTAATTGGAGCTGTCAAATCTTTCAGCTTTTGTATGCTTTTGTGGATGGATTCAGATTGATCAGAAAGGTTCATGCAACACAATCCTTCAAATTCCTCACAACCATGTCCATGTGCCTGTAAAAGAAAATCAATTGCTGCTCTGTTCTGTAAAGTTGCATGTCTGACAGCACTAACATCAGTCATCATGTCACTAATTGCAATGGAAGTAGCACTGTCTTCTTTCTTCAGACAACACCCCAATCGGTATAGTGGTTTCATGCCTCGCCCGAGGCAAGTTGATGGAGAAATCAAGTTGATGTACCTCATTTTGCAGGGCCCTAGGGTCTGAAATTGCTATTACAGTTTTCTTTATAATGATGGGCACATCTTTTTTCTCTGTGTTTTCTCTTGATGGCTTACTTAACACTAGGTGCTATCACAGTGAGTTGTCTGATGCTACATGGGCCACATTTAATTTCTGAGGGAATGTCCTGCCAGGCTCTATCTCCACAAATGAGCCAATATTCTGTTGCTTATTGTCATGGGGACTCATCTAGGTCATCTACTCGTCAGCAGTTTCACCCTTAGGGGGCACTGGGGTAGTACAATTGCACCACAAACTTGAGTATCTATCCTCAGGATGATGGGGAGTAACATTTAACTGTGGCTCTCCCTGGTACTGAAACTCAGCACAAAATTCCATCACCAATGAACCAGGAATTCCAATTCTTGAGATTCAGAAGGTGCTTTAAGAGGATCAGGGGCCCAATGATGCCATCTGGTTATGGGATTGGTCTCGTTGGCAGCCTCACACCAATATTTGTCACCATTGGGTATTGGCTACTCCTTGGCTGGCACAGGCACACCGACCAAACAGGTTGCAAAGGGTTTGTCTGGGCTCAAATTGGTCAAACACATGGCGTCTGAGCCTGCTGACTTGGCTAAAGCAAGGCAAACATTCATTTTTGGTTGATCTACAGGCATGTATGCACAGCAAAAGCAAGCAAGCAAAACCAACAAGCGCCAGTATATCATTTGATCAAACTCGGTGTTCCTGTTCAGCTGTTTTTTGGCAAAAGCTTCCCCATCTATTTCAGTTCTCAAGCAAATCTTTTAGCACTTGTTCAGGGACTGGCCAACTATAGGGCACTAACCTTCAATTTTTACAAATTTGGATATCTTAGACTTCTTTTGAACACAATGGACACCACGCTTTTGCTGAAAGAGCTCTATGATACAAACCATTTCCACAGTCCAAAAATCAACATCAAACTCAAGATTTGTAGCTTTCACAGGTTGAACAGGGAACGTCTGGCATGAACCGTAGCTTCTCCGTGCAGCTCACGTCTGCGTGCTCATTTCCCTGCTAGTGGAATTGTCGCTGTGCTCTTTCACATCCTTCGTGGGGACCTACTTAGGTCCAGCACCTGTGCAAATACAAGCATACCCTTTGCCCCAAGCGATTAGTGCAAATGGTCCTTCAATTTGTCCTAACTGAAGGTTTCTGATCAAAACTGAAGGATTTTCTTTCAATTTTGCCTGTGTGCTGTTTGAAAAGTGCCTAAAAATTGGAGGATTAGGTCCTGCAAATGAGCTATTCGAAACATAAAGACGTCTAAAGCTTTGCTCAACCTCATCTGGGGTATTGCTTCGGCCATTCCCCCTTTTGTTGATCTAGAATGGGTTTTAGAGTGTGGTGCGTCCTTTCAACAATTTCCTGACCTGTATGGGAATAGGGAATTCCAAAAGTGTGGCGAACACCCCAGTCCATCAAAAATGTGGCCAATTTTTGAGCTGTGTATGTGGGACCATTTGTCAGTTTTCATCTCGTGGGGGATCAGTTTGGCGAGCTGTGGACCCAGTGACACTGACAAGGACAAAAGCAAAAGACGAGAGGCGCTCTCTCTTCCCGGGACCAAAATCCCACAGCTTTAATGGAGAACAGCTCCAGGAGAGAAAAGGAGTGTCCAAGGGAGGAAAGAGGATGTCCAGGGGAGGAAAGAGAGTGTCCACCTCGTGGCAGAAGACTTTAAACCCTTGGGGAAGGGGGTGGTAGAAAGGAACTGCCATAGTTCAACATGATAAATCACCACACTGTAGTTTTCTGCATAAATTGCTGCACTTGTTGCAAACAAAATCCTAAAATCTCCCCAAACACAACCGTGCAGTCCCAAATGACCACAGTGTGGGAGAAAAACCACTCAACCCCCCTGTATACCCAAGCACCAGGTGTCACAGGGAACACCAACCCCTGCAATTAGAAAGTCCACACACACAGGCTCACGGGAAAAGGAGTATCTCTTTACGAGGGGACAGAGTGCTCACTTTTCTCAACACATCACACACCATAAATCACAAAAGATCCATCCACATCATCTTCCTCAAACATTCACACACTGAAAACACAACCACAATTACAACACACAGGAAAAATTGCAGCAATAAAACAGGAATTGCTCAATTCACCCCCAGAATTGCTAGCAGGTCCTTATTGACACAGCAAATGCTTTCTGCCAGCAGCCAGACCCAAACCCAAAAGGTACAGGTGTACGTTGTGCACAGGACATCTCTGTGTGACTTGTGAACAGCCCTTTCCCTGTGTACGCCTTACAGGTTACTTTATACAGAGTTAAACGTTCCCTTTCTCCTCAGTCCCAGCAGTCTTGTCTGTCCCCCATGAGGAACAGCCAAGAGCGGAGGTGCCTCCAGGAAAGGAATGTCCTGGCAGCACCCAGAGACATCCAGAGCTCGGTTGTTCTCGCTGGAGCAGAGAAGCGTTCCTGCTGAGGTCACCAAATGAGGTGTGGAATAGAACTCGCCACAGTTAAAGGTAGAAGGTGGTATGTTTATTACAGCCAGGCACACGAGGAGTTGTCTCCTAAAGACATGTGTGAAGAATCACTGCCTCTCTACTATCTAAAAAAGTCTTACATATTAATATAATTCCCAAAATTATTAATACATATTCATTAGGTAAACCCACCTGCTCCCTTTGTATTCAAATGTATTATAACTGAGTCCAAAGTTCCTTCACATTTGCGGATTCTTTCACTTCAAATGGGTTGGTGGCTTTTAAAGTGGCAAATGGTCTCCTTCTGATGAAGGCCAAGATGTCTTCCTCAATTTGACCTCTTTCCTTATGACCTGTTGGCAGGCTTTCGAACCCCTTGGCTATAGCTGAAGTTTCGGGGCCCAGGTGCAGGCTACGGTCCTCTTCTTTGTCACAAAGAAATCCGCATCCCATCCCGCTTCTTTAAACATAGTAAAGACAGGCAAGTGATATATTACCCTAGCCTTAACTACCTTATCTGCTAAAAATTAACCATCCCTTATTATTTCTACTCTTCTTGCTATACTCTTTCCCCCAAACTAAATCTTACTAAAATGTTAACTCTTCCAGTTCTTTTAAATCTTTGATTCATTGGCCTCATCTCACATGTCAGCCATGTGTGAATCGATGCCATAACTGGGAAATTCCACTCTTGAGCAGGAGATGTAAGGCCTGGTTCTGAGCTGGAAGGATGAGAAGGATGAGATGCACAGCGTTTTGATCCAGGGGATGTCCTGAAAGTGCACTGCCTACCTGCCCCTGCTGCTGAGCACCACGCTCCATCTCCTTCTCCTGCTCAGCAAATTTTTAGGAATCCAGGGCTTGGTATGTATTATTTGCTACTGCAACAAATAGAATGAATTTGCTTTGCAATCCCAGTTTTGTCCTGGGTTATTTTGTGCATGGGTCTCCTCCTGAACCCGTGTCAAAGACTGGCAGGGACCTACAGGATGCTCCTATTTTCATGAGAGTAAATTCGGAGAAGTGATTTAAGTATCAATAAGTCAATAAGTATCAATGAGTAAATCAAATAATTTGGGGGAATATTTAGCCTGTGAGTTTCAGCAAAGTATTGAATATGTCTTAGATCCATGGATACAAAGCAGTAAGTGAGATTGCTGGGGGTGCATGTGTTAGGGAAGTGATTCCCCACACACCCAATGCTGAGATCAAGGATTGCCTCTCTTCTAACCCTGAGCTGGCAGCAGGGATCGGGCCCTGCTTGGTAACATTCATTTTGAAGACCTATGTTGAGCAGGTAAGAATGGTCAAAATGAAATCTTTTCCAGCTGTTTCCCTTTGATTTACCTGTTTGAGGGTTAAAATTCTGTGCTGCAGGTGTCCTGGGTGTGTGCAGAGCAGTGCAGCCCCAGAAACTCCTTGGCTTGCCCACCAGTTGTCATGCCTTGTTGCCAGGTGTGCCCAGCTGTGGCAGGAGAAGGAGCCCGCAGCGCAGTGGGCACCATGCCCTGCCCAGCCGGGGCTCTCTGGCACAGAGCAGCAGCAGCGCCAGTGCCGTTGAACCTGCTCATGCCTTGGCTTCCCCTGGCACACAGAAGCCTCTGGAAATCAGCACCGCCAGTGGCGTTCCCAGCTTGGAGCAGCTGCTGCTGGTGGGCAGATGCTGCCAGTTCGACTGCTGCCAAAGGGGAAGAAAGGCAGAGATGTACATGCACCGGAGCCCTGGGCATGTCCAATAAAGGTGCAAATATGTGGGGAGATTTGTTAGGAAGCATTTCAGCTGTGATGCCAACAGTGGCTTCTCTCCTGGTTCTGTGTGTTCTAGACAAGTAATGCAATGGTTGGTTCTGACAATTAAAGAAGCAGATGTTATGTGGATGTTCAAATGTGTAGTGATGGTATTGTAATATATCCTCACATAGTCCTCTTTCTCGTCCCCCTTGTAACAGCCTTGGTAGTCAGGGCATTTGGGGAGGGCTGGCTTGTGACCAGCAGGCAGGGTGTAACAACACCTGACCTCCAGTCAGGATGCAAGAAAGTAATCTCCGCCAATGGACAGCAGAGAAAGAGTTGACTGACAAAACTTTTGGAGGGGCTAAGGGTATAAAAGGCAGAGCGTCCTTTTTGTAGATGAGCACATGGCTGCTAGTCACAGAGACTCCCAATGCTGCAATTTTTCCTTAGTCAGTCCTTTGTTGAGGTTTACTAAATCTTTAAAATTTTAAAAGTGAGAGTCATTTCTCACATGTGCAATGCTGTGGGCCATTTTCTTGGTCTGGTTTCCTTTGCTTGTGTCCCATCTGAGTGCTCAGCTGGGGTACAGGCTGTAGGTGCTTGGGGCACTCTTGGAGTTCCTCTTGGATCCCCTGAACAACAGGGTTTGGCCCATGAGGGGAATTTTTGCTGCTTTGTGACAGAGAAGAATTTCCCAGGCTCTTTTGTGTTTGCTGTAGGAAATGTTGGTTATTGCTTTGCATAAACTCACAGACCAACAGAGAGCTGTCCCTTTGTGATGTCAGGGCACGGTTGTCACCTTGTTGTAGTGACATCAGAAGGTTGCCTTGGTGCACGGAAGGCCTGAGTGTCAGAGCAGCCCTAGTGCATGCTCACATCAGGAGAACTTTCCTGGTTGGCACCTTTGTAAATGGGTAGCTGCCCACCAACAAGAGTCTTGTGTTTTCCTTTGTCGTGGCGAACTCCCACAACACTGCTACCATGTTTCACCATCTGGCCACGGCAGCTTTTGCTGCTTATGGTGTTTGTTTTTCCACGTATTATGTGACACACTTCTTTCATAAGTACAGGTTTCAATTCTACTTAGGCTAAGGTGTATCCTAACCTGACTTTTGTATGTCTTCCTGCTCTTGCTTGGTGGCTGAGTTTCTGATTTTGAAAGAGAAAGAGCATTAGGATGCCAGTGGTTTGGTAAAGCTCCTGTCAAGAGGTTCAGCTAAAAAGGGGGTGTCTGTAGCCACAGGGGCAGCATTTGCAGGGGAACCTGCAGGGCTTCTGTTCCCTCCACGGGAGAGTCTGTGGCAGCAGAGTCTGTCATTTCCTCAGGTTGCTGGGTCAAGCAGGACACCTTTGAAAATGTAGACTGGCAGAGCTTCTTGGAAGGCCTTCTAAAAACTCTGCAGTTGTTCCCAGAATTCAGAGAAAGCCTATTTCTTTTTAAATTTTGTCATGAAAGAATTTGACTGTCTAACTTAATAACCTTTTACTGAGTGCTAAAATAGTTATTCCCTTTGAAAGGAAGTGCAAACTCTAAAGCAGTGAGTGTCTGCTCCTGAACCCTAGAGGTGCTGCTGTGCTCTTCCAAAATCGAACTGCTGCTGCTCAGGGGGATTTTGGAAAGCTTTTCTGGGCAACTGTTTCCTGCAAGTTAATGAGAATTAGTGCATGTAACTGAAAAAAACAAAAAAGGACCTGAAGGAGAGGATTTCAGAAGCTCTTTTATGTCTTTGGTAGAACAGGAGCATTGAGTGTTAAAGAAGAATTTGCATTTTCTTGGTCATATTTGTATTCATTTACTGGCAAAACAGGCCAAAGTGTAGGCACAAGCAAGAATATTGTCCTGATCCCTTGCTGGCTGTGTGAATGAAATGCGTCTCCTGGAGGCATGTTGTGAAACGGGAAATCATCCCTGTTTGGGATGACTTGTTCTGTGGGATTCAGCAGCCCAGGCAGTTTTATGAGAGCATCTGGTTCATTTTCCCTTCCCACTACAGGACACCTGAAGCGTGTATTCAGCAGTGCTGAAGAACCGTGAGGTGAGTGAGAAAGGGACATTTCATGTTCCTGGTGCTTAAGAATTGTAGAGGAAGATGTGAGCTTGGCCACTAGCAGTAGACTGTAGAGGGCCAGCTAGGAAGGCCAAAAGAAAATCCATTTTCATGCCTGCAAGAAAAATAACAAAGGCAGAAATGGATATTTTTTGATTTCTATATCAGAGCTTTGAAGAACTACAAACCTAATTTTGCAGAGAGAACCTTGCTTGCTGATGGCAGATAGGGTGGAATATATACATAGGAGGGACTTCCTGTACAGTTGAATTAGGCCATTTTAATTTAAACAGTCTCTTAGAATTCTGTTCCTATCAAACTTTATGATGTCTACTTAGAAGATGTGATTATAGAACAGGAAGGCCATCTTGCCATGGTGCCTGCAGTATCTGAAGTGAAATGGGCACCTTTGTGGCTGGGGAGCTGCGTGGGCCAAAAGGACGCAGGGCTGGCGGCCGAGAGCAGCTGAAGATGAGGCAGCGTGGGGCAAGGGGGCCAAGAAGGCCAAGGGCACGGTGGCTGTGCCAGCAGCAGTGGGGCAGCAGGAGCAGGGCAGTGAGCGTGGCCTGTGCTGGGCAGCGCTGCGGCCACAGCTGGAGTGCTGTGTGCAGCTGTGGGCCCTGGGAAGCAGAAAGTCATGGAGGGGCTGCAGCGTGTGCACAGAAGGACAGGGGAGCTGGGCAAGGGGGGGCAGCACAGGGCCAGGGAGGAGGTGCTGAGGGAGCTTTAGCCTGGACAATGGGGGCTCCTGAGGGACCTTCAGGCAGACTGCCATAGATCCCTGCCTTAGATCCATAGATCCAATGCTCAGCACAAGGGGTGTTTCCCTGCCAAACATCCCTTCACTGCATCCAAGTGCTTTAGACACTGGAGTAGGTAACACTTTCATATTTTGTTTGTTTGTTTGCTAGAAGGGGAAGCCTTGTGTAATTTCTCCTTCTGCAGGGAGCAAGGGAGCTTTTTCTCAGTTTTCCTGCCCTTTTCCAGCACTGGCAGAAACACATCACTTTCAGGGTAACGGCTCCCATGTCTTTTGGCAGCCCAGGGAATCAGTGTGTATTGTGTTTGGGAATTGAGCAGGAAATCAATGCCCTTGCATTCCAGCTGGTGCTCAGAGATTAGAGGAGCTGGGAGGGGCTGGGCTGCATTTCTGATTCCAGCCACTTCAGCACCACCAGTGTGATCGAGTCCAAGAGAGGAACTTGCCCGAGCACAGATGCACAAAGAGTGCAGTTCCCAGTGCAATGCTCTGGTTGCATTACATAAGGACCCACATGCTCCAGATTCCCCACGAGTGTGCTTCTTTGAAGCAACAGGAGAGCAATCTCAGGATTGTAGTTGAGCGGGGCACTGGCTACCAAGTTCTGATGTGTGTAGCAGCAGAGAAGACAGTAAAGAGAGATTTCAGTCATGAGATCTGTCTGTCTATCTATCTATCTATCTATGTAACATTTACATAATTAAACCTTCCTGGCTTGGGTCCAAGGCAGCTGGAGGTGCAAAGGTCACCTAAAGCATCCCTTTCAGGAAAGGATTAGAGACATGCTCCCCCGACCAGTTCTGAGCAGGCGGAGATGTTTTCCCCTCCAGATCTGGTGGGTTTTTTCCCCTCAGAGTTGTTTTCCTCCTCCGGCCTCTTCTGCCCTCAAGTCCCCAGTTAATTCTTTAAATTTCTGCCTGTCCTAGACAGGTGCAACAATTCCATGTTTAGGTGGTGTTTGTTGACTCTGGTCACACATGCATTATGTGACACATGGTTTCCTTCACTGGCATCCCCAGGGCTGTGTAAGTGCATTTGTTCATGGGGCCTTAGGAGAGTCTCTTTCCCTCAAGAGCAGCAGCAGCAGCAGCAGCAGCAGCAGCAGCAGGGAGCGGTGGCAGGGTCAGGACGAGGAGCAGGTGGCTGTCCTGGCCCTTTGCTCCCAGGCCCCAGGCCAGGAGGGCTCTGGCTGCAGCAGGGCGCTCTTCAGGCAGCCCCTGGCAGCCTCTGAACGGAGCACGGCACGCTGCCCCCTCCTGCTGGTGCCACTTTTCTTCAGCAATACCCTAGCTCCTCTTCACAAGGAAAAAACTCCAGCAATCTAAAAAGAGATCATTCAAGTACAGTTCTACCTGCCTTTGCATTGTAGTTCAGGGCATGCATTTTTTTGTCTATAATTTCATTATTTTTATGAAAACATGCATTCACATCTTCACATTTTTGTGGTTTTAATTATTCATATACCTAAACACTCCGTTTTCAACTCTTGATTTATTGCAGTTGGTAATTTTGAGGTAGTATATTTTAAAATGTCACAAAACAACACCTTTTGGGTAGTTTTTCTCACTCTTAAAAAAATCCCATACGCCATTTTAGTCTCTGTCTCTCCAAGTTGGTTCATATCGGCCTATTTTAAATCAGGGCTACAATATTTTTATAGGATTTAGAGAGGTCCAATGAAATGCACACCAGTGATTCCTCTTGTGGAACATCAGGGCCCTACCATAAAGGCTCTATTTACTTTTTTTTTTCTCTCATTAGCTCAACTGCAAACACATGTTTAGTTGCAAACTTACACAAGATGAGCAAAATCAAAATGATGTGATGGGCCTTTGGGAGCTCCTTGCTGATCTTTCTGCTTCTTCAGCTGAGCAAGGCTCTGATCGAGGCAAAGAGATTGCACTTAGTGCTACACAACCATTTGGCTGGAACTCTGCTGATTTCTAGGAACAGCTGGAGGCCTCTATCTCCCCAGGATGTTTTGGCTGAGCCAAGCTTTGCTGGGTTTTGGCTGCAAATACCTTTTGCCCTTGCTTTCTTATATCCACAAGTACCATGGCTGGGCAAAAACTGCCACGTGGGCCATCTTCCAAAGGCACTTTGGCCTGGAGTTTGTGAATGAACGAGAGCCTCATCCACTTCCAAACCACATGAAAAAAATCATGAAAGAGAACTTCCCATCCTTAACAAACAACTGACAATTCACAAGTGGATGTAGAGCTTCTTTACGCAATGAAAAGGAAGGCAATCTTCCAATGGAGTTGTGCTTTCGCGAGTTTTTCTTCTGACTCCCACTCCCAGCTGGCACTGGAAAAAGTCACGTCTCTGCAAGTGTCAGTGTCTTCTGTCTGCCTTGAGTTGTTTTGCTGCAACAATCAGAACAGGCATCAGGCTGCAGAGAGGCTCAGCTGATGCTAGCAACAGGAGCTGCCCCAAGGAGAAAAAAGACATGAACTTTTACCTCCCAAACCCATCTCCCCAGAGGCTCAAGCAGGATTCCTCTGGTTCCCAGAAATACAAAGAAATAGGGCTGAGAAGACCCTTTGCAGCTATGTGTTCATGCCCAAGACTTGACTGATGCCATTTGAGTTTTGCCTTTTTTCTTTTCTCTCTTTTCTGTATTCCCTGTGCATCAATTTAGAGCTCTGTAGGCTACTCGATTAGTGACTACTTTTCCCAGTCCTTTTCCATGGCCTTTGCCTAAGCAGAAAGACAAACTTCCAGAGCTCCAAGCGCCAGGGGGTAGAAGACCCCAGTGTTATCTTGGTTCTTCCTGGGACAGACCCCTCCAGGGAGCTGGTGGACTCACCATCCCTGCAAGCCTTTGAAAGAAGACTGGATGTGGCACTCGGTGCTGTGCTTTAGTTGAGGTATTAGGCCACAGATTGGACTGGATCATCTTGAAAGTGTCTGTCTTCCAAGCCAGGGATTCTGTGATTCTGTGACTGAGGCAGCTTTTCCTGCAGCCCTGGAAAGGGCTGCGGGGGCCCTTGGCCAAGGACGGGGATCAGGGCTCGTGGAAAAGAAGCAAAGGGCTCAAGGCGAAGGCTGACAGGGCAGAGCTGCCCCAGCGCGGCGCAGAGCGAGCCTCATGTCCTCCTCCTCAACCTGCGCCCTCTGCGCTGCACTCTGCGGCGCCGGCGGCTCCTCTCGCTGCGGGGCTCCAGGGCGTGCTGGGGGCCGGGCCCCTCGTCTTCGGGAAGCGCCGGAGCCTCGGAGGCGAGCGGCCGCTGCCGTGGCCGGCAGGGGAGAGCTGCGGCTGCGGCCCCGGGCACGGCGAGCTGCTGCGATGGCCGGCTCCTGCCGCGGCTCCTGCCTCTGCTGCGGGCTCTGCTCCTGCCCTGTGCGCACAGACACGGCCGAGGGCTGCCCGGCAGCGCCGGGCTGCTGCTCTCTGCGGCCTCTGCCCGCTGCTGCCGGCCCCGCCGCGCTCCCGCCTGCCTCTGCCGCAGCCGGGCCCACACGGGAGGCAGCACATTACGGCTGGCTCGGAAAAGCCCTGCCCGCAAACCGCCCGCCACGGCCTCGGCCTCAGGGCACAGGCTGCCGGCGTCCTCGCAGCTGCGAGCCGGCCCGGGCCGCCTGCCAGCCTCGGCCACAGCTCCCGCCTGTGTCTCCATGGCCGTGGCTGCTCGGCACAGCGGGCTGAGCACAGCCAGCGCCAGCAGCAGCTCCTCATGGGCCCAGGCCCTGGGCGCTCCGAGCCCACCCAACCCCGAATTCCAGCCCTGAGGGGCTTTGCGTCCCAATGCATCCCCTGGGGACAGCAGAGTCGGCCACTGAGCTCAACCCATGGTGACACCACCAAGTGACCAATGGAAAATTCACCAAATCCTCATCAGAGACAAGACAAAACTCCCATAGTCCCTGACAGCCTGAAGCAACTGCCAATTCCAGATCATTCCATCCATGTATGAAAAGAGGCTTTTGCATTAAAGCAGAAAAGACTTATCGAAAAGGAGGGCAAGAACAAACAACAAAGTTATTTGGACTCATGCTTCTTGTGTCCGTTAGAAAGGCCAAGAAAATGCACTCCTTGCTCTTCTGACACAGCTCTCTCTGTTCATGATGTGGGACAGCGAGTGCTGATGATGTGCAGGAGCTGATGCAAGGGACAGGGACGAGGATGCAGCAGGCACAGTGCCAAGCTGACAGAGGGATGATCTCTGGCAGTGGAACTGAAGGAGAAGAGTTTGCAGGCAGGACAGAAAATGGCTCTTCGTTTCACCTCTTCTTTCAGTGCTGCTAAGAATGTAGCCTGGAGCAAGCTGGGAACACCAGAGGCTGGAGCCCTTTCCAGGCAGGGCTGCATCAGACACAAACCAGCAGGGGACTGAGGAGCCCCTGGGGTGGCAGTGAGCAACCTGGGGCTCTGCTCACTGCTGCTGGCATTTTCTATTGAACCATCTCCAAGGACTTCTGTTGTGCTCTGTGTTTCTAAGGGTTTTCCCCCTTGGTTTTTTTTTTGTTGTCTCCTGCACCTTTTTTTCTCCACGTTTTCCTATCCTGTCAGCAGCAGCCCTTGTCCAGAACTGGCTCTAAAATATCAGCAAAGTAGCTAGAACGACAATGGGTGGAATCCTGCGGCTCAGGAATTCGTATGCCAGAGCCCTGCCTGTGCCTCATGCTTTGTCAGGACCTCCTTCTCTGTGCAAAAACTAGGGATTAGTGGAGTCTTTTTGCCAAAGAGCTCCTGAGAAGCAAATGTTGTGCTAGGTTTCTCAGGAATGTATCCATTAAGCTCATTGCTGGCAAAGAGAAAGTAAGGCCAGGGTAGCAGAGCAGCTGGGAGCTGGTCACTCCCTGCAAAGGGCTGGTGCAGGATGTGGGAACACCACGTTCCAGGATGGGCGAGCAGGGTCAATGTGCTCAAGGTGCTGCCAATGAGGTTTGGGTTCACTTAGAGAGTAGTCAGGAGCAGTGAGCACTGGAAGATCCAGCTGCAGTCCCCATCCACGTCCCTTTCAGTGCTGGCTTTAGGGTGTCTGCAGCCTGGATCCAGAGCGCCCTGGGTGCTCCTGAGGCTGCCTTTGCACTCAGGGTGAGGATGCCCAGGAGCCCCTGAGGCCGGCAGTGGGGACCAGGGCTGGGGCTTGTGGCCTGGCAGGTGTGGCTCTGGGGGCTGTGACATGCCAGGCCATGGGTCACTGTCACTGCCCTCCGCAGCCCTGGCTAGCTCTGTGATGCTCCAGGGACAATGGCAAGAGTGGGGAACTGGCTAGGTTGGGGTTTTGCCTGAGCCAGAACCTCTAGGCCAAATGCCGAGCAGTAGAGACCCTTGGAGGACCGAGTGAAGGAAGCAGAGGAGGCTCTTCTGTGGTGTAAAGTGCAGCAAATTCATCAGGAGAGGCGGGGGGAAGGTCGTGCAGGCAAGAATTCCCAAAGGGAACAGATGTTTAAAAAACCCCCACCATCCCTGTGACCGGATTTTTAAAATCTTCCAAAACAGGGAGTGGACACCATACAGTAACCAATAAGCGACTCTTGGGGTGTGGTTTTGAGGGCTACAACAAATCAGAACAAGGGGAGGAGAGAGTGTTGGCATAGGGATTGGATCTTAGGGTGAGGGACAGGGAACTTTCTGGAGCAAAGGGTAGGGTTTTGGCTGATAGATGGGGAAAAGGGGCCGGGTTGTCTTGACAGACAGGGAAAAATCTGGTGAGGAGGGAGGGGATTCCTCGAGGGACACTTGGGTAGGAGGGCATAACATAGGGGAGAAGCTAACTGTAATAACTCGGGGAGCACTTGAACATACCACTATATAACAGAACATTTGACTCAATAAACTAACACAGTGCAACACAGAAATTCAGGCTTTTGGCAGCTGAGAGGTGGCACTATTAGAACCCGCAGCAGCTGGTGAAAGCCATCTCTGTCCTTCAGGTTCTTGCTGTGTGGGAAGGTGTTGCGAGTTGTGGTGGCTGCACTCCCCCTTTGCTGGGAGGATGATCTGTACCAGGGCAGAGCAGAAAGCTGCCATGGTGAGCAGAACATGCTCAGAGCATTACAGTTCAGAGAATGGCGCTGCCCCTGAAGGGCAAACAGCTTGAAAGCATAGAATTCTGTGCAGAACCATTGCACAAATTTTCTCTTCTAGAACATGCCCGTTTTTGTATGCTGTAGATGAATGCTCTGGGTTTTATAGAATACATGGGGTTTTTTTCTTAAGGTTTTTGGGAGAACTCTCGAGTTTATTTCTGTTTGTATTTTATATCTAGCATGTATACAGTTTTTTTATTATTAGTTTTCTTTAGTAAATACTTAGGGAAAAAATACCTAAGCATTTTTTAATCCTTTGGGATATTGTGATTAATATTCTTAGAAAGAAAACCTTGTTGAACAAGTGTGAAAACACAGAGAGATGGAAAATAGCATAAAAGTCTTTTAGAACAGGGCGTGTAATAAAGACTGCAGACCTGAGTAATTCCTCCAAGTGCAGAATTAGCAAGATATATTACTGTGATAAATAGGTATGATTTGTGCTGATAAAGATTGAAACAGTAATCAATAATGATACTGTAATTAATATTTGAGAATAATAAAATAGTTAAAAGTTGTGATGCCAAGGAGGAGAGGGAGAGGAGGGGCTCCACCCCCCCAAAATGAGCCTTGCTTGGTCTTATCCTAGGCAAGCTATTACAGCTCCAGAGCTCAGTCTCCTAGGGGACTGGGTGCCAGAAGCCAGCTCGCTCTCAGACCAAGGCCGCAGGACAGCCCTAGCAAGCAGGGAGTATTCAGCTCTTAGTGATTAGGCAGCTCTTGTGATTTCAGCATTGCTTGCTAGGTAGCTTTTCCCTTGGCCTAAGGCTCCAGCAGACGGTAGAGAGAGAAGAAGATGCCGGCTGTTCCACAAGTATGGCTTTAATGGAGGGGTTCGTGAAGGGTCTCAGCTCTTCTTCTTCCGAGTTAGTAGGGGTACAGTATGCTACTTTTATACCCTTGGCCCGGATCCAATCCTGACCAATGGCAAAGGTGTTAGAGTGACCATCAGTGACCAATAGTAGGGTTAACAACATATTGCCTTACATGGCTATAGGGATAAGGTACAAGGCAGATGTCCCTGGAGACAGGAAACTTCTTTGCCGCTGTGTCAGCTTTCTATTCTCCAAGGGGCCCTGGCTAAAGCTGAGGGGTTTACTACACCCCCCCTTCCCAGCAGATGTTCTCAAGGACCACAGGAAAGAAGCTGAAGATACAGTTGCTGAAAATGACCAAGAACCTGGTTGGGTACCAGAAAATGCTAATTATAAGGGATTTATTGCCTTGATATGTAGATGCAGTGATACGTTAGTCTTGGCTTACATTGTACTGGCTTGATGCGCATGTGTAACCCAAAGGTGAATTAAAAGACAAAGAGGAAGAGGAGAGGTCTTCATCCAAAATGACCCCTAAAGACTTGTGTGAACACCAAACCGAGTGGTGGCGCATGCGTGATAAGGGTGGTAATGAGGGCGGAGATAGAGATATGATGAACCGAAAATGAGAAGAGATGGTATTGACACAGGACATATAAGGGGTGATTTTCATTTGGCAAGCTTGTACGTGAGGTGGCAAGAGTCCCAGAACTCTGCCCTCCGTACCCCGCGGTTATCGTTTGTTTATGCACTATTATTGGAACCAAATTATCTCTTATTTTAATCAAATTATATTGTATCAAATTTTAATTTTTTTATTTTAACTATTCAATTAAAATTGTTACTACTTTTAATATTGTTTAGCTTTTTAATGATGGGATAATTGAGCAAACGTAACAATTTTGGTGCCGATACCCGGGACTCTCTTAAATCTGAGGAGGTGGATAGCTTCTGGGAAGGAGCTCCCCACCAGACTTTTAAGTGGTCCCAAAGCTAGACCACTCTCCCTTGGGAAAAGAGAGTCTTTTTTACAATAATGCATAAGCAAATTAGTTTTTAAGAGCACGCAAGAGAGGCTCCCATCAGAGTGCCGGCTTGTAGGAGAGAGAGTACCCATAGAAAACTGCTTTGTGCACGAAGACCCTTGTGAGAAAAGGAGGCTGTGAATATCATGAGGTTTTGGGTCGGGGGGCGGCTGTATGCATGTGTGAGTGTGTGTGGAGTGTCTGAGATGGGGGCTGGGCAGTCCCGGACCCCCGAAGCGAGTGGGACCTCCCAGTACCGCGTTTTCGCGCTGTCCGAGAGGAGGCCGGCCGGGAAAGGAGGGAAATGAAAGAAAAGTGAATGAGTGGGGACCCCGGGAGGGTTTGACCCAGGGGGAAGGAGGGGATCCCTGGTCCAGGCACCTGTGGGAAGGTCCTTGGGCAGGAGGGATTGACTCAGTGGGGAGACTGAGAGAGTGAATGAAGAGGTTCAATTTCTTTGGATGGGTTGGTAGCAGGCAATTTAGTATGTGATTAGATGGTGAGAGGATGGGGCTAATAGATTGAGAAAGAGGAAGAGATAGGAGTGGAACAAGTAGATTGCAGAGGGAGAGATAGGAGTGGAAGAGGTAGATTAAAAAGGCAGTGTGGCAGAGTAGTAAGTGAGGAAGTTGAGCCACGAGGTGAGTGTGGGAAACTAAGACTCTCCTGGTACCAGGGATTTCTTAGTTTGTTGCCGCCAGAAATGGGTCAGGGAAAAAGTAAGTTCCTTGACCCAGGGGCTGCGAATTGTAGGAAAAATTTGCAGTGGTTTGAGGTATCTGGGAACCGTGAGGGGGGTTCTCGGGGGGGGAGCATTCCTCAGGACAGCCCACTGGGGATGATGATACGGTTGTGGGATGAATGAGAATCCCAAAGGAGAAAAAGTAAACAGAAAATAGTTAAGTATTACATGTTTAAATGGACAAAAGAAATGATCCAGAAAGATAATTTATATTGGCCCAAGTTCAGATCATTTGAGGATTGGATTTGCCAGGCTCTAAATATGTATGTGAGTTCAAAAGACCCTGTTAACCAGGAAGAGAGTAAGTATGCTGCCTTTTAGAGTCCTGAGGGGCGGCATCAGGAAGAAGCTGGAAAAATTAGAAGACTGGCAGGACAGGGGACTTCAGGAGTTACTGAGAGAAGCACAAAGGGTGTGTGTGAACAGAGATGAGAAAAAGCAGAAAGCAGATGACAGAATTTTGGTGGTGGCAGTTAGAGAAATGCAGGCAGCTTTGAATACAGAAAAAAAGAAAAAAAAGAAAAAAAATCTGCAGGGAAAAACAAACTGCCGATGTCAGGATCTATTTTTAAGAACACGGGACCTGTGTGTTTTTTCCCGCCACAAGAAAGGGCACTTAAAAAATTCTTGCCCTGCCTTGAAGGGTGCAGGACCCACCTGTTTTTACTATTATAAAAAGGAGCACCTACAAAAAAAGTTGCGGGAAAAAACAGCACGATGAGGAAACTTTTCAGGGAGGTCAGGGGCTCTGTTTAATGAAGGCGACAGAAACGCCACCAGAAGAGCCCTTGATAAGTTATATTTTTAGTAAATATAGGAGTTTCTCAGTCGACAGTGACAAAATTACCCCAGGGATGTGAGATAAGTCGTGAGCGAGTTTCAGTAATTGGAATTACGAGAGAAGCTTTCCCTGTTCCTGTAATAAAAGGAGTGCAAATTAAAAGAGATGAAAAATTTGGAGTAAATGATTTATTGTTGATATCAGAGGCCAAGAATAATTTGTTAGGCAGAGATCTAATAATAGCCTTAAATTTACAGATAAAACCCTGTGAAGGAAAACTTAAAATTTATTCTTTAACTGAAGAAGATAATCTAGAAATTAATGACACGGGTTGGCATTCAGGTGAAGTGGGAAAAAGTTTAGGGTAAAGGAGTCTGGTCCCCTTAGTCCCTCCTAGTCAGCACAAGCCTGTGAATTGTATGCATTACTCTGTGCATTATTAATACTAAAAGGGCAAGAAGGGACTATTTATACAGACTCCAAATATGCTTTTAGCGTAGTACATACTTTTAGAAAAATTTGGAAAGAAAGGGGACTTATAAGCACTCAAGGGAAAGGGTTAGTACACGGGGAATTGATAATTCAGATACTTGAAGCTTTAAAAGGCTCAAAGAAAATAGCAGTAGTTCATGTAAAGGAACACCAGAGAGGGAGGGATATTAGGGTCAGAGAAATAATTTGGCCGATGAAGAAGCAAAAAGAGTGACCTTAAGAAAAAGAGATACTGAAATAATGATCTTACAAAAAATAGAAATTCAGCAGGAGACACTTTCCCTTCCGCTAGCAGAACTGGCAACTATAAAGAAATTAGGAGCAACATTTAGGGAGGGAAAGTGAGTTTTTCTTGATGGCAGGATTATGATGCCAAAACCAGTGGCACATTAGATCTTAGATAACTTGCATAGACGGACACACTGGGGAACAAGAGCCTTTTGTGATCACTTTTTAAAATTTTATGGGTGTATAAGGATATTTGAAATTGGAAAGCAAATTACCCAGGGGTGTCTCACCTGTCAAAAAGTAAAAAAGAAAGTGTTAAAAACCCCTCCCTCTGGAGGATGCAAAAGAGCCTACAAGCTATTTGAAAAGATCTAGGTTGATTTTATAGAATTGCCTAAAGTGGGTCAGTGGAAATATTTGTTAGTTATAATAGATGAATTAACTCAATGGGTTAAAGCATTTCCAGCAGCTCGGGCTACAGTTCAAACTGTAGCTAAAATATTGTTGGAACATGAAATTCCAAGAATGTGATAATATGGTGGGATTTAAGTTGATTTATATTAACCCTGATTTATTAAGAATGAACTAGGCATCCTGGATGGCTGCTAACCGCAATTCCCTTGAGCTCGGAGGCAGAAGAACGCCGGTGGAAAAAGAATAAAAGACTTTCTGAATCAGTGGGAATGGCCTAAAAAGATTGAAGATCTCCTCCAGGGTCATGCACCAGCAACATTATTAGAATTGATTACAGAACTGCAATTCCAGAAACTGAGATTGATAACAGCTGTTGTTGAAAGAGAGCAGAGACAAGTAAAACATTGGGAGTGCAGTAAACATGGTTTAAAGTGTCATCCCTGAATATGTATTGTTTGCACACTTTGCTTTAACTCATGGTGGAAAGTAAGAGAGAAGAAAAGAAGAGACAATTTATTTGCTTGCTTTGCTATGATTATGTATTTAGCCAGCTAACTATAGAACGTATTGTTAATAATTTTTTTTGGGATACCTTTGAGACTGGGAGATGAGACCCTTCCAGCAGCAATTAGATTAATAGAAAACTTAGATCAATTGGTTCTTGCTATATTTGCTATAGCACAAATAAGAGAACGAGCAACTCATAATATTATAGACCAGTGTCTCAAAATTGATAGTTGTGGCGGAGAAGAAGTCTATACACCACATCATAGGCGCATTCCAGGGGCACATTGGCGCCGCGAGTGTGCCTATTGGAGATGGTGACTTAATGCACTCCCCGCCCCTGAAGCACAAAATAATTAGAAAAATCTTCTTGTAGTTGGCACATCCCTGAAATTTTGGAAAATACAGGTTTATGGTATTCCGGCCTAATCTTTTCCCTGTTCTTTTTGTTTTAATTATTGCTTCTTAACCAGCTAGAACTGGAAAACGGCATTTAAAAAGAGACAAGCAAACTCTGTGGGGCTATGGGTACCAAAAATACTAAAAGCACCGGTGACTAGATGCCGGGATATTACCTTTGCTACCAAGAAGACTGGCATCTCGGCCCTTGGCTGCAACCCAAGGGGCCTTGAGAAAGGTAAAATGGTAGATTTCCTGAGGATTATTTTCACTGTGATCATTCTGGTACCCTGGGCAGTTGGCCAAAGCCAGAAAGCCACACTGGACAGAGTTTCAGCAATGAAAAAGCAAACAAGGCAAAAACCAAGTCCCAGCAATTTCAACATTTGTGACTATTGTAATCAACCTGTGTGGATTAAGGACAAGGTGGAATCTGTGTTTGTAACACACCCATATGCTAGTTCTGCCTGCTACAATCGCAGCAGTGTTATAGATGTTTGTATTAAGGAAGGAAAGATGTATTGGGTAGAAAAAAAATTGGGATATAATGGACGAGCTCCTTATCCCCCTAGTAATCAGATTGGCCCTCAATATGAAAGGTTTTTTTGTTTTGAAAGAAATCATAATAAAGATGATCCAAGTATAAGAATAGGAGGCCGGGCACTAAAAGAAAAATTGAAAAAGAAAATAAAAGAAAAAAAAAGAAACAAAGGGGAATAGAAGAAAGAACAAGAGAAAAGAGTCAACAGAATTAGCTGAATTGTATGAACAGCTAAAACAGTACTTCAAAGATTGGAATTTGCCAGCCTTGAATAAGAATCGGTTTGTAGGATTGATGCAAAGGATTGCTACAGAATTGGAATTATCCAAATGTGAGATTTGTAGAGGTCTAAAAAATGGCTAAAAGATGGCCGTAGAAAAGTGAGAGCTTAGCTCCAGAGCAATTTTTAAAGTAGAACCACACCCAAATTTCTGGAACATTGAAGAGACCTGAAGGATGGATTTTAAGCCATCAAGTAATTGGAACCATTTGTATAACTTGAGAAGGAAGGAAATTTAATAAAATAGTAGGGCATACTCCTTGTAAATCCACGTTGGTGGTTAATATGGATAATCATTCAAAAATTTGGCGACCTGAAAACCCCATTGGATATTGGGGACCAATAAAAGAAATAAATTGTGAATAAGATGAACAGATTAATGTATGCTGGTACAGAAGTCCTGGAGCTAACCCCTACCAGTCCATCAACAGCCTGAGGTCTTATTGGGAACAACCTGAGAAAACTGATAAGAAATGGAAAGCCCCAGATGGGATATATTAAATTTGTGGGCAACGAGCATACAGTGAGTTATCTCAAAAATGGGGAGGAACTTGTACTTTGGGAGTAATACAACCCTCCTTCTTTGTTTTACTGAGGTCTAGGAGCAATGTGCTAGGAACTCCACTGTATGAAACCCTGCAGTGGAATAAAGGAGATTTGAATTTAAATTTTCCAACAGCAGGAGGGAATCAAAACTGGGGGGAGGACAAATAGCCTGCAGAACAAATTATAGCATATTATGACCCAGCAACATGAGCTCAGGATGGGTCATGGAGATATAGGACCCCAGTTTATCTGTTGAATCGATTAATAAGGCTCCAAGCAGTAGTAGAGGTGGTGTCAAATCGCACCTCCGATGCTTTAAAAATGTTGGCCAGGCAATATACACAAATGTGGGTGTTTGTGTACCAAAACAGGATCACCCCAGACTATCTGTTAGCAAAAGAAGGAGGAGTTTGTAGGAGATTTAATGAATCTGAGTGCTATGTAGAAATTAATAATTATGGAGAAGCTATCACAGAACTTGCAAAAAAGATTAAAAGAGTAGCTCATGTGCCGGTACAAAAGTGGAATTCAATCTTGAAAACAGATTGGTGGGGAAACCTCTTTAGAAGTGTTTGGAGGAAAATGTTAGAGTTCATGTTGTTATGCTCAATTCTAGGACTTATGTTTCTGCCTTGTATGATTTTGTATTTTATTAGGCTAATTCACTCAGTGATTCAAAAGATGCAAATTTCAACAATGTCTCTAGATTCAGAATCAGCAGAAAAAGGAAAACCAAGATCTATAATGGTATTAAAAGCTAAATCAACCCCTGTTAAAGACAAAAAGGACTTAAAAAGATTGAAATAGACCAGGACATGCTAACTAAACTTGAAAGTGTGAAAGACTAGAAGCAGTAATAGAAATGCTAGAAAAGTTTGAAGCTGAAAAGGGACAACAAGAAAACCAAAATTCTGAAAAATATAAAAGACATCAGGGCACAGCTTTGTAAATGTAGCACCAATCATAATGATCAAAAAGAGAAATGAGAGATTTGTGATAAATAGGTATGATTCGTGCTGATAAAGATTGAAGCAGTAATCAATAATGATACAGTAATTAATATTTGAGAATAATAAAATAGTTAAATGCCAAAGAAGAGAGGGAGAGGAGGGGCTCCACCCCCCCCCCTCCCCTTCCCAGCAGATGTTCTCAAGGACCACAGGAAAGAAGCTGAAGATACAGTTGCTGAAAATGACCAAGAACCTGGTTGGGTACCAGAAAATGCTAATTATAAGGGATAAGGGATTTATTGCCTTGATATGTAGATGCAGTGATACGTTAGTCTTGGCTTACATTGTACTGGCTTGATGCGCATGTGTAACCCAAAGGTGAATTAAAAGACAAAGAGGAAGAGGAGAGGTCTTCATCCAAAATGACCCCCAAAGACTTGAGTGAACACCAAACCGAGTGGTGGCGCATGCGTGATAAGGGTGGTAATGAGGGCGGAGATAGAGATATGATGAACCGAAAATGAGAAGACATGGTATTGACACATGGCATATAAGGGGTGATTTTCACTTGGCAAGCTTGTATGTGAGGTGGCAAGAGTCCCAGAACCCTGCCCTCCGTACCCCGCGGTTATCGTTTGCTTATGCGCTATTATTGGAACCAAATTATCTCTTATTTTAATCAAATTATATTGTATCCAATTTTATATTTTTTTTATTTTAACTATTCAATTAAAATTGCTACTACTTTTAATACTATTGGGTTTTTTTATGATGAGATAATTGGACAAACATAACACTTTCCATTTTCATTTCACCTGTGGAAAGCTGTTTCACTTCCCCAGGAATCTTCTCCACACTCCTGTCTGCCCTTTTCAAGAACCTTTCCTGGAGAACGAGGTGCAGCTTCTGTCACAAGATGTGCCCCCAACTGCAGCTTGTCTTGTCTTTCCACACCGTGAGCAGCATGACTTCTCCAGCAAAGCCAGACAAATGTTTGGATTCCTTGACAACTTGTCCTTTCTTTTCCTTGTGGGCTGGGCAATTGTGCCATTGCTGAGTTTTCCATTGTGCCTGTTCTAACCCAAGAAAACAGGAGGTTTTATTGGGGACTTGCTGGGGAATGCAAGCCTGATCGAATGCAGAAAGAATCTCCAGGACACTCTGGGAGCTCCCCGGCCTGGGCTCAGGTTCCCGCTGGGACTCTGCAGAGGGCAGGGCTCCAACTGGGATCAGCAGCAGTGCAAAATACCTCTGGGCATCTCCATTTTCTGCTGCTCCGAGGAAGCAATGAAGCCAGCCAACTTCAGTATTTTCGTTCTCCTGGTGGATTTTTTCATTTGATTTGCCACTCCAGAGGCAATTTCTGTGATGGTCTCTGTAGGTTGATTCTATTTCAACAGCACCAGCAGCAGGGCTGTGTTTGAGTGCTGCAAAAGTGGTCTGTGATGCTTTCATTCCCCTCGACTTGGTGCTCAAGGACTTGTGAGCATTTCAGTCTCTGCTAATCATGATGCCTGTGACAAAAACACTGAGTTCACCATCACAAAAGCACAGTGGGCAGCAGTGATTGAAAGAGGCAAGTGCAGTTGTACTGATAAAATTCAGGTGGCAAGCAGAAGAGGGCCAAGAGCAACCGTGATCTGGAATTCCCAAGGCAAAGGCACCAGCAGCCTCCTGCTGTCAGCTCAGGGTGAGTAAAATAGCCTTGAAAACAGCGCTGGAGCCCGATCCTTTCTTCCTCTGAGGGCTGGCTCAGGGCAGCACAGGCGGGCCCTGAGCAGTCAGGGCTGTGTGTGGGTGATTGCTGCTCTGCTCCAGAATTGAGCTGAAAAAAGCCCTTGGGAGCCGAGGCAGGAGCAGGCGGGAAGGGGCCGGCGCTGCTGCTGCTCCTGGCCGGGAGCCCCGGCTGGGCCGGGCCGGCGCCCCCTGCGCTGCGGCTGCTGCTGCTGCCAGAGCCGGGCGGGACTCGGGGACAGGGAACGGACACGGGGGGACAGCAAAGGCCTGGCGGCTGCAGGGATGGTGGCGCTGGGGCCAGCGCCAGCACAGAGCTTCAGCCCGCAGTTAACCCCGAGGGAAATGCTGGGGAAACGCTCCATTTCAGCTTTCTTTGCTTGTTGCTGTAATGAAGGGACTGAAATGAAAGGGGAACAAGCAGGGCCCGACCCCTCCTCTGGGAGGAGCCCCAGGACTGGGCCTGTGAGGGGCCGTGAGGGGCTGTGAGGGGCCGTGAGGGTGTTATGAATCAGAAGCTTGACTAGTCCAATATTCAAGCAGCAATCAATTTATTATTTAATACGGTAAAGTATGAGCAATACAGCGCCAGGTACAGTGGGGGAAGTTTTCCCTCCAACTGCATACCGATAATTGATGGTTACAGGTATTTACAGGGGTACCCATCAGTTTTTTTCAGCAGTTTCTATTTCCAATCTTTTACTCATCAGCAATTTTTATTCCAAATTATTACATCACAATTCTATAAACTATTGTGATTTTAATTTCTCAGGATGTATCTCAAAGGAGTATCCCCAGATGGTGACGGTCCAGTTTCCAAAAGAAGAAAGACTAATTCCATCTGGTGGAGTCCAGCTCCCCAGATATGGGTCCACCTTTTAATTGCAGAGACTCCAAATCTCATAACAGTGATGTCCAGCTTCCCTTTGGTCGAAACCATAAACCCTTGAGGTGATGTTCATCTTCCTTTTTCAAGCTGTTTTTCTCTGCTTCAATAAGGCATGAGAGAAGCATATTTCCTTTATATATATTCCAAATCTACAGTTTCAAGGATACAAGTAATATTCTAAAATTATACTTCAAAAGGTTATTATTGCAGAACTCTTTATGGATTAAATGCAAGCAAAAAGCAACATCTATAACACTTTAATTCAAATGCTCCTAAATCAACTAGGGTTAATTTGCAAACAAAAGATAGGTTCAAAAGTCTTTTTCCATGCTTTATTTTCCTCAGTTATTACTAGAATTCACAACTATCCCATTGTCAGTATCCACACATTTCTCATTCACAAGTACACACGTTGCCTGTTTGTACCACGAAAGACAGCTTTGCATCTCACAAGGGGTTGTGAGGGGCCGTGAGGGGCTGTGAGGGGCCATGTGGGGCTGTGAGGGACCATGAGCAGCTGTGAGGGGCCCTTGCCCCTCTATGGAGAACTGTCATTCCTGTCCAGGAACCCATGGCTGAAATGGAATTCCACCCCAAAACTCCCCATATATCCAAGGGTTGCTTTCAGACAAAAGCTGCAAGGACAGACAGGTCTGGCTTGCCTTGGCCTCTGGGGACTGCTTCTCATGTGCCTTCAAAACCCTGGAGTTCTGTGATTTCCTTCCTATAGGAAAGAACTGTCCTCATTGTCCAGGTGCTCCTGGCCTCAAGCACTTGACCACTATACAGGGATGCAGTTCGACAAGAAAGTCTCACAGATATGTATGCTTGGCTGAAAGATTTTTGAATGTAATGTCTGAAGACGAATATAAATGAAAGCAAGTTTTGATATAAAAGAAAAGAATTGATGAGCCAGTCTTTTTGGATAGCTAAGAAGGCAAAGTGTATGTTAGTTAGAAGGGGTTTTTATGACTTAGAGCAAAGGATAAGCCCACCTCAAACAAGAAGATTTTACCAAGCAGAAAGATAGCACAGGCAAACAAGTCAGCAAATTTTGCAAGTAGAAAAAAGGTCTCAGAATTTTCCACTGCAAGAAAACTGGAAAACAACTTTTAGCTTAAACTTTAATGTACTAACTTTTAGTGATTGGAGAATAGTAACATGAATATGGTAATGATAGTAGTTATGATTGGCTATAGGTAAAAGTTAAGGTATAGATTGGTTCTATTTTGTGAAGATGGTCAGCAAAGAAAAGTATATCATGCATTTGTAACCTAAACTAAGGGTCTCCAGGCCTGCAGCTGGAGCTGACAGCTGTAGGCACAGGCTCTGTCACCCATGACTCTGGACTGCTGTATCACCTTGGATACAATAAACTGCACTTTGAAGAGCCGCCTGGCATCCCACATCCGTCATTTCAGCTCTCACAAACTGGTGTTGCCCGGAACTGCCAGTGCCCAGATCCAGAAATTTCCTGGTGCTGGTGCAGCCCAAGTGCAGCAATTTGCAGGCAAAACCCCCCAAAATCTGGCAATTTTCCACTGCTGGCTCTGTTGCTGCCCAGACCTGGAGTTTCCCAGCACTGCCATTGCCCAGATGCAGAAATTTCCCAGTGCTGGCAAAGCCCAAGTGCAGCAATTTGCTGGCACAGAAATCAAAAACCTGGCAAATACCTGGGGCTGGCACCACCCAGATCTGGTGTTTTCCAGCACTGCCAGTGTCCAAACATGGCATGGCAATTTCCTGGTGCTGGCCCAGCCCAATTCCAGCAATTTGCTGGCAATGAAAGCCTAAATCAAGCAAATACCTGGATTTAAAAGGTATTTAAAGCAACCCAATCTCATGTTTGCTGACACCGCCAGTGCCCAGATCCGGAAATTTTCAGATGCCTGCACAGCATAATTCCAGCAATTTGCTGGCAGAGAAGGTTCGCATTTGGCAATTTCCCGCTGCCAGCACATTCCCCACCCAGATCTGGTGTGCACTGGCACTGCCAGTGCCCACATCTGGCAATTTCCCGATGCCAGCAAAACCCAAAGGCAGCAATTTTCTGGCAAAGAAAGCCCAAACTTGGCAGCGCCCAGATCTGCTGTGTTTGGGTTGGTTTAAAAGAAGGAGACCTCGGCTTAAGGCTGTGGGAAAACCCTCTTTAGGGTGAGCAGGAGCTCCCGCCCATAATCTTCTTGTTCAGTTATGCAGATTGTTACTAGAAAGTTCTGAGTTCTCTTTGCTACCATTGGTTACTTTTTGCCGCAAAATTGTAATATTCTTAATCATTCCTTCCTCTTGGATCCTTCCCTCAGATCCCACCTTAACCCCTCCCCATAAATAAATGTATAAATATCCCTGCTAGATCCTGGATCCAGGCTTTTTTCTGCTTCTCTCTCTGTACTGTGCACGCCATCCTGTTTGTTGTGTTTGCCTTCAGTAAAGTTCTGTTTCCACACAACCAGATGAAAGCAGTCTCTGTCTGTAAAGTGGCCAGAGCTGGTTCTCAGGGAAACCACTGGTCAACGGTCCGGACGAGGACCAGAAGGTTTCACTGGTGTTTGCTGGCACTGCCAGTGCCCCGATCTGGAAATTTCCCTGTTCCAGCACCACCCATGTCCAGCAATTTGCTGGCACAGAAAGCTAAAACCTGTGGCAGCTTCCTGCTACTGGGTCTGGCACCACCCACATCTTGCGTTTGCTGCACCAGTGCCCAGATTTGGAAATTTCCCGGTGCCAGCAGAGCCCAAATCTGGCAGATTTCTGTCACTGGCAATGACACCACCCAGATCTAGTGTTTGCTGGCAGCGCCAGCACCCAGATCTGAAAACTTCCTGGTGCTGGCACAGCCCAAGTCCGGGGAATTGCTGGCACAGAAAGCCAAACTTTGGAAATCTGCAGGTTCTGGCACCAGCATCATCCAGATCTGGTGTTTGCTGGGACCGCCAGTGCCCAGACTTGGAAATTTCCTGATGCCTTCACAGCCCAGGTCTAGCAATTTGGTTTTAGCTAGCTGGGGCAGAGAAGTTCCTCGGACTGTGACTTTCCTTTTTCTTGGAATTGTTTAAACCCGCTCTGGAGGGAAGTCTTTTCCTCAGCTAGTAGGGGGAGGGGCCGCTGGAACTTGCTTTCTAGACTGACCCCTTTTGGAGGTTTCCTTCCAAAATTTGCCTGAAACCAGCACAAACAGTCACAATGAAAACTTCACCAGTGGCACAACTCCCCAGGAAAAGAACGGACATGTAAAGTTCTCCTAACATTTGTCCTGCTTTGCTGCAAAAGTCCTGCTGCACACACTGTGCACTGTGGAAAGCTAAGAGAAGCTGCAGCTGGTGGCAAATCTTGTGACAGAGGCTCAACCTTGTTCTCCATGAGAGATTCTTGAGAAGAGCAGACAGCAGATGATTCCTGGAAAACTGAAACAGCTTTCCAGAAGGGAAATGAAAATGAAAGAAACAATCCAAGATGTTTTCCTCTATTTATTTCTATGCTCCTCTTTTCCATGTTGCACTGCTTCTCCATCCCATTCATTCCAAATGCACCTCAGCTCTAAAATCTGTGACTTGGCAAGTTTTAGACACTCTAAAATACGATGAGCTACACACAGTTTTCCTTTCCACACAGGAAAGCAACACTGGAGGTGTAAGTGCAGTGCTTGGGTCAGGTAGGAATCCTACCCCAAGGGAAGGTGGCCCGGCAGTGTCTGACCCTCAGCAAGGACAATGCACAGCAGCGAGGAAGGAGATCGCTGTGCCACTGTGCAGGAGTCAGGGCTCCGCATCTGGGCTCAAGGCTGCAAAGTTCCCGTGTTTGGGCAGACGGAGGGGCTGTCCCCGGGGCGCGCGGGGCTCGAACGTGGGGCTCGTGGGGCGAGCGGGGAACGGACACGGGGACGAACGGCCCCGGTGCTTCAGTTGCAGCAGCGGCAGCGGCGGCAGCAGCAGCAGCGGCGGCAGCAGTAGCGGCAGCAGCAGCAAAACAGATAGTTTTGAATAGTCTTTCTCTCTCTCTCTCTTTCTCTTTCTCTCCCTTTCCCGCTGTCGGGCACCCTTCTCTCGGGGTCCCCTGCCCGGCGTCCCTCTCCTCTCCCCGCCTCCCTCTCCCCTGCCGGGCTCGGCCATGCCCCCGGCCCGCCCCCGGCCCCGGGCGGGGCTGCCCCGTGCCCGGCCCCGGCCGTCCCGCCGCGGTCTCGCCTCCGTCCGGCTCTGGCCGTACTGGCGGTGGCGCTGCTGGGCGGGCATCAGTGCCTGGGGCGGGGGCGTTATCGCCGCCCTTTGCCTCCGCCTGGCCCAAGCCCGGCCCCGGACCCGACGCAGGGTCCAGTCCCGAGCCCGGCCCCGGCCCCGGCCCCGGCCCCGGCCCCGGCCCCCGCTCCTCCCGCGGCCCGCGGAGGACACAGGCGGCGCGGCCGCTCCCGCCGCCTCCGCTGCGGCTTCCCCGGCCCGAGCTCCGCCGCTCGGCAGCGCGGCCGCCAGCCCAGAGCCTCCCGTGCCGCGTTCCGAAGATGGAACGCCTGGGCATGGCCGGCCCGGGGCGGGTGAGGGGCGCTCGGGGGCCGTTGCTGGCCCCGGGCCGAGCGCTGACAGCCGCGTCCCGCCCGCAGGGACGGCGCAGGAGGCCCTGCAGGAGCGGTACAGGCTGGGATCGCTGCTGGGGCGCGGCGGCTTCGGCAGAGTCTTCGCGGCCACGAGGCTCTCGGACGGCGCCCCGGTGAGCGGCGGGGCCGGCGGCGGGCTCAGGAGGAGGGGATGGAGGAGGAGGAGGGCGGAGGGCGGAGGATGGGGCTCGCAGTGCGGGCGGCGAGCTCACCCCGCTGCTGCCCTTGGCTTGCAGGTGGCCATCAAAAGGGTGCCACGGAACCGCGTCCGGCACTGGGGCGAGCTGGTGAGTGAGCGGGGCCAGCAGCCGGGGCTGCCGGCCGGGGATTAGCCGGCGCCCGGCACGGTGGGAGCCACCAGGACGCCCCCAGAGAGAGCGGGCGTGGGGCCAGCGCAGGGCGCAGAGCATCCCGGGCTGGCTGAGGGCTTCCCCAGGCCTGGCACTGCAACGGCCCCACTGACGGCATCGTGCTTCTCCCGCAGCCCGACGGCACCAGCGCACCCCTGGAGATCGTGCTGCTGGCCAGGGTGTCCACTGGCTTCCCCGGTGTGGTCCAGCTGCTGGAGTGGCTCGAGCTCCCCAGCTGCATCGTGATGGTGCTGGAGCGGCCAGAGCGGTGTCAGGACCTGCATCATTTCATTCGGGCACGGCGGTTCCTGCCTGAGGAGGAGGCACGGGAGCTGTTCCGCCAGGTGCTGGAGGCCGTGCGGCACTGCACCAGCTGCGGGGTCCTGCACCGCGACATCAAACCAGAGAACATCCTGGTTGACCTGGACACCGGGCAGGCCAAACTCATTGACTTTGGCTGTGGCACCTACCTGCAGGACACAGTCTACACTCACTTTGCAGGTGAGCCTGCAGAGGGCTGTGCTCCCGCTGCTGACATCTCATGGCCCAACATCTCCCAGCCCAAGCTGGCTGTGGCAGCGGGGATTCTCCCTTTTGCTGCCAGTCAGGGCACTGAATCTTCAGCTGGGTTGCTTTAGAGCAGGGCTGGGTGGGCAGCCATCTTCCAGCCCTGCTGGCAGCCTTTGCCAGCCACTCTACCCAGGACTAGGGCTGGGCTGGGGCAGCCAGCCCAACCAAAAGCCCCGTGGGTGGGGGTAGCAGAGAGGGAGGGCGGAACCTTTGCCCCAGCCACTTTGGTATGCAGATGACAGGAAGGGCTTGGGCTGCTTCACTCGCCCTGTTTCCCTTGGCTTCATAATATTTTTGGGGAAATGCAGGCAGGGAGGATAAGGGCATGTTTTTTCCCCAGCATGGAGTGGGTTTTTCCTTTGCATGTCATGGTCGGGCCTAGCCAGGGCTGCCCTCTTCCAGCACCAGAGGCTTCTTTTCCAACCCTAACTTTGTGCACAAGTCCCAGATGCTGGCGAGAGGGCAGTGGTCACGCCGTGTGCCCCTGATGCAGCCCCCACACACCCAGGGATGCTGGGGCCAGGCTCTGGGAGCAGCAGCATCCCCCTGATGAACTCCATCTGTATTCCATAGGAACACTGTCCTACAGCCCCCCGGAATGGAACGACTTTGGCTGGTACCATGGCGAGGCAGCAACAGTCTGGTCCCTGGGCATCCTGCTGCACCAGATGGTCTGCGGGGAGCACCCTTTCAGAAGGGGCCAGAACCTCAGCTGGGGCCAGCTCCCGCTGCCACAAGGGCTCTCTCAAGGTGGATACTCTTCTCTGGGCATGGGGGGAATCCCAGTGCTGGGAGCCAGCAGCCGGCTAGTGGGCATCCCGCTCTGGCAGCTGCTGAGGAGGTGGCACATGTCCTGCTCTCCTCCAAAACAGGGAATTGATGGGAAAGTTTAGGCCCAGCTCTGAGCACATCCAGCATGGCCTGGGCGTGGGAATAGTGGGGCAAAGCAGACAGGAGCCTTCTCTGGCTGACCGGCAGTTTCTGCTTTCTCTTCCCAGAGTGCAAAGACCTGATCAGGTGGTGTTTATCCGTGAACTCCTTGGACAGACCCGCACTGGAAGACCTGTTCTGTGATCCTTGGATGTGGGATATTCCTCTGCCATAGAAGAAGGGAGAGAGCCACAGGCACACTTTGATCCAGGGCCCTGGTAAGTTCCTGCTCCACATATGCCTTGGCAACGAGAAGCAAAGGAACCCAGAGCTTTTTGTGCTGCCTGTGTCACTGCACCGGGGTCATGGGATGGGAACACACAGCCCTTGTGCTGGGGCTGAGCTGCTCTGCCCAGCACTGGTGGCCACCATCCCAGCTGGTTTTGCTTGTCCTGGTTCCCTGACAGCTGGGGCCCTGGGCAGAGCCCTGAGAGGCTGGTCTGCCCCCAGGGAAGGAGAAGGAGCCCCTGGAGAAGCTGTACCGGGTGGGGATGCTGCTGCTGCTGCTGCTGCTGCTGCTGCTGCTGCTGCTGCTGCTGCTGCTGCTGCTGGAGACAGCGAGGGTGACATCAAGGATGACAAGCTCTTCCTCAGCCTGGCCACTGGAGGTTGAAGGTGGTGCACTTTGATTCTGGCACCTTCTTCAAAGCCAAACTCCACAGGGAATTTGCAGATGAGTCCCACCTGGGAAATTCTGCCAGATCTGGGCATAACCCAGCGTGGCAGGGAACCAAAGACTCCCCCTTTGCTGGGGCAGATGCAAGTAATTCTTCAGTGGCTGCCCAGCTGCTTTTGGCAGGGTGAGGCATGGGCTGGGGTGGGTACGAAATGGGATTGGGCTCCTGGCCCTGCCAACAGCCCCCAGCACCCACCGTGCCCCGGGCTGGGGCTGGGGCTGGGGCTGGGGCAGCCAGCCCGACACAAACAAAGCCCCATGGTGGGAGCAGAGGTGGGACTCCAGAACCTGTGCACAGCTGCTTTGCTGTGCAGGCAAGGAAGGGCTTGGGCTGCTCCACTGCCCTTGTTTGCTTTGGGGTCACCGTGATTTTGGGGGGCAGTGCAGGGGGGAAGAGAGAAAGTGTGGGTTTCCCACAGCCATGGCTGGGTTTTTCCCTGGCATGCAGGGGTTGGGCCTTCCTCAAGACCCTGACAGAGATAAGACTTTTTACCAATTTTCTTGTTTTCCCATTTTGTCTCTAAACTCTTTTCAATAATGTGTTGTTTGTTATTCCAGAGGAAGCATTCCAGGTGGTCCAGTGTGGATGGGGAAGTGCTTGGGAGCAGCTGTGGTGTGGATGGGCCGTGCCCTTGGAGAAGGCTGAGGCTGTGGTTTGGGAGCAGCTTTTCTTCCAGCCATGGGTGGCGTGAGGTGGGTCCCTGTGTGCTTGGCAGGGTGGGATCAGAGCTTTTGGGAGCTGGCAGCGAGCACAGGAGCATCCTGCTCCAGGCAGCTGCTGAGGGCTGGATGTGCCGTGGCTGGCTGCAGGCGGGGCACATGTGCTGCCCTCCTGCTCTGTGCCTTTGGCAGCAGGGATGGGCAGCTCTGGGCACAGCTCTGGGCGCAGCCAGCATGGCCTGGTCATCGCAGGCCTTGGCACAAGGGCACAGGAGCCCTCAGCTGACGGGCGGTTTCTGCTTTCTCTCCTTGCAGCCGGGCTCTGCGGGTGCTGAGGCTGCTCTGGGCTCTGCCAGGGCTCTGCTGGGCTCAGCCCTGGGCCCAGCTGGGCTGGCTCTGCCCTCACATTGCTCTGACAGCTCTGCATCAGACCAGCCCGCTGCGAGCACAGCGCCTGAGCTTTCTGCTTTGGCAGGTGAGTGAGACTCTGCTGCAGGCCCAGAGATTGCAGCTGGGGACACGCATCCAATTGGCAAGGACCCAAACTCTCCACAGTCCCAGCTGAACGCCTGGATCTGTACAGGGTGTTTTGTGTGTCCCATTCTTCCTTCTTGATTGGCTGGAATTGTGCAATTGCACTTTCTTCCTCCTCTAGAAGTGCCACGAGTGGGCCAAAGCTGGCGAGTGGGCCGTGTTCCTGAGGTACTGCAGTCTGGAGCTGATGGATGGAGAATTGCCCTTCTGCACTGCCAAACCAGAGCAAAAAGCTGTCAGTGGGACTTCGTGTCTCTAAGAAACTCCTGGCAGTTACAACAGGAATGTGCAGCTCATTTGCAGGGTGAGAAGGAAGGTGATCTTCTAAAGGATTTGGGGTTTGACAGAGTTTCCATTCCCAGTCCTGCTTGGAGCTGGAAGGGCACAAAGCAATTTCCTCTTGCTTCAACCACAATTTCAAATACCAGTGTTGGGAACAAAGCCCAAAATCTTTTAAGAGGCTGCTGAGGTCAGTAAGATGGATCCATGCCATCAGCACATTTACAATGTAAAGAACTGAGTTCTCTTTTGAAAAAGATCATTTACCTCTTAATGCAAAGAATGTGTCTTTGCATTTATGTTTTGTTTTTTTCACTAACATTGTGTTATGTTTTTTCACTAACACTTGGATTTTATTCTTATCTTTTACAATTTACCTAGATTTTTCCTTTTTCCTTTTTTTCCTTCTAAATAGAAAACATGTCCTACAGAAGAAATGTCCTTTGCTCCTGGTTCCCGTGTGGAGCAGCTCCCTTCCTGCTGGCACAGCTGCTCAGGCAGAGCCTGGCAGCTCCTGGCCCTGCAGGGCTGAGGCTTTTCCCCATTGCTGGGCACAGACTGATGGAGCAGCACTGCTGAACACAGGCACACAGAGGGACCAGCAGCAGCTGCCTTTGGCCACCTGAGGCTCCAAGGCCCAAACTCTGATCAGCCAGGGCTGGAAGAGACTGGCAGGATCTGATCCCTGACTCTGGGCCAGGGCTGCACAAATGACCCCACGGCAGCAGCAGCAGCAGCAGCAGCAGCAGCAGCAGCAGCAGCAGCAGATGGAGCTGACTTTGAGCACAGCCCCTGCCCCTCTTCCCTCCCGTGTGCAGCGGTGTCACAGCAGCCTGAGGCACCTGGGAGCCCCCAGTGCCAGCAGGGACTGGAGATGGCAGCCCTGGGCTCCTGGAGGCTGTGCAAGGAACGGAGCTGGGCACTCCCTGTCCATGGGGAGCTTCCAGATGGAAAAGGCTGCTGTGCCCAGGCAGCTCCAAGGGCACAGAAAGGAGGCTCTGGAGCACTGGATCTGTGCCAGTGCCACAGTCCTGGGCAGCAGCCACCGAGCCCTGGGGAAACAGAGGGCACAGCAAGAGGGACAGAACCAGGCAAGGGCAGAGACTGGAGAGAGCCAGGCCTGGGAGCAGGAGCAGCTGCTCCATTGCACTCTTGGAGAAAGCTCTTGGCTGGTTCAAAGCGCTGAAAGACGTGAAGGGCAGAGAGGAGGCCACAGCAAACAATGCTCCTGTTTGCACAGCCTCCCCTCTCCATGTCCCAGAAGGAATTGCATGGACTGTGCTCTTCTCTCCGATTCGTCTCGTTCAGCATGAGCACCTCAGCACCAGGAGCTGAAGGAGCTGAAGCCTCAGGCCACAGGAGCTGGGCAAGAGGAGACTTTCTGAGCAAAGTAATGCTGCTAAAATAGCCCCAACTGAATGCAGTGGATATTAGCATGGAGCCACAGAATCCTTTCTGTTGGAAAAGCCCTCTGAGCTCACCCAGTGCAGCCGCTCACCCAGCAGTGCCAAGCCCAGCACTAAAAAACGTCCCTGAAGTGCCAAGGTCTGAACACCAGCCCTGAGTGCGGCCTGAACAGCAGGCCCTGAGCCAAAGATGGCCTCTGGATGAACCTTCCAAGCAAAGGTTATCTTTGTATCTGCTCCCTGATGAAATATGCATGGTCATTAGCACTGAGATAGATGTAGCCACTCATTAGTGAAACATGTATTGACCTTTGTGTATTTAGAAGCCAGACAAGGCCATGAAATCTGACATCTGGCCTTGTTTGGGGCTGAAGGATCAAAGTCACCTCCCTTGGTTCCTCCTTGAGCCCTGGCCAGGCTTTGGGAGGAACCCAAGAGGAGGATGAAAGCAGATGTTGCCACACTAGCAGTGCTGTCAGTTTGTTCCTTCAGCACTGTCAGAGCTGGGCCCTCTCCCAGCGGGGTTGGAGCCTCACCTGGGGCTGGAGGCACCTGCAGGAATGCCCAGTGCCCAGGAGTGGCTCTGCAGCCCTTGGCTGTGACAGCTTCCCCAGCTGCTGTGTGGGTCTAGGGGATGGTAAAGGCTGAGGGTGAATGCTGCTGGATCTTTCTTAATCACTGCTGCAATCTTTGGTGGGGATGGCTGGGTGCATTGCTGAGCTGCTCCTGTTGTGATTCTTTGCTGCTCTGAACTGCAGGAAATGACACTGATTTGTTCAGCTGGAGTCTGTGTCTTTGGTGCTGACCCTGCCCACTGGTAAAACAAAACTGGCAGAGTCTGGCCAGATGCCAACAAAATGTCACTTGTTCAGTGTAAATGTGAGGAATCAGTGCCATCAGAAATTCCCAGCTGGGAAGCCCTTCCCTGGAGTTCCCTGGCTCTGGAGTGGGCTGAGGTTGGAGCCCCGTGGGAGCAGTGGGGCAGTTGGGTAAAAGAGGCTGCATATGAAATATCTATATACATAATAATTATATATGTATTTATAGTATAATAAGACCTCAATATATCTATTTATACAAATTTATTTATGTCTGTATCTATCTATATTTCTATATCACTATATATCTATGAAATTATATAAGAATGTGAAATAGTGCTGACAATACTAATTTGGTAGCTTTGGCTGCTCAGGGATGTAACACTAAATACCCTACAGAACAGGACTGGCCAGGACCCTCATGTCAGTGGTCAACTTTTTGAGATTGTATACAATGAAAAAGGGAGAAAGGGAGAAAATTGGCTATTTTTGCAGGGGTTGCTGATACTGTGGTGCAGGGTGCTTTGTCTGTTCCTGTGAAAAATACAGTGATTTTGCCTGCAGGGTTTTTCATGTACCAGATTATGCACAAGCTGCAGGATTGGGTGCACGGGTGAAGGGGTTGTTAAAAGAGCAGTTGGAAAAATAAGGAGATGGGAACCTTTGTCCATGGAGAACCCATCTCCCAGATGTGCTCCATGCCCTTCACAATGGCCCACTGGGGAAATGGAAACCCCCAGGCTGTGCACGGCTGCCCCCAATTTGCAAATCCAACCATGGGCAGTGAGACTTGGGCTGCCTGGGAAATTGTTCTGGCTGTGATGGCCCCTGGCAGGGCCAGCCCAGAGGCTGCAGGGCTGGCCCTTCATGCACTGGAATTAATTAGGAGAAATTCAAAGCTAATGAGAGCTGTCAATTCTGAAACAGGAATTCAGATTCCTCCAGGACACTTTGCTTTGGTTACTGCTCCCTTGGAGCTTGGCCTTGCAAAGTGTTCCTGTCATGGCAGGAGGAAATGATGCAGAATATCAAGGAGAAATTACAGTAATTCTGTAAACAATAGTGCCAGGATTGGATTAGTCAACCCTGTGACGGGGTAGTACAATTATTGATACTGCATTTTTAGGAATGATTGTGAAAAAAGGAGATCCACCTCCAATAACCACTGTTTGTGCAAATAAAGGGTTTGGGTGCAGCAGTCCTAATAATGGAGCCAGAGTGTGGGTCCCGAGGCCAAAAGGCCCTCCCAAGGCAGCTGAAGGAGCAGCTCCTGGGAAAGACAACTCTGAGTCCTGAAACCTGGGCAGGAACAATGGGAATGTGTCCCTGCATCCAAGGATTCTGTGTGAGAACAAGGAGATCTGACAGGATATGGTTTTACACATCCTGCCAGACCAGATCTCCCTGTATGCCCCAAGGGCCCCTTTGGAAAATGCTCTGATCCACAGGGCTCCATGTGAAGGCTGCTGTGACACTGAGGGACTTGCACAGGAATTCCATCCAGGAGCCTGGGTGCCCCTCAGGGACTGGGACCCAGCCCCTTCCAGCCAGAGGGGAAAGGGCTCCCCCCAAGCCTTGTTAGCCACAGACAGCATGGTAAAGCTGAACAGCAAAGGGCCTGGGGGCATTATTCTGGAATTAAAAAGGTGCCAGCTCCATGCACAACAGAATTCTTGTTCCTAATTGGAATGAGATTGGGAAAAAAGAATGAAGAACGGTATCACTAAAGTACTGCTAATGTCTGTAAGGTGTACCTTGATAGTCAGCCAGAATCTTTGTCTGCCACAAACACCTCTGGTGTTTCACCAAGGGATTGGTCATCAAAATGTAATGATGGGTTATGATGGATTGCTGAGCTTCTTTTGTAATTCATTGCTAATGATGATGTGCTTTGCTGAGCTTATCCTTTTGTAAATCTTTGCAGCTGTGCATGATATAAATGACACAATTCCTTCAGTTGGTGTCTGTGTCTTTGGTAGTGACCCTGCCCACTGGAGAAACAGGGCCCCCTCTTGCCTAAGTGTTCCCTGGGAAGGCAAAAGCCCTCCCTCCAAAATTCCCCCCTTCCTCCCTGTTCCCCCCTTCATACCCTGAGCATGATGTGCTCTGGTCTGGGGTACCCCGGGGTCAGTTGGGGTCCCCTGTCCTGTCTGTGTCCCCTGCCCAGCTCCTCCGCAGCCCCAGCCCCTCCCCAGCGTGGCCGGACGAGGGGCAGGACAGGCCTTGGCTGTGCTGCAGCTCAGCAAGAACAAAACCATCTCTGCGTGCTCAGCCCTGTGCTCAGCACCCGGCCCAGCAGTGTCTCAGTGCCAGGGGCTGTGCCCTCAGTCCCTGCCAGGGGTTTCCATGGCAACTGCCAGGACAGGTGACCCAGGTGTCCCCCCAGTGCCGGTTGCCATGGAAACAGTGCCCAGCCCTGCCCCTTTCTGTCTGGCTGACCTGGCCTTTGGCCCTGGCAGTGCCGTTGGCTGCTGGTTCCTGGTGCCTGAGCGGCCAGCGCGGCACAGGGCAGGTGGCCATGGCACAGCCCCCAGCAAGGGATCCGCTCTGGCTCGGGGCACTGACACCAGCCCTGAGCAAGGGCCAGGGCAGCTTTCCATGGCCACCAACCATCACAAGGGCTGCGGGCATTGGCTGCCATGACACCAAACCAAGGAACGGGTCCCCGTGGCCATTGCCATGGCACCCGGTGGCACCAACAAGTGTCACTGCAATTGTGCCTGGAACAGCCCGGGCACTGCTTTGTCCCAGGGTTGCCATGGCCGCTGAGGACAGCAACAGCTCTGCAGGCAAGTGGCCATGGAACCTGGCTGCAGAAATGGCTCCTTGGGCTGGTTTCCAAGGAAACCTGAACTGATGGGGGTTGCCATGGCACCCAAACCCAGCAGTGGGGTCATTGCAGTGTCCATGGCAACAGTCCCTTGCAATGGCACCACTGCATGTTGGGATGATGATCCACCCTCACAGCTGGCCCAGGGCAGGTCTGGAGTGCTCCTGGTGGCAGCTTGGGCTTGGCACACACTTGAGGAGGATGTCTGTTTGCAATGGGGAAACTCAGGAGTTTTAAATTGCTTCAAAATCAAAGAAGGAAAATCCCTCTTTGGCTGTGTGCAGCCAGCTCTTCAAGCAAAGCAGGTTCCAGGTGAGTGAGGAGAGACACGATGGGCTTGGGGAATGTGGAGCAAGGTTGTCTACACTGGCTCAGAGCTCAAGGCACAGCTTCTCTGAGCAGGCCAGGGCTCCTTAGGAGAGCCCTTGGATCAATATCAGTCACTGAATGCTGCAATCACCTCTTGTGTAATAGGAACAGCAATAAAAGACACCCTTTAAAATAGGACTACATATTTCCTGGAAGCTCTTTGAACTATTTCTCCATAACTGTCAAAGGAAACCGTCCTAATGAACTGCACTGGAGCAGAGGGAAATCAAGGCAGAGCCAGGGTTTGTCAGGACTTGCTTGATCCTCATGAGCCTCACTGTGCATTTGGAGCTGAGCCCTTGAACATCAGGGCCTGGCAGGAGATTGCACAAACCTTGCCAGGAGTCAAAGGCAGAGGAAACACCCCAAGTTTCTCCAGGCATTCATGGCTCCCACTGAGGTCCCTCTCCAACACAGGCTCCTCATGCACTCCTTGCAGGAGAGAATTGGTGACCAGGATGGCACAAAAACCTCTCAGACACTCAGTGTGGAAAGGAAAATCCAAAGCACCTTCAGCACCTTGAGTGTCTCAAAGCATTAATGAGCCCCACTGAGTGTCAGTACAAAGCTCTCCAGGGACTAATTAACGCAGATAATTGGGGCCATGATTGGACAAATATCTCCCAGAGTCTATCCCAAGGGAAGCACTAAGTACCTTAAAAGAACTGAAGTACCTTGAAGCATTAATGAGCCCCACTGAGTGGTGTTACTGACAAAGCCTCTCTAAGAACTAACTACAACACATAATTGGAGGCCATGACTGCACAAAGCTCTCAGAGACTCCAAAGCAAAAGCAAAACTCCAAGTCCTTTGAAAAGCCTGAAGTCCCTGCAGGGAGCATTCAGGAGCCCCCAGGGCCATTGCTGAGCAAGGCTCCCCAGGGACTCCTTCCAGCAGATCCTTGAGGCCACTGGGATGTGGGCTAGGGGGAGATGCTGAGGACAGGACGAGGGGGTGACAGTGCCCAGCCTGACTGGGGCTGTGCCAGGAGGCCCCAGTGCCTCAGGACAAGGTGTCTCCTCCCAGCCCTTGGTGACACAGACCCTGCTGCTGTGCCCCAGGGCACCAAGACTTGGCTTCTCTTTGTCCGCAGCTGCCATCAGTGCCTGCAGTTCTCTGCTCTGCCTGGGGCCTGGGGACACTTTCCCTGTCGTGTCCCTTACAGGGATCTCTTCAAAGTACAAGAAACTTCAGTGTTTCAATAGAACTGAGTTCTTGAGGGTTCTTGAAGGTTCTGTGACATCCCAGAGCTGGCTGTGACATCACAGAGTAGGGTCTGAGGCCATAGAACACAGTCTGCCATCATAGAGGGTGGCTCTGTGGCATCAGAGAGTTGGTTGTGACATCACCTGGTGGCTGTGGAACATCATAGAGCAGGCTGTGACATCACAGAACAGATTGTGACATCAGAGGGTGACTTTGTGACATCAGTCTTCTGTGATGTCACAGCACTGCTGTATGACATCACAAGGTGACATCGAGTTGGCTCTGTGACATCAAAGGGGCAGTGTCACATCACAGAGAAGGCTGTGTGACATAACAGGGGCTCTGTGACATCACAGGGGCAGTGTGACATCACGGGGGCTTTGTGACATCACAGGGGCTGTGTGAGGTCACTGGGAAGGTCACTCTGCCCCGGCCCCCCTCACAGCTCCCCCCAGAGCAGTCCAACCCTGCTCGTGCACAGCGGGGTCCCCTGTCCCCCCGGGTCCCCACACCCCTGGCCCCGCAGCCTCCCCCAGAGGATGTTCCACGAGATCGACCCCAGAGCCTGACACGGGGACGGGGGGCCGGGGCCCTGGGGGTGGCACAGGGGGACAGGGACCTCCCGGCAGGGTCCCTGTGTCCCCCAGAGCCAGAGCCTGGGCCAGGGCTCCTTCACCCTGTTACAAACGAGGCCTTGAGAGCGCTGAAGAAATCCCCAGCAAGGGAGCAGCAAAAACCAGATTTAATATTAACCAACACCAGCACAAAGTTCCTTGGCAAGAGTCGTTCTGCTCCTGACTGGACTCTTCAGGCACACCAGGGAAACAAAGCAACAACAAAACCAAACAGAACCCAGGCAATCAAACCAAAAATTAGAGAACTGAGAACTGAGAACTGTCCCTCTGTGTGTCTGTGTGTGACACAAGGACAGCAAGGGCAAGGATAAAAGGAACACGGCCTGAAAGCTTAACAGAGCTCAAACTTAACCGGACATTACTTATACATTAACCTTAACTGATAGTTTTGACCTCACAATTTAGCAAAAGAGCAGAGCGTAACAGCATGTAACCTAACTTAAACCTATGACTTCCCAATTTGACAGAGGTATAACATTTAACAATATTGAACTTAACATAAAACTTATATTAAAGGTAATCACTTAGCAAAAGAAAAACTCTCAGCAGCATTTAATTTAACTTAGGCCTTGTGATTTAACCTTCCCTACAGGCCTGACTGACTCAGCTATCCAAGGCACAACAACCCCTCAGAGAGCAGCATTTCTGCCACATTTCCCCAGCACAGGCACTCGTGTGTGCACACAGACACCAAGAGTCAGTGCAAGGCACCTGTGAGAAATTCCCCTGAGGGCAGGAAATGCTCACTGTGGATCCTTTGGCATCTCCCCAGTGGGCAAAGGGTTGAGCCTGGAGGAGTGGGGGGATCAGCCCAGGCTCTGTTGTTGTTCAGGATCCCCGAGTGCAGCAAACGGGAGAGTTCCCGGCTGGGAAAGGCCCCACCCAGAGGGAGTCGCTGGCCCAGGAGAGCTCCAAGGGCTCCTTTTGGAGTGCTGTGTGCAGGGCCCCAAGAGAGGGGCTTCATTCCCAGCAATGGTTCATCCTGGACGCACTTGGCATCAACAGCTTTCTTTGGCAGTGTGAGAACAGGGATGTTTTGCCACGGAGGGAACAAAAACAGTTCCCAGGGCTGCTGCTAAAGGAACCAGGAGCTGGTTGGGCAGCAGCAGTGGCTGGAGCAGTGTTTGTGATGAGCTGCAGAGGAGCTGAGCCCAGGGGCTGTTGGCCAAGGCCGAGGCCCAAGGAGCATTTCTCAGCTGGCAGGGTGGCCTGAGAAGGGGAGGGGGGAATGCAGCAGCACAGGGCCATGGAACCAAGGGAGCATTGTGACACTGTGGAGCCTTGTGAGACCAAGGGACCATTGTGACACTGTGGGGCCCTGTGAGACCAAGGGACCATTGTGACACTGTGGGGCCCTGTGACACCAAGGGACCATTTTGGCAATGTGAGGCCTCATGGTGTCATGGAGACCACTTTGACATTGCTGGGCCTCATGGAACCAAGGGGACTGTACTGACGCTGTGTGACTCCATGGAATGTAGGGATCATCGTGACATTGAGAGGCCGCATCGGACCAAGGGTCCATTGTGACACCACCGGGCCTCATGGAACCATGGAGACCATTATGACACTTTGTGGTGTCATGGAACCAGGCAGCCATTGTGACACTGTGGGACTCCATGGAACCAAAGGTTCACTGTGACATTGCAAGGCCTCGTGGAACCATGAAAAGACAATTAAGACACTTTACAGCCTCATGGAACCAAAGGGCTATTGTGACACTGAGGGGCCCATGGAATCACAGAGACCATTGTGACACTCAGGGGACTCATGGAGACCATTGTGACACTATGAGGCCCCATGGAATAAGCAAAGCATTGTGAGACTGTGAAGCCTCATGGAACCAGTGAGACCATTGTGACCCTGGGAGGAGCATTGTGATATTGTGGGGCCGCGTGAAACCAAGAGGCCTTTGTGACACTGCAGGGCTGCATGGAACCAAAGATCCATTGTGACACTGCATGGTCTCATGTCATCAGTGGTCCATTGTGACACTGGGCAACCAAAGGAGACCATTGTGACACTGCAGGGCTGCATGGAACCAAAGCTCCAGGGCGACACAGAGTGGCCTCCTGTCATCAATGGTCCATTGTGACACTGTGGAGCCAAAGGAGACCATTGTGACACAGCAAAGCCCCAGGGTCCAAAGGTCCATTGAGACATTGCAGACTTCATGGAACAGAGGAGTCACATGACATTGTGGGGCCTGGGGAACCACGGAGACCATTGTGACACTGCAAGGGCTCATGGAATCCTTGGGACCATTGTGACACTGCAAGGGCTCATAGAATTCTTTGGGACCATTGTGACACTGCGGGGCATTATGACACCTGGGGGCCACTGTGACATTTTGGGACCCCATTGAACCTGGGGGCCAGTGACACTGCAGGTCTTCTTGCAATCAAGGGGCCATTGTGACACTGCTGGAACCCATGGAATCAAGTCACCATTATGACACTGCGGGGCCCCATGGATCCAAGGCACCATTGTGACAATATGGAGCCCCATAAAACCAAGGGAAAACAGAACAAGTCTGGCTGCTTTGGCTTCCCATGGACTGCCTGACTGGTCCAAGTGACCTTTGCATGTTGAGGGTCACTTCTCATCTGCTGCTGAAACACTAGGGTCTGTGCTTTCCTTCCCCATGGAAAAGAACTGTCCTGCTCCAGGCACCCATGGCCAGAATTGGGATTTCACCTCCAAAGTTCCTTATATCCAGAGATTGTTCCCATAGGCATGTTGCCAGGATAAGTCTGGCTGGCAGTAGTTTCACAAGGGTCACCTCTCATCTGCCCCCAAAACACTGGGGGAGGCTCCATGCTCTCCTTCCCATGGGAAAGAACTGTCCTGCTTCTCCAGGTGTCCATGGCTGAGATTGGGTTTCCACCTGCAAATTCCCTAAATCCAAAATCTGCAATTACTGACAAGTCTAGCTGGCCTTGGCCTACTGCGGCTCTCACCTGCCTTCCAAATCTTGGGGCTCTGTGCTTTCCTTCCTATGGAAAGAACTGTCCTTCTTAGCCAGGTGCCCATGGGCACAATTGGGATTTCACCTCCAGCATTGCCTGTTGTGATAGACTGGAGGAGATTGTTGGCTCTAAACATTTTGTATGTGGGGGAGGAAGGGGCAGGTCCAGCCTTGCCCTGCCCTGTAAGCACAACCCTTCCCTGCCCTGTGACCCCAAGGGGCCTCCAGTGGGTTTACGGTTTCTACCTGACCTGCGGCACACTGAACCCCCAGCACCGCCGTTCCACCATGGGTACTGGGGCCCTCTTGGCTCTACTCAGTGCTGCTGCTGTACTCGGGGCACCCCAAACCCTGGTAGGGACCCGTGTCCCCGCACTCCAGGGATTGTGTACGACTCACACTGCCCCGATCCTCCACGCACCCGGAGCTCCGTTTGGGGTTTGCGTGCTAACTCACCAATTCACCTGCCACCTTTACTCGAGTTTGGTGCACAGGGAAAACACCAGCCAGATATCTGCAAGAGGTCAGGAATTACACAAATTTTTACAGGCAAAGTACAAAAAGCCAAGAAACTTTGGAAGAGGATTTCATGCAACATCCAATTACAAAGAAAACACTTATCATAGCAATAACTTCATTAACTTAGTTCATTTGACATAGATATCAGTGAACACGTAAGCTGTTGAGGTACCCAAAAATGTTCCATATAAAGAGCATTAGAAGCAGAAGAAAGAGAGAGAGACAGACAGAAGCTCTATAGAAAGACACACATATGACTAACAGCTCCTAGGGTTCCAGCGTGTGTGAGACACAAACCCCAGGAGAAGGCAGAGTCCATACCAGGGGCTGACCTTGCACTCCATGTTTTTAAGCCTCCAGGCCTTTGTGGGCCTCCCCCCAGGTGGGATTTCTGATCACACAGGCAATCAGGGCTGGGTTAGCACTGTACCCACTGTGAGACTGATTGACAGCTTATCCCAGGGTGTCTCAGGACATTGATCTCATCCATCCTCTAATAGTGACTATGGTGACACTGGGGAACCTCATGGAACCATGGGTCAGTTGTGACCAGGTGTGTCCAAGGACACCATGGTGACATCAGGGAATCTCGTGGGAACAAGTGGCCATTGTGATGCTGTGGATCCCCATGGAACCAAGGGAACATAGAACAGGCTGATGCCTTCAGTTTTAGCTGTCATATTTCCAGATTCTCTACTGCATTAGTCTGTAACTCTGGACTTCATACACAGGGTTAGCAAGTTCTCTTCACAGTGTAGTCAGACAAAACAATCCTTTTCCAGCCCCAGAACCAGACACTGTTGCAGTTTCAGGCACAAAAAGTGCAAATAACAGCGAATTGAGGAAAGCAAAATGGGAGGATGGGACTGCATAATCTGAGGCTGTAACTGGACAACTAACCCCAATATTTAAATGGACCAAACCTTATAAAAGTGTGAAAACTCCTGACCAGTCATCTATTTTGAGTGTAGCCTCAACTGGGCTCTTGTCCTGCTCAAGGTGAATCCTTTGAAGGCCTTTTAATAAATCCCAGCAAGAGGAAGAAGCCATGAGAAAGCTGACAACTCTTTGTGAGAACCGAGATGTGGAGCAGTGAAAACCAACTTGTTTTTCCTGAGAAAGAGCTCTAGGACTGTGGAAAACAACCTACTCTCCCTGAAAAAGAGCTGTAAGACTGTGATTAACACCAGCCACCTGTATAAATATAAACTGTATTTTCTCTCTTAGACAGAAAAATGAAAACTATCTCTCACAAACAACTTTTCCTGCACATACACACCAGGGGTTTGAGTGACCAGTCAATACTGGGTAACAACTTGTTGCTGACCAACTGGGGATAGACAGAAGATGTTCTTAAAAAACCCTACAAAAAGGCCTATAAAAAGACCGTATAAAACTAGCACAGGATCGCTCCTTTCTTTTTGCACCATAAAACGTGTCCTGCATCCCTCTATATCGGGCGCTGTTGCAGTGCCCTTTTATTTCATAGCTTTTTGGATGGTCTGTTCCAGTTCACCCCCTGTATGTTGTCTTTCCCCAAGCTGGATTATTCCCAGGTTATATCCCTCCCCTTTTACCCTTCAATCATTATAATCCCCACCTTGTATTCCACTGCCTTCCCTATCCATCCCTGTAAACTCTGCCCCTGTTCTGGACCCTTCCCTGTCAGTCTCCTGTAAACCCCTCCCCTGCAGGTTCCGCCCCTCGGGAATTCCCCTCATGGATGATGCCCCATTGGCCCATGTGACCTGCCCTCTCAACCCCCTTATCCCATTGGTCCCTGAGATGTATTCCCCTCCTTTTGCTCCTCCCTCCCTGATTCCCTATTGGCTCAGCGATCATGCCCACCCACAGTTCTAGTGCTCTATAAAATCCTGAGCACACTGGTGCTTGAGGCTCTTTGGTGCCTTTTCCCTCTGATGAGTAAAGTTTCCTCAGAATCTCACACCAAAGGCCTCCCTCTCCTCTTTAGTCTGCTCTCTGACACTGACACCATTCCAGCTGTGGAGCAGGTGGCTCCAAGGTTCAGCTCTCCCTGTTTCAGGGGAAGCTGTTCCCCACTCATGGCATGCGGCGCCCCTGAGCCAGCTGTGTACTCCAGCACGGTGTCAGTCCGGGGCTCCTGCTGGGCTGAGTCTGCCCTCAGGCAGGGCTCAGCTCCCCCACAGCATCTCGGTGTCACCTGTGAGCCCTGAGGAGAAGACACCTTTGTGCCCTCTGCTCAGAATTTCACTGCCAGGACAGCAGGAATGCAACCCAAACCTGCCTTCAATCTGCTGGGGTGGGCAACTCCTGCACCAGCGGCTTTCTGGCCATTCTGCTGCTCATGGCCAAGACATTTTCCCTGCCCCTCTGCCAGGGGAATGCCCTGTGCCAGTTCTGCTGTGAGGCTTCCTTGGGGCGATGCTGGCACCAGTGGTTCCTTCAGTATTGGAACTGGAGTCAGCGAACATGACTGGTGAGCTCTCAGGATGGCCGGGGACAACTGATCCACCTGGCCCACCCCAAAATTCACCCAAGTCCTGCTGGAGCCGATGGACCCAGTGGCCAAGAATGACCCAAGAGCCAGGTAGAACCACTCACCCTTTTCCAGGACACTGCGGTGGCTCTACCCCACCGTGGCCAGGCATTACAGGTGACCGTGTAGGGCCCCTCACCCAGGAAACCCCAGAGCCCCACAGTGCCCCGTAGACAGGTAGACCCAGCAGCCCCATCCCGCCAGGAAACCAAATTTCAAGACCAATAAATAATTTCAACATACTTTTGACATAGGAAGATTTTTTTTGGCATTTAAATTCTTTTGAGTAAATCAAGAATTTTGGGGATGTAATATTCTATTTGCAGGGTTGCCCAACGAAGGCAGGAATGATGCATTTAACTCCATGTTCTCAGAAGGCTAATTTATTACTTTATAATACTATCTTATAATAAAGTATGCTATACTATACTATACTATACTATACTATACTATACTGAAGAACAGAGAAAGGATTCTTAGTGAATGTTCAAAAGATAATAATGAAAACTCGTGACTCTTTCCAGAGTCTCGACACAGCTTGGCCATAATTGGCCAATGAGTCAAAATAACTCACACCAGAATCCAATCAAACAATCACCTGTGGGTAACCAATCTCCAAACACATTCTGCACATGAGCACAACACAGGAAAAGCAAATGAGATAAGAATTGTTTTCCTTTTTCTCTGAGGCTTCTCAGCTTCCCAGGAGAAAAATCCTGGGCAAAGCGATTTTTTCAGAGAATGTGAATGCCACAGTGTTAGAGATGAGTAATGAGATGGTTGGCTCTCCCAATTAAAGGGTGAACATGATAAGTATGTTAAGAGAAGTTGTACAGATGTATAGTTATGTTACTGCAATGTGTCCCTCCCACCCAGCATTGTTATCCCGGGCTGATATTGGTAGTCCGGGCATTTGGGGAGGGGCAGATTGTTCCTAAGAGGCACGGCTTAGCAACACCTGCCCTCCAATGCAGTTCCACGAAAGCAGTCTACACCAATGGACAGTGACCAAGAGTCAACAGACAGCCTTTGGAAGGAACTAGGGCTGCCTGTTGCAACAGCAAGGATATAAAAGGGAGAGCAGCCGTTGTGTGGATGAGCCAGCCACGTGGTTACCAGCCACCAAGTGGGGGAGGCTCCCAGCGCTGTAACTTTTTCCTTATTTAATCCTTTTGTTGTAAGTTTTATTAAGTTTTTAATAGACCTTTCAAAATATTGAGAAGTAAATGGTGATTTCTCACAGGGAGAAAAAGTTGTAAAAGAAAGTTTCTTTGAAATTACTTCTTTTTCTTTTAAACCCAGGTCATTCCTACCATGCTGACAGTGAACCACTGCCTTTCTAACCACTTGGACATCCACCCCCCCCATCAACCCACTCCCCCTGGACTCTGCACAACTCCCAACACACCATTTGTCTGGGGGAAGGCACAGACTGTGTAAAGGCAGCAAAGCCCAGACCTGGCCTGACTTCCCTGGACCACTGGAAAGGAGGAAATCCAGTTCCATGGACACACATGGACACAGAGCAAAGCTTTGCTCAAAGGATTTGTTGATGCTTGATGATTGATTCTTCAGGGGAAATGGCCCAGGGCTCAAAGAGTTCAGGGGTTTCCTCCAGTGATGATCATCTCCTCATGCCACTGGAGAGGAAAAAGTACACTGGTCCTTCACACCCTAAAAGACAAACCCCAGAACGTGACCTCTGGAGCCCACTGGGACATGGATGGGCTTTGTCTCCAGCCCTGTCCCTGCAGGCACGGCTCACCTAGGCATCCAGAGAGGCAGCCAGGCGCTTCTGTCGCAGGAGAGCCCGCAGCTCTTCAGCCACAGGAGGCTGGGGAAAAGGCAGCGTTAGAGACACAATGGGGGCAGCGGGCTGCACTGGGAGGCAGGGGAGAGCAGGAGGGCCTTGGGGAAGGGGCTGTGGCAGCAATGGGGTGGGGAAGGGGCTGTGGCAGCAATGGGGTGCAGGAGCTGCTGTGCTGCTGCCCAGAAGCACTGGGCTCCTGGCCAAGAGCCACAGCTGGGGCAGGGGCTGCGTCCTGGCTCATCCAGGGGGTCCTGGGGTGACAGGGGTGGAATGCAGCAGGGCCCTGGGCAAAGGCTTCACTGGGGAGGAGCCCTGGGGCAGGGCATTGTCTGGGCTGTCAGGACGGGTGCACTGGGCTGTGCTGGGTCACACTGGGATGGCCTGGGCTGTGGTGGCCATGCAATGGGAGGGTCTGGCACCGGCAGAACTCGTGGTACCCACCAGAGGTGTCTCCAGGACCGCGACATTGTCTAAATCCAACTGCAGAGAGACCAGGAGACCTCGCTGGTCACTGGGATGTCCCCGGTGCCAGCAAGGGATGCGGGGACAGCACTGCCCCCCAATTCCCTTAGGGGATGCCCTCCAGCAAGGGATGGGGGGACAGCACTGCCCCCCAATTCCCTGAGGGGATGTCCTCCAATGCCAGCAGCCCACTCACCTCCCGCAGATCATCTTGGGTTCCTTACAGGAGTGCCTGGAAAGGAGAACAAAGGCTGGGTCCGGACTGGACCTTGTGGGGCTGGGGTGACACACAGGTGCAGGGAGCAGGGTGCAGGCAGAGGGATGGGAATTCAGGGCCTCCAAAAAGATCTGTTTGAGGTGGGGGGAGACCCAAAAACACTGAGAGTCCAGGGGACAGGGCTGGGGGTGTGGAAGGAGCAGCGTGTGAGGTACAGGGGAGGAGAAAGGAATTGAGGTGTAGGGACATGGGAGTGCAAGGGAGGGGCTTGGTGGGGACAGGAGAATGAGGACAGGTGGGGACAAAACCAACAAGACTGGGAGATGGTGTGGGATTGGGGGGTGAGTCAGGGAATTGTACAGGGGGACCCCTCTGCAGTGGCCAGGAAGAAAGGCAAAGGATTGAGGGGGGACATGAAAGGAAAGGCCTCAGGAATGGTCAGTGGGAGGGCAGCTGGGGACCCTGAATGGGACACAGAGGAGGGACCAAAAGGGTGGGATGGGAGGCCAGAAAGGGCAGGATGTGGGGACAGCGTTTGGCTGGTGCCTTACCTTGGCCTGTGGATGGAGGAGGATGGAGAAGAGCAGGGCCACGCTGAGCACAGCCACCTTCATCTTCCTCTCGCTCTGGGCAGCGCTGCCTGAGGCTGCAGCAGGTGAGGAGCACCTTTATCCCTGCTGGGACTCCTCCCCGCACCCTCCCTGCCAGTCCCCAGGCCAAAGCCCGGCTTGGCACAGCCCCCAGCCCTGGCCACAAGCCCAGCCCTGGAACAGATTCCATCCCACCCCACCTGTGGCACGGATCCAGCCCCCTTGCCCGGCATGCCTCCAGCTTCCTGCATGGGGCAGCTGCCCCTGGAAGGGCCCAGGCACCTGGGGGGCCAAGGGGGGCAGGCAGGGAGCCAAATGCACCTGGGGACCCTGTGGGGACAACCCCCAGTCCAACACAATCCATCCTCCAACAGCCCCCAGGGCCAGATCCCCCATCTCCTGCTGCCCCTCCCCTCCCAGAGCTTTCCCTGGGGGACACCCCAGAGCTGAGCCCGGCCCCAAACCCAACACGTGGGAGAACAAGGGGAACAAGGGACATGTGATCAGATGGCTGATTGGCATCTCCGGCACTGCAGACACTGGGGAGCACTGGGCAATGCTGATCACCTGCAGACAAGGCTGAGGGCTGGGGAATGGCTCAGCAGTGACAATTCCCACATCCACACAACCCGATACCCCTTTCCCCGCAGATGCCAAACCCAACCAAGATCCATGCCCGGAGCACTGTCCAGAGGGGAATATGCCCTGCCCTGCCCCTCATCCTGTCACACCCGCAGCCACGGAACCCTCCCAGAGCACCTGGGTCATGGCCCTGGCTCTGGGCCCAGGCCAGCACTGGCCCCGAGCAGGATGTGCCCATCCCAGGCACATGGGGAAGTGGGCGCCTGTCCCCAGGACGCCACTCGGAGCTAATTGAGGTAACAGAGGTGCCCTGTGAGGAGGAGGGGTGTTGGTGCCCTGCCAGCATCTCTGACAAGCCCTGTTTACCCAGGGCCTGAGGCACCAGGAGGACATTCAGACATCTTGGGCTTCCAGGAAGGAAAATCCACGGTGAAGTGGTTCTGAAGAGCTGTCTATGGCTGTGATTCCTGTTTGACATTCCAGGGCATTAGTGAAGGGTTCTGCACATCTCTTTCCCCAGGGACAATGTGGATCCATCAGAGAAGTCTTATGACTCAGCTGGGAAAACATTTCAGGCCACTGCCCTGACTGTTTGCTCTGGAACTCACCCAAGGAGGCGCAGGACCCAAGGGGAAAGATTTTCCTAGGGGGTTTTGCTGCTTTGTGCCCTTGGAGAAGACACCATAGTGTCCTCATGGGGGATTCTTGACCAGATGGACAAGAGCTGTGACATTATTGGTGGGTGGGGTCATCTTGGAGAGAAATTGAGGAAGTGTCTGCAGGGTCCTAAATGGTGAATGAATGGATGAAGGAGATTCTCACTGTCCTGACCCACTATCCAGCAAAACCACATCCAAGGGAAGAGGCCTGGTTGAATCAGGGGGGAAGCAGACCTTGTTGAGCCTGGTGCACACTGGGCAGTGTGGGGTGATCCCCTGCTGGTGTCCCAGCTCTCAGTGCAATACCACCGCTCTGATGGACTGGATCCTTAAGAAACAAAAGAAGTGATCAAGCTCAGGGGAGGAGGGGATCTGGTCGCACTTCTCTTGTCTGGGAGTTTCTCTGCGAGGGGGGACATTCCATGAGAATTGGGATGCGGTAAAGGACAGGGCTGAGGGCAGCTGCTCCCTCTCTCTCTGGGCTTTGGAGGAGGACGCTGGGAGCTGCTGCTTGGAAAAAGGAATTGGTTGCTGCGGGTGGCCAGAGCAGCTTCCCCAGGCAGGTGCTGTCAGGTGCCTGCAGCACCGAAAGCGTCTCCACTTGGGGCTGCCTTGACAACTCCCCCAGTCCAGCAGACGCCTGAGCCCGGATGGTGCAATCAAAGCCTCAGCAGAGGGACGAGAGGACTCCTCGCAGAGCAGATCCAGCTGGATTTATTAAGGGAAAATCCAAGGGTCCAGGGGAAGTGAGGGTGCAGAGGGAAACAGGAGCAAGCAAGAACACAACATCTGCTGAAGGGAACCATAGGCGAAGAGCCAGGAGCAGGACTGGGGCCAGGGTATATAACTGGAGGAAGGCAGGAGGGGTCAGGGTACAAATGATGCAATGGAGAAGGGAGCCGGGGCTGGAGATAAGGTGGGGTGACACAGGATGCACCAATAGGGGAGCAGCAATTTTTTGGAAAAAGAAGACAAAACACAGCAATTTCCTGGTGCCAAGTCTGTCACCACCCAGACCTGGTATTTGATGGCACCGCCCATGCCCAGATCTGGACATTTCCCTGTGCCACCACAGCCCAAGTGCAGCAATTTGCTGGCAAAGAAAGCCAAACCAGGCAAATACCTGGTGCCTACACCAGCCCAATCTTGTGTTTGCTGGCACCACCAGTGCCCAGATCTGGAATTTTTCAGATGCTTGCACACCTTAATTCCAGCAGTTTGCTGGCACAGAAAGTTAACATTTGACAATTTCTCAGTGTCAGCACATTCCCTTCCAAGATCTGGTGTGCGTTGGTGTTGAAGATTGCCATGCAAGATGTTTTCCATTACCATCTGTATGGCAGATTACCTTCGTCAAGTAGGCAGTTTGCTTTATCTCTCTCTTTGAGTGACCACACCTCCCTGGGGAGGGGACATCTGCTGATAACAGACTATTGAATGTCACTGCATGACTGATAAGAACTATGACATCCCATTGTGAGATGTTCCGCCCAGAGGGAGGAGCCAAGCATTGCTACCCAGATATAATCCAGAGGTTTTTGAGACACCGGCATGGCTTTCTCCACGGGATTCCCCAGAGGAACAGCAGCTGTCTCTTCTACCACTGGGTCTTCAGAGGAAGAATACATCCTTCTCTACAGATCCCCCCCGCTCCAGCAGAACCACATCTGACGCTTCAGGAGGGCGTCAGCCACATTTCCAATTGGACTGCCACCAACACCCTGACCCACAGGGTGTCAGGTTGGGTTCTGACTCTGTCAGTGTTGTTCTAGTGTACTGCATTGTTTATTTTATTTTTTTTTTTCCTATTAAAGAACTGTTATTTCCTGCTCCCATATTTTTGCCTGAGAGCCCCTTAATTTAAAATTGATAGCAATTCGGAGGGGTGGGGAGGGTTTACATTCTCCATTTCAGGGAAAGCTCTTGCCTTCCTTAGCAGACTCCTGTCTTTCCAAACCAAGACAGATTTTGGCACCTAACGTGCGGCTGGAGGGCACAGAAACAAAAAAGGAATAACAGTTCTTGAGTAATCTAATTTTTGTGTGTAGCTATAGAAACCTCATTATGCGACGCCATGTGGTCCAGCTGGCCCTGCTTTGGGTGGCATGTGATCATGGCTGTATTTCTCCCATTTATAGGCCCTTATCTAAACATTGGTCCTATAACCAAGGCTACTGTGTCTGTTATCCGGTTTGTTTTATGGGTGAAAAAGGTGAGGAATTAATGGATTTTTAACTTCCTCTGGAAAGCAGGCACACAGATTCACAGCTATCACACACTAACAGTATGTTTTTGAGGTTACTTTAATAATGGCACCTGCTCTAAGGAAATGACACCAGGTGAAATCTTCTCCAAACCCTTTAGCCATCTCTTTGGGTCCGCCCCACCAGTTTTTGAAGGGTTCAGATCCACTCTAAATATTAATGATATCATACAGTGGCTGGTGTTGCTGATAGGCCTGCTCTATTTAGCATTTAGAGAGAAGGGGTGACTAACCTGGATAACCACACTGACACCAACCCCAGAATCTAATACACCATCAGAGTCTAGCAATGCTGCTGCCCCAGAGCCTGACCCTGCCCCACATCCCACCCCAGATGTGAACTACCCAGATTGGCTGGGGGGTCTGGTGAAGGAGATACGTGAGATGGGCCAGATGCTGAAGGAATACACTTCCCCAGCTGGTGAGAAGCCCTCCCTCTGCCTTGAAGAGGGAAAGTCTAATAGTGCGGCAGCAGAACCCACAGATGTTACAACTGTCCAGGTTCCGGCTGAATTGCAAAGGCAGACACAGCCAGCAGCAGTTGCCCCTCTAGAAACAAAGAGATCTAAGACAAAAGCAGAGCACCCAGATAAAAGAAGGCCCTCACAACCCACAGGGGAGCCAGAGGTTGCGATCATCACCGAGTCCCTGATGTACAAAAGTCTCTGTAATCTGCACAAAGACATTGTATGACAGGGACGTGAGGCTTATACAACCTGGCTACTTCGCATCTGAGATCTTATGAGTACAAGCGTCCAGCTGGATGATGGTGAGGCAAGGAATTTGGGACCCTTGACCCACGACTCAGGTATCAATCAGATTGTTGTAAAGGAGCCAGGGTCTCTTTCCCTCTGGGAGCGGCTTTTAATAAGTGTCAGAGAGAGATTTGTACACAGAGAAAGAATGCAGGACCAGCACCATAGAATGTGCTGGAAGACCCTTGAGGAAGGGATCCAACAGCTGAGAGAAGTGGCAGTATTGGAGGGACTCTTTGGGAGGGATGGACAGCATGATAATGACCCCGACAAAGTCAGGTGCACAGGGCAAATGTTGTGGAGACTGGCAAACCTGGGACCATCCCAATACACCACCTTTATTGCAACAATTAATGCTGATAACAACCAAGAGACAGTGGGTTCTGTAGCTAACAAGCTTAGGAATTATGAAAGTATGATCAATGGACTGATGCAGGCTCATGTCTCTGCTGTGATTAAGGACCTCAAAGAGGAGATGAGGGAGGTGGTGAGGGAAGAGGTGAGGAGGAGCAATTCCCACATTGCACCGCTGTGAGTCACAGGCCCCAGAGTCAGAGCCCAACGTTCCCCAGCTAGAGAGAGGGGGGGTACACCCCACGGGCTGACCTGTGGTTTTTTCTGCGTGACCATGGGGAAGACATGGGAAGGTAGGATGGAAAACACACTTCTGTCCTGGCAGCACGGGTGAGTCAGCTCAAGGAGGGAAACACAAATCAAGGGAACTCCAGTAAAGTGAAGGTAGCCTCAACCTCCCGTGACCGAGCTGCTGAGTATGATCTGTCAGATCCCCTGGAAGGTACCTCTACCATGAATACCCAGGGTTAGAGGGGTCCTGCCTCCAGCCAGTGAGAGGCACGGGAAAACTGGATTTTCTGGATGGTGTGGATCCGATGGCCGGGCACATCAGAACCACAAAAGTACAATGCTTTAGTTGATACTGGTGCACAGTGTACCCTAATACCATTGGGACATGTGGGGGCAGAACCTATTTCCATTGCCAGGGTGACGGGGGGATCACAGCAATTGACCCTGTTAGAAGCTGAGGTGAGCCTGACTGGGAAAGAGTGGATAAAACATCCTATTGTGACTGGCCCAGAGGCCCCGTGTATTCTGGGCATAGGTTTCCTCCTGAACGGCTATTACAAAGACCAAAGGGACTCAGATGGGCTTTTGGCATAGCTGCTGTGGAGGCAGAAAACACCAAGCAGTTGAACACTTTGCCTAGGCTATCAGAAAACCCGTCTGCAGTAGGACTCCTGAAGGTGGAAGAGCAAAGACCACCAATTGCCACCTAGACAGTGCATCGCCGGCAGTATCAGGTGAATCAAGATGCCATGATCCCCATCCACAAAATGATCCGTGAGCTGGAGAGCCAAGGGGTGGTCAGCAAGACCCACTCATCCTTCAACAGCCCCACTTGGCCTGTGCACAAGTCTGACAAAGAATGGAGATTGACAGTGGACTATCATGGCTTGAATGAAGTGACTCCACCCCTGAGCGCTGCTGTGCCAGACATGCTGGAACTCCAGTACGAGCTGGAGTCCAAGGCAGCAAAGTGCTTTGCCACCATTGACATTGCTAACACATTTTTCTCCATTCCTTTGGCAGCAGAATGCAGGCCTCAGTTTGCTTTCACCGTGAGGGGAGTGCAGTATACCTGGAATCGACTGCCCCAGGGGTGGAAGCACAGCCCCACCATCTGCCATGGTGCCACTGATCTAGGCTGCACTGGAAAAGGGTGAGGCTCCAGAGCACCTGCAGTACATCGATGACATCATTGTGTGGGGGAACACGGCAGCGGAAGTATTTGAGAAAGGAGAGAGGATCATCAGGATTCTGCTAGAAGCCAGCTTTGCTATCAAGAAGAACAAAGTCAAGGGACGGGCCTGAGAGACCCAGTTCCTGGGAGTAAAGTGCCAAGACGGACTGCATCAGATTCCCACTGAGGTCATCAACAAAATCACTGCGATGTCTTCACCAACGAGCAAGATGGAAACACAAGCTTTCCTGGGTGCCATAGGTTTTGGAGAATGCACATTCCTGAATACAGTCAGATTGTGAGCCCTCTTTACCTGCAAGAGGAACGAGTTTCACTGGGGTCCTGAACAGCAACAAGCCTTTGCCCAGATCAAGCAGGAGATCGCTCATGTGATTGCCCTTGGCCCAGTCAGGACAGGAGCAGAGGTGAAGAACGTGCTCTACTCTGCAGCTGGGAACCATGGCTTGTCCTGGTGCCTTTGGCAGAAGGTGCCTGGGGAGATTTGAGGCCAACCACTGGGATTTTGGAGTCAAAGATACAGAGGGTCTGAAGCCAACTCCACTCCCACAGAGAAGGTAATCTTGGCTGCCTATGAAGGAGTCCAGGCTGCCTCAGAGGTGACTGGTACAGAAGCACAACTCCTCCTGGCACCCTGACTACCGGGGCTGGGGTGAATGTTCAAAGGCGAGGTTCCTTCCACCCACCACGCCACTGACACGACATGGAGTAAATGAATTGCTGTTATCACACAGTGCTCCTGTGTTGGAAACCTGAATCGCCCTGGGATTCTGGAAATAATTACAAACTGGCCCAAAGGTGAGAACTTTTGTCTGACTGATGAAGAGGAACAAGGACCAGTGACACGTGCTGAAGAAGCTCCTCCCTAAAACCAACTGCCATAAGAGGAAACACGCTACGCTCTTTTCACTGATGGTTCCTGTTTCATCATAGGGATGAACCAGAAGTGGAAAGCAGCCGTATGGAGCCCCACCCGACAGGTTGCACAAGCTACCAAAGGAGAGGGTGGATCAAGTCAACTTGCAGAACTCAAAGCTCTTCAGCTGGCCCTGGACATTGCTGAGAGAGAGAAATGGCCAAAGCTCTACCTTTATACTGATCCATGGATGGTAGCCAATGCTCTTTGGGGCTGGCTGGAAAGGTGAAAAAAAGCCAACTGGCAGCCTAGGGGAAAACCCATCTGAGCTGCTGATGAGTGGAGAGACGTTGCCGCTCGGTTAGAGAAGCTACCTGTGAAAGTCCACCATGTGGATGCTCATGTTCCCAAGAGTCGGGCTAATGAGGAACACCGAAACAACGAGCAGGTAAATCAGGCAGCAAAGATAGAGGTGTCAAAGATAGACTTAGATTGGCAACATAAGGGGGAGTTGTTCTTAGCTCAATGGGCCCATGATGCCTCAGGTCATCAGGGTAGAGATGCCACCTATAAGTGGGCACAAGACCAAGGGGTGGATATAACCATGGACAGTATTTCAGAGGTTATCCATGACTGAGATATGTGCTGCCATCAAGCAGGCCAAGCGAGTGAAGCTGCTCTGGTAAGGTGGGTGGTGGTCCAAGTACAGGTATGGGGAGGCCTGGCAGATTGACTCCATCACACTGCCCCAGACACGCCAGGGCAAGCGCTACGTGCTGACCATGATGCAAGCCACCACTGGATGGTTGGAAACCTACCCTGTGCTTCACGCCACAACCTGGAACACCATCCTGCGCCTTGAAAAGCAAATCCTGTGGAGACATGTCACCCCTGAGTGAATTGAGTCAGAAAATGAGACCCATTTCAAGAATGGCCTTATCAATGCTTGGGCCAGGGTACATGGTATTGAATATATCATATTCCTTATCATGCACCAGCTGCCAGGAAAGTTGAACAGTGTAACAGACTACTTAAAACAACCCTGAAGGCACTCGGGGGGGGACTTTTAGAAATTGGGAAATGAACTCAGCAAAAGCCAGCTGGACGGTCAACACCAGAGGCTCCATAAATTAAGCTGGTCCTGCCCAGTCTGAACCCCTGCACACAGTGGATGGAAATAAAGTCCCTGTTGTACACATGAAAGGTATTTTAGGAAGGACTGTTTGGATTGATCCCATCTCAGGCAAAGACAAAACCATCCATGGAATTGTTTTTGCTCAATGACCTGTTTACACTTGGTGGGTAATGCAGAAAGATGGAGAAAGCCATTGTGTACAACAGGGAGACCTAGTCTTAAGTGAGAACTGTGTGAAATTTTTTTGTTGTTGTTGTTTTTGTTTTTGTTTTTGTGGTGCAGATGGAAATAGAAAAAGGGGTGGATAATGTTGAAGATTGCATGCAAGATGTTTTCCATTACCATCTGTATGGCAGATTACCTTTGTCAAGTGGGCAGTTTGCTTTATCTCTTTCTTTGAGTGACCAGATTCACACCTCCCTCGGGAGGGGACATCTGCTGATAACAGACTATTGAATGGAAGTACATGACTAATAAGAACTATAACATCCCATTGTGAGATGTTCCACCCAGAGGGAGGAGCCAAGCATTGCTACCCAGATATAATCCAGAGGTTTTTGAGACACCGGCACGGCTTTCTCCACGGGATTCCCCAGAGGAACAGCGGCTGTCTCTTCTCCTACTGGATCTTCACAAGAAGAATACATCCTTCTCTACAGATCCCCCTTTCTCCAACAGAACCACAAATGATACTTCAGGAAGTCTGCAGCCACATTTTCAATTGGACTGTCACCAACACTGTGACCCACAGGGCGTCAGGTTGGGTTCCTACTCTGTCAGTGTTGTTCTGGTGTACTGCATTGTTTTATTTCATCCTTTAATTTTTTTCTTTTCCCCCTTAAAGAACTGTTATTTCCTGCTCCCATATTTTTGCCTGAGAGCCCCTTAATTTAAAATTGATAGCAATTCGGAGGGGTGGGGAGGGTTTACATTCTCCATTTCAGGGGAGGCTCCTGCCTTCCTTAGCAGACTCCTGTCTTTCCAAACCAAGTCACCAATGAACTCCTACCAAATTCAGTGAAACAAATTCCTTGGTAAAGGCCGCCTGGCTTATTGCTTGAAACCTGGCTCCCCGGTTGCAGACGGGGCAAAGAGCTCCGGAGTGGAGTGACCACCCACTCCGTTCTCGCCGTAAATGTGGCCCCAATCCAATGGCTCAAAATCCGGATTTTGTCCTTAGGGGGGTGGGGGTGGGTGATCTGGGGGCTGCCAGTACGCCTGTCCAGGGTATTGGTGGGCACTCAGACTTAGATCCTAGCCTCCAACGAGACACTGAACCATTTGTGCTTGGTGAGGGAAGCAGCAAAAAGGTGAGTGAAGGCACACCAGAGGCATTGCCTCCAGTGCCTGGGGAACACGGAGGGCAGTCACCGGATAATATGGTGAGGGTGACTGTTCCTGACAAAAATCCACCTTGTCCCTGTTGTGTGGTACCCGGGTAAACTCTGTGTTAAGCCTGATTGAACATCTAAAGGAGTCACACTGGAAAAGGAGGGTTTGCTTTCGGTGTGCCAAGTGTGTAAAGGAAAATATTAACTATCATAGTGTTATTTGTCATTTTGCAAAATGCAGAGGTCCAGAAATTGAAAGGGTTCCAGCTGGAGAGTGGATCTGTGAAGTATGCGGCAGAGACTTCAGAACCAAAATTGGCCTGGGACAACACAAAAGATTGGCACATCCTTTGATAAGAAACCAAGAAAGGATCATTGCTTCCCAACTGAAAGAAACATCAAATCCAGGAGCCCAGAAAAGATGCTGGACAAAAGAGGAGGAAGAACTGCTGATAAGACTGGAGGCCCAGTTCAAGGGAAACACAAACATTAATAAACCTATCGCCGAACACATAACAACAAAAACAGCTAAGCAAATTAGTTACAAAAGAAGATTGCTGCCTAGGAAACCAACAGATGGAGCTGACAGAGGACCTGAGGTGAGTCATCACACCAGGAGAGCAGCTGAGGGCATGGGAATGGAACCTGGGTTGAGTCAGCAATCCCAGGCAAGAACCGTGGACAATGGACCTGGGGAGAACCATCCGCCAGGGAGGCCAGCTGCCAGAGAGAAAACAATGGATAAATTAAGACGACGCCCTGATAAGGACAACCAGCGCCAGAAACCAGCAGAGGGCCGGGCAGCTGCAGGCTCATTACCAAAAGACAGTCAAGGAACGCTTATCAGCTGGAGCAATTAACCACTTCCCCAGAGCATTCAAGCAATTGATGGACGGCCAGGAGATGCTGACAATGATTAATCAGGCAGTGCAGGACTGCTTTGGATGCTTAGAATCAATAAGCCAGATAAGAACTGCTACACGTGGTAAAATGGGAAGGAGACCCGGGAGAAGCAACCAAGAAAGCCATTTCAGAAGTGGATGAAGGACAGAGCGATCAAAAAAGGTAATTACCTTTGCTTTCAGCATTTATTCCATCTTGACAGGGGGAAACTAGCAAAAATTATTTTGGATGACGTAGAGTGTTTGTCCTGGGATATATCATCCAGTGAAATTTACTCAGTATTTAAAGCCAGATGGGAAACACCTGGTACTTTTGCTGGCATCAGGGACTTTGAAATTAATGGGAAGGCAGACAACAGCACCTTCAGAGGCTTAATCATGGCCAAAGAAATTGAAAGAAATGTGCAGGAAATGAGCAAGGGCTCGACTCCAGGTCCAGATAGGGTCACTCTTGGGGACATCAAAAAGATGGATCTCAGGTATTCCCGGACGGCTGAGCTCGTCAACTTATGGTTAACATCTGGGGAGATCCTAGACATGGTGAGGGGGTGCAGAACTGTTTTGATTCCCAAATCTCCAAAACCGGAACTTTTAAAGGACATTAATAACTGGAGGCCTATCACAATCAATTCCATGTTGTTGAGACTGTTCTCCAGGATTGTAAAAGCAAGGCCGAGCAAAGCGTGCCCCCTCAACCCAAGGCAAAGAGGCTTTATTAGAGCAGCAGGATGCTCTGAAAACCTGAAACTCCTGCAAACTATACTTCAGACTGCCTAAAGTGAACACAGACCACTGGGTGCTGTATTTGTGGACATGGCCAAGGCTTTTGACACCATAAGCCACCATCACATCATACATGCTTTGCAGCTGAGGGGAGTGGATCCCCACATCATTGGCCTGATGAACAATATGTACAAAGACATCAATATGTATGTCACCACAAAAATGAACACACACACAGACAAAATCCAGATCCGGGTTGGAGTAAAGCAGGGTGACCCGCTGTCACCCCTTTTATTTAACCTGGCAATGGACCCCCTGTTGTGCAAGCTGGAAGAGAGTGGTAAAGGATTCCACCGAGGACAGAGTAGTATAACAGCAGTGGCATTCGCCGACGATCTGGTCTTGTTGAGCGACTCCTGGGAAAACATGAAAACAAATATCAAGATATTAGAGACCTTCTGCGATTTCACCAGTCTCAAAACACAAGGGAAAAAGTGCCACGGCTTCTACATCAAGCCCACGAAAGACTCTTACACCTTCAATAACTGCGCTGCATGGACCATCAACAGCGCACCCCTGAACATGATCAACCCCAGGGAATATAAGAAATACCTTGGCCTACACTTTGACCCCTGGACTGGGATAGCAAAAGCCAACCTCCCCACAAAACTAGAATTCTGGCTTGAATGAATTGATCAAGCTCCACTTAAACCTCTGCAAATACTTGATATCCTCAAAACATACACCATCCCTCGACTGACCTACCTGGCTGACCATTCACAAATGAAACAGGGGCCCTTGAAGCCCTTGACCAGAAGATCCGAACAGCGGTCAAGGACTGGCTGCAACTACGTCCGTGCACCTGCAGTGCCATCTTGTACTCGAGCACAAAGGACGGCGGTTTGGGCGTCACCAAGTTGGCGGGACTGATCCCCAGTGTACAGGCCCGGAGACTGCACTGGATTGCACAGTCTTCGGATGAAACAATGAAGGAGTTCCTAGAGAAAGATCAAATGGAACAACTGTATAAGAAATTGTGGATTCAAGCTGGAGGGGAAAGCGAGAAGATACCCTCAATTTGGGAAGCACTACCGGCGAATGAACCACCCAACAGTGCAGACACAACCTCGGAGTGGGAAGCACCGTCTCTTAAAACTAAATTTCCTAAACCTTGTGATTGGCGGAGAAAAGAATTCAAGAAATGGACCAAATTAGTATCCTAAGGCCGTGGAGTTAAAAGCTTTGAAGGTGATAAAATTAGTAGTGATTGGCTCCAATACTATAGATGCATTCCTCATAGGAAACTCCTCACTACACTACAACTTAGGGCCAACTTCTACCCCACAAGAGAATTTCTCTCCTGGGGTAGAGAGGAAAATTACATCAAGGCCTGTAGGCACTGTGATGCGGACAACGAAACCTGCGCCCTAATCCTCGGCTACTGCCCAGTGATTCAGGACGCTCGAATCAAGAGGCACAATCATATCTGTGAAAGGCTTATTGAGGAGGCGAAGAAGAGGGACTGGGTAGTGTTCAAAGAACCACCCATAAGGGAAACCATCAAGAAGCTGTACAAACCAGATCTGATATCTGTTAAGGACGGACGTGCATTCATCGTGAAAGTGACAGTACAATACGAAGCCTCCAAAACATCTCTGGAAGAAGTGGCTGCAGAGAAAGTAAACAAGTGCAAACATTTGAAAACCAAGGTGCAAAGCCTCACCAACGCAAAGGATGTTGTTTCTATGGGCTTTCCCCTTGGAGCGCGGGGGAAATGGTACAAGGGAAACTTTCAACTTTTGAGTACACTTGGCCTCTCCAAATCGAGGCAAACGATGGTTGCAAAGACTTTATCCACAGAAGCACTCCTATCATCTGTGGAGATTGTACATATGTTCACCAGTAGGGCCAGAAGATTACATGATTCAGGGTAGTGAATTTTTGCATATTTTGTACTTTGTAATGTTTTGTAGATTTTGATTGCTGTTTTAATATGTTGATTTTTGTATGCAATTTTTTTTTTTGTATCACTTTTGCATTTTAATAAACTAGAGAGTAGCTAGGTTCGTAAGGAAGCCACAAGCCAGTTAGGTAGCTCATAGTGAGTAGGGACAAAGACTTTAATTCATAACGCATCAATTACCACCCGATTCAGACCAATTTACTGTATTTGAAACAATTTACCGGATTTGTCCAAGGTGGACGGGCCACCTTTATTTAACCCGGAAAAGGAACATATATTATTTATATGTGTTTGAAAAATAGCCAAATGCCTCGTCATCTAATTAGTGACGTGCATGAATGGATGCACGGATTCCCACTGTCCCTACGTACTATCCAGTGAAACCACAGCAAAGGGAACGGGCTTGGCAGGATCAGCGGAGAAAGAAGACCCTGTTGAGCTTGACTCCAGTCTGGCACTGTGAAGAGACATGAGAGGTGTAGAATAAGTGGGAGGCCGGGCATGCGCTCGGCAGTGCGGGGTGACCCGCCCACTGGCGTCCCGGCCGTTGGTGAAATACCACTACTCTGATTGTTTTTTCACTTACCCGGTGAGGCAGGGGGGCAAACCCTGATGGGGGCTCTCGCTTCTGGCGCCCACCCCCAGGGTGGCTAATGGCCACTCTATTGGATAGTGAACCCCCATCTCCCAGTCGCTCTATAGACTGATCTGCCTGCAGGCACAGGAATGAGGCTGAGCACTCAGACATCTCTTAGTGGGCAGCAGAGGGCACAGCCGCACAGCAGCCAGTCCTTTCAGGAGTCTTGGCAGCCACGGCAGGGCACGGAGGGGCTGCAGGGTGCTCATTTAACACAGCCAGGCTGCTCCGGGCACCTCCACCACTGACTCCAGGGATGGCACACTCAGCTGACGGCGCCCTCCCACCGGGGGCAGCAGCACGGCCCCGGGTGACCAGGGGACATCCTGCTGGGAAAACACCTCTGCCAAGGGTGGCAGCACAGTCCTGAGGGCAGCAGGGCACTCCCTGGGCAGGTCACTCTCACCTGGGGAGGCTCCACAGCTCTGCCTGGTGGCCTCCTGGTGGACTGTGCCTTCTGCACTCATCCTCTTCCCTTGCTCATCCAGCACAGCGTCTGCTCTCCCTGCTGCCTTCCCCAGTGCCCTGCTTTCTCCGTTAGCCTTGGTGGAGAGCCAGTGAATGCCCCATCCTTGGAAATATTCCAGCTCGGATGGGCTCTGAGCAACATAATGGAGTGAAAGATGCCTCTGCCCCCACCCCACAGGAGGCCCTGTGGTGTCAGCTACTGGAGTGGTCAGTGTCTCTTGTAGGATGCAATTCCCCCAGAGAGCAGAGAGAACACAAACACCACAGCTGGCAGGAACACCCTCCATGGAGATAGGAATATTCTGGATCAACAGGCTCAGGCTGCTGACTTTTGCCCCCTTGTAGATGGACACAAGTGTCTGAAGTTACTGAGAGCCAGGAGGCCCCACAGTGTCTCTGAGTCCCCTTGGTTCCCTGAGATCACACAGTGTCCCAGTGTCCCTTTGGTTCCATGAGGCCCCACAATGTCACAAGAATCCCGGGACACAACAAGGTTCTGGGGGATCCCAATGGATCGTTGGTTCCAACTGGCCTCACTGAGTCACAAGGGCCTCTGGACTCCTTGAGACTCCACAGTGCTACCATGTCCCTTTGGTTCCACAAGCGACAGCTTCACAATGGTTCCTGAGCATCTTTAGGCACCAGTGTCTCAGAGCATCCCCTCAGTTCCATGAACTCCACAGTGCCACAATGTCCCCTTTGTTCCATTTAGTTCTGCAGTGTCACAAGGATTCCTGGAAAGAATGAGGCCCTGAGGTATCACAATGGATGGTTCCATGAAGTCCCAGAGTTTCACAGTCTCCTCTTGCTTCCATGGATTCTACAAGACCCTGGAGTGTCACAGGGCCCCTACAGTCCCATGAGTCTTCACAGTGTGACAATGTCCCCAGGAGACACTGCAGTGTGACAATGTCCCCAGGAGGCAGTGCAGTGTCACAGAGGAGCAGCACTGGAGTGGGCACAGCACCAGGGGAGGTTTGGCAGTGTTTCCATGTCTGTGACACCACAGTGGTGGCAACACCAACGTTCCCATCTCTAAGATAACACAGATGTTCAAGACCGAGCATTCCCCTGTCAGTGACACCCCAGTGGTGGCAACCTCAAAGTTCCCCTGTCTGTGACATGACAGAAGTGGCAATACCAATGTGCCCCTGTCTATGACACCAAAGCAATTGCAAGCCCAGTGTTCCCCTCTCTGTGACACCACAGAGGTGGCACCCGCAGCGTTCTCCTCTTTATGACAGCACCACAGTGGCAACTCCAACATTGCCCTCTCAGTGACACTGCAGGGGTGGCAGCCCCAAATGCTCCCCTGTGACACCACAGCAGTGACTCCCCCAACATTCCCCTCTCTGTGATACCACTGAGTTGGCAGTTCCAGCATTGACTTCTGTAGGACACCACAGGGGCAGCAGCCCCAAGATTACCCTGTCTTTGAGCCCACAAGGATGGCAGCCCCAACATTCCTCTCTCTATGATACCACAACAGTGGGAGCCCCAGAATTCCCCTGTCTGTGGAACCCTAGCAGTGTCAGCCCCAACATTTCCCTCTCTGTGACATCATAGTTGTGGCAGCCCCAAGTCCCCCTCTCTGTGACCCCAGAGCAGTGGAAGGCCCAGAGTTCCCTGTCTGGTGACCCTGCAGCTTTGGCAGCCCCAACATTCTCCTCTCTATGACTCCACAGCAGAGGCAGCCCCCAGCCCCCAGCATTCTCATGTGTATGACACCATTGTGGTGGCAGCCACAACGTTCCTCTCTCTGTGACACCTCAGTTGTGGCAGCCTCAGTTGTCCCTTCTATGACACTACAGCAGCAGCCACGCCAACATTCCCCTCTCCATGACACCTGAGTTGTGGCAGCCCCAGTGTTCCCCTCTCTGTGACACCACAGCTGTGGCAGTCCCGTTGTCCCAGTTTCTGTGACACCACAGCGGTTGCTGCCCGAACGTTCCCCTCTCTGTGACACTGCAGCTGTGGCAGCAGAACTAAAACAGAAGCAGCAGCCGTGGAAGAACAGGGGAGCAGGGGAGGAGCAGAGAAGGAGCAGTGGAACAGTGGTAGATGAGCAGTGTTGGAGCAGCAGTGGAGCAGTGGTGGAGGAGCTGAGGAACCGTGCTGAAACTGCACCACACAGCTTTTGAACAGCAGTGGAGTGAGCATGGAAAAGGCGGAACAGTGGTGGCACAGGAACTACAGCCATGAAACTGTGGTGGCACAGGAGCTACAGCCATGGAACAGTGGTGGCACAGGAACTGCAGCCATTGAACAGTGGTGGCATAGGAACTGCAGCCATGGAACAGTGGTGGCACAGGAGCTACAGCCATGGAACAGTGGTGACACAGCCCCACAGCTGTGGAGCGGTGCCTGAGATGCCAAAGCTGTGGGACACAGAGCGGCTCCCAGCGCTGTGTCCTGCAGGAGCCGGTCCCGCACACATCAGAGCGATGCCCCTCAGGCTGAGCCAGAGCTGGGGACACAGGCAGGAATTGCTGCTGGGCTGTGGAAGGCGTGGATCGAGTGCAATTAATGGTGACCTGGGCATTTGATCCTGCTCATTGTGGCTGCTTTTGTGCAGTCGGGGCCTTTCCAGTTCATCTGAAGTCATGAGTCATGAACTCAGGAGAAACTTGGGACATAAGGAATCAAAGTGCCTTCTGTCCTGCTGTCTTGGTTTGAAAGACAGGTGCCTGCTAAGGAAGGCAGGAGCCTCCCATGAAATGGAGAATGTGAACCCTCCCCCTCTGAATTGCTATAATTTTAAATTAAGGGGCTCTCAGGCAAAAAATAAAAAGTATAGGAGCCAGAAATAACAGTTATTTAATAGGGAAGAAAATAAAAGGATAAAATCAACAATGCAGTACAATCAAACAACACTGACAGAGTCAGAACACAACCTGAAACCCTGTTGGTCAGCCTGTTGGTAGCAATCCAATTGGAAATGTGGCTGCAGTCCTCCTGGAGTGGCAGGTGTGGTTCTGTTGGTGCAGGGGCTCCCGTAGAAAAAGGTGTAGTCTTTCTCTGAGGATCCAGTGGAGGAACAAGCAGCTGCTATTCCACTGGGAAATCCAGTGGAGAAGTTGTGCTGCTATTCCAGAATCTCCAGATTCTATCCAGTTAGGAATGCTTGGCTCTTCCCTCTGGGCGGAGAATCTCCCAATGGGATGCTGTAATTCTTATCAGCCATGCAGTGACATTCAATAGGCTGTTATCAGCAGATGCCTTCACCCCTGGAGGGAGGAGTGGTTGTGGAAGAGATAAGGAAAACTGCCATACAGATGGCAAATAAAATCCATTTTGCCTTGCAATCTGGGACACCTGCAGAGGAAGACATCTTGGTAGAAGTTGAATGATTTCTGATTTGGGAACCAAAGTGGGTCAATTATTGGCCTGTGGTTTGTTCTCATCCAGAAAGATGTTCCAAAGTACTGCAATTTGGAAATAAAACCAGGAACGTGCTTCTTCATCTGGATATTGCATATGGACTATAGAGCTATTTGTGGTCAATATGATAAGAAAACAACTGGAAATCTTTTCTTGATTTCACTCTTTCTTCCAGTCTCTGGGATTAGGCCTCCAACACTCCCTGCGGGTCTTCTTTCCATAATCTGCTCCTCCGGAGTTGGGATGTGACAAATCAGCAGTGGGAAGAGGGAGGACAATGGACCATTACAACTGCAAACTCTGGTTTTGGTAGTCTTTGGATTTCCAGTGCTTAGAAACTGTCATGTTTTCAACTGTCTGAACAAATCCCACATTTGTCACTTTTTCCATGGCAGAAAACCTTCCTTTGGCCTTATTTAGGAACCGACCCTGGGAAACACCTCAGTGCAGATGCTTTTTTGTTGGTTTTGCTAAGAGATGACAAGAAAATGAGCACACAGGGCACGGATGAGAGAAAGGGAAGAAACAGTTCCTTTCTTTTCTCTTCCTTGTGGAAACTCTCCTCTAGAGGTTGTGCTCCAGCCAGAGACTTCCCGGGCCAAGGGCTGAGGGAAGCAATTCAGCTGAGGCAGTTGAGGCATCTCCTCCCTGGTCTGTAGCCCTAGGGCTGAGAGGGGACACGGGTGCTCCCCTTGCAGCCCTTGCAGCCCCTGGAATGGGGGAATTCCTCCTGCCTCTGCCAGGTGCTCCTGGTCCTGGCGTTAGCCCTGGCCTGGCTGCTCCTGCTCTGAGCTCCCTGCCATGGTCATTGCTGGTGCTGGAGGGCAGGAGGGAGGGATTCAGTGCAAACCTTGGAGGTGCCAGTGGGCTCAGAGATGGCTGGAGGTGACAGTGACAGAGTGACGGGAGGTACAGATGGACACAGGGACAAGACAACACCCCAAAGAAAACCTCTTGGAAACTTGGGGGACTTTGAGTGTAAAATACACACGAACACAGACACATAGACACAGAATACTGCAAAGCATTTCCCAGCTGTCTTAGGTTGGACAGTGGGGGTGTATTCTATTCCTATCTGATGGGGCAGTTATCTTATGTTAATTGGGCAGTTTTCTTTATCTCTTTCACAACCCATCCTCCCTCCCAGGAGATATCTTTTGTTAATGGGCCATTGAGTGCCACTGCATGACTGATAAAATTCCATCATCCCACTGTAAGAAGCTCTGCCCAGAGGGAGGAGCCAAGCATTCCTACCTGGATATAATCAGAGGGCTGGAAGACCAGAGTCAGCCTTTTCCACTGGATTGCCAGAGGAAGACCAGGCCAAACACCACCACCACTGGATCTTCAGAGGAAAACCCCACTGTTCTACAGGATCCCTGCCACTGCCACTGTGACCCACAGGGTGTCAGGTCATATTCTGAATCTGTCAGTGTTTTTTCTTTGAACTATTGTGTTTATATTTTAATTTTCCTGCTAAATAGCTGTTATGCCTATTCCCATATCTGTTTCCTTAGAGCCCCATAATTTCAAAATTATAACAGTTCGGAAGGAGGTTGTTTACATTTTCCATTTGAAGGGAGGCTCTTGCCTTCCTTAGCAGACACCTGTCTATTCAAACCGAGACAATGCCCCAGGACACCCAGGCGGGTGAGGAGGAAGTCAGTGCCCCTTTTCCCCTTTCTCCTGCTCCATCTCCCAGCCCAGCACAGCCCCCAGCTGCAGGACAACCTCACTGCCGATGCCGTCCTGCCGGGGAAGCACTGGGGAGACCTCCTTCCCCTTCCCTCTGTCACAGAGGCAAATCTCATCCTCTCTTTGTCCTTCCTGCCCCAGACAAGGAGCTGAGGATGGAAACCAGGGTGGACAAATCCCCACAGCAGAACCTCGTGGAAGAGGCTGTTTTGCTCAGCTCCATGGCACAAGAATCCAATGGAGAGGAAAAGCCCTGGAGATCCCACAGGAAGAGGGGCTGCAAACCCAGCCCAGTGTGCTCTGAGGAGGAAAGACCCACCCTGGGCCAGGAAGGTGGATGGAACTTCAGCCAGAGCTCGGAGCTGGTGGTGCGTGAGCAGCTTCACAATGGGGAGAATCCCTACAAGTGCTTGGAGTGTGGGAAGAGCTTCAGGCAGAGCAGCACCCTGATCCGCCACCAGGTGATCCACACCGGGCAATGGCCCTACAAGTGTGAGGAATGTGGGAAGGGCTTCAGCTGCAGCTCAGAACTCATCAGGAACCAACGCATCCACACTGGGGAGAGGCCCTACGAGTGTTCCCATTGTGGGAAGAGGTTTCGGATCAGCTCCCATCTCCTCCTGCATGAGTGGATTCACACTGAGGAGAGGCCCTTCCACTTCCCTGAGTGCAGGGAGGGATTCCAACGCAACTCCCACCTCAGCGTCCACCAGCGCACCCACACCGGGGAGAGGCCCTACAAGTGTCCCCAATGTGGGAAGAGCTCCTCAAACAGCTCTACCTTGTCCTGACACCAACGGAGGCACCGGTAAGGGAAGCCCTGTGCGTGCTCCAACTGCAGGAGGAGCTTTGTGGGCTGGCGCAGCTTCATCCCCCATGGGAGGACCCACATTGGTCAGAACACTGGTGACCCACATTCCCAGTGATCCATGTTGGGACAACACCTGACTGGTTATCCTTTTGGCCCTAATTTTCTTCTGATTTGTCTTTATCACCTAAAAACACCTGAAATAGGACTAAAATGAAAGTAATTGATCAAGGATGTCTGAAGTCCCACCATTTAACAGGTACTTGAGGTGGAATTTATGGTTTGAGAACATTTGTTCTGTAGGATTTGTGGGTTCTTGGGGGATTTCAGCAAGTGTTCTGAGACAGAGTAAAGATCCATTCTGAATTAGGTGAAGTGTCTAAGAAAGGTGAAAAGTCTGTGAGGCCAAAGCTGAAGGAAAAGCTCGCATGCCGAGACAGCAAGGAGACAGCAAGGAGACAGAGAAAGAAAAACAGAAAGACCACAAGGTCGATTTGCCCCCGACTTAGAAATTCCTTTGATAAAGAAGAACTGGTGCTAAATGTCACGCAGAATGAATATGTATGAACTTATTGTGAAACTGTATGCATATGCATTTGGAAGGGGGATAAAAGAAGACCCGAGGTCTTCAGAGGTACGCATGCCTTTTTGGGGGACTTGTGTCCGGCACACGTCGTAATAAAAGCATACCGGGCTTTACAACTTTTACAAAGTTGTGAGGTTTCTTCTTTTCTCCACAAAACAGTTCTCCATATCTTTGCACTACAGAATTCCAGATAGATTGGTCTGTCACCTCAAAATGATTCAACCCCATTGAAAACACCTCAATTTTACCCCAAAATTGACCAATCCATGTCAAAATGCCTTATTCCCATCTAGGAAAAATTCAGTCCCATGACAAATCTACTGGATTCCACAGTGTCCAGGGTGAGAGGGGGTTGGAAGGAGATTGGGAGAAGTGGCATCCAAATTTGAGGGTGTGGGATTGGAATTGTGTGGGGCTGGGTGTGTGGCCTGTATTTTGATAGTAAATAAAACTTCCAGAATGACTGATTTCTGTCCCATTCATTTTTTGTCAGTTCCAGTTTGTTTTTCAGAGTGCCACCTCCGCAGCTGTTTGTGTTTGTGCCCTTCTTTCTCTCCTGCCTTTCTTTGCCTGCTCTGTTTCTCTCTCAGTGTCTCTCTTGACCCAGGGCAGCTCCCACCAAAGACCCTGCCCTGATATATTTCCCACTCCCGGAGCTACAACAACCAGAGGTGAAGCTATGAAGGCTGGCAGTGAAATGTCACTGTAAGATCGTGCTCCACTTGGCCTTTGGCTCCTTCTTAAGAACTTTGCCTTCCAGGGCAGGAACATCTTTTCCTGCCTGGGAACTGGAATTCCAGCCCCTGGCAGTGTGTGCCATGGATCCCAGAGGGGCATTCCCGAGGCTCCCAGGGTGCTGCTCCTGCTGTGCCTCCCAAGGAGCTCTGCAGGACTGTAGAAGTCCATCCGAAAATCCTTCATTTTTTGCCTCACAATTGTCATGAGAAAAAGACCACTGAAGCGTTAAAAACTGTTGAGCCAGTTGGGAAAGAAAGTCTTATGCTTATTTCGTGTGTTCACACGTGGTGTTTGCAGAACATGCCATGCTGTACTCAAAGGGGGCATGCTGCCCTTTTTTGAACAATGGAACTGGACTTTCTTCCAATCTCCTGACTTGGCTGGACTGAGCTCTGGGGTGGCTCCCCCCCTCCATGAGAAGACCCCTCTTGCCTGTCTTCAACCACCGTGACGGACCAACAGAGATGCGAATCCCCTCATCAAGGAACCAAGAACCCCTCTGGCGCCCTACTGGCACCCCCATGGCCCCGCCCCCGGCAACCTCCTTCCAGAGACTGGGACTATACCCCCTCCCAACTCAGGGAGGGGGGAAAACCTGCCCAGAGTAAAACATACCTGTGAGCATTCGGCCATGAAAACAATGGAACAGTCTCACCCCCTCCTCCTGGTCCTATTCTTCTCCCCTCCATGGAAACCTAATTTTGGCCACCCTTCCTCCAACCAAGAACAGTATATCTTGGGGTTCAGTTTGACTGCCTCTCTGAGATCTCCCCAAGACGTGTATCAGCAAGTTTTGGCGGCGGGACCCCGAAGACATCACATTTTGGTAGCTATACCCCATTCCCTAACCTTCTTTCCTCTCTTTTTCCCTTGTCCTACCCTTCTCTTCCCCGGATCCCCTAACCAAACGCATATTTAGCTGTGGTTATTGTCAATAAAATTGCATCTTGTTGATTTGTTACTGCAAAACCCCTGTTCCTTTGTTGGTTATTTTTGCACCCAAAAATCATTCGTCACCCATTCATTTCGGGGGAATAAATCCCCTGGAAAGGGGTGATCCCTTAGCAATTGCCACTGCCCCTGACCAAATCCTAGAAAGTGTACAAAAGACTGCATGTTTGCAAATGATTCATGAGAAAAAATTAATTCCTGGTTTTGAATCCCCAATGCAATTGCCTGTGAAGCCTGAAATTCTGACCCCTTTAATTCGTGGGCTTCCAGAAACATTGAAATCAACAGCATTCACTATTCAAAAAACAGTTATGGCTCTAAGCCCAATAGATAGATTAGAAAGACTTCTTAACAACTCCACTCATCAGTCTGAGTCCACTGACACTGCACCTTCGCCCTATACACCAACACAGACCCCCACAACACCATCTGACACATCTAGCAGCAGCCGCAAGACTTGGACATGGGGTGAGGTAGCAGTTGATTTAATAAACTATTGTAGACAGTATGGGCCTGTAAAAACCCTGGAAGAAAAATCAGAAAAAACAAAAGGTGTCCGGTTTATGGGAACCCCTAACACTGAAAACACAGAACCAGGAAAACAGATTTCCAACAGACAATACTGGTGGATGCTGGGAATAAAGAAAGGGGTTCCCCGGGACATAATGGATGGTTTACCACTTGAAAAATTGCAGAAAATCATAACTAACTGGAATTTCAGAAGAACAAATACCCAGCCAAGTGCCCCGATCCCCCTCCCTCACCAGAAACTAACAAATACTCCTACCAATACACAGTTCAGTACACACAGTACATCACAGTCTTTCACACAGAACACAGGCAATGAGCCAAAGTTAACCCTTCCCCAATTTCTCCCTCGGAACCTGGGCAGTGAGGCTGCGTCTCAGCCTCTCCCTCAGAACACAGCCAGTGAGCCAAGATTAACTCTTTCTCAGCTTCTTTCACAGAACTTGGACAGTGAAACCCTGGCTGCGTGTCTCCTGAAAAGCACCAGCAGTGAGCCAGAAGTAACTCTTTCGCAACTTCTTTCACAGAGCCTAAGCAACATAACTGCCCACCCGCCCGTGCCCCAAAACACAAACAGTGAATCTTCACCAACAGAGCTTTCGAGAAACTAGTATCTCCACCGCTTACAGGTGAGCGAAGGGGTGGAAGTTGGGTTTACTTACGAATGCTCACAAAAAATAAATCAGGAGACATGTTAATTACAGCAATCACGGGCCCTAAAAAAGTTCTGGTAGCCTACATTGTTGATACGGGAGCCCAGATTTCTGCACTAAGACATAGAGATGCGCAGAAGTGTGGAGTTGTTCCAACAAAAAGGCAATGCTGCATTCTTAATGCTTTAGGAACCATAGAACCCATGAATGTTGCTTTAGTCAAAGTAACACTCCCTGGAGAAGAAAATCAATTGGTTGTCAAAATGGTAATTGGGGACATACCAAATAATCTGCTAGAGATGGATGTCCTCTCAGGAAGGCAGTGGGAAGACACCGAGGGTTTCCTGTGGTCTTTTGGCACTCCGCCACTTAACATTAAACTGCTTCAGACCGCACCCGCACTGCCTTACAGTAAAACAATCAATGTGAAACAGTATCTCTTGCCTTCTGGAGCTAGAGAAGGCATCAAACCAGTTATTCAGGAATTGCGTGATCAAGGAATAATTATTAACACACGCTCCCCATACAATTCACCCGTGTGGCCAGTCCAAAAGCCTAACGGGAAGTGGAGGCTTACGGTCGACTACTGTAGGCTGAATGCCAACACTGACCCTCTGACTGCAGCAGTGCCAAATTTAGCTGAACTGATAACATCAATACAAGAAAAGGCTCACACAATCATGGCAACCATAGATGTCAAAGACATGTTCTTCATGATACCTATACAGCCAGAGGACATGGATCGCTTTGCATTCACATGGGAGGGACAGCAGTACACATTCACTAGACTCCCTCAGGGATACAAACACTCTCCAACACTAGCACACCATGCTTTAGCTAAGGATTAGAAAAAATACCTAAACCTGACACTGTAGCTGTGTACCAATACATTGATGACATTTTGGTGGGAGGAGAGGAAATTAAAGAGGTGGGGGATCTCCAGCAGAATATAATCTCTCATCTGGAGAGCCTTGATTTAAAGATTCCCTCAGAGAAAATTCAAAAGCCTTCTCAGGAAGTAAAATTCCTGGGAATTTGGTGGCGATCTGGCAGCACATGCATCCCACCTGACACTTTAACTTCTCTAGAGCAGATGAAAATGCCTGAAAACAAAAAAGACCTCCAGCAAGCCTTAGGACTGTTAGTATTCTGGAGGAAACACATCCCAGATTTCTCAATCATTGCTAGGCCCCTTTACAATTTACTGAGAAAAGGAGTCAAATGGGATTGGACTCCTTCTCAGCAGGAAGCACTGCAATTACTGATTTTTGAAGCCACTGCACATCAGGCATTGGGGCCCATTCACCCTAAAGACCCTTTCCAAGTGGAATGGGGATTTGCCTCCTCAGGGCTATCAATACACATCTGGCAGCGAGGTCCTGAGGGTCCAACAAGGCCTGTCAGCTTCTTTTCCCGTGGTTTTAAAGATGCTGAGAAGAGATACACTACCTGGGAAAAGGGATTGTTTGTTGTTAGCTCAGCTCTCATTGAAGTGGAGAAAATCACAAGGCAGCAAGCTATCATCTTGAGAGGTCCCTTCAAGGTAATTAAAGCTGGTACAAATGGGACCCCTCCACCTGACGGCATAGCCCAAAAGTCGTCAATCAGGAAATGGGATGCTCAAATAGAGTATTACTGCAATAGCTTTTCTGTCACAGAAGGTGCTGCAAAATTCTTGGCAATACAAGACACTGAGAGCCTGGATAGTAGCCAAGACAAACCTGCTTCTGTAATAAAAATAGCACCACCATTCTCACCTGAAATAGCAGCAAACTGTTGGTTTACAGATGCTTCCTCAAAGCAGGAAGGAAAAATTTGGAAATATAAGGTGGCTGCCTTACATATTTCATCTGGTGAAAAGATTATCACAGAAGGGGACGGCAGCACTCAGGTAGGAGAACTCATAGCCCTCTGGAGTGTTTTCCAGCGTGAGGCACAAAACACTTCTCCTGTTTACATCTATGCTGATTCATATGTGGTATACAAAGGCTGAACTGAGTGGCTCCCTTTCTGGCAACAGAATGGCTGGGAAGTTAACAGAATCCCAGTGTGGCAGAAAGATAAGTGGAAAGAAATCCTAGAAATCACCAGTAAAGGAAACTTTCTGGTTGGTTGGGTAGCTTCTCACCAAACTGATGGGAATCAAGCAGGTGAATGGAACAACAGAGTTGATGAACTAGCAAGGCTTAGCCCCCTGAAAAAAGAAACTATTTCAGAGGATTGGAATCAACTGTTAGAATGGTTACACGTAAAAAGGCAGCACACAGGGGCCAAAGATCTGTATCAGGAAGCACACGCCCGCGGCTGGCCAGTCACCAGGGAAATGTGTAAAACATGCATATCGGCCTGCGAACAGTGCCGCAAGCGACTGGAAAGGCATCCTTTAGAGGATGATCCTCTGCATTTGAGGAAAGGTAAAGGCTTGTGGGATGCGTGGCAGGTAGATTATATTGGTCCTTTTAAGAAATCAGGAGGTAAACATTTTGTGTTAGTAGGAGTGGAAATTGTATCTGGGTTGGTACGAGCTGATGCTTTTAAAAGGGCCACAGGTGAAAATACAGTTAAAGCTTTGCAGGGATGGTTTGGAACTTTTCCAAAGCCACAAGAAATTCAGTCTGACAACGGGTCTCACTTTACTGCCAAGGTGGTTCAGGATTGGGCCAGAGCCGAAGGCATAAAGTGGACCTTTCATACTCCTTACTACCCTCAGGCTAACGGAATCGTGGAAAGGACAAATGGCCTTTTAAAGTGGTTCCTTAAGCCCCAGAAAGCAAGCTGGGACTGTTGGCTGTGGGAGGCTGTTAAAGGGCTAAATAGCAGGTGGGGAGTGAACGGCTGCCCCAAAGTCACTGCTTTTTACCCCACACCTCCAAGCATCATCCCTTCACTGGAAGGTCCCGACGATGCAAACAATCCATCACATTACCCTGGACAACCTGTCTTAGTGGACCTCCCCACGGTGGGCGAGGTACCACTTGTGCTGAAAACCCCTCTGAATAAATATGCATGGGTAGCCTCTGACGCTCTTGGAAAAGAGCACCGCATACACACACGCTGGATAATCCCCTCATTTTAAACTCCTTTCTGCCTGTCAGTGGCCGGATTTTTTGTTGTTCTTGCTTTTACAGGTGAACCCCGAGGGACATGAGAATCGTCTGAAAACATGATAACCTTGCTAATACTTTTCTGCATTTTACCGCAATTTCATGGACAACCCCCTGGTGAGCAGCTGTGGCCTGAAGCCATCGTTCAGCACACCAGTGTCCTTGGAACCTATCCCAAGGGCCGTTACCCGAGCCTGGCAACCCTAGTGCAGCATGACTCCAAGGTGTACCACCCGAATGAGTGGAGGTGGGATCAGAATGAGTTGATGAGAACCCTGACGGGAACGGTTGGTGAGTCAATTACGGTAACATGCAGAAAGGTGGAAGGAACCCTCCATGAAAAGGCCACCTCCATCATAGTTGCTGGAAATTTTATGGAAGCAGGTGGAAGGAATCATCTGGACATCCCCTCAGCAAAATTGTGTCCCACAAAGAAATGGGGGTGTTCCAAAAAAGAAAGTCCCCTTACTTTGTGTTGCCACCAGGAACATGTTGGTAGTTATGTTTCTAGTACCAAAACCACCAATGTTGCAATTACAAAAGATTGTAATGATGAATCACTTGATTGCTGGTACAGTTTTGCTTTGATCAAACCCACTTATGTGACATGTCGTTGGGAGAATGGCACAGCTAATCCATTAGGACTAAGAGGCTTGGTTTACACATTCAAGATAAACACTGTACCAAAACCCACACCGAGTGCTGTAATTACACTCTCTCAGACCCAAAGTGTGAACCTTTTTTCTAACGTCACACCCCAATTGGCAGAGGTAGCAGGGAACTCCTTCGAGTGGCCCTGGTCTTAAGCCTTCCTGCAATGTACCGGATCTATGGGAGATGTCACGGGTCTAACTTGCTAACAGTAGTCACACATGAGGATAAGTTGTACACCAGACAAGAATGGGAGAAACACAAAACCTGGCAGCTTCAAGGAGTAGTAGGTGAACTAATTAGTGTTGGGTGTCGAATGGTTAATGGGTCTAATTACAGCAAAGCAATGTCAATCAGTGCTTCCACAGATCGGGAAAACGAACAGAAGCAAATCTGTACGCACCCAAGCGTAAGAGGATTGCTGGCACAGCTTCACATTAACCGACACTACAGAGGTAATTTGTCTCTGGGCCAAGGATACTCAAGGCCTTTCTTTTAAATTTGTAATAAATGCTGAAACTACTGTTACCACTGTTACCACTGTTACCACTTCACCCATACCACCAGTCATACTCATCCCAATAATTTTTGAGATTGGGCCTTATGTGATCAGGAAAACTGGCCAACAACAAATATTGTTCAATCCGGCATGGTCTCTCAAACAGGCAAAATTGCTAATGCAGAACAATGTTTCAGATATTCAGCCAGCCTGTTCTCTGTTCCTGCAAACCTCTTTTGAAGGCTGGACCACTTGACTTCGGAAATGAAGCTCCTTTAAAACTAGAACACCAAGGGATGTGACCGGTGTTGTGGGTACAGGATTGGGAATTCTGAATAGCATGTATTCTGAAGTACTAATGAACAAATTGGCTACTACAACTAGAGACCTGACCAGATTGCAGCAACCACTGAGGTCATCTCTGTCAGCCTTAGGGATGCACCAGTGGCTGCTGTCAAACATTTTGCCAAATTGGGAAAGAGTGAATGTGAATGATCACAAATTGGTAATTGATGCACTTAGTGCCACACAGAACAATGTTTCCTTAGCCCTCAGCTGTATCCAGGCACAATTGTGGATGCAATCGGTCTCTGCTGCAATTATAAGAGAGGGTGAGGAAGGCACCTTCCCCACAGAAATTCGGAAGATAATCTGGGACAGTGCCACTGAATTTGAAAGAGAATTCCAATCCTGGTGGAACCTGGTGAACTTTACCTATAACCCCATTTCAAACACAGCCACTGCTTTTGTCTTAACCATACGCAATGCCTCTGTACATTTGGTCTTCCCTGTTATTGTATTAGGATTAAACCATGACGGAGCTGTTCTCTATCCTACTGAACATAGGGGATGGGCCCATCAGGTCGATGACAAATGGCAAACTGTTAATCTGGAAACTTGTATTGTCCGAGAACAGCAAGGGTTTATCTGCGAAAGCAATGCAATTGTAGCTCAGGATATCTGTTTGGACACAGAGCAAAACATCTGTCATTTTGAGATTCGTCCACATGAGGATACCCAGACAGTTCTTATATACATAGGCAATGGCTGTGCATGCTTTAGAACGACATGTGATTCTGTTTTTGTAGAAGATGTTGTGGTAGATACAAAGAATCATTCAAACTTTTGTGCTTGTAACTTTACTAAGATAGTAGGATGTGATTTCTCTTACGAAGCTCCAGTTACTTCTCACCACCTGTTGCAATCCAACTACACACTGATCCAGAAGCTGATGCCCACTCCTATCGGAATGAACCTCACCCTCGTGAGACAACTGCTACTCCATTGGGACCTGGTTGACATCCTCGAGAAAATCAAGGAGAACAGACAGAAGACTCTGGTGACTGTTCATCACAACGTGAGACAAATACACCGGGTTATGGAGAGGGTAAAGCAGGATGCTGAGCATAGGTGGTGGGATACTCTCTTTGGGTGGTCATCTACTGCCACAGGTATTCTGAACAGTGTGTGCCATCCAATTGTTGTTCTTTTGATCCTAGTTACGCTTGGCTTTGGCAACTTGTCAGCAGCTCTATTCATTCTGAATTGGAACATGATGAAAAAGCTTAAGAGACTGTCAACTGTAGTCAATGCACACCGCTTAACTGATGTACTCTATACAAGAGATGTCCCCAAAACACTTGATACGAAACAGTTATGAATTAAGCATATGTGCTTTAGAGAAACTTCTTAATTATAAAGTATGATTTACAGAAAGTTACTTTAATTTTTAGAAAATAATTTTAAAAGACAATGATTATACTGTGATTTGCTTATTGTTTTGATTATTTGTGATTTGTTTTAATCATTTTTGAAATTGTTAAACAAATGATATTGCTTTAATTGATTAATGATTTTGAAATTGGTAAAATTAATCATAATTTTTTGAAATTGTTATAACAAATAACCACGTGTGAAATTGTTATGATGATCAATATTAATTATGTTTATGTTTATTGGTTCCCCCTTTCCCTCTTTCTTTCTTTTCCTTCTCTTCCCCTTTTATCCCCTCTCTCCTGTCACCCCTATTTTCCGGGGTTATGCTACCGACGTGCAACGAGTTTCAAAGACACTCTAGAGCACTGCTGATGAAGATTCCTCAAGACAATCGTGAGTCACGGGGTCGTGTGGAAGTCCATCCGAAAATCCTTCATTTTTTGCCTCACAATTGTCATGAGAAAAAGACCACTGAAGCGTTAAAAACTGTTGAGCCAATTGGGAAAGAAAGTCTCATGCTTATTTCGTGTGTTCACACGTGGTGTTTGCAGAACATGCCATGCTGTACTCAAAGGGGGCATGCTGCCCTTTTTCTGAACAATTGGACTGGACTTCCAAACTCCAGGCCTGGTTGCACTGAGCTCTGGGGTGGCTCCCCCCCCCTCCATGAGAAGACCCCTCTTGCCTGTCTTCAACCACCGTGACGGACCAACAGAGATGCGAATCCCCTCATCAAGGAACCAAGAACCCCTCTGGCGCCCTACTGGCACCCCCATGGCACCCCCATGGCACCCCTCCTGGCAACCTCCTTCCAGAGACTGGGACTATACCCCCTCCCAACTCAGGGAGGGGGGAAAACCTGCCCAGAGTAAAACATACCTGTGAGCATTCGGCCATGAAAACAATGGAAAAGTCTCACCCCCTCCTCCTGTTCCTATTCTTCTCCCCTCCATGGAAACTTAATTTTGGCCACCCTTCCCCCAACCAAGAACAGTATATCTTGGGGTTCGGTTCGACTGCCTCTCTGAGATCTCCCCAAGACGTGTACCAGCAAGTTTCGGCGGCGGGACCCCGAAGACATCACGTTTTGGTAGCTATACCCCATTCCCTAACCTTCTTTCCTCCCTTTTTCCCTTGTCCTACCCTTCTCTTCCCCGGATCCCCTAACCAAATGCATATTTAGCTGTGGTTATTGTCAATAAAATTGCATCTTGTTGATTTGTTACTGCAAAACCCCTGTGCCTTTGTTGGTTATTTTTGCACCCAAAAATCATTCGTCACCCGTTCATTTCGGGCGGACCTTCACAAGGGCCAGCAGACAAGGTCCAGCAGCTCTGTTGGTTCTGCAGTGCCACAAGGGCTCCTGGTTCCATGAGTTTCCCTACTGCCAACAGCGGTTCCTTGGTTCCCATGATGCCCTGCTGTGTCACCATGGATATTTGGTGCCATGAAGTTCTTCAGTGTCACAATGGCCTCCCTCACTCCATGAGCTTCCGCAGTGTTACAATGTCTTCCTTGGATGGGCAGTGTCACCATGGACCATTGGCTCCATGCAGCCCTGCTGGGTCACCATGGACTCTTTGGTTCCATGAGCTTCTGGGGGTGTCTCCATGGTCTCCTTGGATCCACAGTGTCACTATGGACCACTGGATCCACGTGGCCCTGCTGTGTCACCATGGCCTCTTGGTTCCATGGGACCCCAGGGTCATAATTGACTCCTTGCTTCCACGTCACCTCCTCAGTGCCAAAATGGTCCCTTCGCTCCATGAGGAACAAAATAGTTTTGTAGAAACTTTGAAAAATCAATACACCTGGGAACATCTGTTTGCATTCAAGAGAGAGGTAAAAGGTGAGGATGGCAGGAGCAGCTTCATCTGCAACAGAGATCCAGGGAAACGACAGGGACAGAGAATTCAGGTGCAAGACTCAGAGAATTCTGCTCCCAGAGATCATTTCTGCTCACACTGTCCCTTGTAGAAAGGTGACATCATTCCAGGCAGCCTGGACTGAGCAGGTTGTTTCTGAGGTGGGTTTGTTTTTCAGGAAACCCACTCAGGGTTTTCCATTTGTTCTGGTTTGAAAGCAAAACCAGAGAGAGACCCAATGTCAGAAAAACCATTTATTAGGAAAAAAAAAATCAAAAATCATGCAATAATATATAAGAAAAAACACTGATAAACTCAGAATATAACCTGTCACTCTTTTGGTCAGGGTGTTGATAGCAGTCCAGTTGGAATGGTGGCTGCAGTCCTCCTGGAGTGGCAGATGTGGTTCTGTTGGAGCAGTGATCCTGTAGCAGGGTGTAGCCTACCTCTGAAGTTCCAGTGGAAATGGCAGCTGTTGCTCTGGGGAATCCAGTGGAAAGGCAGCTTGTTTTGTCCCAAAGCCCAGATAATGTCCAGGGGGGGATGCTTAGCTCTTCCCCCCTGGGTGGAGCATCTCACAATGGGCTGATATCATTCTATGAGTCATGAGGTGGGTCCATTAAACAGAAATGGCTCCTGGAGGGCATTATCTCTGAGTCATGCAGAAAGGCATTGATAGGCCTATTAACAGGAGATAAGGAATAAAACAATACCCCTCCTGTTTCAACAGCTCTTGAGGATGGGAATAGAGTACATCTTTATATTGTAACCTAGGTCATCTCTCACCAATGGAAGGGTGGGACCAAATAACTTCATATTTGGTGTTATTTTGTGCTCTGCTGGGAGTTTCCCGAGGGCTGGTAGTGCTGTTGGCTTCAGGAACAGTTTGGGTAATGGCTGTAGGACTGAGGGTTGGGTAAAAAACCAGAACAGTATTCTTGTATTTATTATCTTTTGTTACATGTCCAGTTTTCCTGCAGTTATAACAGTTTCCACTGCCTTTATTACATTCTGTATTGTGGGGAAGCACGTTTGCTGCAACCAGCATTTCAATTGCACCCTGGCTGGTGGCCTTGGCTAGGCTGGAGTCACGGTCTGAGACCGCTTGGAATATGCAAGCATCAACCATCTGAGCAATGGTAGGCTCGGGGTCAAGGAGGAGGCTGTGAAGAACCTTTCTGCAGTCAATACTGGCATTATAGAAAGCTAATTTGCTAATAAGATCATCCTGGACCTTTTGATCATCTACCTGTTTTTCCAGGGCTTTCATAAGGTGCTTTATGAACTTGATATAGTTCTCATCCGGGCCCTGGTGAATGTCAGTGAAGTCAGTGTGGGGTGCAGAATTATCAGGTGCTTGGAGGAGGGTGGACCATGCAGCACCTTTGAGATCTTCCAGTATTGACTGGGGGAAGACTTCAGCCTGATACTGCAGTCTAGTATAGTCTCCTTCCCTGGTAATGCGGTCCATTGTGAGGTGTTGTCGCCCTTCTACCTCAACATAACCTTTTGGTAACTCATGAACTTTATTTATCCAAACTCCTTTCCAGAAAATAAATTCATCAGGTGACAATATAATTTTCATACACCGTTTTAAATTTTGTGATACCATTGTGTGGGCAGTAAATGGCATGTCCAGCAAATTGTTAAAATAGGGAGAACCCCTCCCATAATCCTTGGCAGCCTTTACTAAGTCATTCATTTCCCTATGGAGGTAGGGAATCCAAGATTCAGGTGGCACCTGTGCAGTATAAGCAGGGGCCAAAACCTAAATGGGAATCTATTCCCTATGAATTCCCAGGGGCCAAAGCCTAAATGGGAATCTATTCCCTATGGATTCCCATTTAGGTTTTGGCCCCTGCTTATACTGCACACCACCTGAATCTTGGATACCACCTCCCAATCCCCCTCCTTTGCAGCTTTTCTCCGCATCCTCTGCCAAGAATCCTTGGGCTCATCCTCACTCTCAGATAAGCTATCACTTTTTTCCTCTGTAGAGGAGGCAGGTCTGCGCAGGCCTTTCTGCCAACCAGCAATGCCTGGCGTTGAAGGTCTTTGGTAGCCCAAATGGCTTCCTTCCAGTTGGCCCCATGTCTGGTTCCAGTGATGTGGGAACTGGAAGAAGCTGGACTGGAGAAGGGGTCTGGAAGTGGAGAGGTGGAGCCTGCGCTGGGGAGGAGCTTTCTGATGACAGGGGAGGGACCCAATGCAGCGGTGGAATTCAACATTAAGGTGAGACCCATCACAGAGGAGGCACCTGAAGCAAAGGTGGGAAATGGGGATGAAGGTGGGAGGGAATCTAAAATGGCGGTCTCTCTAACAGGAGTATTGCCGTCTTGTGATTTATAGGAAGGAGGATTAGAACTAGGGAATGAAGGAATGTGGGTGAGGGAATATGTCAAGGCAGTATGGCCACTACCACCCTGAGGAGAGGACAGAAAAGGAGGGGAGATGGCAGACGGCAGATGGCTTGTCTGTGCCAAAGGGCGGGCGCCATCTCCCATCCTGTTCTCAGGGAACCTGGGTTCGGGAACTTGGAGGGCGGGTTTAATAAACCAGGGAAAAGGGTTGGAACCATGAACTCCTTAAATGATCCTATAAATTGAATGAAACAACAGATAAAATTTCCCAACTTTTAAAACCCCTTGTGTTTGTAAAATATAAAGCTTTTCCCTGACAGCATCCCAAAACAATAACTGATAGACAGAATCAACAGAGATATCAGGAAGCTCCTCAAATAACCATGAACAATCCCTTTTAAACTCCCTTCAGAAATATAACTCCCCTCTAAATTTAAAGCTCTCCAAAACTTAACAAAAACATCCTTTTCAGCTTGGGAGTGAGTATTTCTCGTAGCTGCCCCCAATGGAAGAGGGAATGCACACCCACAGGAACAGAAAATCAGACGCCCAAACCCCTGGGAGCTCTCTGCCACTCAGTCACTCACTCTCAGTCTCACAGGCACAATCTCCAGCCAACGTGGGGCTTGTGGGGAGCACCAGAGACAGCTTTCCCTTGCTTGTCCCCACCTGGCACCACTGCCTGCAGGGTTCTGTTCTAGCTGGAACCTGGGGACACTTTCTCAGTTGTGTCCCTGACAGGGATCTCTTCAAAGTACAAGAAACTTCAGGGTTTCAACAGAACTGAGTTTTTGAGGGTTCTGTGACATCACTGAGGGGATGGTGACATCACAGAGCTGGCTGTAACATCCCAGAGCTGGCTGTGACATCCCAGAGTAGGATGTGAGGCCATAGAGCAGAGTCTGCCATGAGAGAAGGTGGCTCTGTGGCATCAGGGAGTGGGTTGTGACATCACCGGGTAGCTGTGTAACATCACAGAGAAGGCTGTGACATCACAGAACAGATTGTGACATCACAGGGTGACTTTGTGACATCAGACTTCTGTGGCATCACAGCACTGCTGTATGACATCACAAGGGGACATAGAGTTGGTTCTGTGACATCACAGGGTCAGTGTGACATCACAGTGTCAATGTGACATCACAAGGGCTGTGTGACATCACAGATGGCTGTGTGACATCACAGGGTCAGTGCGACATCACAGGGGCTGTGTGACATCACAGAGGCTGTGTGAGGTCACTGGGAAGGTCACTCTGCCCCGGCTCCCCTCACACTTCCCCCCAGAGCAGTCCAATCCTGCTCATGCACAGCGGGGTCCCCTGTCCCCCCGGGTCCTCCCACCCCCGGCCCCGCAGCCTCCCCCAGAGGATGTTCCACGAGATCGACCCCAGAGCCTGAAACGGGGACGGGGGGCCGGGGCCCTGGGGATGGCACAGGGGGACAGGGACCCCCCGGCAGTGTCCCTGTGTCCCCCAGGGCCAGGGCTCCTTCACCCTGTTACGAACGAGGGCTTGAGAGCGCTGAAGAAATCCCCAGCAAGGGAGCAGCAAAAACCAGATTTAATATTAACCAACAGCAGCACAAAGTTCCTTGGCAAGAGTCACTCTGCTCCTGACTGGACTCTTCAGGCACACCAGGGAAACAAAGCAACAACAAAACCAAACAGAATCCAGACAATCAAACCAGAAATTAACGCAGAACTGTCCCTCTGTGTGTGTGTGTGACACAAGGACAGTGAGGGCAAGGATCAAAGGAATATGGCCTAAAAGCTTAACAGAGCTCAAACTTAACAGGACTTAACTTATATCTTAACCTTAACTGATACTTTCAACTTCACAATTTAGCAAAAGAGCAGAGTGTAACAGCATTCAACCTAAATAAAACCTATGACTTTGCAATTTAACAAAGGAATAACACTTTACAATATTTTGCTTAGCTTATAACTTACACTAAAGGTAGCAACTTAGCAAAAGAACACCTTAGCAAAAGAACAACTCTTAGCAGCAATTAACTTCACTTAGGCCTTGTGATTTAACCTTTCCTACAGGCCTGACTGACTCAGCTATCCAAGGCACTCAAACTCCTCAGAGAGCAGCATTTCTGCCACATTTCCCCAGCACAGGCACTCCTGTGTGCGCATGGACACAAAGAGTCAGTGCAAGGCATCTGTGAGCAATTCCCCTGAGGGCACGGAATGCTCACTGAGGATGCTTTGACATCTTCCCAGTGGGCAGAGTGCTGAGCCTGGAGGAGTGGGGGAATCAGCCCAGGCTCCGTCATTGTTCAGGATCCCGGAGTGCAGCAAACAGGAGAGTTCCCGGCTGGGAAAGGCCCCACCCAGAGGGAGTCACTGGCCCAGGAGAGCTCCAAGGGCTCCTTTTGGAGTGCTGTGTGCAGGGCCCCAAGAGAGAGGCTTCAGTCCCAGCAATGGTTCATCCTGGCCGCACTTGGCATCAACAGCTTTCTTTGGCAGTGTGAGAACAGGGATGTTTTGCCACTGAGGGAACAAAACCAGTTCCCAGGGCTGCTGCTAAAGGAACCAGGAGCTGGTTGGGCAGCAGCAGTGGCTGGAGCAGTGTTTGTGATGAGCTGCAGAGGAGCTGAGCTGTGGGGCTGTGGGGCCTCATGGAATCATGGAGAGCACTGTGACATTGCTGGGCCTCATGGATCCAAGGGGACTGTACTGACGCTGTGTGGCTCCATGGAATGTAGGGATCATTGTGACACTGAGAGGCCTCATCAAAACAAGGGGCCATTGTGACAGCGTTGGGCTGCATGGAACCATGGAGACCATTTGGAGACTTTGGGGTGTTATGGAACCAAGGGGCCATGGTGACACTGAGGGGCACCATGGAAACACAGAGACCATTGTGACACTCAGGGGACTCATGGAAACATGGAGACGATTGTGACGCTGTGAGGCCTCATGGAATCAGTGAGGCCATTGTGATCCTGGGAGGACCATTGTGATATTGTGGAGCCTCATGAAACCAAGAGGCCTTTGTGACACTGCAGGGCTGCATGGAACCAAAGGTCCATTGTGACACTGCAGGGCCTCCTGCCATCAGTGGTCCATTGTGACATTGGGCAACCAAAGGAGACCATTGTGACACTGCAGGGCTGCATGGAATCAAAGCTCCAGGGTGACACAGAGTGGCCTCCTGTCATCAGTGGTCCATAGTGACACTGTGGAGCCAAAGGAGACCATTGTGACACAGCAAAGCCCCAGGGTCCAAAGGTCCATTGTGACATTCCAGACCTCATGGAACAGAGGAGTCCTGTGACATTGTGGGGCCTGGGGAGCCACAGAGACCATTGTGACACTGCAAGGGCTCATGGAATCCTTGGGACCATTGTGACACTGCAGGGCCTTATGACACCTAGGGGCCACTGTGACATTGTGGGACCCAATGGAACCTAGGGGCCAGTGTGACACTGCAGGTCTTCTTGTAATCAAGGGGCCATTGTGACACTGCTGGAACCCATGGAATCAAGTCACCATTATGACACTGCGGGGCCCCATGGATCCAAGGAACCATTGTGACAATATGGAGCCCAGCAAAACCAAGGGAACACAGAACAAGTCTGGCTGCTTTGGCCTCCCATAGACTGCCTGACTGGTCCAAGTGACCTTTGCATGTTGAGGGTCACTTCTCATCTGCTGCTGAAACACTGAGGCTCTGTGCTTTCCTTCCCAATGGAAAAGAACTGTCCTTCTGCTCCAGGCGCCCATGGCCAGAATTGGGATTTCACCTCCAAAGGTCCTTGTATCCAGGGATTCTTCCAATAGGAATATTGCCAGGGCAAGTCTGGCAGGCAGTGGTTTCACAAGGGTCACCTCTCATCCGTCCCCAAAACATTGGGAAAGGCTCCATGCTCTCCTTCCTAAGGAAAGAACTGTCCTGCTTCTCCAGGAGCCCATGGCTGAGATTGGGTTTCCACCTCCAAAATTCCCTAAATCCAAACTCTGCAATTACTGACAAGTCTAGCTGGCCTTGGCCTGCTGAGGCTCTCACTTGCCTTCCAAACCTTGAGGCTCTGTGCTTTCCTTCCCATGGAAAAGAACTGTCCTTCTCAGCCAGGTGCCCATGGCCACAATTGGGATTTCACCTCCAACACTGCCTGTTGTGACAGACTGGAGGAGATCGTCGGCTCTAAACATTTTGTGTGGGAGGGGGGGAGGAAGGGGCAGGTCCAGCCTTGCCCTGCCCTGTAAGCACAGCCCTTCCCTGCCCTGTGACCCCAAGGGGCCTCCAGTGGGTTTACGGTTTCTACCTGAACCGTGGCACACTGAACCCCCAGCACCGCCGTTCCACCCTGGGCACTGGGGCCCTCTTGGCTCTACTCAGTGCTGCTGCTGTACTCGGGGCACCCCAAACCCTGGTAGGGACCCGTGTCCCCGCACTCCAGGGATTGTGCGCGACTCACACTGCCCCGATCCTCCACACACCCGGAGCTCCGTTCGGGGTTTGCGTGCCAATTCACCAATTCATCTGCCTCCTTTACTCGAGTTTGGTGCACAGGAAAAACACCAAGCAGATATTCGTAAGAGGTCAAAAGGACACAAAATTCTACTGGCAAAGTGCAAAAAATCAAGAACTTTGGAAGAGGATTTAACGCAACCTCAAATTACACATAAAACACTTATAATAGCAGTAACTTCATTAACTTAGCCCATTTATTCTGGAACCATTAAAACATGCAAGCTGTTAGGGTATCCAAAAATGTTCCATATAAAGAGCATTTGAAGGAGAAGAAAGAGAGACAGAAAGACAGAAGCTCCATAGAAAGACACACATATGACTAACAACTCCTAGGGTTTCAGTGTGGGTGCGACACAAACTCCAGGAGAAGGCAGAGTCCATACCAGGGGCTCACCTTGTGCTCTATGTTTTTAAGCAGCCGGGCCCTTGTGAGCCTCCCCCAGGTGGGATTTGTGATCACACAGGCAATCAGGGCTGGGTTAGCACTGTACCCACTGTGTGACTGATTGACAGCTCATCCCAGGGTGTCTCAGGACATTGATCTCATCCAGCCTCTGACAGTGACCATGGTGACACAGGGGAACCTCATGGAACCGTGGGTCAGTTGTGACAATGTGGGTCCAAGGACACCACGGGAGATGTCATAGACAGGTAGAATAATGATAAAAGAAAAGCCTTTTGAAATGAAGCCTTGTTCAGCCATATCAATAGCTGGCCTATCATCTCTTCTTTGTGCAACTAAGCAGTTACAAGTTCCCATGTGAAGCTATTTTGAGAATGAGACTTTGTGACCATTCTATTCTGAGGGTGAAAAACAAATGCACCTGCAATAACAAGTAATTTGTCCCATGAGAATCAGTGAAGAGGTAAACAATACAATAGAGAGATTTGATGCACAAGTAAAATCTATTTTAGTACCCAATAATCGACTAACTGATAAGAAATCTTTGAATGAACTAAAGGTGCACACAAGGTCTGTTAAACTGTGTAAAATGAGTTGTATGAATAAAGACTAAAGAGTTCTTCTCCATCTTAGCTTAGTCCTTTGGGATTTCAGTTCCCCCCTTCTTGACGGCTTTGGGTTCTCCCTTCTTTGGAGCTTTGGGTTCCGCCTTCTTTGGGTCTTTGTCTTCCTTCTTCTCTGGGATTTTGATTTCCTTCCTCTCTGGGATTTTGGTTTCCTTTTTTGGGATTTTGGTTTCCTTATTCTCTCGGGTCTTGGTTTTCCCCTTTGCTGGTATTGGAGGTTGCTTGCCAACAGAGACACTCTTCTTTCCCTTCTTCTGCCTCTCTTCCTCCTTCCTCCTCTCTTCCTCCTCTAAGGCTTTTGCCTCCTCCTCGACCTTTTGAGCTGGCTCCTTCAGCTCCCTTCTGCAGACAAAACAGAAAATATGGCTGAGAGTCCCACCAGAACCTTGGGCTCCCTAGTCCTGGCTGGCCCTGCACTTCATTCCTTGACCCTGAGGCCATTTCCATGAATTCTCCTCAACCCACATAGGTTGGGAACATCCCAAGTGAGGGCATGGGTGGAAGGGGACCTCCAGGACCAGCCAAACCTGAGCTTTGCCATCATAAGGTGTTGACTGTGCCAGCTCCCTCTGAAGGCACAGCCAGACCCCTCCAGCCCCTGCCAAAGGCGGATCCAGCAGCTCTCTGCACTGGTGCCTGGAAACGCCCTTTGTCTCTTGGCTTCCCAGTTTAAAGCAGAGCACAGATTGCTGACATCTGCTTAGCTCTCCTACAGTTCTTACTCAGCTCATTCAGCCCTCTTCTCTCTGGGCATAGCTGAAGCATGATTTTAAAGAGTTCAGATTTCAGCTGAGGGTTAGAAGCAATTCCCATTGATCAGGATGTAGGTCAGATAGGCAGACCATAGGTTAATGATTATGAGATGCTTAAGCTGGAGCTGATTGTTCTATTGTTTACCATTCGGAGCTTCTTTCTAGAGGGAAGTGGAGGAAGTGAACTGTTATAAGAACATCTTGAAACCAGTAGAACAATGGTTAGCACCTGGGCTTGATGTCAATCAATCACTAAGCAGGGGACCTTGGATGGTGCCAGAGGGTCACAGAGACCTGATGAAGACATTCCTGACTTCATCCCTTAAGACCACTGACCCAATTCGAGACCACCAACCCAATTCAAGGGAAGAATTGCACAGGAGTGAAGGACCAATGACCTCATTTGAATACAGAGCAGGGATGGGAGGTGCTGGGGTTGTGCAGATGTATTTTATGTAAGATCTTGGGAAATAAAGAGAGGGCAAAGAACCTTGGACAATGCGGGCACGCCTTTTAGGGACGGCTCTGGTGCCGCCCGCCGGTGTTAATAAACATCCCACTGCCTGACTTTAATTAGTTAGAGAGTCTCTGTCCGTGATCTTCGGTTTTAACGACTCCTAGCCTGCTCCTTCATGAGAACAATCCTATCAGTCAGAAAGCAAAGGCTGCAGGAACTCCTCTCCTGCAGGACAGGCTCTTGTTAGGCAGATTTCCTGCTGGAACCCAGCTGGGACCAAGCAAACCAGTGCTGGCTGCCATGGAAACCATTGGAAGCAGCCTCGTCCATCTCCTCCCCATGAAACCAACTCCAGTCTGGCCTGAAGAAGTCCTGATGCACCGGCTTGCTTTAAGCACCTCCACTCCCAGCTCCACACTTGGCCTGTGTGTCCTGAGCTGGGCTGCCTTGCTGGAGCTGAGCTTCTCCTGTGCTTGCCTACAGCTGCAGCTCCAGGGGAGCCTAAAGGACAGGAGCTTTTCTGGCTGCTCTGCCATCATAAGGAGAACCCTGGCAGATCAGCAGTGCAAGGACTTCATCTGTGGCAGGAGCAGGACCCAAAGCAAGGTTTGCTCTGTGCCCCACGCCTGCCCATACCACAATCCCACTGTTCTGGTGAAGAAGGCAGATGATGAAGAAGATGCCACTCAACACCATGGACTTCAAGATACCCCTAGATACGGTGCCAAGGCAAGCCCAGAGCCCAGCTCCCCACAGACAGCAGCTAAGCCAGGAGGGCTCAGCACTCAAATAGAGAAGAAGATGTTCTGTCTCAACAGAAGAAGGTCCTTCCTCTCTTGGCAGCCAGGGAGCTCAGAGTGGCCATCCCTGTGTTGCTGCTGGCCTTTGCTCTGCAGCTCCTCTGAGCTCAGAGGCCTTGGAGCAGGGAAGCCCTGCAGGGACAATAACCCATGGCAGAGCAGGAACCCATGGAAGGCTGACTCACCTGTCCCTGAGAGGGGCCTGAGAGCCACAGCTGATCTCCTGGGGGCTCAGGGAGGAACTGACACGCGAGGCCGCCCTGGGCACCAGCACCTCGGAGGTGGAGCCTGCCTCCATGTGGCACAGCTCCGGGACATTGCAGGTGGTGTTGAGGTGGGCAGAGAAGGTGGAGGAGACCTGCTGGCTCTCTCCTGGCTGCAGCACACCTGGCAGTGGCAGGATATTGAAAGCCTGGATGGAAGACAGGAGAGATTGAGGTGTTGAGCATGGAAATGGATCCAATGGAGCATCTTGGAGCAAAGTGCAGCTGTAGCCAGAGGGGCCTATTCCCCAAACACTGCCAGAATCACCCTCACCTCATCCTGCATCCATGCCATTGACCAGTGCAGGGACCATGGGGAAAATCTTCTCCCATACTCACAGCTCAATGCATTAATTAGTACATTACATGAAAGTGAACTAGGATGTCTCCCGGCAGTAGAAATTCTCTCTGACGCACAACTTGCCTTTAAAGAGTTTTAAAACTACCTGCTTTTAGAAAAGGAGGAGACTCAGAGTGAGAGCTCTTGGAGCTGAGGGAAGGAGTCCAGCCCAGCTCATCTGACTCCTGAGGCTCTTCCCCTCTCTCTCTGATTTAAATGCTTCTTTCTCAAGGTGCTACAGCAAAAGCTCCTGCAAAAATTTCCTGTGGAGCACCTGAGGAGTTCCAGGGGGAGCAGTGCCCTCCACAGGTGCTGCACAGCGTCCTTGGGCAGCCCTGCAATGTGTCCTGCACGGCCTCTCCAACAAGCAGCTGCTCCAGCAGCACTTTGTGATGGGCCTGCAGGGATGGGAGGCCCCTCTGTGGCCAATGCTGAGGGCCCCCAGTGGCACTGGCAGCTCCAGCCCTGCTTGCCACACTGACAATGGGCAAGGGAGACAGATTCCCTCTTGCCTTCTCTGCTCCCAGGGCAGTGTGCGCCACGTCCAGGGAGCACCTGAATCCCTCCAAGCCTCGAGGCAGGTGAGGGTGCTCAGGAGTTGGTGCTGGCACCCAAAAAACAAGCCATTTTTTATGCTGGGAAGAAGAGACAGCCCCTCTGCAAAGTCTCCCTTTGTCAGACAGCTCCAGGGCCAGCAGTGCAATAGCAGCTCTGGGTGAAAGCAGAGCCCTGCAAACAGGGAGTCTGGCTGCTTTGGGAAGAGGCTCCATGGAGATCAGGATCATCCCAGCTTGCTCTGGGAGGGAAGCTGGAGGTGTTACCATGATGATGCAGAGAAAAGCCTCATCTTACATTGGGAAGGAAACAAGGCAAAAAATCCCACACTCAGCACAGGCCTGTAGGATCTGAGCCAGCTTCTCCAAGGAAAACTCTCCTATTTCTCCCTCCCCCTCAGCCCATGTCCAGCCACTGGCCCTGCTGCCCAGCCCACTGTCAGGGCACAGCACAGCAGGGCAGCAAAAAGGGAGCTCAGCATGAGCAGGACTTGGTGCTGGCAGGCTGGGGAGGCAAAGCAAGCAGTAGGTGTACAAGAAAATATACCTCTGCTCCTGAAGAGTGGGTAAAATCCTGCACTTCTTTCAGGGCTTTGGCTGCCTCATCCTTTCCAGTCCTGAAGTGCCTCCATCGAGTTGCTCCACTATCCAGACTCGTTCTCTTCTCCTTCGGTGGCTGGGGTTTGAATTTAGGTGGGTGGAGCTCATCTCTGCAAAATAAATAACTATGACCAGGGACCTGCAGTGGGAGGGAGGGAGGGAGGGACACCTGCACGAGCAGCTCCTGGCCAGGATGCAGCCCCTGGGTGGGTGCTGGCACGTTGAACCGAGAAATGGTTTGATCCAGCCCTTCCCAATCCAGGCTGGGGCAGGTCTGTTCTAAAGGCAGCCCAGGGATGGCACTGAGGTGCTGCAGCAGCTGTACCTGCTTGCATTGAGCAACTACAGAGGACAGGCATTAACACCTGGTGGGGATGCAAAAAGCACAGTGGGAGAGGAAAAGACAGAGAAGGCAGCAAAAAGGTGAGATTTGAGGCACCGAGGGGCAGACCCAGCCTGTGCCAAGCCAGCACAGCTCACCCAGTGCCCAAGGCCAGAAACTCAGCAGCTCCACCGGGGATTTATCAGGAATGTTCCCCTGACAACGCTGGGGGGTTGGTTGACATTTTACAACACTCCCAGGTGACTCAGGTCGCATTCCCCATCCATCCATCCATCCATCCTTCCATACATAGACAGGCTGTGGTGCTGGGATCCTGCCAAGCTCTGCCAGCCTTGGGCTTGGGGAGATTTCTGCCAGCCGTCCTGGGCTCCGTAATTGTGCTCTCTGTTCCAGGAAGAAAGCAAGAAAGATTTTTAAAAAACCAAAACAAACCACAACAGACAAACCTAAAAAACCTTCAACAGCTCAACCCTGCTCAAGTTTTTTCTTTAGGGACAGCTACCACTCTCCAGCTGAAATGCTGGGCTTTTGGGGTAAAAGAAAATTACATGTTCACCTCCAAATGGAAAAGGATTAAGGTAAGAGAACCTTTCAAACTAAAAATTATTGGCCCAAAGCTTTTATTTTTGCAAGAAATCTCTAGGTAAGACCAGCCAGACAGTTAAACAACTGGTTCTTCTGGTGGGGAGAAACCCTCCTCTTTAAGGGAAGCAGCCTGATAGTTGAAAGCAACTGTTTGGTCAAACTTCAGGCTCCCTGGCACAGCCTGCATTGCCTTTCCTTCCTGTTCACTGATTTACAGGCAGTGCCACGATGGCCCAGGTTCAGATGTTTGGTGCCATCCAGGGAATTTGGCATTGCCATTTCCATATGTTTTAGTTGAAGTTTCAGTCCTTGCAAACACTCTTCAAATGCCAGCTTTCCTTTCTTTTACAGAAAGCTCAAGGTTCCCACAAGTCTTCTGACATCCTCTTTTGCACTCAGAGAGATGACATTTTCAAACAGATGTTTCCAAAGTTAACAGCATTTGAAAGAATAATTAATTCAAATGCCCCTGGATTCCAGCTTAGCCCAACTCCATTCTGTCTCAGACACTGAGATTCCCACCTCTAAGGCAGGAGCTGTTTGTGCCCCCATCCCTCCTGTCCTTCTCCCCAGCAGCCTGTGCCTGTTTTCCCCGGCACAATCCCTGTCCCTGTGCACCCTGCCAGGAGCAGCTGCACACAGGCTCACATCTCCCCTTGCCCTCACCAGGGGATTTCTCTCATCCCCGAACACGCCGATGAGAACGTTGGTGCGATGAGTGCCCAGGGCCTGCACTGCCACCACAACTGGGATCTCTGCTGTGCTCTGGGGCTGCACAATCCCACAGGGCTTGGGGCTGGAGTAGAGCACAGCAGAGTCCTCCTTGTGTTTCTGGAAGGGACACAATGAAATGCAGATTCAGAGGGACCTCTCAAGAAACTTCAGGCTCCTTAACATCCACCACAACAGCAACTTACACACACCTTTAAAACTCCCCAGGACAAAGGTCAAACGCACAAACAAGATGCAAGTATTGTAGGTTTAGCACTCCCAGGGCATCCTGCAAGGAGGCTGCCAGCACAGGCACTGGTGTCTGTGGGTGCAGCAGCTTTTCACAACTGTCGCCTTCTGATGCAAGGCGAGGCGACCTGGTTCTGAGGAAACGGCACGGCAACCCAAACTCTCCAGGGTCACTCGGGCCAAGAACACACGCAGGCACCAGTATGGTGGACGGTTCAAGACCTTTATTGTCCCGTCTCGTCGGGTTTTATACTGGGGGAGTTTTCTCTCTACGTCAGGGGGTCTTACTTTACTGTAATTGGTTAGTAAGGAGTCGAAAGTTACTAATGTTAGGGGGGACTACATTCTTGGGTGATCCCTTATCACTAGAAGTTAGGGGGAGAGGGATCCTACTGCTTTCCGTGACATCGCGAGATTTTCCGAGCGCCTAACCCTATCAACTACATCTCCCCCCCTTTTTCTACAAATGAGCAAAGTAGTCATATACATAGGTACTGAGATGAGGCATGGGGTTGTTGACAAAGAAAGGGGTTTGGTAAACTTGAGTAGGAGATCTTGTGACTGGCAGTGTTCCCTGGTCAAATTCACAGCAGTTGTTGCCGGCCTATGTTCGGGATGTTGGCCCGTTCTAGGCGGGTCTGAACGAATGAGACTAGCTTGTTCAGCAGGCATGGTCCGAAGGTGACAGCTAAAAGTAACATTGCCAATGGACCTATTAGGGTAGAAATTAGGGTGGTTAGCCATGGTGATCGACTGAACCAGGACTTGAACCAAACCTGTTGGGCTTCCCTGTCTTTCTGTCTCTGAGCCAGTCTGTTTCGGAGTTCTGCCATGGAGTCTCTCACGACTCCCATGTGGTCTGCATAGAAGCAGCACTCCTCCTTCAAGGCGGCACACAGGCCCCCTTGCTGCATGAACAGGAGGTCTAGACCTCGCCTGTTCTGCAAGACCACTTCTGAGAGTGAGGAGACTGACTTCTCTAGAAAGGAGATGGATTTCTCGATCCTCTGCAGGTCCTCGTCGATTGTTGCCTGCAGCTGTGACAGTCCTTGGTGTTGGGTCGCCAGGGCTGAGACTCCTGTGGCCGTTCCGGCTGCTCCTAGGCCGAGCAGCATTGCGATAGTTATACCTGCTACTATTTCACTTTTGTGGAGCCGGCTGAGTTCCTCGAAAAGGTGGTACACTTCTTCATCTGTGTGGTACAGGACCCTAGGAACAATCAGAACTTGGACACAAAAGTCGTTAGAGTCATCGAATTTGGCAAGGAACACACAGGGACTCACTCCAGATCGCTGGCAAACCCACATCCCAGATGCGGATGGCACTGCCCATTTATTGTTTTTCCCGTTGGGTTTGACAACATCGGTGCAGACGTTGCCTTTCTGCCTAGCTAGGGTTGCATTGCCAAAGCATCTGCCCTGGCCTGTGACTTGACTCAGGGTGATTCCTTTGCAGGGGGTATCCCATCTACATTGGTTCGGTGCATCTGCTGTGGAGTAACTGAAGGGAGTGTTTAAAGCGACTCCTTCGTAAAAGGGAGGTTCGACATCGTAACAAAGCCAGCAGGATTTGGTTAGGTTAGGGTAAGATTCGTTCAGGGATAGGAAGGGAGCTTCTAACATACGAAGGATTGGGTCTGAGTCTGACTCGGCTGAATGGCCTATCTGAAAGGCTTCTGCATGGCCGGTCGGGATATCAGCGACCCTTGTGGGCAAGGCTTTGGGGCGAGTCGCGTTTCTCCCTTTCGGCACACTTTTAATCACTTTGTTGGGTCCGACCGCTCGGGATGCCGACGGTTGGAGCCTAATAATTCGCACGTTCACTCTCTCTTTTGACCCTTGAAGGACTACTGTCCACGTTCTGCCTGTTGCCCAGCTAGGGTGATGTGGCACGAAGGATGGGGTGTTTGGTGCGGTGATTTCTTTGAGCACTTTGTGACTACTAAGGTGTTGCATGACCCACCTGAATGGCCGATGGGGGTAGTGGTCTGGGCTGACTTGCCCTCTGGCAACAAACCCCAACAGCAAAATCACACAGAGACACCATTGATGCTTGGGTCTCACCCGCGCGGGTCTCTCGGGCGCTGCCCGGCGGCCTGGTAGTCTGCCGCCTTCCTCTGGAATGGGGATGTACGCGTCATGAGGACGTCCCACGAGCAGGTCCTGCAAACAGAAACTCGCAACTCTCATCAGTCTCATTCTGCTCGTTATGGAGGTCCGGTTTAATTGACCCAAGTGGACACCACTTAGTTTGCCGTCCTCTTTGACAGCTGCGTACCCTCTCCCCGTGAGCATCAACCTCCAGCCCCGTTCCCATTCGCCTAGCTCGTTTCTAATTACCACCTGTGGGCCCCCTGCTCCTGTTTCTGCTCCCAGGCCTTCTGATCCTCCCTTTTCCATTTGCTCCAGTCGCTCCAGCTGCCTCTGGCCCTGCTGGTACAGCTCCTCAGCCCTCAATGCCCGCTCCTCTACATTCTGCTCCATCTGTTTCGCAATGCCCTGCTGGGCTCTCATCAGCCCCTGTTTCCTCTGGCGCTCCAGCTCCTCCTGGGCCTCCATGCCCTTCTCCCGCTCCATTTCCATCATCTCGTTCAGGCGCTTCTCTTCCTCTGCCAGTTCCTCGAGGATCATCTGCTTCTCCAGGACTTGCTTGTCCCAGATCATGTTGCACTTGGCACTGAGGAACAGCGCGTTCAGTTCCCGCACATCTTCCTCTTCCTCCAGCTTCATCCTTGTTGCTCGCTGTGGCAGCTTCTGCTTCCCCTGCTGCAGCTCTTCATCCACGTCTCTCCCACGGTCCCTCTCGTCCTCCAGCTCTGCCTTTCTCTGCTCCTCGATCTGGGCCTTTTTCAGGGCTTCCTGCAACGTCCAGACGCCTTTCGCTGCGGCGTCCGCTTTGTCGTTGCCGATCTGGAGGTGGCTGTTGATGTGAATGACTGACACGGTGCCCTGTTGCGAGGAGGGTGCTTCTTCCAGCATCAGGGCTGCTGCTGATGTTGGCACTCCTGGTCCCTTTTTTGTGTGAGGTGTTAAAGCCACCAGCTGGGTGCTTTTCCACGCCCGGGACTGCCCTCCCACCCCGTTCACTGGAGGGACTTCTTTGAATTGCCAACGTCCGGGCCAATGTGCTTGGGGAATGATCGTTCAGTCTGATCCCGTGTCTGCCCAGAACTGAAACCCTATGACGTGGGGATCTTGACTGCCGTAAAGGCGGCATGTCCCCCACACCATCAGGGGTTCCTTCCCTATTTTCATGGCCAGGGCCACCCAGGGACCCCCCTCTGGGGGCAATGAGGAGGAATCTAACGCTGCCTGAAGTCTGTCCACAAACTGAGTGAAGCTCTCACTTTCACTCTGTCTTATGGTAGACCACGGGGCAGGTTTAGCCACTACTTTGGAGGCAGAACGAATGGCCTCTCGGGCAGCCCGGGTGGTTGTCATAACTTCATGGGCCCTTAATCCCTCAGCCTGGGCCTGGGGGGTGATCATCGTGGGGTCTCTACCCACCAATCTCTGTATACTGGAGCCGTGCAGTGGATGGTCAGGCCCCGTTATCTGGGCCAGCTCCTTTGTGCATTGGTCCTCCCACTCTTGTTTAAAAACAATCATTCCTGCCCCATCAAAAATCATTCTGCACGTCTGCTTGATGTCAAAGGGAAGCATGTCATCCCCTCCAAAAACCCCATCTATGAGCGTGTTAACCATGGCAGAATTAATCCCTTGTCTGCAATCGCTTTAATAATTGCCTGTACCTCTTTTGGATTCACTGGAGAATAGGTCCCTTCTTTGGTTTTCGCCTGTCCCCCCCACACGGACAGGAAACACTAGCTTGGCTGAAGGGGTGTACTCGGCGCAGGCTATCTTTATTTTTCGCCAATCTGTAAGAGGGGTCCGGTCTTTCTCTGATAATCCCTTCACCCATGCGGGAGCACTGTGACTAGAGATCTTGTATGCTGCTGCTCTCCCTCTGTTAAGGCTAGTATCCGAAATGGAGCTCCCCGACTCCCTCTCGGACTCGTCCCGGCTCGAGTCTGAGTCGGAGTCGGAAGTGGAATGGCCGAGCACTTCCGGGCTGCTCTGCCTTTTTCTCGGGCTCCGACCCCGCCCCCTCCTGCGGGGGGCGGACCATTCCCTCCCCCTGGGGTCTCCCCGCCTCCTGCTGGGGGAGGTCCTTGCCTTATACGGGCTTAATTTGAATAGAGCACTCTGATTGGTCTCACCCCTCGCCGCGGGGACCGCCCCCCCTCCCCGCTCTCCCGCGCATGCGATGTTAAGCGGGCTGATCCCACTTCCGCCCTTTGTCCCCTCTTCTCTTCCGCCCTGACCACGCGGCCGGCCGCCATCTTCGAGCCCATACGGCGGCGGAGAGATGTTATCGATCCGGGCGGTTTCTGACCGTCCCGCCGCTTCCCGCGCCTCCTCCGTCAGCCCCCCCCAAAAACACTGCGCCCGTTGCTCTGCCTCCTGTGCTGGGTCGACAATCGGCGGGGGGGGAATGGGTAGAGGAGCCGTGGTTTTGTCGGGAGGCTCCGGCGGGGGGCTGGGATCTGGCGGGCTTCGCGGGGGGGTTGGGGGGTCTCCCGGGGGTTTTGGGCTCGGGCTCGAGGGGAGGTGGGACGCGCCTAGCCCCCGCACATCCCCATCTGCAATCTGATCGCTTTCCGGGGTGGTCTGTGTCGCTGCCCCCACCCCTAGCTGCGGAGTGGCTATTAAGTAGCTTCTGGCAGCTTTCCAGGTTTCTTCCTCTTGTCGAGCTTTTTGCAGAGCCCGGATGACTCTGCCCCACGATTTTAGGGCTTTCCCCGAGCCTGAACACATGGTATCCTCAGCCAGGGTTTTCGTACAATTATCCCACACCTCTGGGTGTAAAATACCCACGGAGCTCTCTATAGCCCCCAGCTTAATCAATCTCGACAATGCGAGAGTCACATCTTTAAGCTTACAATCTATTCCCCATTGTGTGCACACTTCACTTACGACCTTTGAGACTGCTTCCATGATTCGAGGGCGTCCCCTCCGCTGCACAAGGCCAGCTGTGCAGCCGCCGTCCTCTGTCCAGGCAATCCCCGTTCCCCGGGCACTGGTTCGATCCCGGGTGTCGGCACCACTTGTCGCCTTCTGATGCAAGGCGAGGCGACCTGGTTCTGAGGAAACGGCACGGCTACCCAAACTCTCCAGGGTCACTCGGGCCAAGAACACACGCAGGCACCAGTATGGTGTACGGTTCAAGACCTTTATTGTCCCGTCTCGTCGGGTTTTATACTGGGGGAGTTTTCTCTCTACGTCAGGGGGTCTTACTTTACTGTAATTGGTTAGTAAGGAGTCGAAAGTTACTAATGTTAGGGGGGACTACATTCTTGGGTGATCCCTTATCACTAGAAGTTAGGGGGAGAGGGATCCTACTGCTTTCCGTGACATCGCGAGATTTTCCGAGCGCCTAACCCTATCAACTACACACAACCCTCTAAGATCACCCACAGGAAAAAACCCTGAGGACTAGAACATCAACTGTTTTTTCAGGAGCTTAAACTGCCCCCTCAAGTTTGCAGTTGGGTAGGTTCCTGTTCTCAGCAGATCTTTAAGACTGAATAGAAAGCAGCAAGGTCTTATCCAAACCCTTTGTTCCCCTAATAATCTCCTCAGGAATATTTGACAGGAGGAGGTGGATGTGCTGCCAAACCTGGGGAATAAGCCCGTAGCAGCCAGGAAGGTGGCTGGGATTCCTAATGAGGATCTTCCTCTCGTAGGGCACCTTCAGGTGGCACTCATCACACAGCAGCACTGGGGAGGACACTTGGAGCTCAGGAACGAGACATCTGGGCAAAGAGATGACCCCAGGACAATCAGAGATACTGAGAGAATGGAGAATGCCTACCCCCAAAGATTGTGAAATGGAGCAGAACACATTGGTCACTGTCAAATGCACATTGAAGAGCCCTACAGGGATAAATTGCCTTCTACCTCTTCCCACTCCAACATGTCTTGTCAAGGAGGGGCAAACCCTGAGAGGCAGCACCCAGAGGCTGCCAAGTGCCCCAGGCAGAGCACTTTGCCCCACAGCTGCCTCAGCCCCTGCTTTACCCAAGAAGGCTTGCAAGGACTCCTGGAACAGTCTCAGTGACCCACGAGCTCTGGGGGAGCCTTGCCAACAAGGATCAGTGCTCCCTAAGGCTGAAGGAACACACAACTCCAGGGTCTCCGTAAAAATGATTCCCTTCTCTGCCATGGTGCTGTTGCCCTGCCTGAGAACTCAGCTCTTTGCCCCAGCCCTGGAGGGCACGAGACAGCAGCTGCCCCACAGAGGGGCTGATCAGCCCCTGCCAGGCCCTGCAGCTCCCTGGCTCCTTCACTGCACAGCTCCAGGCACTGCCTGGCCCCAGCTCCACCTGCTGTACACAATGGCAGCCCAGGCACTGCCTGGATGGCTCTGCCTGGCACAGGGAACAGCACCAGGGAGCTGCATCCCTCTGGGCATCACACTGACACCCACAGCAGCACAGCAGCATGGAATTCTGCTGCAGCAACAACGACTTTTGCTCTCAACTCTGACGATATTAAAGCTCAAAATGGGAAGCAGAGGGAAGGACAAAAACTGAAGCTGACCTGCCACATCAAGGGCTGCTTTCCCCTTGTCAGACCTTGCCCTCCCCACTCTTGCTGGGAGCCACTTCCCCCCTGCCATGTGCCCTCATGGACAGAGCCAGAGCCTGACTCTCAGCAGCTGCTTGCTGTGGCCCAAACCAGTGCACGGTGCTCACAACCAGCACAACTCCACCTCTTGCAGCCTGAAGGAGAGGAGGCCCTCAGGAAATTTGTTCCACCTCAAGCACCAAAAACCAGGCCAATCAATGATATCATTCCTGGTGCCTTTAGAAGAGGGCCCAGGACCATGCTGGGCTGTGAGCAAACGTGCTTTTCACCACGGGCTGCTGCCCAAGCACTGCTGTTCTTGTGTCCAGCTGGCACAACATGAGGGCATTCAGCAGCACTTCTCCTTGGCAGCTGCAGCCAGCACAGCCTGGGCAAGGCAGTGCCTGCGGGAGGCCAGGCAAGGGCTGGTACCTGGCTGTGATGATCAGGGATGCCACTCCCTTGCCAATACCCTCCAGGTCCACCAGCAATCTCCGGTAGAACTCCATCACCGTGTTGGAGCACAGGTGGAAGAGAAGAACAGTCAATGCTTCCTTACAAAAGCTCATTACCCACGGGTGATATCCTCCAGTTCCTGAGGGAGGATTTGGCCTTCATTCTTCTGCTGCTCCATGTGTAGAGCACAGTCTCAGAGTAACAAAAGCCTTCTGGCAATACCAGATTTGTTAAACACACCTTGCTATCAGGGCACAGGTCAGCTACATTAAAACATTAGACTACAGCTCCATGCACCACTGCATTCAAATTAAGGGGCCAATTTCTCATCTGACTACAAAGACATCCATGCAGAGGAAATCTGACTCGACCACAATGAGTTCAGCTTTACAGCAGGAGGTTGAGGGCAAAGTGTGGCCCAGCAGGTGCTGGGCAGTTCATGGCTGCCCTGGGAGCCCGAGCCCGGGCTGGCTCTGAGAAGTCCGGCCCCACGCCAGGAGTGGGGAACTGCCCCAGGGTGGGCATTGACCAGAGGCAGAACCCTCAGAACTGCCCCAGGGTGAGCACTGACCACAGGCAGAACCCTCAGAACTGCCCCAGGGTGGGCATTGACCTCAGGCAGAACCCTCAGAACTGCCCCAGGGTGGGCATTGACCAGAGGCAGAACCCTCAGAACCAGAACTGCCCCAGGGTGGGCATTGACCACAGGCAGAACCCTCAGAACTGCCCCAGGGTGGGCACTGACCACAGGCAGAACCCTCAGAACTGCCCCAGGGTGAGCACTGACCACAGGCAGAACCCTCAGAACTGCCCCAGGGTGAGCACTGACCACAGGCAGAACCCTCAGAACTGCCCCAGGGTGAGCACTGACCACAGGCAGAACCCTCAGAACTGCCCCAGGGTGGGCATTGACCACAGGCAGAACCCTCAGAACTGCCCCAGGGTGGGCATTGACCAGAGGCAGAACCCTAAGAACCAGAACTGCCCCAGGGTGGGCACTGACCAGAGGCAGAACCCTCAGAACCAGAACTGCCCCAGGGTGGGCATTGACCACAGGCAGAACCCTCAGAACCAGAACTGCCCCAGGGTGGGCATTGACTACAGGCAGAACTCTCAGGGCCTCTTGCTCTACGCTGCAAGAGACAAGCCACCAATTGGACACGGCAGAGGAGAAAAGAGGAGGATCTCTGTCTTGAAATTCCACAAGGAAGGGTTTATTCCAAGCAAAAGGATCAGAGCCAAAAGAGCCCTGGACACTCCTGTGCAAGGGCTCTTGTACAGATACAAATCAGGGGGTGAATACAAACAGCAAGCCAAAAGGGAATCCTCAGGGGAGCACTGAGGGGATTACATCAAGTGTCTGGGGCCACTTTGGGTAGGAGGGTGGGGAGGATGGCTCACATGGGCCAATGGGGCCTCCAGGAATAGGGGAATTCCAAAGGGGCATTGCAGACAGGGATTGGCTCCAGGTTAAATTGGCAAAGAAGGTTGGGGAACAAAAGGGGCCGGGTGTGACAGGCAGGGAAAGAGCTGGAACAAGGGGCAGGGAATGGCATGAGGGACAGCTTTGAGGGAGGGTAAATCCCAGGGGTAAACCAACTCGGGGAGAACACGGGGTACCACAGAACAAACCACTTAGCAAGGAATCAATACAATAAATTTGAACCGCTACACATGGCTGCAGATTTTTTTGTCTCCACTGGAGCTTCCTGCAGTGAACACAAATCATTCTGCTCCCCAGGAGGGGGGAAATGAGACCAAGAAGAAAAGCTCACTGCTTGATACAATGACATCTCTCTAACAGCCACCTTCCGCCCTTATCCTTGCTCTGCCCCGTTGCAATCAAATCAATCGCTCTGAAAAACACAAGAATGGCTTCAGGCCTTGGCCATAAGGTCTGTGAACTCAGGCATATGATTTTGGAAAGCAAACAGTGCTCCCTGAGGAACACCCCGAGTAAGCCAGCGAGCAGAGGTCTCCCAGCAGTGCAGATCTCTCAGTGCCAGGATGCTCCAAGCTGGCACCAGAGCTAAAGCCCTCCCACCCTGCAGTGCAGCTCCAGCCCTGGTGCTGCAGCGGCTGTGGCCGGGCTCTTGCCGTACCTCGATGTCCTGGTGTCCCTGGGGGAGGATGGTGCCTTGGCTGGGATTCAGGGTGAACTCCCTGGGCTCCACATGGAAATGGATTCCCTTGCTCCAGGCCGGGTCGGTGTCCCTGCGGATCTGATCCACGCTGTCCACAGCCGGCTGCGTGCCATCGTCCGACATGCGGAGCTGGAACGTCAGGGGCACCGCGGAGCTGTTGGTGAGGCGGCAGCGTTGCGTGTAGGGAAAGCCTGGGCAAGGACACAAATATTCATTCAGGCACCCAGCAGGGCATGATCCTGGGGGCAAGATCCTGGCAGGATCAAAGTGGGATTGGAGTTCAGCTCTTTATGATCTGAACTACAGCTCACCCAGAAGCTGCGTGAGGAATTAATCGTCACTTAGTTCCCTTTGACACAGATTCCAGACTGCAGCCTTGAAAATGCCCACTCCTAGCCCTGCTGAACACTGCAAGCTTCTCTCTTTGGGATGGGGACGAGCTCCCTCACCTGCCCCAAACCAGCACCAGTTCTCTCTCAGTGATGAGTGTGCACCCAGACCCAGCATTTACTCTGAGAATTCAAGCTGTCCAATTCCCTGCTCAGCCTGCCAACACTCCCACCTTTTTCAAGACATGTAAAGAGTGAGTTGTCAGTGAGAAGAAGCTACAGCAAAATAAAGGGAGGATGGAATCAGAAACTAGAACGTGAGGCAAAGAGCCCTAATGCAGCTTCTCTTTGCAGGATCCTTAAGGCATCTCTTGCTTTGGGCCAAATAGACTGAGCACATGACAGCTCAGAGCCCACTCAACTGGGGGCACAGGCAAACCTTGCTTTGAGATTAGCAATTAGGAACCAGGTCCACTGTCGCCTTCTGATGCAGGGCGAGGCGACCTGGTTCTGAGGAAATGGCACGGCGGCCCAAACTCTCCAGGGTCACTCGGGCCAAGAACACATGCAAGCACCAGTAGGGTGGACGGTTCAAGATCTTTATTGTCCCGTCTCGTCGGGTTTTATACTGGGGGAGTTTTCTCTCTACGTCAGGGGGTCTTACTTTACTGTAATTGGTTAGTAAGGAGTCGAAAGTTACTAATGTTAAGGGGGACTACATTCTTGGGTGATCCCTTATCACTAGAAGTTAGGGGGAGAGGAATCCTACTGCTTTCCGTGACGTCGCGAGATTTTCCGAGCGCCTCTCCCTATCTACTACTTCTCCCCCCGCTTTTTCACAAATGAATGAAGTAGTCATATACATACGTACTGAGATGAGGCATGAGGTTGTTGACAAAGAAAGGGGTTTGGTAAACTTGAATAGGAGATCTTGTGACTGGCAGTGTTCCCTGGTCAAATTCACAGCAGTTGTTGCCGGCCTATGTTCGGGATGTTGGCCCGTTCTAGGCGGGTCTGAACGAATGAGACTAGCTTGTTCAGCAGGCATGGTCCGAAGGTGACAGCTAAAAGTAACATTGCCAATGGACCTATTAGGGTAGAAATTAGGGTGGTTAGCCATGGTGATCGACTGAACCAGGACTTGAACCAAACCTGTTGGGCTTCCCTGTCTTTCTGTCTCTGAGCCAGTCTGTTTCGGAGTTCTGCCATGGAGTCTCTCACGACTCCCATGTGGTCTGCATAGAAGCAGCACTCCTCCTTCAAGGCGGCACACAGGCCCCCTTGCTGCATGAACAGGAGGTCTAGACCTCGCCTGTTCTGCAAGACCACTTCTGAGAGTGAGGAGACTGACTTCTCTAGAAAGGAGATGGATTTCTCGATCCTCTGCAGGTCCTCGTCGATTGTTGCCTGCAGCTGTGACAGTCCTTGGTGTTGGGTCGCCAGGGCTGAGACTCCTGTGGCCGTTCCGGCTGCTCCTAGGCCGAGCAGCATTGCGATAGTTATACCTGCTACTATTTCTCTTTTGTGGAGCCGGCTGAGTTCCTCGAAAAGGTGGTACACTTCTTCATCTGTGTGGTACAGGACCCTAGGAACAATCAGGACTTGGACACAAAAGTCGTTAGAGTCATCGAATTTGGCAAGGAACACACAGGGACTCACTCCAGATCGCTGGCAAACCCACATCCCAGATGCGGATGGGACTACCCATTTATTGTTTTTCCCATTGGGTTTGACAACATCGGTGCAGACGTTGCCTTTCTGCCTAGCTAGGTTTGCATTGCCAAAGAATCTGCCCTGGCCTGTGACTTGACTCAGGGTGATTCCTTTGCGGAGGGTGTCCCATCTACATTGGTTCGGTGCATCTGCTGTGGAGTAACTGAAGGGAGTGTTTAAAGCGACTCCTTCGTAAAAGGGAGGTTTGACATCGTAACAAAGCCAGCAGGATTCAGTTCGGTTAGGGTTAGATTCATTCAGGGATAGGAAGGGAGCTTCTAACATACAAAGGATTGGGTCTGAGTCTGACTCGGCTAAACGGCCTATCTGAAAGGCTTCTGCATGGCCAGTCGGGATATCAGCGACCCTTGTGGGCAAGGCTTTGGGGTGGGTCGCGTTTCTCCCTTTTGGCACGCTTTTAATCACTTTGTTGGGTCCGACTGTTCGGGATGCCGACGGTTGGAGCCTGATAATTCGCACATTCACTCTCTCTTTTGACCCTTGAAGGACTACTGTCTACGCTCTGCCTGTTGCCCAGCTAGGGTGATCTGGCTGCAAAACTGTCATGTTGTAGTCTGTGCATTTCTGAGATTTGGGGATTTTATGGCGATATCGATGGAAGTTTCCAGGTATGAAGATGGGTGTTTTGCAACTGATGGGTGCCCAGGGGAACTGTAAGAATTTGTCGGGCTCTTGTGGATCCCACCCAGGCCCCGACGGTCTGGCATCTGTGACAATGGTTTCGCAACCCCAGTGCCCACAATGTCCCCACCCTGGGTGATTGCAGTAGCTTTTCCCAGGGTTTGAAGCTGGGCACCAATAGGATAGGTACATGTGTGTGGAGTGTGGGGAATAGGGGTCTACCTTTGGTCATTCTGGAAACAGGTCGATGATGCGGAGCACGAAGGATGGGGTGTTCGGTGTGGTGATTTCTTTGAGCACTTTGTCACTACTAAGGTGTTTCATGACCCACGTGAATGGCCGATGGGGGTAGTGATCTGGGCTGGCTTGCCCTCTGGCAACAAGCCCCAACAGCAAAATCACACAGAAACACCATGGATGCTTTGGTTCCACCCAGAACTGAAACCCTATGACGTGGGGATCCTGACTGCTGTAAAGGCGGCATGTCCCCCACACCATCAGGGGCTCCCTCCCTCTTTTCATGGCCAAGGCCACCCAGGGATCCCGCTCTGGGGCGTCCCCTGCTGGTTCTGTGACACCGGCCCGGCTTGTGGTGGTGGGGGGTGTGAAAGCATTACTGGTGGTGTTGTGCAGTTCTGGCATTGCGATGTAGGTGGGGATGCAAAATTGACTGCTCCCTGTGGGGGCATGGGGTATGAGGGTCCCCTGCCCCACTGGGGGTTGCTGAAGCTGGGCCACTGCACATTCCAGGTGGGAGGGGGCTGAACACGGCCCGGCCACCCCCTCCCTCCCCCCGTTTCCCTGAAGCTTGGATCTGCATTCTTTAGCTAAATGTCCCTCTTTCCCACATGCCCAGCACGGTCCTCTAAGTTCTCCTTCTCCTGGTGGAGCAGCTGCTGATAGGTGCCTTGGCTGGGGGCAGTTTACTGCCAAGTGGCCTGCCTGGCCACACTCAAGGCACGCCATCACACTGGTTATTGCAGTGTGGACTGCTGCTTGGATGGGAGCAAGGTGTTCCTCCTTTGCAACGTGTCCGATCATGGCAGCTATGTTGGCCCCAGGTGGCAGTGATCTTAGAATGTCCTTGGTGGCTGAGTTGCATTGCTGGCGTAGGCAGTCTGCCAGCACCGGACCCTTAGCCTCTGAGGGTAATGAGGAGGAATCTAATGCTGCCTGAAGCCTGTCCACAAACTGAGTGAAGCTCTCACTTTCACTCTGTCTTATGGTAGACCACGGGGCAGGGTTAGCCACTACTTTGGAAGCAGAACGAATGGCCTCTCGGGCAGCCCGGGTGGTTGTCATAACTTCATGGGCCCTTAACCCCTCAGCCTGGGCCTGGGGGGTGATCATAGTGGGGTCTCTACCCATCAATCTCTGTATACTGGAGCCGTGCAGTGGATGGTCAGGTCCCGTTATCTGGGCCAGCTCCTTTGTGCACTGATCCTCCCACTCTTGTTTAAAAACAATCATCCCCGCACCATTGAAAATCATCCTACACGTCTGTTTGATGTCAAAGGGAAGCATGTCATCCCCCCCAAAAACCCCGTCTATGAGTGTGTTAACCATGGCAGAATTAATTCCCTTGTCTGCAATCACTTTAATAATTGCCTGTACCTCTTTTGGATTCACTGGAGAATAGGTCCCTTCTTTGGTTTTCGCCTGCCCCCCCACACGGACAGGGAACACTAGCTTGGCTGAAGGGGTGTATTCGGCGCAGGCTATCTTTATTTTTCCCCAGTCTGTGAGCAGGGTCCGGTCTTTCTCTGATGACCCCTTCACCCAAGCGGGAGCGCTGTGACTAGAGACCTTATATGCTGCTGCTCTCCCTCTGTTAAGGCTAGTATCCGAACCGGAGCTCCCCGACTCCCTCTCGGACTCGTCCCGGCTCGAGTCTGAGTCGGAGTCGGAAGCCGAGTGGCCAAGCACTTCCGGGCTGCTCTGCCTTTTTCTCAGGCTCCGATCCCGCCCCCTCCTGCTGGGGGTGGACCGTTCCCTCCCCCTGGGGTCTCCCCGCCCCCTGCTGGGGGAGGTCCTTGCCTTATATGGGCCTAATTTGAATAGAGCTCTCTGACTGGTCTCACCCCCCACCGCGGGGACCGCCCCCCCTCCCCGCTCTCTCGCGCATGTGATGTTAAGCGGGCTGACTCCATTTCCGCCCTTTGTCCCCTCTTCTCTTCTGCCCTGACCATGCGGTCAGCCGCCATCTTCGAGCCCATACGGCGGTGGAGAGATTTTATCCATCCGGGCGGTTTCTGACCGTCCCGCCGCTTCCCGCGCCTCCTCCGCCAGCCCCCCCTAAAAACACTGCGCCCGTTGCTCTGCCTCCTGTGCTGGGTCAGCAATCGGCGGGGGGGGGGATGGGTAGAGGAGCCGCGGTTTTGTCGGGAGGCTCCGCGGGGGGGCTGGGATCTGGCGGGCTTCGCAGGGGGGTTGGGGGGTCTCCTGGGGGTTTTGGGCTCAGGCTCGAGGGGAGGTGGGACGCACCTAGCCCCCGCACATCCCCATCTGCAATCTGATCACTTTCCGGGGTGGTCTGTGTCGCTGCCCCCACCGCAAGCTGTGCAGTGGCTATTAAGTAGCTTCTCGCAGTTTTCCAGGTTTCTTGCTCTTGTCGAGCTTTTTGCAGAGCCCGGATGACTCTGCCCCACGATTTTAGGGCTTTCCCCGAGCCTGAACACATGGTATCCTCGGCCAGGGTTTTTGTACAATTATCCCACACCTCCGGGTGTAAAATACCCACGGGGCTCTCTATAGCCCCCAGCTTAATCAATCTCGACAATGCGAGAGTCATATCTTTAAGCTCACAATCTATTCCCCATTGTGTGCACACTTCACTTATGACCTATGTGATTATTTCCATGATTTGAGGGCGTCCCCTCCGCTGCAGTCGGACCCGCCGCTACAGCTGCCGTCCTCTGTCCAGGTGAAACCCCGTTCCCCGGGCACTGGTTCGATCCCGGGTGTCGGCACCACTAGTCGCCTTCTGATGCAAGGCGAGGCGACCTGGTTCTGAGGAAGTGGCACGGCGACCCAAACTCTCCAGGGTCACTCGGGCCAAGAACACACGCAAGCACCAGTATGGTGGATGGTTCAAGACCTTTTTTTGTCCCGTCTCGTTGGGTTTTATACTGGGGGAGTTTTCTCTCTATGTCAGGGGGTCTTACTTTACTGTAATTGGTTAGTAAGGAGTCGAAAGTTACTAATGTTAGGGGGGACTACATTCTTGGGTGATCCCTTATCACTAGAAGTTAGGGGGAGAGGGATCCTACTGCTTTCCGTGACATCGCGAGATTTTCCGAGCGCCTCTCCCTATCTACTACAGTCCACCTCACCCAACAGATGGGGACATCACAGCCATGCTGCTCACTGAGAGTGCTGCCTGCAAGGGTTTACCCCACCTTGGCTCTGAGATTTGCTTTCCATCCTGCAAAGCCAGAGATACAGCCACTCATGGTGGGGATGTCCTGCAGAGCCCGCAGAGCTGCCACAGCCTGCTCTGTGCTGCACATCTGTCTGGGCTGGCCAGCTCTGTGGGGAGGAGACTTCTCCCCAGGCCTGCTCACCAAGAGCATCTGGGACACAGATGGGGAGAAAAAACAACTGCAGCTGCAGCCCAGAGCTTCTCTGTGCCCATCCAAGTGACCACTGCCAGCTCCAGCAGGGACTCCAGCAGGGAGGCAAGAGAGGCACAAAAAGGACAAACCCAGATATCAAAACCTCCAACGACACTGAGGCCAGCACATGCAGACAACAGTACACAGTTACAAAGAAGCAAAGATACAACAGCTGCCTTCAGCCAAAGAGCCCTTAGGAATGAAATTGGATTCAGCAGGATCAGTCTCCTGCTTCAGAAACATATTTCCATCTCTTTCCTTTCGTGTTTCATACCTTCCAAAGGCAACCCTACAAGCACCTCTGTGGTGATGCAGGCTGGGGAAGAAGCAGCTCAAAAAAGGCAATGAATTTCCTTCAGAAGTTCATGAACTTCATTGTTCTGGGTTTACGCTTGGCCGTGAATGTTGCCCTTGTTCTGGAAAGGGGGATAGGGGTTCTGGGGGGTTTTGGGGGGTTTTGGCCCTGGGCTGGGCTTTTCCCTTGGGGGTTTTTGGGAGTTGTGGCATGATGCCATGGGCGGCTGTGCAGTGGGAGCTGAGGCTGGGCAGGGAGCAGAGCTTCCCTTCCTCCCGCTCGGGGATCGCAGCTCGGCCGCTGCTGCTGCGGGAGGTTTCTGCTTGGCCCGGGGCTGCCCTGGCTGCAGCTCAGCGCTGGCACCGACCCTGCCTGCCTGCCCCGCTGCTGCTGCTGCTGCTGGGCACTGCCCACATCCCCCTACCCTCTGGGGCTTTGCAAAAGGAGCATTTCCTCCTTCCCTTCCCTTCCTGCACCGGCTGGGGGGGATCCCTGCCCTGCCAGAGCCCACAGCTCCTCCTGCTGTGACCAGACCTCCACCAAAGGGGAAAAACAGGACTTGGCATCTGGGAAATGTCTGTTCTTGCCTTCTTGTCTGTGCTCTCCTGAGATAGTCTAGCAAAGAACTGTTATTCCTTTTCTCACAGTTTTGCCTGGGAGCCCTTTCATTTCAAAGGGATAATCATTTGGAGGGAGGGGCTCATCTTTCCATTGCAGGAATATTCCCACCTTCCTTGGCACACATCTGTCTTTTAAAGCAGCACAGAGACACCAGAAAATACTGCCTTTCTATTCCTTGCTTCCATTGGATCTCACAATGGCAAAATGCCCCCTGAGGCAGCAGCAGCAGCAGCCCTGCAGTTCAGAGCCTGAAGAGGCTGCTGGGGCAGGACAGGAGTGAGGGATGCTTTTCTGTTGGAAGGCACACATCCCTGAGGCTGTGTCCCAGCCCAGGGAACACTCACCAAAGGAGATGTCCCCGAAGTCGAGCTCAGCGAGGTCGAAGTGTAAACTCGGTGCTGTGACGCTGCCTCTGCAGGCCGAGAACAGAGCAGGCAATGGCTCGGTTAAAGGCATTGCAAAGGTGCGGCTGTCGTGGCTCGGGGGCACAAAACCTGGGCTCACGGCACCCTGGGTTTCCAACCAACACAGCCCCGTGTGCTCAGCACAGGGCCCTGGGCACAGGAGGCAGCTCAAGCCAAGGGGCAGCAGCCAACAGTCCCTGATGGGCTCTGGGCACAGGGCAGGCAGGAGAAGCCCCCGGGTTGCTGGGGGTCCCATGAAGGATCCTGAACACACACCCAGACATGGCTCCGTGCCTCAGTTTCCCCATCTGCAATGGCATGGACATCAAAGTGTCCCCACAAACTTCTGTAAGCAGCCCTTCCAGCCACAGCTTCCCTGCTTTGCTCCTTCTGAGCTGCAACTGCTGTTCCCATGGAGGAGCTTTCTCAAGAGAGTTTGACCCACACAATCATTACAGACACTGTTCTGAGACACGAGTCCAGGACATTCCCAAACATCCTCTGAAAAGAGCAGCAACAGTTCTACCCAGGGCACAGATGAATCCTAGAGGAAAGGACCAGCTTGTCAGCAGTGCACCAGCTGGCACAGCCAAGAGCAAGAGCTTCAACAACCAAACTTGGCTGTCCTGAATCTAGCACAGCACCTCACCTGTCCTTGAACTCAGCAGACACACTCCAAAAGCCACCAACATCCACTGAAATCAGCACTTGAAGCTGCACAACATTCACCAGTTGATTTCATGGTTGATGCCAATCAGTGCCCACTCTGCCTTTTGGTTCAAAATCAAGAACCAGTGAACTGTGCTCTCTATTGTATTCACAGGACTGCCCCTGGCTCTGTTCTGCACATCTCAACAAGAGACACCTGCCCCTGCTCAAGGATAAAGCTGCTTATGCAGAAACACCCCATGGCCACTTTGGGGGAGGGACAGAGGATGATCAATTATTTGATGGTGAAAGGTTCACTCTTGATTTCCAAATGAAAAAAGCAGCACTTTTCCCCCAAAAACAAAGGCAGTGTCATTGTTTCTCCACTATGGGGTGACCTACTCACCACTTTTCTCTTGCTAAGGAAAACCTTACCTCTTCTTCTTTACCCATCTCCATTATCTCATTGGTATCATCCAGTGCAGATTGTTTTCATTTCTTCACTGCCTGGAGCCAGTGCCGCCCAAGAGCAGCAGCCCAGCTCCAAAGCTGCAGAGCAGCCAGCATCAGCTCTCCTGCTTCCACTGCATTATCCTGCAGCACATGGCTCAGGCTGGCAGGGACAAGGCCTCCTGCCGCTGTGGTGCTGAGCACTGAGCTCTGCCTCCCCTATGATCCGCCCTTCTCCCTTTGGCTGGGCCACGATTGTCTCTTGCCCACGGGATGGTGCCCCAGTCCTTGGCACAGTTCCTGCTGCACAGTTCCTGACTCCCACATCAGCCCTTTGCTGGCTGTGCAAAGGAGGCACCAGAGCCCTCTGGGCACAGGAGCTGGGAGCACAGCTTGTGCCCCACAGCATGGCCATGAGAGGCGAGCTGAGGCTGCTGCTGCCCATCTGGCATGGAGTATTCACACAAGGTTTTACAAACACTGCTGCTGATGCAGAATCAGCCAGGCTGGCCCATCTGCAAAGCCCTGGGGGCCTTGCTGGGTGTTCAGGTGGGACATCCCAGAGCAGCTGCTGCCCAAAGCTGATCCATCCCACTTCCTGCCATGGCCCAAGGCACAGGGAGATCTCTGCAGGGAGGAGTCATTCCAGCTCCCAGCTACCACACAGGGCAGCAGGCAGCCTCACACTAAAGCAATGCCAGCAGCAGAGCAGAGATTCACACCTCAGGAAACACCTTTATCCTCTGCTCCACCCCAAAAGGAGGTAGGTGGGGGATGTCTCCGAGACAGCCACAGATGTGCCCACCCAGCTCCCAGGGTCCTTACTTGATGGTCAGGATGGCAGGCACAGGAGATCCAGCCACACTGAACTGGAACTCCTCCTGAAAGCTCCCCAGCACGGTGGCACTGAAGGAGATCTGCACAGCCTGGCTCCCACCTGCTGCAATGATGCCCTCCTCGGGGGCAAACTTGAAACACAAACCCACATTTGTGGCTGAAGGGAGACAGGTGAAGGGTGCATCAATAGCTCCTTGGTTCATCAGTTTCACCTGCAGCAGCAAGAAAGCAAAATGGAAATACGTGTGGAATCTTCCCTTCTTGTGAGTAATTGTCTAATGATGCAATGAACACCCAGAAAAGGCAGAAGATGCTTTGTGCTGCTGAATGGCAGAAGTACAAAGATACAACAGGACAAGTTCTGCCTTTGGGTTTTCATGCAGAGCAGTGGCAACTCCACAGAACTGCAGTCACCCTGGGCTTATCCCATGGACACAGAGCAGTGCCCCTCTGCTCAGCAGCACCAAGCGCATTGAGAGCTGGCCCTGAGAGCAACGTGGGCTGATTGCAGCTGCGTAGGGAATCACCCCAGAGCTGCTGCTGCCCCAGTGAGCACAGCTCCAACAGCACCATCTGCTCATTCACCTTTTCCAGACCATGAAAACAATACATTGAGAATGAGGCATCAGCATCAAAACATACAGACAGCACCATCTTTTGGTGAGAAAACTCAGCATGTCTTTCCCATCCACAGCCAAGATTTTGAAAGAGTCTGCCATGATGCAGTGCCTCATGAAGTTTTTGCAAGCTTGACTCTAGTGGGGGGGAGGCAAATCGGTAGAAAACCCCTTTGCTTTATTCCCAGGAACACTTTTCTCTTTCTAGCGCCAGAGGTGCACCGAGGCTGAAGTGTGGTGAGGGACTGGTCAGCAAGGGAGAGAACTCCCAAGGATTTCCTGTGATTGCAGCAATAAGCAGCAGACACTTGGCTGGGAGCTGTTGGCAGTGGGCTGAAGCTCAAAGGCAGCCAGTTTGCTGCAGCTGCTTCTGCAGAGCCCAGTGCAAAGGTGCCTTGTGTCTGGCACTGCCACAAAAGCCTCTGAACATGCAGCTTTTGGAGCCAGTGATGGTTTCATGTGCCAAGGAGTTGTTTTGCAGGAAGCCTCCCAGCTGATCCCTAAGGAAGGCTGCTCAAAAGCAGGGACTGGGGCTTCAGGAACAACTGACACACCTTTGTGACCCCCCAGATTTCAGCAGTCCATCAAATATTCCCTGCTCACTGCTGCCCAGGTTGGCAGCAATTCCACAGCTGCACCAGGCTTGCTGCTGCCTCAGGAGCCATCAGCATCCATCCCAAGCCCTGCTGCTCACCTCATAGACATGGGGGGTGTTGACGAAAATGTTCCCAAGGTTCAGAGTAGGAGAGCTGAGTTCAACCAAGGGTCCTTGGCCTTCCCCTCTGAGCTGCAGGGGCAGCCTGCTCTCACAGCCTGGGGAGAGATGTCCATTGCAGTACAATCATTCCCTCTGCTCCACTGCATTTTCCAGGCTGCCTCAGTGCTAGTCCCCGACTCTGAGCTGGATGCAACCAGCTCCTGATGCTGCAGGAGAAGATATGCACCCTTCTCTTCCCTCAGGACATATCCCCTGAGGCTGACTTGCAATTTCTAACCCATTTCCTGGGCTGCTTTCCAATTTGAGCCACCAGTTTGCTGAGTTTAAAACATCTCTGGTGCCTGTAGTGACAGGCCATGGAGTTACGGGTAGAAATGGAGAGAAAGGAGATTTAGGTGAGATATTAGGGAAGAAATTTTCCCTGTGAGGGTGGTGAGGCACTGGAGCAGGTTCCCCAGGGATGTTGTGGAGGTTCCAGCCCTGAAAGTGTTCCAAGCCAGGCTGGATGGGGCTTGGAGCGCCCTGCTCTAGGGGGAGGTGTCCCTGCCCATGGCAGGGGCCTTGGGACTAGATGATCTCTAAGGTCCATTCCATCCTTACCATACTGTGATTCTGTGCTTTCCTTCCCATGCACCTAGAGGAGCTTTGAAATCCATTCAGTGCAGGCACAAAGCTCCTACGGAGTTTGGCAATTCCCAAACTCCCTGGCCCAAGAGCACAGGACTTTGTTGCCCAAGTGCTCCCCTTGTGACACTCAGCACTGTGTTCTATTGCCACAGACTGAGAGCTGCAAGGTGACAACTGCCACACAGGGAAAGAAGCAGCTGCTGGCCAAGGCTGCTCCCTCTACCAACAGCCCGGGCTCAGGGGGGCTCAGCCCCCTCTGCTCTGCTGCTGTCTGGGCACTGGGAGGTGATCCAGGCTCAGGGAGCCCATTTCTAACTCAGCTCCTGCTTCCTGATGATGGATCCATGGCAAATGGAGCCATCCTGGAGGCCAGGGGCCTGCACGGGCTGAGTGCTTGTTCACTAAAGCTGTTCTGCTCTGGAGCTCTCTGACCTTTGAGGGAATGCTGGCAAAGCCATGGCATGAAAACCTCTCCCTGCACTGCCTGGGCTGTTCTGGGATCACTCAGGCACACACAGCATTCTGAGCCCTGGCCTGGCACGGGAGACTCCCTGGGAGCTGCAGGGCCAGGGGGGATGTGCCAGCACTGCCCTGCTGACCAGGGACTCTTCCCAGCACTTCCATGGGAGCCCAGCGGGCTCAGGCTGGCACCATGGCTTCACTGAGGGGGAGAGAGGCAGGGCAAAGGAGCTGTACCTGAGATGCTGCAGTAAGCCACACTTCCATACTCCAGTGCTTCCAGGGGTTTGAAGGTCACCTTGATTTCAGCTGAACAATTCGGCCCGATTTCTCCCTCCTACAGGAGAAAGAGACAGCAAAACCTTGCTTTGCAAACTTCACATTGCTTGTTTTCACCACCCTCCTGTAAGCCTTTGTTTAGAGCATCAGTGATGAGTGAACAACACAAGGAAACCAAGGAGCCAAGGAAACACTCCAAACCCAGCCCAACACAGCTCTCAATGCTCAGCTGATCAGCTCCCACTCTCCACAATATTCCTGCTGCTCTGACACAAGCTCTTGGGCACATCATGCTGCTGTCAGCTACAGTGGGATGCAACTGCCACTGTGCCCTGCTGGCTCTTGGCCTTAGATGGGCCATAGCTGTAACCAAGAAGAGAACATGATCCCCGTCTTTGGAAATAAAAATATTAGTTTAACCTGTATTGAAAGAAAGCAGAGGCTGGCATTATTCTAGGGTTTACTCCAACATGAGAAGGGATGTTGCACTGTGCACACACCAGGCATTCATCATCTCTCACAATGCCAGTACTCAGAATCAAGGCTCTGGTTGATGGCAGCATGTGGCAGTTTGCTTGCATCACCAGAAAAGGACAAGGTTTTCTGTCCCTGTGTGCAGGACAACTCCAAAGGCCCATTTCAACCTTCCACCCTTGTGTCCAGGCTCACAGATGACGCTGGAAGGGACACTCAGAAATAGTGCAAGGCATGGTTACAGGAGGGGATTGGCATTTCTGTCATTAACCTTGGGCTGAATTTGGCCTCCTTTTGCCAGGGAACAATTGCAAGCTTCAGGTCAGTGTGTGAGCTGGCAGTGCTCCAACAGCCTCTGCTGAGCCCCACGTGTGGGGGGAGCCCCTGCCTACAAGAACTGCTCCCTGGGACACTGACAGGACACGCAGGCAGGGCCTTGAGCTCCAGCCTGGCAGCAGAGCTGGGCTTTGTCAGGCTCCCAGCCCTGCCTGGAGCCTGCAGGGCACAAATGCTTTCAGCAGCGAGCCCTGCAGCCTCACCAGAAACTCCATGTCCTCCCTGCCAGCACATGGGCGCAGCTGAGGATCTGCCCAGTGACCGCAGCCCCGGGGAAGGGGTGGGTGTAGGGAGTAGGGTGGGTGGGAGGACGGGGGGGGGAAGAGCAAGAGAATGTTCTCAGCTATCACTTTCCATTGGCTCAATGAAAAAAATGTCATCAGAGAACAGCATGGGGTCTTCTTGCACCTTTGCCATCTTCTCCTGGACCATGCTGCTCAGGAGGGCACTGTGATCTCCACAAGAGCCCCTCACCTTCTCCGTTTCTTTCTCCTCTGGGAAGTTTTCCTGGGACACCTCTTTCGGCAGCCACAGCAAACACTTCCTGCAGCCCCAGGGAGAGACAAGGCCAGCAGATGGTCTCATGAGCCACAGATTTGCAGAGAGAAGTGTGAGCGCAGGAGAGCAAAGCACTTGAGGAGGAGCAGCAGCAGCTCCCCAGCAAAGGCTGAGCCCAAGCCACGAGGGTCCCACAGGGATCAGAGGACAACTTGCTGTTCCCTGGCCCAGCAGGGAGTTTCACTCCACACTTGCAAGCTCAGCAGAGGTTTCCAAAGCCAGCATCCCTCCAGAGAATCTCCTGCCTCAAAGCCTCTGCCACAGCTGAGGGAGAATCTACCAGCCATTTCAAGTGGCTTTTCCTCCCACTCAGCTGCTCAGGGGGGCACAGAAAGATCACAGAGCACCCACTGCAGCATTTCCCTGCCAAGGGGAGACAAAGCTGGCTTGCAGCTACGTGTTACCAGCATCACTCTCTGTTTCTTCCATTTTGGACCTACCCGGTTCCCTACTCTGCCTTTCACAGGAGCATCCCAGAGCACTTCCACAGGAAATTGATGAATTCAGGCACCGAATCCCTTCAGGGACATTCAAGTCTTTTTATGCAATATGCATGAAAACAGAGCCTCTGAGAGGGGAAGGAACTTTGTTGTGCAGGAGGAAGACAGCAAACTCCTGGAGAGACCTTTTCATGAGCCAGAGCTTTTTGGATCCCATCCCAGTGCATGGCACTAGAATGTCCTGAGAGGGAAAGGATCCTGCACTATCTTCTCTCACAAAAAATCCTCTCTGCTCTGAGAGCTCAAAACCTCTCTGACAGCAGCACAGGGACACACAACCAGCCCGCATGGGCAAGGAGCTTTTGAAGGAACTAAGGGGAAAAAAGAGGGTGTATCACCTTTGGAAAGAGGGACTGGCAACTCAGGAAATGTTTAAGGATGTTGCCAGGTCATGTAGAAAGAAGAGAAGAGAGACAAGAGCCCAATTAGGACCTGAGGAAATCCAGTCATCACAATCAACCTTTCCTTCCCAAAATGCCATCCCTGGTTGGAGTATAAATGACCTGGAATGCTGAGTGCTGAGCTCCTGAAGCCCAGGGACACACACCCCAGTGCCAGGCATGGTTTACTTGGCCTAAACCATTCAAAAGCACCAACATCCCCTGAGGCCACATGTTAGCTCAGTCTTGGGCCTGTATCTCACTGAAATGCATCTTTCAAACCAACCTCCTCTTCTCTTCATTCTCTTCTTCCTCAGTAGCAAAAGCCTTCCACTGGAAGTGGGCTGTGATGTTACTCCTGTTTTCAATGAACAGGGTTCTGTGGCTTGACATGGTGGTGAAAGTCTTGTCAAGCTCCACGGAATTTGTGCTCAGCCCAACGTTGACATCTACAGCTTCTCCCTGGAGCTTTGTGTGGATTCTTTCTTCACCTGGAACAAAGCAAAGGGGAGTCTTTGCTCAGCTCACTGGCTGATGGAAGCACAAGGAACAGAGCAAGGCACAGGGCACAGAAGAAAGTGTCCCAGTTTTGCGCTGAAGGAGCAGTTCTGTGGACCACTCCATTGATCACATCCTTCAGCTCTGTGTGTACAGCGTGAGGATGTCCTGGGCACCTCCTCAAACACCTTATTTCTGAGGGTGTTTGTAGAGATTTGGCCCCAAGGTGACAGGATGGACTGGGAGATTGGTCCATGTGCTCCGGTGACCCACTCAGATCACCAGGATTTCTGCATCCAAGTCCTTCAGGTGACAGGGCTGAGGAGCCCTGCTCAGTCCTGCCTTGCCCAGGCTCTCTCCGGGCATCCCAGGAGACTCCTGTCTCTCCTGATCCCTTGGATCCCTTCTTGCTGACCAGCAAATATGCCTGGGGGCAGGTGGGCAGCAAAAGGAGGCCCAGAGGAACAAGTGAAGTGACAGCCCACAGCAGGAGGGGACACACACAACCAGCCTGGCTCTGCAATGTGACAAACCACTACAGAATGAGCACCGTGAAAATCATCTCCCTGTCCAAACCCACAGCCACATCAGTCTTTAAATATTTTATACTGTTCTGATCTGAAAAACCAAGCTGGAGCATTGCAAATCAAATAAGAAAGGGACAAAGGAAAGATTAGTGAGTACCGAGCAGTTTCTACATTAAGACTGAATGGGACCCCTCAGTCTAGAAATCAAATGGGAGATAGATGTGAGAGGTTTGTAACAGCTTGAACAGCCTGGGAAATGGGGACAGGGAAAAATTTGTTTTGATTTGTCACAAAAAAGGAACTTGAGGGCCTGAAAATGTTATTAGGCAGAAACTACATCTATGTGTAAGGACCACATAGAAAAAGGGTCTGTGGCTAGCCAGTGGAGAAGCAGCATATGGGACAGAGGTGTGCAAGAATTCCATTGCATTGGAGAGAGTCTGATGGAGACCTCACCTACAGCACTGCCCAGGAATCAAATAAAACTTCACCCAGGCATAGCCACATGGTAGTGGAGAATCAGAGTTCCCCCTTCCTCCACTCAGCAAGTCCCAGCAAAACAGCAGTCAAAAATCTTTGCCTTTCTCAAGCCCCTAAACACCAGTGAGTTCTCAGTTTGCTTTGGGGTAAAGGTGAACAGGGCAGGCACCTCTGGAGGGAATGCAGGGGATGGACAGCAGGCAGCCATGTGCAGAACTGTCCTGTGCCCTGCAGGGCCCAGCACTCACCTGAGCTGCAGCACACGGCCAGGGAGCCGCAATGGGCACCGCTGGCCAGCGGGTGAAATGCCACTGTCACCTGCACGGTGTCACCAGCACCCAGAGCTCCTGTGGCCGGCACCACGGAGAAAGGACTGCAACACAGAGAGAGGGGTCAGGCCTGGGGGACACCTGGCCATGAGATTCCTGCTGCACTGCAGCTCCCTGCAGCGCCCTTGGCCAAGCAGGGAGCAAACCAAGCACAGGCAGCACAAGAGACAGAACAGACAGGATCACAAACAGCCACCGAGCCACTGCTGACAAGATCCAGCCCTCACAAGATCCTGGGGGTAAAATGACCTCAGCTCCCCATACTCTGCATCCAGCTCTCTGCAATGAGCCTCAAGGCTCCCACTGCCAGCAATCCCATCAGAGAATGGTTTGTGAAAAGCACAGAGAGGGTTCAGAGCTATTTGCATGCACAACTTGACACTGACTGCCTCAGGAATTTCTCTTTTCCTGCTGCCTATAAAACTCATCTCAAGAGATGCAAATGTTAGGGCACTCCCTGTCCTGGGAGATTACACCCTAGGAATCAGACAAGGAGAAGGAACTTTTCCCTGAAGACCAAGGAATAGTTCCTGTTGAATTTGCAGTGTGCTTCTTTGGTTTATTTTACCTTGAAATCATCGTGATTTAGCCAAAAAGCGGCAACTTTTCTAAGCATTTCAATGAAAGCTGCTCTAAGAAAAGGAGCAATCAAAACTCTGAAAGAGTGCAAAACAGATTAGAGCAATACAGTGACATGGAAACCCAAAAGGATGATGCCATTTACAGTCTGAAGGGTCCAATCCCAGCTAAATGAAGCACCATGAGAAGGAGCACATCAAGGAAGCAGAACAGGAGGTTTCTGTGTGTTTACCAGCAATGCAGTCTGGGACTCTGGGCTTTCATGCAGGCTGGTAACTGTTTGCTTGGCCCAGCAGAGAAACTCTGTGCAATGTGTTGGAAATAATGATGCAGATGTGTTGGTGCACTTTGGATTTAACAGGAGCAATCAGGATTTAGTCACCAGGTAAACAGCTCTTGCCTGACAAACACAAGACTCTGTGCTTTGATGCTCAGGGACAGCTCAGGGGAAATGTGCTTCTGCCCAGCAGCTGCTGGGCTTTGTGCCCTTCTACAGCCCCAGTGAGGAAACAAAAGTTCCTGGCCTTGGTGCTTTGTTGCTGGTCAATCTGTCACTTCAAATGTGTTCTGGGGACTTTGCTGATGAATGCATCACACACAAAAACAAAGAGAACATCCGCCAAGCTGAACTTTGTTCATGTCAGTAGTAACAGCTGATGAACTCCCTTCAGGTTCTGCTCATTAGGGACCTCTTGCTGTAATTATGGGCTGACCTGTTCCCATTGCCTCTGGTGAGAACATCACTGCTGGCTGATGGAGAAGCCTTGGGCCAGCAATGTTCATGTGCTGGACGTGAGACTTTAGAGGGAGGGGAGGAAAGACAAGGCCCCAGCAGCCCCAGAGCCAGATCAGTGCTCGTGCTCCTGCATCTGCCCCGGGGCTGATGCCAGCACGGCTGCAGCTCTGCTGGGGCTGGGGGGATCAGGGCCTGCTGGGGGCAAGGCACAGCATTCTGTTCTTAGTCTTTGGCCAGAAATTTCACCACAATAGAGAAGCTGCCAGTTAGGGGAATCCCTGGCCACGCTTCAGCACTACCTTCCATTCCATTCCCTTCCCACTCCTGCCCCATGTTACATGCTCCTGCCTTCAGGTGGCAGGATGGGAATAACATTCCAGGGATGAATTCAGAGCTTGCCTGAGAAAGAAGGTGTATTCTTCTTTGCAACTTATCAGGAGAAGAGGATCCAGCCAAGTTCAGGACTCAGCTGTCAGGTCTGGAAAACTGAGTGCAAATCAGCCCCCGCATCTCCTCCATCCCTGGGCTGTACCCACCAGACTCCTCTGTTCCTGCTGTAGCACTCATCTCTCACATACACCTGGCTCCCCAAGACCCAAAGACACAAGCACCACAGCTAAACTTAACTCCTCTGAATTTCAGCCAACATCACTAAACTGTTCCCTGAGCCCACAGCTAGAAGAGCTGTGAAGGAGACATCCCTGACACTGTAAGAACCAAAGGAAAATCACTGCCAAGACATAGGCCTGGAAAGCTAAATTTTGGGCTTTTCTCTGTTAATTGTGAGCTGCTCCTTAAGACACTTCTTATCCTGTTAGATCCATCCTCTCCATGAATCACTACTGCACCTGACAGGCAGTAAAGATAAGGTATGGAGGGGTTTTAAAAGGTTGTTTTCTTCTGCTTTTATAACTAGGTCCATTGACATGTTTGTTTTCTTGTATGGCATCTAAAGACAGGTCCATGTCTCCCAATGGCACCTTGCAAGCCCCAGACACTGCTCTTGCTTTGAGCAGTGTGTTTGCTCAGATGATTTCCAGAGGTCCCCTCCAGGACCACTGCAAAGCCACGTGCCTGTGGCCTCCCAGAGAATGGCTCTGTTTGGCTGACAGTGCTGAGGAAGCATTTCAGAAGCTGCTTGTGCTCAGCAGGGTGCAAGCCAGCTCCCAACATGTTCCAGCAGCCTCCAGGCAATCTGGGACACAGAAAGCTCCAAGGCCACTGAAAGCAAGAGCAGATGCCTTCCATCCTGCTCACTTCCAGCCAGGCTGCAGGCCAGCAGATCCGATGCTTGGTTCCTTCTGTAGCTCTTTCCCAACTCCGCTCTCACCCAAAGCTTTTTGCGCAGGGACAGATGAGCTGCCTCACCTCTGGGTGCTCAGCTGGTACCGAGCTGCCCGGGCATCGACATTGCGCACCAGCAGAGTCTGCTGGGTGCTGACCTTGACTGGACACTTGGAGAAGTCCAGCTGGGCAGGGAAGTCCAGCACAGCTCGGGCACCAATGGCCCGAATTGGCACAACGATCCTTTCCCTTGCAGTGAGGCACACCAGCTCGTGGCAATAATCCTGCAGGAAAAGAAACTGGCTCAGAACAGGACATTTAGTGCCATCCCCATGGCAGAAGAAAAACCATTTCCTATACCCCTTCAAGGCCATCAATTTACCTATTGCACCCTCAAATGAACACGAAGTTCTACTACTATGTCACATTTTAAAGGCACCAGTGCACTTTGCAAAATCTGTCTCAGTGGCATTAAGCTCTTGTGTCACTTGGGTCATACAGATAACAGCCCTAGGCCACCATCATTTTTACTCTAAACTTTAATGATGGTTAAAGAATTCCTAAGCCCCTTCTAAGCAACATGGAGCTGGGGAACACAGGACATTGCTCTTTAGGCTTTTGTATTCCCACTGTCTGAGAATAGGACAAAGTGTTCAACTGACTCTAAGCAGCAAAAGGAAGAGGAGAAAACAGCTGCACCCAAAGACATCCTGCACCTCTGGCTTGGTGCAGAAACATCAGTTGGCTCACAACTCCCCTCTAACTTTGCCTGTCCAACCATGTCAGGAGAAGAACAGTGCTAAGAGGTAGCAGGATGCTGTTGGAAAGGGCCTCTCTTTGTTTCCCTGCCAGGCTTCCTCCCTTCCATGCCATGCCCTCAACCCTTCTGTATGAACAAGCCTCCAGATCAGAACATGAACCCTCCAGATCCCAGCACTGAGATCAGACTTGCCAGGGCCTCAGCACTGCCGTTCAAACCTCCCCACAAAAGCACCTTTGGCACAGAATGGGTGCCAGCTGACAGAGCAAGCACAGCGACAGGCATGAAGACAGAGCCCCAGCAGTGTCACTGCCACGGGCTCTGGCCCCACAGCTCTGCCTGCCGCTTGTACCTGCCCTACACCAGCTCCTTCAGGCAGGTGTCCAAGTCCCCTGCAGCTCAGCAACCTCCTGCTGACCAAGGGCACCCAGAGCCCAGTGTGCCTGTGCCAGGCCGGGCTCATGGGCACAGCACGTCCTCTGCCCTGGCCCTGCAGCTGTGCCATGCTCACTTGTGCTCTGGGACAGCACAGCTGCGAGGCTGCACAACAGAGGGGCTGAAAAAGCACCGGCTTTGCTCCAGCCCAGGGGCACGCAGGGAAGCTGTTGGCAGTCCAGGAAGGAGGAAAGCTCTCTGACCTCTTTGTTCCTCTGGTGTTTTCCATCAGAATGAAACCCCTTCCACTGGACCTAGAGATGGCCCAACACCTATCAACAGCCCTCTGTCATTTTCATCCTGTTTCCTGTACATCTTCCCTTGGCAATGCTCAGCAATGTGCATGGAGGGGAAGCAGAGCCTGTCAGGCCTGGCTGCAGTGCCTGCCAGCAGTGCCAAGGTGTGACTGGCTGCAGGCTGCCTGCCCACGCCTGGAGCCCAGCTCACAGCATGCAATGGGCTGGAGCCAGAGTGCAGGGAAAACAATGGCTGTGGAGATCATTGTGTGCTTTGGCTCCTCCAGCCTCACCTGGTTCTTCCTGGGGGTGAAGCGGATGCGCACAGGGGCAGAGGCGCCCGGCGGCACGGCACGGTACGCATTGCTGGAGCTCACCAGCTGGAAGTAAGGTGAGCTCTCCATGGAGACCTTCACCACGTGAAGAAACTGCAGCAAAGACAGGAAATTATCATTTTGCCACTTGTGGAAACAGGACAAGAGGAGACCTGTCCATGCCCTGCTAACATCCCTCCCTTGCCCCTTTTCCAAAGCACTTTCAGCTGAGCAGGCACAGGCACATCATTCACAAGGCTGAACTTGAATCCCTTCACTCTGGCTCCAGCATTTGGCCAGGGCCATAGGGCAGTGCCTGCTGGGAAGGAAGGGCTGAGCAGGTCAGCACCAGCAGGATGGAGACACAGCACCTGAACCAAGTCACCTGCGTATTCAACAAGGCCAAAAAACCTGCTGGCTTCTGCCTGCACACAGCCATGAAGCTCTCATATTCCAGAGGGGGAATGTGCTACCTAAAAGCAAACCAGCACATTACTGTGGGGGAAGGAAGAAATTCTCTTCTAGCAGATCAGGTTTGGGTAGGGACCTTCTGGGGATACACTCAGGCATGCAGAGCAGCAAGACAGGAGACCAAACACTGGGGTCTTACTGGGAATAAAAGCAAACCTGAAAAGCAAAAGAAGGAATGAACACAGCAAGACAATCCCTAAAACAAGGAGATGGCAAAGAGAATTTAAATGGGCAGTAAAGCAGCAAGGAAGAATCATAAAACCATGAGAGCAACCAGCTTGCCAAAAGTGACAGAAACACAGACAGGCGGTGTCTATTGACCATGGGGCTTCAGAGGCATTTTCTGCCTGGAGAAACAGGACCAGCACTGACTGACAGTGTAGTTCCAGTATGCAAAGCCAATCTTGGCTCTCCAGGCCTTCCTGCTGCCTGTACAGGCAAGCTGGGCTGCTGGGCATTCCTGCCTGCAGCCAGCAGGCCAGGTTCTGCCCTCTGGGGTTCACCGACACAGCACACATGCATTTTCTAACACACTGATATCATCAACCCCTGAGCACCAAAATGCTCTCCAAAAGTCTAAACCAGATGATTTGGACTCCCTCCTGTCTCCTCCCACCAGCCCACTCTTGCCACAAGCCTCACTTGAGAAAATGTTTCCCTGACTGAAATTCAAATGGTCTCAAATTTTCCTCTTTACAGTGGAACACAACTGACATTTTTCAACTGTTACCCTCTCAGCTCTCTTGGGAAACTGCAAAACAATCCCAATTTCTTCAGGTGAAGGTGGAAACCTCCAGGAGCACATGGCTTTGGATGTGCTGTGCTTCTGCAAAGGGAAAGCAGAGCACCGTGTTGCTTTTGGAAAAGCTGAGCAGAGCTGGATGAAGCTGAGCAGGAGCCTCAAGTGGCACCTAAAGGCCTCTCACTGCTTCTGCTCCATCACTCTGATTGCAGGGCTCTTGCAGAACACGGTTCCTGCAGGGCCAATGCCATTAATGAGAAGTGATTCCAGCATAAAGTGCAGAAGGCTCAGCCCCTGAGCTTTGCCTGTGAGCTGCACAAAGGGAGCCAAACTGGCTGAGAGAGGCAGAGATTCCTACCAGGAGCCAAGATTAACCAAGGACACACAGGGTGTGCCATAGACCCAAGGCCAAGCATGAGAGCAGGTAAGAACTGTACAGCCCTCAACATTCCTGTCAATCCAGAACTTTCAACAGAAGGAAACTCCTTTGGGATAGACACCATCAACACCTGGCCAAAATCTGGGGACAATTCCCAGCACAGGAAGATTTCCACCATCTTGCAGAAGAAGGTGCTGAGACATTTTCTTCTGCCTGTGCTGCAGCACATAACTTGCTTTGCTCTACACTGAGGGAATGACAGCACTCTCCTCTTCCAGCACAGTGTTAAAGCTTCGCGTGCCAGCACTTACCTTGTCCTTATTCATGAGAGACAGCGCCATTTCAGAGACCTCCCGAGCGACGAAGTTCTGAAATACCAGCTCTGGTGGGGAAACCCCAAACCAGCTCTGTTTCGGGGCAGCTGACGGCAGCTGGAGAGGAGAGAGAGCAGGGAGAGCTTCAGCTGCTGGGAGGAAGGTTCATACAGGAGAATCTTCCACTGATCCCCAGTGAAGTACAGACTCTGGGGGAGCACGTCTGCCCAGCCCACACTGGGCAAACAGTGGCTCACCCACCTCTGCTCTGAGCTGATCCACAGCTGCTGGGCCACACAGAGCAGGCTCAAGCCAAGCTGCTCTTCTGGCATGGATTTCTCCAGGTTTCTTACTCCAGAATGCCAGGCAGCACTTTCCTAAAACACAGCCCTGTGCCCATGTGGTCACAGAGCTCTGGGGCACTGACTGAGCACTCAAGGAGTAAGTAAAACCCATGAATTTACAGGAGACTCCATGGGAAAGGATTTGGGATGTCTTTTACTCTGAGACAGGGAAACCGAGGCCCACACAACTGCAAATATCTTTTTTGCTTTACGACTTAGACATCAGTAAGAAGAGCACAGGACCAGAGGAGGTGTGAGAGATGAGGCGACACTTGGCTGAAGACAAAAGGTTATTAAGCAAAAGAATGGAATTTGTTGGTTCTGTGTGTTATTTGTGGTTTGCATTTGTTCAGGTTGGTTTGTTGAGTGTCACAGTGAGAGGGACAGGGTTGAAGACCTGACCAAAAGGAAGGAGGACGAGAAGGGAGGGGATAGAAAAGTTGGTGCTCAGTAGAGAATGGAAGCTCCTGAGTAGCCATCCAATGGCAAAGGGCACAGGGACCGCCCCAGCCGGGTACAAAGGGGATACAAAGATTGCCATTTTCTCAGAGGGTGTGTGTGTGTGCGCTTGGCTCTCAGGGAGGGAGACATCCCCAGCTCAGCTGAATCCTTACTAAGGTACACTTTTCTTTTGCTTTGATGATTTTGTTCCTTTTCATTGTATTTAAAAGTTAGTGTGTTCCAAAGAGAGGAAAAGGCAAAAATAAAAAGACAAATGAGCTGAAAATAAAAAGACAAGTGAGGTGAATGCTGAATGAGGATAAGGTTCAGTTATTTTCTCAGCAACTTGGGTAAAAGTAGAGTTGGTATCTCCTTTTTCAATGGCCTTTAAATGGGTGCTTTCTTGTCATTACTGCAATCTTATTTCATGCCATTCTAGAGGCACGTCTGGAATGACACAACAACAGCAAATGCTTCTGGAGCAGAGACATTGCTTGGAGAAAACTCTGCCCTGCTTTCTCTGCCTTCTCCAGCCACACTGCTGTCACTGCAGAGATGCAAGCAGCTCTCCTCTGTGACTTCACAGCAGATACATTCTGCTGAAGAGAGTGGCTGCAGCACACTGTCCCTTAGCTGTGCCCTTCCCTGAGGTCTTCCCAAGGCTCCTCTCCAGGACAATCCTTTACCTGGATTGTGTTCTGTGTCTCTTGCTGCCAATTTCCTGCTCAACAGCCCACCTCAGTCACTTACCCGTTTGGACTGTGCTTTATACCGAGCTAGTCCTGCCAGAAAAGCAGCTTTAAACACACCTCTGAGTAGGCACTGATCCAGATAAAGCACATCCATTCCCCTCTGCCCAGGGCCAGTCCCCTGGACATCTGGCAGCCTGCAAAATCTAACACCCCGTCAGGGTCCAACACATTGTTCCAGCCCAAAGCAGTAATGCAATTTGTTGTGTTCAATCTGAAGTAATTCCTGCACATCCTTGGCCTTCAAAGGCCAACACTGCCACTCTGCAGGGAATCCTGTGACCCCGAGCATTTGATGGTGACCACACCAAAGCAAGAGGTGGCTCCTTCAGCAGGAGAATGGCAAAGGGCAATTTTGGGCCTCTGTGTCCCCAGCCTTCCTCCCATTGTTTTAGCAATGGCAGCTGCACTCCAGCACACCCCAGCAGCTTCAGCAGAGGGTATTTGTGTTGCCTTAGTGCAGATCAGGACTCCCAGTCCACCACTCCCAGCACTTTGCAATGACAGCAGGACCTGGACACTGAGGTATTTTGCTGGAGGCAAGCCTGTCACAAACACACACCCTCTTCAAACTTCATGTGAAACAGAAAGGAAAAGAGCAGGAAAAGGCTACCTTTGGGCGAGTCTCACTCCTGTCTAGAAATGGGCCAATTCTGGGCAGGATACCTTCCCCAGTGCTGGCCTCCTTCTTCCTGCTGAGAAACTTCTCCCTCTGGAACTTAGAGGGAAGCAGCTGAAAGGCAAAAGTAAACCAGCTAGAGCTCAGAGTTATGCTTGTTCAGAAAGGCTTTTCTTGAACAAGTGGCACTGGTGAATAACGTGTGATTACAGCCACTAGGACAGTCCTGGAAGCCCTGGGAGTTTCCTGCTGAAATACTTAGCATCAGTCAAATAATAATACAGAGTGGAACACACATACTCCAGCCATATGGCTCTGTCCCATTGGCTTTTCCATGATTGCATGGGACATGGTTGGGGATTTCTGCTCTTTGGGCATTTGTTTCCTCTTATGTTTCGTTGGATTGAGGCAGTGATTTTTCCAGAGAAAGGGGAGGAGCTCTCAGAACTGCCTGAACTCCATCCCTGCACAACGCTCAGAACTCACAGCAAGGAGATATCGCTGCTGGATGAGTCCAAGAGATGCAAGAAAGGAACACTGTACCAAGAGTGAGGTGCACAGGAATGTGTCCAGGTTTTAGTTCTCCCTGTTAATTGTTTTCTCTGTTTGGGCTGACAGAGCCCTCCACAGAAGAAAACAGAGGCATCTCCTTGACAGAGCCTCAGCAGTGGGGCATCTTCAGCCAAGTGAGCTGCAGACAGCAAGGGACCTTTGTGGCCCTGGCTCCAGCGCTGCCTGCAGGGTGCATCTGTGCCCACACAGGAGCTGGGAGAGAACAGCTGCTTTGGAAGCTCTTCCAGCTGGGACCAGCCGTGCCTCTCAAGGCTTTGGGCAGAGTTTGAGCTTCCCCCCCCAGCACATGCCCAGGTGCCCAAGGGCAGGATGGTCAGAACAGCACAGGTGAGTGCCCAGCCTGACAGAAGGAATTCCTGTGGCAAAGGCAAAGGGACAGAACACATGCTCAGGCCTTCAGCTGTACATTGGTTTCACTCGGCTCTGCTGGCACAGACAGGCAAGACACAGCTGAAGCATCCCACAGTGTTCCCTATTGCACCAGGACAGCCCCAGCAACAGCAGCACAGCACAAAGGGCTGGGCAGGGGCTCTGCAGCTTCACAGCACTGCTGGACAACAGGGGCAGGGAGAGCAGGGACACCAGGGCAGTGCCAGCCTTAACACAGCCCCAGTGGGTACTCACAGAATTAGGCTTCAGCCCTTCCCTGGACAAAAGACGAGGTGTTGGTGTCTTCTTTGGCAATCCAGACGCCATTTCCAAGGGACGATGTCGCAGGTCAGCGACAATGCCTCAACTAAACTGGAAGGAGCAACAATGGAACTCTGAAAATCCACAACCCAATTCATGGCAGATTCAAGGCATATTCTGCTGCTAAAAATGTTACATTACTTAAAAGTAGCTAAGTGCTTGTTTGGTGCAAGTAGCCAGTATAGTTAGGCTGTTAGTTGAACTTTATTTGAACTATATGGCTACCTTGTGCAATTCAAAGTTAGATCATACTGGAACCTGGTGCTAAAAATCTGAACATTAATAACAGTTTGAACAGACAAAGCTGTAGCTTAAATATTACTCAAAAATAGCTAGAGTGGGCCTCCTCTTCTTTAGGCTAAAGCAGCCTTGCTCTCTCAGCTGCTCCTCACAGTTGAGACACTAATGAGAGACTGGAATGTTATGGCTAATGGCTTAAATATCATTATAAAGGACTTTCTGCCCATTGTGACAAAACTGTATAAAGAAGCTGCGACCACCCAAGCCCACCCTTCCCTGAAAATGCCTCCTGACTGGAACTTGGCACTGTGAGTTAAGCTGCCTAAGGGAACTTGAGACAAGATCAAGGTGACACTATTGTCCCATTAGCTCAGGTCTGGGGAGAAATAACAAGGCTGAGGAGAAAAGCCTATCCACAACAAAGCCAAACCCAGCAGCTGTCCTGAAAATCACCTCTGTCTGGGTTCAGGCTGGGGAAGTCATAGCCACAGACTCTTCTGCTGAGGCCAGGTTTGCACACAAACCTCCCAGCAAAGACCTCCACAGTGCCTCCAGACCCATTCCTGAGGCCTGCACCTGACCACTGCAGGGCATGCAAAGTAACAGAACAAATCTGAAAATCCAGAACCCAACTCATGGCAGACTCAAAGGATATACGGGTGCTAAAGATTTTATATTTTCTGAAAGTAGCAAGAGACAGAGTCCAACTTGCCCCACTCCCCGGGAGGCACCTGGGCAAGGTATCATCTTGCCCAAATCTCCATTAATCCATTGGAGTCTTACATTTTGCCAGACCTCACCACAGAGAAGACCACAAGAGGATTTAATGGTAGGCCAATGGGATCCATGGAATGCTGATATTTTCTACTAAATCTCTCTCTGTCACTCTCTTTCTCCTCCCCCCCTTCCCAAACTCCATCCCCCTCCCACTTTTTCTTTTCTTTCTCTCTCTTTCTCCCTCACATTTACTGTTCCATAAAATCCAGACCATTGACTTTGGCATATGGTCTCGTTTGCACCTCAATACTGAGGCATCTCCCTAAAAATTTTAAAACCCAGATGATAAAAACCCACTGAAACTTGAACAGAACTCATTCACCTTTAAGCAGTTTAAGCAGTTACTATAGGACAAAAATGTATAGACTACTATCTTTAGAAAATGTTGCATTTCTTCAATAAAAAAAGCACGATCAGTAGTCCATTTATTGGTCATCCTCTCAGGTGTACATGTCACTGAACTACTGCGCCAGAAGACTGACATGATTACATCCTCTATTTCCCTTTGGTATTCTCTTTCAGATCACAGATGAAACAAAACCAAAAAGTTCAACTTTAGTCGGTCTTTACCTTCAAATGAAATTCAGGACTCCCTAGCAGACACCAGTGTTCTGCACGCTGCGGAGCTTTTCGCAGAGGCCAATGCTCTGCACCTTTAGCAATTCTCTACGCCGACAATTCACCTGGCGAATGGCCCGGTGCAGCCGCCTGCAGGAGCCCAGGCTGCGCACACCCAGCCAGGGCCGCGCTCTCAGGCAACTGAGGCCGCGCCGCTGTCACAGACGCTGAGGGCCCGGGCGCGGTTACCGGGCAACCGCGGCACCGAGTGCGGGGCCGGGCGGGGCCGCAGGGATTTGCAAAGGAGATTGGCACTGCAGCGACTGACTGCAGTTTGGGGCTTCCCAAGAGTCTTTCTGTAACTAATGAAAGGTTAAAATGTGGTGACAAAGGCACCTATGCCAGGTCTGTACAGTGCTCTTTGCAGCACTAGTATCCGACCCTGGCTGGAACAGCAGGAGGGGCTGAGGCAGCAGGGAAGGGGGCTCAGCCTGGAGAAAAGGAGGCTCAGGGGAGACCTTCTGGCTCTGCACAACTCCCTGACAGGAGGGGACAAGAGGCTGCTGCAAGTTCAGGCAGCGCCGGAGCCGCCTGGCTCCCCCTCTCCTCCCCCGCTCCGCCTCTTCCTCCCTCCTCCTCCTCCTCCTCCGCTCCCGCAGCCCTCGCAGCCCCCTGGAGGGGCGGGGATGGAGCCGGGACAGGTTGGAACACAGAGAGGCCTGGGGGAATGCCAGGACTGGGAGTGACTGGGCTGTACTGGGATCATCCTGGGAGCAGCTCCTGGGTGACTGAGTTCTACTGGGATCATCCTGGGATCACACTGGCAGTGAGGAGGAGCAGCGCGATGGCTCCAGCGCTGGGGCTAAAGGCGCTCGTGGGGGGGCCAGGGGCGAGTGGGACCCCCGGCACCGGGACCCTGAACCGCCACTGCCAGCACCGGGACCCCCCTGCTCCCCTTAGCCTGCACAGGAACCCCCTGAATTCCCCTGTTGTGGACATCAGGACCCTCTGCTCCCTTTTTCCCGGCCATCCCATGGCTCCCAGCCTCCAGACTTGGCGTGGGCTTGGCTCTGGGACAACGTGGAACGCCTTGGTCTCCTATTCCTGCCTTTCCCAGGCACACCTTTCTGCAAAACCAGACACCCCCTGAACTCCCCCTTTCCGAACATCCCGGGTGACGCCACTCTGGTCCCCCCTTTTTGGGAAACCCTGGACTCCCCTTTCCTGGGCTCAAGGACCCCCTGGAACTCCATTCTACCTCTCCACGTCCCTGCCCTCCCCCCCTCATTTTCATGACCCTGAGATCCCCCTGGCACCCCCATTCCTGAGAACCCAGACCCCCCTGCATTTCTTCATCGAGCACCAACGCAACCTTTTCCCGGCCTCCCCGCCTCTCCCAGCCCCCAGCCCCACCCTTTTCTCTGGCCTGGGACCAGAAGTGCAACTGACTGGAAACAAATGTGACAGAAAGCAATAATTTTGCGCATTTTATTTACTATTGAAATACAATTTCCTCCCTTTCTCACAAATCTCCTCCCAGTGTCATTCAGCAGGGCTGTCAGAAAGTCCTTAATTCTGGGTGGGTGTTCCAAGCTGCAGCCACAAGGAAACAGGGAATGGGGATTTTCCTGCTCCTGGGAAGTTTGACATCCTCAGCTGAGGAGAGGAGGCACCAGAAGGAAAGGGCAGCTGGGCTTCATCTTTCCACAGGGAAGAGGAGGGGAAAATCTCTCATCCTGTCTGCAGGTTCTCCCACAGGGATGTGAGGGCTGATCCCAGAGCCCTAAGGATCACAGTCAGGGCTGCCCTCAGGGAATGCTTGCCTGGTATTGAGGGGCAGCGTGGGAGCACCTGGATCTTGGGGCACCCAGCTGCCCCTCATGTTTGGAGGTGCCTGAGGAGGGCTGGGATGATGCCAGGGACATCCTGCAGTGACATCCCCTCTGCCCCGCTCTGGGTGAGCTCAGTCCCAAACCTGACCCTGATCCTGCTCTCAATCTCACTCCACGTTTAGACAAACTCACAGTTCTGTATTTAATCACATCCCAATTCCAAACTTGTCTAGCCCCAGACCACAACCCAACCCCAGCCCAAAGCCAATCCCATGTCTAGCCTTAACCCCGATCCCAGCTCTAATCCAAATCTCAGCCCCAACTCCAACTCAGCCCCAATTCCAGCCCCTTCCTAAATCCTCAACCCCAAACCAAATCCCAGGTTCTGCCGTTCTGGGGGTTTGCGGGTGTCTCTGTCCCTCTGACCCCAATGATGTTTGGCTGGGGTCACACCAGGGCTGAGAGGGACAGAGACTGCCCCGACCTCCGCAGGTGTGAGAAGGTCGGAGAGCCCCCCCAGCCCCAAGCACCCTCATCCGTGAGCAGCACCCCTGCCGTGTCCTTTCTCTGGTGACAGCACAGACATTCCTTTGTGCCCAGGTCTGTGCCAGCCCCGCACACAGCACTGCTCTGCGGCAATGGGGACACGGGAAACGGTGCCCGTCGTGTGTCCCCTTTGTGTTGCCGTGTGTCCCCCCACGTCTGGCTGTGTTCCCCCGGTCAGGTAGCTGCTCTGGCCTGGGATTGCCGGGTCCAGCCGCCAGGCCTCGCCGGCAGCGGGCAGGAGCCGGCCCAGGCTGCGGGACACGGCGGGGCTGCCCGGCTGGAAAGCAGCTCTGCCTCCCGCCAGGGAGCTGTGGGCAAGGGACTGCCGGCTGTGTGGGAGGAAAGCTGCTGGGCCGGCCCCTAACGCTGCCCTGCAGAAAGGAAGGGGAGCAGGGAGCTCGGAACGTGGCAGTGCGGAGATGAAGGGACAAGTGCCCTTGGGGGCCGTGGGTCGGGGCCAGCCCTCGGGCACGGCTCTGAGCGTCTCCTGAGCTGGCATGAGGGCTGCCTGTAAGGATTGCAGGCGGCAGCCGAGAGCAGCAGCGCCGGCATTGCCAGCCGGGCCCCATGGCCATCTGCCCGTGCCTTCGCAGCCCGTGAGGGCCGCGGGCTGTGCAGCGCGGCTCCTGCTCCCACAGCCGGCCCGGAGCCTCAGGGCTGCCCCGCAGGCGCCGCGGGAGCAGCAGCAGCCTCAGGGCCTGGCCCGGGGCTCGACCAGCTCAGCCCGGGGGCAGAGCCACAGCAGGGGGAAAGGAGCTGAAGGAGCACCAGGGAGCCTGGGGAGAGGCAGGCTGTGAGACAAGGCTCTGCCCGTAATTTTAACAGTTTTTATTAACCTAATAACTATATACAACTAACTTAGTTATTATATACAAGTAAAAAGTCAAGTTCCTTATGACAGTTGTCACAGGTGTTTCTCGCTTCAGACTAGATGTCCCAGGTTGAGCATTGGGCACTGAGTCCTTTCCAGCTGGCCAGGGCCTGTTGATGTCTGGCAGGGCTGGAGAGGCTGCTCGAGCCCTGGGGCCCATGAGACCTGTCGAGGAGCTGTGCCTGGCCGGTGCTGTCCTGAGGCGGCAGGGCCTGGGCGGTGAAGGACAAGGGTGAGCCGCCACAGGTGCTGGCCCCAGCGCACCAGGACTCAAGGTCTTGTCCCACACTGGGCATGGCCATTCTCCCACGTTACTCCAGCTCCAAGCTCAGTTGCCCCATGTGCCAGTCCTCCTGCTCCATTCTGCCCCTTCCTTCTTACCCCAGACACAAAATACCCATGCCACATTACCCAGCTCTGTACACAGAGCCCTACTCATCCCCCAGCTAGCACCCTGCAGATAATCAGCCCCCTGTCGTCACTGACCCCCTTGCCCTGACAGGGCCACATCTGACACATCCTGTGTCCTGATCGCCGTTTGATGCTGGTCATTACGGCCCCTCGGGATGTGTCCATCACCGTGCAGCAGGGTCACACTAGGCTGAGGAGGAGAGGGCAGCTGGCTGCAATGCAGGGCCCAATCCAGCATCCCCCAATAATCCTCCCAACCCAGGTTTCCCTGGGGACTGAAGGCACAGATTCCTCCTGGATAGTCAGCAATGCTTAAAGCCTCAGTCACCATTCTGTGTCTCTACCTTCATCACACCTACCTTGTTGTGGTGTACCAGGAGACGCTGCAGCTGTGCACTTATATGTGGGGAAGCCTTGATGTTCTGCATCGTGAAACTGCTGCTTTGATGGTCCCCAGAGATCTGAGGCATACGGGGGACACTGGCACAGACCAGCGGCCTCCTGTGGGATGGGACAGAGGAGGCTCAGTGCCCAGCCCTGTGGCATGCAGGGCATCACCCTGCTGTGCCAGGGAGGGCACTAGCAGTGCTGCTTGCAGGGGCATGTCCCTGCCAGCTCCTGTCCACCTGCTGCAGGAGCCCCGAGCCCATCCCACCAGGCTTGATCTGCTGGCTCTGTCCCCACAGCAAGGTGTGCTAGCCATGGCCATGGCAGGTCCCTGTGCACAGGACACCAGCTGGCAGGAGCTGCGCTGTCCCAGCTGCAGGGATTGGTTTTGGGAACTCCTTTCACAGGAGGCACACAACTCCCCACCAAGCCTGAGCTCAGACTGAAAACAGACACAGCTCATCAGATGTGCTTTCAGCAACCTTGGGACAGAGAAGTGGGCCAGACAGAGCAGTGCAAGGCAAGGAATGCAAAAGCCCCCAGCCCTGGGGCAAGCACTGGCCCTCCACAGCTGCCTTCTGCTCCCCTACCCTGCCCCGTCCCCCCAGGCTCCTCTGCCCCAGCCCAGGTGCAGAGCCATCCTTGCTGTGTCAGGGCTACCCTGCACCCCAGGCGCGGGGAACGTGTCCTCAGAGCCCTTACCTTTGGCTGGGCGGTGGCTCCTTGCTAGGGGGCATCGGCTGCAAATACGGGAGTTTTTCGGGGTGCCTGGGGAGGGCAGGAGTCACAGGTGTGTGGCAGGGGACAACGAACCTGTTCCTGTTGGAGGCAGCACCCCCGAAGCCATGGGATTGTAGCCCATGGCATCTCGCTGCCTGTAGCCCTTGGGATGAGCCCCCACAGGCCCTGCTGATGGGCGAGGCTGCACAGGGGCTCCCCACATCAGCCCCTCCCAAGCAGACACTGTCACCCCTGTGCCCAGCACAGTGGGTCACTGCTGGCACCCATCTCCTCCCAAGCCAGCCCTGCTGCCCCTGATGCACTGGTGCTACTCACTGGCCAGGAACCTGCACGCTGAGCATGCGGTCACAGGACAGACACATGAAAGGGACTGGCAGCTGCCTATGGAGGGTGAGGGAAGAGGGCCAGCTGAGCTCCTGGGGCCACAGGCCTGCAGCACACAGGCAGCAGCTCCCTGCAGCAGCCAGCTGCTGGGCAGGTCACTGCACAGGGTCACAGCCATTGCAGGGTGAACCGTGGGCTGTTGAGCCTGTTTCTCCCCATCCCCAAGGTGCTGGCTGATGCCAGGTGAAGGGCACAGGCACCCATGCCACCATCTCAAGCAGCCCCTGCAGCGCTTTCAGCCCCTCTCTGGCACCAAAGTCCCCCCGTGTGCACGGCCAGGAGGGCAGGGCACGGCCCAGCTCAGGGGCATGGTGTGTGACAGCCCTGCCTGGGAGGAGCAGTTGCCATCTCTGTTCCCAAAGCCATCAGAATCTCCATTGCACTCACTTCTTAATCCCAGCGGCGTTTTCACGCAACAGCCTATCCTTGAGTTCCTCCATGTTCCTGTTCCAGGAGTCCTCCAGGTGTTTATGGAAAGTCTTCAGCTCCAGGCGATCCAGCTGTGAACAGCCTCAGCCAGCTGCTCCAGGATGTGACATGGAGCTCTCCAGGGAAAAGCCTGGAGGGGGAATCCTCAGAGGGATGCTGCTGCAGGCTGTCAAGTCCCAAAGGTGCCAGTTCCTCATGGTGGGGACGAAATACCCCTCACCTTGTCTTCAATTGCATTGCTGAACTGCTGCTGCATATTGTTCCAGTGCTGCTCCTGGCCTGAAATCTGGCTCTGCAACTCCTGCATCCTCTCATCCAGCTCCTCCATGTTCTCTTCAAACTGGCTGCAATCGACTTTGCTGTCCAAGGCAGCTTTGTCCGCCTTCTAGCAGAGGGGAACGGCAAGAGAGCGGCGGGGAAAGGGATGAGAAATGCCAGGCAGGGCCAGCGTGTGAGGGGCAGAGGGAGGAGTGCTTCCTCCAGGCCATCACGCCCCTTTCAGGCTGCTGTGGCCCCATTTGCCCCATCACCCTGGTGAGCTTGGTCCCACCATGTGAAGGGTGAGGGACCCCATGAGCTCAGGAAATTCCCCCTCCCAAGGGGACAATTTCTGCCACCCAGCCCCCAAGGGACAAGGGGCATTTGTCACCCTGCCCGGGAAGCCCTGGGCTGGCACAGAGGCCCCTTAGACTGTACCATGTCCATTGCAGCCATCATGTCCTGCTGATCTGCTTTCTCCTTCTGCAGCTTCTCCAGAGACTGGGACAGCATCTTTCAGCACAGAAAGGAACCCATGACACCACAGCAAGGCTGGGGCACACCCCAGGATGTAGGAGCACACTCCTCTCCCCCTTGTCTGCACACACTCTGTCCCTGATTTGTCACAAGCCTTCTGCCCAGTTGGGTCTGTCAGAGACGAGCAAAATGGACGACAAACAGGGTGAACAAAAGGGTTGATAGAAGCAATGAGCAAAGCAATGATGAAAAGAACGAGCAGCCAGCAGGCTCCTTCTCCTTCCGAATCCCTTGCAGGACTGAGGCCCCTCCTCAACACAACTCCTGTTGCCAGGCAACGCACCCCACTCCACTTCTGGGAGCCAGTGGGTCCCATGAAGTCATAGATTAATGGAGTCTTGGAATGGCATGGGCTGGAAGGGACCTAAAAGATCATCTCATTTCACCCCCTGTCAGGGACAGGTAAAGGAACATTTTCCACTAGACCTGGTTGCGGCAAGATCCCATCAAAGCTGGTCTTGGACACTTCCAGGAATGGGGCAGGCTCTGTTAAGGCATCACCATGCTCACAGGGAAGAATTTCTTCCCAATATCCCACCTATCTTTCCCCTCTGTCATTGTAAAGCCATTTCCATGCCAAGCCCTTGTACAAAGTCCACCTCCAGCCCTTTTATAGTCCTTTTAATTCCCATAAAGTGCTCAAAGTTCTCCCAGGAGAGTACAGCCTCATTGTTTTTCTTTTGATCAGTTTAAGATGTGCATCACATCTGAGCCAGTTCCCCCACTGCTGCAAACCCTCAGCCTGGTTTGGAGCATCCATTGGGATCAGCCTTTGCCAGAGGGGCTGTGCATGAGCCCCTTGCTGAGCTATGGGGTTGTTGGGGCACAGACTCCTTTCTTCTCAGGAGTTCAGGGCAAAAAGTCTCTGTGGGTGAAGCCTTTGGACATTTTCCTCCAAGTCAGGTTTTATGTCAGCTTGACAGTCCATAAAGAAGACAATGACATAATTTCTCCTGCCAATGTCCCCAAGAAGACAAATCAAGTTCTTCCCTTCAATACCTGCCATTTACTGTACATTCTACTTTAGGTGTCCACAGAGCCCCATAATTACCTTGGGCCGCCTTGATTTGTTACCGAGCTCTCAAGGTAGCACTGACTGTTCCATTAACTGCCACTTTTGCAAAATTTGCTACAGTTTCAGTGAGGTTTTATTGTCCCCTGGGGAACGGCTTGGGGTGACAGGGACAGGGACAACCCTCCCAAGCCCCTCCCAAGCATCCCCCAGGGCGAGAGGCACAGAGACTCCTTGAGCATCTCCTGGGCACTGGACAAAATAAACTTGGCAGAAATCAAACTTAACTCTGCATAAATCACTTTGAAGAATATTTGCTCTTCCCACAAGTAACTTGTGATGGAAATGCAAACAAATCCCAAATATGAATAAACCGACAATCCAAGCAGTGATGTGGCAATTCCAAGTTTCATTGGTTCCTGCACAGCTCCAGCTCAGCTGCTGGCAGGTTCTGATAAAAGAAAATTTGGCCCAATACAGATTATTAAAAGGAAGGGGAAGCGCTGTGTAGCTGTCACAAAGGTGACAGGGATCAAGAGAAAAATGATTCTCACATTTGGCAAAGAACCCAAGCCTAGGAATTCAAGAGATATTCAGGAATTTAGGTACTTGAGCTGGGCTTCTTGTAGGACTTTCAGCAGCCTTATGTTCCTCACTGTGGGGTGAATGAACCTTGTCAGTCTCGCTGGTAACATTTGCTCCCTTTCCTCCAATGATTTTAACACACTTTTCAAGGAAGGACAACAAAATATTTTCTTTTCACTGGCCACCCACTACAGCCATTTTCCTCATCAGTTCTCCTGTAAGTTGCTCAGAGGAAGCTGTGTCCAAGTTTCCAAGAGTTCCTCCAGAGAGAACCACAACCTCCTCAGAGGACGGGAACCATGCTGTTGTCAAAGGCACTTGGGGACAAACAACAGTGCCCTGAACTCACTGTGCCAAAATCATGTTGCAATCTGGTTAAGAAAATTGTTAGAGAGATGCCTCAGCCCCAATTAAGGCACTAACAAGACCAAATCCAAAGTGGATTTTATTGAACAGTAAATGTGAGGTAGAGAGAGAGATGGAAAGAAAGAGAAAAGGGGGAGAGAACAAGGGAGTGACAGGGACAGAGACCTCCCCTTGAGCAGGTGTAAGAGTCTGTCCGAATTTTCCCTCATCTGCCTCACGATCGTCATTTGAGGACCACTGAAGAGAAGATCCCCCCGTCTCCTCTGTAGGAGAAAGTCATATGCCACAAGGCCCTGAGACCTGAGAGCATTGCTAAGCTACTGTTTCCACAGGTGTTGTTTGCTGTATGCTACACTGAGCCCAATGAGAAGAAGGGGGCACCGTGCCCTTTTTGCAACAACAGCCTTGGAAGCTGCCCCACCTCTCGGTCTGGCTGGACTTCTCCTGAGTGCTGGAACCCTGCAGAAGACCCCTCTCACTCGTTTGCAACCACCGTGACACACAGACTGAGATGTAAGAAGCCTCTTCATCAAGAGACCGAGACATCAAACCCCCATGTGAGAAGGCCCCCTCTTATACTTTCCAAGGACTGGGACTGAGACCCCTGAGGAAGCGAAGGGAGTCGACCACATCCTTATTGATCAGCATCGAACTCCGATTTATTGATCCCGCTTACACACTTTTAAAGTGGTGTTAATTAAGCTTATACATATTACAAACCCGAGCTCATCATTGGCCACAGATTACACACCAACCCCTCCTTTGTTGCCGAAACCTGTGGTTTTCTTGTTGAGACTAATACTTGTTTTTCTCATCCTGTTATTGATTTGTTATTTATCATTCAAGGCCTCCGTGTTTTCCACCATGCCTTTCTCACCACTTCCTCAAGGATGTGGTGTTTACTGTTGTTAAGGGAAAAGCCTGAGAACTTGCTGCTTACAGCTGCCTTTTACTTTTTAACCAGCTGTATATGTTCATGGCCTTTTTTCCTTCAAGCCATGTCTGAGCAAAATTCTCCAACAGACCCCCAACCTGGGGGAGGTGTGTGGTGAGAGGCAAGCTGACCAAAGCGAGATGGATGTTGCAGGTGTGAGCATTGGACCACAAAAACAGTGGCTCACGCCCACTGCCGAACATGGACTGTGTGTACCCTTTTGAAACACCATTCTTTCCCCAAAACTACCTTTGATTCGGTTGCAAAATTCATTCTCCTTTCCCCCATTGAAAAAGAGTATAATTGGGGTCCAGATGAACTGTGCCTCTGAGATCTCCCTGACGTAACAGGCGGATCCTTGACTGGATTGGACCAAAGGAGTTCATCTTTACATTTGGTAGCTATATCCCCCTCTCTCTCTCTTCTCTCTCTCTTTCTCTGTATTTTTCTCTCCCTTAATCCCTCTATCGCATTTTGCTGTGGTCATTCAATAAAGGTGCATTTGTTTTGATTATTACTGCAAATCCCCCTAGTACTGTGTCCGTTTTTTGCACCCTGAGATCAATCCATGAACGATCACGAATCCCGTTCATAAGGACGGATCGTGACACTGGGGTTACTGGGAGCTACCAGGCCCATGCTGGGAGCTCTCTGTGCACACAGTGGGAGGAACTGGGAGCAACTGGGAATGACAGGATCCATGCTAGTGACAACTGGGATGTCCTGGCAGTGACTGGGATAAAACTGGGGGCAGCTGAACCATGCTGAGGTAACTGGGAGTGCCTGGCAATGACTACGAGAATGTTCAGGGCAGCTGGGATATACTGGGAGTGCCTGAGACCATGCAGGCAATGACTGGGACTGGACTAGGAGCGACTGGGAGCCACTGGGAGCGTGCTGCGGGGAACTGGGACCCTGCTGGGGGCAATTGGGGGCAAGTGTGACTGACTGCGGCCCTGCTGGGAGAGACAGACATCATACTGGGAGTTACTTGGGACTATACTAGGGGCAACGGAGAGAACTGGGAACACACTGGATCAAAGGGGGGGCAACTGAGACCAACTGGAACTGTGCCAGGGGCAAATTGCATCATAATAAAGAATGACTGGGCTGTACTGGGATCATACTAGGAGCAGCTCCTGGGTGACTGAGTTCTACTGGGATCATCCTGGCAGTGAGGAGGAGCAGCGCGATGGCTCCAGCGCTGGGGCTGGGGGCGCTCATGGGGGGGCCAGGGGGGAGTGGGACCCCCAGCACCGGGACCCCCCTGCTCCCCTCATCCGGCACAGGGACCCCCTGAATCCCCCATTCTGGACATCAGGACCCCCTGCTCCCCTTTTCCTGGCCATCCCATGGCTCCCAGCCTCCAGACTTGCCATGGGCGTCACCCTAGGATGCCCTGGAGCACCTTGGATCCCCATTCCTGCCTTTCCCAGCCCCCAGCCCCACCTTTCTGCAAAACCAGACACCCCCTGAACTCCCCCTTCCTGAACATCCCGAGTGTCCCCACCCTGGTCCCCCCTTTTTGGGAAACCCTGGACTCCCCTTTCCTGGGCTCAAGGACCCCCTGGAACTCCCTTCTACCTCTCCACGTCCCTGCCCCTGTCTCCTGTCCCTCAGCTGTCTCCTGTCCCTCGGCTCTGTGGGGCCAGGCACAGCAGCAGGACCCAGGGCAGCCCTGGGGGAGAACAACCCTGAGCCCCAGCTGGGCCAGTTCCCCCAGTTCCCCCCAGGTCACTCCCAGCATGGGCCCTGTGGCTCCCAGTCACCCCCAGGATGGTCCCAGTCACCTCCAGTTACACTCAGTGTGATCCCAGTATCATCCCAGTCACTCCCAGTATGATCCCAGTATGATCACAGCACAGTCCCAGCTGTTCCCATTCACCCCTACCATAGTTCCAGGCACTCCCAGTATGGTTCCAGTCCTTCCCAGTATGATTCCAATATGAACCCAGTCACTCTCAGTACAGTGCCATTTGCCCCCAGTATGATTCCAGTCACTCCCAGATACTCCCAGTATTATTCCAGTAACTTTAAGCTTCCTCTGTGATCCCAGTCACTCCTGGTCTCCCCCAGTATATCCCAGTTGTCCTTAATGTGTTTCCACTCACTCCCAATTGCTCGAAGTAGTTTCTAGCATTATTCCAGTTGCTCATAACCACTCCCAGTCACCTCCAACATGATTCCTGTCACTTCCTGTATATCCCAGTTGCCCCAGCATGGTCCCAGTTGCCCTCAGCCTGCTCCCAATCACTTCTAGTATGATTCCAGAAGGATCCCAGTCACCCTCAGTGTGGTGCCAGTTGCTCCCAGTATGCTCCCATTTGTCCCCAGCATGTCCCCATTTCCTCCCAGTGTGATCCCAGTTGCCTCTAGCACAGACCCAGTCCCTCTCAGTATGATCCTACTCTGATGCCATGATGATCCCAGTTGCTCCTAGTATGGTCCTGGTTGCTCCCAGTTGCTCCCAGTCTGATCCCAGTTGCTCCCAGCGGCCCTGTGTTATGCTTTGGAGTGGGAGGAAATTTAGGGAAGTGATGCAAAGTTTTTTGTGTATCTGACAGTCTGTTGAGCTACTGAAAAGCTAGACACGTTTTTGTGAAAAACACATGGTAAAGACGAAAAAATTCAGAAACTTTTTTTTCTTGTTGGTCGGCAGGGAGCTGCTGGGTTTTGACTTCTGCTCTGTGTCTGGGCTGGGCTGGGCAGTCTTGCTGCAGGCTGGGCTTCTTTTCTATTTTCTGGGCTGCTTGCTGGCTTCTCTCTCCATGGGCTCTGGTTTGGCCGGGCTGGGCTTCAGCAGCCGCTGGGCAAGGAGACAGGGGAGGCTGTGGAGCTTTAGCCAGAGCAGGGCTGGCTGTGGCTGTGAAGATCTCGCTGTCAGGCTGCTTCTTCTTCTTCTTAGCGTGGCTGAGACCAGAGACTTCTGTGGCTGGTGTAGAAAATGAAACACTAACTATAAAGCTGATCTGAACACAACTGAGCCACAGCTTTCTGTTACAAGTTATTGGTGGGTTAGGTAGGCCTCATGCGTGATGTTAAGTTTTTCAGTACTTCAGTCTTCTTCTGAGTGAGAGAAAAGAACAAAATGCAAGTATATAAAAAACAACATGAAGACACTAAAGTCAATAAAGAAGAAGTAAAGTCTTAGACGAGAGGGCTGAGAAGATGCTTTGTTTTTAGAGCTGAAATCTTCTTGTAAGCTGTAAAGGAGAGGAATAGTGGATTTGTTTTTACTAACAATCTGTGGGTCTGCTGGTAGATAAAACTAACTCTGGAAGATAAAAGAAATAATGGGAAGGATTCCACTGATCGATGAATGGAAAAAGATATTTGCTTTTACAAATACACTTTAGGTTTGCTGATAAACGAAATAAGCCATTGAGAAATGAAAGAAACAATGGGGAAGAAAAACCCCTAAATTCCGTAAGAATTAAAAACTAAAAGGGAGGATTATACATTAGAGGGAAATCTTTGGGAAATCTTCGGTGTCAGGTGTATCAGGGCATCTGTACCTCTCAAGTACCACAGCCAATGAGGAAAGAGAGAAGGGAAATGTGGCCAGGAAATTAGGATAAAAAGAAGGCTGCATCCTCCAAAAATCCAAGAGATCCCAGGGGAATGCCCCATGGCCTCTCCCTTTATTGGAATAAAGCCAGAAAGGACTCCTCTCCTTTGTGGACATAAACCTCTAGTGTTTATTTCCTCTAGGATTAATTTTCCTAACAACAAGAAAACACTCTTTTTCTTTATAACGCATAAAACTATAAGGAGATAAAAGTGTTCAAATTGATATCAAGTAAAGGCTTCTATGTTAAAGTAAGCAGATGTTAAAATAGCTGTAATCCCATGAGAAGTTCGAACAGAGAAAGAGTAGTCTTGTGCTTCTACAAAATGAAGGGGCTGGGAAAAGGTTGAGTTGGTGCCGGATAAAGGGGGGTAGGGGGGTCTCAGTACTGAGCAAAGGGGTAAAAGGGCATCTGGGTTCTCAGGAATGGGGGTGCCAGGGGGGTCTCAGGGTCATGGGAATGGGGGGGGAGGGGAGGGCAGGGACGTGGAGAGGTAGAATGGAGTTCCAGGGGGTCCTTGAGCCCAGGAAAGGGGAGTCCAGGGTTTCTCAAAAAGGGGGGACCAGAGTGGGGTCACCCGGGATGTTCGGAAAGGGGGAGTTCAGGGGGTCTCTGTTTTTGCAGAAAGGTGTGCCTGGGAAAGGCAGGAATAGGAGACCAAGGCGTTCCACGTTGTCCCAGAGCCAAGCCCACGCCAAGTCTGGAGGCTGGGAGCCATGGGATGGCCGGGAAAAAGGGAGCAGAGGGTCCTGATGTCCACAACAGGGGAATTCAGGGGGTTCCTGTGCAGGCTAAGGGGAGCAGGGGGGTCCCGGTGCTGGCAGTGGCGGTTCAGGGTCCCGGTGCCGGGGGTCCCACTCCCCCCTGGCCCCCCAGGAGCGCCCTCAGCCCCAGCGCTGGAGCCATCGCGCTGCTCCTCCTCACTGCCAGTGCGATCCCAGGATGATCCCAGTAGAACTCAGTCACCCAGGAGCTGCTCCCAGGATGATCCCAGTACAGCCCAGTCACTCCCAGTCCTGGCATCCCCCCAGGCCTCTCTGCGTTCCGACCTGTCCCGGCTCCATCCCCGCCCCTCCCGGGGGCTGCGAGGGCTGCGGGAGCGGAGGAGGAGGAGGAGGGAGGGAGGAAGAGGCGGAGCGGGGGAGGAGAGGGGGAGCCAGGCGGCTCCGGCGCTGCCTGAACTTGCAGCAGCCTCTTGTACCCGCCTTTCAGGGAGTTGTGCAGAGCCAGAAGGTTCCCCCTGAGCCTCCTTTTCTCCAGGCTGAGCCCCCTTCCCTGCTGCCTCAGCCCCTCCTGCTGTTCCAGCCAGGGTCGAATACTAGTGCTGCAAAGAGCACTGTACAGACCTGGCATAGGTGCCTTTATCCGCACATTTTAACCTTTCATTAGTTACAGAAAGACTCTTGGGAAGGCCCAAACTGCAGTCAGTCGCCGCAGTGCCAATCTCCTTTGCAAATCCCTGCGGCCCCGCCCGGCCCCGCACTCGGTGCCGCGGTTGCCCGGTAACCGCGCCCGGGCCCTCAGCGTCTGTGACAGCGGCGCGGCCTCAGTTGCCTGAGAGCGCGGCCCTGGCTGGGTGTGCGCAGCCTGGGCTCCTGCAGGCGGCTGCACCGGGCCATTCGCCAGGTGAATTGTCGGCGTAGAGAATTGCTAAAGGTGCAGAGCATTGGCCTCTGCGAAAAGCTCCTCAGCGTGCAGAACACTGGTGTCTGCTAGGGAGTCCTGAATTTCATTTGAAGGTAAAGACCGACTAAAGTTGAACTTTTTGGTTTTGTTTCATCTGTGATCTGAAAGAGAATGCCAAAGGGAAATAGAGGATGTGATCATGTCAGTCTTCTGGCGCAGTAGTTCAGTGACATGTACACCTGAGAGGATGAACTATAAATGGACTACTGGTTGTGCTTTTTTTACTGAAGAAATGCAACATTTTCTAAAGATAGTAGTCTATACATTTTTGTCCTGTAGTAACTGCTTAAACTGCTTAAAGGTGAATGAGTTCTGTTCAAGTTTCAGTGGGTTTTTATCATCTGGGTTTTAAAATTTTTAGGGAGATGCCTCTGTATTGAAGTGCAAATGAGACCATATGCCAAAGTCAATGGTCTGGATTTTATGGAACAGTAAATGTGAGGGAGAAAGAGAGAGAAAGAAAAGAAAAAGTGGGAGAGGGGTGGAGGTTGGGAAGGGGGGGAGGAGAAAGAGAGTGACAGAGAGAGATTTAGTAGAAAATATCAGCATTCCATGGATCCCATTGGCCTACCATTAAATCCTCTTGTGGTCTTCTCTGTGGTGAGGTCTGGCAAAATGTAAGACTCCAATGGATTAATGGAGATTTGGGCAAGATGATACCTTGCCCAGGTACCTCCCAGGAGTGGGGCAAGTTGGACTCTGTCTCTTGCTATTTCAAATAAAATAAAATCTATAGCACCTGTATATCCTTCGAGTCTGCCATGAGTTGGGTTCTGGATTTTCAGATTTGTTGTGTTGCTTTGCATGCCCTGCAGTCGTCTGGTGCAAGGCCTCAGGAATGGGTCTGGAGGCACTGTGGAGGTCTTTGCTGGGAGGTTTGTGTGCAAACCTGGCCTCAGCAGAAGAGTCTGTGGCTATGACTTCCCCAGCCTGAACCCAGACAGAGGTGATTTTCAGGACAGCTGCTGGGTTTGGCTTTGTTGTGGATAGGTTTTTCTCCTCAGCCTTGTTATTTCTCCCCAGACCTGAGGTAATGGGACAATAGTGTCACCTTGATCTTGTCTCAAGTTCCCTTAGGCAGCTTAACTCACAGTGCCAAGTTCCATTCAGGAGGCATTTTCAGGGAAGGGTGGGCTTGGGTGGTCGCAGCTTCTTTATACAGTTTTGTCACAATGGGCAGAAAGTCCTTTATAATGATATTTAAGCCATTAGCCATAACATTCCAGGCTCTCATTAGTGTCTCAGCTCTGAGGAGCAGCTGAGAGAGCAAGGATGCTTTAGCCTAAAGAAGAGGAGGCCCGCTCTAGCTATTTTTGAGTAATATTTAAGCTACAGCTTTGTCTGTTCGAACTGTTATTAATGTTCAGATTTTTAGCTCCAGGTTTCAGTATGATCTAACTTTGAATTGCACAAGGTAGCCATATAGTTCAAATAAAGTTCAACTAACGGCCTAACTATACTGGCTACTTGCGCCAAACAAGCACTTAGCTACTTTCAAGTAATGTAACATTTTTAGCAGCAGAATATGCCTTGAATCTGCCATGAATTGGGTTGTGGATTTTCAGAGTTCCATTGTTGCTCCTTCCAGTTTTGTTGAGGCATTGTCGCTGACCTGCGACATCGTCCCTTGGAAATGGCGTCTGGATTGCCAAAGAAGACACCAACACCTCGTCTTTTGTCCAGGGAAGGGCTGAAGCCTAATATTGTGAGTACCCACTGGGGCTGTGTTAAGGCTGGCACTGCCCTGGTGTCCCTGCTCTCTCTGCCCCTGTTGTCCAGCAGTGCTGTGAAGCTGCAGAGCCCCTGCCCAGCCCTTTGTGCTGTGCTGCTGTTGCTGGGGCTGTCCTGGTGCAATAGGGAACACTGTGGGATGCTTCAGCTGTGTCTTGCCTGGCTGTGCCAGCAGAGCCGAGTGAAACCAATGTACAGCTGAAGGCCTGAGCATGTGTTCTGTCCCTTTCCCTTTGCCACAGGAATTCCTTCTGTCAGGCTGGGCACTCACCTGTGCTGTTCTGACCATCCTGCCCTTGGACACCTGGGCATGTGCTTGGGGGGGAAGCTCAAACTCTGCCCAAAGCCTTGAGAGGCACGGCTGGTCCCAGCTGGAAGAGCTTCCAAAGCAGCTGTTCTCTCCCAGCTCCTGTGTGGGCACAGATGCAGCCCTGCAGGCAGCGCTGGAGCCAGGGCCACAAAGCTCACTTGGCTGAAGATGCCCCACTGCTGAGGCTCTGTCAAGGAGATGCCTCTGTTTTCTTCTGTGGAGGGCTCTGTCAGCCCAGACAGAGAAAACAATTAACAGGGAGAACTAAAACCTGGACACATTCCTGTGCACCTCACTCTTGGTACAGTGTTCCCTTCTTGCATCTCTTGGACTCATCCAGCAGCGATATCTCCTTGCTGTGAGTTCTGAGCGTTGTGCAGGGATGGAGTTCAGGCAGTTCTGAGAGCTCCTCCCCATTCTCTGGAAAGGTCACTGCCTCAATCCAACGAAACGTAAGAGGAAACAAATGCCCAAAGAGCAGAAATCCCCAACCATGTCCCATGCAATCATGGAGAAGCCAATGGGACAGAGTCATATGGCTGTAGTATGTGTGTTCCACTCTGTATTATTAATTCACTGATGCTAAGTATTTCAGCAGGAAATTCCCAGGGCTTCCAGAATTGTCCTAGTGGCTGTGATCACAAGTTATTCAGCAGTGCCACTTGTTCACGAAAAGCCTTTCTGAACAAGCACAACTCTGAGGCTCTAGCTGGTTTACTTTTGCCTTTCAGCTGCTTCCCTCTAAGTTCCAGAGGGAGAAGTTTCTCAGCAGGAAGAAGGAGGCCAGCACTGGGGGGAGTATTCTGCCCGGAATTGGCCCATTTCTAGACAGGAGTGAGACTCGTCCAAAGGTAGCCTTTTCCTGCTCTTTTTCTTTCTGTTTCACATGAAGTTTGAAGAGGGTGTGTGTTTGTGACAGGCTTGCCTCCAGCAAAATACCTCAGTGTCCAGGTCCTGCTGTCATTGCAAAGTGCTGGGAGTGGTGGACTGGGAGTCCTGATCTGCACTAAGGCAACACAAATACCCTCTGCTGAAGCTGCTGGGGTGTGCTGGAGTGCAGCTGCCATTGCTAAAACAATGGGAGGAAGGCTGGGGACACAGAGGCCCAAAATTGCCCTTTGCCATTCTCCTGCTGAAGGAGCCACCTCTTGCTTTGGTGTGGTCACCATCAAATGCTCGGGGTCACAGGATTCCCTGCAGAGTGGCAGCATTGGCCTTTGAAGGCCAAGGATGTGCAGGAATTACTTCAGATTGAACAAAACAAGTTGCATTACTGCTTTGGGCTGGAACAATGTGTTGGACCCTGACGAGGTGTTAGATTTTGCAGGCTGCCAGATGTCCAGGGGACTGGCCCTGGGCAGAGGGGAATGCATGTGCTTTATCTGGATCAGTGCCTACTCAGAGGTGTGTTTAAAGCTGCCTTTCTGGCAGGACTAGCTCGGTATAAAGCACAGTCCAAAACGGGTAAGTGACTGAGGTGGGCTGTTGAGCAGGAAATTGGCAGCAAGAGACACAGAACACAATCCAGGTAAAGGATTGTCCTGGAGAGGAGCCTTGGGAAGACCTCAGGGAAGGGCACAGCTAAGGGACAGTGTGCTGCAGCCACTCCCTTCAGCAGAATGTGTCTGCTGTGAAGTCACAGAGGAGAGCTGCTTGCATCTCTGCAGTGACAGCAGTGTGGCTGGAGAAGGCAGAGAAAGCAGGGCAGAGTTTTCTCCAAGCAATGTCTCTGCTCCAGAAGCATTTGCTGTTGTTGTGTCATTCCAGACGTGCCTCTAGAATGGCATGAAATAAGATTGCAGTAATGACAAGAAAGCACCCATTTAAAGGCCATTGAAAAAGGAGATACCAACTCTACTTTTACCCAAGTTGCTGAGAAAATAACTGAACCTTATCCTCATTCAGCATTCACCTCACTTGTCTTTTTATTTTCAGTTCATTTGTCTTTTTATTTTTGCCTTTTCCTCTCTTAGGAACACACTAACTTTTAAATACAATGAAAAGGAACAAAATCATCAAAGCAAAAGAAAAGTGTTTCTTAGTAAGGATGCAGCTGAGCCGGGGATGTCTCCCTCCCTGAGAGCCAAGCGCACGCACACACACCCTCTGAGAAAATGGCAATCTTTGTATCCCCTTTGTACCCGGCTGGGGCGGTCCCTGTGCCCTTTGCCATTGGATGGCTACTCAGGAGCTTCCATTCTCTACTGAGCACGAACTTTTCTGTGCCCTCCCTTCTCGTCCTCCTTCCTTTTGGTCAGGTCTTCAACCCTGTCCCTCTCACTGTGACACTCAACAAACCAACCTGAACAAATGCAAACCACAAATAACACACAGAACCAACAAATTCCATTCTTTTGCTTAATAACCTTTTGGCTTCAGCCAAGTGTCACCTCATCTCTCACACCTCCTCTGGTCCTGTGCTCTTCTTACTGATGTCTAAGTCGTAAAGCAAAAAAGATATTTGCAGTTGTGTGGGCCTCGGTTTCCCTGTCTCAGAGTAAAAGACATCCCAAATCCTTTCCCATGGAGTCTCCTGTAAATTCATGGGTTTTACTTACTCCTTGAGTGCTCAGTCAGTGCCCCAGAGCTCTGTGACCACATGGGCACAGGGCTGTGTTTTAGGAAAGTGCTGCCTGGCATTCTGGAGAAAGAAACCTGGAGAAATCCATGCCAGAAGAGCAGCTTGGCTTGAGCCTGCTCTGTGTGGCCCAGCAGCTGTGGATCAGCTCAGAGCAGAGGTGGGGGAGCCACTGTTTGCCCAGTGTGGGCTGGGCAGACGTGCTCCCCCAGAGTCTGTACTTCACTGGGGATCAGTGGAAGATTCTCCTGCATGAACCTTCCTCCCAGCAGCTGAAGCTCTCCCTGCTCTCTCTCCTCTCCAGCTGCCGTCAGCTGCCCCGAAACAGAGCTGGTTTGGGGTTTCCCCACCAGAGCTGGTATTTCAGAACTTCGTCGCTCAGGAGGTCTCTGAAATGGCGCTGTCTCTCATGAATAAGGACAAGGTAAGTGCTGGCACGCGAAGCTTTAACACTGTGCTGGAAGAGGAGAGTGCTGTCATTCCCTCAGTGTAGAGCAAAGCAAGTTATGTGCTGCAGCACATGCAGAAGAAAATGTCTCAGCACCTTCTTCTGCAAGATGGTGGAAATCTTCCTGTGCTGGGAAGTGTCCCCAGATTTTGGCCAGGCATTGATGGTGTCTATCCCAAAGGAGTTTCCTTCTCTTGAAAGCTCTGGATTGACAGGAATGTTGAGGGCTGTACAGTTCTTACCTGCTCCCATGCTTTCCCTTGGGTCTATAACACACCCTGTGTCTCCTTGGTTAATCTTGGCTCCCGGTAGGAATCTCTTTCTGTCTCAGCCTGTTTGGCTCCCTTTGTGCAGCTCACAGGCAAAGCTCAGGGGCTGAGCCTTCTGCACTTTATGCTGGAATCACTTCTCATTAATGGCATTGGCCCAGCAGGAGCCGTGTTCTGCAAGAGCCCTGCAATCAGAGTGATGGAGCAGAAGCAGTGAGAGGCCTTTAGGTGCCACTTGAGGCTCCTGCTCAGTTTCATCCAGCTCTGCTCAGCTTTTCCAAAAGCAACACAGTGCTCTGCTTTCCCTTTACAGAAGCACAGCACATCCAAAGCCATGTGCTCCTGGAGGTTTCCACCTTCAGCTGAAGAAATTGGGATTGTTTTGCAGTTTCCCAAGAGAGCTGAGAGGGAAACAGTTGAAAAATGTCAGTTGTGTTCCACTGTAAAGAGGAAAATTTGAGACCATTTGAATTTCAGTCAGGGAAACATTTTCTCAAGTGAGGCTTGTGGCAAGGGTGGGCTGGTGGGAGGAGACAGGAGGGAGTCCAAATCATCTGGTTTAGACTTTTGGAGAGGATTTTGGTGCTCAGGGGTTGATGATATCAGTGTGCTAGAAAATGCATGTGTGCTCTGTCTGTGAGCCCCAGAGGGCAGAACCTGGCCTGCTGGCTGCAGGCAGGAATGCTCAGCAGCCCAGCTTGCCTGTATAGGCAGCAGGAAGGCCTGGAGAGCCAAGATTGGCTTTGCATACTGGAACCACACTGTCAGTCAGTGCTGGTCCTGTTTCTCCAGGCAGAAAATGCCTCTGAAGCCCCATGGTCAAAAGACACAGCCTGTCTCTGTTTCTGTCACTTTTGGCAAGCTGGTTGCTCTCATGGTTTTATGATTCTTCCATGCTGCTTTACTTGCCCATTTAAATTCTCTTTGCCATCTTCTTGTTTTAGGGATTGTCTTGCTGTGTTCATTCCTTCTTTTGCTTTTCAGGTTTGCTTTTATTCCCAGTAAGACCACAGTGTTTGGTCTCCTGTCTTGCTGCTCTGCATGCCTGAGTGTATCCCCAGAAGGTCCCTACCCAAACCTGATCTGCTGGAAGGGAATTTCTTCCTTGCCCCACAGTAATGTGCTGGTTTGCTTTTAGGTAGCACATTTCCCCTCTGGAACATGACAACTTGAAGCCTGTGTGCAGGCAGAAGCCAACAGGTTTTTGGCCTTGTTGAATACGCAGGTGACTTGGTTCAGGTGCTGTGTCTCCATCCTGCTGGTGCTGACCTGCTCGGCCCTTCCTTCCCAGCAGGCACTGCCCTATGGCCGTGGCCAAATGCTGGAGCCAGAGAGAAGGGATTCAAGTTCAGCCTTGTGAATGATGTGCCTGTGCCTGCTCAGCTGAAAGTGCTTTGGAAAAGGGGCAAGGGAGGGATAGTAGCAGGGCATGGACAGGTCTCCTCTCGTCCTGTTTCCACAAGTGGCAAAATGATAATTTCATGTCTTTGCTGCAGTTTCTTCACGTGGTGAAGGTCTCCATGGAGAGCTCACCTTACTTCCAGCTGGTGAGCTCCAGCGATGCGTACCGTGCCGTGCCGCCGGGCGCCTCTGCCCCTGTGCGCATCCGCTTCACCCCCAGCAAGAACCAGGTGAGGCTGGAGGAGCCAAAGCACACAATGATCTCCACAGCCATTGTTTTCCCTGCACTCTGGCTCCAGCCCATTGCATGCTGTGAGCTGGGCTCCAGGCGTGGGCAGGCAGCCTGCAGCCAGTCACACCTGGGCACTGCTGGCAGGCACTGCAGCCAGGCCTGACAGGCTCTGCTTCCCCTCCCTGCACATTGCTGAGCATTGCCAAGGGAAGATGCACAGGAAACAGGATGAAAATGACAGAGGGCTCTTGATAGATGTTGGGCCATCTCTAGTTCCAGTGGAAGGGGTTTCATTCTGATGGAAAACACCAGAGGAACAAAGAGGTCAGAGAGCTTTCCTCCTTCCTGGACTGCCAACAGCTTCCCTGCGTGCCCCTGGGCTGGAGCAAAGCCGGTGCTTTTTCACTCCCTCTGTTGTGCAGCCTTGCAGCTGTGCTGTCCCAGAGCACAAGTGAGCATGGCACAGCTGCAGGGCCAGGGCAGAGGACGTGCTGTGCCCGTGAGCCCGGCCTGGCACAGGCACACTGGGCTCTGGGTGCCCTTGGTCAGCAGGAGGTTGCTGAGCTGCAGGGGACTTGGACACCTGCCTGAAGGAGCTGGTGTAGGGCAGGTACAAGCTGCAGGCAGAGCTGTGAGCCCAGAGCCCGTGGCAGTGACACTGCTGGGGCTCTGTCTTCATGCCTGTCGCTGTGCTTGCTCTGTCAGCTGGCACCCATTCTGTGCCAAAGGTGCTTTTGTGGGGAGGTTTGAACGGCAGTGCTGAGGCCTTGGCAAGTCTGATCTCAGTGCTGGGATCTGGAGGGTTCATGTTCTGATCTGGAGGCTTGTTCATACAGAAGGGTTGAGGGCATGGCATGGAAGGGAGGAAGCCTGGCAGGGAAACAAAGAGAGGCCCTTTCCAACAGCATCCTGCTACCTCTTAGCACTGTTCTTCTCCTGACATGGTTGGACAGGCAAAGTTAGAGGGGAGTTGTGAGCCAACCGATGTTTCTGCACCAAGCCAGAGGTGCAGGATGTCTTTGGGTGCAGCTGTTTTCTCCTCTTCCTTTTGCTGCTTAGAGTCAGTTGAACACTTTGTCCTATTCTCAGACAGTGGGAATACAGAAGCCTAAAGAGCAATGTCCTGTGTTCCCCAGCTCCATGTTGCTTAGAAGGGGCTTAGGAATTCTTTAACATCATTAAAATTTAGAGTAAAAATGATGGTGGCCTAGGGTTGTTATCTGTATGACTCAAGTGACACAAGAGCTGAATGCCACTGAGACACATTTTGCAAAGTGCACTGGTGCCTTTAAAATGTGACATAGTAGTAGAACTTCGTGTTCATGTGAGGGTGCAATAGGTAAATTGATGGCTTTGAAGTGGTACAGGAAATGGTTTTTCTTCTGCCATGGGGATGGCACTAAATGTCCTGTGCTGAGCCAGTCTCTTTTCCTGCAGGATTATTGCCACGAGCTGGTGTGCCTCACTGCAAGGGAAAGGATCGTTGTGCCAATTCGGGCCATTGGTGCCCGAGCTGTGCTGGACTTCCCTGCCCAGCTGGACTTCTCCAAGTGTCCAGTCAAGGTCAGCACCCAGCAGACTCGGCTGGTGCGCAATGTCGGTGCCCGGGCAGCTCGGTACCAGCTGAGCACCCAGAGGTGAGGCAGCTCATCTGTCCCTGTGCAAACAGCTTTGGGTGAGAGCGGAGTTGGGAAAGAGCTACAGAAGGAACCAAGCATCGGATCTGCTGGCCTGCAGCCTGGCTGGAAGTGAGCAGGATGGAAGGCATCTGCTCTTGCTTTCAGTGGCCTTGGAGCTTTCTGTGTCCCAGATTGCCTGGAGGCTGCTGGAACATGTTGGGAGCTGGCTTGCACCCTGCTGAGTACAAGCAGCTTCTGAAGGGCTTGCTCAGCACTGTCAGCCAAACAGAGCCATTCTCTGGGAGGCCACAGGCACGTGGCTTTGCAGTGGTCCTGGAGGGGACCTCTGGAAATCATCTGAGCAAACACACTGCTCAAAGCAAGAGCAGTGTCTGGGGCTTGCAAGGTGCCATTGGGAGACATGGACCTGTCTTTAGATGCCATACAAGAAAACAAACATGTCAATGGACCTAGTTATAAAAGCAGAAGAAAACAACCTTTTTAAACCCCCTCCATACCTTATCTTTACTGCCTGTCAGGTGCAGTAGTGATTCATTGAGAGGATGGATCTAACAGGATAAGAAGTGTCTTAAGGAGCAGCTCACAATTAACAGAGAAAAGCCCAAAATTTAGCTTTCCAGGCCTATGTCTTGGCAGTGATTTTCCTTTGGTTCTTACAGTGTCAGGGACGTCTCCTTCACAGCTCTTCTAGCTGTGGGCTCAGGGAACAGTTTAGTGATGTTGGATGAAATTCAGAGGAGTTAAGTTTAGCTGTGGTGCTTGTGTCTTTGGGTCTTGGGGAGCCAGGTGTGTGTGAGAGATGAGTGCTACAGCAGGAACAGAGGAGTCTGGTGGGTACAGCCCAGGGATGGAGGAGATGCGGGGGCTGATTTGCACTCAGTTTTCCAGACCTGACAGCTGAGTCCTGAACTTGGCTGGATCCTCTTCTCCTGATAATTTGAAAAGAAGACACCTTCTTTCTCAGGCAAGCCCTGAAGTCATCCCTGGAATGTTATTCCCATCCTGCCACCTGAAGGCAGGAGCATGTAACATGGGGCAGGAGTGGGAAGGGAATGGAATGGAAGGTAGTGCTGAAGCGTGGCCAGGGATTCCCCTAACTGGCAGCTTCTCTATTGCGGTGAAATTTCTGGCCAAAGACTAAGAACAGAATGCTGTGCCTTGCCCCCAGCAGGCCCTGATCCCCCCAGCCCCAGCAGAGCTGCAGCCGTGCTGGCATCAGCCCCGGGGCAGATGCAGGAGCACGAGCACTGATCTGGCTCTGGGGCTGCTGGGGCCTTGTCTTTCCTCCCCTCCCTCCAAAGTCTCACGTCCAGCACATGAACATTGCTGGCCCAAGGCTTCTCCATCAGCCAGCAGTGATGTTCTCACCAGAGGCAATGGGAACAGGTCAGCCCATAATTACAGCAAGAGGTCCCTAATGAGCAGAACCTGAAGGGAGTTCATCAGCTGTTACTACTGACATGAACAAAGTTCAGCTTGGCGGATGTTCTCTTTGTTTTTGTGTGTGATGCATTCATCAGCAAAGTCCCCAGAACACATTTGAAGTGACAGATTGACCAGCAACAAAGCACCAAGGCCAGGAACTTTTGTTTCCTCACTGGGGCTGTAGAAGGGCACAAAGCCCAGCAGCTGCTGGGCAGAAGCACATTTCCCCTGAGCTGTCCCTGAGCATCAAAGCACAGAGTCTTGTGTTTGTCAGGCAAGAGCTGTTTACCTGGTGACTAAATCCTGATTGCTCCTGTTAAATCCAAAGTGCACCAACACATCTGCATCATTATTTCCAACACATTGCACAGAGTTTCTCTGCTGGGCCAAGCAAACAGTTACCAGCCTGCATGACAGCCCAGAGTCCCAGACTGCATTGCTGGTAAACACACAGAAACCTCCTGTTCTGCCTCCTTGATGTGCTCCTGCTCATGGTGCTTCATTTAGCTGGGATTGGACCCTTCAGACTGTAAATGGCATCATCCTATTGGGTTTCCATGTCATTCTATTGCTCTAATCTGCATTTGCACTCTTTCAGAGTTTTGATTGCTCCTTTTCTTAGAGCAACTTTCATTGAAATGCTTAGAAAAGTTGCCCTTTTTAGGCTAAATCACGATGATTTCAAGGTAAAATAAACCAAAGAAGCACACTGCAAATTCAACAGGAACTATTCCTTGGTCTTCAGGGAAAAGTTCCTTCTCCTTGTCTGATTCCTAGGGTGTAATCTCCCAGGACAGGGAGTGCCCTAACATTTTCATCTCTTGAGATGAGTTTTATAAGCAGCAGGAAAAGAGAAATTCCTGAGGCAGTCAGTGTCAAGTTGTGCATGCAAATAGCTCTGAACCCTCTCTGTGCTTTTTACAAACCATTCTCTGATGGGATTGCTGGCAGGGGAGCCTTGAGGCTCATTGCAGAGAGCTGGATGCAGAGTATGGGGAGCTGAGGTCATTTTACCCCCAGGATCTTGTGAGGGCTGGATCTTGTCAGCAGTGGCTCGGTGGCTGTTTGTGATCCTGTCTGTTCTGTCTCTTGTGCTGCCTGTGCTTGGTTTGCTCCCTGCTTGGCCAAGGGCGCTGCAGGGAGCTGCAGTGCAGCAGGAATCTCATGGCCAGGTGTCCCCCAGGCCTGACCCCTCTCTCTGTGTTGCAGTTTTTTCTCCGTGGTGCCGGCCACAGGAGCTCTGGGCGCTGGTGACACCGTGCAGGTGACAGTGGCATTTCACCCGCTGGCCAGCGGTGCCCATTGCGGCTCCCTGGCCGTGTGCTGCAGCTCAGGTGAGTGCTGGGCCCTGCAGGGCACAGGACAGTTCTGCACATGGCTGCCTGCTGTCCATCCCCTGCATTCCCTCCAGAGGTGCCTGCCCTGTTCACCTTTACCCCAAAGCAAACTGAGAACTCACTGGTGTTTAGGAGCTTGAGAAAGGCAAAGATTTTTGACTGCTGTTTTGCTGGGACTTGCTGAGTGGAGGAAGGGGGAACTCTGATTCTCCACTACCATGTGGCTATGCCTGGGTGAAGTTTTATTTGATTCCTGGGCAGTGCTGTAGGTGAGGTCTCCATCAGACTCTCTCCAATGCAATGGGTTTCTTGCACACCTCTGTCCCATATGCTGTTTCTCCACTGGCTAGCCACAGACCCTTTTTCTATGTGGCCCTTACACATAGATGTAGTTTCTGCCTAATAACATTTTCAGGCCCTCAAGTTCCTTTTTTGTGACAAATCAAAACAAATTTTTCCCTGTCCCCATTTCCCAGGCTGTTCAAGCTGTTGCAAACCTCTCACATCTATCTCCCATTTGATTTCTAGACTGAAGGATCCCATTCAGTCTTAATGTAGAAACTGCTCTGTACTCACTAATCTTTCCTTTGTCCCTTTCTTGTTTGATTTGCAATGCTCCAGCTTGGTTTTTCGGATCAGAACAGTATAAAATATTTAAAGACTGATGTGGCTGTGGGTTTGGACAGGGAGATGATTTTCATGGTGCTCATTCTGTAGTGGTTTGTCACATTGCAGAGCCAGGCTGGTTGTGTTTCCTCACCTGTGTCCCCTCCTGCTGTGGGCTGTCACTTCACTTGTTCCTCTGGGCCTCCTTTTGCTGCCCACCTGCCCCCAGGCATATTTGCTGGTCAGCAAGAAGGGATCCAAGGGATCAGGAGAGACAGGAGTCTCCTGGGATGCCCGGAGAGAGCCTGGGCAAGGCAGGACTGAGCAGGGCTCCTCAGCCCTGTCACCTGAAGGACTTGGATGCAGAAATCCTGGTGATCTGAGTGGGTCACCGGAGCACATGGACCAATCTCCCAGTCCATCCTGTCACCTTGGGGCCAAATCTCTACAAACACCCTCAGAAATAAGGTGTTTGAGGAGGTGCCCAGGACATCCTCACGCTGTACACACAGAGCTGAAGGATGTGATCAATGGAGTGGTCCACAGAACTGCTCCTTCAGCGCAAAACTGGGACACTTTCTTCTGTGCCCTGTGCCTTGCTCTGTTCCTTGTGCTTCCATCAGCCAGTGAGCTGAGCAAAGACTCCCCTTTGCTTTGTTCCAGGTGAAGAAAGAATCCACACAAAGCTCCAGGGAGAAGCTGTAGATGTCAACGTTGGGCTGAGCACAAATTCCGTGGAGCTTGACAAGACTTTCACCACCATGTCAAGCCACAGAACCCTGTTCATTGAAAACAGGAGTAACATCACAGCCCACTTCCAGTGGCAGGCTTTTGCTACTGAGGAAGAAGAGAATGAAGAGAAGAGGAGGTTGGTTTGAAAGATGCATTTCAGTGAGATACAGGCCCAAGACTGAGCTAACATGGCCTCAGGGGATGTTGGTGCTTTTGAATGGTTTAGGCCAAGGAAACCATGCCTGGCACTGGGGTGTGTGTCCCTGGGCTTCAGGAGCTCAGCACTCAGCATTCCAGGTCATTTATACTCCAACCAGGGATGGCATTTTGGGAAGGAAAGGTTGATTGTGATGACTGGATTTCCTCAGGTCCTAATTGGGCTCTTGTCTCCTCTTCTCTTCTCTTCTCTTCTCTTCTCTTCTCTTCTCTTCTCTTCTCTTCTCTTCTCTTCTCTTCTCTTCTCTTCTCTTCTCTTCTCTTCTCTTCTTTCTACATGACCTGGCAACATCCTTAAACATTTCCTGAGTTTCCAGTCCCTCTTTCCAAACGTGATACACCCTCTTTTTTCCCCTTAGTTCCTTCAAAAGCTCCTTGCCCGTGCGGGCTGGTTGTGTGTCCCTGTGCTGCTGTCAGAGAGGTTTTGAGCTCTCAGAGCAGAGAGGATTTTTTGTGAGAGAAGATAGTGCAGGATCCTTTCCCTCTCAGGACATTCTAGTGCCATGCACTGGGATGGGATCCAAAAAGCTCTGGCTCATGAAAAGGAGTTTCTCTCCAGGAGTTTGCTGTCTTCCTCCTGCACAACAAAGTTCCTTCCCCTCTCAGAGGCTCTGTTTTCATGCATATTGCATATAAAAACTTGAATGTCCCTGAAGGGATTCGGTGCCTGAATTCATCAATTTCCTGTGGAAGTGCTCTGGGATGCTCCTGTGAAAGGCAGAGTAGGGAACCGGGTAGGTCCAAAATGGAAGAAACAAAGAGTGATGCTGGTAACACGTAGCTGCCAGCCAGCTTTGTCTCCCCTTGGCAGGGAAATGCTGCAGTGGGTGCTCTGTGATCTTTCTGTGCCCCCCTGAGCAGCTGAGTGGGAGGAAAAGCCACTTGAAATGGCTGGTAGATTCTCCCTCAGCTGTGGCAGAGGCTTTGAGGCAGGAGGTTCTCTGGAGGGATGCTGGCTTTGGAAACCTCTGCTGAGCTTGCAAGTGTGGAGTGAAACTCCCTGCTGGGCCAGGGAACAGCAAGTTGTCCTCTGATCCCTGTGGGACCCTCGTGGCTTGGGCTCAGCCTTTGCTGGGGAGCTGCTGCTGCTCCTCCTCAAGTGCTTTGCTCTCCTGCGCTCACACTTCTCTCTGCAAATCTGTGGCTCATGAAACCATCTGCTGGCCTTGTCTCTCCCTGGGGCTGCAGGAAGTGTTTGCTGTGGCTGCCGAAAGAGGTGTCCCAGGAAAACTTCCCAGAGGAGAAAGAAACGGAGAAGGTGAAGGGCTCTTGTGGAGATCACAGTGCCCTCCTGAGCAGCACGGTCCAGGAGAAGATGGCAAAGGTGCAAGAAGGCCCCATGCTGTTCTCTGATGACATTTTTTTCATTGAGCCAATGGTAAGTGATAGCTGAGAACATTCTCTTCCTCCTTCCCGCCCCGTCCTCCCACCCACCCTACTCCCTACACCCACCCCTTCCCCGGCTGCGGTCACTGGGCAGATCCTCAGCTGGCCCCATGTGCTGGCAGGGAGGACATGGAGTTTCTGGTGAGGCTGCAGGGCTCGCTGCTGAAAGCATTTGTGCCCTGCAGGCTCCAGGCAGGGCTGGGAGCCTGACAAAGCCCAGCTCTGCTGCCAGGCTGGAGCTCAAGGCCCTGCCTGCGTGTCCTGTCAGTGTCCCAGGGAGCAGTTCTTGTAGGCAGGGGCTCCCCCCACACGTGGGGCTCAGCAGAGGCTGTTGGAGCACTGCCAGCTCACACACTGACCTGGAGCTTGCAATTGTTCCCTGGCAAAAGGAGGCCAAATTCAGCCCAAGGTTATAATGACAGAAATGCCAATCCCCTCCTGTAACTATGCCTTGCACTATTTCTGAGTGTCCCTTCCAGCGTCATCTGTGAGCCTGGACACAAGGGTGGAAGGTTGAAATGGGCCTTTGGAGTTGTCCTGCACACAGGGACAGAAAACCTTTTCCTTTTCTGGTGATGCAAGCAAACTGCCACATGCTCCCATCAACCAGAGGCTTGATTCTGAGTACTGGCATTGTGAGAGATGATGAATGCCTGGTGTGTGCACAGTGCAACATCCCTTCTCATCTTGGAGTAAACCCTAGAGTAATGCCAGCCTCTGCTTTCTTTCAATACAGGTTAAACTAATATTTTTATTTCCAAGGACGGGGATCATGTTCTCTTCTTGGTTACAGCTATGGCCCATCTAAGGCCAAGAGCCAGCAGGGCACAGTGGCAGTTGCATCCCACTGTAGCTGACAGCAGCATGATGTGCCCAAGAGCTTGTGTCAGAGCAGCAGGAATATTGTGGAGAGTGGGAGCTGATCAGCTGAGCATTGAGAGCTGTGTTGGGCTGGGTTTGGAGTGTTTCCTTGGCTCCTTGTGTTGTTCACTCATCACTGATGCTCTAAACAAAGGCTTACAGGAGGGTGGTGAAAACAAGCAATGTGAAGTTTGCAAAGCAATGTTTTGCTGTCTCTTTCTGCTGTAGGAGGGAGAAATCGGGCCGAATTGTTCAGCTGAAATCAAGGTGACCTTCAAACCCCTGGAAGCACTGGAGTATGGAAGTGTGGCTTACTGCAGCATCTCAGGTGCAGCTCCTTTGCCCTGCCTCTCTCCCCCTCAGTGAAGCCATGGTGCCAGCCTGAGCCCGCTGGGCTCCCATGGAAGTGCTGGGAAGAGTCCCTGGTCAGCAGGGCAGTGCTGGCACATCCCCCCTGGCCCTGCAGCTCCCAGGGAGTCTCCCGTGCCAGGCCAGGGCTCAGAATGCTGTGTGTGCCTGAGTGATCCCAGAACAGCCCAGGCAGTGCAGGGAGAGGTTTTCATGCCATGGCTTTGCCAGCATTCCCTCAAAGGCCAGAGAGCTCCAGAGCAGAACAGCTTTAGTGAACAAGCACTCAGCCCCTGCAGGCCCTTGGCCTCCAGGATGGCTCCATTTGCCATGGATCCATCATCAGGTGGTAGGAGCTGAGTTAGAAATGGGCTCCCTGAGCCTGGATCACCTCCCAGTGCCCAGACAGCAGCAGAGCAGAGGGGGCTGAGCCCCCCTGAGCCCGGGCTGCTGGTAGAGGGAGCAGCCTTGGCCAGCAGCTGCTTCTCTCCCTGTGTGGCAGTTGTCACCTTGCAGCTCTCAGTCTGTGGCAATAGAACACAGTGCTGAGTGTCACAAGGGGAGCACTTGGGCAACAAAGTCCTGTGCTCCTGGGCCAGGGAGTTTGGGAATTGCCAAACTCTGTAGGAGCTTTGTGCCTGCACTGAATGGATTTCAAAGCTCCTCTAGGTGCATGGGAAGGAAAGCACAGAATCACAGTATGGTAAGGATGGAATGGACCTTAAAGATCATCTAGTCCCAAGGCCCCTGCCATGGGCAGGGGCACCTCCCCCTAGAGCAGGGCACTCCAAGCCCCATCCAGCCTGGCTTGGGACACTTTCAGGGCTGGAACCTCCACAACATCCCTGGGGAACCTCCTCCAGTGCCTCACCACCCTCACAGGGAAAATTTCTTCCCTAATATCTCACCTAAATCTCCTTTTTTTCAATTTCTGCCCATTACTCCTTGACCTGTCACTACAGGCACCAGAGATGTTTTAAACTCAGCAAACTGGTGGCTCAAATTGGAAAGCAGCCCAGGAAATGGGTTAGAAATTGCAAGTCAGCCTCAGGGGATATGTCCTGAGGGAAGAGAAGGGTGCATATCTTCTCCTGCAGCATCAGGAGCTGGTTGCATCCAGCTCAGAGTCGGGGACTAGCACTGAGGCAGCCTGGAAAATGCAATGGAGCAGAGGGAATGATTGTACTGCAATGGACATCTCTCCCCAGGCTGTGAGAGCAGGCTGCCCCTGCAGCTCAGAGAGGAAGGCCAAGGACCCTTGGTTGAACTCAGCTCTCCTACTCTGAACCTTGGGAACGTTTTCGTCAACACCCCCCATGTCTATGAGGTGAGCAGCAGGGCTTGGGATGGATGCTGATGGCTCCTGAGGCAGCAGCAAGCCTGGTGCAGCTGTGGAATTGCTGCCAACCTGGGCAGCTGTGAGCAGGGAATATTTGATGGACTGCTGAAATCTGGGGGGTCACAAAGGTGTGTCAGTTGTTCCTGAAGCCCCAGTCCCTGCTTTTGGGCAGCCTTCCTTAGGGATCAGCTGGGAGGCTTCCTGCAAAACAACCCCTTGGCACATGAAACCATCGCTGGCTCCAAAAGCTGCATGTTCAGAGGCTTTTGTGGCAGTGCCAGACACAAGGCACCTTTGGACTGGGCTCTGCAGAAGCAGCTGCAACAAACTGGCTGCCTTTGAGCTTCAGCCCACTGCCAACAGCTCCCAGCCAAGTGTCTTCTGCTTATTGCTGCAATCACAGGAAATCCCTGGGAGTTCTCTCCCTTGCTGACCAGTCCCTCACCACACTTCAGCCTCGGTGCATCTCTGGCTCTAGAAAGAGAAAAGTGTTCCTGGGAATAAAGCAAAGGGTTTTTCTACCTATTTGCCTCCCCCCCACTAGAGTCAAGCTTGCAAAAACTTCATGAGGCACTGCATCATGGCAGACTCTTTCGAAATCTTGGCTGTGGATGGGAAAGACACGCTGAGTTTTCTCACCAAAAGATGGTGCTGTCTGTACGTTTTGATGCTGATGCCTCATTCTCAATGTATTGTTTTCATGGTCTGGAAAAGGTGAATGAGCAGATGGTGCTGTTGGAGCTGTGCTCACTGGGGCAGCAGCAGCTCTGGGGTGATTCCCTACGCAGCTGCAATCAGCCCACGTTGCTCTCAGGGCCAGCTCTCAATGCGCTTGGTGCTGCTGAGCAGAGGGGCACTGCTCTGTGTCCATGGGATAAGCCCAGGGTGACTGCAGTTCTGTGGAGTTGCCACTGCTCTGCATGAAAACCCAAAGGCAGAAGTTTTCCTGTTGTATCTTTGGACTTCTGCCCTTCGGCAGCACAAAGCATCTTCTGCCTTTTCTGGGTGTTCATTGCATCATTAGACAATAACTCACAAGAAGGGAAGATTCCACATGTATTTCCATTTTGCTTTCTTGCTGCTGCAGGTGAAACTGATGAACCAAGGAGCTATTGATGCTCCCTTCTCCTGTCTCCCTTCAGCCACCAACGTGGGTTTGTGTTTCAAGTTTGCCCCCGAGGAGGGCATCATTGCAGCAGGTGGGAGCCAGAGTGTGCAGGTCTCCTTCAGTGCCACCGTGCTGGGGAGCTTTGAGGAGGAGTTCCAGTTCAGTGTGGCTGGATCTCCTGTGCCTGCCATCCTGACCATCAAGTAAGGACCCTGGGAGCTGGGTGGGCACATCTGTGGCTGTCTCGGGGACATCCCCCACCTACCTCCTTTTGGGGTGGAGCAGAGGAAAAAGGTGTTTTCTGAGGTGTGAATCTCTGCTCTGCTGCTGGCATTGCTTTAGTGTGAGGCTGCCTGCTGCCCTGTGTGGTAGCTGGGAGCTGGAATGACTCCTCCCTGCAGGGATCTCCCTGTGCCTTGGGCCATGGCAGGCAGTGGGATGGATCAGCTTTGGGCAGCAGCTGCTCTGGGATGTCCCACCTGAACACCCAGCAAGGCCCCCAGGGCTTTGCAGATGGGCCAGCGTGGCTGATTCTGCAGCAGCAGCAGGGTTTGTAAAACCTTGTGTGAATAATCCATGCCAGATGGGCAGCAGCAGCCTCAGCTCACCTCTCATGGCCATGCTGTGGGGCACAAGCTGTGCTCCCAGCTCCTGTGCCCAGAGGGCTCTGGTGCCTCCTTTGCACAGCCAGCAAAGGGCTGATGTGGGAGTCAGGAACTGTGCAGCAGGAACTGTGCCAAGGACTGGGGCACCATCCCGTGGGCAAGAGACAATCCTGGCCCAGCCAAAGGGAGAAGGGCGGATCATAGGGGAGGCAGAGCTCAGTGCTCAGCACCACAGCAGCGTGAGGCCTTTCCTTGCCAGCCTGAGCCATGTGCTGCAGGATAATGCAGTGGAAGCAGGAGAGCTGATGCTGGCTGCTCTGCAGCTTTGGAGCTGGGCTGCTGCTCTTGGGAGGCACTGGCTCCAGGCAGTGAAGAAATGAAAGCAATCTGCACTGGGTGATACCAATGAGATCAGGGAGATGGGTAAAGAAGAACAAGGAAGTTATTCCTTAGCAAGAGAAAAGTGGTGAGCAGGTGCGCCCATAGTGGAGAAACAATGATGCTGCCTTTGTTTTTGGAGGAAAAGTGCTGCTTTTTTCATTTGGAAATCAAGAGGTAACCTTTCACCATCAAATAATTGATTCTCCTCTGTCCCTCCCCCAAAGTGGCCATGGGGTGTTTCTGCATAAGCAGCTTGCTCCTTGAGCAAGGCAGAGCAGAGCCAGGGGCAGTCCTGTGAATACAATAGAGGACACAGTTCACTGGTTCTTGATTTTGAACCAAAAGGCAGAGTGGGCACTGATTGGCATCAACCATGAAATCAACTGGTGAATGTTGTGCAGCTTCAAGTGCTGATTTCAGTGGATGTTGGTGGCTTTTGGAGTGTGTCTGCTGAGTTCAAGGACAGGTGAGGTGCTGTGCTAGATTCAGGACAGCCAAGTTTGGTTGTTGAAGCTCTTGCTCTTGGCTGTGCCAGCTGGTGCACTGCTGACAAGCTGGTCCTTTCCTCTAGGATTCATCTGTGCCCTGGGTAGAACTGTTGCTGCTCTTTTCAGAGGATGTTTGGGAATGCCCTGGACTCGTGTCTCAGAACAGTGTCTGTAATGATTGTGTGGGTCAAACTCTCTTGAGAAAGCTCCTCCATGGGAACAGCAGTTGCAGCTCAGAAGGAGCAAAGCAGGGAAGCTGTGGCTGGGAGGGCTGCTTACAGAAGTTTGTGGGGACACCTTGATGTCCATGCCATTGCAGATGGGGAAACTGAGGCACGGAGCCATGTCTGGGTGTGTGTTCAGGGTCCTTCATGGGACCCCCAGCAACCCGGGGGCTTCTCCTGCCTGCCCTGTGCCCAGAGCCCATCAGGGGCTGTTGGCTGCTGCCCCTTGGCTTGAGCTGCCTCCTGTGCCCAGGGCCCTGTGCTGAGCACACGGGGCTGTGTTGGTTGGAAACCCAGGGTGCTCTGAGCCCGGGTTTTGTGCCCCCGAGCCACGACAGCCGCACCTTTGCAATGCCTTTAACCGAGCCATTGCGTGCTCTGTCCTCAGCCTGCAGGGGCAGCGTCACTGCACCGAGTTTACACTTCGATCTCGCTGAGCTCGACTTCGGGGACATCTCCTTTGGTGAGTGTTCCCTGGGCTGGGACACAGCCTCAGGGATCTGTGCCTACCAACAGAAAAGCATCCCTCACTCCTGCCCTGCCCCAGCAGCCTCTTCAGGCTGTGAACTGCAGGGCTGCTGCTGCTGCTGCCTCAGGGGGCATTTTGCCATTGTGAGATCCCATGGAAGCAAGGAATAGGAAGGCAATATTTTCTGGTGTCTCTGTGCTGCTTTAAAAGACAGATGTGTGCCAAGGAAGGTGGGAATCTTGCTGCAATGGAAAGTTGAGCCCCTCCCTCCAAATGATTATCCCTTTGAAATGACAGGGCTCCCAGGCAAAACTGTGGGAAAAGGAATAACAGTTCTTTGCTAGACTATCTCAGGAGAGCACAGACAAGAAGGCAAGAACAGACATTTCCCAGATGCCAAGTCCTGTTTTTCCCCTTTGGTGGAGGTCTGGTCACAGCAGGAGGAGCTGTGGGCGCTGGCAGGGCAGGGATCCCCCCCCAGCCGGTGCGGGACGGGAAGGGAAGGGAAGGAGGAAATGCTCCTTTTGCAGAGCCCCAGAGAGCAGGGGGATGTGGGCAGTGCCCAGCAGCAGCAGCGGGGCAGGCAGGCAGGGTCGGTGCCAGCGCTGAGCTGCAGCCAGGGCAGCCCCGGGCCAAGCACAAACCTCCCGCAGCAGCAGCGGCCGAGCTGCGATCCCCGAGCGGGAGGAAGGGAAGCTCCGCTCCCTGCCCAGCCTCAGCTCCCACTGCACAGCCACCCACGGCATCAGGCCACAACTCCCAAAACCCCCAAGGGAAAACCCAGCCTAGGGCCAAAACCCCCCAAAACCCCCCAGAACCCCTATCCCCCTTCCCAGACCAAGGGCAACATTCACGGCCAAGCCTAAAGCCAGAACAATGAAGTTCATGAACTTCTGAAGGAAACTCATTGCCTTTTTTGAGCTGCTTCTTCCCCAGCCTGCATCACCACAGAGGCGCTTGTCAAGTTGCCTTTGGAAGGAATGAAACACGAAAGGAAAGAGATGGAAATATGGTTCTGAAGCAGGAGATTGATCCTGCTGAATCCATTTTCATTCCTAAGGGCTCTTTGGCTGAAGGCAGCAGTTGTATCTTTGCTTCTTTGTAACTGTTGACTGTTGTCTGCATGTGCTGGCCTCAGTCTCCTTGGAGGTTTTGACACCTGGGTTTGTCCTTTTTGTGCCTCTCTTGCCTCCCTGCTGGAGTCCCTGCTGGAGCTGGCAGTGGTCACTTGGATGGGCACAGAGAAGCTCTGGGCTGCAGCTGCAGTTGTTTTTTCTCCCCATCTGTGTCCCAGATGCTCTTGGTGAGCAGGCCTGGGGAGAAGTCTCCTCCCCACAGAGCTGGCCAGCCCAGACAGATGTGCACTGCAGAGCAGGCTGTGGCTGCTCTGCGCGCTCTGCAGGACATCCCCACCATGAGTGGCTGTATCTCTGGCTTTGCAGGATGGAAAGCAAATCTCTGAGTCAAAGTGGGGTGAAGCCTTGCAGGCAGCACTCTCAGTGAGCAGCATGGCTGTGATGTCCCCGTCTGTTGGGTGAGGTGGGACCTGGTTCCTAATTGCTAATCTCAAAGCAAGGCTTGGCTGTGCCCCCAGTTGAGTGGGCTCTGAGCTGTCACGTGCTCAGTCTGTTTGGCCCAAAGCAAGAGATGCCTTAAGGATCCTGCAGAGAGAAGCTGCATTAGGGTTCTTTGCCTCACGTTCTAGTTTCTGATTCCATCCTCCCTTTATTTTGCTGTAGCTTCTTCTCACTGACAACTCACTCTTTATATGTCTTGAAAAAGGTGGGAGTGTTGGCAGGCTGAGCAGGGAATTGGACAGCTTGAATTCTCAGAGTAAATGCTGGGTCTGGGTGCACACTCATCACTGAGAGAGAACTGGTGCTGGTTTGGGGCAGGTGAGGGAGCTCGTCCCCATCCTAAAGAGAGAAGCTTGCAGTGTTCAGCAGGGCTAGGAGTGGGCATTTTCAAGGCTGCAGTCTGGAATCTGTGTCAAAGGGAACTAAGTGACGATTAATTCCTCACGCAGCTTCTGGGTGAGCTGTATTTCAGATCATAAAGAGCTCAACTCCAATCCCACTTTGATCCTGCCAGGATCTTGCCCCCAGGATCATGCCCTGCTGGGTGCCTGAATGGATATTTGTGTCCTTGCCCAGGCTTTCCCTACACGCAGCGCTGCCGCCTCACCAACAGCTCCGCGGTGCCCCTGACGTTCCAGCTCCGCATGTCGGACGATGGCACGCAGCCGGCTGTGGACAGCGTGGATCAGATCCGCAGGGACACCGACCCGGCCTGGAGCAAGGGAATCCATTTCCATGTGGAGCCCAGGGAGTTCACCCTGAATCCCAGCCAAGGCACCATCCTCCCCCAGGCACACCAGGACATCGAGGTACGGCAAGAGCCCAGCCACAGCCACTGCAGCACCAGGGCTGGAGCTGCACTGCAGGGTGGGAGGGCTTTAGCTCTGGTGCCAGCTTGGAGCATCCTGGCACTGAGAGATCTGCACTGCTGGGGGCCTCTGCTCGCTGGCTTACTCGGGATGTTCCTCAAAGAGCACTGTTTGCTTTCCAAAATCATATGCCTGAGTTCACAGACCTTATGGCCAAGGCCTAAAGCCATTCTTGTGTTTTTGAGAGCGATTGATTTGATTGCAACGGGGCAGAGCAAGGATGAGGGCAGAAGGTGGCTGTTAGAGAGATGTCATTGTATCAAGCAGTGAGCTTTTCTTCTTGGTCTCATTTCCCCCCTCCTGGGGAGCAGAATGATTTGTGTTCACTGCAGGAAGCTCCAGTGGAGACAAAAAAATCTGCAGCCATGTGTAGTGGTTCAAATTTATTGTATTGATTCCTTGTTAAGTGGTTTGTTCTGTGGTACCCCGTGTTCTCCCCGAGTTGGTTTACCCCTGGGATTTACCCTCCCTCAAAGCTGTCCCTCATGCCATTCCCTGCCCCTTGTTCCAGCTCTTTCCCTGCCTGTCAAACCCAGCCCCTTTTGTTCCTCAACCTTCTTTGCCAATTTAACCTGGAGCCAATCCCTGTCTGCAACACCCCTTTGGAATTCCCCTATTCTGGAGGCCCCATTGGCCCATGTGAGCCATCCTCCCCACCCTCCTACCCAAAGTGGCCCCAGACACTTGATGTAATCCCCTCAGTGCTCCCCTGAGGATTCCCTTTTGGCTTGCTGTTTATATTCACCCCCTGATTTGTATCTGTACAAGAGCCCTTGCACAGGAGTATCCAGGGCTCTTTTGGCTTTGATCCTTTTGCTTGGAATAAACCCTTCCTTGTGGAACTTCAAGACACAGATCCTCCTCCTTTCTCCTCTGCCTGATCCTGTTGGTGGCTTGTCTCTTGCGGTGTTGAGCAAGAGGCTCTGAGGGTTCTGCCTGTGGTCAATGCCCAGCCTGGGGCAGTTCTGAGGGTTCTGCCTCTGGTCAGTGCTCACCCTGGGGCAGTTCTGACGGTTCTGCCTGTGGTCAATGCCCACTCTGGGGCAGTTCTGGCTCTGAGGGTTCTGCCTGTGGTCAATGCCCACCCTGGGGCAGTTCTGAGGGTTCTGCCTCTGGTCAATGCCCATCCTGGGGCAGTTCTGGTTCTGAGGGTTCTGCCTCTGGTCAATGGTCACCCTTGGGCAGTTCTGATGGTTCTGCCTCTGGTCAATGCCCATCCTGGGGCAGTTCCCCACTCCTGGTGTGGGGCCGCATTTCTCAGAGCCAGCCCGGGCTCGGGCTCCCAGGGCAGCCATGAACTGCCCAGCACCTGCTGGGCCACACTTTGCCCTCAGCCTCCTGCTGTAAAGCTGAACTCATTGTGGTCGAGTCAGATTTCCTCTGCATGGATGTCTTTGTAGTCAGATGAGAAATTGGCCCCTTAATTTGAATGCAGTGGTGCATGGAGCTGTAGTCTAATGTTTTAATGTAGCTGACCTGTGCCCTGATAGCAAGGTGTGTTTAACAAATCTGGTATTGCCAGAAGGCTTTTGTTACTCTGAGACTGTGCTCTACACATGGAGCAGCAGAAGAATGAAGGCCAAATCCTCCCTCAGGAACTGGAGGATATCACCCGTGGGTAATGAGCTTTTGTAAGGAAGCATTGACTGTTCTTCTCTTCCACCAGGTGACCCTGTGCTCCAACACGGTGATGGAGTTCTACCGGAGGTTGCTGGTGGACCTGGAGGGTATTGGCAAGGGAGTGGCAGCCCTGATCATCACAGCCAGGTACCAGCCCTTGCCTGGCCTCCCGCAGGCACTGCCTTGCCCAGGCTGTGCTGGCTGCAGCTGCCAAGGAGAAGTGCTGCTGAATGCCCTCATGTTGTGCCAGCTGGACACGAGAACAGCAGTGCTTGGGCAGCAGCCCGTGGTGAAAAGCACGTTTGCTCACAGCCCAGCACGGTCCTGGCCCTCTTCTAAAGGCACCAGGAATGATATCATTGATTGGCCTGGTTTTTGGTGCTTGAGGTGGAACAAATTTCCTGAGGGCCTCCTCTCCTTCAGGCTGCAAGAGGTGGAGTTGTGCTGGTTGTGAGCACGGTGCATTGGTTTGGGCCACAGCAAGCAGCTGCTGAGAGTCAGGCTCTGGCTCTGTCCATGAGGGCACATGGCAGGGAGGAAGTGGCTCCCAGCAAGAGTGGGGAGGGCAAGGTCTGACAAGGGGAAAGCAGCCCTTGATGTGGCAGGTCAGCTCCAGTTTTTGTCCTTCCCTCTGCTTCCCATTTTGAGCTTTAATGTCGTCAGAGTTGAGAGCAAAAGTCGTTGTTGCTGCAGCAGAATTCCATGCTGCTGTGCTGCTGTGGGTGTCAGTGTGATGCCCAGAGGGATGCAGCTCCCTGGTGCTGTTCCCTGTGCCAGGCAGAGCCATCCAGGCAGTGCCTGGGCTGCCATTGTGTACAGCAGGTGGAGCTGGGGCCAGGCAGTGCCTGGAGCTGTGCAGTGAAGGAGCCAGGGAGCTGCAGGGCCTGGCAGGGCCTGATCAGCCCCTCTGTGGGGCAGCTGCTGTCTCGTGCCCTCCAGGGCTGGGGCAAAGAGCTGAGTTCTCAGGCAGGGCAACAGCACCATGGCAGAGAAGGGAGTCATTTTTACTGAGACCCTGGAGTTGTGTGTTCCTTGAGCCTTAGGGAGCACTGATCCTTGTTGGGAAGGCTCCCCCAGAGCTTGTGGGTCACTGGCACTGTTCCAGGAGTCCTTGCAAGCCTTCTTGGGTAAAGCAGGGGCTGAGGCAGCTGTGGGGCAAAGTGCTCTGCCTGGGGCACTTGGCAGCCTCTGGGTGCTGCCTCTCAGGGTTTGCCCCTCCTTGACAAGACATGTTGGAGTGGGAAGAGGTAGAAGGCAATTTATCCCTGTAGGGCTCTTCAATGTGCATTTGACAGTGACCAATGTGTTCTGCTCCATTTCACAATCTTTGGGGGTAGGCATTCTCCATTCTCTCAGTATCTCTGATTGTCCTGGGGTCATCTCTTTGCCCAGATGTCTCGTTCCTGAGCTCCAAGTGTCCTCCCCAGTGCTGCTGTGTGATGAGTGCCACCTGAAGGTGCCCTACGAGAGGAAGATCCTCATTAGGAATCCCAGCCACCTTCCTGGCTGCTACGGGCTTATTCCCCAGGTTTGGCATAACATCCACCTCCTCCTGTCAAATATTCCTGAGGAGATTATTAGGGGAAAAAAGGGGTTGGATAAGACCTTGCTGCTTTCTATTCAGTCTTAAAGATCTGCTGAGAACACGATCCTACCCAACTGTAAACTTGAGGAGGCAGTTTAAGCTCCTGAAAAAGCAGTTGATGTTCTAGTCGTCAGGGTGTTTTCCTGTGGGAGATCTTAGAGGGTTGTGAAAAGCTGCTGCACCCACAGACACCAGTGCCTGTGCTGGCAGCCTCCTTGCAGGATGCCCTGGGAGTGCTAAACCTACAATCCTTGCATCTTGTTTGTGCCTTTGACCTTTGTCCTGGGGAGTTGTAAAGGTGTGTGTAAGTTGCTGTTGTGGTGGATGTTAAGGAGCCTGAAGTTTCTTGAGAGGTCCCTCTGAATCAGCGTTTCATTGTGTCCCTTCCAGAAACACAAGGAGGACTCTGCTGTGCTCTACTCCAGCCCCAAGCCCTGTGGGATTGTGCAGCCCCAGAGCACAGCAGAGATCCCAGTTGTGGTGGCAGTGCAGGCCCTGGGCACTCATCGCACCAACGTTCTCATCGGCGTGTTCGGGGATGAGAGAAACCCCCTGGTGAGGGCAAGGGGAGATGTGAGCCTGTGTGCAGCTGCTCCTGGCAGGGTGCACAGGGACAGGGATTGTGCCGGGAAAACAGGCACAGGCTGCTGGGGAGAAGGACAGGAGGGATGGGGGGCACAAACAGCTCCTGCCTTAGGGGTGGGAATCTCAGTGTCTGACACAGAATGGAGTTGGGCTAAGCTGGAATCCAGGGGCATTTGAGTTCATTATTCTTTCAAATGCTGTTAACTTTGGAAACATCTGTTTGAAAATGTCATCTCTCTGAGCGCAAAAGAGGATGTCAGAAGACTTGTGGGAGCCTTGAGCTTTCTGTAAAAGAAAGGAAAGCTGGCATTTGAAGAGTGTTTGCAAGGACTGAAACTTCAATTAAAACATATGGAAATGGCAATGCCAAATTCCCTGGATGGCACCAAACATCTGAACCCGGGCCATCGTGGCACTGCCTGTAAATCAGTGAACAGGAAGGAAAGGCAATGCAGGCTGTGCCAGGGAGCCTGAAGTTTGACCAAACAGTTGCTTTCAACTATCAGGCTGCTTCCCTTAAAGAGGAGGGTTTCTCCCCACCAGAAGAATCAGTTGTTTAACTGTCAGGCTGGTCTTACCTAGAGATTTCTTGCAAAAATAAAAGCTTTGGCCCAATAATTTTTAGTTGGAAAGGTTCTCTTACCTTAATCCTTTTCAATTTGGAGGTGAACATGTAATTTTCTTTTTCCCCAAAAGCCCAGCATTTCAGCTGGAGAGTGGTAGCTGTCCCTAAAGAAAAAACTTGAGCAGGGTTGAGCTGTTGAAGGTTTTTAGGTTTGTCTGTTGTGGTTTGTTTTGGGTTTTTTAAAATCTTTCTTGCTTGCTTCCTGGAACAGAGAGCACAATTACGGAGCTCAGGACGGCTGGCAGAAATCTCCCCAAGCCCAAGGCTGGCAGAGCTTGGCAGGATCCCAGCACCACAGCCTGTGTATGTATGGATGGAAGGATGGATGGATGGATGGATGGATGGATGGATGGATGGATGGGCAATGCGACCTGAGTCACCTGGGAGTGTTGTAAAATGTCAACCAACCCCCCAGCGGTGTCAGGGGAACATTCCTGATAAATCCCAGGTGGAGCTGCCGAGTTTCTGGCCTTGGGCACTGGGTGGGCTGTGCTGGCTGGGCACTGGCTGGGTCTGCCCCTCAGTGTCTCAAATCTCACCTTTTTGCTGCCTTCTCTGTCTTTTCCTCTCCCACTGTGCTTTTTGCATCCCCACCAGGTGTTAATGCCTGTCCTCTGTAGTTGCTCAATGCAAACAGGTACAGCTGCTGCAGCACATCAGTGCCATCCCTGGGCTGCCTTTAGAACAGACCTGCCCCAGCCTGGATTGGGAAGGGCTGGATCAAACCATTTCTCAGTTCAACGTGCGAGCACCCACCCAGGGGCTGCATCCTGGCCAGGAGCTGCTCGTGCAGGTGTCCCTCCCTCCCTCCCTCCCTCCCACTGCAGGTCTCTGGTCATAGTTATTTGTTTTCCAGAGATGAGCTCCACCCACCTAAATTCAAACCCCAGCCACCGAAGGAGAGGAGAACCAGTCTGGATTGTGCAGCAACTCGATGGAGGCACTTCAGGACTGGAAAGGAGGAGGCAGCCAGAGCCCTGAAAGAAGTGCAGGATTTTACCCACTCTTCAGGAGCAGAGGTATATTTTCTTGTACACCTACTGCTTGCTTTGCCTCCCCAGCCTGCCAGCACCAAGTCCTGCTCATGCTGAGCTCCCTTTTTGCTGCCCTGCTGTGCTGTGCCCTGACAGTGGGCTGGGCAGCAGGGCCAGTGGCTGGACATGGGCTGAGGGGGAGGGAGAAATAGGAGAGTTTTCCTTGGAGAAGCTGGCTCAGATCCTACAGGCCTGTGCTGAGTGTGGGATTTTTTGCCTTGTTTCCTTCCCAATGTAAGATGAGGCTTTTCTCTGCATCATCATGGTAACACCTCCAGCTTCCCTCCCAGAGCAAGCTGGGATGATCCTGATCTCCATGGAGCCTCTTCCCAAAGCAGCCAGACTCCCTGTTTGCAGGGCTCTGCTTTCACCCAGAGCTGCTATTGCACTGCTGGCCCTGGAGCTGTCTGACAAAGGGAGACTTTGCAGAGGGGCTGTCTCTTCTTCCCAGCATAAAAAATGGCTTGTTTTTTGGGTGCCAGCACCAACTCCTGAGCACCCTCACCTGCCTCGAGGCTTGGAGGGATTCAGGTGCTCCCTGGACGTGGCGCACACTGCCCTGGGAGCAGAGAAGGCAAGAGGGAATCTGTCTCCCTTGCCCATTGTCAGTGTGGCAAGCAGGGCTGGAGCTGCCAGTGCCACTGGGGGCCCTCAGCATTGGCCACAGAGGGGCCTCCCATCCCTGCAGGCCCATCACAAAGTGCTGCTGGAGCAGCTGCTTGTTGGAGAGGCCGTGCAGGACACGTTGCAGGGCTGTCCAAAGACGCTGTGCAGCACCTGTGGAGGGCACTGCTCCCCCTGGAACTCCTCAGGTGCTCCACAGGAAATTTTTGCAGGAGCTTTTGCTGTAGCACCTTGAGAAAGAAGCATTTAAATCACAGAGAGAGGGGAAGAGCCTCAGGAGTCAGATGAGCTGGGCTGGACTCCTTCCCTCAGCTCCAAGAGCTCTCACTCTGAGTCTCCTCCTTTTCTAAAAGCAGGTAGTTTTAAAACTTTTTAAAGGCAAGTTGTGCATCAGAGAGAATTTCTACTGCCAGGAGACATCCCAGTTCACTTTCATGTAATGTACTAATTAATGCATTGAGCTGTGAGTATGGGAGAAGATTTTCCCCATGGTCCCTGCACTGGTCAATGGCATGGATGCAGGATGAGGTGAGGGTGATTCTGGCAATGTTTGGGGAATAGACCCCTCTGGCTACAGCTGCACTTTGCTCCAAGATGCTCCATTGGATCCATTTCCATGCTCAACACCTCAATCTCTCCTGTCTTCCATCCAGGCTTTCAATATCCTGCCACTGCCAGGTGTGCTGCAGCCAGGAGAGAGCCAGCAGGTCTCCTCCACCTTCTCTGGCCAGCTCAACACCATCTGCAATGTACGGAGCTGTGCCACATGGAGGCAGGCTCCACCTCCGAGGTGCTGGTGCCCAGGGCGGCCTCACGTGTCAGCTCCTCCCTGAGCCCCCAGGAGATCAGCTGTGGCTCTCAGGCCCCTCTCAGGGACAGGTAAGTCAGCCTTCCATGGGTTCCTGCTCTGCCATGGGTATTGTCCCTGCAGGGCTTCCCTGCTCCAAGGCCTCTGAGCTCAGAGGAGCTGCAGAGCAAAGGCCAGCAGCAACACAGGGATGGCCACTCTGAGCTCCCTGGCTGCCAAGAGAGGAAGGACCTTCTTCTGTTGAGACAGAACATCTTCTTCTCTATTTGAGTGCTGAGCCCTCCTGGCTTAGCTGCTGTCTGTGGGGAGCTGGGCTCTGGGCTTGCCTTGGCACCGCATCTAGAGGTGTCTTGAAGTCCGTGGTGTTGAGTGGCATCTTCTTCATCATCTGCCTTCTTCACCAGAACAGTGGGATTGTGGTATGGGCAGGCGTGGGGCACAGAGCAAACCTTGCTTTGGGTCCTGCTCCTGCCACAGATGAAGTCCTTGCACTGCTGATCTGCCAGGGTTCTCCTTATGGTGGCATAGCAGCCAGAAAAGCTCCTGTCCTTTAGGCTCCCCTGGAGCTGCAGCCGTAGGCAAGCACAGGAGAAGCTCAGCTCCAGCAAGGCAGCCCAGCTCAGGACACACAGGCCAAGTGTGGAGCTGGGAGTGGAGGTGCTTAAAGCAAGCCTGTGCATCAGGACTTCTTCAGGCCAGGCTGAAGTTGGTTTCATGGGGAGGAGACGGACGAGGCTGCTTCCAATGGTTTCCATGGCAGCCAGCACTGGTTTGCTTGGTCCCAGCTGGGTTCCAGCAGGAAATCTGCCTGACAAGAGCCTGTCTTGCAGGAGAGGAGTTCCTGCAGCCTTTGCTTTCTAACTGATAGGATTGTTCTCATGAAGGAGGAGGCTAGGAGTCGTTAAAACCAAAGATCACGGACAGAGACTCTCTAACTAATTAAAGTTAGACAGTGGGATGTTTATTAACACCGGCGGGCGGCACCAGAGCCATCCCTAAAAGGTGTGCCCGCGTTGTCCAAGGTTCTTTGCCCTCTCTTTATTTCCCAAGATCTTACATAAAATACATCTGCACAACCCCAGCACCTCCCATCCCTGCTCTGTATTCAAATGAGGTCATTGGTCCTTCACTCCTGTGCAATTCTTCCCTTGAATTGGGTTGGTGGTCTCGAATTGGGTCAGTGGTCTTAAGGGATGAAGTCAGGAATGTCTTCATCAGGTCTCTGTGACCCTCTGGCACCATCCAAGGTCCCCTGCTTGGTGATTGATTGACATCAAGCCCAGGTGCTAACCATTGTTCTACTGGTTTCAAGATGTTCTTATAACAGTTCACTTCCTCCACTTCCCTCTAGAAAGAAGCTCCTAATGGTAAACAATAGCACAATCAGCTCCAGCTTAAGCATCTCATAATCATTAACCTATGGTCTGCCTATCTAACCTACATCCTGATCAATGGGAATTGCTTCTAACCCTCAGCTGAAATCTGAACTCTTTAAAATCATGCTTCAGCTATGCCCAGGGAGAAGGGGGCTGAATGAGCTGAGTAAGAACTGTAGGAGAGCTAAGCAGATGTCAGCAATCTGTGCTCTGCTTTAAACTGGGAAGCCAAGAGACAAAGGGCGTTTCCAGGCACCAGTGCAGAGAGCTGCTGGATCAGCCTTTGGCAGGGGCTGGAGGGGTCTGGCTGTGCCTTCAGAGGGAGCTGGCACAGTCAACACCTTATGATGGCAAAGCTCAGGTTTGGCTGGTCCTGGAGGTCCCCTTCCACCCATGCCCTCACTTGGGATGTTCCCAACCTCTGTGGGTTGAGGAGAATTCACGGAAATGGCCTCAGGGTCAAGGAATGAAGTGCAGGGCCACCCAGGACTAGGGAGCCCAAGGTTCTGGTGGGACTCTCAGCCATGTTTTCTGTTTTGTCTGCAGAAGGGAGCTGAAGGAGCCAGCTCAAAAGCTTGAGCAGGAGGAGGCAAAAGCCTTAGAGGAGGAAGAGAGGAGGAAGGAGGAAGAGAGGCAGAAGAAGGGAAAGAAGAGTGTCTCTGTTGGCAAGCAAGCTCCAAAACCAGCAAAGGGGAAAACCAAGACCCGAGAGAATAAGGAAACCAAAATCCCAAAAAAGGAAACCAAAATCCCAGAGAGGAAGGAAATCAAAATCCCAGAGAAGAAGGAAAGCAAAGCATCAGAAGGGAAGAAAATCAAAGCATCAGAGAAGAAGGACACCAAAGCATCAGAGAGGAAGGAAACCAAAATCCCAGAGAAGAAGGAAGACAAAGACCCAAAGAAGGCGGAACCCAAAGCTCCAAAGAAGGGAGAACCCAAAGCCGTCAAGAAGGGGGGAACTGAAATCCCAAAGGACTAAGCTAAGATGGAGAAGAACTCTTTATTCTTTATTCATACAACTCATTTTACACAGTTTAACAGACCTTGTGTGCACCTTTAGTTTTTTCAAAGATTTCTTATCAGTTAGTTAATTATTGGTTAATAAAATAGATTTTACTTGTGCATCAAATCTCTCTATTGTATTGTTTACCTCTTCACTGATTCTCATGGGACAAATTACTTGTTATTGCAGGTGCATTTGTTTTTCACCCTCAGAATAGAATGGTCACAAAGTCTCATTCTCAAAATAGCTTCACATGAGAACTTGTAACTGCTTAGTTGCACACAGAAGAGATGATAGGCCAGCTATTGATATGGCTGAACAAGGCTTCATTTCAAAAGGCTTTTCTTTTATCATTATTCTACCTGTCTATGACATCTCCCGTGGTGTCCTTGGACCCACATTGTCACAACTGACCCACAGTTCCATGAGGTTCCCCGGTGTCACCATGGTGTCCTTGGACCCACATTGTCACAACTGACCCACGGTTCCATGAGGTTCCCCTGTGTCACCATGGTCACTGTCAGAGGCTGGATGAGATCAATGTCCTGAGACACCCTGGGATGAGCTGTCAATCAGTCACACAGTGGGTACAGTGCTAACCCAGCCCTGATTGCCTGTGTGATCAGAAATCCCACCTGGGATTTCACAAGGGCCCGGGAGCTCATAAGGGCCCGGGGGCTTAAAAACATAGAGCACAAGGTGAGCCCCTGGTACGGACTCTGCCTTCTCCTGGGGTTTGTGTCGCACCCACACTGGAACCCTAGGAGCTGTTAGTCATATGTGTGTCTTTCTATAGAGCTTCTGTCTTTCTGTCTCTCTCTCTTTCTTCTCCTTCTAATGCTCTTTATATGGAACATTTTTGGATACCCTAACAGCTTGCGTGTTTTAATGTTTCCAGGATAAATGGGCTAAGTTAATGAAGTTACTGCTATGATAAGTGTTTTATGTATAATTTGATGTTGCGATAAATCCTCTTCCAAAGTTCTTGATTTTTTGCACTTTGCCAGTAGAATTTTGTGTCATTTTGACCTCTTACGAATATCTTCTTGGTTTTTCCTGTGCACCAAACTCGAGTAAAGGTGGCAGATGAATTGGTGAATTGGCACGCAAACCCCGAACGGAGCTCCGGGTGCGTGGAGGATCGGGGCAGTGTGAGTCGCACACAATCCCTGGAGTGCGGGGACACGGGTCCCTACCAGGGTTTGGGGTTCCCCGAGTACAGCAGCAGCACTGAGTAGAGCCAAGAGGGCCCCAGTGCCCAGAGTGGAACGGCAGTGCTGGGGGTTCAGTGTGCCGCGGTTCAGGTAGAAACCATAAACCCACTGGAGGCCCCTTGGGGTCACAGGGCAGGGAAGGGCTGTGCTTACAGGGCAGGGCAAGGCTGGACCTGCCCCTTCCTCCCCCCTACACACACAAAATGTTTAGAGCCGACAATCTCCTCCAGTCTGTCACAAAAGGCAGTGTTGGAGGTGAAATCCCATTTATGGCCATGGGCACCTGGCTGAGAAGGACAATTCTTTTCCATGGGAAGGAAAGCACAGAGCCTCAAGGTTTGGAAGGCAAGTGAGAGCCTCAGCAGGCCAAGGCCAGCTAGACTTGTCAGTAATTGCAGAGTTTGGATTTAGGGAATTTTGGAGGTGGAAACCCAATCTCAGCCATGGGCACCTAGGGAAAGCAGGACAGTTTTTTCCTTAGGAAGGAGAGCATGCAGCCTTTCCCAATGTTTTGGGGACGGATGAGAGGTGACCCTTGTGAAACCACTGCCATCCAGACTTGCCCTGGCAATATTCCTATTGGAAGAATCCCTGGATACAAGGACCTTTGGAGGTGAAATCCCAATTCTGGCCATGGGCGCCTGGAGCAGAAGGACAGTTCTTTTCCATTGGGAAGGAAAGCACAGAGCCTCAGTGTTTCAGCAGCAGATGAGAAGTGACACTCAACATGCAAAGGTCAGTTGGACCAGTCAGGCAGTCTATGGGAGGCCAAAGCAGCCAGACTTGTTCTGTGTTCCCTTGGTTTTGTGGGGCTCCATATTGTCACAATGGTTCCTTGGATCCATGGGGCCCCGCAGTGTCATAATGGTGACTTGATTCCATGGGTTCCAGCAGTGTCACAATGGCCCCTTGATTACAAGAAGACTTGCAGTGTCACACTGGCCCCTAGGTTCCATTGGGTCCCACAATGTCACAGTGGCCCCTAGGTGTCATAAGGCCCTGCAGTGTCACAATGGTCCCAAGGATTCCATGAGCCCTTGCAGTGTCACAATGGTCTCTGTGGCTCCCCAGGCCCCACAATGTCACAGGACTCCTCTGTTCCATTAGGTCTGGAATGTCACAATGGACCTTTGGACCCTAGGGTTTTACTGTGTCACAATGGTGTCCTTTGGCTCCACAGTGTCACTATGGACCACTGATGACAGGAGGCCACTCTGTGTCACCCTGGAGCTTTGGTTCCATGCAGCCCTGCAGTGTCACAATGGTCTCCTTTGGTTGCCCAATGTCACAATGGACCACTGATGCCAGGAGGCCCTGCAGTGTCACAATGGACCTTTGGTTCCATGCAGCCCTGCAGTGTCACAAAGGCCTCTTGGTTTCACGAGGCCCCACAATATCACAATGGTCCTCCCAGGATCACAATGGTCTCACTGATTCCATGAGGCCTCACAGCGTCACAATGGTCTCCATGTTTCCATGAGTCCCCTGAGTGTCACAATGGTCTCTGTGTTTCCATGGCGCCCCTCAGTGTCACCATGGCCCCTTGGTTCCATAACACCCCAAAGTGTCCAAATGGTCTCCATGGTTCCATGCAGCCCCACGCTGTCACAATGGCCCCTTGTTTTGATGAGGCCTCTCAGTGTCACAATGATCCCTACATTCCATGGAGCCACACAGCGTCAGTACAGTCCCCTTGGATCCATGAGGCCCAGCAATGTCACAGTGCTCTCCATGATTCCATGAGGCCCCACAGTGTCACAATGGTCCCTTGTTGTCACAGGGTCCCACAGTGTCACAATGGTCCCTTGGTCTCACAAGGCTCCACAGTGTCACAATGGTCCCTTGGTTCCATGGCCCTGTGCTGCTGCATTCCCCCCTCACCTTCTCAGGCTGCCCTGCCAGCTGAGAAATGCTCCTTGGGCCTCAGCCTTGGCCAACAGCCCCTGGGCTCAGCTCCTCTGCAGCTCATCACAAACACTGCTCCAGGCACTGCTGCTGCCCAACCAGCTCCTGGTTCCTTTAGCAGCAGCCCTGGGAACTGTTTTTGTTCCCTCAGTGGCACAACATCCCTGTTCTCACACTGCCAAAGAAAGCTGTTGATGCCAAGTGCGTCCAGGATGAACCATTGCTGGGACTGAAGCCCCTCTCTTGGGGCCCTGCAAACAGCGCTCCAAAAGGAGCCCTTGGAGCTCTCCTGGGCCAGCGACTCCCTCTGGGTGGGGCCTTTCCCAGCCGGGAACTCTCCCGTTTGCTGCACTCGGGGATCCTGAACAATGACAGAGCCTGGGCCGATCCCCCCACTCTTCCAGGCTCAGCACTCTGCCCACTGGGAAGATGCCAAATCATCCTCAGTGAGCATTCCGTGCCCTCAGGGGAATTGCTCACAGGTGCCTTGCACTGACTCTTTGTGTCAGTGTGCACACAGGAATGCCTGTGCTGGGGAAATGTGGCAGAAATGCTGCTCTCTGAGGAGTTTGAGCGCCTTGGATAGCTGAGTCAGTCAGGCCTGTAGGAAAGGTAAATCACAAGGCCTAAGTGAAGTTAATTGCTGCTAAGAGTTGTTATTTTGCTGAGGTGTTATATTGCTAAGTTGCTACCTTTAGTGTAAGTTATAAACTAAGCAAAATATTGTAAAGTGTTATTCCTTTGTAAAATTGCAAAGTCAAAAGGTTTTATTTAGGTTAAATGCTGTTACGCTCTGCTCTTTTGCTAAATTGTGAAGTTGAAAGTATCAGTTAAGGTTAAGATATAAGTTAAGTCTTGTTAAGTTTGAGCTCTGTTAAGCTTTTAGGCCATATTCCTTTGATCCTTGCTCTCACTGTCCTTGTGTCAAACACACACACAGAGGGACAGTTCTGGGTTAATTTCTGGTTTGATTGCCTGGATTCTGTTTGGTTTTGTTGTTGCTTTGTTTCCCTGGTGTGCCTGAAGTGTCCAGTCAGGAGCAGAGTGACTCTTGCCAAGGAACTTTGTGCTGCTGTTGGTTAATATTAAATCTGGTTTTTGCTGATCCCTTGCTGGGGATTTTTTCAGTGCTCTCAAGCCCTCGTTCGTAACAGGGTGAAGGAGCCCTGGCCCAGGCTCTGGCCCTGGACGACACAGGGAGACTGCCGGGGGGTCCCTGTTCCCCTGTGCCACCCCCAGGGCCCCGGACCCCCGTCCCTGTGTCAGGCTCTGGGGTCGATCTCGTGGAACATCCTCTGGGGGAGGCTGCGGGGCCGGGGGCAGGGGGACCCGGGGGGACAGGGAACCCCGCTGTGCACAAGCAGTGTTGGACTGCTCTGGGGGGAACTGTGAGGGGGGCCGGGGCAGAGTGACCTTCCCAGTGACCTCACACAGCCCCCGTGATGTCACACAGCCCCTGTGATGTCGCACTGACCCTGTGATGTCACACAGCCATCTGTGATGTCACACAGCCTTTGTGATGTCACATTGACACTGTGATGTCACACTGACCCTGTGATGTCACAGAACCAACTCTATGTCCCCTTGTGATGTCATACAGCAGTGCTGTGATGCCACAGAAGTCTGATGTCACAAAGTCACCCTGTGATGTCGCAATCTGTTTTGTGATGTCACAGCCTTCTCTGTGATGTTACACAGCTACCTGGTGATGTCACAACCCACTGCCTGATGCCACAGAGCCACCCTCTCTCATGGCAGACTCTGCTCTATGGCCTCACATCCTACTCTGGGATGTCACAGCCAGCTCTGGGATGTTACAGCCAGCTCTGTGATGTCACCATCCCCTCAGTGATGTCACAGAACCCTCAAGAACTCAGTTCTGTTGAAACCCTGAAGTTTCTTCTACTTTGAAGAGATCCCTGTCAGGGACACAACTGAGAAAGTGTCCCCAGCTTCCAGCTAGAACAGAACCCTGCAGGCAGTGATGCCAGGTGGGGACAAGCAAGGGAAAGCTGTCTCTGGTGCTCCCCACAAGCCCCACATTGGCTGGAGATTGTGCCTGTGAGACTGAGAGTGAGTGACTGAGTGGCAGAGAGCTCCCAGGGGTTTGGGCGTCTGATTTTCTGTTCCTGTGGGTGTGCATTCCCTCTTCCATTGGGGGCAGCTACGGGAAATACTCATTCCCAAGCTGAAAAGGATGTTTTTGTTAAGTTTTGGAGAGTTTTAAATTTAGAGGGGAGTTATATTTCTGAAGGGAGTTTAAAAGGGATTGTTCATGGTTATTTGAGGAGCTTCCTGATATCTCTGTTGATTCTGTCTATCAGTTATCGTTTTGGGATGCTGTCGGGGAAAAGTTTTATATTTTACAAACACAAGGGGTTTTAAAAGTTGGGAAATTTTATCTGTTGTTTCATTCAATTTATAGGATCATTTAAGGAGTTCATGGTTCCAACCCTTTTCCCTGGTTTATTCAACCCGCCCTTCATGTTCCCCAACCCAGGTTCCCTGAGAACAGGATGGGAGATGGCGCCCGCCCTTTGGCACAGACAAGCCATCTGCTGTCTGCCATCTCTCCTCCTTTTCTGTCCTCTCCTCAGGGTGGTAGTGGCCATACTGCCTTGAGATATTCCCTCACCCACATTCCTTCATTCCCTAGTTCTAATCCTCCTTCCTATAAATCACAAGATGGCAATACTCCTGTTAGAGAGACCGCCATTTTAGATTCCCTCCCACTTTCATCGCCATTTCCCACCTTTGCTTCAGGTGCCTCCTCTGTGACGGGTCTCACCTTAATGTTGAATTCCACCGCTGCATTGGGTCCCTCCCCTGTCATCAGAAAGCTCCTCCCCGGCGCAGGCTCCACCTCTCCACTTCCAGACCCCTTCTCCAGTCCAGCTTCTTCCAGTTCCCACATCACTGGAACCGGACATGGGGCCAACTGGAAGGAAGCCATTTGGGCTACCAAAGGCCTTCAACGCCAGGCATTGCTGGTTGGCAGAAAGGCCTGCGCCTCTGCCAGCAGACCTGCCTCCTCTACAGAGGAAAAGAGTGATAGCTTATCTGAGAGTGAGGATGAGCCCAAGGATTCTTGGCAGAGGATGCGGAGAAAATCTGCAAAGGAGGGGGACCGGGAGGTGATATCCAAGATTCAGGTGGTGTGCAGTATAAGCAGGGGCCAAAACCTAAATGGGAATCCATAGGGAATAGATTCCCATTTAGGTTTTGGCCCCTGGGAATCCATAGGGAATAGATTCCCATTTAGGTTTTGGCCCCTGCTTATACTGCACAGGTGCCACCTGAATCTTGGATTCCCTACCTCCATAGGGAAATGAATGACTTAGTAAAGGCTGCCAAGGATTATGGGAGGGGTTCTCCCTATTTTAACAATTTGCTGGACGTGCCATTTACTGCCCACACAATGGTATCACAAAATTTAAAACGGTGTATGAAAATTATATTGTCACCTGATGAATTTATTTTCTGGAAAGGAGTTTGGATAAAAAAAGTTCATGAGTTACCAAAAGGTTATGTTGAGGAAGAAGGGTAACAACACCTCACAATGGACCGCATTACCAGGGAAGGAGACTATACTAGACTGCAGTATCAGGCTGAAGTCTTCCCCCAGTCAATACTGGAAGATCTCAAAGGCGCTGCATGGTCCACCCTCCTCCAAGCACCTGATAATTCTGCACCCCACACTGACTTCACTGACATTCACCAGGGCCCGGATGAGAACTATATCAAGTTCATAAAGCACCTTATGAAAGCCCTGGAAAAACAGGTAGATGATCAAAAGGTCCAGGATGATCTTATTAGCAAATTAGCTTTCTATAATGCCAGTATTGACTGCAGAAAGGTTCTTCACAGCCTCCCCCTTGACCCTGAGCCTGCCATTGCTCAGATGGTTGATGCTTGCATATTCCAAGCGGTCTCAGACCGTGACTCCAGCCTAGCCAAGGCCACCAGCCAGGGTGCAATTGAAATGCTGGTTGCAGCAAACGTGCTTCCCCACAATACAGAATGTAATAAAGGCAGTGGAAACTGTTATAACTGCAGGAAAACTGGACATGTTACAAAAGATTATAAATACAAGAATACTGTTCTGGTTTTTTACCCAACCCTCAGTCCTACAGCCATTACCCAAACTGTTCCTGAAGCCAACAGCACTACCAGCCCTCGGGAAACTCCCAGCAGAGCACAAAATGACACCAAATATGAAGTTATTCTGTCCCACCCTTCCATTGGTGAGAGATGACCTAGGTTACAATATAAAGATGTACTCTATTCCCATCCTCAAGAGCTGTTGAAACAGGAGGGGTATTGTTTTATTCCTTATCTCCTGTTAATAGGCCTATCAATGCCTTTCTGCATGAGTCAGAGATAATGCCCTCGAGGAGCCATTTCTGTTTAATGGACCCACCTCATGACTCATAGAATGATATCAGCCCATTGTGAGATGCTCCACCCAGGGGGGAAGAGCTAAGCATGCCCCCCTGGATATTATCTGGGCTTTGGGACAAAACAAGCTGCCTTTCCACTGGATTCCCCAGAGCTACAGCTGCCATTTCCACTGGAACTTCAGAGGTAGGCTACACCCTGCTACAGGATCACTGCTCCAACATAACCACATCTGCCACTCCAGGAGGACTGCAGCCACCATTCCAACTGGACTGCTATCAACACCCTGACCAAGAGAGTGACAGGTTATATTCTGACTTTATCAGTGTTTTTTCTTATGTATTATTGCATGATTTTTGATTTTTTTTCGTAATAAATTGTATTTCTGACATCGAGTCTCTCTCTGGTTTTGCTTTCAAACCAGAACAAATGGAAAACCCTGAGTGGGTTTCCTGAAAAACAAACCCACCTCAGAAACAACCTGCTCAGTCCAGACTGCCTGGAATGATGTCACCTTTCTACAAGGGACAGTGTGAGCAGAAATGATCTCTGGGAGCAGAATTCTCTGAGTCTTGCACCTGAATTCTCTGTCCCTGTCCTTCCCCTGGATCTCTGTTGCAGATGAAGCTGCTCCTGCCATCCTCACCTTTTACCTCTCTCTTGAATGCAAACAGATGTTCCCAGGTGTATTGATTTTTCAAAGTTTCTACAAAACTTTTTTGTTCCTCATGGAGCGAAGGGACCATTTTGGCACTGAGTAGGTGACGTGGAAGCAAGGAGTCAATTATGACCCTGGGGTCCCATGGAACCAAGGGGCCATGGTGACACAGCAGGGCCACGTGGATCCAGTGGTCCATGCTGACACTGTGGATCCAAGGAGACAATGGAGACACCCCCAGAAGTTCATGGAACCACAGAGTCCATGGTGACCCAGCGGGGCTGCATAGAGCCAATGGTCCATGGTGACACTGCCCATCCAAGGAAGACATTGTAACACTGCGGAAGCTCATGGAGTGAGGGAGGCCATTGTGACACTGAAGAACTTCATGGCACCAAATATCCATGGTGACACAGCAGGGCATCATGGGAACCAAGGAACCGCTGTTGGCAGTAGGGAAACTCATGGAACCAGGAGCCCTTGTGGCACTGCAGAAACAACAGAGCTGCTGGACCTTGTCCACTGGCCCTTGTGAAGGTTCGCCCGAAATGAACGGGTGACGAATGATTTTTGGGTGCAAAAATAACCAACAAAGGCACAGGGGTTTTGCAGTAACAAATCAACAAGATGCAATTTTATTGATGATAACCACAGCCAAATATGCGTTTGGTTAGGGGATCCGGGGAAGAGAAGGGTTGGACAAGGGAAAAAGGGAGGAAAGAAGGTTAGGGAATGGGGTATAGCTACCAAAACGTGATGTCTTCGGGGTCCCGCCGCCAAAACTTGCTGATACACGTCTTGGGGAGATCTCAGAGAGGCAGTCGAACCGAACCCCAAGAAAAACTGTTCTTGGTTGGGGGAAGGGTGGCCAAAATTAAGTTTCCATGGAGGGGAGAAGAATAGGACCAGGAGGAGGGGGTGAGACTGTTCCATTGTTTTCATGGCCGAATGCTCACAGGTATGTTTTACTCTGGGCAGGTTTTCCCCCCTCCCTGAGTTGGGAGGGGGTATAGTCCCAGTCTCTGGAAGGAGGTTGCCAGGGGGAGTGCCATGGGGGTGCCATGGGGGTGCCAGTAGGGCGCCAGAGGGGTTCTTGGTTCCTTGATGAGGGGATTCGCATCTCTGTTGGTCCGTCACGGTGGTTGAAGACAGGCAAGAGGGGTCTTCTCATGGAGGGGGGGGGAGCCACCCCAGAGCTCAGTGCAACCAGGCCTGGAGTTTGGAAGTCCAGTCCAATTGTTCAGAAAAAGGGCAGCATGCCCCCTTAGAGTACAGCATGGCATGTTCTGCAAACACCACGTGTGAACACACGAAATAAGCATGAGACTTTCTTTCCCAACTGGCTCAACAGTTTTTAACCCTTCAGTGGTCTTTTTCTCATGACAATTGTGAGGCAAAAAATGAAGGATTTTCGGATGGACTTCCACACGACCCCGTGACTCACGATTGTCTTGAGGAATCTTCATCAGCAGTGCTCTAGAGTGTCTTTGAAACTCGTTGCACGTCGGTAGCATAACCCCGGAAAAGTAGGGGTGACAGGAGAGAGGGGATAAAAGGGGAAGAGAAGGAAAAGAAAGAAAGAGGGAAAGGGGGAACCAATAAACATAAACATAATTAATATTGATCATCATAACAATTTCACACGTGGTTATTTGTTATAACAATTTGAAAAAATTATGATTAATTTTACCAATTTCAAAAACATTAATCAATTAAAGCAATATCATTTGTTTAACAATTTCAAAAATGATTAAAACAAATCACAAATAATGAAAACAATAAGCAAATCACAGTATAATCATTGTCTTTTAAAATTATTTTCTAAAAATTAAAGTAACTTTCTGTAAATCATACTTTATAATTAAGAAGTTTCTCTAAAGCACATATGCTTAATTCATAACTGTTTCGTATCAAGTGTTTTGGGGACATCTCTTGTATAGAGTACATCAGTTAAGCGGTGTGCATTGACTACAGTTGACAGTCTCTTAAGCTTTTTCATCATGTTCCAATTCAGAATGAATAGGGCTGCTGACAAGATAAAGCCAAGCGTAACTAGGATCAAAAGAACAACAATTGGATGGCACACACTGTTCAGAATACCTGTGGCAGTAGATGACCACCCAAAGAGAGTATCCTACCACCTATGCTCAGCATCTTGCTTTACCCTCTCCATAACCCGGTGTATTTGTCTCACGTTGTGATGAACAGTCACCAGAGTCTTCTGTCTGTTCTCCTTGATTTTCTCGAGGATGTCAACCAGGTCCCGATGGAGTAGCAGTTGTCTCACGAGGGTGAGGTTCATTCCGATAGGAGTGGGCATCAGCTTCTGGATCAGTGTGTAGTTGGATTGCAACAGGTGGTGAGAAGTAACTGGAGCTTCGTAAGAGAAATCACATCCTACTATCTTAGTAAAGTTACAAGCACAAAAGTTTGAATGATTCTTTGTATCTACCACAACATCTTCTACAAAAACAGAATCACATGTCATTCTAAAGCATGCACAGCCATTGCCTATGTATATAAGAACTGTCTGGGTATCCTCATGTGGACAAATCTCAAAATGACAGATGTTTTGCTCTGTGTCCAAACAGATATCCTGAGCTACAATTGCACTGCTTTCACAGATAAACCCTTGCTGTTCTCGGACAATACAAGTTTCCAGATTAACAGTTTGCCATTTGTCATCGACCTGACGGGCCCATCCCCTATGTTCAGTAGGATAGAGAACAGCTCCGTCATGGTTTAATCCTAATGCAATAACAGGGAAGACCAAATGTACAGAGGCATTGCGTATGGTTAAGACAAAAGCAGTGGCTGTGTTTGAAATGGGGTTATAGGTAAAGTTCACCAGGTTCCACCAGGATTGGAATTCTCTTTCAAATTCAGTGGCACTGTCCCAGGTTATCTTCCGAATTTCTGTGGGGAAGGTGCCTTCCTCACCCTCTCTTATAATTGCAGCAGAGACTGATTGCATCCACAATTGTGCCTGGATACAGCTGAGGGCTAAGGAAACATTGTTCTGTGTAGCACTAAGTGCATCAATTACCAATTTGTGATCATTCACATTCACTCTTTCCCAATTTGGCAAAATGTTTGACAGCAGCCACTGGTGCGTCCCTAAGGCTGACAGAGATGACCTCAGTGGTTGCTGCAATCTGGTCAGGTCTCTAGTTGTAGTAGCCAATTTGTTCATTAGTACTTCAGAATACATGCTATTCAGAATTCCCAATCCTGTACCCACAACACCGGTCACATCCCTTGGTGTTCTAGTTTTAAAGGAGCTTCATTTCCGAAGTCAAGTGGTCCAGCCTTCAAAAGAGGTTTGCAGGAACAGAGAACAGGCTGGCTGAATATCTGAAACATTGATCTGCATTAGCAATTTTGCCTGTTTGAGAGACCATGCCGGATTGAACAATATTTGTTGTTGGCCAGTTTTCCTGATCACATAAGGCCCAATCTCGAAAATTATCGGGATGAGTATGACCGGTGGTATGGGTGAAGTGGTAACAGTGGTAACAGTGGTAACAGTGGTTTCAGCATTTATTACAAATTTAAAAGAAAGGCCTTGAGTATCCTTGGCCCAGAGACAAATTACCTCTGTAGTGTCGGTTAATGTGAAGCTGTGCCAGCAATCCTCTTACGCTTGGGTGCATCCAGATTTGCTTCTGTTCGTTTTCTGATCTATGGAAGCACTGATTGACATCGCTTTGCTGTAATTAGACCCATTAACCATTCAACACCCAACACTAATTAGTTCACCTACTACTCCTTGAAGCTGCCAGGTTTTGTGTTTCTCCCATTCTTGTCTGGTGTACAACTTATCCTCATGTGTGACTACTGTTAGCAAGTTAGACCCGTGACATCTCCCATAGATCCGGTACATTGCAGGAAGGCTTAAGACCAGGGCCACTCGAAGGAGTTCCCTGCTGCCTCTGCCAATTGGGGTGTGACATTAGAAAAAAGGTTCACACTTTGGGTCTGAGAGAGTGTAATTACAGCACTCGGTGTGGGTTTTGGTACAGTGTTTATCTTGAATGTGTAAACCAAGCCTCTTAGTCCTAATGGATTAGCTGTGTCATTCTCCCAACGACATGTCACATAAGTGGGTTTGATCAAAGCAAAACTGTACCAGCAATCAAGTGATTCATCATTACAATCTTTTGTAATTGCAACATTGGTGGTTTTGGTACTAGAAACATAACTACCAACATGTTCCTGGTGGCAACACAAAGTAAGGGGACTTTCTTTTTTGGAACACCCCCATTTCTTTGTGGGACACAATTTTGCTGAGGGGATATCCAGATGATTCCTTCCACCTGCTTCCATAAAATTTCCAGCAACTATGATGGAGGTGGCCTTTTCATGGAGGGTTCCTTCCACCTTTCTGCATGTTACCGTAATTGACTCACCAACTGTTCCCGTCAGGGTTCTCATCAACTCATTCTGATCCCACCTCCACTCATTCGGGCGGTACACCTTGGAGTCATGCTGCACTAGGGTTGCCAGGCTCAGGTAACGGCCCTTGGGATAGGTTCCAAGGACACTGGTGTGCTGAACGATGGCTTCAGGCCACAGCTGCTCACCAGGGGGTTGTCCATGAAATTGCGGTAAAATGCAGAAAAGTATTAGCAAGGTTATCATGTTTTCAGACGATTCTCATGTCCCTTGGGGTTCACCTGTAAAAGCAAGAACAACAAAAAATCCGGCCACTGACAGGCAGAAAGGAGTTTAAAATGAGGGTATTATCCAGCGTGTGTGTATGCGGTGCTCTTTTCCAAGAGCGTCAGAGGCTACCCATGCATATTTATTCAGAGGGGTTTTCAGCACAAGTGGTACCTCGCCCACCGTGGGCAGGTCCACTAAGACAGGTTGTCCAGGGTAATGCGATGGATTGTTTGCATCGTCGGGACCTTCCAGTGAAGGGACGATGCTTGGAGGTGTGGGGTAAAAAGCAGTGACTTTGGGGCAGCCGTTCACTCCCCACCTGCTATTTACCCCTTTAACAGCCTCCCACAGCCAACAGTCCCAGCTTGCTTTCTGGGGCTTAAGGAACCACTTTAAAAGGCCATTTGTCCTTTCCACGATTCCGTTAGCCTGAGGGTAGTAAGGAGTATGAAAGGTCCACTTTATGCCTTCGGCTCTGGCCCAATCCTGAACCACCTTGGCAGTAAAGTGAGACCCGTTGTCAGACTGAATTTCTTGTGGCTTTGGAAAAGTTCCAAACCATCCCTGCAAAGCTTTAACTGTATTTTCACCTGTGGCCCTTTTAAAAGCATCAGCTCGTACCAACCCAGATACAATTTCCACTCCTACTAACACAAAATGTTTACCTCCTGATTTCTTAAAAGGACCAATATAATCTACCTGCCACGCATCCCACAAGCCTTTACCTTTCCTCAAATGCAGAGGATCATCCTCTAAAGGATGCCTTTCCAGTCGCTTGCAGCACTGTTCACAGGCCGATATGCATGTTTTACACATTTCCCTGGTGACTGGCCAGCCGTGGGCGTGTGCTTCCTGATACAGATCTTTGGCACCTGTGTGCTGCCTTTTTACATGTAACCATTCTAACAGTTGATTCCAATCCTCTGAAATAGTTTCTTTTTTCAGGGGGCTAAGCCTTGCTAGTTCATCAACTCTGTTGTTCCATTCACCTGCTTGATTCCCATCAGTTTGGTGAGAAGCTACCCAACCAACCAGAAAGTTTCCTTTACTGGTGATTTCTAGGATTTCTTTCCACTTATCTTTCTGCCACACTGGGATTCTGTTAACTTCCCAGCCATTCTGTTGCCAGAAAGGGAGCCACTCAGTTCAGCCTTTGTATACCACATATGAATCAGCATAGATGTAAACAGGAGAAGTGTTTTGTGCCTCACACTGGAAAACACTCCAGAGGGCTATGAGTTCTCCTACCTGAGTGCTGTCGTCCCCTTCTGTGATAATCTTTTCACCAGATGAAATATGTAAGGCAGCCACCTTATATTTCCAAATTTTTCCTTCCTGCTTTGAGGAAGCATCTGTAAACCAACAGTTTGCTGCTATTTCAGGTGAGAATGGTGGTGCTATTTTTATTACAGAAGCAGATTTGTCTTGGCTACTATCCAGGCTCTCAGTGTCTTGTATTGCCAAGAATTTTGCAGCACCTTCTGTGACAGAAAAGCTATTGCAGTAATACTCTATTTGAGCATCCCATTTCCTGACTGACGACTTTTGGGCTATGCCGTCAGGTGGAGGGGTCCCATTTGTACCAGCTTTAATTACCTTGAAGGGACCTCTCAAGATGATAGCTTGCTGCCTTGTGATTTTCTCTACTTCAATGAGAGCTGAGCTAACAACAAACAATCCCTTTTCCCAGGTAGTGTATCTCTTCTCAGCATCTTTAAAACCACGGGAAAAGAAGCTGACAGGCCTTGTTGGACCCTCAGGACCTCGCTGCCAGATGTGTATTGATAGCCCTGAGGAGGCAAATCCCCATTCCACTTGGAAAGGGTCTTTAGGGTGAATGGGCCCCAATGCCTGATGTGCAGTGGCTTCAAAAATCAGTAATTGCAGTGCTTCCTGCTGAGAAGGAGTCCAATCCCATTTGACTCCTTTTCTCAGTAAATTGTAAAGGGGCCTAGCAATGATTGAGAAATCTGGGATGTGTTTCCTCCAGAATACTAACAGTCCTAAGGCTTGCTGGAGGTCTTTTTTGTTTTCAGGCATTTTCATCTGCTCTAGAGAAGTTAAAGTGTCAGGTGGGATGCATGTGCTGCCAGATCGCCACCAAATTCCCAGGAATTTTACTTCCTGAGAAGGCTTTTGAATTTTCTCTGAGGGAATCTTTAAATCAAGGCTCTCCAGATGAGAGATTATATTCTGCTGGAGATCCCCCACCTCTTTAATTTCCTCTCCTCCCACCAAAATGTCATCAATGTATTGGTACACAGCTACAGTGTCAGGTTTAGGTATTTTTTCTAATCCTTAGCTAAAGCATGGTGTGCTAGTGTTGGAGAGTGTTTGTATCCCTGAGGGAGTCTAGTGAATGTGTACTGCTGTCCCTCCCATGTGAATGCAAAGCGATCCAGGTCCTCTGGCTGTATAGGTATCATGAAGAACATGTCTTTGACATCTATGGTTGCCATGATTGTGTGAGCCTTTTCTTGTATTGATGTTATCAGTTCAGCTAAATTTGGCACTGCTGCAGTCAGAGGGTCAGTGTTGGCATTCAGCCTACGGTAATCAACCGTAAGCCTCCACTTCCCGTTAGGCTTTCGGACTGGCCACACGGGTGAATTGTATGGGGAGCGTGTGTTAATAATTATTCCTTGATCACGCAATTCCTGAATAACTGGTTTGATGACTTCTCTAGCTCCAGAAGGCAAGAGATACTGTTTCACATTGATTGTTTTACTGTAAGGCAGTGCGGGTGCGGTCTGAAGCAGTTTAATGTTAAGTGGCGGAGTGCCAAAAGACCACAGGAAACCCTCGGTGTCTTCCCACTGCCTTCCTGAGAGGACATCCATCTCTAGCAGATTATTTGGTATGTCCCCAATTATCATTTTGACAACCAATTGATTTTCTTCTCCAGGGAGTGTTACTTTGACTAAAGCAACATTCATGGGTTCTATGGTTCCTAAAGCATTAAGAATGCAGCATTGCCTTTTTGTTGGAACAACTCCACACTTCTGGGCATCTCTATGTCTTAGTGCAGAAATCTGGGCTCCCGTATCAACAATGTAGGCTACCAGAACTTTTTTAGGGCCCGTGATTGCTGTAATTAACATGTCTCCTGATTTATTTTTTGTGAGCATTCGTAAGTAAACCCAACTTCCACCCCTTCGCTCACCTGTAAGCGGTGGAGATACTAGTTTCTCGAAAGCTCTGTTGGTGAAGATTCACTGTTTGTGTTTTGGGGCACGGGTGGGTGGGCAGTTATGTTGCTTAGGCTCTGTGAAAGAAGTTGCGAAAGAGTTACTTCTGGCTCACTGCTGGTGCTTTTCAGGAGACACGCAGCCAGGGTTTCACTGTCCAAGTTCTGTGAAAGAAGCTGAGAAAGAGTTAATCTTGGCTCACTGGCTGTGTTCTGAGGGAGAGGCTGAGATGCAGCCTCACTGCCCAGGTTCCGAGGGAGAAACTGGGGAAGGGTTAACTTTGGCTCATTGCCTGTGTTCTGTGTGAAAGACTGTGATGTACTGTGTGTACTGAACTGTGTATTGGTAGGAGTATTTGTTAGTTTCTGGTGAGGGAGGGGGATCGGGGAACTTGGCTGGGTATTTGTTCTTCTGAAATTCCAGTTAGTTATGATTTTCTGCAATTTTTCAAGTGGTAAACCATCCATTATGTCCCGGGGAACCCCTTTCTTTATTCCCACCATCCACCAGTGTTGTCTGTTGGAAATCTGTTTTCCTGGTTCTGTGTTTTCAGTGTTAGGGGTTCCCATAAACCGGACACCTTTTGTTTTTTCTGATTTTTCTTCCAGGGTTTTTACAGGCCCATACTGTCTACAATAGTTTATTAAATCAACTGCTACCTCACCCCATGTCCAAGTCTTGCGGCTGCTGCTAGATGTGTCAGATGGTGTTGTGGGGGTCTGTGTTGGTGTATAGGGCGAAGGTGCAGTGTCAGTGGACTCAGACTGATGAGTGGAGTTGTTAAGAAGTCTTTCTAATCTATCTATTGGGCTTAGAGCCATAACTGTTTTTTGAATAGTGAATGCTGTTGATTTCAATGTTTCTGGATGCACACGAATTAAAGGGGTCAGAATTTCAGGCTTCACAGGCAATTGCATTGGGGATTCAAAACCAGGAATTAATTTTTTCTCATGAATCATTTGCAAACATGCAGTCTTTTGTACACTTTCTAGGATTTGGTCAGGGGCAGTGGCAATTGCTAAGGGATCACCCCTTTCCAGGGGATTTATTCCCCCGAAATGAATGGGTGACGAATGATTTTTGGGTGCAAAAATAACCAACAAAGGAACAGGGGTTTTGCAGTAACAAATCAACAAGATGCAATTTTATTGATGAAAACCACAGCCAAATATGCGTTTGGTTAGGGGATCCGGGGAAGAGAAGGGTAGGACAAGGGAAAAAGGGAGGAAAGAAGGTTAGGGAATGGGGTATAGCTACCAAAACGTGATGTCTTCGGGGTCCCGCCGCCAAAACTTGCTGATACACGTCTTGGGGAGATCTCAGAGAGGCAGTCAAATTGAACCCCAAGATATACTGTTCTTGGTTGGGGGAAGGGTGGCCAAAATTAGGTTTCCATGGAGGGGAGAAGAATAGGACCAGGAGGAGGGGGTGAGACTGTTCCATTGTTTTCATGGCCGAATGCTCACAGGTATGTTTTACTCTGGGCAGGTTTTCCCCCCTCCCTGAGTTGGGAGGGGGGTATAGTCCCAGTCTCTGGAAGGAGGTTGCCGGGGGCGGGGCCATGGGGGTGCCAGTAGGGCGCCAGAGGGGTTCTTGGTTCCTTGATGAGGGGATTCACATCTCTGTTGGTCCGTCACGGTGGTTGAAGACAGGCAAGAGGGGTCTTCTCATGGAGGGGGGGAGCCACCCCAGAGCTCAGTCCAGCCAAGTCAGGAGATTGGAAGAAAGTCCAGTTCCATTGTTCAAAAAAGGGCAGCATGCCCCCTTAGAGTACAGCATGGCATGTTCTGCAAACACCACGTGTGAACACACGAAATAAGCATAAGACTTTCTTTCCCAACTGGCTCAACAGTTTTTAACGCTTCAGTGGTATTTTTCTCATGACAATTGTGAGGCAAAAAATGAAGGATTTTCGGATGGACTTCTACAGTCCTGCAGAGCTCCTTGGGAGGCACAGCAGGAGCAGCACCCTGGGAGCCTCGGGAATGCCCCTCTGGGATCCATGGCACACACTGCCAGGGGCTGGAATTCCAGTTCCCAGGCAGGAAAAGATGTTCCTGCCCTGGAAGGCAAAGTTCTTAAGAAGGAGCCAAAGGCCAAGTGGAGCACGATCTTACAGTGACATTTCACTGCCAGCCTTCATAGCTTCACCTCTGGTTGTTGTAGCTCCTGGAGTGGGAAATAAATCAGGGCAGGGTCTTTGGTGGGAGCTGCCCTGGGTCAAGAGAGAAATTGAGAGAGAAACAGAGCAGGGAAAGAAAGGCAGGAGAGAAAGGAGGGCACAAACACAATCAGCTGCGAAGGTGGCACTCTGAAAAACAAACTGGAACTGACAAAAAATGAATGGGACAGAAATCAGTCATTCTGGAAGTTTTATTTACTATCAAAATACAGGCCACACACCCAGCCCCACACAATCCCAATCCCACACCCTCAAATTTGGATGCCACTTCTCCCAATCTCCGTCCAACCCCCTCTCACCCTGGACACTGTGGAATCCAGTAGATTTGTCATGGGACTGAATTTTTCCTAGATGGGAATAAGGCATTTTGACATGGATTGGTCAATTTTGGGGTAAAATTGAGGTGTTTTCAATGGGGTTGAATCATTTTGAGGTGACAGACCAATCTATCTGGAATTCTGGAGTGCAAAGATATGGAGAACTGTTTTGTGGAGAAAAGAAGAAACCTCACAACTTTGTAAAAGTTGTAAAGCCCGGTATGCTTTTATTACGACGTGCGCCGGACACAAGTCCCCCAAAAAGGCATGCGTACCTCTGAAGACCTCGGGTCTTCTTTTATCCCCCTTCCAAATGCATATGCATACAGTTTCACAATAAGTTCATACATATTCATTCTGCGTGACATTTAGCACCAGTTCTTCTTTATCAAAGGAATTTCTAAGTCAGGGGCAAATCGACCTTGTGGTCTTTCTGTTTTTCTTTCTCTGTCTCCTTGCTGTCTCCTTGCTGTCTCGGCATGCGAGCTTTTCCTTCAGCTTTGGCCTCACAGACTTTTCACCTTTCTTAGACACTTCACCTAATTCAGAATGGATCTTTACTCTGTCTCAGAACACTTGCTGAAATCCCCCAAGAACCCACAAATCCTACAGAACAAATGTTCACAAACCATAAATTCCACCTCAAATACCTGTTAAATGGTGGGACTTCAGACATCCTTGATCAATTACTTTCATTTTAGTCCTGTTTCAGGTGTTTTTAGGTGATAAAGACAAATCAGAAGAAAATTAGGGCCAAAAGGATAACCAGTCAGGTGTTGTCCCAACATGGATCACTGGGAATGTGGGTCACCAGTGTTCTGATCAATGTGGGTCCTCCCATGGGGGATGAAGCTGCACCAGTGCACAAAGCTCCTCCTGCAGTTGGAGCACGCACAGGGCTTCCCTTACCGGTGCCTCCGTTGGTGTCAGGACAAGGTAGAGCTGTTTGAGGAGCTCTTCCCACATTGGGGACACTTGTAGGGCCTCTCCCCGGTGTGGGTGCGCTGGTGGACGCTGAGGTGGGAGTTGCGTTGGAATCCCTCCCCGCACTCAGGGAAGTGGAAGGGCCTCTCCTCAGTGTGAATCCACTCATGCAGGAGGAGATGAGAGCTGATCCGAAACCTCTTCCCAGAATGGGAACACTCGTAGGGCCTCTCCCCAGTGTGGATGCGTTGGTTCCTGATGAGTTCTGAGCTGCAGCTGAAGCCCTTCTTACATTCCTCACACTTGTAGGGCCATTGCCCAGTGTAGATCACCTGGTGGCGGATCAGGGTGCTGCTCTGCCTGAAGCTCTTCCCACCCTCCAAGCACTTGTAGGGATTCTCCCCATTGTGAAGCTGCTCATGCACCACCAGCTCCGAGCTCTGGCTGAAGTTCCGTCCACCTTCCTGGCCCAGGGTGGGTCTTTCCTCCTCAGAGCACACTGGGCTGGGTTTGCAGCCCCTCTTCCTGTGGGATCTCCAGGGCTTTTCCTCTCCATTGGATTCTTGTGCCATGGAGCTGAGCAAAACAGCCTCTTCCACGAGGTTCTGCTGTGGGGATTTGTCCACCCTGGTTTCCATCCTCAGCTCCTTGTCTGGGGCAGGAAGGACAAAGAGAAGATGAGATTTGCCTCTGTGACAGAGGGAAGAGGAAGGAGGTCTCCCCAGTGCTTCCCTGGCAGGACGGCATCGGCAGTGAGGTTGTCCTGCAGCCAGGGGCTGTGCTGGGCTGGGAGATGGAGCAGAAGAAAGGGGAAAAGGGGCACTGACTTCCTCCTCACTCGCCTGGGTGTCCTGGGGCATTGTCTCGGTTTGAATAGACAGGTGTCTGCTAAGGAAGGCAAGAGCCTCCCTTCAAATGGAAAGTGTAAACAACCTCCTTCCGAACTGTTATAATTTTGAAATTATGGGGCTCTAAGGAAACAGATATGGGAATAGGCATAACAGCTATTTAGCAGGAAAATTAAAATATAAACACAATAGTTCAAAGAAAAAACACTGACAGATTCAGAATACGACCTGACATCCTGTGGGTCACAGTGGCGGTGTCAGGGATCCTGTAGAACAGTGGGGTTTTCCTCTGAAGATCCAGTGGTGGTGGTGTTTGGCCTGGTCTTCCTCTGGCAATCCAGTGGAAAAGGCTGACTCTGGTCTTCCAGCCCTCTGATTATATCCAGGTAGGAATGCTTGGCTCCTCCCTCTGGGCAGAGCTTCTTGCAATGGGATGATGGAATTTTATCAGTCATGCAGTGGCACTCAATGGCCCATTAACAAAAGATATCTCCTGGGAGGGAGGATGGGTTGTGAAAGAGATAAAGAAAACTGCCCAATTAACATAAGATAACTGCCCCATCAGATAGGAATAGAATACACCCCCACTGTCCAACCTAAGACAGCTGGGAAATGCTTTGCAGTATTCTGTGTCTATGTGTCTGTGTTCGTGTGTATTTTACACTCAAAGTCCCCCAAGTTTCCAAGAGGTTTTCTTTGGGGTGTTGTCTTGTCCCTGTGTCCATCTGTACCTCCCCTCACTCTGTCACTGTCACCTCCAGCCATCTCTGAGCCCACCGGCGCCTCCCAGGTTTGCACTGAATCCCTCCCTCCTGCCCTCCAGCACCAGCAATGACCATGGCAGGGAGCTCAGAGCAGGAGCACCCAGGCCAGGGCTAACACCAGGATCAGGAGCATCTGGCAGAGGCAGGAGGAATCCCCCATTCCAGGGGCTGCAAGGGCTGCAAGGGGGGCACCTGTGTCCCCTCTCAGCCCCAGGGCTACAGACCAGGGAGGAGATGCCTCAACTGCCTCAGCTGAATTGCTTCCCTCAGCCCTTGGCCCGGGAAGTCTGTGGCTGGAGCACAACCTCTGGAGGAGAGTTTCCACAAGGAAGAGAAAAGAAAGGAACTGTTTCTTCCCTTTCTCTCATCCGTGCCCTGTGTGCTCATTTTCTTGTCATTTCTGCGCAAAACCAACAAAAAAGCATCTGCACTGAGGTGTTTCCCAGGGTCGGTTCCTAAATAAGGACAAAGGAAGGTTTTCTGCCATGGAAAAAGTGACAAATGTGGGATTTGTTCAGACAGTTGAAAACATGACAGTTTCTAAGCACTGGAAATCCAAAGACTACCAAAACCAGAGTTTGCAGTTGTAATGGTCCATTGTCCTCCCTCTTCCCACTGCTGATTTGTCACATCCCAACTCCGGAGGAGCAGATTATGGAAAGAAGACCCGCAGGGAGTGTTGGAGGCCTAATCCCAGAGACTGGAAGAAAGAGTGAAATCAAGAAAAGATTTCCAGTTGTTTTCTTATCATATTGACCACAAATAGCTCTATAGTCCATATGCAATATCCAGATGAAGAAGCACGTTCCTGGTTTTATTTCCAAATTGCAGTACTTTGGAACATCTTTCTGGATGAGAACAAACCACAGGCCAATAATTGACCCACTTTGGTTCCCAAATCAGAAATCATTCAACTTCTACCAAGATGTCTTCCTCTGCAGGTGTCCCAGATTGCAAGGCAAAATGGATTTTATTTGCCATCTGTATGGCAGTTTTCCTTATCTCTTCCACAACCACTCCTCCCTCCAGGGGTGAAGGCATCTGCTGATAACAGCCTATTGAATGTCACTGCATGGCTGATAAGAATTACAGCATCCCATTGGGAGATTCTCCGCCCAGAGGGAAGAGCCAAGCATTCCTAACTGGATAGAATCTGGAGATTCTGGAATAGCAGCACAACTTCTCCACTGGATTTCCCAGTGGAATAGCAGCTGCCTGTTCCTCCACTAGATCCTCAGAGAAAGACTACACCCTTTTCTACGGGAGCCCCTGCACCAACAGAACCACACCTGCCACTCCAGGAGGACTGCAGCCACATTTCCAATTGGATTGCTACCAACAGCCTGACCAACAGGGTGTCAGGTTGTGTTCTGACTCTGTCAGTGTTGTTTGATTGTACTGCATTGTTGATTTTATCCTTTTATTTTCTTCCCTATTAAATAACTGTTATTTCTGGCTCCTATACTTTTTATTTTTTGCCTGAGAGCCCCTTAATTTAAAATTATAGCAATTCAGAGGGGGAGGGTTCACATTCTCCATTTCATGGGAGGCTCCTGCCTTCCTTAGCAGGCACCTGTCTTTCAAACCAAGACAGCAGGACAGAAGGCACTTTGATTCCTTATGTCCCAAGTTTCTCCTGAGTTCATGACTCATGACTTCAGATGAACTGGAAAGGCCCCGACTGCACAAAAGCAGCCACAATGAGCAGGATCAAATGCCCAGGTCACCATTAATTGCACTCGATCCACGCCTTGCACAGCCCAGCAGCAATTCCTGCCTGTGTCCCCAGCTCTGGCTCAGCCAGAGGGGCATCGCTCTGGTGTGTGCGGGACCGGCTCCTGCAGGACACAGCGCTGGGAGCCGCTCTGTGTCCCACAGCTTCAGCATCTCAGGCACCGCTCCACAGCTGTGGGGCTGTGTCACCACTGTTCCATGGCTGTAGCTCCTGTGCCACCACTGTTCCACGGCTGCAGTTCCTGTGCCACCACAGTTTCATGGCTGTAGTTCCTGTGCCACCACAATTTCATGGCTGTAGCTCCTGTGCCACCACTGTTCCTCCTTTTCCATGCTCACTCCACTGCTGTTCAAAAGCTGTGTGGTGCAGTTTCAGCATGGTTCCTCAGTTCCTCCACCACTGCTCCACTGCTGCTCCAACACTGCTCATCTACCACTGTTCCACTGCTCCTTCTCTGCTCCTCCCCTGCTCCCCTGTTCTTCCACGGCTGCTGCTTCTGTTTTAGTTCTGCTGCCACAGCTGCAGTGTCACAGAGAGGGGAACGTTCGGGCAGCAACTGCTGTGGTGTCACAGAAACTGGGACAACGGGACTGCCACAGCTGTGGTGTCACAGAGAGGGGAACACTGGGGCTGCCACAACTCAGGTGTCATGGAGAGGGGAATGTTGGGGTGGCTGCTGCTGTAGTGTCATAGAAGGGACAACTGAGGCTGCCACAACTGAGGTGTCACAGAGAGAGGAACATTGTGGCTGCCACCACAATGGTATAATACACAGGAGAATGCTGGGGGCTGGGGGCTGCCTCTGCTGTGGAGTCATAGAGAGGAGAATGTTGGGGCTGCCAAAGCTGCAGGGTCACCAGACAGGGGACTCTGGGCCTTCCACTGCTCTGGTGTCACAGAGAGGGGGACTTGGGGCTGCCACAACTATGATGTCACAGAGAGGGAAATGTTGGGGCTTACACTGCTAGGGTTCCACAGACAGGGGAATTCTGGGGTTCCCATTGCTGTGGTATCATAGAGAGAGGAATGTTGGGGCTGCCATCCTTGTGGGCTCAAAGACAGGGTAATCTTGGGGCTGCTGCCCCTGTGGTGTCCTACAGAAGTCAATGCTGGAACTGCCAACTCAGTGGTATCACAGAGAGGGGAATGTTGGGGGAGTCACTGCTGTGGTGTCACAGGGGAGCATTTGGGGCTGCCACCCCTGCAGTGTCACTGAGAGGGCAATGTTGGGCTTGCCACTGTGGTGCTGTCATAAAGAGGAGAATGCTGCGGGTGCCACCTCTGTGGTGTCACAGAGAGGGGAACACTGGGCTTGCAATTGCTTTGGTGTCATAGACAGGGGCACATTGGTATTGCCACTGCTGTCATGTCATAGACAGGGGAACTTTGAGGTTGCCACCACTGGGGTGTCACTGACAGGGGAATGCTCGGTCTTGAACATCTGTGTTATCTTAGAGATGGGAACGTTGGTGTTGCCACCACTGTGGTGTCACAGACATGAAAGCACTGCCAAACCTCCCCTGGTGCTGTGCCCACTCCAGTGCTGCTCCTCTGTGACACTGCACTGCCTCCTGGGGACATTGTCACACTGCAGTGTCTCCTGGGGACATTGTCACACTGTGAAGACTCATGGGACTGTAGGGGCCCTGTGACACTCCAGGGTCTTGTAGAATCCATGGAAGCAAGAGGAGACTGTGAAACTCTGGGACTTCATGGAACCATCCATTGTGATACCTCAGGGCCTCATTCTTTCCAGGAATCCTTGTGACACTGCAGAACTAAATGGAACAAAGGCGACATTGTGACACTGTGGAGTTCATGGAACTGAGGGGATGCTCTGAGACTCTGGTGCCTAAAGATGCTCAGGAACCATTGTGAAGCTGTCGCTTGTGGAACCAAAGGGACACTGTAGCACTGTGGAGTCTCAAGGAGTCCAGAGGCCCTTGTGACTCAGTGAGGCCAGTTGGAACCAACGATCCATTGGGATCCCCCAGAACCTTGCTGTGTCCCGGGATTCTTGTGACATTGTGGGGCCTCATGGAACCAAAGGGACACTGGGACACTGTGTGATCGCAGGGAACCAAGGGAACTCAGAGACACTGTGGGGCCTCCTGGCTCTCAGTAACTTCAGACACTTGTGTCCATCTACAAGGGGGCAAAAGTCAGCAGCCTGAGCCTGTTGATCCAGAATATTCCTATCTCCATGGAGGGTGTTCCTGCCAGCTGTGGTGTTTGTGTTCTCTCTGCTCTCTGGGGGAATTCAATCCTACAAGAGACACTGACCACTCCAGTAGCTGACACCACAGGGCCTCCTGTGTGGTGGGGGCAGAGGCATCTTTCACTCCATTATGTTGCTCAGAGCCCATCCGAGCTGGAATATTTCCAAGGATGGGGCATTCACTGGCTCTCCACCAAGGCTAACGGAGAAAGCAGGGCACTGGGGAAGGCAGCAGGGAGAGCAGACGCTGTGCTGGATGAGCAAGGGAAGAGGATGAGTGCAGAAGGCACAGCCCACCAGGAGGCCACCAGGCAGAGCCGTGGAGCCTCCCCAGGTGAGAGTGACCTGCCCAGGGAGTGCCCTGCTGCCCTCAGGACTGTGCTGCCACCCTTGGCAGAGGTGTTTTCCCAGCAGAATGTCCCCTGGTCACCCGGGGCCGTGCCGCTGCCCCCGGCGGGAGGGCGCCGTCAGCTGAGTGTGCCGTCCCTGGAGTCAGTGGTGGAGGTGCCCGGAGCAGCCTGGCTGTGTTAAATGAGCACCCTGCAGCCCCTCCGTGCCCTGCCGTGGCTGCCAAGACTCCTGAAAGGACTGGCTGCTGTGCGGCTGTGCCCTCTGCTGCCCACTAAGAGATGTCTGAGTGCTCAGCCTCATTCCTGTGCCTGCAGGCAGATCAGTCGATAGAGCGACTGGGAGATGGGGGTTCACTATCCAATAGAGTGGCCGTTAGCCACCCTGGGGGTGGGCGCCAGAAGCGAGAGCCCCCCTCAGGGTTTGCTCCCCCGCCTCACCGGGTAAGTGAAAAAACAATCAGAGTAGTGGTATTTCACCAACGGCCGGGACGCCAGCGGGCGGGTCACCCCGCACTGCCGAGCGCATGCCCGGCCTCCCACTTATTCTACACCTCTCATGTCTCTTCACAGTGCCAGACTAGAGTCAAGCTCAACAGGGTCTTCTTTCCCCGCTGATCCTGCCAAGCCCGTTCCCTTTGCTGTGGTTTTGCTGGATAGTACGTAGGGACAGTGGGAATCCGTGCATCCATTCATGCACGTCACTAATTAGATGACGAGGCATTTGGCTATTTTTCAAACACATATAAATAATATATGTTCCTTTTCCGGGTTAAATAAAGGTGGCCCGTCCACCTTGGACAAATCCGGTAAATTGTTTCAAATACAGTAAATTGGTCTGAATCGGGTGGTAATTGATGCGTTATGAATTAAAGTCTTTGTCCCTACTCACTATGAGCTACCTAACTGGCTTTTGGCTTCCTTATGAACCTAGCTACTCTCTAGTTTATTAAAATGTAAAAGTGATACAAAAAAAAAAAATTGCATACAAAAATCAACATATTAAAACAGCAATAAAAATCTACAAAACATTACAAAGTACAAAATATGCAAAAATTCACTACCCTGAATCATGTAATCTTCTGGCCCTAGTGGTGAACATATGTACAATCTCCACAGATGATAGGAGTGCTTCTGTGGATAAAGTCTTTGCAACCATTGTTTGCCTCGATTTGGAGAGGCCAAGTGTACTCAAAAGTTCAAAGTTCCCCTTGTACCATTTCCCCCGCGCTCCAAGGGGAAAGCCCATAGAAACAATGTCCTTTGCGTTGGTGAGGCTTTGCACCTTGGTTTCCAAATGTTTGCACTTGTTTACTTTCTCTGCAGCCACTTCTTCCAGAGATGTTTTGGAGGCTTCGTATCGTACTGTCACTTTCACGATGAATGCACGTCCGTCCTTTACAGATATCAGATCTGGTTTGTACAGCTTCTTGATGTTTTCCCTTATGGGTGGTTCTTTGAACACTACCCAGTCCCTCTTCTTCGCCTCCTCAATAAGCCTTTCACAGATATGATTGTGCCTCTTGATTTGAGCGTCCTGAATCACTGGGCAGTAGCCGAGGATGAGGGCGCAGGTTTCGTTGTCCGCATCACAGTGCCTCCAGGCCTTGATGTAATTTTCCTCTCTACCCCAGGAGAGAAATTCTCTTGTGGGGTAGAAGTTGGCCCTAAGTTGTAGTGTAGTGAGGAGTTTCCTGTGAGGAATGCATCTATAGTATTGGAGCCAATCACTACTAATTTTATCACCTTCAAAGCTTTTAATTCCACGGTCTTGGGATACTGATTTGGTCCATTTCTGGAATTCTTTTCTCCGCCAATCACAAGGTTTAGGAAATTTAGTTTTAAGGGTCGGTGCTTCCCACTCCGAGGTTGTGTCTGCACTGTTGGATGGTTGATTCGCCGGTAGTGCTTCCCAAATTGAGGTTATCTTCTCGCTTTCCCCTCCAGCTTGAATCTACAATTTCTTATACAGTTGTTCCATTTGATCTTTCTCTAGGAACTCCTTCATTGTTTCATCCGAGGACTGTGCAATTCAGTGCAGTCTCCGGGCCTGTACACTGGGGATCAGTCCCGCCAACTTGGTGACGCCCAAACCGCCGTCCTTCGTGCTCGAGTACAAGATGGCACTGCAGGTGCACGGAGGTAGTTGCAGCCAGTCCTTGACCGCTGTTCGGATCTTCTGGTCAAGGGCTTCAAGGGCCCTTGTTTCATTTGTGAATGGTCAGCCAGGTAGGTCAGTCGAGGGATGGTGTATGTTTTGAGGATATCAAGTATTTGCAGAGGTTTAAGTGGAGCTTGATCAATTCATTCAAGCCAGAATTCTAGTTTTGTGGGGAGGTTGGCTTTTGCTATCCCAGTCCAGGGGTCAAAGTGTAGGCCAAGGTATTTCTCATATTCCCTGGGGTTGATCATGTTCAGGGGTGCGCTGTTGATGGTCCATGCAGCGCAGTTATTGAAGGTGTAAGAGTCTTTCGTGGGCTTGATGTAGAAGCCGTGGCACTTTTCCCCTTGTGTTTTGAGACCGGTGAAATCGCAGAAGGTCTCTAATATCTTGATATTTGTTTTCATGTTTTCCCAGGAGTCACTCAACAAGACCAGATTGTCGGCGAATGCCACTGCTGTTATACTACTCTGTCCTTGGTGGAATCCTTTACCACTCTCTTCCAGCTTGCACAACAGGGGGTCCATTGCCAGGTTAAATAAAAGGGGTGACAGCGGGTCACCCTGCTTTACTCCAACCCGGATCTGGATTTTGTCTGTGTGTGTGTTCATTTTTGTGGTGACATACATACTGATGTCTTTGTACATATTGTTCATCAGGCCAATGATGTGGGGATCCACTCCCCTCAGCTGCAAAGCATGTATGATGTGATGGTGGCTTATGGTGTCAAAAGCCTTGGCGATGTCCACAAATACAGCACCCAGTGGTCTGTGTTCACTTTAGGCAGTCTGAAGTATAGTTTGCAGGAGTTTCAGGTTTTCAGAGCATCCTGCTGCTCTAATACAGCCTCTTTGCCTTGGGTTGAGGGGGCACGCTTTGCTCAGCCTTGCTTTTACAATCCTGGAGAACAGTCTCAACAAGATGGAATTGATTGTGATAGGCCTCCAGTTATTAATGTCCTTTAAATGTTCCGGTTTTGTAGATTTGGGAATCAAAACAATTCTGCACCCCCTCACCATGTCTAGGATCTCCCCAGATGTTAACCAGAAGTTGACGAGCTCAGCCGTCCGGGAATACCTGGGATCCATCTTTTTGATGTCCCCAAGACTAACCCTATCTGGACCTGGAGTCGAGCCCTTGCTCATTTCCTGCACATTTCTTTCAATTTCTTTGGCTGTGATTAAGCCTCTGAAGGTGCCGTTGTCTGCCTTCCCATTAATTTCAAAGTCCCTGATGCCAGCAAAAGTACCAGGTGTTTCCCATCTGGCTTTAAATACTGAGTAAATTTCACTGGATGATATATCCCAGGACAAACACTCTACGTCATCCAAAATAATTTTTGCTAGTTTCCCCCTGTCAAGATGGAATAAATGCTGAAAGCAAAGGTAATTACCTTTTTTGATCGCTCTGTTCTTCATCCACTTCTGAAATGGCTTTCTTGGTTGCTTCTCCCGGGTCTCCTTCCCATTTTACCACGTGTAGCAGTTCTTATCTGCCTTATTGATTCTAGGCATCCAAAGCAGTCCTGCACTGCCTGATTAATCATTGTCAGCATCTCCTGGCCGTCCATCAATTGCTTGAATGCTCTGGGGAAGTGGTTAATTGCTCCAGCTGATAAACGTTCCTTGACTGTCTTTTGGTAATGAGCCTGCAGCTGCCCCGCCCTCTGCTGGTTTCTGGCGCTGGTTGTCCTTATCAGGGCGTCGTCTTAATTTATCCATTGTTTTCTCTCTGGCAGCTGGCCTCCCTGGTGAATGCTTCTCCCCAGGTCCATTGTCCACGGTTCTTGCCTGGGATTGCTGACTCAACCCAGGTTCCATTCCCATGCCCTCAGCTGCTCTCCTGGTGTGATGACTCACCTCAGTTCCTCTGTCAGCTCCATCTGTTGGTTTCCTAGGCAGCAATCTTCTTTTGTAACTAATTTGCTTAGCTGTTTTTGTTGTTATATGTTCGGCGATAGGTTTATTAATGTTTGTGTTTCCCTTGAACTGTGCCTCCAGTCTTATCAGCAGTTCTTCCTCCTCTTTTGTCCAGCATCTTTTGTGGGCTCCTGGATTTGATGTTTCTTTCAGTTGGGAAGCAATGATCCTTTCTTGGTTTCTTATCAAAGGATGTGCCAATCTTTTGTGTTGTCCCAGGCCAATTTTGGTTCTGAAGTCTCTGCCGCATACTTCACAGATCCACTCTCCAGCTGGAACCCTTTCAGTTTCTGGACCTCTGCATTTTGCAAAATGACAAATAACACTATGATAGTTAATATTTTCCTTTACACACTTGGCACACCGAAAGCAAACCCTCCTTTTCCAGTGTGACTCCTTTAGATGTTCAATCAGGCTTAACACAGAGTTTACCCGGGTACCACACAACGGGGACAAGGTGGATTTTTGTCAGGAACAGTCACCTTCACCATGTTATCCGGTGACTGCCCTCCATGTTCCCCAGGCACTGGAGGCAATGCCTCTGGTGTGCCTTCACTCACGTTTTTGCCACTTCCCTCACCAAGCACAAATGGTTCAGTGTCTCGTGGGAGGCTAGGATCTAAGTCTGAGTGCCCACCAATACCCTGGACAGGCGTACTGGCAGCCCCCAGATCACCCACCCCCACCCCCCTAAGGACAAAATCCGGATTTTGAGCCATTGAATTGGGGCCACATTTACGGCGAGAACGGAGTGGGTGGTCACTCCACTCCGGAGCTCTTTGCCCCGTCTGCAACCGGGGAGCCAGGTTTCAAGCAATAAGCCAGGCGGCCTTTACCAAGGAATTTGTTTCACCGAATTTGGTAGGAGTTCATTGGTGACTTGGTTTGGAAAGACAGGAGTCTGTTAAGGAAGGCAGGAGCCTCCCCTGAAATGGAGAAGGTAAACCCTCCCCACCCCTCCGAATTGCTATCAATTTTAAATTAAGGGGCTCTCAGGCAAAAATATGGGAGCAGGAAATAACAGTTCTTTAAGGGGGAAAAGAAAAAAATTAAAGGATGAAATAAAACAATGCAGTACACCAGGACAACACTGACAGAGTCAGAACCCAACCTGACGCCCTGTGGGTCACAGTGTTGGTGACAGTCCAATTGAAAATGTGGCTGCAGACTTCCTGAAGTATCATTTGTGGTTCTGTTGGAGAAAGGGGGATCTGTAGAGAAGGATGTATTCTTCTTGTGAAGATCCAGTAGGAGAAGAGACAGCTGCTGTTCCTCTGGGGAATCCCGTGGAGAAAGCCGTGCCGGTGTCTCAAAAACCTCTGGATTATATCTGGGTAGCAATGCTTGGCTCCTCCCTCTGGGCGGAACATCTCACAATGGGATGTTATAGTTCTTATTAGTCATGTACTGCCATTCAATAGTCTGTTATCAGCAGATGTCCCCTCCCAAGGGAGGTGTGAATCTGGTCACTCAAAGAAAGAGATAAAGCAAACTGCCCACTTGACAAAGGTAATCTGCCATACAGATGGTAATGGAAAACATCTTGCATGCAATCTTCAACATTATCCACCCCTTTTTCTATTTCCATCTGCACCACAAAAACAAAAACAAAAACAACAACAACAAAAAAATTTCACATAGTTCTCACTTAAGACTAGGTCTCCCTGTTGTACACAATGGCTTTCTCCATCTTTCTGCATTACCCACCAAGTGTAAACAGGTCATTGAGCAAAAACAATTCCATGGATGGTTTTGTCTTTACCTGTGATGGGATCAATCCAAACAGTCCTTCCTAAAATACCTTTCATGTGTACAACAGGGACTTTATTTCCATCCACTGTGTGCAGGGGTTCAGACTGGGCAGGACCAGCTTAATTTATGGAGCCTCTGGTGTTGACCGTCCAGCTGGCTTTTGCTGAGTTCATTTCCCAATTTCTAAAAGTCCCCCCCCCGAGTGCCTTCAGGGTTGTTTTAAGTAGTCTGTTACACTGTTCAACTTTCCCGGCAGCTGGTGCATGATAAGGAATATGATATATTCAATACCATGTACCCTGGCCCAAGCATTGATAAGGCCATTCTTGAAATGGGTCTCATTTTCTGACTCAATTCACTCAGGGGTGACATGTCTCCACAGGATTTGATTTCAAGGCGCAGGATGGTGTTCCAGGCAGTGGCGTGAAGCACAGGGTGGGTTTCCAACCATCCAGTGGTGGCTTGCACCATGGTCAGCACGTAGCGCTTGCCCTAGCGTGTCTGGTGCAGTGTGATGGAGTCAATCTGCCAGGCCTCCCCATACTTGTACTTGGACCACCGCCCACCTTACCAGAGCAGCTTCACTCGCTTGGCCTGCTTGATGGCAGCACACATCTCAGTCATGGATAACCTGAGAAATACTGTCCATGGTTAGATCCACCCCTTGGTCTCGTGCCCACTTATAGGTTGTGGAGAGTTTAGTTCAAGAATGGCTTGAAGAAAAAGGCCATGAGACATATAATTGAGAGAAAAGTAAGAGGGAAAAGTAAAAGCAGTTTCTAACAGTTCTCAGTCTTCTGATTTGTATAAACAATTAGACTCTCTCAAGCATCATTCTATAAACAATGGAGTTCTCATGCTGTCTTCTCATAACAAGTAGAACACCGTCTCTGGGAAGGCCTGCCATCCTGAGAACAGATGCAGAAGTTTTGGGAACACTGGTTTCTGTTTTAGTTTCTGGTTTCTGTTTTGGTTTCTGTTTTTAATAAACAATTGTAGGTATTCTAAAACAAAGGGAGTGGTTAGAAATTTCTCTGTTAGCCTATCATGAAATTGGATTACAGAATATGCATGAAGTTCGTTAGCACTGTTATTTAAGGTGATTGATTGATCAATAAAGTTGGAGTTCGATGCATCAATCGGATGGTCGTGTCTCCCTTCACTTCAATATATGGTGACCTCCGACCGTGATAGCGAACAGCACGGGGAAGCGAACGCCACGCGAAGTGAAGCCAGGTTCGGGCTCCGTAAGATCGAAACTGCAGCCGGGACGGCGAAGAAGCGCGGAAGACAAAGCGGAGGGTAACCCGCCGGCCCGCGCCGCGCTGCGAGCGACTATACAGATAGGCTCGTCCGAGACATGCGGCCGCGACCTTGATTTGATGAGCTGCAACGTGCGCACATAGGTATGGAAAGGCAAGCCGCATATGAACTTTTTATTACCCTTTTGCAAAAACGGCAAATTAAGGGAATAGATTTACAGAAAGAGTTACCAGGCCTTTTAGCTTATGGCCTAGAAAGGGGGATCTTTATAAATCCTCACACAGTTCACGAATTGTCTGAGTGGCGTAAATTTGGTGATTTATTGTGGCAGGCTACGTTAGATGATGATAAAACTGCTAAGAAGTGGGGTAAATTATGGCGGGTCGTTAACACTGAGCTTTTGCAAATTCAAGCTGAAAAAAGGGCTGCTTATCAAGCCACTGCTGCCCACGATCGTAACAAACACTACGATCAAGATAGGGAATTTGATAAGAACGCGGGAACTCCTCTTGGCCCCGCGACGCGGACAGTTTTATTACCTGCTTCGCCGCCTCCCTCGGAAAGCCAGGCTATGAGTCATACTATGAGCCAGGCGCAGACCGCCTCGCTGCCCGCCGCGCAGCCCCCCTTAACGGGCCAGGCTACAAGCCCGGCTACGAGCCAGCCTACAAACCAGGCTACGCAGACTGCTTTAGTACCCGCTTCGCAGTCCCCCCTAACGAGCCAAGCTCCGCGGGGTGCCTTGTTGTCTGCTTTGCCGCAGGCTATACAGAGCACTTCTGACTCTCCCGTACCTGCTGCGTCTCAGCAGCTGGGGCCAGATACGTGTACTCCGTTCCCGACAAGCAATCAGCCGGTCCCTGGGTCGGAAATCGGCTTGGCGGCGGCGATTGCGAGGGAAAGACGGGACGCGTGGGCTGCCCTGGCCAAAGATGCAATTGACAGGGGAGATCAAGAGCTGATAAGTTCGGCTCGAGAACTGGCTTGTCCGGTTGTCTTTAACCCCCAGCCTGGAGGAGGTTTTCAAGCCACAATTAGCGCTCTTGACTGGAAGCTGTTATCTCAGTTGCGAGCTACTGTTAGTCAGTTTGGCTTTAAAAGTGAACCAGCTAAACAAATGCTCGATTATATTTTTGACACCAGTATCCTTCTTGTTAATGATTGTCGTGGGATAGTTAAATTAATTTTTACTCAACATCAACAATTGCTGTTTAACGCCCACTGGCAAGCTTTAGCTAATGAGTGTGTGGCAGTTCAAAGACAGCCGGGGGATCCCTTGCATGGTATCACTATTAATGAGCTTATGGGGCTGGGACCTTTTCTTCGTACTGAAGCACAAGCCTTAATAGGCCAAGAAAAGTGCCGGGAGGCAATGCGGTTAGTCAGACTCGTGATAGATATGGTAAAAGAACCAGGAGGGATACCAGTGTATATGGGAATTAAGCAAGGCAAAGATGAGACATTTGGCGCTTTTGTTGATAGAGCTGCGGCTGCAATTGAGAGAGCCGGAGTAGCAGAATTTATGCGCGGGGCTCTCCTCAAACAGTGTTGTATTCAAAACTGTAACTCTGCTACTAGAAACATACTTAACACCTTAGGTGCAAATTGGACTATCGAGGAAGCATTAGAGAGGATGGCTCTCATTCCTACCGGGCAGCAGGCTTTTGTGGTAGATGCACTTAAACAGATAGCAGTAGGCTTGCAAGAACAGGCAAAGTCCTCCCAGAGTCAGGTGTTAGCCGCTCTTGCGCCCCTTCAAGCGTCCGCTGCGTTTGCGGCATCTAATAAAGGGGGCCGCATGAAGTGCTATCGATGTGGAGGTATGGGTCACCTGCGCCGGGACTGCCAGGCTGCCGGAATCTGGTGTCAGAAATGCCGTATGGATACCCATAATACGAGCGCTTGTAGACGAAAGTCGGGAAACTTCCCCAGGAGCGCGTATCGCACCGGCCGCGCCCAGACACAAGTCGCCGCTGCAGCAACAACAACGCTCCCTCCTCTCTCCAACCCTCCGCAGCAGCAGCCACAGCAGGCAGCCTTCAGCCAGCCACAGCGGGAAGCCTCGGCATGGACCTGGCAGCCGCAATAGACGTAACACTAATGACTTCGCACCCGCAAAAGATTCCAACAGGGGTTCGGGGACCTATTGTTATACAGGACAAAGTAGTGGGTGCTTTGCTGTTTGGAAGATCTTCAGCATCCATGCTGGGACTGTTTGTTTTACCTGGTGTTATTGATGCGGATTACACGGGAGAGATTATAGTAATGGCTTACACTCCCTTTCCTCCTCTTCAAGTTCATAAGGGACAAAGGATTGCTCAGTTGGTACCTCTTGAGCAAATGACTAAAGGAATACAACCCATAAAAGGTCAGAAGAGAGGCGAAAGTGCTTTTGGTTCCACAGGAGGGCTTACTCTGCTGACTTTAAATCTATCTGACAGGCCTAAGAAGAAGGTAGAAATAGAGTTCCAAGGACAAAAAAGGGCATTATCAGGTTTGCTAGATACAGGAGCGGATTCCAGCATCATTAGTCCTAATTGCTGGCCTCAACACTGGCCTTTGCAGCCAGCAACCACTGCAGTATCCGGAGTCGGAGGATTTACCCTGGCCAGCCGTACCCCTCCTCTTCAAGTTTACATCGACGGGAAGCAGCTTACAGCAATTTTTTCAGTAGTCCAGCTGCCACCTACTGTTCAATGCCTTATCGGTCGGGATATTATGGCTCAACTGGGAGTAATTTTGACAAATGAACACCCTTTAGGGTAGCAGCCATTGCTTGGACTTTCCCAATTCCCATTACCTGGATTGTAGATACCCCGGTATGGGTTAAGCAATGGCCTTTAAAAGGGGAAAGTCTTCAGCATGCACATCAGCTTGTCTCCGAACAGTTTCAACAAGGACACTTGCGTTTATCTACCAGCCCCTGGAATACTCCAATTTTTGTGATTAAGAAGAAATCAGGAAAATTCAGACTGCTACATGATTTGCGTGCTGTTAATGCTCAGATGGAACCTATGGGCTCATTACAACCTGGATTACCTAGTCCAGCCATGATTCCAATGAATTGGCCTTTGCTGATTATTGATCTGAAAGACTGCTTTTTTACTATCGCCCTTCACCCACAGGATATGCGACGTTTTGCCTTCACATTACCTGCGATTAATAGAGAAGCACCGGATCAGAGATTTGAACGGACTGTTCTTCCGCAGGGCATGCGCAACAGCCCCACCTTGTGTCAGCTTTATGTCACTGCAGCTTTACAACCTCTTAGGAAGCAATGGCCTAATACAGTAATATATCATTACATGGATGATGTATTATTTGCTCAGCCTGTGCCTTTCACACAACAACAAGTCCTGCAAATAAGAACCACATTGGCACAATATTCTCTAGTGGTAGCTCCTGAGAAAATACAAACAGCTGCTCCCTGGAAATACCTGGGATGGTCTCTGACAGAGCAAACTGTCAAACCGCAGAAACTGCAATTAAAAACAGAAATAACCACCTTAAACGAAGCACAAAAATTTCTGGGTGATTTACAGTGGTTAAAACCGATTGTGGGGATACCCAATGAACTACTCAACGAGTTGCGTCCACTTTTAAAAGGAACTGATCCAACTCATCCGGTCTGTATTACTGAGAAGCAAAAGCAGATCATTCAGCAAATTATGGACTGTGTCACACACGGCCATGTTTCCCGGAGGGATCCAGAATTATCCATTGATTTAACCATCTGGAATGGCCCACAATATCTTTTGGGAGCACTCACGCAGTGCCAACAAAAAACGGGGGAAATACGGATATTAGAATGGATCTCCCCCCCACTGCAGCAAACTAAGACTCTTTTTCAAAAAATTGAAATGCTAGTGGATTTAATAAAGAAGGGCAGAGAAAGGATGTTGCAGGTGGCTGGGGCAGAACCAGCTGCCATTAAGATACCAATGAAAAAGGATACCTTGGATTGGTATTTGACTAACTCACAGGAACTGCAGGAAGCTCTCTTAGGTGCATGTTGCCCCATTGAAACACATCAGCTTCGACCAGCTTTGGTTCAGTGGATAGGGGACTGGGACTGGATAATTCGTCCTAAGCGAGAAAACTCTCCTATCTCAGGTGCCATTACTGCATTTACAGACGCTGGCAGAAAATCAAGAACTGCTGCAATAACCTGGCAGGAAAAGGGAGTATGGAAGCATCATATTCTGCAAGCAGAAGCAGTGGATAGTCTACAAACCATGGAACTGTTAGCAGTGGTATGGGCACTGGCACAGTTAAAACAACCTCTGAATGTTGTTACAGACTCTCTGTATGTAGCAGGAGTTCTAGCAAGAATTGAAGACGCTTCCATAAGAGAGGTGCAAAATCAAAGACTATATGAACTCTTATTGCAGTTAAAGAGAGCTACAAGATCCAGGGAACATGCCTATGCTGTAATTCATGTTAGAAGTCACAAATGGGATGTTGGTTTAGGAGAAGGAAATGATAGGGCAGATAGATTGGTCACCATTACTCAAAGCACACCTCTGTCAAATCATCAATTGGCTCGAGAAGCCCACTCAATGTTTCACCAAAATGCAAAAGGCTTAAGCAGAGAATTCAAGATATCACTAACAGAAGCAAAAGCTATTGTGAGGGCCTGCCCGACCTGTAGTCACCATAATGGGGGATGTGGTTTAGGCCTAGGAGTAAATCCACGAGGCCTTCAAACAAACGAGCTATGGCAAATGGACATTACACATGTCCCCAGTTTTGGCAAATTAAAATATGTACATGTGTCTATTGATACTTACAGCAAATATATATGGGCAACAGCTCAGGCAGGAGAAAGAACTATTCATGTGGAAAGGCATCTGTACAGCTGCTTTGCAGTGATGGGTACACCAAAAAGAATTAAAACGGATAATGGTCCTGCCTACACCAGCCAAAGGATAGAGAAGTTCTTAAGAGATTGGGGTATTGAACATACTACAGGCATCCCAAATTCCCCTACAGGGCAAGCTGTCATTGAAAGGGCACATGGTACTCTGAAGAAGTATTTAGCCAAGCAGGAGAACATAACCGATCCCCAGGCAAGGTTGTTAAAAAGTTTATTTGTGATTAATCATTTGTGTGTATTCGGAGACGTAGGGCAATCTCCTGCAGAGCTGCACTATAAGCCACAAGAAATTGGTGAACAGAAAAAAGAAGTGTGGGTAAAATACCGAGATCCTAAGACAGGGTTATGGAAGGATCCTGCTAAGGTCCTGTTCTGGGGAAGGGGATATCTTTGTATTTCCACCCCTACAGGCGCGTTGTGGGTACCTGCTAAGTGGACTAAGCCTGTTCTTGATGCAGCGATTGGTGGACCAACTCACGGAGGAGGACAAGGACCGTCTGGAGCAGAAGCTGTTCCTGATCCTGAGACCCCTACTGCTTCAACTGAAGGGACATTCGAAGGTGATCGACAGGGCCATAACACGCCGTTGCCGGACAACCCAGGAACTGATTGACATTATTGACTCATTATCATCTTTCCATATTAAAGGACCGGCAAAAGAGAACTGTCTTGAGTGTCACAGCCCAAATTGTGCTGCTTGGGTTGCATTGTGTTGTGGGGGCTGTGATAGGATTTTTTGGGTAGATCAGTTGTCACTTTCCCATTTGTGGTGCCACACTTGTAATTATAGACATATCTGGGAACATAACTGGGAGCGGGCACTGCGGAATGAGACAGGGCTAAACACTGCCTCAGCTTTAGACCTTTATGAATCTCATGAGCAGAAAATCTTGGCTTATTATCGGTGGGAGGTACAGTGTATTTTGAAAAAGGTTAAGGCCCAAAGTGGGTCATATATAGCCTCAGTAAGGTGCAGGAAACTGGTGCCTTTAACATCACATTCTGTTATAGGTCCTATAAGACGAGATCCCAATCAAGCATTAGATAATTGTATTAGAAAATTACAAAAGTGTGGTCTTCAGGGGTCAGGAACAGTAAGGTTAAAAACTGAAAAGAAAAAGAAGGTTAACATCAAAACAGAAAAATGAGGCTCATTTTTATTACCTTGTTTAGTATAGTAGTAGCTGAAGAGTTAAGGGTAACACATTTTAATCAACCTAGAAATAATGTATGGATAACACTTGCTAGACAGATTAATCAGTCATCGCTTTGTCTTAGCCTAGGAGGAGTCACTAACCCATTTCGAACATGTTTGGTAGGGCTTCCAGTGTGGTCTCCTCAAGAATTCTGCAGTTTTATTAATAATCGTGCCTTATGCATGCGTAACATGGTGAATATCCAGTTACCAGCACAAAAAGGGTATACTGCTAGTCAGAGTGATGGCTACCGCCAATGTCTGCTAATTCAATCACTCAGTACTCCTTTGCAGTCTCCACCTGAGGAATTAGATCTTTTCGGAAGTGCAAATGCTAGCATGACTAGCACTTCTAACGGTGGGTGGTTCAGTTTTGACTATTCTAATCTTCAAAAGGTAAATCAGCACAAACAGACATGGGCCACTCTAGATTCATCTTTAAAACCAGAAATAGTATCCAAACAGCTCTATAAGCAGTGTAAAGGCTCTACTATTATGACACCTAAGAAATTACCCACAGGAATATTTCTAATCTGTGGAGATAGAGCCTGGAATGGAGTACCAGCCCAGCCGCAGGGTGGACCTTGCTATTTGGGCAAGTTATCATTATTCCACCCTAATATATCTGTACTGATGCAACTGAGTCACAAGACTGGCAGGGAAAGGCGCAGCTTACATAGCTTAGACTGTAGTCAAATAGGAGACCCATTCTTCTGGAGTAAATTTAAACAAGTGATGATGTCAGCTTTCCTACCATGGGGTGCTGCAAGCAAAGCGTTGACTTTAGCAAAACAAATGGGGTGTTGGGCTAAGGGTGAATTAAATAAGACTTCACAAATATTAGATATGTTAACTGCAGATGTACAAAGTGTTAATCACGCTGTTTTACAAAATAGAGCTGCTATAGATTTTTTACTGCTAGCACAAGGCCATGGGTGTGAGGAATTTGAAGGGATGTGTTGCATGGACTTATCTGATCATTCTATTTCTATTCATGCTAAATTAAAAGAGCTACGACTAGGGCTTAACAGCCTTAAGGAAGAAGAAGGATTGGGAATTGATGAATGGCTTAAAGGGTTTGGATTGGGTCCCTGGTTAAGAAACCTTGTAACATATACTATAGGGATATTAGGTGTACTCTTATTGTTTTTACTTATCTTACCTTGCTTCTGCAGCTGTATCCAAAGGATGGTTGGTAGAATGATAGAGGAGACATGGCAAACTAACTTCTTTTCTCTCAAAGAAAAAAGCGGGGGAAATGTGGAGAGTTTAGTTCAAGAATGGCTTGAAGAAAAAGGCCATGAGACATATAATTGAGAGAAAAGTAAGAGGGAAAAGTAAAAGCAGTTTCTAACAGTTCTCAGTCTTCTGATTTGTATAAACAATTAGACTCTCTCAAGCATCATTCTATAAACAATGGAGTTCTCATGCTGTCTTCTCATAACAAGTAGAACACCGTCTCTGGGAAGGCCTGCCATCCTGAGAACAGATGCAGAAGTTTTGGGAACACTGGTTTCTGTTTTAGTTTCTGGTTTCTGTTTTGGTTTCTGTTTTTAATAAACAATTGTAGGTATTCTAAAACAAAGGGAGTGGTTAGAAATTTCTCTGTTAGCCTATCATGAAATTGGATTACAGAATATGCATGAAGTTCGTTAGCACTGTTATTTAAGGTGATTGATTGATCAATAAAGTTGGAGTTCGATGCATCAATCGGATGGTCGTGTCTCCCTTCACTTCAATAATAGGTGGCATCTCTACCCTGATGACCTCAGGCATCATGGGCCCATTGAGCTAAGAACAACTCCCCCTTATGTTGCCAATCTAAGTCTATCTTTGACACCTCTATCTTTGCTGCCTGATCTACCTGCTCGTTGTTTCGGTGTTCCTCATTAGCCCGACTCTTGGGAACCTGAGCATCCACATGGTGGACTTTCACAGGTAGCTTCTCTAACCGAGCGGCAACGTCTCTCCACTCATCAGCAGCTCAGATGGGTTTTCCCCTAGGCTGCCAGTTGGCTTTTTTTCACCTTTCCAGCCAGCCCCAAAGAGCATTGGCTACCATCCATGGATCAGTATAAAGATAGAGCTTTGGCCATTTCTCTCTCTCAGCAATGTCCAGGGCCAGCTGAACAGCTTTGAGTTCTGCAAGTTGACTTGATCCACCCTCTCCTTTGGTAGCTTGTGCAACCTGTCGGGTGGGGCTCCATACGGCTGCTTTCCACTTCTGGTTCATCCCTATGATGAAACAGGAACCATCAGTGAAAAGAGCGTAGCGTGTTTCCTCTTGTGGCAGTTGGTTTTAGGGAGGAGCTTCTTCAGCACGTGTCACTGGTCCTTGTTCCTCTTCATCAGTCAGACAAAAGTTCTCACCTTTGGGCCAGTTTGTAATTATTTCCAGAATCCCAGGGCGATTCAGGTTTCCAACACAGGAGCACTGTGTGATAACAGCAATTCATTTACTCCATGTCGTGTCAGTGGCGTGGTGGGTGGAAGGAACCTCGCCTTTGAACATCCACCCCAGCCCCGGTAGTCAGGGTGCCAGGAGAAGTTGTGCTTCTGTATCAGTCACCTCTGAGGCAGCCTGGACTCCTTCATAGGCAGCCAAGATTTCCTTCTCTTTGGGAGTGGAGTTGGCTTCAGACCCTCTGTATCTTTGACTCCAAAATCCCAGTGGTTGGCCTCAAGTCTCCCCAGGCACCTTCTGCTAAAGGCACCAGGACAAGCCATGGTTCCCGGCTGCAGAGTAGAGCACGTTCTTCACCTCTGCTCCTGTCCTGACTGGGCAAAGGGCAATCACATGAGTGATCTCCTGCTTGATCTGGGCAAAGGCTTATTGCTGTTCAGGACCCCAGTGGAACTCGTTCCTCTTGCAGGTAAAGAGGGCTCACAATCTGACTGTATTCAGGAATGTGCATTCTCCAAAACCTATGGCACCCAGGAAAGCTTGTGTTTCCATCTTGCTAGTTGGTGGAGACATCACAGTGATTTTGTTGATGACCTCAGTGGGAATCTGATGCAGTCCGTCTTGGCACTTTACTCCCAGGAACTGGGTCTCTCAGGCCCGTCCCTTGACTTTGTTCTTCTTGATAGCAAAGTTGGCTTCTAGCAGAATCCTGATGATCCTCTCTCCTTTCTCAAATACTTCCATTGCCGTGTTCCCCCACACAATGATGTCATCGATGTACTGCAGGTGCTCTGGAGCCTCACCCTTTTCCAGTGCAGCCTAGATCAGTGGCACCATGGCAGATGGTGGGGCTGTGCTTCCACCCCTGGGGCAGTCGGTTCCAGGCATACTGCACTCCCCTCATGGTGAAAGCAAACTGAGGCCTGCATTCTGCTGCCAAAGGAATGGAGAAAAATGTGTTAGCAATGTCAATGGTGGCAAAGCACTTTGCTGCCTTGGACTCCAGCTCGTACTGGAGTTCCAGCATGTCTGGCACAGCAGCGCTCAGTGGTGGAGTCACTTCATTCAAGCCACGATAGTCCACTGTCAATCTCCATTCTTTGTCAGACTTGTGCACAGGCCAAGTGGGGCTGTTGAAGGATGAGTGGGTCTTGCTGACCACCCCTTGGCTCTCCAGCTCACGGATCATTTTGTGGATGGGGATCATGGCATCTTGATTCATCTGATACTGCCGGCGATGCACTGTCTAGGTGGCAATTGGTGGTCTTTGCTCTTCCACCTTCAGGAGTCCTACTGCAGACGGGTTTTCTGATAGCCTAGGCAAAGTGTTCAACTGCTTGGTGTTTTCTGCCTCCACAGCAGCTAGGCCAAAAGCCCATCTGAGTCCCTTTGGTCTTTGTAATAGCCGTTCAGGAGGAAACCTATGCCCAGAATACACGGGGCCTCTGGGCCAGTCACAATAGGATGTTTTATCCACTCTTTCCCAGTCAGGCTCACCTCAGCTTCTAACAGGGTCAATTGCTGTGATTCCCCCGTCACCCTGGCAATGGAAATAGGTTCTGCCCCCACATGTCCCAATGGTATTAGGGTACACTGTGCACCAGTATCAACTAAAGCATTGTACTTTTGTGGTTCTGATGTGCCCGGCCATCGGATCCACACCATCCAGAAAATCCAGTTTTCCCGTGCCTCTCACTGGCTGGAGACAGGACCCCTCTAACCCTGGGTATTCATGGTAGAGGTACCTTCCAGGGGATCTGACAGATCATACTCAGCAGCTCGGTCATGGGAGGTTGAGGCTACCTTCACTTTACTTGAGTTCCCTTGATTTGTGTTTCCCTCCTTGAGCTGACGCACCCGTGCTGCCAGGACAGAAGTGCGTTTTCCATCCCACCTTCCCATGTCTTCCCCTAGGTCACGCAGAAAAAACCACAGGTCAGCCCGTGGGGTGTACCCCCCCCTCTCTAGCTGGGGAACGTTCGGCTCTGACTCTGGGGCCTGTGACTCACAGCGGTGCAATGTGGGAATTGCTCCTCCTCACCTCTTCCCTCACCACCTCCCTCATCTCCTCTTTGAGGTCCTTAATCACAGCAGAGACATGAGCCTGCATCAGTCCATTGATCATACTTTCATAATTCCTAAGCTTGTTAGCTACAGAACCCACTGTCTCTTGGTTGTTATCAGCATTAATTGTTGCAATAAAGGTGGTGTATTGGGATGGTCCCAGGTTTGCCAGTCTCCACAACATTTGCCCTGTGCACCTGACTTTGTCGGGGTCATTATCATGCTGTCCATCCCTCCCAAAGAGTCCCTCCAATACTGCCACTTCTCTCAGCTGTTGGATCCCTTCCTCAAGGGTCTTCCAGCACATTCTATGGTGCTGGTCCTGCATTCTTTCTCTGTGTACAAATCTCTCTCTGACACTTATTAAAAGCCGCTCCCAGAGGGAAAGAGACCCTGGCTCCTTTACAACAATCTGATTGATACCTGAGTCGTGGGTCAAGGGTCCCAAATTCCTTGCCTCACCATCATCCAGCTGGACACTTGTACTCATAAGATCTCAGATGCGAAGTAGCCAGGTTGTATAAGCCTCACGTCCCTGTCATACAATGTCTTTGTGCAGATTGCAGAGACTTTTGTACGTCAGGGACTCGGTGACGATCGCAACCTCTGGCTCCCCTGTGGGTTGTGAGGGCCTTCTTTTATCTGGGTGCTCTGCTTTTGTCTTAGATCTCTTTGTTTCTAGAGGGGCAACTGCTGCTGGCTGTGTCTGCCTTTGCAATTCAGCTGGAACCTGGACAGTTGCAACATCTGTGGGTTCTGCTGCCGCACTATTAGACTTTCCCTCTTCAAGGCAGAGGGAGGGCTTCTCACCAGCTGGGGAAGTGTATTCCTTCAGCATCCGGCCCATCTCACGTATCTCCTTCACCAGACCCCCCAGCCAATCTGGGTAGTTCACATCCGGGGTGGGATGTGGGGCAGGGTCAGGGTCTGGGGCAGCAGCATCCCTAGACTCTGGTGGCGTATTAGATTCTGGGGTTGGTGTCAGGGTGTTTATCCAGGTTAGTCACCCCTTCTCTCTAAATGCTAAATAGAGCAGGCCTATCAGCAACACCAGCCACTGTATGATATCATTAATATTTAGAGTGGATCTGAACCCTTCAAAAACTGGTGGGGCGGACCCAAAGAGATGGCTAAAGGGTTGGGAGAAGATTTCACCTGGTGTCATTTCCTTATAGCAGGTGCCATTATTAAAGTAACCTCAAAAACATACTGTTAGTGTGTGATAGCTGTGAATCTGTGTGCCTGCTTTCCAGAGGAAGTTAAAAATCCATTAATTCCTCACCTTTTTCACCCATAAAACAAACCGGATAACAGACACAGTAGCCTTGGTTATAGGACCAATGTTTAGATAAGGGCCTATAAATGGGAGAAATACAGCCATGATCACATGCCACCCAAACCAGGGCCAGCTGGACCGCATGGCGTCGCATAATGAGGTTTCTATAGCTACACACAAAAATTAGATTACTCAAGAACTGTTGTTCCTTTTTTGTTTCTGTGCCCTCCAGCCGCACGTTAGGCGCCAAAATCTGTCTTGGTTTGGAAAGACAGGAGTCTGCTAAGGAAGGCAAGAGCTTCCCCTGAAATGGAGAATGTAAACCCTCCCCACTCCTCCGAATTGCTATCAATTTTAAATTAAGGGGCTCTCAGGCAAAAATATGGGAGCAGGAAATAACAGTTCTTTAATAGGAAAAAAAAAAAATAAAATAAACAATGGAGTACACTAGAACAACACTGACAGAGTCAGAACCCAACCTGACACCCTGTGGGTCAGGGTGTTGGTGGCAGTCCAATTGGAAATGTGGCTGACGCCCTCCTGAAGCGTCAGATGTGGTTCTGCTGGAGCGGGGGGGATCTGTAGAGAAGGATGTATTCTTCCTCTGAAGACCCAGTGGGAGAAGAGACAGCTGCTGTTCCTCTGGGGAATCCCGTGGAGAAAGCCGTGCCGGTGTCTCAAAAACCTCTGGATTATATCTGGGTAGCAATGCTTGGCTCCTCCCTCTGGGCGGAACATCTCACAATGGGATGTTATAGTTCTTATCAGTCATGCAGTGACATTCAATAGTCTGTTATCAGCAGATGTCCCCTCCCGAGGGAGGTGTGGTCACTCAAAGAGAGAGATAAAGCAAACTGCCTACTTGACAAAGGTAATCTGCCATACAGATGGTAATGGAAAACATCTTGCATTGCAATCTTCAACACCAACGCACACCAGATCTTGGAAGGGAATGTGCTGACACTGAGAAATTGTCAAATGTTAACTTTCTGTGCCAGCAAACTGCTGGAATTAAGCTGTGCAAGCATCTGAAAAATTCCAGATCTGGGCACTGGTGGTGTTTGCAAACACAAGATTGGGCTGGTGTAGGCACCAGGTATTTGCCTGGTTTGGCTTTCTTTGCCAGCAAATTGCTGCACTTGGGCTGTGGTGGCACAGGGAAATGTCCAGATCTGGGCATGGGCGGTGCCATCAAATACCAGGTCTGGGTGGTGACAGACTTGGCACCAGGAAATTGCTGTGTTTTGTCTTCTTTTTCCAAAAAATTGCTGCTCCCCTATTGGTGCATCCTGTGTCACCCCACCTTATCTCCAGCCCTGGCTCCCTTCTCCATTGGATCATTTGTACCCTGACCCCTCCTGCCTTCCTCCAGTTATATACCCTGGCCCCAGTCCTGCTCCTGGCTCTTCGCCTATGGTTCCCTTCAGCAGATGTTGTGTTCTTGCTTCCTCCTGTTTCCCTCTGCACCCTCACTTCCCCTGGACCCTTGGATTTTCCCTTAATAAACCCAGCTGGATCTGCTCTGCGAGGAGTCCTCTCGTCCCTCTGCTGAGGCTTTGATTGCACCATCCGGGCTCAGGATCTGCTGGGCTGGGGGAGTTGTCAAGGCAGCCCCAAGTGGAGACGCTTTCGGTGCTGCAGGCACCTGACAGCACCTGCCTGGGGAAGCTGCTCTGGCCACCCGCAGCAACCAATTCCTTTTTCCAAGCAGCAGCTCCCAGCGTCCTCCTCCGAAGCCCAGAGAGAGAGGGAGCAGCTGCCCTCAGCCCTGTCCTTTACCGCATCCCAATTCTCATGGAATGTCCCCCCTCGGAGAGAAACTCCCAGACAAGAGAAGTGCGACCAGATCCCCTCCTCCCCTGAGCTTGATCACTTCTTTTGTTTCTTAAGGATCCAGTCCATCAGAGTGGTGGTATTGCACTGAGATCTGGGACACCAGCAGGGGATCACCCCACACTGCCCAGTGTGCACCAGGCTCAACAAGGTCTGCTTCCCCCCTGATTCCACCAGGCCTCTTCCCTTGGATGTGGTTTTGCTGGATAGTGGGTCAGGACAGTGAGAATCTCCTTCATCCATTCATTCACCATTTAGGACCCTGCAGACACTTCCTCAATTTCTCTCCAAGATGACCCCACCCACCAATGATGTCACAGCTCTTGTCCATCTGGTCAAGAATCCCCCATGAGGACACTCTGGTGTCTTCTCCAAGGGCACAAAGCAGCAAAACCCCCATGGAAAATCTTCCCCCTTGGGCCCTGCGCCTCCTTGGGTGAGTTCCAGAGCAAACAGTCAGGGCAGTGGCCTGAAATGTTTTCCCAGCTGAGTCATAAGACTTCTCTGATGGATCCACATTGTCCCTGGGGAAAGAGATGTGCAGAACTCTTCACTAATGCCCTGGAATGTCAAACAGGAATCACAGCCATAGACAGCTCTTCAGAACCACTTCACCGTGGATTTTCCTTCCTGGAAGCCCAAGATGTCTGAATGTCCTCCTGGTGCCTCAGGCCCTGGGTAAACAGGGCTTGTCAGAGATGCTGGCAGGGCACCAACACCCCTCCTCCTCACAGGGCACCTCTGTTACCCCAATTAGCTCTGAGTGGCTGCCTGGGGACAGGCGCCCACTTCCCCATGTGCCTGGGATGGGCACATCCTGCTCGGGGCCAGTGCTGGCCTGGGCCCAGAGCCAGGGCCATGACCCAGGTGCTCTGGGAGGGCTCCATGGCTGCAGGTGTGACAGGATGAGGGGCAGGGCAGGGCATATTCCCCTCTGGACAGTGCTCCGGGCATGGATCTTGGTCGGGTTTGGCATCTGCGGGGAAAGGGGTATCGGGTTGTGTGGATGTGGGAATTGTCACTGCTGAGCCATTCCCCAGCCCTCAGCCTTGTCTGCAGGTGATCAGCATTGCCCAGTGCTCCCCAGTGTCTGCAGCGCCTGAGATGCCAATCAGCCATCTGATCACATGTCCCTTGTTCCCCTTGTTCTCCCACGTGTTGGGTTTGCGGCCGGGCTCAGCTCTGGGGTGTACCCCAGGGAAAGCTCTGGGAGGGGAGGGGCAGCAGGAGATGGGGGATCTGGCACTGGGGGCTGTTGGAGGATGGATTGTGTTGGACTGGGGGTTGTCCCCACAGGGTCCCCAGGTGCCTTTGGCTCCCTGCCTGCCCCCCTTGGCCCCCCAGGTGCCTGGGCCCTTCCAGGGGCAGCTGCCCCGTGCAGGAAGCTGGAGGCATGCCGGGCAAGGGGGCTGGATCCGTGCCACAGGTGGGGTGGGATGGACTCTGTGCCAGGGCTGGGCTTGTGGCCAGGGCTGGGGGCTGTGCCAAGCCGGGCTTTGGCCTGGGGACTGGCAGGGAGGGTGCGGGGAGGAGTCCCGGCAGGGATAAAGGTGCTCCTCACCTGCTGCAGCCTCAGGCAGCGCTGCCCAGAGCGAGAGGAAGATGAAGGTGGCTGTGCTCAGCGTGGCCCTGCTCTTCTTCATCCTCCTCCATCCACAGGCCAAGGTAAGGCACCAGCCAAACGCTGTCCCCACATCCTGCCCTTTCTGGCCTCCCATCCCACCCTTTTGGTCCCTCCTCTGTGTCCCATTCAGGGTCCCCAGCTGCCCTCCCACTGACCATTCCTGAGGCCTTTCCTTTCATGTCCCCCCTCAATCCTTTGCCTTTCTTCCTGGCCACTGCAGAGGGGTCCCCCTGTACAATTCCCTGACTCACCCCCCAATCCCACACCATCTCCCAGTCCTGTTGGTTTTGTCCCCACCTGTCCTCATTGTCCTGTCCCCACCAAGCCCCTCCCTTGCACTCCCATGTCCCTACACCTCAATTCCTTTCTCCTCCCCTGTACCTCACATGCTGCTCCTTCCATACCCCTAGCCCTGTCCCCTGGACTCTCAATGTTTTTGGGTCTCCCCCCACCTCAAACAGATCTTTTTGGAGGCCCTGAATTCCCATCCCTCTGCCTGCACCCTGCTCCCTGCACCTGTGTGTCACCCCAGCCCCACAAGGTCCAGTCCAGACCCAGCCTTTGTTCTCCTTTCCAGGCACTCCTGTAAGGAACCCAAGATGATCTGCGGGAGGAGAGTGGGCTGCTGGCATTGGAGGGCATCCCCTTAGGGAATTGGGGGGCAGTGCTGTCCCCCATCCCTTGCTGGAGGGCATCCCCTAAGGGAATTGGGGGGCAGTGCTGTCCCCCCATCCCTTGCTGGCACCGGGGACATCCCAGTTACCAGCGAGGTCTCCTGGTCTCTCTGCAGTTGGATTTAGACAATGTCGCGGTCCTGGAGACACCTCTGGTGGGTACCACGAGTTCTGCCGGTGCCAGACCCTCCCATTGCATGGCCACCACAGCCCAGGCCATCCCAGTGTGACCCAGCACAGCCCAGTGCACCCCTCCTGACAGCCCAGACAATGCCCTGCCCCAGGGCTCCTCCCCAGTGAAGCCTTTGCCCAGGGCCCTGCTGCATTCCACCCCTGTCACCCCAGGACCCCCTGGATGAGCCAGGACGCAGCCCCTGCCCCAGCTGTGGCTCTTGGCCAGGAGCCCAGTGCTTCTGGGCAGCAGCACAGCAGCTCCTGCACCCCATTGCTGCCACAGCCCCTTCCCCAAGGCCCCCCTGCTCTCCCCTGCCTCCCAGTGCAGCCCGCTGCCCCCATTGTGTCTCTAACGCTGCCTTTTCCCCAGCCTCCTGTGGCTGAAGAGCTGCGGGCTCTCCTGCGACAGAAGCGCCTGGCTGCCTCTCTGGATGCCTAGGTGAGCCGTGCCTGCAGGGACAGGGCTGGAGACAAAGCCCATCTATGTCCCAGTGGGCTCCAGAGGTCACGTTCTGGGGTTTGTCTTTTAGGGTGTGAAGGACCAGTGTACTTTTTCCTCTCCAGTGGCATGAGGAGATGATCATCACTGGAGGAAACCCCTGAACTCTTTGAGCCCTGGGCCATTTCCCCTGAAGAATCAATCATCAAGAATCAATAAATCCTTTGAGCAAAGCTTTGCTCTGTGTCCATGTGTGTCCATGGAACTGGATTTCCTCCTTTCCAGTGGTCCAGGGAAGTCAGGCCAGGTCTGGGCTTTGCTGCCTTTACACAGTCTGTGCCTTCCCCCAGACAAATGGTGTGTTGGGAGTTGTGCAGAGTCCAGGGGGAGTGGGTTGATGGGGGGGGTGGATGTCCAAGTGGTTAGAAAGGCAGTGGTTCACTGTCAGCATGGTAGGAATGACCTGGGTTTAAAAGAAAAAGAAGTAATTTCAAAGAAACTTTCTTTTACAACTTTTTCTCCCTGTGAGAAATCACCATTTACTTCTCAATATTTTGAAATGTCTATTAAAAACTTAATAAAACTTACAACAAAAGGATTAAATAAGGAAAAAGTTACAGCGCTGGGAGCCTCCCCCACTTGGTGGCTGGTAACCACGTGGCTGGCTCATCCACACAACGGGGTCTCTCCCTTTTATATCCTTGCTGCTGCAACAGGCAGCCCTAGCTCCTTCCAAAGGCTGTCTGTTGACTCTTGGTCACTGTCCATTGGTGTAGACTGCTTTCGTGGAACTGCATTGGAGGGCAGGTGTTGCTAAGCCGTGCCTCTTAGGAACAATCTGCCCCTCCCCAAATGCCCGGACTACCAATATCAGCCTGGGATAACAATGCTGGGTGGGGGGGACACATTGCAGTAACATAACTATACATCTGTACAACTTCTCTTAACATACTTATCATGTTCACCCTTTAATTGGGAGAGCCAACCATCTCATTACTCATCTCTAACACTGTGGCATTCACATTCTCTGAAAAAATCCCTTTGCCCAGGATTTTTCTCCTGGGAAGCTGAGAAGCCTCAGAGAAAAAGGAAAACAATTCTTATCTCATTTGCTTTTCCTGTGTTGTGCTCATGTGCAGAATGTGTTTGGAGATTGTTTACCCACAGGTGATTGTTTGATTGGATTCTGGTGTGAGTTATTTTGACTCATTGGCCAATTATGGCCAAGCTGTGTCGAGACTCTGGAAAGAGTCACGAGTTTTCATTATTATCTTTTGAACATTCACTAAGAATCCTTTCTCTGTTCTTCAGTATAGTTTAGTATAGTATAGTATAGTATAGTATAGTATAGTATAGTATACTTTATTATAAGATAGTATTATAAAGTAATAAATTAGCCTTCTGAGAACATGGAGTTAAATGCATCATTCCTGCCTTCGTTGGGCAACCCTGCAAATAGAATATTACATCCCCAAAATTCTTGATTTACTCAAAAGAATTTAAATGCCAAAAAAAAATCTTCCTATGTCAAAAGTATGTTGAAATTATTTATTGGTCTTGAAATTTGGTTTCCTGGCGGGATGGGGCTGCTGGGTCTACCTGTCTACGGGGCACTGTGGGGCTCTGGGGTTTCCTGGGTGAGGGGCCCTACACGGTCACCTGTAATGCCTGGCCACGGTGGGGTAGAGCCACTGCAGTGTCCTGGAAAAGGGTGAGTGGTTCTACCTGGATCTTGGGTCGTTCTTGGCCACTGGGTCCATCGGCTCCAGCAGGACTTGGGTGAATTTTGGGGTGGGCCAGGTGGATCAGTTGTCCCCGGCCATCCTGAGAGCTCACCAGTCATGTTCGCTGACTCCAGTTTCAATACTGAAGGAACCACTGGTGCCAGCATCGCCCCAAGGAAGCCTCACAGCAGAACTGGCACAGGGCATTCCCCTGGCAGAGGGGCAGGGAAAATGTCTTGGCCATGAGCAGCAGAATGGCCAGAAAGCCGCTGGTGCAGGAGTTTCCCACCCCAGCAGATTGAAGGCAGGTTTGGGTTGCATTCCTGCTGTCCTGGCAGTGAAATTCTGAGCAGAGGGCACAGAGGTGTCTTCTCCTCGGGGCTCACAGGTGACACCGAGATGCTGTGGGGGAGCTGAGCCCTGCCTGAGGGCAGACTCAGCTCAGCAGGAGCCCCGGACTGACACTGCGATGGACTACACAGCTGGCTCAGGGGCGCCGCATGCCATGAGTGGGGAACAGCTTCCCCTGAAACAGGGAGAGCTGAACCTTGGAGCCACCTGCTCCACAGCTGGAATGGTGTCAGTGTCAGAGAGCAGACTAAAGAGGAGAGGGAGGCCTTTGGTGTGAGATTCTGAGGAAACTTTACTCATCAAAGGGAAAAGGCACCAAAGAGCTTCAAGCACCAGTGTGCTCAGGATTTTATAGAGCACTAGAACTGTGGGTGGGCATGATCGCTGAGCCAATAGGGAATCAGGGAGGGAGGAGCAAAAGGAGGGGAATACATCTCAGGGACCAATGGGATAAGGGGGTGGAGAGGGCAGGTCACATGGGCCAATGGGGCATCATCCATGAGGGGAATTCCCAAGGGGCAGAACCTGCAGGGGAGGGGTTTACAGGAGACTGACAGGGAAGGGTCCAGAACAGGGGCAGAGTTTACAGGGATGGATAGGGAAGGCAGTGGAATACAAGGTGGGGATTATAATGATTGAAGGGTAAAAGGGGAGGGATATAACCTGGGAATAATCCAGCTTGGGGAAAGACAACATACAGGGGGTGAACTGGAACAGACCATCCAAAAAGCTATGAAATAAAAGGGCACTGCAACAGCGCCCGATATAGAGGGATGCAGGACACGTTTTATGGTGCAAAAAGAAAGGAGCGATCCTGTGCTAGTTTTATATGGTCTTTTTATAGGCCTTTTTGTAGGATTTTTTAAGAACATCTTCTGTCTATCCCCAGTGGGTCAGCAACAAGTTGTTACCCAGTATTGACTGGTCACTGAAACCCCTGGTGTGTATGTGCAGGAAAAGTTGTTTGTGAGAGATAGTTTTCATTTTTCTGTCTAAGAGGGAAAATACAGTTTATATTTATACAGGTGGCTGGTGTTAATCACAGTCTTACAGCTCTTTTTCAGGGAAAGTAGGTTGTTTTCCACAGTCCTAGAGCTCTTTCTCAGGAAAAACAAGTTGTTTTTCACTGCTCCACATCTCGGTTCTCACAAAGAGTTGTCAGCTTTCTCATGGCTTCTTCCTCTTGCTGGGATTTATTAAAAGGCCTTCAAAGGATTCACCTTGAGCAGGACAAGAGCCCAGTTGAGGCTACACTCAAAATAGATGACTGGTCAGGAGTTTTCACACTTTTATAAGGTTTGGTCCATTTAAATATTGGGGTTAGTTGTCCAGTTACAGCCTCAGATTATGCAGTCCCATCCTCCCATTTTGCTTTCCTCAATTCGCTGTTATTTGCACTTTTTGTGCCTGAAACTGCAACAGTGTCCGGTTCTGGGGCTGGAAAAGGATTGTTTTGTCTGACTACACTGTGAAGAGAACTTGCTAACCCTGTGTATGAAGTCCATAGTTACAGACTAATGCAGTAGAGAATCTGGAAATATGACAGCTAAAACTGAAGGCATCAGCCTGTTCTATGTTCCCTTGGTTCCATGGGGATCCACAGCATCACAATGGCCACTTGTTCCCACGAGATTCCCTGATGTCACCATGGTGTCCTTGGACACACCTGGTCACAACTGACCCATGGTTCCATGAGGTTCCCCAGTGTCACCATAGTCACTATCAGAGGATGGATGAGATCAATATCCTGAGACACTGTGGGATGAGCTGTCAATCAGTCTCACAGTGGGTACAGTGCTAACCCAGCCCTGATTGCCTGTGTGATCAGAAATCCCACCTGGGGGGAGGCCCACAAAGGCCTGGAGGCTTAAAAACATGGAGTGCAAGGTCAGCCCCTGGTATGGACTCTGCCTTCTCCTGGGGTTTGTGTCTCACACACGCTGGAACCCTAGGAGCTGTTAGTCATAAGTGTGTCTTTCTATAGAGCTTCTGTCTGTCTCTCTCTCTTTCTTCTCCTTCTGATGCTCTTTATATGGAACATTTTTGGGTACCACAACAGCTTACGTGTTCATTGATTTCTATGTCAAATGAACTAAGTTAATGAAGTTATTGCTATGATAAGTGTTTTCTTTGTAATTGGATGTTGCATGAAATCCTCTTCCAAAGTTTCTTGGCTTTTTGTACTTTGCCTGTAAAAATTTGTGTAATTCCTGACCTCTTGCAGATATCTGGCTGGTGTTTTCCCTGTGCACCAAACTCGAGTAAAGGTGGCAGGTGAATTTGTGAGTTAGCACGCAAACCCCAAACGGAGCTCCGGGTGCGTGGAGGATCGGGGCAGTGTGAGTCGCACACAATCCCTGGAGTGCGGGGACACGGGTCCCTACCAGGGTTTGGGGTGCCCCGAGTACAGCAGCAGCACTGAGTAGAGCCAAGAGGGCCCCAGTGCCCAGGGTGGAACGGCGGTGCTGGGGGTTCAGTGTGCCGCGGTTCAGGTAGAAACCATAAACCCACTGGAGGCCCCTTGGGGTCACAGGGCAGGGAAGGGCTGTGCTTACAGGGCAGGGCAAGGCTGGACCTGCCCCTTCCTCCCCCACATACAAAATGTTTAGAGCCAACAATCTCCTCCAGTCTATCACAACAGGCAATGCTGGAGGTGAAATCCCAATTGTGGCCATGGGCACCTGGCTAAGAAGGACAGTTCTTTCCATAGGAAGGAAAGCACAGAGCCCCAAGATTTGGAAGGCAGGTGAGAGCCGCAGTAGGCCAAGGCCAGCTAGACTTGTCAGTAATTGCAGATTTTGGATTTAGGGAATTTGCAGGTGGAAACCCAATCTCAGCCATGGACACCTGGAGAAGCAGGACAGTTCTTTCCCATGGGAAGGAGAGCATGGAGCCTCCCCCAGTGTTTTGGGGGCAGATGAGAGGTGACCCTTGTGAAACTACTGCCAGCCAGACTTATCCTGGCAATATGCCTATGGGAACAATCTCTGGATATAAGGAACTTTGGAGGTGAAATCCCAATTCTGGCCATGGGTGCCTGGAGCAGAAGGACAGTTCTTTTCCATTGGGAAGGAAAGCACAGAGCCCTAGTGTTTCAGCAGCAGATGAGAAGTGACCCTCAACATGCAAAGGTCACTTGGACCAGTCAGGCAGTCCATGGGAAGCCAAAGCAGCCAGACCTATTCTGTTTTCCCTTGGTTTTCTGGGGCTCCATATTGTCACAATGGTGCCTTGGATCCATGGGGCCCCGCAGTGTCATAATGGTGACTTGATTCCATGGGTTCCAGCAGTGTCACAATGGCCCCTTGATTGCAAGAAGACCTGCAGTGTCACTGGCCCCCAGGTTCAATGGGGTCCCAAAATGTCACAGTGGCCCTCAGGTGTCATAAGGCCCCGCAGTGTCACAATGGTCCCAAGGATTCTATGAGCCCTTGCAGTGTCACAATGGTCCCAAGGATTCCATGAGCCCTTCTAGTGTCACAATGGTCTCTGTGGTTCCCCAGGCCCCACAATGTCATGTGACTCCTCTGTTCCATGAAGTCTGCAATGTCTCCATGGACCTTTGGACCCTGGGGCTTTGCTGTGTCACAATGGTCTCCTCTGGCTCCAGAGTGTCACAATGGACCATTGATGACAGGAGGCCACTCTGTGTCGCCCTGGAGCTTTGGTTCCATGCAGCCCTGCAGTGTCACAATGGTCTCCTTTGGTTGCCCAGTGTCACAATGGACCACTGATGACATGAGACCATGCAGTGTCACAATGGATCTTTGGTTCCATGCAGCCCTGCAGTGTCACAAAGGGGTCTTGGTTTCATGAGGCTCCAAAATATCACAATGCTCCTCCCAGGGTCACAATGGTCTCACTGGTTCCATGAGGCTTCACAGTCTCACAATGCTTTGCTTATTCCATGGGGCCTCATAGTGTCACAATGGTCTCCATGAGTCCCCTGAGTGTCACAATGGTCTCTGTGATTCCATGGGCCCCTCAGTGTCACAATAGCCCTTTGGTTCCATGAGGCTGTAAAGTGTCTTAATTGTCTTTTCATGGTTCCACGAGGCCTTGCAATGTCACAGTGAACCTTTGGTTCCATGGAGTCCCACAGTGTCACAATGGCTGCCTGGTTCCATGACACCACAAAGTGTCATAATGGTCTCCATGGTTCCATGAGGCCTGGTGGTGTCACAATGGACCCTTGGTCCGATGTGGCCTCTCAATGTCACGATGATCCCTACATTCCATGGAGTCACACAGCGTCAGTACAGTCCCCTTGGTTCCATGAGGCCCAGCAATGTCAAAGTGGTCTCCATGACACCATGAGGCCTCACATTGCCAAAATGGTCCCTTGGTCTCACAGGGCCCCACAGTGTCACAATGGTCCCTTGGTCTCACAGGGCCCCACAGTGTCACAATGGTCCCTTGGTGTCACAAGGCTCCACAGTGTCACAATGGTCCCTTGGTCTCACAGGGCCCCACAGTGTCACAATGGTCCCTTGGTGTCACAAGGCTCGACAGTGTCACAATGCTCCCTTGGTTCCATGGCCCTGTGCTGCTGCATTCCCCCCTCCCCTTCTCAGGCCACCCTGCCAGCTGAGAAATGCTCCTTGGGCCTCGGCCTTGGCTAACAGCCCCTGGGCTCAGCTCCTGTGCAGCTCATCACAAACACTGCTCCAGCCACTGCTGCTGCCCAACCAGCTCCTGGTTCCTTTAGCAGCAGCCCTGGGAACTGTTTTTGTTCCCTCCGTGGCACAACATCCCTGTTCTCACACTGCCAAAGAAAGCTGTTGATGCCAAGTGCGGCCAGGATGAACCATTGCTGGGACTGAAGCCCCTCTCTTGGGGCCCTGCACACAGCGCTCCAAAAGGAGCCCTTGGAGCTCTCCTGGGCCAGCGACTCCCTCTGGGTGAGGCCTCTCCCAGCCGGGAACTCTCTCGTTTGCTGCACTCGGGGATCCTGAACAACGACAGAGCCTGGGCTGATCCCCCAACTCCTCCAGGCTCAACCCTTTGCCCATTGGGGAGATGCCAAAGGATCCACAGTGAGCATTTCCTGCCCTCAGGGGAATTTCTCACAGGTGCCTTGCACTGACTCTTGGTGTCTGTGTGCACACGCGAGTGCCTGTCCTGGGGAAATGTGGCAGAAATGCTGCTCTCTGAGGGGTTGGAGTGCCTTGGATAGCTGAGTCAGTCAGGCCTGTAGGGAAGGTTAAATCACAAGGCCTAAGTGAAATTAAATGCTGCTGAGTGTTTTTCTTTTGCTAAGTGGTTACCTTTAATATAAGGTTTATGTTAAGTTCAATATTGTTAAATGTTATTCCTCTGTTAAATTGGGAAGTCATAGGTTTAAGTTAGGTTACATGCTGTTACGCTCTGCTCTTTTGCTAAATTGTGAGGTTGAAACTATCAGTTAAGGCTAATGTATAAGTAATGTCCGGTTAAGTTTGAGCTCTGTTAAGCTTTCAGGCCGTGTTCCTTTTATCCTTGCCCTTGCTGTCCTTGTGTCACACACACACACACAGAGGGACAGTTCTCAGTTCTCAGTTCTCTAATTTTAGGTTTGATTGCCTGGGTTCTGTTTGGTTTTGTCGTTGCTTTGTTTCCCTGGTGTGCCTGAAGAGTCCAGTCAGGAGCAGAGTGACTCTTGCCAAGGAACTTTGTGCTGCTGTTGGTTAATATTAAATCTGGTTTTTGCTGATCCCTTGCTGGGGATTTTTTCAGCGCTCTCAAGGCCTCGTTCGTAACAGGGTGAAGGAGCCCTGGCCCAGGCTCTGGCTCCGGGGGACACAGGGACCCTGCCGGGAGGTCCCTGTCCCCCTGTGCCACCCCCAGGGCCCCGGCCCCCCGTCCCCGTGTCAGGCTCTGGGGTCGATCCTGTGGAACATCCTCTGGGGGAGGCTGCGGGGCCAGGGGTGGGGGGACCCGGGGGGACAGGGGACCCCGCTGTGCACAAGCAGGGTTGGACTGCTCTGGGGGGAGCTGTGAGGGGGGCTGGGGCAGAGTGACCTCCTCAGTGACCTCACACAGCCCCCGTGATGTCACACTGCCCCTGTGATGTCACAGAGCCCCTGTTATGTCACACAGCCTTCTCTGTGATGTGACACTGCCCCTTTGATGTCACAGAGCCAACTTGATGTCACCTTGTGATGTCATACAGCAGTGCTGTGACATCACAGAAGACTGATGTCACAAAGTCACCCTCTGATGTCACAATCTGTTCTGTGATGTCACAGCCTGCTCTATGATGTTCCACAGCCACCAGGTGATGTCACAACCAACTCTCTGATGCCACAGAGCCACCCTCTATGATGGCAGACTGTGTTCTATGGCCTCAGACCCTATCTGTGATGTCACAGCCAGCTCTGGGATGTCACAGAACCTTCAAGAACCCTCAAGAACTCAGTTCTATTGAAACACTGAAGTTTCTTGTACTTTGAAGAGATCCCTGTAAGGGACACAGCAGGGAAAGTGTCCCCAGGCCCCAGGCAGAGCAGAGAACTGCAGGCACTGATGGCAGCTGCGGACAAAGAGAAGCCAAGTCTTGGTGCCCTGGGGCACAGCAGCAGGGTCTGTGTCACCAAGGGCTGGGAGGAGACACCTTGTCCTGAGGCACTGGGGCCTCCTGGCACAGCCCCAGCCAGGCTGGGCACTGTCACTCCCTTGTCCTGTCCTCAGCATCTCCCCCTAGCCCACATCCCAGTGGCCTCAAGGATCTGCTGGAAGGAGTCCCTGGGGAGCCTTGCTCAGCAATGGCCCTGGGGGCTCCTGAATGCTCCCTGCAGGGACTTCAGGCTTTTCAAAGGACTTGGAGTTTTGCTTTTGCTTTGGAGTCTCTGACAGCTTTGTGCAGTCATGGCCTCCAATTATGTGTTGTAGTTAGTTCTTAGAGAGTCTTTGTCAGTAACACCACTCAGTGGGGCTCATTAATGCTTCAAGGTACTTCAGTTCTTTTAAGGTACTTAGTGTTTCCCTTGGGATTGACTCTGGGAGATATTTGTCCAATCATGGCCCCAATTATCTGCGTTAATTAGTCCCTGGAGAGCTTTGTACTGACACTCAGTGGGGCTCATTAATGCTTTGAGACACTCAAGGTGCTGAAGGTGCTTTGGATTTTCCTTTCCACACTGAGTGTCTGAGAGGTTTTTGTGCCATCCTGGTCACCAATTCTCTCCTGCAAGGAATGCATGAGGAGCCTGTGTGTGAGAGGGACCTCAGTGGGAGCCATGAATGCCTGGAGAAACTTGGGGTGTTTCCTCTGCCTTTGACTCCTGGCAAGGTTTGTGCAATCTCCTGCCAGGCCCTGATGTTCAAGGGCTCAGCTCCAAATGCACAGTGAGGCTCATGAGGATCAAGCAAGTCCTGACAAACCCTGGCTCTGCCTTGATTTCCCTCTGCTCCAGTGCAGTTCATTAGGACGGTTTCCTTTGACAGTTATGGAGAAATAGTTCAAAGAGCTTCCAGGAAATATGTAGTCCTATTTTAAAGGGTGTCTTTTATTGCTGTTCCTATTACACAAGAGGTGATTGCAGCATTCAGTGACTGATATTGATCCAAGGGCTCTCCTAAGGAGCCCTGGCCTGCTCAGAGAAGCTGTGCCTTGAGCTCTGAGCCAGTGTAGACAACCTTGCTCCACATTCCCCAAGCCCATTGTGTCTCTCCTCACTCACCTGGAACCTGCTTTGCTTGAAGAACTGGCTGCACACAGCCAAAGAGGGATTTTCCTTCTTTGATTTTGAAGCAATTCAAAACTCCTGAGTTTCCCCATTGCAAACCGACATCCTCCTCAAGTGTGTGCCAAGCCCAAGCTGCCACCAGGAGCACTCCAGACCTGCCCTGGGCCAGCTGTGAGGGTGGATCATCATCCCAACATGCAGTGGTGCCATTGCAAGGGACTGTTGCCATGGACACTGCAATGACCCCACTGCTGGGTTTGGGTGCCATGGCAACCCCCATCAGTTCAGGTTTCCTTGGAAACCAGCCCAAGGAGCCATTTCTGCAGCCAGGTTCCATGGCCACTTGCCTGCAGAGCTGTTGCTGTCCTCAGCGGCCATGGCAACCCTGGGACAAAGCAGTGCCCAGGCTGTTCCAGGTGCAATTGCAGTGACACTCCTTGGTGCCACCAGGTGCCATGGCAATGGCCACGGGGACCCGTTCCTTGGTTTGGTGCCATGGCAACCAATGCCGGAGCTGTTGTGATGGTTGGTGGCCATGGAAAGCTGCCCTGGCCCTTGCTCAGGGCTGGTGTCAGTGCCCCGAGCCAGAGGGGATCCCTTGCTGGGGGCTGTGCCATGGCCACCTGCCCTGTGCCGCGCTGGCCGCTCAGGCACCAGGAACCAGCAGCCAATGGCACTGCCAAGGCCAAAGGCCAGGTCAGCCAGACAGAAAGGGGCAGGGCTGGGCACTGTTTCCATGGCAACCGGCACTGGGGGGGACACCTGGGTCACCTGGCCTGGCAGTTTCCATGGAAACCCCTGGCAGGGACTGAGGGCACAGCCCCTGGCACTGAGACACTGCTGGGCCGTGTGCTGAGCACAGGGCTGAGCACGCAGAGATGGTTTTGTTCTTGCTGAGCTGCAGCACAGCCAAGGCCTGTCCTGCCCCTCGTCCAGCCACGCTGGGGAGGGGCTGGGGCTGCGGGGGAGCTGGGCAGGGGACACAGCCAGGACAGGGGACCCCAACTGACCCGGGCATACCCCAGACCAGAGCACATCATGCTCAGGGTATGAAGGGGGGAACAGGGAGGAAGGGGGGAATTTTGGAGGGAGGGCTTTTGCCTTCCCAGGGAACACTTAGGCAACAGGGGGCCCTGTTTCTCCAGTGGGCAGGGTCACTACCAAAGACACAGACACCAACTGAAGGAATTGTGTCATTTATATCATGCACAGCTGCAAAGATTTACAAAAGGATAAGCTCAGCAAAGCACATCATCATTAGCAATGAATTACAAAAGAAGCTCAGCAATCCATCATAACCCATCATTACATTTTGATGACCAATCCCTTGGTGAAACACCAGAGGTGTTTGTGGCAGACAAAGATTCTGGCTGACTATCAAGGTACACCTTACAGACATCAGCAGTACTTTAGTGACACCGTTCTTCATTCTTTTTTCCCAATCTCATTCCAATTAGGAACAAGAATTCTGTTTTGCATGGAGCTGGCACCTTTTTAATTCCAGAATAATGCCCCCAGGCCCTTTGCTGTTCAGCTTTACCATGCTGTCTGTGGCTAACAAGGCTTGGGGGGCCCTTTCCCCTCTGGCTGGAAGGGGCCGGGTCCCAGTCCCTGAGGGGCACCCAGGCTCCTGGATGGAATTCCTGTGCAAGTCCCTCAGTGTCACAGCAGCCTTCACATGGAGCTCCATGGATCAGAGCATTTCCCAAAGGGGCCCTTGGGGCAAACAGGGAGATCTGGTCTGGCAGGATGTGTAAAACCATATCCTGTCAGATCTCCTTGTTCTCACACAGAATCCTTGGATGCAGGGACACATTCCCATTGTTCCTGCCCAGGTTTCAGGACTCAGAGTTGTCTTTCCCAGGAGCTGCTCCTTCAGCTGCCTTGGGAGGGCCTTTTGGCCTCGGGACCCACACTCTGGCTCCATTATTAGGACTGCTGCACCCAAACCCTTTATTTGCACAAACAGTGGTGATTGGAGGTGGATCTCCTTTTTTCACAATCATTCCTAAAAATGCAGTATCAATAATTGTACTACCCTGTCACAGGGTTGACTAATCCAATCCTGGCACTATTGTTTACAGAATTACTGTAATTTCTCCTTGATATTCTGCATCATTTCCTCCTGCCATGACAGGAACACTTTGCAAGGCCAAGCTCCAAGGGAGCAGTTACCAAAGCAAAGTGTCCTGGAGGAATCTGAATTCCTGTTTCAGAATTGACAGCTCTCATTAGCTTTGAATTTCTCCTAATTAATTCCAGTGCATGAAGGCCCAGCCCTGCAGCCTCTGGGCTGGCCCTGCCAGGGGCCATCACAGCCAGAACAATTTCCCAGGCAGCCCAAGTCTCACTGCCCATGGTTGGATTTGCAAATTGGGGGCAGCCGTGCACAGCCTGGGTGTTTCCATTTCCCCAGTGGGCCATTGTGAAGGGCATGGAGCACATCTGGGAGATTGGTTCTCCATGGACAAAGGTTCCCATCTCCTTATTTTTCCAACTGCTCTTTTAACAACCCCTTCACCCGTGCACCCAATCCTGCAGCTTGTGCATAATCTGGTACATGAAAAACCCTGCAGGCAAAATCACTGTATTTTTCACAGGAACAGAAAAAGCACCCTGCACCACAGTATCAGCAACCCCTGCAAAAATAGCCAATTTTCTCCCTTTCTCCCTTTTTCATTGTATACAATCTCAAAAAGTTGACCACTGACATTAGGGTCCTGGCCAGTCCTGTTCTGTAGGGTATTTAGTGTTACATCCCTGAGCAGCCAAAGCTACCAAATTAGTATTGTCAGCACTATTTCACGTTATTATATAATTTCATAGATAGATAGTGATATAGAAATATAGATAGATACAGACATAAATAAATTTGTATAAATAGATATATTGAGGTCTTATTATACTATAAATACATATATAATTATTATGTATATAGATATTTCACTTGCACAAATGCATATCAGTTCAAGATTAAAACCTTCTTCTCTTGCTCCATGTGGGAGCATTCCAACAATGATTGTTCCTTCTGAAGGTGCTGTTTCCTATGTACTCTCAACAAATTCATCTTTGTCTGCCCAAACCCACAAGGTCTTTTCCTTTTCCATGTGCAATTTTTGTATGCATTTGAAGACATCCAGGGGTGCAGCCTCTTTTACCCAACTGCCCCACTGCTCCCACGGGGCTCCAACCTCAACCCACTCCAGAGCCAGGGAACTTCAGGAAAGGGCTTCCCAGCTGGGAATTTCTGATGGGCTCGATTCCTCACATTTACACTGAACAAGTGACATTTTGTTGGCATCTGGCCAGACTCTGCCAGTTTTGTTTTACCAGTGGGCAGGGTCAGCACCAAAGCCACAGACTCCAGCTGAAGGAATCAGTGTCATTTCCTGCAGTTCAGAGCAGCAAAGAATCACAACAGGAGCAGCTCACCAATGCACCCAACCATCCCCACCAAAGATTGCAGCAGTGATTAAGAAAGATCCAGCAGCATTTACCCTCAGCCTTTACCATCCCCCAGACCCACACAGCAGCTGGGGAAGCTGTCACAGCCAAGGGCTGCAGAGCCACTCCTGGGCACTGGGAATTCCTGCAGGTGCCTCCAGCCCCAGGTGAGGCTCCAACCCTTCTGGGAGAGGGCCCAGCTCTGACAGTGCTGAATGAACAAACTGACAGCACTGCTAGTGTGGCTACATCTGCTTTCATCCTCCTCTTGGGTTCCTCCCAAAGCCTGGCCAGGGCTCAAGGAGGAACCAAGGGAGCTGACTTTGACCATACAGCCCCAAACAAGGCCAGATGTCAGATTTCATGGCCTTGTCTGGCTTCTAAATACACAAAGGTCAATACATGTTTCACTAATGAGTGGCTACATCTATCTCAGTGCTAATGACCATGCATATTTCATCAGGGAGTAGATACAAAGATAACCTTTGCTTGGAAGGTTCATCCAGAGGCCATCTTTGGCTCAGGGCCTGCTGTTCAGGCCGCACTCAGGGCTGGTGTTCAGACCTTGGCACTTCAGGGACGTTTTTTAGTGCTGGACTTGGCACTGCTGGCTGAGCGGCTGCACTGGGTGAGCTCAGAGGGCTTTTCCAACAGAAAGGATTCTGTGGCTCCATGCTAATATCCACTGCATTCAGCTGGGGCTATTTTAGCAGCATTACTTTGCTCAGAAAGTCTCCTCTTGCCCAGCTCCTGTGGCCTGAGGCTTCAGCTCCTTCAGCTCCTGGTGCTGAGGTGCTCATGCTGAACGAGACGAATCGGAGAGAAGAGCACAGTCCATGCAATTCCTTCTGGGACATGGAGAGGGGAGGCTGTGCAAACAGGAGCATTGTTTGCTGTGGCCTCCTCTCTGCCCTTCACGTCTTTCAGTGCTTTGAACCAGCCAAGAGCTTTCTCCAAGAGTGCAATGGAGCAGCTGCTCCTGCTCCCAGGCCTGGCTCTCTCCAGTCTCTGCCCTTGCCTGGTTCTGTCCCTCGTGCTGTGCCCTCTGTTTCCCCAGGGCTCGCTGGCTGCTGCCCAGGACTGTGGCACTGGCACAGATCCAGTGCTCCAGAGCCTCCTTTCTGTGCCCTTGGAGCTGCCTGGGCACAGCAGCCTTTTCCATCTGGAAGCTGCCCATGGACAGGGAGTGCCCAGCTCCGTTCCTTGCACAGCCTCCAGGAGCCCAGGGCTGCCATCTCCAGTCCCTGCTGGCACTGGGGGCTCCCAGGTGCCTCAGGCTGCTGTGACACCGCTGCACATGGGAGGGAAGAGGGGCAGGGGCTGTGCTCAAAGTCAGCTCCATCTGCTGCTGCTGCTGCTGCTGCTGCTGCTGCTGCTGCCGTGGGGTCATTTGTGCAGCCCTGGCCCAGAGTCAGGGATCAGATCCTGCCAGTCTCTTCCAGCCCTGGCTGCTCAGAGTTTGGGCCTTGGAGCCTCAGGTGGCCAAAGGCAGCTGCTGCTGGTCCCTCTGTGTGCCTGTGTTCAGCAGTGCTGCTCCATCAGTCTGTGCCCAGCAATGGGGAAAAGCCTCAGCCCTGCAGGGCCAGGAGCTGCTGGGCTCTGCCTGAGCAGCTCAGCCAGCAGGAAGGGAGCTGCTCCACACGGGAACCAGGAGCAAAGGACATTTCTTCTGTAGGACATGTTTTCTTTCGAAAGGAAAAAGAAGGAAAAAGGAAAAATTTAGGTAAATTGTAAAAGATAAGAATAAAATCCAAGTGTTAGTGAAAAAACATAACACAATGTTAGTGAAAAAAACAAAACATAAATGCAAAGACACATTCTTTGCATTAAGAGGTAAATGATCTTTTTCAAAAGAGAACTCAGTTCTTTACATTGTAAATGTGCTGATGGCATGGATCCATCTTACTGACCTCAGCAGCCTCTTAAAAGATTTTGGGCTTTGTTCCCAACACTGGTATTTGAAATTGTGGTTGAAGCAAGAGGAAATTGCTTTGTGCCCTTCCAGCTCCAAGCAGGACTGGGAATGGAAACTCTGTCAAACCCCAAATCCTTTAGAAGATCACCTTCCTTCTCACCCTGCAAATGAGCTGCACATTCCTTTTGTAACTGCCAGGAGTTTCTTAGACACACGAAGTCCCACTGACAGCTTTTTGCTCTGGTTTGGCAGTGCAGAAGGGCAATTCTCCATCCACCAGCTCCAGACTGCACTGCCTCAGGAACACGGCCCACTCGCCAGCTTTGGCCCACTCGTGGCACTTCTAGAGGAGGAAGAAAGTGCAATTGCACAATTCCAGCCAATCAAGAAGGAAGAATGGGACAGACAAAACACCCTGTACAGATCAAGGCGTTCAGCCGGGACTGTGGAGAGTTTGGGTCCTTGCCAGTTGCATGTGTGTCCCCAGCTGCAATCTCTGGGCCTGCAGCAGAGTCTCACTCACCTGCCAAAGCAGAAAGCTCAGGCGCTGTGCTCGCAACGGGCTGGTCTGATGCAAAGCTGTCAGAGCAATGTGAGGGCAGAGCCAGCCCAGCTGGGCCCAGGGCTGAGCCCAGAAGAGCCCTGGCAGAGCCCAGAGCAGCCTCAGCACCCGCAGAGCCCGGCTGCAAGGAGAGAAAGCAGAAACCGCCCGTCAGCTGAGGGCTCCTGTGCCCTTGTGCCAAGGCATGCGGTGCCCAGGCCATGCTGGCTGTGCCCAGAGCTGTGCCCAGAGCTGCCCATCCCTGCTGCCAAAGGCACAGAGCAGGAGGGCAGCACATGTGCCCAGCCTGCAGCCAGCCACGGCACATCCAGCCCTCAGCAGCTGCCTGGAGCAGGATGCTCCTGTGCTCGCTGCCAGCTCCCAAAAGCTCTGATCCCACCCTGCCAAGCACACAGGGACCCACCTCACGCCAACCACGGCTGCAAGAAAAGCTGCTCCCAAACCACAGCCTCAGCCTTCTCCAAGGGCACGGCCCATCCACACCACAGCTGCTCCCAAGCACTTCCCCATCCACACTGGACCACCTGGAATGCTTCCTCTGGAATAACAAACAACACATTATTGAAAAGAGTTTAGAGACAAAATGGGAAAACAAGAAAATTGGTAAAAAGTCTTATCTCTGTCAGGGTCTTGAGGAAGGCCCAACCCCTGCATGCCAGGGAAAAACCCAGCCATGGCTGTGGGAAACCCACACTTTCTCTCTTCCCCCCTGCACTGCCCCCCAAAATCACGGTGACCCCAAAGCAAACAAGGGCAGTGGAGCAGCCCAAGCCCTTCCTTGCCTGCACAGCAAAGCAGCTCTGCACAGGTTCTGGAGTCCCACCTCTGCTCCCACCATGGGGCTTTGTTTGTGTCGGGCTGGCTGCCCCAGCCCCAGCCCCAGCCCCAGCCCGGGGCACAGTGGGTGCTGGGGGCTGTTGGCAGGGCCAGGAGCCCAATCCCATTTCGTACCCACCCCAGCCCATGCCCCACCCTGCCAAAAGCAGCTGGGCAGCCACTGAAGAATTACTTGCATCTGCCCCAGCAAAGGGGGAGTCTTTGGTTCCCCGCCACGCTGGGTTATGCCCAGATCTGGCAGAATTTCCCAGGTGGGACTCATCTGCAAATTCCCTGTGGAGTTTGGCTTTGAAGAAGGTGCCAGAATCAAAGTGCACCACCTTCAGCCTCCAGTGGCCAGGCTGAGGAAGAGCTTGTCATCCTTGATGTCACCCTCGCTGTCTCCAGCAGCAGCAGCAGCAGCAGCAGCAGCATCCCCACCCGGTACAGCTTCTCCAGGGGCTCCTTCTCCTTCCCTGGGGGAAGACCAGCCTCTCAGGGCTCTGCCCAGGGCCCCAGCTGTCAGGGAACCAGGACAAGCAAAACCAGCTGGGATGGTGGCCACCAGTGCTGGGCAGAGCAGCTCAGCCCCAGCACAAGGGCTGTGTGTTCCCATCCCATGACCCCAGTGCAGTGACACAGGCAGCACAAAAAGCTCTGGGTTCCTTTGCTTCTCATTGCCAAGGCATATGTGGAGCAGGAACTTACCAGGGCCCTGGATCAAAGTGTGCCTGTGGCTCTCTCCCTTCTTCTATGGCAGAGGAATATCCCACATCCAAGGATCACAGAACAGGTCTTCCAGTGCGGGTCTGTCCAAGGAGTTCACGGATAAACACCACCTGATCAGGTCTTTGCGCTCTGAGAAGAGAAAGCAGAAACTGCCGGTTAGCCAGAGAAGGCTCCTGTCTGCTTTGCCCCACTATTCCCACGCCCAGGCCATGCTGGATGTGCTCAGAGCTGGGCCTAAACTTTCCCATCAATTCCCTGTTTTGGAGGAGAGCAGGACATGTGCCACCTCCTCAGCAGCTGCCAGAGCGGGATGCCCACTAGCCCGCTGCTGGCTCCCAGCACTGGGATTCCCCCCATGCCCAGAGAAGAGGATCCACCTTGAGAGAGCCCTTGTGGCAGCGGGAGCTGGCCCCAGCTGAGGTTCTGGCCCCTTCTGAAAGGGTGCTCCCCGCAGACCATCTGGTGCAGCAGGATGCCCAGGGACCAGACTGTTGCTGCCTCGCCATGGTACCAGCCAAAGTCGTTCCATTCCGGGGGGCTGTAGGACAGTGTTCCTATGGAATACAGATGGAGTTCATCAGGGGGATGCTGCTGGTCCCAGAGCCTGGCCCCAGCATCCCTGGGTGTGCGGGGGCTGCATCAGGGGCACACAGCGTGACCACTGCCCTCTCGCCAGCATCTGGGACTTGTGCACAAAGTTAGGGTTGGAAAAGAAGCCTCTGGTGCTGGAAGAGGGCAGCCCTGGCTAGGCCCGACCATGACATGCAAAGGAAAAACCCACTCCATGCTGGGGAAAAAAACATGCCCTTATCCTCCCTGCCTGCATTTCCCCAAAAATATTATGAAGCCAAGGGAAACAGGGGGAGTGAAGCAGCCCAAGCCCTTCCTGTCATCTGCATACCAAAGTGGCTGGGGCAAAGGTTCCGCCCTCCCTCTCTGCTACCCCCACCCATGGGGCTTTTGGTTGGGCTGGCTGCCCCAGCCCAGCCCTAGTCCTGGGCAGAGTGGCTGGCAAAGGCTGCCAGCAGGGCTGGAAGATGGCTGCCCACCCAGCCCTGCTCTAAAGCAACCCAGCTGAAGATTCAGTGCCCTGACTGGCAGCAAAAGGGAGAATCCCCGCTGCCACAGCCAGCTTGGGCTGGGAGATGTTGGGCCATGAGATGTCAGCAGCGGGAGCACAGCCCTCTGCAGGCTCACCTGCAAAGTGAGTGTAGACTGTGTCCTGCAGGTAGGTGCCACAGCCAAAGTCAATGAGTTTGGCCTGCCCGGTGTCCAGGTCAACCAGGATGTTCTCTGGTTTGATGTCGCGGTGCAGGACCCCGCAGCTGGTGCAGTGCCGCACGGCCTCCAGCACCTGGCGGAACAGCTCCCGTGCCTCCTCCTCAGGCAGGAACCGCCGTGCCCGAATGAAATGATGCAGGTCCTGACACCGCTCTGGCCGCTCCAGCACCATCATGATGCAGCTGGGGAGCTCGAGCCACTCCAGCAGCTGGACCACACCGGGGAAGCCAGTGGACACCCTGGCCAGCAGCACGATCTCCAGGGGGGCGCTGGTGCCGTCGGGCTGCGGGAGAAGCACGATGCCGTCAGTGGGGCCGTTGCAGTGCCAGGCCTGGGGAAGCCCTCAGCCAGCCCGGGATGCTCTGCGCCCTGCGCTGGCCCCACGCCCGCTCTCTCTCGGGGCGTCCTGGTGGCTCCCACCGTGCCGGGCGCCGGCTCATCCCCGGCCGGCAGCCCCGGCTGCTGGCCCCGCTCACTCACCAGCTCGCCCCAGTGCCGGACGCGGTTCCGTGGCACCCTTTTGATGGCCACCTGCAAGCCAAGGGCAGCAGCGGGGTGAGCTCGCCGCCCGCACTGCGAGCCCCATCCTCCGCCCTCCGCCCTCCTCCTCCTCCATCCCCTCCTCCTGCGCCCGCCGCCGGCCCCGCCGCTCACCGGGGCGCCGTCCGAGAGCCTCGTGGCCGCGAAGACTCTGCCGAAGCCGCCGCGCCCCAGCAGCGATCCCAGCCTGTACCGCTCCTGCAGGGCCTCCTGCGCCGTCCCTGCGGGCGGGACGCGGCTGTCAGCGCTCGGCCCGGGGCCAGCAACGGCCCCCGAGCGCCCCTCACCCGCCCCGGGCCGGCCATGCCCAGGCGTTCCATCTTCGGAACGCGGCACGGGAGGCTCGGGGCTGGCGGCCGCGCTGCCGAGCGGCGGAGCTCGGGCCGGGGAAGCCGCAGCGGAGGCGGCGGGAGCGGCCGCGCCGCCTGTGTCCTCCGCGGGCCCCGGGAGGAGCGGGGGCCGGGGCCGGGGCCGGGGCCGGGGCCGGGGCCGGGGCCGGGGCCGGGCTCGGGACTGGACCCTGCGTCGGGTCCGGGGCCGGGCTTGGGCCAGGCGGAGGCAAAGGGCGGCGATGACGCCCCCGCCCCAGGCACTGATGCCCGCCCAGCAGCGCCACCGCCAGTACGGCCAGAGCCGGGCGGAGGCGAGACCGCGGCGGGACGGCCGGGGCCGGGCACGGGGCAGCCCCGCCCGGGGCCGGGGGCGGGCCGGGGGCATGGCCCGGCCCGGCAGGGGAGAGGGAGGCGGGGAGAGGAGAGGGACGCCGGGCAAGGGACCCCGAGAGAAGGGTGCCCGACAGCGGGAAAGGGAGAGAAAGAGAAAGAGAGAGAGAGAGAAAGACTATTCAAAACTATCTGTTTTGCTGCTGCTGCCGCTACTGCTGCCGCCGCTGCTGCTGCTGCCGCCGCTGCCGCTGCTGCAACTGAAGCACCGGGACCGTTCGTCCCCGTGTCCGTTCCCCGCTCGCCCCACGAGCCCCACGTTCGAGCCCCGCGCGCCCCGGGGACAGCCCCTCCGTCTGCCCAAACACGGGAACTTTTCAGCCTTGAGCCCGGATGCGGAGCCCTGACTCCTGCACACTGGCACAGCGATCTCCTTCCTCACTGCTGTGCATTGTCCTTGCTGAGGGTCAGACACTGCTGGGCCACCTTCCCTTGGGGTAGGATTCCTACCTGACCCAAGCACTGCACTTACACCTCCAGTGTTGCTTTCCTGTGTGGAAAGGAAATCTGTGTGTAGCTCATGGTATTTTAGAGTGTCTAAAACTTGCCAAGTCACAGATTTTAGAGGTGAGGTGCATTTGGAATGAATGGGATGAAGAAGCAGTGCAACATGGAAAAGAGGAGCATAGAAATAAATAGAGGAAAACATCTTGGATTGTTTCTTTCATTTTCATTTCCCTTCTGGAAAGCTGTTTCAGTTTTCCAGGAATCATCTGCTGTCTGCTCTTCTCAAGAATCTCTCATGGAGAACAAGGTTGAGCCTCTGTCACAAGATTTGCCACCAGCTGCAGCTTCTCTTAGCTTTCCACAGTGCACAGTGTGTGCAGCAGGACTTTTGCAGCAAAGCAGAACAAATGTTAGGAGAACTTTACATGTCCGTTCTTTTCCTGGGGAGTTGTGCCACTGGTGAAGTTTTCATTGTGACTGTTTGTGCTGGTTTCAGGCAAATTTTGGGAGGAAACCTCCAAAAGGGGTCAGTCTAGAAAGCAAGTTCCAGCGGCCCCTCCCCCTACTAGCTGAGGAAAAGACTTCCCTCCAGAGCGGGTTTAAACAATTCCAAGAAAAAGGAAAGTCACAGTCCGAGGAACTTCTCTGCCCCAGCTAGCTAAAACCAAATTGCTAGACCTGGGCTGTGAAGGCATCAGGAAATTTCCAAGTCTGGGCACTGGCGGTCCCAGCAAACACCAGATCTGGATGATGCTGGTGCCAGAACCTGCAGATTTCCAAACTTTGGCTTTCTGTGCCAGCAAATCCCTGGACTTGGGCTGTGCCAGCACCAGGAAGTTTTCAGATCTGGGTGCTGGCGCTGCCAGCAAACACCAGATCTGGGTGGTGTCATTGCCAGTGACAGAAATCTGCCAGATTTGGGCTCTGCTGGCACCGGGAAATTTCCAAATCTGGGCACTGGTGCAGCAAACGCAAGATGTGGGTGGTGCCAGACCCAGTAGCAGGAAGCTGCCACAGGTTTTAGCTTCCTGTGCCAGCAAATTGCTGGACATGGGTGGTGCTGGAACAGGGAAATTTCCAGATCGGGGCACTGGCAGTGCCAGCAAACACCAGTGAAACCTTCTGGTCCTCGTCCGGACCGTTGACCAGTGGTTTCCCTGAGAACCAGCTCTGGCCACTTTACAGACAGAGACTGCTTTCATCTGGTTGTGTGGAAACAGAACTTTACTGAAGGCAAACACAACAAACAGGATGGCGTGCACAGTACAGAGAGCGAAGCAGAAAAAAGCCTGGGTCCAGGATCTAGCAGGCATATTTATACATTTATTTATGGGGAGGGGTTAAGGTGGGATCTGAGGGAAGGATCCAAGAGGAAGGAATGATTAAGAATATTACAATTTTGCGGCAAAAAGTAACCAATGGTAGCAAAGAGAACTCAGAACTTTCTAGTAACAATCTGCATAACTGAACAAGAGGATTATGGGCGGGAGCTCCTGCTCACCCTAAAGAGGGTTTTCCCAAAGCCTTAAGCCAGGTCTCCTTCTTTTAAACCAACCCAAACACAGCAGATCTGGGCGCTGCCAAGTTTGGGCTTTCTTTGCCAGAAAATTGCTGCCTTTGGGTTTTGCTGGCATCGGGAAATTGCCAGATGTGGGCACTGGCAGTGCCAGTGCACACCAGATCTGGGTGGGGAATGTGCTGGCACCGGGAAATTGCCAAATGCGAACCTTCTCTGCCAGCAAATTGCTGGAATTATGCTGTGCAGGCATCTGAAAAATTCCGGATCTGGGCACTGGCGGTGTCAGCAAACATGAGATTGGGTTGCTTTAAATACCTTTTAAATCCAGGTATTTGCTTGATTTAGGCTTTCATTGCCAGCAAATTGCTGGAATTGGGCTGTGCCAGCACCAGGAAATTGCCATGTTTGGACACTGGCAGTGCTGGAAAACACCAGATCTGGGTGGTGCCAGCCCCAGGTATTTGCCAGGTTTTTGATTTCTGTGCCAGCAAATTGCTGCACTTGGGCTTTGCGAGCACTGGGAAATTTCTGCATCTGGGCAATGGCAGTGCTGGGAAACTCCAGGTCTGGGCAGCAACAGAGCCAGCAGTGGAAAATTGCCAGATTTTGGGGGTTTTTGCCTGCAAATTGCTGCACTTGGGCTGCACCAGCACCAGGAAATTTCTGGATCTGGGCACTGGCAGTTCCGGGCAACACCAGTTTGTGAGAGCCGAAATGAGGGATGTGGGACGCCAGGCGGCTCTTCAAAGTGCAGTTTATTGTATCCAAGGTGATACAGCAGTCCAGAGTCATGGGTGACAGAGCCTGTGCCTACAGCTGTCAGCTCCAGCTGCAGGCCTGGAGACCCTTAGTTTAGGTTACAAATGCATGATATACTTTTCTTTGCTGAGCATCTTCACAAAATAGAACCAATCTATACCTTAACTTTTACCTATAGCCAATCATAACTACTATCATTACCATATTCATGTTACTATTCTCCAATCACTTAAAGTTAGTACATTAAAGTTTAAGCTAAAAGTTGTTTTCCAGTTTTCTTGCAGTGGAAAATTCTGAGACCTTTTTTCTACTTGCAAAATTTGCTGACTTGTTTGCCTGTGCTATCTTTCTGCTTGGTAAAATCTTCTTGTTTGAGGTGGGCTTATCCTTTGCTCTAAGTCATAAAAACCCCTTCTAACTAACATACACTTTGCCTTCTTAGCTATCCAAAAAGACTGGCTCATCAATTCTTTTCTTTTATATCAAAACTTGCTTTCATTTATATTCGTCTTCAGACATTACATTCAAAAATCTTTCAGCCAAGCATACACATCTGTGAGACTTTCTTGTCAAACTGCATCCCTGTATAGTGGTCAAGTGCTTGAGGCCAGGAGCACCTGGACAATGGGGACAGTTCTTTCCTATAGGAAGGAAATCACAGAACTCCAGGGTTTTGAAGGCACATGAGAAGCAGTCACCAGAGGCCAAGGCAAGCCAGACCTGTCTGTCCTTGCAGCTTTTGTCTGAAAGCAACCCTTGGATATATGGGGAGTTTTGGGGTGGAATTCCATTTCAGCCATGGGTTCCTGGACAGGAATGACAGTTCTCCATAGAGGGGCAAGGGCCCCTCACAGCTGCTCATGGTCCCTCACAGCCCCACATGGCCCCTCACAGCCCCTCACGGCCCCTCACAACCCCTTGTGAGATGCAAAGCTGTGTTTCGTGTCAGGTACAAACAGGCAATGTGTGTACTTGTGAATGAGAAATGTGTGGATACCGACAATGGGATAGTTGTGAATTCTAGTAATAACTGAGGAAAATAAAGCATGGAAAAAGACTTTTGAACCTATCTTTTGTTTGCAAATTAACCCTAGTTGATTTAGGAGCATTTGAATTAAAGTGTTATAGATGTTGCTTTTTGCTTGCATTTAATCCATAAAGAGTTCTGCAATAATAACCTTTTGAAGTATAATTTTAGAATATTACTTGTATCCTTGAAACTGTAGCTTTGGAATATATATAAAGGAAATATGCTTATCTCACGCATTATTGAAGAAGAGAAAAACAGCTTGAAAAAGGAAGATGAACATCACCTCAAGGGTTTATGGTTTCGACCAAAGGGAAGCTGGACATCACTGTTATGAGATTTGGAGTCTCTGCAATTAAAAGGTAGACCCATATCTGGGGAGCTGGACTCCACCAGATGGAATTAGTCTTTCTTCTTTTGGAAACTGGACCGTCACCATCTGGGAATTCTCCTTTGAGATAGATCCTGAGAAATTAAAATCACAATAGTTTATAGAATTGTGATGTAATAATTTGGAATAAAAATTGCTGATGAGTAAAAGATTGGAAATAGAAACTGCTGAAAAAAACTGATGGGTACCCCTGTAAATACCTGTAACCATCAATTATCGGTATGCAGTTGGAGGGAAAACTTCCCCCACTGTACCTGGCGCTGTATTGCTCATACTTTACCATATTAAATAATAAATTGATTGCTGCTTGAATATTGGACTAGTCAAGCTTCTGATTCATAACACCCTCACGGCCCCTCACGGCCCCTTACAGGCCCAGTCCTGGGGCTCCTCCCAGAGGAGGGGTCGGGCCCTGCTTGTTCCCCTTTCATTTCAGTCCCTTCATTACAGCAACAAGAAAAGAAAGCTGAAATGGAGCGTTTCCCCAGCATTTCCCTCGGGGTTAACTGCAGGCTGAAGCTCTGTGCTGGCGCTGGCCCCAGCGCCACCATCCCTGCAGCCGCCAGGCCTTTGCTGTCCCCCCGTGTCCGTTCCCTGTCCCCGAGTCCCGCCCGGCTCTGGCAGCAGCAGCAGCCGCAGCGCAGGGGGCGCCGGCCCGGCCCAGCCGGGGCTCCCGGCCAGGAGCAGCAGCAGCGCCGGCCCCTTCCCGCCTGCTCCTGCCTCGGCTCCCAAGGGCTTTTAACAGCTCAATTCTGGAGCAGAGCAGCCAGCACCCACACACAGCCCTGACTGCTCAGGGCCCGCCTGTGCTGCCCTGAGCCAGCCCTCAGAGGAAGAAAGGATCGGGCTCCAGCGCTGTTTTCAAGGCTCTTTTCACTCACCCTGAGCTGACAGCAGGAGGCTGCTGGTGCCTTTGCCTTGGCAATTGGAGATCATGGTTGCTCTTGGCCCTCTTCTGCTTGCCGCCTGAATTTTATCAGTACAACTGCACTTGCCTCTTTCAATCACTGCTGCCCACTGTGCTTTTGTGATGGTGAACTCAGTGTTTTTGTCACAGGCATCATGATTAGCAGAGACTGAAATGCTCACAAGTCCTTGAGCACCAAGTCGAGGGGAATGAAAGCATCACAGACCACTTTTGCAGCACTCAAACACAGCCCTGCTGCTGGTGCTGTTGAAATAGAATCAACCTACATAGACCATCACAGAAATTGCCTCTGGAGTGGCAAATCAAATGAAAAAATCCACCAGGAGAACGAAAATACTGAAGTTGGCTGGCTTCATTGCTTCCTCGGAGCAGCAGAAAATGGAGATGCCCAGAGGTATTTTGCACTGCTGCTGATCCCAGTTGGAGCCCTGCCCTCTGCAGAGTCCCAGCGGGAACCTGAGCCCAGCCCGGGGAGCTCCCAGAGTGTCCTGGAGATTCTTTCTGCATTCGATCAGGCTTGCATTCCCCAGCAAGTCCCCAACAAAACCTCCTGTTTTCTTGGGTTAGAACAGGCACAATGAAAAACTCAGCAATGGCACAACTGCCCAGCCCACAAGGAAAAGAAAGGACAAGTTGTCAAGGAATCCAAACATTTGTCTTGCTTTGCTGCAGAAGTCGTGCTGCTCACGGTGTGGAAAGCCAAGAGAAGCTGCAGTTGGGGGCACATCTTGTGACAGAAGCTGCACCTTGTTCTCCAGGAAAGGTTCTTGAAAAGGGCAGACAGGAGTGTGGAGAAGATTCCTGGGGAAGTGAAACAGCTTTCCACAGGTGAAATGAAAATGGAAAGTGTTATGTTTGTCCAATTATCACATCAAAAAAAACCCCAATAATATTAAAAGTAGTAGCAATTTTAATTGAATAGTTAAAATAAAAAAAAAATTAAAATTTGATACAATATAATTTGATAAAAATAGGAGATAATTTGGTTCCAATAATAGCGCATAAGCAAACGATAACCGCGGGGTACAGAGGGAAGGGTTCTGGGACTCTTGCTACCTCAAGTACAAGCTTGCCAAGTGAAAATCACCCCTTATATGTCATGTGTCAATACCATCTCTTCTCATTTTCGGTTCATCATATCTCTATCTCTGCCCTCATTACCACCCTTATCACGCATGCGCCACCACTCGGTTTGGTGTTCACACAAGTCTTTGGGGGTCGTTTTGGATTAAGACATCTCCTCTTCCTCTTTGTCTTTTAATTCACCTTTGGGTTACACATGCACATCAAGCCAGTACAATGTAAGCCAAGACTAACATATCACTGCATCTACATATCAAGGCAATAAATCCCTTATAATTAGCATTTTCTGGTACCCAACCAGGTTCTTGGTAATTTTTAGCAACTGTATCTTCAGCTTGTTTCCTGTTGTCCTTGAGAACATCTGCTGGGGGGGGGGGAGTGGAGCCCCTCCTCTCCCTCTCTTCTTTGGCATTTAACTATTTTATTATTCTCAAATATTAATTACTGTATCATTATTGATTACTGTTTCAATCTTTATCAGCACAAATCATACCTATTTATCACAAATCTCTCATTTCTCTTTTTGATCATTATGATTTGTGCTGCATTTAAAAAGCTGTGCCCTGATGTCTTTTATATTTTTCAGAATTTTGGTTTTCTTGTTGTCTCTTTTCAGCTTCAAACTTTTCTAGCATTTCTATTACTGCTTCTAGTCTTTCACACTTTCAAGTTTAGTTAGCATGTCCTGGTCTATTTCAATCTTTTTAAGTCCTTTTTGTCTTTAACAGGGGTCGATTTAGCTTTTAATACCATTATAGATCTTGGTTTTACTTTTTCTGCTGATTCTGAATCTAGAGACATTGTTGAAATTTGCATCTTTTGAATCACTGTGTGAATTAGCCTAATAAAATACAAAATCATACAAGGCAGAAACATAAGTCCTAGAATTGAGCATAACAACATGAACTCTAACATTTTCCTCCAAACACTTCTAAAGAGGTTACCCCACCAATCTGTTTTCAAGATTGAATTCTACTTTTGTACCGGCACATGAGCTACTCTTTTAATCTTTTTTGCAAGTTCTGTGATAGCTTCTCCATAATTATCAATTTCTACATAGCACTCAGATTCATTAAATCTCCTACAAACTCCTCCTTCTTTTGCTAACAGATAGTCTGGGGTGATCCTGTTTTGGTACACAAACACCCACATTCATGTATATTGCCTGGCCAACATTTTTAAAGCATCGGAGGTGCGATTTGACACCACCTCTACTACTGCTTGGAGCCTTATTAATCGATTCAACAGATAAACCGGGGTCCTATATATCCATGACCCATCCTGAGCTCATGTTGCTGGGTCATAATATGCTATAATTCATTCTGCAGGCTATTTGTCCTCCCCCCAGTTTTGATTCCCTCCTGCTGTTTGAAAATTTGAATTCAAATCTCCTTTATTCCACTGCAGGGTTTCATACAGTGGAGTTCCTAGCACATTGCTCCTAGATCTCAGTAAAACAAAGAAGGAGGGTTGTATTACTCCCAAAGTACAAGTTCCTCCCCATTTTTGAGATAACTCACTGTATGCGCGTTGCCCACAAATTTAATATATCCCATCTGGGGCTTTCCATTTCTTATCAGTTTTCTCCGGTTGTTCCCAATAAGACCTCAGGCCGTTGATGGACTGGTAGGGGTTAGCTCCAGGACTTCTGTACCAGCATACATTAATCTGTTCATCTTATTCACAATTTATTTCTTTTATTGGTCCCCAATATCCAATGGGGTTTTCAGGTCGCCAAATTTTTGAATGATTATCCATATTAACCACCAACATGGATTGACAAGGAGTATGCCCTACTATTTTATTAAATTTCCTTCCTTCTCAAGTTATACCAATGGTTCCAATTACTTGATGGCTTAAAATCCATCCTTCAGGTCTCTTCAATGTTCCAGAAATTTGGGTGTGGTTCTACTTTAAAAAATTGCTCTGGAACTAAGCTCTCACTTTTCTACGGCCATCTTTTAGCCATTTTTTAGACCTCTACAAATCTCACATTTGGATAATTCCAATTCTGTAGCAATCCTTTGCATCAATCCTACAAACCGATTCTTATTCAAGGCTGGCAAATTCCAATCTTTGTAGTACTGTTTTAGCTGTTTATATAATTCAGCTAATTCTGTTGACTCTTTTCTCTTGTTCTTTCTTCTATTCCCCTTTGTTTCTTTTTTTTTCTTTTATTTTCTTTTTCAATTTTTCTTTTAGTGCCCGGCCTCCTATTCTTATACTTGGATCATCTTTATTATGATTTCTTTCAAAACAAAAAAACCTTTCATATTCAGGGCCAATCTGATTACTAGGGGGATAAGGAGCTCGTCCATTATCTCCCAATGTTTTTTCTACCCAATACATCTTTCCTTCCTTAATACAAACATCTATAACACTGCTGCGATTGTAGCAGGCAGAACTAGCATATGGGTGTGTTACAAACACAGATTCCACTTTGTCCTTGATCCACACAGGTTGATTACAATAGTCACAAATGTTGCAATTGCTGGGACTTGGTTTTTGCCTTGTTTGCTTTTTCATTGCTGAAACTCTGTCCAGTGTGGCTTTCTGGCTTTGGCCAACTGCCCAGGGTACCAGAATGATCACAGTGAAAATAATCCTCAGGAAATCTACCATTTTACCTTTCTCAAGGCCCCTTGGGTTGCAGCCAAGGGCCGAGATGCCAGTCTTCTCGGTAGCAAAGGTAATATCCCGGCATCTAGTCACCGGTGCTTTTAGTATTTTTGGTACCCATAGCCCCACAGAGTTTGCTTCTCTCTTTTTAAATGCCGTTTCCCAGTTCTAGCTGGTTAAGAAGCAATAATTAAAACAAAAAGAACAGGGAAAAGATTAGGCCGGAATACCATAAACCTGTATTTTCCAAAATTTCAGGGATGTGCCAACTACAAGAAGATTTTTCTAATTATTTTGTGCTTCAGGGGCAGGGAGTGCATTAAGTCACCATCTCCAATAGGCACACTCGCGGCGCCAATGTGCCCCTGGAATGCGCCTATGATGTGGTCTATAGACTTCTTCTCCACCACAACTATCAATTTTGAGACACTGGTCTATAATATTATGAGTTGCTCGTTCTCTTATTTGTGCTATAGCAAATATAGCAAGAATCAATTGATCTAAGTTTTCTATTAATCTAATTGCTGCTGGAAGGGTCTCATCTCCCAGTCTCAAAGGTATCCCAAAAAAAATTATTAACAATACGTTCTATAGTTAGCTGGCTAAATACATAACCATAGCAAAGCAAGCAAATAAATTGTCTCTTCTTTTCTTCTCTCTTACTTTCCACCATGAGTTAAAGCAAAGTGTGCAAACAATACATATTCAGGGATGACACCTTAAACCATGTTTACTGCACTCCCAATGTTTTACTTGTCTCTGCTCTCTTTCAACAACAGCTGTTATCAATCGCAGTTTCTGGAATTGCAGTTCTGTAATCAATTCTAATAATGTTGCTGGTGCATGACCCTGGAGGAGATCTTCAATCTTTTTAGGCCGTTCCCACTGATTCAGAAAGTCTTTTATTCTTTTTCCACCGGCGTTCCTCTGCCTCCGAGCTCAAGGGAATTGCAGTTAGCAGCCATCCAGGATGCCTAGTTCATTCTTAATAAATCAGGGTTAATATAAATCAACTTAAATCCCACCATATTATCACATTCTTGGAATTTCATGTTCCAACAATATTTTAGCTACAGTTTGAACTGTAGCCCGAGCTGCTGGAAATCCTTTAACCCATTGAGTTAATTCATCTATTATAACTAACAAATATTTCCACCGACCCACTTTAGGCAATTCTATAAAATCAACCTAGATCTTTTCAAATAGCTTGTAGGCTCTTTTGCATCCTCCAGAGGGAGGAGTTTTTAACACTTTCTTTTTTACTTTTTGACAGGTGAGACACCCCTGGGTAATTTGCTTTCCAATTTCAAATATCCTTATACACCCATAAAATTTTAAAAAGTGATCACAAAAGGCTCTTGTTCCCCAGTGTGTCCGTTGATGCAAGTTATCTAAGATCTAATGTGCCACTGGTTTTGGCATCATAATCCTGCCATCAAGAAAAACTCACTTTCCCTCCTTAAATGTTGCTCCTAATTTCTTTATAGTTGCCAGTTCTGCTAGCGGAAGGGAAAGTGTCTCCTGCTGAATTTCTATTTTTTGTAAGATCATTATTTCAGTATCTCTTTTTCTTAAGGTCACTCTTTTTGCTTCTTCATCAGCCAAATTATTTCTCTGACCCTAATATCCCTCCCTCTCTGGTGTTCCTTTACATGAACTACTGCTATTTTCTTTGAGCCTTTTAAAGCTTCAAGTATCTGAATTATCAATTCCCCGTGTACTAACCCTTTCCCTTGAGTGCTTATAAGTCCCCTTTCTTTCCAAATTTTTCTAAAAGTATGTACTACGCTAAAAGCATATTTGGAGTCTGTATAAATAGTCCCTTCTTGCCCTTTTAGTATTAATAATGCACAGAGTAATGCATACAATTCACAGGCTTGTGCTGACCAGGAGGGACTAAGGGGACCAGACTCCTTTACCCTCAACTTTTTCCCACTTCACCTGAATGCCAACCCGTGTCATTAATTTCTAGATTATCTTCTTCAGTTAAAGAATAAATTTTAAGTTTTCCTTCACAGGGTTTTATCTGTAAATTTAAGGCTATTATTAGATCTCTGCCTAACAAATTATTCTTGGCCTCTGATATCAACAATAAATCATTTACTCCAAATTTGTCATCTGTTTTAATTTGCACTCCTTTTATTACAGGAACAGGGAAAGCTTCTCTCGAGCTTCTCTCGTAATTCCGATTACTGAAACTCGCTCACGACTTATCTCACATCCCTGGGGTAATTTTGTCACTGTCGACTGAGAAACTCCTATATTTACTAAAAATATAACTTATGAAGGGCTCTTCTGGTGGCGTTTCTGTCCCCTTCATTAAACAGAGCCCCTGACCTCCCTGAAAAGTTTCCTCATCGTGCTGTTTTTTCCCGCAACTTTTTTTGTAGGTGCTCCTTTTTATAATAGTAAAAACAGGTGGGTCCTGCATCCCTCAAGGCAGGGCAAGAATTTCGTAAGTGCCCTTTCTTGTGGCGGGAAAAAACACACAGGTCCTGTGTTCTTTAAAATAGATCCTGACATCTGCAGTTTGTTTTTCCCTGCGGATTTTTTTTCTTTTTTTTCTGTTTTTCTGTATTCAAAGCTGCCTGCATTTCTCTAACTGCCACCACCAAAATTCTGTCATCTGCTTTCTGCTTTTTCTCATCTCTGTTCACACACACCCTTTGTGCTTCTCTCAGTAACTCCTGAAGTCCCCTGTCCTGCCAGTCTTCTAATTTTTCCAGCTTCTTCCTGATGCCACCCCTCAGGACTCTAAAAGGCAGCATACTTACTCTCTTCCTGATTAACAGGGTCTTTTGAACTCACATACATATTTAGAGCCTGGCAAATCCAATCCTCAAATGATCTGAACTTGGGCCAATATAAATTATCTTTCCGGATCATTTCTTTTGTCCATTTAAACATGTAATACTTAACTATTTTCTGTTTACTTTTTCTCCTTTGGGATTCTCATTCATCCCAAAACCGTATCATCATCCCCAGTGGGCTGTCCTGAGGAATGCTCCCCCCCGAGAACCCCCCTCACGGTTCCCAGATACCTCAAACCACTGCGAATTTTTCCTACAATTTGCAGCCCCTGGGTCAAGGAACTTTTTCCCTGACCCATTTCTGGCGGCAACAAACTAAGAAATTCCTGGTAACAGGAGAGTCTTAGTTTCCCACACTCACCTCATGACTCAACTTCCTCACTTACTACTCTGCCACACTGCCTTTTTAATCTACCTGTTCCACTCCTATCTCTCCCTCTGCAATCTACTTGTTCCACTCCTATCTCTTCCTCTTTCTCAGTCTATTAGCCCCGTCCTCTCACCATCTAATCACATACTAAATTGCCTGCTACCAACCCATCCAAAGAAATTGAACCTCTTCATTCACTCTCTCAGTCTCCCCACTGAGTCAATCCCTCCTGCCCAAGGACCTTCCCACAGGTGCCTGGACCAGGGATCCCCTCCTTCCTCCTGGGTCAAACCCTCCCAGGGTCCCCACTCATTCACTTTTCTTTCATTTCCCTCCTTTCCCAGCTGGCCTCCTCTCGGACAGCACGAAAACGCGGTACTGGGAGGTCCCACTCGCTTTGGGGGTCCGGGACTGCCCAGCCCCCATCTCAGACACTCCACACACACTCACACATGCATACAGCCGCCCCCCGACCCAAAACCTCCTGATACTCACAGCCTCCTTTTCTCACAAGGGTCTTTGTGCACAAGGCAGTTTTCTATGGGTACTCTCTCTCCTACAAGCCGGCACTCTGATGGGAGCCTCTCTTGCGCGCTCTTAAAAACTAATTTGCTTATGCATTATTGTAAAAAAGACTCTCTTTTCCCAAGGGAGAGTGGTCTAGCCTTGGGACCACTTAAAAGTCTGGTGGGGAGCTCCTTCCCAGAAGCTATCCGCCTCCCCGGATTTAAAAGAGTCCCGGGTATCGGCACCAAAATTGTTACGTTTGCTCAATTATCCCATCATAAAAAAGCCAAACAATATTAAAAGTAGTAACAATTTTAATTGAATAGTTAAAATAAAATAAAATTAAAATTTGATACAATATAATTTGATAAAAGTAAGAGATAATTTGGTTCCAATAATAGCGCATAAACAAACGATAACCGCGGGGTACGGAGGGCAGAGTTCTGGGACTCTTGCCACCTCACGTACAAGCTTGCCAAATGAAAATCACCCCTTATATGTCCTGTGTCAATACCATCTCTTCTCATTTTCGGTTCATCATATCTCTATCTCCGCCCTCATTACCACCCTTATCACGCATGCGCCACCACTCGGTTTGGTGTTCACACAAGTCTTTGGGGGTCGTTTTGGATGAAGACCTCTCTTCTTCCTCTTTGTCTTTTAAATCACCTTTGGGTTACATATGCGCATCAAGCCAGTACAATGTAAGCCAAGACTAACGTATCACTGCATCTACATATCAAGGCAATAAATCCCTTATAATTAGCATTTTCTGGTACCCAACCAGGTAATTTTTAGCAATAGTATCTTCAGCTTGTTTCCTGTTGTCCTTGAGAACATCTGCTGGGAAGGGGGGTGTAGTAAACCCCTCAGCTTTAGCCAGGGCCCCTTGGAGAATAGAATGCTGACACAGCGGCAAAGAAGTTTCCTGTCTCCAGGGACATCCGCCTTGTACCTTATCCCTATAGCCATGTAAGGCAATATGTTGTTAACCCTACTATTGGTCACTTATGGTCACTCTAACACCTTTGCCATTGGTCAGGATTGGATCCGGGCCAAGGGTATAAAAGTAGCATACTGTACCCCTACTAACTCAGAAGAAGAAGAGCTGAGACCCTTCACGAACCCCTCCAATAAAGCCATACACGTGGAACAGCCGACGTCTTCTTCTCTCTCTACCGTCTGCTGGAGCCTTAGGCCAAGGGAAAAGCTACCTAGCAAGCAATGCTGAAATCACAAGAGCTGCCTAATCACTAAGAGCTGAATATTCCCTGCTTGCTAGGGCTGTCCCGCGGCCTTGGTCTGAGAGCGAGCTGGCTTCTGGCACCCAGTCCCCTTGGAGACTGAGCTCTGGAGCTGTAATAGCTTGCCTAGGATAAGACCAAGCAAGGCTCATTTTGGCGGGGGGGGTGGAGCCCCTCCTCTCCCTCTCCTCCTTGGCATCACAACTTTTAACTATTTTATTATTTTCAAATATTAATTACTGTATCATTATTGATTACTGTTTCAATCTTTATCAGCACAAATCATACCTATTTATCACAGTAATATATCTTGCTAATTCTGCACTTGGAGGAATTACTCAGGTCTGCAGTCTTTATTACACACCCTGTTCTAAAAGACTTTTATACCGTTTTCCCTCTCTCTGTGTTTTCACACTTTTTCAACAAGGTTTTCTTTCTAAGAATATTAATCACAATATCCCAAAGGATTAAAAAATGCTTAGGTATTTTTTCCCTAAGTATTTACTAAAGAAAAATAATAATAATAAAAAAAACTGTATGCATGCTGGATGTAAAATACAAACAGAAATAAACTTGAGAGTTCTCCCAAAAACCTTAAGAAAAAACCCCATGTACTCTATAAAACCCAGAGCATTCATCTACAGCATACAAAAATGGGCATGTTCTAGAAGAGAAAATTTGTGCAATGGTTCCGCACAGAATTCTATGCTTTCAAGCTGTTTGCCCTTCAGGGGCAGCGCCATTCTCTGAACTGTAATGCTCTGAGCATGTTCTGCTCACCATGGCAGCTTTCTGCTCTGCCCTGGTACAGATCATCCTCCCAGCAAAGGGGGAGTGCAGCCACCACAACTCGCAGCACCTTCCCACACAGCAAGAACCTGAAGGGGAGAGATGGCTTTCACCAGCTGTTGCGGGTTCTAACAGTGCCACCTCTCAGCTGCCGAAAGCCTGAATTTCTGTGTTGCACTGTGTTAGTTTATTGAGCCAAATGTTCTGTTATATAGTGGTATGTTCAAGTGTTCCCCGAGTTATTACAGTTAGCTTCTCCCCTATGTTATGCCCTCCTACCCGAGTGTCCCTCGAGGAATCCCCTCTCTCCTCACCAGATTTTTCCCTGTCTGTCAAGACAACCCGGCCCCTTTGCCCCATCCATCAGCCCAAACCCTACCCTTTGCTCCAGAAAGTTCCCTGTCCCTCACCCTAAGATCCAATCCCTATCCCAACGCTCTCTCCTCCCCTTGTTCTGATTTGTTGTAGCCCTCAAAACTGCACCCCAAGAGTCACTTATTGGTTACTATATGGTGTCCACCCCATGCTGTGAAAGATTTTAAAAATCCGGTCACAGGGATGTTGGGGGTTTTTCAACATCTGTTCCCTTTGGGAATTCTTGCCTGCACGACCTTCCCCCCGCCTCTCCTGATGAATTTGCTGCACTTTATGCCGCAGAAGACCCTCCTCTGCCTCCTTCACTCGGTCCTCCAGGGGTCTCTACTGCTGGCATTTGGCCTAGAGGTTCTGGCTCAGGCAAAACCCTATCCTAGCCAATTTCCCCCTCTTGCCATTGTCCCTGGAGGATCACAGAGCTAGCCAGGGCTGCGGAGGGCAATGACAGTGACCCATGCCCTGGCATGTCACAGCCCCCAGAGCCACACCTGCCAGGCCACAAGCCCCAGCCCTGATCCCCACTGCCGGCCTCAGGGGCTCCTGGGCATCCTCACCCTGAGTGCAAAGGCAGCCTCAGGAGCACCCAGGGCGCTCTGGATCCAGGCTGCAGACACCCTAAAGCCATCACTGAAAGGGACATGGATGGGGACTGCAGCTGGATCTTGCAGTGCTCACTGCTCCTGACTACTCTCTAAGTGAACCCAAACCTCATTCGCAGCACCTTGAGCACATTGACCCTGCTCGCCCATCCTGGAACCTGGTGTTCCCACATCCTGCACCAGCCCTTTGCAGGGAGTGACCAGCTCCCAGCTGCTCTGCTACCCTGGCCTTACTTTCTGTTTGCCAGCAATGAACTTAACGGATACACTCCTGAGAAACCTAGCACAACATTTGCTTCTCAGGAGGTCTTCGGCAAAAAAACTCCACTAATCCCTAGTTTTTGCACAGAGAAGGAGGTCCTGACAAAGCATGAGGCACAGGCAGGGCTCTGGCATATGAATTCCTGAGCGGCAGGATTCCACCCATTGTTGTTCCTAGCTACTTTGCTGATATTTTAGAGCCAGTACTGGACAAGGGCTGCTGCTGACAGGATAGGAAAACGTGGAGAAAAAAAGGTGCGGGAGGCAACAAAAAAAGCAAACCAAGGGGGAAAACCCTTAGAAATACAGAGCACAAGAGAAGTCCTTGGAGATGGTTCAATAGAAAATGCCACCAGCAGTGAGCAGAGCCCGAGGTTGCTCACTGCCACCCCAGGGGCTCCTCAGTCCCCTGCTGGTTTGTGTCTGATGCAGCCCTGCCTGGAAAGGGCTCCAGGCTCTGGTGTTCCCAGCTTGCTCCAAGCTACATTCTTAGCAGCACTGAAAGAAGAGGTGAAACAAAGAGCCATTTTCTGTCCTGCCTGCAAACTCTTCTCCTTCAGTTCCACTGCCAGAGATCATCCCTCTGTCAGCTTGGCACTGTGCCTGCTGCATCCTCGTCCCTGTCCCTCGCATCAGCTCCTGCACATCATCAGCACTCGCTGTCCCACATCATGAACAGAGAGAGCTGTGTCAGAAGAGCAAGGAGTGCATTTTCTTGGCCTTTCTAACAGACACAAGAAGCATGAGTCCAAATAACTTTGCTGTTTGTTCATGTCCTCCTTTTCGATAAGTCTTTTCTGCTTTAATGCAGAAGCCTCTTTTCCTACATGGATGGAATGATCTGGAATTGGCAGTTGCTTCAGGCTGTCAGGCACCATGGGAGTTTTCTCTTGTCTCTGATGAGGATTTGGTGAATTTTCCATTGGTCACTTGCTGGTTGTCACCATGGGCTGAGCTCAGCGGCTGACTATGCCGTCCCGAGGGGATGCATTGGGACGCAAAGCCCCTCAGGGCTGGGATTCGGGGTTGGGCGGGCTCGGAGCGCCCAGGGCCTGGGCCCGTGAGGAGCTGCTTCTGGCACTGGCTGTGCTCAGCCCGCTGTGCCGAGCAGCCGCGGCCATGGAGACACAGGCGGGAGCTGTGGCCGAGGCCGGCAGGCGGCCCGGGCCGGCTCGCAGCTGCGAGGACGCCGGCAGCCTGTGCCCTGAGGCCGAGGCCGTGGCGGGCGGTTTGCGGGCAGGGCTTTTCCGAGCCGGCAGTAATGTGCTGCCTCCCGTGTGGGCCCGGCTGCAGCAGAGGCAGGCGGGAGCGCGGCGGGGCCGGCAGCGGCGGGCCGAAGCCGCAGAGAGCAGCCGGGCCCGCTGCGGAGCGGGATGGAGCTGCCGGGCAGCCCTCGGCCGTGTCTGTGTGCACAGGGCAGGAGCAGAGCCCGCAGACGAGGCAGGAGCCGCGTCAGGAGCCGGCCATAGCGGCAGCTCGCCGTGCCCGGGGCCGCAGCTGCAGCTGTCCCCTGCCGGCCACAGCAGCAGCCGCTCGCCTCCGAGGCTCCGGCGCTTCCCGAAGACGAGGGGCCCGGCCCCCAGCACGCCCTGGAGCCCCGCAGCGAGAAGAGCCGCCGGCGCCGCAAAGGGCAGCGCAAAAGGCGCAGGGTGAGGAGGAGGACATGAGGCTCGCTCTGCGCCGCGCTGGGGCAGCTCTGCCCTGTCAGCCTTTGCCTTGAGCCCTTTGCTTCTTTTCCATGAGCCCTGATCCCCATCCTTGGCCAAGGGCCCCTGCAGCCCTCTGCAGGGCTGCAGGAAAAGCTGCCTCAGTCACAGAATCACAGAATCCCTGGCTTGGAAGACAGACACTTTCAAGATGATCCAGTCCAACCTATGGCCTAAAAAATACCTCAACTAAAGCACAGCACCGAGTGCCACATCCAGTCTTCTTTCAAAGGCTTGCAGGGATGGTGAGTCCACCAGCTCCCTGCAGGGGTCTGTCCCAGGAAGAACCAAGATAACACTGGGGCCTTCTACCCCCTGGCGCTTGGAGCTCTGGAAGTTTGTCTTTCTGCTTAGGCAAAGGCCATGGAAAAGGACTGGGAAAAGTAGTCACTAATCGAGTAGCCTACAGAGCTCTAAATTGATGTGCAAGGAATACAGAAAAGAGAGAAAAGAAAAAAGGCAAAACCAAAATGGCATCAGTCAAGTCTTGGGCATGAACACATAGCTGCAAAGGGTCTTCTCAGCCCTGTTTCTTTGTATTTCTGGGAACAAGAGGAATCCTGCTTGAGCCTCTGGGGAGATGGGTTTGGGAGGTAAAAGTTCATGTCTTTTTTCTCCTTGGGGCAGCTCCTGTTGCTAGCATCAGCTGAGCCTCTCTGCAGCCTGATGCCTGTTCTGATTGTTGCAGCAAAACAACTGATGGCAGACAGAAGACACTGACACTTGCAGAGATGTGACTTTTTCCAGTGCCAGCTGGGAGTGGGAGTCATAAGAAAAACTCCCAAAAGCACAACTCCATTGGAAGATTGCCTTCCTTTTCATTGCGTAAAGAAGCTCTAGATCCACTTGTGAATTGTCAGTTGTTTGTTAAGGATGGGAAGTTTTCTTTCATGATTTTTTTCATGTGGTTTGGAAGTGGATGAGGGTCTCGTTCATTCACAAACTCCAGACCAAAGTGCCTTTGGAAGATGGCCCAAGTGGCAGTTTTTGCCCAGCCATGGTACTTGTAGATATAGAAAAGCAAGGGCTATGGTATTTGCAGCCAAAACCCAGCAAAGCTTGGCTCAGCCAAAACATCCTGGGGAGACAGAGGCCTCCAGCTGTTCCTAGAAATGAGCAGAGTTCCAGCTAAATGGTTGTGTAGCACTAAGTGCAATCTCTTTGCCTGGATCAGAGCCTTGCTCAGCTGAAGAAGCAGAAGGATCAGCAAGGAGCTCCCAAAGGCCCATCACATCATTTTGATTTTGCTCATCTTGTGTAAGTTTGCAACTAAACGTGTTTGCAGTTGAGCTAATGAGAGAAAAAAAAAGTAAATAGAGGCTTTACGGTGGGGCCATGATATACACAAGAGGAATCACTGGTGTACATTTCATTGGAGCTCTCTCAATCCTATAAAAGTATTGTAGCCCTGATTTAAAATAGGCCGATATGAACCAATTTGGAGAGACAGAGACTAAAATGGCTTATGGGGTTTTTTTTTAAGAGTGAGAAAAACTACCCAAAAGGTGTTGTTTTGTGACATTTTAAAATATACTACCTGAAAATTACCAACTGCAATAAATCAAGAGTTTAAAATTCAGTGTTTAGGTATATGAATAATTAAAACCACAAAAATGTGAAGATGTGAATGCATGTTTTCATAAAAATCATGAAATTATAGACCAAAAAATACATCCCCTGAACTACAATGCAAAGGCAGGTAGAACTGTACTTGAATGATCTCTTTTTAGATTGCTGGAGTTTTTTCCTTGTGAAGAGGAGCTAGGGTATTGCTGAAGAAAAGTGGCACCAGCAGGACGGGGCAGCGTGCCGTGCTCCGTGCAGAGGCTGCCAGGGGCTGCCCGAAGAGCGGCCTGCTGCAGCCAGAGCCCTCCTGGCCTGGGGCCTGGGAGCAAAGGGCCAGGGCAGCCACTTCCTCCTCGTCCTGGCCCTGCCACCGCTCCCTGCTGCTGCTGCTGCTGCTGCTGCTGCTGCTGCTGCTGCTGCTGCTGAGGGAAAGAGAAGACTCTCCTAAGGCCCCATGAACAAATGCACTTACACAGCGCTGGGAATGCCAGTGAAGGAAATCATGTGTCACATAATGCATGTGTGACCAGAGTCACCAAACACCACCTAAACATGGAATTGTTGCACCTCTCTAGGACAGGCAGAAATTTAAAGAATTAACTGGGGACTTGAGGGCAGAAGAGGCCGGAGGAGGAAAACAACTCTGAGGGGAAAAAAACCCACCAGATCTGGAGGGGAAAACATCTCCGCCTCTTCAGAATTGGTCGAGGGAGCATGTCTCTAATCCTCTCCTGAAAGGGATGCTTTAGGTGAGCTTTGCACCTCCAACTGCCTTGGACCAGAGCCAGGAAGATTCAATTATGTAAATGTTACGTAGATAGATAGATAGATAGATAGATAGATAGATAGATAGATAGATAGATACATAGATCTCATTACTGAAATCTCTCTTTACTGTCCTCTCTGTTGCTACACACATCAGAACTTGGTAGCCAGTGCCCCACTCAACTCCAATCCTGAGATTGCTCTCCTGTTGCTTCAAAAAAGCACACTCTTGGGGAATCTGGAGCATGTAGGTCCTTATGGAATGCAACCAGACCCAGAGCATTGCTGGGAACTGCACTCTTTGTGCATCTGTGGTCGGGCAAGTTCTTCTCTTGGACTCGACCACACTGATGGTGCTGAAGTGGCTGGAATCAGAAATTCAGCCCAGCCCCTCCCAGCTCCTGTGATCTCTGAGCACCAGCTGGAATGCAGGGGCATTGATTTCCTGCTCAATTCCCAAACACAACACACACTGATTGCCTGGGCTGCAGAAACTCACAGGCATTGTTAAGCTCTAGATGATCTGTAAGGCCATAGAAGCTGGCCTAGAACCACAAAAGCTCCTTCCGCATCAATGTCCCTGCACCAAATAATGAGTTCTCATGCAAAAATACTGCATTCCCCAGAAGTGACACCTTGGAATAGAAAATTGGAGCAGAAGCAGTCCCAGTGCTGTATAAGGGCAGGAAATAATTGCGAAAAGAACCTTAGCTGGGAGAAAAAGAAAATGAATAAGCTTCCTCCTCCAAGTAAAGCAAAAATAACAATAAAAAAAGGAGAGGGAAAGTCAAGTCCAAAAGTGGCTAAATATTTGAATGCACTGAGATGATTCTCAGGAGACTCCCAATGTCCAGGCTAAAGCTCCCTCAGCACCTCTTCCCTGGCCTTGTGCTGCACCCCCTTGCCCAGCTCCCCTGTCCTTCTGTGCACACGCTGCAGCCCCTCCATGACTTTCTGCTTCCCAGGGCCCACAGCTGCACACAGCACTCCAGCTGTGGCCGCAGCGCTGCCCAGCACAGGCCACGCTCACTGCCCTGCTCCTGCTGCCCCACTGCTGCTGGCACAGCCACCGTGCCCTTGGCCTTCTTGGCCCCCTGGCCCCACGCTGCCTCATCTTCAGCTGCTCACGGCCGCCAGCCCTGCGTCCTTTTGGCCCACGCAGCTCCCCAGCCACAAAGGTGCCCATTTCACTTCAGATCCAGCAGGCACCATGGCAAGATGGCCTTCCTGTTCTATAATCACATCTTCTAAGTAGACATCATAAAGTTTGATAGGAACAGAATTCTAAGGGACTCTGTTTAAATTAAAATGGCCTAATTCAACTGTACAGGAAGTCCCTCCTATGTATATATTCCACCCTATCTGCCATCAGCAAGCAAGGTTCTCTCTGCAAAATTAGGTTTGTAGTTCTTCAAAGCTCTGATATAGAAATCAAAAAATATCCGTTTCTGCCTTTGTTATTTTTCTTGCAGGCATGAAAATGGATTTTCTTTTGGCCTTCCTAGCTGGCCCTCTACAGTCTACTGCTACTGACCAAGCTCACATCTTCCTCTACAATTCTTAAGCACCAGGAACATGAAATGTCCCTTTCTCACTCGCCTCACGGTTCTTCAGCACTGCTGAATACATGCTTCAGGTGTCCTGTAGTGGGAAGGGAAAATGAACCAGATGCTCTCATAAAACTGCCTGGGCTGCTGAATCCCACAGAACAAGTCATCCCAAACAGGGATGATTTCCCATTTCACAACATCCCTCCAGGAGACACATTTCATTCACACAGCCAGCAAGGGATCAGGACAATCTTCTTGCTTGTGCCTACACTTTGGCCTGTTTTGCCAGTAAATGAATACAAATATGACCAAGAAAATGCAAATTCTTCTTTAACACTCAATGCTCCTGTTCTACCAAAGACATAAAACAGCTTCTGAAATCCTCTCCTTCAGGTCCTTTTTTGTTTTTTTCAGTTACATGCACTAATTCTCATTAACTTGCAGGAAACAGTTGCCCAGAAAAGCTTTCCAAAATCCCCCTGAGCAGCAGCAGTTCGATTTTGGAAGAGCACAGCAGCACCTCTAGGGTTCAGGAGCAGACACTCACTGCTTTAGAGTTTGCACTTCCTTTCAAAGGGAATAACTATTTTAGCACTCAGTAAAAGGTTATTAAGTTAGACAGTCAAATTCTTTCATGACAAAATTTAAAAAGAAATAAGCTTTCTCTGAATTCTGGGAACAACTGCAGAGTTTTTAGAAGGCCTTCCAAGAAGCTCTGCCAGTCTACATTTTCAAAGGTATCCTGCTTGACCCAGCATACTGAGGAAATGACAGACTCTGCTGCCACAGACTCTCCTGCGGAGGGAACGGAGCCCTGCAGGTTCCCCTGCAAATGCTGCCCCTGTGGCTACAGACACCCCCTTTTTAGCTGAACCTCTTGACAGGAGCTTTACCAAACCACTGGCATCCTAATGCTCTTTCTGTTTCAAAATCAGAAACTCAGCCACCAAGAAAGAGCAGGAAGACATACAAAAGTCAGGTTAGGATACAGCCTAGCCTAAGTAGAATTGAAACCTGTACTTATGAAAGAAGTGTATCACATATTACGTGGAAAAACAAACACCATAAGCAGCAAAAGCTGCCGTGGCCAGATGGTGAAACATGGTAGCAGTGTTGTGGGAGTTCGCCACAACAAAGGAAAACACAAGACTCTTGTCAGTGGGCAGCTACCCATTTACAAAGGCGCCAACCAGGAAAGTTCTCCTGATGTGAGCAAGCACTAGGGCTGCTTTGACACTCAGGCCTTCCGTGCACCAAGGCAACCTTCTGATGTCCCTACGACAAGGTGGCAACCGTGCCCTGACATCACAAAGGGACAGCTCTCTGTTGGTCTGTGAGTTTATGCAAAGCAATAACCAACATTTCCTACAGCAAACACAAAAGAGCCTGGGAAATTCTTCTCTGTCACAAAGCAGCAAAAATTCCCCTCATGGGCCAAACCCTGTTGTTCAGGGGATCCAAGAGGAACTCCAAGAGTGCCCCAAGCACCTACAGCCTGTACCCCAGCTGAGCACTGAGATGGGACACAAGCAAAGGAAACCAGACCAAGACAATGGCCCACAGCATTGCACATGTGAGAAATGACTCTCACTTTTAAAATTTTAAAGATTTAGTAAACCTCAACAAAGGACTGACTAAGGAAAACTTGCAGCATTGGGAGTCTCTGTGACTAGCAGCCATGTGCTCATCTACAAAAAGGATGCACTGCCTTTTATACCCTTAGCCCCTCCAAAAGTTTTGTCAGTCAACTCTTTCTCTGCTGTCCATTGGTAGAGATTACTTTCTTGCATCCGGACTGGAGGTCAGGTGTTGTTACACCCTGCCTGCTGGTCACAAGCCAGCCCTCCCCAAATGCCCTGACTACCAAGGCTGTTACAAGGGGGACGAGAAAGAGGACTATGTGAGGATATATTACAATACCATCACTACACATTTGAACATCCACATAACATCTGCTTCTTTAATTGTCAGAACCAACCATTGCATTACTTGTCTAGAACACACAGAACCAGGAGAGAAGCCACTGTTGGCATCACAGCTGAAATGCTTCCTAACAAATCTCCCCACATATTTGCACCTTTATTGGACATGCCCAGGGCTCCGGTGCGGGTACATCTCTGCCTTTCTTCCCCTTTGGCAGCAGTTGAACTGGCAGCATCTGCCCGCCAGCAGCAGCTGCTCCAAGCTGGGAACGCCACTGGCACTGCTGATTTCCAGAGGCTTCTGTGTGCCAGGGGAAGCCAAGGCAGGAGCGGGTTGAACGGTGCTGGCGCTGCTGCTGCTCTGTGCCAGAGAGCCCCGGCTGGGCAGGGCATGGTGCCCACTGTGCTGCGGGCTCCTTCTCCTGCCACAGCTGGGCACACCTGGGAACAAGGCATGACAACCTGTGGGCAAGCCAAGGAGTTTCTGGGGCTGCACTGCTCTGCACACACCCAGGACACCTGCAGCACAGAATTTTAACCCTCAAACAGGTAAATCAAAGGGAAACAGCTGGAAAAGATTTCATTTTGACCATTCTTACCTGCTCAGCATAGGTCTTCAAAATGAATGTTACCAAGCAGGGCCCGATCCCTGCTGCCAGCTCAGGGTTAGAAGAGAGGCAATCCTTGATCTCAGCATTGGGTTTGTGGGGAATCACATCCCTAACACGTGCACACCCAGCAATCTCACTTACTGCTTTGTATCCATGGATCTAAGACATATTCAATACTTTGCTGAAACTCACAGGCTAAATATTCCCCCAAATTATTTGATTTACTCATTGATACTTATTGACTTATTGATACTTAAATCACTTCTCCGAATTTACTCTCATGAAAATAGGAGCGTCCTGTAGGTCCCTGCCGGTCTTTGACACGGGCTCAGGAGGAGACCTATGCACAAAATAACCCAGGACAAAACTGGGATTGCAAAGCAAATTCATTCTATTTGTTGCAGTAGCAAATAATACATACCAAGCCCTGGATTCCTAAAAATTTGCTGAGCAGGAGAAGGAGATGGAGTGTGGTGCTCAGCAGCAGGGGCAGGTAAGCAGTGCACTTTCAGGACATCCCCTGGATCAAAACGCTGTGCATCTCATCCTTCTCACCCTTCCAGCTCAGAACAGGGCCTTACATCTCCTGCTCAAGAGTGGAATTTCCCAGTTATGGCATCGGCCACACATGGCTGGCATGTGAGATGAGGCCAATGAATCAAAGATTTAAAAGAACTGGAAGAGTTAACATTTTAGTAAGATTTAGTTTGGGGGAAAGAGTATAGTAAAAAGAGTAGAAATAATAAGGGATGGTTAATTTTTAGCAGATAAGGTAGTTAAGGCTAGGGTGATATATCACTTGCCTGTCTTTACTATGTTTAAAGAAGCAGGATGGGATGCGGATTTCTTTGTGACAAAGAAGACTGTAGCCTGCACCTGGGCCCTGAAACTTCAGCTATAGCCAAGGGGTTCGAAAGCCTGCAAACAGGTCATAAGGAAAGAGGTCAAATTGAGGAAGGCATCTTGGCCTTCATCAGAAGGAGACCATTCCCCACTTTAAAAGCCACCAACCCATTTGAAGTGAAAGAATCCGCAAATGTGAAGGAACTTTGGACTCAGTTATAATACATTTGAATACAAAGGGAGCAGGTGGGGTTACCTAATGAATATGTATTAATAATTTTGGGTATTATATTAATATGTAAGACTTTTTTAGATAGTAGAGAAGCAGTGATTCTTCACACATGTCTTTAGGAGAAAACTCCTCGTGTGCCTGGCTGTAATAAACATACCACCTTCTACCTTTAACTGTGGTGAGTTCTATTCCACACCTCATTTGGTGACCACGGCAGGAACGCTTCTCTATTCCAACGAGAACAACCGGGCTCTGGATGTCTCTGGGTGCTGCCAGGACATTCCTTTCCTGGAGGCACCTCCACTCTCGGCTGTTCCTCATGGGGGACAGACAAGACTGCTGGGACTGAGGAGAAAGGGAACGTTTAACTCTGTATAAAGTAACCCGTAAGGCATACACAGGGGAAGGGCTGTTCACAAGTCACACAGAGATGTCCTGTGCACAACGTACACCTGTACCGTTTGGGTTTGGGTCTGGCTGCTGGCAGAAAAGATTTGCTGTGTCAATAAGGACCTGCTAGCAATTCTGGGGGTGAATGGAGCAAATCCTGTTTTATTGCGGCAATTTTTCCTGTGTGTTGTAATTGTGGTTGTGTTTTCAGTATGTGAATGTTTGAGGAAGATGATGTGGGTGGATGCTGATGTGGTGGATAGTGTGTGTTGTGTTGAGAAAAGTGAGCACTCTGTCCCCTCATAAAGAGATACTCCTTTCCCAGTGAGCCTGTGTGTGTGGACTTTCTAATTGCAGGGGTTGGTGCTCCCTGTGACACCTGGGGCTTGGGTATACAGGGGAGTTGAGTGGTTTTTCTCCCAAACTGTGGTCATTTGGGACTGCACGGTTGTGTTTGGGGAGATTTTAGAATTTTGTTTGCAACAAGTGCAGCAATTTATGCAGAAAACTACAGTGTGGTGATTTATCATGTTGAACTATGGTAGTTCCTTTCTACCACCCCCTTCCCCAAGGGTTTAAAGTCTTCTGCCACGAGGTGGACGCTCTCTTTCCTCCCCTGGACATCCTCTTTCCTCCCTTGGACACTCCTTTTCTCTCCTGGAGCTGTTCTCCATTAAAGCTGTGGGATTTTGGTCCTGGGAAGAGAGAGCACCTCTTGTCTTTTGCTTTTGTCCTTGTCAGTGTCACTGGGTCCACAGCTCGCCAAACTGATCCCCCACGAGATGAAAAACAACAAATGGTCCCATATACACAGCTCAAAAATTGGCCACATTTTTGATGGACTGGGGTGTTCGCCACACTTTTGGAATTCCCTATTCCCATACAGGTCAGGAAATTGTTGAAAGGATGCACCACTCTAAAACCCATTCTAGATCAACAAAAGGGGGAATGGCGGAAGCAATACTCCAGATGAGGTTGAGCAAAGCTTTAGACGTCTTTATGTTTTGAATAGCTCATTTGCAGGACCTAATCCTCCAATTTTTAGGCACTTTTCAAACAGCACACAGGCAAAATTGAAAGAAAATCCTTCCGTTTTGATCAGAAACCTTCAGTTAGGACAAATTGAAGGACCATTTGCACTAATCGCTTGGGGCAAAGGGTAGGCTTGTATTTGCACAGGTGCTGGACCTAAGTGGATCCCCACGAAGGATGTGAAAGAGCACAGCGACAATTCCACCAGCAGGGAAATGAGCACGCAGACGTGAGCCGCACGGAGAAGCGACGGTTCATGCCAGACGTTCCCTGTTCAACCTGTGAAAGCTACAAATCTTGAGTTTGATGTTGATTTTTGGACTGTGGAAATGGTTTGTATCATAGAGCTCTTTCAGCAAAAGCGTGGTGTCCATTGTGTTCCAAAGAATTCTAAGATATCCAAATTTGTAAAAATTGAAGGTTAGTGCCCTATAGTTGGCCAGTCCCTGACCAAGTGCTAAAAGATTTGCTTGAGAACTGAAATAGATGGGGAAGCTTCTGCCAAAAAACAGCTGAACAGGAACACCGAGTTTGATCAAATGATATACTGGCGCTTGTTGGTTTTGCTTGCTTGCTTTTGCTGTGCATACATGCCTGTAGATCAACCAAAAATGAATGTTTGCCTTGCTTTAGCCAAGTCAGCAGGCTCAGACACCATGTGTTTGACCAATTTGAGCCCAGACAAATCCTTTGCAACCCGTGTGGTGGGTGTGCCTGTGCCAGCCAAGGAGTAGCCAATACCCAATGGTGACAAATATTGGTGTGAGGCTGCCAACGAGACCAATCCCATAACCAGCTGGCATCATTGGGCCCCTGATCTTCTTAAAGCACCTTCTGAACCTCAAGAATTCAAATTCTTGGTTCACTGGTGATGGAATTTTGTGCTGAGTTTCAGTACCAGGGAGATCCACAGTTAAATGTTACTCCCCATCATCCTGAGGACAGATACTCAAGTTTGTGGTGCAATTGTACAACCCCAGTGCCCCCTAAGGGTGAAACTGCTGACGAGTAGATGACCTAGATGAGTCCCCATGACAATCAGCAACAGAATATTGGCTCATTTGTGGAGATAGAGCCTGGCAGGACATTCCCTCAAAAATTAAAGGTGGCCCATGTAGCATCAGACAACTCACTGTGATAGTACCTGTCGTTAAAAAAGCCATCAAGAGAAAACAGAGAGAAAAAAGATTTGCCCATCATTATAAAGAAAACTGTAATAGCAATTTCAGACCCTAGGGCCCTGCAAAATGAGGTACATCGAATTTATTTCTACATCAACTTGCCTAGGGCGAGGCATTGAAACCATTACACCGATTGGGGTGTTGGCTGAAGAAAGAAGACAGTGCTACTTCCATTGCAATTAGTGACATGATGACTGATGTTAGTGCTGTCAGACATGCAGCCTTACAGAACAGAGCAGCAATTGATTTCCTTAGCAGCCATTCCATGTGTTCAGTGTCACCCCCATGTTCCACACTGTCACTGTCAGCTTTGACAGCTTTTGGACTGTGTTTGAGAAGTCAAATTTTTCTGACTGTTGAAGGGCTTTGGGGCCCAGAGTTCTTGTTAGGAACAAGGGATTAAGTGTGTGAGCCATGGAGTTTATGGACCAGGTGTTTTGTGTAAGTGGTGAGAAGGGTTTCTTCCTTTCTGTTTCTCTTTCAAGGGGAATATTAATGTTGCCCCTGAGTCCTCAGGAGGGGAGCCTGTGGACAGAGCTGCAGCAGAGGGAGCTTTGCCTGGCACGGAGAGCTGTGGGAACAATTCCCAGGAGCCCGAGGAGCCTGGTAAGGACAGAGCCCCCACTGGTTTAGAGAGGGGTGAGATGGCTGCTCTGAGCCTGCCTCTGGCAGTGAGGGAGATGAGAAGGGTTGAGTTCCTCTCTGCAGGCTTGGTGCTTCCTGGTGCCTTGAGTTCAAATCCTGCACTGGCACAACCTGCCTGGGCCCTGCCCTCCACGCTTCTCCAGAGGCTCTGACACTGAGTCCTCTGTGGGAATCCACAAAATTAGAGGGTTTTGGGAAAGCTGAAAAAGGCAGGTCTCAGATACAGTAGAGCTGTTTACAGCTAAGCAGCAGCCATGAGATAGGTCAGCAGAAAAATTATTTAACCTGTCGAAAAGCAAGGACAAATAGAACAATGGTCTGTGTATTAATGCTGGTCTAGAAGACCCCTCTAAGCTACAGAAAAGTTTATCTAGCAAGATATTGGGAAGGTTGAAGCTTAATAATGGAGCTCAGTGCATTGTGTTTTAAGGCTTACACGTAGGTATTGTATTCGAAATAAGCAAGCATTGTTTTAACCAAAGGAACATGTGCTTATAGTGATTGGATAGAACTACTGTCAATGTGCTTTTGCTTTGTGTGATTGGTCAAAAAACTTATAAAGTAAGTTGTAACATTAAGTTCTTTGTCTACTGCCTGGGATATGAGCTGGTGGCAACTTCCCATTGTCATAACCATGCAATGCGACTGATGCTGGAAAACAAACAGCTCGAGGTGCGTTCCTAAGCAGCCCCGGCCCGTTCGTGATTTCTACATAGCCCCTGCCAGCGTCAAATGGCACGGCTTGATTTGCAGGGCAGACAGTCTTAAACATCTGCAATATCCTATCAGAGTCCTAGTATGGCTTCATTCAAAGAGGAGAGTGCACCTAACACTGACCACTTGTTAGGCAATATCTTCCACCTTGCCCTTGTACCCCTACAGAGAGGCTGTCTGCAAAATGCCCAGAACACCATCCAAATCTGCAGCAAGGACAGGAAAAGCAGGCAGAGAATCTTTCTGTTTTCAAGGTCTCCCTTCCTAGGCGACTTGACCCTTTCTACCTGATTCTCACTTGAGATCTAGCCATGATAGAGCACTGCAGGAAAACACTTTAAAGGGTCATTAACCAGGACCTGCTTGGAAAGCAAGGGTAGAAACTCTTTCCCTCCCTGATGGGATGCGGGCTGGCAACTGCTGCTCTGAAGATGTGCAGCTGCTTCTCTCTGGAGAGGCCATGGAAGGGCTGTGATGGTCTACGGGAACCAGAGGAACGATGAGCTCAGGTTGGCATTTAAGCTTCATGGGAACAAGCAGAATGAAGAGCTCACAGTGGAGATGAAATTTGCCTGTGCTTGGCTCCTCTGATGAAACCCCAAGAAGTCCAGATGAAGCAAACACCTTCTCCCAAGCAGCCAGGAAAACCTTAGAGTCCTGTACACCTGCACTTAGCCTGGAAGGGCCTGGAGGCAGCTCTGAATCCTCAGGTGAGGCAGCACTGAGGTCCTGGTATGAGAGCGCTGTGTAGCAGTGAGGGAAGGAAAAGGGAAGCAAAGGGAAGGCTGGGTCACTATTGGTCTTAGGGTGTGTTTCCCTTGGCAGCAACTGTACTGTCAGGGAAAACAAAAGCTCCCTGAATTGTTAAAACTGAAAATCAGGAACAAAGCCTCTCTAACCAGTCAAAGTTACAAAGTGGTGTGTTCATTACACCGGCGGGCGGCACAGGGGAGGGTCATTCCCCAAATGCGTGACTGCTGGCTGGGCTCGGCTTGGCACAGCACAGCAGGTTCCAGCAGGACAGGGAAGGGCAAGGCAGGCAGGGAAGGGCAGGGCAGGGCACTGGGAGCAGTGACAGGCTCTGTCCCCACGCTGCATCCCGTGCCTGGGTAACCATCAGGGACAGAGAGGAAGGACATTGCTCTGTCTTGGCTGCGGAAAGGATGAAAAGGGGGAGTTAGAAAACATTCATTTGGACTCCTTTTCAGCAGACTAGCTGGTTTTATCTCACCATGTCTGCCTGTCTTTGGCAGAGTTGGCACATTTCTCTTGATTCAGAGTCAGCTACGGCAGCAGGAAGGGGCAGCAATTTTGTCAGCATTGATATCAAAGCCAAAGTGCTGCCCCATGGATGGATGGTGCTTTCTTCAGGGGATTTCGGGCCTAGAGTTGTAGCAAACTCCCATTGGTGTCTTCCCAAACGGCATTGCCTTTTTCTTTCCTCAGGAATCTCTTTTTTCTTCTTTTTCTTCCCTCCAATCTGGGGAGAGTTCTCATGCAAATGCCTCCTGCAGCCAACTCTTGCCACTGTAGACTGACAAAGGAGATCTTGCAGTGGGGAGAGACTCCCTAGAGCTGCTGTGGAGAGCTGAAGGGGGAAGCTTTGTCCCTTAGTCTTGAAGTCTTGTTGGGGAGCTGCTCGTGCTCAGGGGGACGGACACTTATGATGTTTATCCAAGCCTTGTAGGTTCATTCCTGAGCTTCCTGACACGCCACAGAGACTTTGGGGTTGTCATATTGGCAAACAAATTACAGTCTGGGCACTTCATGAAATGCTTCAATTTTTCTTTTTTTGCTTTTCTGCAGAAATGTTGTCATCATCTGTTCCTTCAAGAGAATCTTTTCCTACTTTTTGGGGAATTCCTTTTGCTGCCCTCCCAGATCAGGCCAATTCCCAGGGCTCCTTCCCAAATTGAGCTGCAGCCCATGCCCTCCACTCTCCAGCTGGAACAGAAGGAAGCACAGAGTTTGCTGTTGTGGCAGTGGAGCTTCTCTCTCCTGCCTGCTTTCCCTTTGGGACAGGTTGGTATGTGCTCATTTGGTAAAGGCAGGTTTAAACTCTGAAGCAGCTGTGTTTCAAACTGCTCCCTTCTCCAGCTCTTCTGTGGGTATCCTTGGATAAAAGGCCTCTTGGTGGGAGCTGCCAGTGGCAGGTTAAGGAAGGAGGTTGATATTTCAGGGTTGTGACTGCTGAAAGCAGCTGGTTTCTCGAGGTGTCCAGAACTGGGAATGGCTCATTTCTCACCTGCCTGCAGAAAAGGAAGTTGCAAAGTGGGAATTTCATTTGTGGAGGTAGGTCTCAGGGGTGTTTGTCAAGAGACAGGCTGGCAGAGAGGCAGATCTCATGCTAAACTGGCTGTGTGTTTTTTTTGATGGTGGGGAGGGTCAGAGATGCAGACATGGACACCAGCTGAAGGAACAGTGTAATTTTCTGTAATGCAAAAGTGCAAACAAGAGTCAGGAAAGGATAAGCTAAGCAATGCACCTCAGCATTATTACAAAAGGGTGCCTCTGGTGATTCAGGAAGATCCATCACCAGGTAGCCCAATGGTTTCCCCTTCATCCAGAGCTGCACATCAGCTGGGGGAAGCTGTCCCAGCCCAACCCTGCAGAGCCACAGCCGGGAACCAGGAAATCCTGCGGTGCCTCCACCTTTGGCGGCCACGAGGCTCCCGAGAGCGCTGTGAGAGTAGCCCGGCTCTGACAGTGCTGGACGAGCAATGTGCCAGAGCTTCTGCTGAGGCACAGCTGGTGTCATTCTCCTCTTGGTTTTTCTCCATGAGCCTGCCTAAGAACCAAGAGAGCTGGCTTAGATCCAGCAACTCCAGGCAGGGCCAGACATGGCCTTGTCAAGATTCTAAATGCTGAAAGGTTTCCCCAGGGAGTGGACACCTCGATCCTACTGCTAACAACACTTTGGTAATGGGTGGATACCTAGATCCACTTGCTGTTTGTGTCCTTACCAAGTGCACCGGTAGGGTTGAGTTGCTGAGCACATGCACAGTTCCATGCAATGCCTTGTGTTCCTGAAAGCTGTACATCCCAGTCTCCTCTGCAGAAGACACAGGCTATGAAAACAAGGCCAAATTGTTACCTAGGTTTTCTTCCCTCAGGACTTTTTTGACACAATATTTTTTCGAAGGACTGCATTTGCCTCTCCTCAGCTTTCTTATTTAAAGAAGAGAGCTGAAGGAGTTTCAGGCATGAGAGTGCCTGATCTCTCTTTCCCTCTAATGGCTCTGCCTCTCAGAGTCCCGGTTACCTGCCAGTGCTTTGGCACAGGAGTCATTCCTTCCCTAAACTCCATTCCCTAAACACAAGTGGACTTGAACTGCAAAGCCTCTCTTTGCAGTGGGATTGCTTTTGCCCTACAGCCTCCATGGGCAAGGGCTTTGTGGGAGCAGGGGCCATCAGAGCCTGTGTCCTGAAACAGAGCCAGGAAAAGGAGCAGATCCTGCTGCCTTCTGCTACTGCTGATCCTAGCAGCAAGTCCCCTGGCAGTTCCTTCAGGGAACTTCACACAAAGGGCTTCCATCATATCAGTGCTTGTGAGACCTTCTTGCTTCCCAGTTGTCCTCGATTTTGGAGCATCTCAGCACTTGTGTCCATGGCCCTTCCTTCATCCCCAGCCTGCAGCAGTCACAGTCACTGCTGCCTCCCCCTTGCTGCAGCTCATTTGCCAAAGTGCTGCCAAAGGCAGCAGAGCTGGCTCAGGATCCCTGTTGGCTTCTGGTCTCTGGGATGAGCTTCAGGGAGCACTTGGAGCACTTCCTAAAGAGCTGCTTGTGGGATGGGGGGTGGATTTGTCCTCCCCGGTGTCAGACACTGAAATACAATAGTTTATGCTTTAAACATTTGTATGAAAGACTTTGACCTACTACAGCAGAGCTGTGTTACAAAAGCTGCAGAGATGACCATCACATCCTGAATTGGGCTCTGAGAGGCCCTACAGGGTTCTCTGATGAAGAGGAGATAAAGTAACAGCTCAGGGGCATTCAGGAAGCACAAGCCAATGCCTTCAGGGTGGAGATGACAGCCCCAGGGCTATCAGCTGCCAGGTTCACACAGACCCTGGCACCAAAGCTGGGGGCAGAGAGGCTTTGGGTGAGTGCTGGAAAGCCTCTGGTGAGAGGCAGTGGCCGCCCATCCTCTGCTGGGCAGAGCCCAGCTGTGGGGCCCTTCACAGGGGGAAAGCTTGTCCACAAGAGAGGGGGTGATGTGCCCCATCAAAGGGCCCCCAAAGGGGTGCCCAGACCCTGCACCAGAGCACTGCAGCACGATGCCACAGACCCTCAGGGCAGCAAGGGACAGTGTCCAGCTGGTCCCCCACAGGGGAGGCACCTGGGCATTCCACCTCTCAAAGCGTGCGTTAATCCAGGGAATCCCTCACTCATCAGGATGTGTGGCAGTGTGGTGTGGGACCCTCACCACCAAGGAGACCAGATGGAGGAGAGCAGCGAGACATGGTGGGACCCTTGGATGGGTGATAAAGCTGTCACACATAACCCCTGCCACCCTCTCCCTGTCCCCCCACCACCCATGCACACTTCCTTCTCCTCCTTTCTTTTCTCTTTATTTCTCTTTGCCTCTTTTACTATTCAGTAAATTACACCAATTTAGCACAAATCACAGAACACCCATCGCGGCTGACAAATGGCATTTCTTGCAGATTGCTACAGCCACACTGCTGATCCACAAATACGCAAGAATCAATTTCAGCTGAAAAATGTTGTTTATTACAAATTGCTACACCCACGCTGACAATACAGAACTATAAAAATCTCAATTTAGGTTAAAACCAGGAATTTATTAGATTATTACAACCAGTCTGTGTAAAAATATACAAATACTAACTTCAGTTAACAAAACTAAATTTATTGCCAAACTCCACAACAACTCACTATACACAAAGATCAATTAGGTGTTTAACAACTTAATTTATTACATATAACTACAAACGAATAAATAGCAACACAACTGTATATATAGGAAACAGAACTAAACACAGACATAACAACATCCTTGTATACTTAGATAGAAATATACACATAGATGTAATTACAAACAAATACGTATATATACACGTACATATATACAGAGTATACATCCCTAAACAGCACACATACAGAAATAGTCCTATACAAATGGGAACCCACAAATGTGCATATCCAAATGATAATCCATCTCTAGACATTTATACGTAACAGACATGTCTAGAGATGGATAGACATGTCTATCCAAATGGATAATGCAATTCTAGACATGTCTACACGGAACGCAAAGCAGAGGGATCCCAGCTGCCCCATCTTCAAAGCCTCTCGCTTGGTCTCCTCCTCCCGTGCAGAGAAGCTCCCCTGGACAGGGACAGCAGATGGAACATCTGGGAAGCAAAGGGAACACTCAGTGAGTGTGGGGACCGTTTCCCTTGGCAGCAGCTGCACTTCCATCAGGGCAGAGGAAATGTCAGAGCCTCCCCAGGGGGTCAGAAAGAGAAAGCAGCCGAGCAGCCAGGCTGTGGTGAGCGCAGCCGCGGCGGGACTGTCCCGCAGCCCGGCAGAGCCAAAACAGCTCCCGGGCCCTGCCGGCACAGCTGCCTTGCCCAAGGACAGTCCCTGTGCCAGGCGGGGCAGCTGCGCTGAGCAGCCCCAGCACGGGCAGGGCCCGCTCCTGCCCCGCTGGGCAGTGCCCACAGCCACAGCCCACGGCAGCCTCAGCCCCACCTGCCTCCCCGGGCCTGTGGCCTCAGCCGGGCTCTCTCCAGGCTGGCAGCAGCTGGGCCCCGTTCACTGCTCTCGCTGCTGGCCTTCAGCTCCTCCCTGCTGGCTCCCGTCAGTCTCCAGCTGTCCTCAAGGCTTTCATGGCAGCTGTGGCAAAAGCAGAGGCTCTGAAATTGCTTCCAAGGCCTGGCAGAGCTGCAGCCCCGGAGCCCTCTGTGCTCCCTGCTGGCCCCCTCTATCCCCTCAAACCCACCATGCTCTTGGTGAAGCCCCAGCCACCTTCAGTTTCTTCAGCCCCTCACAGTCCTCTCACGCCCCTCAGTCCCTTCTGAGCCATCCCGTCCCCTGAGACCCACCACCCTGCCAGCCTGTGCCACTTCCCTGTCACCTCGGTGCCACCATGGCCTGCGGCTGCCCCACAGCCCTCAGCCCCAGCAGCAGCTCAGGGTCACTGTCCCTTCAGCGCCACGGCCCCCTCAGCCCCCTCTGTCTCACCGTCCTTCAGCAGCTCCTCAGGGACAGTGCCTGGGGCCAGCGGCAGCTCCCACCGCTCCAGGGACAGCCGGGGCTGGAAGTGCTGCTCCGCCCGGCCCGGCCGCCAGCTCGGACCCAGCACAGGGACAGGGGACACAGGGGGCACCGGGGGAAAAGCAAGAGGTGAAAAAGGCAGCCAAGGGGAAAAAGAGGTACAAATGCAGCCTAGGCCTACACAAACAGCAATCCTTCCATCAATCTCTCCATCTAAACATTCCTATTCCTCTTACTATATAACTATACACATTTATAAATCTAATTTCATATATATATATATATATATATATATATATATATAAATATAAATATTTTACTCTACACATATAAAATTCTGACTCTGAAAATCTATAAATATCTACACATTTATAGATGTAAATATATATCTATAAATGAATATATATAATAAAATATAATTATATCCCATCTATAACTATATACATATCCACATTTAACAATACAGATCTATCAATATATGTCTATATAAATAGAACACTATCATCTATAAATGGAATTATAATCACTAATAAATAACCATAGAAATCTATAAATATATCTACAAACAGAGGAGTTCTACCTGCCTGATGGTCACAGGCTCTCCCCTGTCTCTTCCAGCCCTCCTGGAGATGTTGGTCAGATGGCATCTGGGAAGCAAAGGGAACACTCAGTCAATATTGGCCCTTCTGCACCTTTCCCTTGGGCAGCAATTGTCCTTCTACCAGGGGCTCTCAAAGATGACCTGAAAGGCAGACTCTCACTTGGCAATTTGAAGCAATGTGCCCTTAAAAGAATGGGACCATTCCAAGTGTTCAAAAGTGTGCTTCAAAACACTGAAGTATCTCGATAAAGTCTCAGCCCCACAGTGCAAAGGGCACCCAGGAGAGCTCGAAACACAGACAGTCCCTGCTGCCACAAGGAAGCCCGGCCTTGTTCTTTCTCTGAGCTGACAGAGAGACCTCAGTCCTCCCTGAAATGGCTGAAGCTGAAGGTGCTGGGAGCTGAGTCATGAACCAGCTCCATTACCTGGCATCTACAAACTGCCCTCTGCAGTGAGCAGCAGCTGCTCCAACTCGACCATCAGCTCTGGCAGGAAGGGCTGGGAGGGACAGAGCTCCCTACGAGGCCTGCAGGCTGCACCAGCTTGGCTAAGGAATGGATCCACAGTGCTCCTTCTCTCCTCTTAGGCCTCCCTAATCAGGGGTCATTCAAGCTTTTCCTTCTGATACTGGAGTTACTGTGATTTTTCAATTGGTTGGCCTCTGATGCTGTGTTCCTTGTTTTTCTTGTGGGTCAGGACCAATACCAGCAGACTGGTGCTACATTCAGTCAGTGATTTGGACTTCTACCCTGACTTTTTGCTCTTTTTTTCCCCTGTTCCTTCAAGAGTCGCTCAGCCTGGCCTCCCCTGGCACCTTGCAGTAAATTTATCCACCAACTTCAGCAAAAACTGGGACACCCGGCTTGGTGCCACAACTCGCACAAGGTCAGGTTTATTCCCTGCTCTCTGCCCCAGCAGAGGACTCCGTGTCAGAGCCTCCAGAGAAGCGTGGAGGGCAGGGCTCAGGCAGGTTGTGCCCGTGCAGGATTTGAACTAAAGGCACCAGGAAGCACCAACCCTGCTCAGAGCAGCCATCTCACAGCTCTCTAAACCAGTGTAGGCTCTGTCCTTACCAGGCTCCTCGGGCTCCTGGGAACTGTTCCTGCAGCTCTTGGTGTCAGATGAAGCTTTCTCTGCTGCAGCTCTGTTCACAGGCTCCCCTCCTGAAGAATCAGGGGCAACACCAACATTGTCCTGAGCAGAAAAACAGAAAGAAAGGAACCCAAGGGTCACTCACTATTTTGCTGGAATCATATCAGGGATAAAATAACTCTCCTTCTCCACTCCCAAAGGACATGGAGCACAGAGGAGGGAACACTGCCCACACAGTTCACATGACAAGCCTTTTAAACTCAGGATTCAGCGGGCCAAGGTGAAACTGAAGCTCTTACAAAATCACCTTTGAGATAAAACATGAACACAGAGAACCAGAAGACACCAAGTGAGGGGACGTGCCCCCACGCTCTGACCCTGCCTTATCCCAGGGCTGTGAGAAATCAGCCAGCACAAAGCCAGGGGCTCTCCTTGCTGCCAGCACAGCTGCCAGCCCTGCCCAGGGCTGTGTGCTGCAAACCCACAGGCAAAGCACACAAACCCTGGCAGTCTCAGCACTCCCAGCCAACCACTCACACAACCCATCACAAGGTGCTGCTTCTCTGAGCCCTCTGCTGCTGCCCCGCGTGTGTCATCCAGGCAAACATTGATGCACCCAGGCTATTTCCAGGATCACATTTGTGATCAGTGGCAAAAAGCTGTAAATCGTCAGGGTAGGGAAAAAAACCAACCCAAAAGACAGGAAAAGCCAGACAACCAAGTAGTGTTTCTGTTCCACTGAGGAAGCAAATGGCCACAATGAAGCAAATTACCTTTGGACACAAAGATATTCTCCCTATGACCAGTTTCAGAATATTCATCTCTTCTGCCATAGCCCATCCATCAGAACCCTAAAGATTCTAAAGACGGTTCCGAGCCTGCAATGTTTCATTTTATTATGGAATAAAATGCTTCTCTAAACTGCTATGTGTGACTTTACAGAAGACAAAAGTCGTCACTTGAGAATAAGGTATTGGTAAATCCAAAAAATCCCACTCCCCCCCTTGAGTCATCATCACAAATGTACTGCAGGCAATGGGTCAGCACATCAACAGAAAGAGAGACATTCTTTGGCCAACAGTGTAACAATCTGCAAAGGACAGAGAGGTGCAGCTGCAGCCCAGCCCCAGCCACGGCTCTGGGAGCACCTACATGCACGGCAGGGCTCACACAGCAGCAGCAGCTGCAGCCCAGCCCTTGCTTTGCCTTGGCCTTCCCACCCAAAAGAGGCACAGCCCACATCTGCTGCAGCTGCAATAGAGGCACCTCTGGCATGCCCCTCCCTGCACGGGACACTTGGCCTTCAGTGCCACTTCTCCAAACACTCTTCTCCTCTTTCCCAGCAAGTAAAACCTCTTCTTCATTTCTTCTTCATCTTCTCTTTTAGAAATCTTTCTTTACCAAGAATAATTCAATAACTAAATAATAATGAAATAAGCTCAATTAAAGAAGCCTTTGCTTCTCAACCGTGTAACAACGTTCAAAAGCTCTCAGTCCAGCCCTTTTATCCCCATCCAATGGAATTACCTGCACAGAGGGAGATCTTTCAGACAGGGACCTCCTGATCTCCCGAATCATTTTCTCTACAGCAAGGCCTAGATCTGCTTGTGGCCATTCCTCCTCCCCAGGTGCGTTCTGTGCTGAGCTGGAGGCCGTCCATGCTGCACAAGCTGCGCTGCCAGCAGGAGCGCTGGACCCTGAAGTGCCCGGGGTGGCTGCAAGAATCCAAACACCTTGGTCAGGCTCCACAACGTGTCTGTGGGACACAGAGCTCTAGTGCTGCTGTGGATCAAACATCATGGGAAGCACACAGCAAAACCAGGCAGAGAATCTTTTGGCCTCCCAGGTGCCCCTTCCTAGTAGGCTTGACAACTTCTGGCCGAGAATGACAGAGCCTTGAGGCAAACTACTTCAAACGGTCACTTTTCAGGACCTTTTGGAAAAACAAGGCTCCAACTCTTTTCCTACCTCGTGCGTCGTCAGCTGGGGGCTGCTGCTCCCTGTGGAGCTGCTGGAAGCTGCAGGGCTGGATGGCGAGCACCTCCCGCTCGGCCGGAGGCAGCTGCTCCCTGTGGAGCTCCTGGAAGCGGCTGCGGGGCCCCTCCCGCCCGAGCGGCAGCGGCCGCTCCCCGTGGAGCCCGAGCAAGTGGCAGGGCGGGATGCCGAGCACCGCCCGCTCGGCGGGCGGCGGCCGCTCCCCGTAGAGCTCCTGGAAGCGGCTCGGCCCCTCCCGCCGGGCCGGCAGCGGCCGCTCCCTGTGCAGCAGGTGGAAGCCGCAGGGCGGGCGCCGGGCGAGCAGCGGCCGCTCCCCGGGGGGCTGCTGGAGGCGGCCGGGCCGGGGGCTGCGCAGCTCCCGCCCGTCCGGCAGCGGCCGCTCCCTGTGCAGCAGGAGGAAGCCGCTGGGCGGGCGCCCGGCCGGCAGCGGCGGCCGCTCCTTGGGCAGCGGCGTGAAGCGAGCGCGCCTGTGCCGCCCGACCGGCAGCGGCCGCGCCCCGGGGGGGTGCTGGGAGCAGCGGGGCGGGCGCCTGCGGCCATCCCGGCCCGCCGCCGGCTGCTGCCTGTTGGCCTCGCTCCGCCGCTTGATGCGGAGCAGGAGGTCGGGGCGGTCGCGGCGAAAGCAGGGGTTGCTGTAGTGGAGCCAGGCCCCGGCATCGCCCGGCGCAGCCGAGCCGAGCCAGCCCGGCACCTTGTGGAAGCCGTAGCGATAGAGCTGCCGCACGAAGCTGCGGAACTGCGTGGCCCTGAAGGTGTGCGGGACCGGGGCCGGCCCATGGCCACGATCCCTGTGGGCGCGGCCCGAGCTGAGCAGCTCCCGCTCCAAGAGGGAGCGGTCGATGAGCAGCCCCTGGGCGCGGCTGTCCCAGCGCACGGAGTGGACGCGGGGGCTGTTCACCAGGCGCCAGAGCTTGGCGGGGAAGGTGCGGGCGCTGAGCCCGGCGGGCAGCGGCAGCTCCGCCATGGCGTCCATCGCCGACTGTGGCCACAACGCCCGCAGCGCAACGGCCGCGGCTGCGCCGGCGGCGCGCGGCCTGAGGGGGGCGCTGCGCTCGGGCCCGCGGGGCCGCGCGCGGCAGAGCCGGGGCTGCGGGCACAGCGCGGGCGGGGCGGCTCCGGGGCTGCCCGGGCTCGGCTCGGCTCGGCTCTGCACAGCACGGCATGGCACGGCACAGCACAGCAGGTTATCCCCACTCTGCATCCCATGCCTGGGTCACCATCGGTGACAGAGAGGAAAGACATTGCTCTGTTTTGGCTGGAAAAAGGATGAAAAGGGGTGATTAGAAAACATTCATTTGGTCTCCTTTTCCACAGACTAGCTGGTTTTATCTCACTATGTCTGCCTGTCTTTGTCAGAGTTGGCACATTTCTCGTGATTCGGAGTCAGCTACAGCAGCAGGAATGGGAAGCAATTTTGTCAGCATTGATATCAAAGCCAAAGTGCTTCCCCACAGATGGATGTTGCTTTCTTCAAGGGATTTTTTGCCTAGAGCTGTAGCAAACTCACACTGGTGTCTTCCCAAGCAGCGTTGCCTTTGTATTTCCACAGGAATCACCTTTTTTCCCCCCCCATTTGGGGAGAGCTCCAATGCAAATGATTCCTGCAGCCAACTCTTGTCACTGTAGACTGATAAAGGAGATCTTGCAATGGAGAGACTCCCTAGAGCTGCTGTGGAGAGTTGAAGGGGGAAGCTTTGTCCCTTAGTCTTGAAGTCTTGTTGGGGAGCTGCTCGTGCTCTGGGGGACGGACACCAGTGGTGTTTATCCAAGCCTTGCAAGTTCATTCCTGTAAAGAAAGAAAGCATACGGACGCCAGGTAGACAAACAAGGTGTATGGGAGAGAGACGGGGAAAAGGAGAGGGGTTATAGAGAAAGGAGCCCTCCGGAGGCAGAGATCAATCTTCATGGAGGTAATGATCGATGCTCAGTTTATTGCAAATCTCAGGGTACATTTATATGCTAATGCAGGGTTCAGCAATGGGAGAATACATATAAGTGGTTACAAAGTGTTATGTGTAGGACAAAGAGCTAACATATCTTTGGTCAGGTACATAGACTGGCAAAAGTGTCAGCAGAACGTTCTGCCCCATATCTTCTCTTCACATCCCTAGAACATCTTGCTTCACATTTCTTTTCCATGGGTACATCTTGGCAAACTTCTTTATATTGTTTGCCCAAGGGCAGCATGTTTCTGCTCTAAGGCACGTATGCAGGGTTGTGCAGCTTGCTTCTATCCAGTGTCTGCTCAAAATGCTCTCTACATTCCTGAGCTTCCTGACACACCACAGAGACTTTGGGGTTGTCGTATTGGCAAACAAATTTCAGTCTGGGAACTTTTTGAAGTTCCCAGTTCTTTTTTTTTTTTTTTTTTTACTTTCCCCCAGAAATACTGTCATAATCTAATGCTCCCAGAGAATCTTTTCCTACTTTTTGGGGAATTCCTTTTGCTGCCCTCCCAGATCAGGCCAATTCCCAGGGCTCCTTCCCAAATTGTGCTGCAGCCCATGCCCTCCACTCTCCAGCTGGAACAGAAGGAAGCACGGAGATTGCGGTTGTGGGAGAGGAGCTTCTCTTTGCTGCCTGCTTTCCCTTTGGGACAGATTGGTGTGTGCTCATTTGGTAAAGGCAGGTTTAAACTCTGAAGCAGCTGTGTTTCAAACTGCTCCCTTCTCCAGCTCTTCTGTGGGTATCCTTGGACAAAAGGCCTTTTGGTGGGAGCTCCCAATGGCAGGTTAAGGAAGGAGGTTGATATTTCAGGGTTGTGACTGCTGAAAACAGCTGGTTTCTGGAGGTGTCCAGAGCTGGGAGTGGCTCCTTTTCTCACCTGCCTGCAGCAAAGGAAGTTGCAAAGTGGGAATTTCATTTGTGGAGATGGCCACCAGGGGTGTTTGCCATGAGATGGGCTGGCAGAGAGGCAGGTCTCGTGCTAAACTGGCTGTGTGTTTGTTTTGATGGTGGGGAGGGTCAGAGATGCAGACACACCAGCTGAAGGAACAGTGTAATTTCCTTTAATGCAGAAGTGCAAAAAAGAGTCAGGAAAGGATAAGCTGAGCAATGCACCTCAGCATTATTACAAAAGGGTGCCTCTGGTGATTCAGGAAGATCCATCACCAGGTAGCCCAATGGTTTCCCCTTCATCCAGAGCTGCACATCAGCTGGGGGAAGCTGTCCCAGCCCAGCCCTGCAGAGCCACGGCCAGGAACCAGGAAATCCTGCGGTGTCTCCACCTTTGGCAGCCACGAGGCTCCCAAGAGCGCTGTGAGAGTAGCCCGGCTCCGACAGTGCTGGACGAGCAATGTGCCAGAGCTTCTGCTGGGGGCACAGCTGGTGTCATTCTCCTCTTGGTTTTCTCCCCGAGCCTGGCCAGGGCTCAAGGAGGAACCAATGCCAGGTGTGGCCTTGTCCATTTTCCTCACGCAGAAAGGTGAAGACGTGTTTCACCAGTGAATGGATGCAACAATCCTTTTGATAATAACACTTGGTTAAGGAGCAGGTACATAGAACATTGGGTTGGGAAAGTCATCTAGAGGGCAGCTTTGGCTCAGGTCCTGTTGTTGAGGCTTCAGTCAGGGTCTGTTGTTCAGGCCTTAGTCCTTCAGTATTTTGTGGTGCAAATCACACCTGTGCAGAGCTGCAAACAACCAGGTCTATCATTAGCACATTTGAGACAGGGAACAGGATTAGCCCTGCAAGGCCAGGCTGGGGCCAAGAGCAGAAGGCCAGCACCCTGCTTTTGCCCACAGGCAGCCCTGCAGAGCAAGCAGCCCCTCCTGCCCAGGGGCTGAGGTGCCCGAAGCTGCCTCCCCGCTGTGCAGCTCTGCAGAGCCCGCGGGGCGCAGGGTCCTGGGCAGCCAGGGCAGCCCGGCTGCCTTGGGGCACAAGGAGTGGCCCAGAGAGAAGCTGCTGCCCTTTGCTTTGGAACTGCTCCTCAGAGTCTTGTCATTAATCCACAGTGTCTGATGTGTTTTCCTTTCCTCTCCCAAGTTTAACACAGCTTTTTGAGAAAATTGACTGATGTAGCTGCTGCTGGTGGTGGTGATAGTACTTTTGTCTGCAGGTGAGGGCAGGTGATTTGAACCAAGGACGGAGTCCATTGTTAACGCCCCAGCTTTGCCAAGTCAAGAAAACCATTCACAATTGGGCTATCAGTGCTGAACAGTTTTCCTAGGTTTTGGAAAGCTACCACCTTAAGAAACCCAACAGATTTTCCTCCAGGAGGATACCAGCAGTAGCATGATGCCAATGTTTTCCACCCCTTTTCTGTGTCTTTTTAAGAGTTCCACAGTTTTCAGCAGGAATGAAATGACCTGTGATAATGTGATTTGAGTGCTCGGTGTTGTTCGTTGCGACATGAGTGTTCATGACAAGCTGGACACCCCACTCGTGGCTCTGTTGAGTTAAATTCATCCCAATTCTGTGCAAAGAGCAGCCCTGAGATGCTGAGAAGAGCAGGCACAGTGGGTGGGTGTGCATGCACGCACCCGGGGGCTGACTGCTCTGTGGGCAGATGGTTTTGCACTGTTGTAAATCTTCACTCTCCCAAGCTGAAAGGCTATTTCAAATAAATATCTTCAGTGAAAATATATATCCAAAAATAAAATTGTCCAAAAATACATGTGCATTAAATTTTTATGCATATAATATAATATAATATAATATAATATAATATAATATAATATAATAAATATATGAGATCATTTTTGAAGCCATTGCTTGTGGGGGATATTAGATGATCTCCTAGTGTTTGTACATTTTTGTTTTCTGCTACTGCTGATCCTAGCAGCAACTCCCTGTGAGTTCTTCCAGGTCACTTCACACAAAGGGATTCCATCATTTCAGTGCCTGTGAGAGCTTGGCACTGAAATGCCAAGTTGATTCCCAGCTCTCCAGTCTCCTTCTGGATTTTGGGGCATCTCAGCACTTGTGTCCATGGCCCTTCCTTCATCCCCAGCCTGCAGCAGTCACAGTTGCTGCTGCCTCCCCCTTGCTGCAGCTCATTTGCCAAAGTGCTGCCAAAGGCAGCAGAGCTGGCTCAGGATCCCTGCTGGCTTCTGGTCTCTGGGATGAGCTTCAGGGGGACACTTGGAGCACTTTCCTAAAGAGCTGCCTGTGGGATGAGGGATTTGTCCTCCCCGGGTGGCTCCTGCTTGGATTCTGTGCTCATGGAGCCTCGGAGTTTTCTCAGCAGCCTCTGCAGCGAGTTCTGAGCAACGTGGGGCTCTGCTGCCAGCCCAAATCTGCGCTTCCCTTGCCCAGCCTGAGTGCAGGTGGGGCATGTGCTGGGCATGGCCGGAGATTGGCATGGCCAAAATCCTCCAGCATTTACATCTGCCCATGGCTTTGGGTAGCACAAATCTACGCTTACTTCAGTTGAAACATTGCATTTATTGCAGATAGTTACACCCGCGCTACTAATGTACAAATACACAAACATTAACTTATGTTTAAAAATGAAATTTATTTTAAATTGCAACACCTGTGTTACCAATATAGAAACACAGAAATATCAATTTATGATTAAAATCTAATTTATTCTGAGAATTGTGCTATGTAAATATATAGAGATATCAACTTCAATGAAAAAAAAAATTACTTTATTGCAACCCTCTGCAACAACTCACTGTACACAAATATTGAAGTTACTGAATTGAAGTTTAACAATTAAATTTATTACATATTACTACAACTGTACGGCCCATATACAAATACAGAAACATCAATATCCCTCTCTAAAGAATCTCAGATCCAGAACTAAATAAATAGAATTTTAGAACTATACAACTCCATACATAATAAATAGAAGTAAATACATATATAGGCATAACAATATAGAGATGCAAACATGCATTGCATATTTCATGACATATAACATGACAATATAATACAAACATAACAAACCTGTCTATAAGTACACAAATATCAATGGACCAATAGAATATTCTATACATCCCCAGCAACAGAAATGCACAGCTACAGAGCTGTACAAGTATGTAAACAGATGAATATACACGCATCAATATAACAATATACACACATAATATCCCTATACAAATATCAGTCAGTGTATGTAAATATCCCTATACTTGTAACTATCCAAATCTAGCTACACATCCATAAACAGCGCTAGATCAGGAGGGATTGCAGCCGCCGATGTTCCCAGGCTCTCGCTCGGGCTCCTCCTCCCGAGCAGAGCAGCTCTCCTGGGCAGGGACAGCAGATGGGACATCTGGCAAGCAAAGGGAACACTGAGTGAGTGTGGGGACGTTTCCCTTGGCAGCAGCTGCGCTTCCATCAGGGAAGAGGAAATGTCAGAACCTCCCCAGGGGGGTCAGAAGGAAAAGCAGCCGAGTGGGCCAGGCTGTGGTGAGCTGTTCACTTCTTTCTGGCATCCCAGTTGCTCTGAGGGAACTCCCTCATGTCAGGTTATTGAACCACCTCTGCACTTATCAAGACTATGGCCCCCAAATCAATCAGCATTTATGTCTCCAGCTGCTTGCACCAATGACAGGGAATGACCTCTAACAGTGCTGGGGCACAAAGTTACCTTGCACAGGTCATCTGACAGGGCCTTGTTCTTTCTGTGCTTCCTGTGTTTCTCCTTACCTTCCACTTGGAATTTTTACAGCATTTTTTTTTCTTTCCCCTTGATCAGTGTTGAAATGCGTGTTTCTCTTCCAAGTTTCAGATTGTTCAGTGATCCTGTCAAGCCTTTACTCAGAACCTTTTATCATGGAATATAGTGTTAATTTCAGTAATTTTGGTGATTTTCTGTGAGATTTATGCACGTGTCCTGTTCATTGGGCACCATTTAGGAAGGTGCAAAAGAGAAAAAGGATGCTCTGTAGGTCAGTTCACTAGTGGAATATCCATGGATAGAGAGAGCGATTAGCTGAATTTTACATCTACTCCTAACCTGAAAGTGCAACAGGTAATTTGGGGAGAAATTAAAGCCTGATTTATGCTTCTACCAGCCTGTATTCAAATGTAAAGTAAATAGAGCAGGGTGAGAATGCCAGTGTTCAGTTCCTGAAGTGCCTTATTGGGGTGTTCTTAAAGTAATGGAGATAAAATCTGGGTGGGCATTCCTAATTTCCAGCCACTCATTGTCAATTTCACTGACTCTGAAAACAGCAGAGATGTGCACATCATACCTCATCAATCCATTTGGGGATGGTTTAGGTTCAGATTCTCTGAGGCTTTAGATTTTTAGATCTCTACACAATGCTTCCAGGAATCTAAATAGCTTTCAGAAATTAAACTTTTCTCCTTTTTTCCTCAGTCTTTGCACTCATGTGCACCAGAGACCTTCAGTGAATGGATTCCACTCTAATCCATCTCCAAGCTGAATCTCCCAGCTGTGTTCACACTACGATTCGTGTGTCTCTACTGCACAGTGCAATTTTAAAATCTTCGTTCCTTATTATCTCTGCCCTTCCTTTTCTTTTTTAGCTTGCAAATGCATACAGATGTATCAGAAATGATACACCTAATTTCTGACGCATCAGTTCTTGTCTAGCAATTTCATTTTATCCTGTTCTGATGTTATGCTAGCCTTCTATGTTTTATTCTAAGTGGACTCCTGTTTTCTTGCATGTGGAAGTTTTACAATGCAATGCTCTCCTTCACCTGCTTTCATGAAACCCTTCATTAACATTAGCACAAGTAACTCTGTGATTCCCTTCTGCTTTGCAGAAGATTTGGGAAACTCAAGTCCTGCTAAGTTACAGAAAAACATACACGGTGCTTGGTAATTCCCCTAAGAGCTTAAGTTAATGGTAAACAACTGCAGCTTATTCATTTCACAGAAATTGGGAGAAAAGACATGGCAAATATTGAGGAATGTAGTGCAATATTGATGGGCATCCCTCAGTTATCCGGACAGACTGATGTCACTGGCAAAATTCCCTCTTTTCCAAAGGTTTTCATTTGCTTTGGCTGTACTTCGTATGGCTGCAGGTCCCATTTCCCTTGGTTTAAGGAAGTACCTTGGCAGTTACTCTTGGGGATATATCTTGCTAATTCTGCACTTGGAGGAATTACTCAGTTCTGCAGTCCTTATTACATGCCCTGTTCTAAAAGACTTTTATACCGTTTTCCCTCTCTCTGTGTTTTCACACTTTTTCAACAAGGTTTTCTTTCTAAGAATATTAATCACAATATCCCAAAGGATTAAAAAATGCTTAGGTATTTTTTCCCTAAGTATTTACTAAAGAAAAATAATAATAATAAAAAAAACTGTATGCATGCTGGATGTAAAATACAAACAGAAATAAACTTGAGAGTTCTCCCAAAAACCTTAAGAAAAAACCCCATGTATTCTATAAAACCCAGAGTATTCATCTACAGCATACAAAAATGGGCATGTTCTAGAAGAGAAAATTTGTGCAACGGTTCCGCACAGAATTCTATGCTTTCAAGCTGTTTGCCCTTCAGGGGCAGCGCCATTCTCTGAACTGTAATGCTCTGAGCATGTTCTGCTCACCATGGCAGCTTTCTGCTCTGCCCTGGTACAGATCATCCTCCCAGCAAAGGGGGAGTGCAGCCACCACAACTCGCAGCACCTTCCCACACAGCAAGAACCTGAAGGACAGAGATGGCTTTCACCAGCTGCTGCGGGTTCTAATAGTTTGCCACCTCTCAGCTGCCGAAAGCCTGAATTTCTGTGTTGCAGTGTGTTAGTTTATTGAGTCAAATGTTCTGTTTATAGTGGTATGTTCAAGTGTTCCCCGAGTTATTAGAGTTAGTCTCTCCCCTATGTTATGCCCTCCTACCCAAGTGTCCCTCAAGGAATCTCCTCCCTCCTCACCGGATTTTTCCGTCTTTCAAGACAACCCTCCCCCTTTGCCCCATCCATCAGCCCAAACCCTACCCTTTGCTCCAGAAAGTTCCCTGTCCCTCACCCTAAGATCCAATCCCTATGCCAACGCTCTCTCCTCCCCTTGTTCTGATTTGTTGTAGCCCTCAAAACCACCCAAGAGTCGCTTATTGGTTACTATATGGTGTCCACCCTCTGATTTGAAAGATTTTAAAAACCCGTGCACAGGAGTGGTGGGGGTTCTTTCAACATCTGTTCCCTTTGGGAATTGTCATCTGCAGAACCTTCCCCCTGCCTCTCCTGATGAATTTGCTGCACTTTACACCACAGAAGAGCCTCCTCTGCTTCGTTCACTCCGCCCTCCAGGGGTCTCTACTGCTTGGCATTTGGCCTAGAGGTTCTGGCTCAGGCAAAACCCCAACCTAGCCAGTTTCCCACTCTTGCCATTGTCCCTGGAGCATCACAGAGCTAGCCAGGGCTGCGGAGGGCAGTGACAGTGACCCATGCCCTGGCATGTCACAGCCCCCAGAGGCACACCTGCCAGGCCACAAGCCCCAGCCCTGATCCCCACTGCCGGCCTCAGGGGCTCCTGGGCACCCTCACCCTGAGTGCAAAGGCAGCCTCAGGAGCACCCCAGGGCGCTCTGGATCCAGGCTGCAGACACCCTAAAGCCAGCACTGAAAGGGACATGGATGGGGACTGCAGCTGGATCTTGCAGTGCTCACCACTCCTGATTACTCTCTAAGTGAACCCAAACCTCATTGGCAGCACCTTGAGCACATTTACCCTGCTCGCCCCTCCTGGAACCTGGTGTTCCCACATCCTACACCAGCGCTTTGCATGGAGTGACCAGCTCCCAGCTGCTCTGCTACCCTGGCCTTACTTTCTGTTTGCCAGCAATGAACTTAACGGATACACTCCTGAGAAGCCTAGCACAACATTTGCTTCTCAGGAGGTCTTCGGCAAAAAAACTCCACTAATCCCTAATTTTTGCACAGAGAAGGAGGTCCTGACAAAGCATGAGGCACAGACAGGGCTCTGGCATATGAATGCCTGAGCCATAGGATTCTATCCACTGTTGTTCCCAGCTACTTTGCTGATATTTTAGAGCCAGTTCTGGACAGGGGCTGCTGCTGACAGGATAGGAAAAGATGGAGAAAAAAAGGTGCAGAGGATAACAAAAAAACCGAAGGGTGGAAACCCTTAGAAATACAGAGCACAACTGAAGTCCTTGGAGATGGTTCAACAGAAAATGCCACCAGCAGTGAGCAGAGCCCGAGGTTGCTCACTGCCACCCCAGGGGCTCCTCAGTCCCCTGCTGGTTTGTGTCTGATGCAGCCCTGCCTGGAAAGGGCTCCAGGCTCTGGGGTTCCCAGCTTGCTCCAGGCTACATTCTTAGCAGCACTGAAAGAAGAAGTGGAACAAAGAGCCATTTTCTGTCCTGCCTGCAAACTTTCCTCCTTCAGTGCCATTACCAGAGATCATGCCTCTGTCAGCTTGGCACTGTGCCTGCTACATCCTTGTCCCTGTCCCTTGCATCAGCTGCTGCACATCATCAGCACTTGCTGCCCCACAGAACAGAGAGAGCTGTGTCAAAAGAGCAAGGAGTGCATTTTCTTGGCCTTTTTAACAGACACAAGAAGCATGAGTCCAAAAACCTTTGTTGTTTGTTCCTGCCTTCCTTTTCGATAAGTCTTTTCTGCTTTAATGCAGAAGCCTCTTTTCCTACATGGATGGAATGATCCGGAATTGGCCGTTGCTTCAGGCTGTCAGGCACCATGGGAATTTTCTCTTGTCTCTGATGAGGATTTGGTGAATTTTCCATTAGTCACTTGCTGGTTGTCACCATGGGCTGAGCTCAGCGGCCGACTCTGGTGTCCCCAGGGGATGCATTGGGACGCAAGCCCCTCAGGGCTGGAATTCGGGGTTGGGTGGGCTCGGAGCGCCCAGGGCCTGGGCCCGTGAGGAGCTGCTGCTGGCGCTGGCTGTGCTCAGCCCGCTGTGCCGAGCAGCCGCGGCCATGGAGACACAGGCGGGAGCTGTGGCCGAGGCCGGCAGGCGGCCCGGGCCGGCTCGCAGCTGCGAGGACGCCGGCAGCCTGTGCCCTGAGGCCGAGGCCGTGGTGGGCGATTTGCGGGCACGGCTTTTCCGAGCCAGCCGTAATATGCTGCCTCCCGTGTGGGCCCGGCTGCGGCAGAGGCAGGCGGGGGGGCCGGCAGCGGCGGGCAGAGGCCGCAGAGAGCAGCAGCCCGGCCCGGCCCGCTGCGGAGCGGGATGGAGCTGCCGGGCAGCCCTCGGCCGTGTCTGTGCGCACAGGGCAGGAGCGGAGCCCGCAGACGAGGCAGGAGCTGCGGCAGGAGCCGGCCATAGCGGCAGCTCGCCGTGCCCGGGGCCGCAGCCGCAGCTCTCCCCTGCCGGCCACAGCAGCAGCCGCTCGCCTCCGAGGCTCCGGCGCTTCCCGAAGACGAGGGGCCCGGCCCCGGGCACGCCCTGGAGCCCTGCATCGAGAGGAGCCGCCGGCGCCGCAAAGGGCAGCGCAGAGAGCCAGGTTGAGGAGGAGGACATGAGGCTCGCTCTGCGTCGCGCTGGGTCAGCTGTGCCCTGTCAGCCTTTGCCTTGAGCCTTTTGCTTCTTTTCCATGAGCCCTGATCCCCGTCCTTGGCCAAGGGCCCCCGCCGCCCTTTCCAGGGCTGCAGGAAAAGCTGCCTCAGTCACAGAATCACAGAATCACTGGCTTGGAAGACAGACACTTTCAAGATGATCGAGTCCAACCTATGGCCTAATACCTCAACTAAAGCACGGCACCGAGTGCCACTTCCAGTCTTCTTTCAAAGGCTTGCAGGGATGGTGAGTCCACCAGCTCCCTGGAGGGGTCTGTCCCCAGAAGAACCAAGATAACACTGGGGCCTTCTACCCCCTGGCGCTTGGAGCTCTGGAAGTTTGTCTTTCTGCTTAGGCAAAGGCCATGGAAAAGGACTGGGAAAAGTAGTCACTAATCGAGTAGCCTACAGAGCTCTAAATTGATGTGCAAGGAATACAGAAAAGATAGAAAAGAAACAAAGGCAAAACCCAAATGCCATCAGCAAAGTCTTGGGCATGAACACATAGCTGCAAAGGGTCTTCTCAGCCCTATTTCTTTGTATTTCTGGGAACAAGAGGAATCCTGCTTGAGCCTCTGGGGAGATGGGTTTGGGAGGTAAAAGTTCATGTCTTTTTTCTCCTTGGGGCAGCTCCTGTTGCTAGCATCAGCTGAGCCTCTCTGCAGCCTGATGCCTGTTCTGATTGTTGCAGCAAAACAACTGATGGCAGACAGAAGACACTGACGCTTGCAGAGACGTGACTTTTTCCAGCGCCAGCTGGGAGTGGGAGTCCGAAGAAAAACTCCCAAAAGCACAACTCCATTGGAAGACTGCCTTCCTTTTCATTGCGTAAAGAAGCTCTAGATCCACTTGTGAATTGTCAGTTGATTGTTAAGTTCTCTTTCATGATTTTTTCATGTGGTTTGGAAGTGGATGAGGGTCTCGTTCATTCACAAACTCCAGACCAAAGTGCCTTTGGAAGATGGCCCAAGTGGCAGTTTTTGCCCAGCCATGGTACTTGTGGATATAGGAAAGCAAGGGCTATGGTATTTGCAGCCAAAACCCAGCAAAGCTTGGCTCAGCCAAAAGATCCTGGGGAGACAGAGGCCTCCAGCTGTTCCTAAAAATGAACAGAGTTCCAGCCAAATGGTTGTGTAGCACTAAGTGCAATCTCTTTGCCTGGATCAGAGCCTTGCTCAGCTGAAGAAGCAGAAGGATCAGCAAGGAGATCCCAAAGGCCCATCACATCATTTTGATTTTGCTCATCTTGTGTAAGTTTGCAACTGAACATGTGTTTGCAGTTGTGCTAATGAGAGAGAGAAAAAAAAAAAGTAAATAGAGGCTTTATGGTAGAGCCATGATATTCCACAAGAGGAATCACTGGTGTGCATTTCATTGGAGCTCTCTCAATCCTATAAAAGTATTGTAGCCCTGATTTAAAATAGGCCGATATGAACCAACTTGGAGAGACAGAGATTAAAATGGCTTATGGGGTTTTTTTAAGAGTGAGAAAAACTACCCAAAAGGTGTTGTTTTGTGACATTTTAAAATATACTACCTGAAAATTACCAACTGCAATAAATCAAGAGTTTAAAATGCAGTGTTTAGGTATATGAATAATTAAAACCACAAAAATGTGCAGATATGAATGCATGTTTTCATAAAAATCATGAAATTATAGACAAAAAAAATACATCCCCTGAACTACAATACAAAGGCAGGTAGAACTGTACTTGAATGATCACTTTTTAGATTGCTGGAGTTTTTTCCTTGTGAAGAGGAGCTAGGGTATTGCTGAAGAAAAGTGGCACCAGCAGGAGGGGGCAGCGTGCCGTGCTCCGTGCAGAGGCTGCCAGGGGCTGCCCGAAGAGCGCCCTGCTGCAGCCAGAGCCCTCCTGGCCTGGGGCCCGGGAGCAAAGGGCCAGGGCAGCCACCTCCTCCTCTCCTGACCCTGCCACCGCTCCTTGCTGCTGCTGCTGCTGCTGCTGCTGCTGCTGCTGCTGCTGCTGCTGCTGAGGGAAAGAGAAGACTCTCCTAAGGCCCCATGAATGAATGCACTTACACAACCCGGGGGATGCCAGTGAAGGAAATCATGTGTCACATAATGCATTTGTAACCAGAGTCATCAAACACCACTAAACATGGAATTGTTGCACCTTTCTGGAACAGGCAGAAATTTAAAGAAATAACTGGGGACTTGAGGGCAGAAGAGGCCGGAGGAGGAAAACAACTCTGAGGGGAAAAAAACACCGTATCTGGAGGGGAAAACATCTCTGCCTGCTCAGAATTGGTCGAGGGAATATGTCTCTAATCCTCCCCTGAAAGGGATGCTTTAGGTGAGCTTTGCACCTCCAACTGCCTTGGGCCAGAGCCCGGAAGATGCAATTATGTAAATGTTACATAGATAGATAGATAGATAGATAGATAGATAGTTTGATAGATAGATAGATAGATAGACAGATCTCATTACTGAAATCTCTCTTTACTGTCCTCTCTGTTGCTACACACATCATAACTTTGTAGCCAGTGCTCTGTTTAACTACAGTCCTGAGCTTGCTCTCCTGTTGCCTCAAAAAGCACACTCTTGGGGAATCTGGAGCATGTGGGTCCCTATGGAATGCACCCAGACACCCAGAGCATTGCACTGCGAACTGGACTCTTTGTGCATCTGTGCTCGGGCAAGTTCTTCTCTTGGACTCGACCACACTGATGGTGCTGAGGTGGCTGGAATCAGAAATGCAGCCCAGCCCCTTCCAGCTCCTGTGATCTCTGAGGAGCAGCTGGAATGCAAGGGCATTGATTTCCTGCTCAATTCCCAAACACAACACACACTGATTCCCTGGGCTGCAAAAAGGCACGAGCACTACTAAGCTCAAAGTGATCTCTAAGGCCATACTGGCTGGCCTGGAACTACAATAGCTCCTTCTGCACCAAGGTCCCTGCACAGAATGATGTGTTCTCATGCAAAAATAGTGTATTCTCCAGAAGTGAAACCTTGGAAATTAAAATTCTAGCAGACCCAGTCCCAGTGCTATACAAGGGCAGAAAATAATGATGAAAAAAGCCTTAGTTGGGAGAAAAAGAAAATTAATAAGCCTCTTCCTCCAAGCAAACAAAAAAAACTCAAGGTAAAAAAGGGGGTAAAGTCGCTTCCAAAAGTGGTTCAAATATTTGGATGCACTGAGGAGATGCTGAAGGTCCCTCACGAGGCTCCCATTATCCAGGCTAAAGCTCCCTCAGCACCTCCTCCCTGGCCTTGTGCTGCACCCCCTTGCCCAGCTCCCCTGTCCTTCTGTGCACTCGCTGCAGCCCCTCCATGACTTTCTGCTTCCCAGGGCCCACAGCTGCACACAGCACTCCAGCTGTGGCCGCAGCGCTGCCCAGCACAGGGCCACGCTCACTGCCCTGTTCCTGCTGCCCCACTGCTGCTGGCACAGCCACCATGCCCTTGGCCTTCTTGGCCCTCTGGCCCCACGCTGCCTCATCTTCAGCTGCTCAAGGCCGCCAGCCCTGCGTCCTTTTGGCCCACGCAGCTCCCCAGCCACAAAGGTGCCCATTTCACTTCAGATCCAGCAGGCACCATTGCAAGATGGCCTTCCTGTTCCACAATTGCATCTTCTAAGGAGATGGCATTGATTTTACAGAATAGAATTCTCAGTCTCTCTGACTAAATGGAACTGGGCTAATTCTACTCTCTAGGAAGTTGCTCTTAGTTCAGTGTTCCCCTCTGGCTGCTGTCAGCAAGCGACATTTTCTCTGCAAAACTGAGTTTGTCGTTCTTCAGGGCTCTGAGATGGAAACTAGGAACTATCCACTTATGCCTTTTTTACCTTTGTTGAAGGCATGGAAATGGATTTTCTTTTGGTCTCCCTAGCCAGCCCTCTGCTGCTACTGGCCAAGCTGACAGCTTGCTCTACAATTCTTAAACATCAGGAACATGAAATGTCCCTTCCTCACTCAGCTCAGGATCAGCACCACTGAGTATACACTTCAGGTGACCTATAGTGGGCAGGGAAAATGAACCAGATGCTGTCAGAAAACTGCCTGGGCTGCTGAATCCCACAGAACAAGTCAGCCCAAACAGATATGATTTCCTGGTTCACAACATCCCTCCAGGAGATACATCTCATTCACACAGCCAGCAAGAGATCAGGACAATCTTCTTGGTTGTGCCTACACTTCGGCCTGTTTAGCCAGTAAATGAACACAAATATGACCAAGAAAATGCAAATTGTTCTTTAACACTCAATGCTCCTGTTCTAGAAAACACATAAAACGGCTTTTTAAATCCACTCCTTCAGGTCTTTTTTTTGTGGTTTTTTTTTTTTTTTTTTTTTAAATCAGTTGCATGCACTAATTCTCTTTAATTTGCTGGAAATGCTTGCCCAGAAATGCTTGCCCAAAATCCCCCTGAGCTGTGGCAGACACTCACTGCTTTGGAGTTTGCATTTCCTTGCAAAGAGAATCACTAGTTAAGCACTTGGTAAAGGGTCAAGTTAGACAGTTAAATCTTTTCATGGCAAAACTGAGGAAGAAAGAAGCTTTCCCTGAATTCTGGGAACCACTGCAGAGATTTTAAAAGGCATTCCAAGAAGATCTGCCAGTCTACATTTTCAAAGGTGTCTTGCTTGTCCCAGCAAACTGAGGAAATGACAGACTCTGCTGCCACAGACTCTCCCATGGAGGGAGTGGAAGCCCTGCAGGTTCCCCTGCAAATGCTGCCCCTGTGGCTACAGTCACCCCCTTTTTAGCTGAATGCCTTGACAGGAGCTGTACCAAAGCAGTGGCATCCTAATGCTCTTTCTGTTTCAAAATCAGAAACTCAGCCACTAAGAAAGAGCAGGAAGACATACAAAAGCCAGGTTAGTTTACACCCTAACCTAAGCAGAAGGAAAACCTCTACTTACGTGCAAAGTGCATCATATAATAAATAGAAAAGGAAACGCCATAAGCAGCAAAAGCTGCTTTGGCAAGCTGGTGATCATGCTATTAGTGTTGTGCAAGTTTGCCGCAACACTAAAAGAACGAGCCTCTTGTCAGTTAGCAGCTTCCCACTGACAAACACTCGGACCAGGAGGGGACTCCTGCTCTCAGCAGTCCTAGGGCTGCTCTGACACTCAGGCCTTCCATGCACCAAGGCAACCTTCTGATGCCACTACGACAACGTGGCAACCATGCCCTGACATCACAAAGAAAACGCTCCGTGTTGGTCTGTGAGTTTATGAAAAGCAATAACCAACCTTCCCTACAGCAAACACAAAAGAGCCTGGGAAGTTCTTCTCTGTCACAAAGCAGCACAAATTCCCTTCATGGGCCAAACCCTGTTGTTCAGGGATCCAAGAGGAACTCCAAGGGTGCCCCAAGCACCTACAGCCTGTACCCCAGCTGAGCACTCAGATGAGACACAAGCAAAGTAAACCAGACCAAGAAAATGGCCCACAGCATTGCCCACCTGAGAAATTACCCACCCTTTAACATTTCAAAGGTTTATTAAACCCTTAGAAAGGACTGAATAAGGAAAGATTGCGGCACTGGGAGTCTCCATGACTAGCAGCCATGTGCTCATCTACAGAAAGGATGCTCTGCCTTTTATACCCTTAGCCCCTCTAAAAATTTGTCATTCAACTCTTTCTCTGCTGTCCATTGATGGAGATTACTTTCTTGCGTCTAGACTGGAGGTCAGGTGTTGTTACACCCTGCCTGCTGGTCACAAGCCAGCCCTTGCCAAATGCCCTGACTACCAAGGCTATTACAAGGGGAACGGGAAAGAGGACTATGGGAGGATATATTACAATAACAGCACTTTACATTTGAATATAATATCTCTCCACATAATAGCTATCTCTTAATTGTGACAACCAACTATTACATTACTCACCTATAATGCACAGAACCAGGAGAGAAGGCACTGTTGGCATAACAGTTGAAATCATTCCTAACAAATCTCCCCACATATTTGCACATTTATTAGACATGCCCAGGGCTCCTGTGGATGTACATCTCTGCCTTTTTTTCCCTTTGGAAGAAGTCAAACTGGCAACTTGAGGGGAAACCCAAGGGCTTTGTGGGGGGTGCATTGCTCTGCACACACCCAGGCCACCCGTGGCACAGAGCTTTGGTGCCTAAAAGGATAAACCAGCTGGAAAAGGTTTCATTTTGTCCTTTCTTACCTGCTAACAGAAGTTGCCAAAATCAAAGTTTCCAAGCAGGGCCTGATCCCTGCTGCCAGCTCTGGGCTAGAAAGGAGGCATTACTTTGTTTCAGTGGTGGGTGCATAGGAAATCACTTCCCTAAGCCCTGCACACCCAGCAATCTCACCTACCCGTTTGTATCCAGGGAACTAAGACATATTCAATACTTTGCTGAAACTCATAGGCTAAACATTGCCTCCAATTTATTGACATATTTCAGTCACTTCTCAGAATTTACTGACATAGAATTGGAGTGTCCTGTAGGTCCCTGCTGGTCATTGACACAGGTTCAGGAGGAGATCCATGCACAAAAGAACCTAAGACACAACTGAGCTTGCAAAACAAATTTATTCCATTAGTTGCAGTAGCAAACAATACATACCAAGCCCTGGATTCCTAAAAATCCACTGAGCAGGAGAAGGAGATGGAGCGTGGTGCTCGGCAGCAGGGGCAGGTAGGCAGTGCACTTTCAGGACATCCCCTGGATCAAAACGCTGTGCATCTCATCCTTCTCACCCTTCCAGCTCAGAACCAGGCCTTGTATCTCCTGCTAAGGATGTGGAATTTTCCCAGTTACAGCATCGGCTCACACATGGCTGGCTGTGAGATGATGGCTCAGGATGACTCCATGACTCTCTGCCACCAAGGGCTCCATTGTTCCCCTTTCACAGCTTGACTGCCCACCGATTGACCAATACATTGTTTTTCTTTCAAGGGTCAGGGTCCCACCTGTTAAACAAGACACTTTCCTTCACTGTCTTGTCAACCTGCTCAAACATGGATCAAATACGGCAGGGCTTCGGGCACGACTCTGGTTCCTGACACAGTCATTTGGGAAGTATTCCCATTCCTCAAATTCTCCTTTGGTGGTCAAGAGCCTCCTAAAACTACTTTCTTCCCTTTGAGTGCATTCCAGCTACCTTCTTTGCAGGAGCACTCTCCTTATTCTCAACGCCAAGATCGCCACTTGCACACAGTAAGCACTGCAGTGGGGGAATACAGGCTTCAGCACTCCTGTTAAAGCTAAAAGAATTCACAAGACTAAGCCCTGTTTGTTACACGCCTCTCCTTCCTATTCCGGGAATCAAACACAAGCGTTTCATCAATACACCCTGCAAGTGCCCTTGCTGAGTGAAGCCACATTACTGTGTCAATAAAGCAGCTGGGATTCAGTTTCTTCATGCAGGGAGAGCTAATTCTTTATTCACATAACTCATTTTTATACGGTTTTCACAGATCTCGTGTTCAATCCAGCTGGCTGGTAGTTTCCTTGCCACACAATTTATTGCTTAGAAGGTGTATTAGTGTGTACATGCTAAGACTCTCTCTTTTTAAGACTCACTCTTACTCAGGTGATTACATTTTTTTTTCGTGGATGCTCATGGGAGAGATTTCTTGTTTATTACAGATGCAAACAGTTTTCTTAGCACAATAGCTTGTTGTGCTAACTGCACTCATGACTGTTCCCATGGGAAGTTAGCTGGCTGCACGTAGAAGACATAACAGGCTATCTGGGAATTTACTATAGCAAGGCCTGTTTTTATAAGGCCTTTCTTTTCTAATAACCCTACCTGTGTGCAACAAATTACGACTTTCTTTCAGAAATTAATGAAGAAAACACAAATTGCCTGCTCAAACCCTTCTGCCCCCTTCCAAATCAGTTCACTCTTCAAACACAAGCCTCAGGCACATCCCTGACTGCGTCTCTCCCAGCAGCTAAGAGCTGCATTGTGCAGCGCTTGCTGTGCGCCACAAAGCACAAAGCAGGCTGGCCTGGTGGGCCTGAATATTTCTGCCAAACACTCTGCATCTCACACCTTTGCTCGGGCTCAGTGCAGAACTGCAGGATTGCAGGCACTTCCTCCCAGAGCTGCATGAGGCACTGGATCCTGCAGATGTGCCCTGCCAAGCTGTCCCTGCCTCACGCTGGCCTCGCTTCCCCTGGCACAAGTGCCGGGCCTGAAGGAGGCTGCCCTGTGCTCCAGCCTGCCGAGCAGCCCGACTCCCTGCCCTGGTGGCCAGAGTGCTGCACACACTGCTGGCCTTTGCCAGGAGTTGCAGGGCAGCCGGCAGAAGAGGAGGAATCCTCAGCCAGCCCAGCGGCCCGTGGCTGCCCTTGGCCTTTCTCTGCTCCTGGGCACACTCCAGACGGCCAATGCCTCCAGGCCAGGCTGTGCCCAGCACGGCTGCGCTTCCCCTCGGCAGCAGTCAGCTGCCACCTGGGCTCTGAGAGCGGAGGATTCGCCCGCTCCCAGGAAGAGGCACCCAGGGCCCGGCTGCTGCCTCTTGCAGCTCCAAGGGCCTCCTTCCAGCCTGCCTCTGCCGGGGCTCAGGCTGCTCCGGCCTCTGCCAGGGCTCTGCTGGGGCTCCAGCCCGGGCAAGGCCGGGCCCGCTCTCACCTCACAGGCGCTGACAGCTCTGCACCACAGGAGACCTTCCCGAGCACCCTCTCTGATCTTTCTGCTTTCTCACTTGAGCAAGGCTCTCCTCCAGCCAAAGAGATTATTGCATTTAGGGATACAAATCCAAGTGGCAGGAACCCCAATGCTCTCCAGTCACAGCTGAAGGCCTGCATCTGCGCAAGATGTTTGGGCTGCCTCATTCTTCCTTTGGTTTTGCCTTCAAATGCCATTGCCCTTTCTGCCTTAACTAGAAATACCACAGCTGTGCCATAACCAGCCAGTGGGTCATATTCCAAAGGCAGTGCGGTCTGGAGAGGATGAATGAAGAAGAGCCCTCCTCACTTATGAAACCATACAAAAGAAGCCATATGTATGATGTAGCACCAATAAAAAACAATTGGTAATTCAGAAGGAAATGTTAAATTTTCTGAAGGGGTCAGAAGGAGGAGAATCTTCCAAGTGAGTTGATGTTTCAGAAACTTTATCAATTACAACTCTAATCTATAATTCTATGCTACAAATCTCTTCAGCAACCCTACTCTACAGTCCTACTCTAAATTGGTAACAGAGATAACATCTTGACATGATTGCTATGTTCTAGTCTCCTAAGGTTAGAGTTAGGCTTAGGCTTAGGTTTAGGTTTGTATTTAGGCCTAGGCTTAGGCCTAGGTTTAGGCTTAGACTTAGGTTTAGGCCTAGGCTTAGGCTTAGGGTTGGGGTTAGGGTAAGGGTTAGGGATAGGGTAAGGGTTAGAGATAGGGATAGGGTTAGGGTTTGGGTTAGCATTTAAGGGTAGGGTTAGGGTTTAAGGTTAGGGTTTAGGGTTAGGGTTATTCGTCTTCTTCACTGAGTTGATGAGTTGTACCAGGATGAATGGTGGCTTGGCTGAAGTTACAAATGGATGTTGTCCACCGGAAAAAAAAAGTACAACAAAGGACAGTGAACCATTACTTTCCAAGCTCATTGCTTCAGGGACTCAATCAGGATACATCAAGTTCCTGGAAAGACCCAGAAAGAGGAGCAGTGGGACCATCTGCTCCCCAGTCATCCCCAGTGTGCAAGACCTTGCCATCACAGGCAAACCTGGCCCAGAATCCCACTCATCTCTTTATTGTGATTTCTTCATCATGCTGGGATTTTTGCCCTGCCAATGATCTAGAAATGGTGCTTTCTGTCCCTGTGTCTTCTTCCTTTCAGGAAACTCCAATGACACACATAGGCCCCTGCCTTTGAAAGACAGGCACTGTGCTAATTCCCACAGGGACAGAAAGCAGTGTCTACCTTTCCATGCCCTGCCCCTCATGTGCTGGATGGCACCTTCCTTCCCAGCAGGGCCAGCCCAGAGGCACTGGGCCCTGCAGTTCCCTCTCAGCCACACAGCCTGGCAGTAACCCTGGTGCAGTTCCCGTCTGCTTGAGCGTGCCAGGCAGCAGATGGGGCTGGGACAAGTCCCTCCCAGCTGTCCCTGTTTGTGTGGCAGAAACCTCTAAGGGTGGGCTGGGGGGCACAAACCAGGGCCCCTCAGAGGCTCACAGTTAGCCCCCCACAGCCCCTCCTGCCCACAGCCAAATCTCTGACTGCGCAGCTGGGACTGGCTTCCTTGGGTTCCTCCACCACCATTTCATGTCTCTGTACCCTGCATTGCTCTACTTCAATTCTTTTGCCATTAGATAAAACTGAACACTCCATCTAATCACAAAAGAGGGCAACAGAAACAGTCAGAGGACAGAGCACCTCTCCTCTCAGGAAATTCAGAGAGAGGTGGAGTTATTCAGTTTTGTGAAGAACAAGCCCCGGGGAGCCTTTACTGCCACTTCCAAGACTTCACAGTGGCTTTGAAGAAAGTGATGGACATCTTTTATAACAGGACCAGTTACAATAGGATGTGGACAAATATTTTTAAACACAAAGGGCATCTAATCAGAGTAGGTCTAAGGAAGAACTTGTTTACTCGGACCATGGTGCAATCCTGTCACAGCTTGTCCCGAGAGCTTGAAGGTGCCCCATCCCTGCAACCATTCCGGCTCTGGTGGCAAAGGGCTCTGAGCAACCTGATCTCTTTAAAGATGTCCCTGCTCATTGCAGGACACTTGCACCAGAGGACATTTACAGGGCCCTGCCAGCCCAGCCCAGTCTAGGATTCCTCACTGTTTTCATTTGAAGAGCACCAAGAGTGGAGGTGAGGAGGAAGGGGGCTCATCTGATGCCTTGGACTTGAGTGGAGGAGGAGCCCATCCCTCAGAGCCTGTTTCACCTGCAGCCCCTTCACATTTTACTTGCAGGAGCTCCTTGGCAGACCAGTGCTGCTCCTCGTCTCTCTGCAGGCAGCAGCTCAGGAAGTCATGCAGGCAAGATGAAAATAGGTTGGGCAGCTTTTGTCTTCCTCCTGTGGCTATCAGGAGTTGGGGCTGGGGAAAAAGGAGACACCAGGCTCCACCTGCTTCTTTCCATCTGTCACTGGTTTCCCAGATCCCATTGATTAAGCTCCACTCTGCAGTGGCAGTTTCTGCCGTGGCAGAGACCCAGAGATGATTTTGCTTTACCAAACAAACACCCAAACCCCGATGCAGCCACAGCTTTCCCACCATCCTGCAGATCTTGCCTTGGCAGCTGATTTCATTGCCTGACCTAGTTAGTGGGAACTAAATCAGCACAAGCACATTTCCTTCCCTGAGGATTCATACCAGCTTGAGAGGGTTTTTGGAAGAAGGACTTTGCTATACTGACTCCATTCTGTATCCAAGGGTTAGTACATGGAAAGTATCTCTGCAGTGCTTCTTGTCCCTTAAGCACAGCTGCCATAAAACAAAATGAATCAAGCTTTTTGCTTTGTTCTTGAAAACAATGGGAATTGGAAGAAAAGAAAGGAAATCCACCAAATATTCCTCACGTAAGGAAACAAACATTTGGAATCTCACCTTCAACAAAGACACATTAAGATGCATGCACAAATGTACTGGGATGAAAACGCCTGCTGGGACACACAGGAGCCACATGCAGCTCTGTCTCTCAGCAGCCTGAAAATTTCTGCTTTCCTTACATGGAAAAGAAAAACTTTTCATGGTGACATCAGAAGGAGAGGTTCCATCCCTATGATCACCCTCTGCTCATTTGGCTACTCAAGTCAATGCATGAATGGTAGGCCCATCCCAGAAAATGCCAGGAAACAAATGGGAGGTTTTGGCAGGCTCTCCACATCACCAGGCTCTGGCTTGGTGACAGGAAGAATGTGGCCTGGGGAGAACTGGGAGAGAAACCCGGTCACTGAGTGTTTCAGCAGCACTGCACAAGAAGCAGAAGAGACTCTGTGGCCTTTACACCCTCATGCCCAGGTTTCAGGCATGTTTCCCAGGGAGAAGAAACTGCACAGGGGGTTAAGTTCCTCTCTAAAAACCAGTGCCTTAGCAACTTTCTTGTGTTTGGGCTTCCTTTCTTCATTTCTGGAAATGTAACACCAGTTCTGAGAGGCTTGCCTTGTGGTTTTAGGGGCATCTTCACAGACAGACAAGTGGGAACAACTTGAAACCCAAAGCAAATGTTGCCTGAGAAGAGCTGGGGAGTGTTTGCCTGTGGTGAGGCTTGAGCTGTCTGGCAATCCCTTTCCATGATGTGCAGAAACATCCAGCTGCTCCCCAGAACTCAGTTCCTCTGGGCATGCAGGCCTCTGGAAACACCAGATGATTCCAGCCTTTCTCCTGCTCAAGAGCATCTAACCTAAGCTGAGCTCTGGTTTCTTCAGCAAGGCCAAGGATGCTCACTTCCATGCAGCTGACAGTGTCCATGGAGCTCAGCAGGTCTTTCTGATACTCCTCAGGCCAAGGAATTACAGTGTAGATTGGCAAGACATCGGCTGATCCTTATCCAGTGTGGTTCATGTGGAACCAAGCTCTAACACGCTGACAAGCCAGAGGGAGAGAGCTCATTCTGCTTTTGCAAGATGGTATTTAGAAACATAAGACACCAACTTGGAACTATTCAAACTTGCAGAATCCATCTCAAATAGACAAAAAGAACAATGGCTAGAGGCCTCGGAGCCTCCATAAAAATGCCCACCACTGTCATGATAACTCTGTGCTTGTGGCACTGAAATAGATGGTGACCAAAGAGACTTTGCTATTATCCTCTTTAACCCAAAGGAGAATTTCAAAGCCGGAAATGGCAATGCACTCCCCTTGTGTACAAATAATTTATGTGGCTTTCTGTCCTTTTCCCACATCACCAGAGGTGACAAAGAGAGGGTTTTATCCTGACTCTCAGCTGAGCTCAGCCACTGGCCATGGTGGGGAGCTGGAGTCCTCCCTGTCATTAGAACTGTGCAGGTCAGGGATGGCCCCGCTCCTGTGGTAAAGAAACACAGCACTGGTGTCAACTGCCCACGCTGGATCCCAGCCCAGGTACCTGCCTGCAAGCTCGTCAACTTGTTAAAGTACCAAGAAACAGTCAAGGCTTTGGCAAACAATTCTAACTGCAGTCGGAGAAAAACACATCCTAGACTTATCCAGGCCACCCACACACAAGACTGAACAATGTACAGATGACTTGAAAGCCTGAAAGTTTCGAAGTCCCACAGGATTTGGAAAAGATGCTACAGAATGGAAGAGAAGAGCTGTGTTTAAAAAATGAAAAAGCAAGCAGAACTGCTTGGGGATTGCTTTGGTAGTAGGTTTTTTTCTCTTTTACTTTTTTGTTTACTTTCCTTTTTCCTTTTTTTCTTACGTTTTCTATAAAATTGAAACTGGGAAGGTCTAACCTCCATTTCTCAGGATATTTATCACATGTCTGCCCTCTCCACTGAAAAATTCTTGTCCTTCAGAAACAGAGTTCCAACATTGTTCAAAAAACAAGTGAGAAATGTCAGGCATGGCTGGAGGCCAAAATGGCAGGTTTCTGAACTGGCTAGGGTTCTGAACTGCCACTTCCCTTTCTGATACAACCAAAGGTACAGCAGATGCTGATGTGTTGCAGGGGCATTTTTAGAAGGGGACCTTGGTGGAAGTGGTGCCAGCAGATGGCAATGGGATTTTGTCCAATGGCACACAGAACATGGGACAGGTGAGAAAGACAGTGGGATCAGTGAGTATTTGCACCTTACCAAGACAGGAGTTGCATTCCAGGAAGGAACTTCTCGTTCCACCATTTTGATGCCCACAATTCCCAAAGACCATATGTCCACTTTGGGGCCACATGGTCAACCTGTCACCACTTCAGGCGCCAGCCACCCAGCAGCGCCGGCCACGGAGATCCATCTGCCCTGCTCAGGGCTGAGCTGAGCGAAGAGGCCAAAGTCAGCTGTGGAGAAAACAACAAACAGTGAAAGCCAGCTCCAATTAGAGAATCAAGCAACAGAATTCCCCACTCTTAGGCTAAGGATGTGCTGTTGAATCTCCTGGAAAACTGTTCATGCTCGATTTCCTTGGGGATTTAGCCAAGGAAGTATGGAATTGGCCACTTCCAAAAAATCCCAGGTTTCTTAACACTGCTTACAGCAGTGGACTTTATTCCCCTGAAGCTTTAGACTGTAGCTCCCTCTGTCTGGAAGGGACACACACAGAGCAAGGCCACTCTTGGCTGCTTGTGGTTCCTTATACCTCTGTGCACGTTGCAACTGTGCCCTCAGCTCGCAGCAGGGGTCCCTGCACTGCCACCAGCACCATTTTTGGGGGAGCTGGCAGTCACTCCAAGCAGCCCCACACCCACATCCCTGGAACGCTGCACCTGACCAAGAATATACTGACCCAGCTTGACAGAGCCATCGGTTCTGAGAAGGATGTTGTCGCTCTTCATGTCTCGATGGATCACATCGTTTGAATGAAGAAAATCCAGTCCTTGCAGGCACTGAGTGAAAAAACAGAAACAGAAGGGCAAAAATGAGTGATGTGATTTCATCACACAAGAAAGGAAATAAAGAATCTAAAAGCTTCCCTCTCCAGGAGAATGGGGAGTAATGGCAGAACAGTAATGGCCACTGAGAGGAAGAGCTTGCTGCTCCAACACCTGCAGAGCAGGACCTTTCTAAGGAAAGGCATGTCAGCTTTTGAAATACCAACAGCACCTGCTGTTGTAGGCTGTCCCCTGCAAACCAGCCAGGATGACTCCTGCTGCAGTGGACATGCTTTTTCCATGCAGAGGACAAACGAGGGGTTTGGAAAGGAGAAGTCCCTCCCTTTGGTGTGAAGTGGATCAATTTTGGGTGGGAGGCTGCATGACAAAGATTTTCTTGCTGGCCTCAGCACAGGCTTGGAAGTATCACACCAGTCACTTTCTGGAAGCAAAGAGCATTCTGGCTGCACTACTATCCTTTTCAGCTGAGGACTGTGAGAAATGAGTCTTTTTTCTTTGCTCATCATTTCAAATCCTGCCACCAGCACCTTTGCTTTTACAGGCAAGGAATACAGAGAAGACAGACTCCAGGCAAACATTTAGAGAGGCAAGGTGGAGAACAGCAAATACAAATACAAGAGACAGAGCGAGAATACAACAGCAGGAGATAACTGGCACTGAGTACAGGGAGTGCAGGGGCACTGGCAGGCCTTTCCCTTGAGATGCTTTTACTTGCCCATAGCATACCAGCAACACAGAAACAAAGCTTGACACATGAAACCTCTTCTGTTCTGAGCCTCTGTTTCCCAGACAATCCTGCCCAAGCCCTTGGAAGCACAGATGGGATTGCTGATCTCCCAACTGATGGCATCCATCTCATCTTCCAACAGGTAGGTCTTGCTGATGACAGTGCTCAGAGTGCCCCCATCCATGTACTCCATAACCAGGGACAGTTCCTCACCCACAAGGTAGCTGAAAGAAGGAAACAAGGGCATGGAGATGAATGTACATGGCTAGGTTGCTGTTTGGAAAAGATGGGTTGATTCTTCTATTCAGGTTCCTTTGAGACAAAGACAAAATAAAGGAATAGACATTCCCTCTTGGCTGTGCATTGTTTGCAATCTGCGCAGTCTCAAGGAGAAAGGCACAGCTGTGAAAAAGGAGATGTCTTAGATGGGCAGCAAGCAAAATGTGCAGTTTAGTAACAGCCCAGATAAAAAACCTGTCACGCATGGTGTTTCAGGAAAAAAGCACCTAGTCTTCCTGGCATGCATAGCAATGGAAAACAGTGGCAACAATCCAAAACAAAGTGGTGGCTGTGAAAATAGAGATCATTGATTTAGTAAGACACGACTCATCTGGGTTTGTGAACAATTTTCAAATGCCATGTGCTAGCAAAGACTCATGCAGACAAAATGCAATCTTTTCCCATCCACTGGAGATGAAAAGAGCAATAATAATTAGCCAATAATTACAGCTCTGTTTTCTGCCAGTGACCAAAGTGGGATTTTACCTTGCATGTTTGCAATATGTGAACAAATATTCACGGGAGAAAAGCACAACTTAACTGTCTAAACAGTTGACCAGGTTGGGATTCCTATTCACCTTCGTGACCATGAGTTCGTTGACTTTTAGTTCCTTCTTCTTCAGTCCTTGAAGCTGTATTTTCTTTATGGCCACCTAAAATGACATTGAAAATCAGTAACTTGAGAGGTTGGTGGTGCGAGACCACAAGGCACCTGGAGGGAGTGATTTTGCAATGACACAGCTGAGCTGTGCCAAACTGCTTTGTGATTAGGGACTGCAGTAATTAGGAACTGACATTCCAACAGCCCATATCTCTGCTCCCTAGGGAGCCAGTTACAGGACACGTGGGGGCACTGACATTTTGCCTTGACCACTTGGTAACAGCGGTGTCTCAGTTATCACCCACAAACCTCTGACCACACTCTCTGCTGCGTCGTTTAGGACTCAGAAGAAGTAATCCATGCATTAATACTCTGTGGATACATCTTGGGCTATGGGCATGGCTTAGGGCTTTTAGGGACACCTTGCAGATCTTTCCCTATGTGCAGTTGCCAAGTGTAGCACTGCAGGTGGCTAAGGAACTACCAGTAACTTTCAGATGGATTTGCTGGCAGCCAGAAATGATAATTCAGGACTCTGAAGCGGTAGCCCCAAAGAGCAGTGAGGTGCTTGAAGGAAACACCTGTGTTTTAGCAATGGAGAGTGAGTGAGCGCATCCTTCTCTGAAAGGAACCACTGCCCTCCGTGCCTTCCTTCTGGCACCTGAGGAGGACAAAGTCCCAAATGTGTTTTGTGGGCTGGCACCAGTCTGTGCCAAACCGGTCACAGAGCATCCACGGTACAGTTACAGGTCATAAATTCTGGTACAGTTTGTGCTGCTAATACGTCTAGGAAAGAAAGGTTTGACATCTTTTTTGACTTTCAAATGGAACCATTATTTGAAAAACCTAAGAGTTGCGGTCCCCCCCCCCCAACCCCACCCCAAGTACTTCTCTTTGCAATATTACTCAGGGATTACACATAAAAGCCCACCCTGTAAAATACGTTGCAGATACTTTGGAATAAGTGCAGCTTAGCAGCTAGAGATGATAACGTGGGTTAAGTAACATTCCTTCTGCAGTGATGGAAACTCTGTCTATGCAGACGTACTCAACAAAGGTTACGATGGCTTAGCTCCTGTGCTCAAGTTAACGTGCATTTTAGAACTTGCCAAGAAGGTGAATTCAACCTCCTTCATTGCTCTCTGCTGGAGTCTCATGAGAATTTCAGTGTGCTTTTTGTCATTTACAGCTGTCACTGCTTAGCTCTTGAACATGAGACTCCCTCATGACTGATGAAAGTTGTCTAGTTAAGAGTGGGTCAAAGACATGGTCTTGCTCTAGAAGGAGATGAGAAGGTTTCTGCAATCTTTGTCATCTCTACTGCTTGTGATTTCTATACAAAACCAGTGGGAAGTTTTCTGAAGGCAGTCCAGAAGCTGGCAATATGGACAGCTTACAGCCGAACACTTGCTGCAGTGCAACCATGGTGACACCAGAAAGGACTTCAAAAATTTAAAAGGGCAAACAAAGCAGTTGGAAGGAAAAGAACATGAACCATTATTCCATTTTTATAATCTATCTTTCTTTAAATCATCATTTTCGTGCAGTTTCGAGGCTTGCGTTAGTATTCCTCCAAAGGAATCTGAGACAGAGTAAGCTTTTTAATGGAGTAGAAGTGAGAAACGCAGGCCAAGTTGCCTTTTTTGCCATCAAATACCAGTTATGCTTGAACTACCCTTAGCTTAAGGTGCTTAGCTTACACTAAGAATTGATTAGCACATTTTGATGTGAGCAAATTTTACTGTCATGACTGAGTAAATTTTGCTGTCACTCAGAATTTTACTGTCGTCTGAATAGCAATGTTTGTGTCAAAATAGTATTTTGTCTCCTGTATCTGAAGCAGGTAAGCCTTTTGCTGTCAGCAGTGTTGCTTAACCTTTCATGTCATATCCCTCTTCATATCCATCTTCTGTTTAAGGCCAATTAATCTACTTTAGAAATGGCACGTGGAATAAGACTACTTTTCCTTTTTGAAAGCTAATGTCATTTGTCCTACTTACAGCAAATAATTCATTAATTGCAAGCCCCCAGCTAGCATCTTTTCGGCATATTCTAACCTTCTAAAGAAGTAACAAAAGCACTCTCCAATACTTGACTTTCTTAAGCACACAAAATGCTTCCCTCCTTTGCAGTTGGCATCTCTAAAATGAACCACATGTCTGCAGTATTTTAACATGCGCCATATTTAGCCAAGTCATTCATAACAAACAAAAAGCAGTCCCTTCAATTCAGAAATAGTTTTCAATTGTTCTTGAATATACAAAACATACCCTTACCATACGCATTGCATGCAGATTTAATGGTTGTGAAAGCAAACCCTATGTTTCTCTTGTGATAGAACGGTTTTCCACAGTTTTCCACAATTGTTCCTGGCACAGTTTTCTACTGATGTGACTGTTAGGAAATTTGAAGGTACTTCTAAGGTACTGTAGTAAGCAGAAAAGGAGGAGAGGCTGTGCCTTATTTCTGGTTTTCTTTTTGGTTTTCTTCCTCTTGCTCTTTTTCATGTCACCTTTCTAGACATTGTGATTGAGATTGGTAGTTTACTAAGCTGTGTTTTCTGTTGGGAATTCTTGTAAATTCCAAAAGGAACCCAACTGGTGAATAGGCATCTTGTTAAGATTTGCTAGCTCCATAGAAAATCTTCCTGCTGCTCTAAAATGCTTTTATTTAATACGCATTTTTATCACCATTCAAATGAAAAGAGAACAGTTCCTCTAGTCACTGCTTTTGTATTGGATTCAGTTCAGTGTTCGCTAACGGTGCAAAAAAGTCCTGTTGGAGGAAAGGATCCACATAGAAATTGACCAAGACACGTGCTACATGGGTCTTGGAAATGTCTGAAGTTTCTCTACCTTTCTGGCAGTCTGTCTTCACAGCAAGACTTGAGGAGGGCTTTTGCTAGCATTTCTTTGACAGAAAGCAAGAACAAAGCAAGCAAAATGGAACAGCAAAAGAAGATAGCAGCAAAAGGCACATTATCCCCTCTGTTATTCATGCATCCATGGAGTATACCATCTATGCATACTAATAAATGGGGACTCCAGACAAAGGAGCAAATGCAGATGAATTTCAGGGAAGGAAATTAGTGGAGAGCTAACTGCAGTCCCTCGACTTCACAAGAAATGGTGTCCAGTAAGCCCAACCAGAAAGAAATAGAACTCCATTTTCAAATGGGTTGCCATCTACGGTGCTCTGTTCTTCCTAGATGAAGGAACTGTGTTTTGAATCAATCTTCAAGATGGGATGGCTAAAGACCTTAGATGCCTCCAATTTTTTTTTTTTTCCAGAAGCAACTGTCTCAAAACCTCTTTAAAGCTGACTTTTCCCTTAAGATGCCATCATTTAAAAGAGCACCTTTTCATTTAACAGGGTATTTCAAACATCATTTACGAATTTAGACTGAAAGTAACGCTTTTCCTAGTAGTCTTTCATTTTTTGCAGCTCAGTGCTAACATAGGCAGCAAAGAAGAAAACAGACCACAGCTCTTTCTGGAGCATCTTGAACAAATGCCCTTGCTTATGTTCTAATCATTCACTTCACCAAAATACCTAATGATGAAGAAAAGGTTGTTTACATGGCAATGAATGGATGTGATTTCTCAAGTAGAATTTGTATCACATAGATGATACTTGGCAAACAGCAAATGAAGGGGTTTTCTTCAGCTCTCAGACTGATGTTACGTGTGGGTAATTAAAAGAAAAGATAGCAAGAAGGATATTTTTAACATGTGAATTTAATTACACCCCTACCATCTGAATCTTATGAATAGACAGTGTCTGATTTAGAAAAAAATAAAGAATTATCACAGTTTAAAGAAAGATAGGATCATAAACCCTTTGCTGAGGGAATGTAGCCTATTCATTGGTTGAAATGAAGCAGGTAGACAGGACATATGAAATATTTTTTTTGTGGATCAAACATTTATTTTCTAAAGTGATGCTGACAGATGGTGAACTCACCAACTTAGATATTGCCAGTAGACAAGGTTGCATCACTTGCTCCATCAAGTTATGCCTTGGAATCATCATCCAAGGGGATTTTCCCTGAATCTGTGAAAATGTGCCTACCTTTTTCACAATATTTTTGCAGCAGCATTGTTAGGCCTGATCAGCTGGTATGGAGGGTGAATTAGCAGCAGCAGCAAGGTGACTGGCCAGGAGAATTTGCTTCAATGGATTTTGATCTCCTGGATATTTTGAAGATCTGCTTCAGCCCTCTTTGTCAAACACCACCTTTAAAGGGTGCTAAACAATTGTTCAGGCTATGGATCACATGAAGAAATATTTTCTGGTGTCCATACTGGGCCGTATGCTCTTTATTCTCTCCCTCAACTTCTCCATCACCTCTCATCTCTTTCACATGAGCTATGGTCAAGGTCCACAGGCTACTTTTCACAGAATCTTCAGGCCTGATGCAGTAAGAATGACGAATAGAACAGAGCTGAGATCAGTTTTCCAGTTTGGATAAAATGCATTCTGCACGCAAATCCAAGGAGAAGGTGTTGCCCCGATGCCCAGAAAAACTTTCACTACTACTAGTGTTCTACGTCAACCGCAACTTAGTCTGAAAGAAAAGCTTTTTCTCTGAGAGCATCTGGGAGGTTTGCATGAAGCACTGATATCTGACATATGCAATTTTGAATAGGAGAGGAAAAAGAAAATGGCAAGAAGTTTTTAATTTTACTGGTTTCAATTTTAAATTCCGTGCACTTTTTCAAAACTTGTCAGCTCAAATGCCCATCAACATCTTTTAGTCATCTGTAAGTCAGTATTCATATAAAATGTGCTTCAAATCAAAAGAATTTCAAATTTGCACTCCAAGTTTCTATGCCTAGATTTATGATTTCCTACACATATTAGATGAAAGGAAGGCCTTTTTTACTGTGGGAGTGCTGGAACACTGGAACAGGTTGCCCAGAGAAGTTGTGGGTGTCCCATCCCTGAAAGTACTCAAGGTCAGGTTGGACGGGGCTTGGAGCAGCAACAAAGGAGAATCTTGATGGTAGAGAAACAAAGTTGGACTATAGAAGAAACTCGGATTGAAGGATAGGAGCAAGTTTTCTCTCAGCTCTTGGGGTAAATTCAAAGTTGTACAAAATGACATTTATCTGTGATTTTCACTACTGTAGCAGAAAGGTTCATGAAAACTGTACAGAAGATAGCAAATTTTAAAAGAGATAAGAATTACAGCATAAAATCCATGGGATGGGTTACAGCATGAGACACTGTCTAAGAGAAAATCTCTGTGTTTCAGCACTTCATCATGGTAAGATTTCATGAAGTGCCAAAGAAGGCGGCAAAATATCATTTGGGACATTATTTACTGGAGTTCAGCCTGGCCATCAGTAGGAATTGGGTTTGAACATCATGTAGATATACCACACACACTTTCCCTTCACTGAAAAATGACTGTTTACAACAAATTAGCAATTGAGGATCAAAATGGATTGAAAGCATCTTAAACATGTCAAGTATTTCATTGTAGATGATCTGTGATCCAAATACTTCTTCCACCTTAGAGAGGGACAAAACAATTCTTCCATATCATGATGGTTTAAAATTCTATCAACCAATGTTTTGTGCTGAAAAGATATCATCTGTTTTTTTCTATTTTTCAAAGAAAATATTCCTAGACATACAACACGTGAGAACTAAGTAATTTTAAAGAAACAAATGAAATGAAAATATTTTGTAAATAGAATTAAATGAAAAGCTGTGTTTTAAATAGGAGCTAAATATTAAACAGAATTTTTGTACCAGGCATTTGAATTATTGCACCAGCTCTTTTGCCCATAAAGAGAGGCATTTAGCATTTCAGTCTTTTCCAAGGTGTTCATGATCTGCTATGCTGATCTCTGTGTGTGCCTAGGTGTGTGTGGAAGGTTGGGGCATGTGAAGGGGAGTGTGTATGTTTGCTTAACACTTGTTGTGGCAGATTCATGCCTCAGCTCCACATTTTGTTTTAGAAAGGTCACACAGAGTGGATATGAAGTTTACTATCAACAAGAGATCAATTCCCAAATCATCCATTTGACTCTACCTTATAAATCCTGTGCTTTGTTGCATATTTTATCAAATATACTTTCAAGCCAGATGGAGGAAGGAGAATGTGGGAATCCCTCCACCGTCTTGCGACTTTTATGCAAGTAGATTTTCAAGAAAATCATCATTTCTCTTTTAAATATGTCTGGAACAGGCATGATGGTAGTGTCAACCTGTTGGAGTTTTTGTTGCTGGGAGAAGTTGTACAAAAGGATTGGTTTTTACATTGACCAGTTAGTGAATCAAGCGCAGGAATACATTGGAAATTCAACTGGGGTTTCCTTTTCCCCGCAGACTACTTCTAGAACGAGCTTGTACACTGAAGCTGACTTTTTTGCTCTCTTTTTGTTTCTTTCCTATTTTCTTGGATTCTTTGCCACTATCTAGACAAATTTAGAACTTTTTTCCCAACTAAAATAGTTTCAAAAGTCTGATAGTGATAATACATTTTTACAAGGAATTTTTAAAATCTTTCCTCGAGTTAAGAAAGTCAAAGACTTAGGTCTTTTTCTTCCCTTATCAATATTGCAATGAAATTGGTAAATAAAGATCAACTCTTTCTTTTTGTTTTTAACCCGAGTAGATAATTCCCATCCATTAATCCATTTTGTGGACCAATATTTGCCATTCTGATGTAAGTTGTCACTTCTTAACAATAGACATTCTGTGATTATGTTGACAGCACTTTGGGTGAAGATCCTAACTGGTCTTAGATACACATAGGGAGAAATTTGCTCAGCCAGTGTCAGTCTTAAGCATGCGTATCAGAAGATCTTTCTATAGATGGGAATTTTCCCATGAAAGGGATTCAGTTAGGGAAGAGACACTTGTCCCAGAGTTTTACATTCTTCTTGAACACTGCTTAAGGAACTTAGATCCCATGTCCATTTGGATCTCTGTCTGCACAGAACTTTGTCATGCCAGTGCTTGAAATGCATCTTGAAGAGAATTCACTAGCACAGAATGAATGAGAGTGGAAGGGGGTGGTGGGGCTAACCAGGCCCAACCCCCCTGCTTAAACCAGGATACCTAGAGCCTCTTGCCCAGGATTCTATCTGGGTGTACTTTTAATGTCTTCAAAGATCCAGGCTCCACAGTCTTTCTGGGCAGTCTGTGCTGTGGTTCAGTCACCCTCACAGTAGAAAATCATTTGGTGATGTTCAAAGGCAATCTCCTGTATTTCAGTGTGTGCCCACTGCCTCTTGTCTTTTCACTCAGCATCACTGAAAAGACACTGGTTCCCTCCGCTTTGCACTATTGCTTCCGGTATGTATGTGTGCTGCCATGTAGAGAAATGTCAAAAACCTCCCTGAAGCCCAGGCAGGCAATATTCCCTTCATCTACCAGTCAAGTTGATTCATCAGAGGAGTTTAAAGAGATGTTCAGCATGAAATTCCCCTGGAAAATCATGCTAACTACATTATTGTGTCGTCTTTCATGTGCCTGGAAAGGTTTTCCAGGAAGAGCTGCTTCATCAACTTCCTGGGGATAAAAAAGACGCTGGCTGGTTTGTACTTTTCCGACTCCTCCTAATTGCCTTTTTTGAAGATGGGTGTCATTTGCTTTCATCCAGTCTTTAGCCTCTCTTATCGTCTACATTTTAGCAAAAAGCTTTTCCACTATGTCTGGAAAGGAGAAACTGTGCCAGCACAGAAAACATCTCCCATCGTGTTCTACAAAATGCATGGAGGTCTGCCGAGTGTTAAGCAAGAAGAAAAGGAAAGTTGTCCAAAACAGATTCCAATCAAATGTTCATGTGATTGGAAAAGTCAGGAGAGTAGTAAGGTGTTGTTTTCCTATAAGTTGGCAAGTGGCACACAAAATCCCACTGTTGTACAGCTTTCTTCTTCACCTTTCCGAAGCTGCCGCTCTTTCCGGCTCCCGGAGGTGAAGAAGCGGCTTCTTTGCGCAAAGACGATTGTGCCGCTCACAGTGTTCTCCTTAGCGCGGCTTCTGCCGGAAGACGTCCGGGAGCGGCGCTTACCTCCGGGGAGCTCCGTACCTTCGTCTTTAGCATCTCTTGTCATCTACATCTTAGCAAAAAGCTCTTCCACTATGTCTGGCAGGGAGAAACTGTGCCAGCACAGAAAACATCTCCCATCGTGTTCTGGAATTTCCAGGGAGATGTGCCAAGTGTTTTGCAAGAAGGGAAAGAAAGTTGTCTAAAACAGCTACCAATCAAATGTTCATGTGATTGGAAAATGCAGGAGAGTAGTAAGGTACTGTTTTCTATCAGTTGGCAAGCTGCGCACAAAATCCCAGTGTTGTACAGCTTCCTTCTTCACCTTTCCGAAGTTGCCGCTCACTTCGGCTCCCGAAGGTGAAGAAAAGGCAAAGACGATTGTGCCGGTCACAGTGCTCTCCGGAGCGCGGCTTCTGCCGAAAGACGCCTGGGAGCGGCACTTACCTCCGGGGAGCTCTGTACTTTAGCATCTCTTGTTGTGTGCATCTTAGCCAAAAGCTTTTCCACTATATCCGGCTAGGAGAAACTGTGCCAGCACAGAACACATTTTCCATCGTGTTCTAGAAGTTGCACGGAGGTCTACCGAGTGTTTAGCAAGAAGAAAAGGAAAGCAGCCACAAGAATTTATCATCAAATTAAAATTTCTTGATACATTCATCCACTCTGTAGTTAGCAGGGAGGGTCTTAAAAATGCAAAAATGTCTTATGACAGCACTGCCTAGGGGGATTTGTCGGGGAGTTTTGTATTACCAGCAATGATAGACTTGGAGATGAAAATCAATTCAGCAAGCCAACATACAGAAAAAGCAAAGGAGCAAAAGGATATGAAGCATTCCCCCCTCCAGACAGGAGATAATAATTCAGTATTAGGAAAAACTGTGATATATTGTAAGATGTCACACATACAAAGTAGAGGGAGAAACAGGCTAGATTCAGAAAGATAAATCTCACCTGTTTACACCTCTAACAGTAGCATATCGTCAGCAGGGAGCGAGCCAAAGACCGTAAGGAACTTACAGACCAAAGTGCACTTCCCCAAAGCGCAGAAATGCCTTCACCTGGAGACACAGCTGCGAACCCTGCCGCTCAGCACAGATTCTTGTCTGCTTCTGAAGGAATGCTCCACAGGTGGCCACATTCCCTAGCAGCTTAGCTACACCCATCCACTTGTGCAGATGCTTTTATACACCACTGGCTTTTATTCCTCTCATAATTCCCTCTGGCTAAAAAATCAGAGTAAACAATTTCAGCTAGTCAGTAGGTCATACAAAATTGTCAGCTGTGCCAGCAGATCTCTTCACTCAGTGACTACTGGAAACCAACCCTCTTACACTGTTAAGAGGCAGGGGTAATTTCCCCCAAATTCATACTTTGCATGTTTCTTACAGTTGTAAATGTGCAATAGTGAAAGATTCAGTCCTTCTTGGCAGAACACAAATGATAATCTCAGAGGCGACACCTTGCAGATTATTTGGAATCCCAACCAGCAAAGCAAAATTACCCTTGTCTTCTCCTTTTACTTGTCCTCATGAAACAGTCCTGAACACCAGTAACAGGAGCTTACACATCATCCTTTCAAAGCCAGTATAACCAGTATGCCCATACTAGTTCCCAGCAGCAGCCCCGTTGTCGTGTCCCAGTATAACACAGTGTAACCAGTATAACCCAGTCCATTCCCAGTAGAAACCAGTCCCATACTGGTTCCCAGTAACAGCCCCGTTGCCGTGTCCCAGTCCATCCCAGTATAACCAGTATAACCAGTATAACCAGTAGAAACCAGTTCCATACTGGTTCCCAGTAACGGCCTCATTGCCGTGTCACAGTCCATCCCAGTATAACCAGTATAACCCAGTCCATTCCCAGTAGAAACCAGTCCCATACTGGTTCCCAGTAACGGCCCCGTTGCTGTGTCCCAGTCCATCCCAGTATAACCAGTATAACCTGTATAACCAATATAACCAGTATAACCAGTATAAACTAGTCCCATACTGGTTCCCAGTAACAGCCCCGTTGCCGTGTCCCAATCCATCCCAGTATAACCAGTATAACCCAGTCCATTCTCAGTATAAACCAGTCCCGTACTGGTTCCCAGTAACAGCCCCGTTGCCATGTCCCAGTCCATCCCAGTATAACCAGTATAACCAGTATAACCAGTATAACCAGTAGAAACCAGTCCCATACTGGTTCCCAGTAACAGCCCCGTTGCCGTGTCCCAGTCCATCCCAGTATAACCAGTATAACCAGTAGAAACCAGTCCCATACTGGTTCCCAGTAACAGCCCCATTGCCGTGTCCCAGTCCATCCCAGTATAACCAGTATAACCAGTATAACTCAGTCCATTCCCAGTAGAAACCAGTCCCATACTGGTTCCCAGTAACGGCCCTGTTGCTGTGTCCCAGTCCATCCCAGTATAACCCAGTCCATTCCCAGTAGAAACCAGTCCCATACTGGTTCCCAGTAACAGCCCCGTTGCTGTGTCCCAGTCCATCCCAGTATAACCAGTAGAAACCAGTCCCATACTGGTCACCAGTAACGGCCCTGTTGCCGTGTCCCAGTCCATCCCAGTATAACCGGTATAACCCAGTCCATTCCCAGTAGAAACCAGTCCCATACTGGTTCCCAGTAACAGCTTTGTTGCCGTGTCCCAGTCCATCCCAGTATAACCAGTATAACCAGTATAACCAGTATAAACCAGTCTCATACTGGTTCCCAGTAACAGCCTCGTTGCCATTTTCCAGTCCCACAGGCGGCTCTCGGCGCAGTCCCACAGTGAATCCACCAGGTACGCGGCGTGTTCGTCCAGCTGGAGAGGGAAATTTGGGTTAAAATCCCAAAAATACAAATTTCCTAAAAAAAAAAGGAAGTTTCAAACAAATCCCCCAAAAATTTTGTTAAGATTTGGCCGAAATTCCATCAAAAAACCAAAAAAATTTCATTAAAAACCCCCAAGTATGCGGCCTGTATGTCCAGCTGGGGAGGGAAATTTGGGAAAATTTGGGTCAAAAGCCCCAAAAATACTAAATTCCCAAAAATCTCTGGAATTCCAGCGAATTTCCCAAAAAATTCCATCAAAAATTGGCCAAAATTCTATCAAAAACCCTCAAAAATTCTCAAATTCCTCCCCAAAATCCCTCCCAAATCCCCAAATTTCCACCCAAAATTCCCCACAAAATCCCTGAATTGTACCACCTGAATTTTACCCCAAACTCCCCGAATTTCCCCCTAAAAGTTTCCAAATTCTCTCCCAAAAAACCCCCAAATTTCCACCCAGAATTCTCAAATTCTCTCCCTAAAATCCCTGAAACTTTCCCCCAAAATCCCTGAAATTTTCCCCTAAAAGATCCCCAAATTTCTCCCCCTAAATCCCCAAATTTCCTCTCTAAATCTCCCAAAATCTCCAATTTTTTCCCCAAATTCTCCCCAGAATTCCCCTCCAAAATCCCTCCCAAGATCTCCAAATTTTATCCCAAAATCCCGCAATTTCTCCCCCAAAATTTCCACATTTTTACCCCCAAATCCCTCCTGAAATTCCTCCCAAAAATCCCACAATTTTACCCCAAACTCCACAGATTTTCCCCCAAAAATCTCCAAATTTCCTCCCCAAATTTCTTCCCAACATTGCCAAATTTTGCCCCAAAATCCTCAAATTTCATCTCTAAATCGCCCCCAAAAATTCCCAAATCCCTCCTGAAAATCCCCGAATTTCACATCTAAATCCCCCCCAAATCCCCCAAACTACCAAATTTACCCCCAAAATTACCCAGATTTCCCCCCAAATTTCCCAAATCCCCTGAATTTCCCCCAAACTGCCCAAAATCCTAGCTTTTCCCCCAGCTTCCCCTCCCTGGCCTGCAGGAGGAAGAAGCGCATGAGGCCGAGCGGGAAACTCCGTGAGTCCCCGGGGCCGTCCCCGTGCCTGGCGGGGTCCAGCAGCCTGGAACGGGGCAAAGTCCCAGGAAATTGGGAAAAAGGAGGAAAAAATGGGAAAATGAGTGAAATCGGGAAACAAAAGGGGGGAAAATGGGAAAAACCCAGGGAAAATGGGGGGGAAATGGGTGAAAACAGGGAAAATTTGATAAAAACACAAGGAAAAATGGTGAAAAAACACAGGAAAATGGGAAAATTATGAAACAAAGGGAAAAAAAGGAGTGAAATCAGGAAAAAAGTATTTTGGTAGGGCAGCTAAAGACCATAGGAAGGGTTTACTTTGTTTTAATGGCCTAATGAGGGCCATGTTTACAGCACATCTTAACTTCCTATGATTTAAAATGCATTATGACCATGTTGCTGTCACCTACAGAATACACCCTGTGGGAAGGGGGATGGAAGTGTTTACTAAATCAATTAATATCAACCTATGCTAATAATGAGGCAAAGGCAGAATTGACAATCAACCATCTAGCTGGAGAAGGACAACACAGCCTAGGAGATGATCAAGCAGCAGGTATGCCCAGAGAAGTATGGGATGATATCAAAGAGATGGCTTTGCAAGCTTTAATCCAGGTATCGGATGGTAGCACCCTCAATTTGGACGACCTTGGGTGGCTGCAGCTAAAGCTTTAGGACAACTAGACCATCTTGGGTGCCTGTTAAGTAAGCAAACCAATGCTACCTCCCTCACATTGAGTGGCCTGCTCTCAGACATAGGGACCATCAGACATGCCACCTTGCAGAACAGCGATAGAGTTTTTACTCTGGGCACGTGGGCATGGCTGTTTACACTCTGAGGGCATGTATTATATGAACCTCTTCAGCCACAGTGAGTCAATCCAAAACAGCATTCAGGTACTGAAGGGTTGAAGAATCTTCAAGTGGAAAACAAAGACTGAGTCAATAAACTCTTCCAATCCAAGGGACTAAAGGGTTGGATGATATCTAGCTGAAACAGGAGTATAAATTCTCTTAGTTGTTGTTGTATTGTATTGTTAATTGTCCCATGTTTTTTTGGATCCTTCTAGAAAATCTTACAAAATTCTTTCAGTTCCATCTTTGTTGTAAAACAGAAAGAAGGAAGATTCCCAACACAGGCTTCTCATGGACTCCTTGCAGGAGAGAATTGGAGGTCAGGATGGCACAAAAACCTCTCAGAGACTCAGTGTGGGAAGTAAACACCTTAAAAGTAACTAAAAGCATTCTTAAATCCATAAAGTACCTTAAAAACCTTGAGTATCTCAAGACATTAATGGGCACCACTGAGTGTCAGTACAAAGCTCTCGAGGGACTTGTTAAAGCAGATAATTGGGGCTGTGATTGCACAAATCTCTCACAGAGTCTGTATCAAAATGGAAATTAAAATTAAAAAAAATTAAAAAAACTGAAGCACCTTGAAGTAGTAATGAGCCCCAGTGAGTGTTGTTACTGATAAAACCTCTCCAGGGACTAATTACAGCAGAGAATTGGAGGGCATGATTGAAAAAAACTCTCAGAAATTCAAGGCCAAAGCAAAACCCAAAGTCCTTTGAAAAACCTTCAGTCCCTGGGAGCATTAAGAAGCCCCCAGAGCCATTCCTGAGCAAGGCTCCCCAGGGACTCCTTCCAGCAGATCCTTGAGGCCACTGGGATGTGGGCTAGGGGGGGATGCTGAGGGCAGGACAAGGGGCTGACAGTGCCCAGCCTGGCTGGGGCTGTGCCAGGAGGCCCCAGGGCCTCAGGACAAGGTGTCTTCTCACAGCCCTTGGTGGCACAGACCCTGCTGTGCCCCAGGGCACCAAGACTTGGATTCTCTTTGTCCCCACCTGTCATCACTGCCTGCAGTTCTCTGCTCTGCCTGGGGCCCGGGGACACTTTCTCAGTGGTGTTCCTCAGTGGGACCCATTAAAAGTCCAAGAAACTTTGGAGTTGGATTCTGCCTTGGAAGTCTGGAGAGGTTTCTTCAGCTGCCTCTCAGGGACTGATGTTCAGGGCCTGAGCACAAAGCCCCAGAGGCTCATTAAAGTCCTTGTGCTGTGTCTGTGCTGCTGAGCTGGGCTGGGCTCCTGGCACAGAAGCAGCTCCTGGTAACCAAGAAGAGCTTCAAAAGCACATTTCTCCTGATGAGCAGCTCTTCTGCCAGCCCAGCAGGGCTGGGGCACTGCCTGCAGCCACGCTGGGCACAGCACAGAGGCACAGAGAGCTTCAATCAGTCAGGGCTGGGAAGGTGCTGAGAAGTGCCTGGCGCAGAATCACTGCCAGCCCTTGGCACAGGAACCTCTGGCTGCAGGACAATGCAGCTGCAGCTCCTGGGGTGATCTCCTGAAGCTGGAACATCCCAACGCCTAGAGACTCTGTGAGTACAACTCTGAGTATTTGTGGTGCAGGGGACTTGAAATGCTCATGAAGCTCTGACATGCTGAGGGGTTCTGATCAGTTCAGTCATAGAATATTTCCAAATCAAGGATTTTGATAAATATAAGGAAACTTTCTAAGACTTTGTATTCAGTTTCCTACTAGTAGAGAATGTCGGGAAGGGAGGGTTATATATTAAAGGTAGTATAAATTATCAGTTATTATTTTGTCCATGCCTGAGACATCCAAACTGTTCCTTTCACTGATCAATAGGTCCACAGAAGATCCCTAATGTGCTTTCAGTCACACCGCCCATGGACAGCACCAGCATCACCTTTGCTGGAGCCATCAGGCTCAGTCTGAGCTGTCCTTTCTCCAAGCTGCAAACAGAACCTTCCCCCAGCCAGTGCCCTGCAAACAGGGAGGGTTATGTCCAGCTAAGGAGACTGCACAGAGATTTGGGGTCTGTGAGTGCTGCCAGGGAGAGATCAGGCACAGGGAAGCACCTGCAGGAGGAAAATCTCCAGGAAGCAGAGAGATGATCAGTGAAATTAGACACGTGAGTCCTTGGCTACAAATGTGGAGCTTGGCTGTACTGGATCAATCTGCTCTAAGCAGTACCTGGTGACATTTTAGGGGAATCATGGGAAGGTGATCACCCTCCACTGGGGAGAGATTAAAGCCCAATGAATCTCTGAACAGGTCAGAATGAAAGACCAACTCCCCTCAGTCTCCACTCATCATCTTGACCCAGGGAACTCACTCTGTTCTCCCTGAGGGCAGCAGAAATGCTGAGGGTTTGATATGCAAAAATATCAGCAGAGACATGGAGGGAGCTCAAAAAGAAAACGTCACAACTCTTCAACACTGAAGCCTGTGTCTGTGTGTAACACAGGAGTGTATATGGGAAATGGCATTGATTTTTATTACAGTTATCTCCTCTAATTCTTCACTGTCCTTTTATCCATGAACAGGTCCCTATGGCCAGCCACAGGAAATGTCCAACAGCAGCACCATCAGCCACTTCCTCCTGCTGGCATTGGCAGACACGCGGCAGCTGCAGCTCCTGCACTTCTGCCTCTTGCTGGGCATCTCCCTGGCTGCCCTCCTGGGCAATGGCCTCATCATCAGCGCCGTAGCCTGCGGCCACCACCTGCACATGCCCATGTTCTTCTTCCTGCTCAACCTGGCCCTCAGCGACCTGGGCTCCATCTGCACCACTGTCCCCAAAGCCATGCACAATTCCCTCTGGGACACCAGGGACATCTCCTACACAGGATGTGCCACACAGCTCTTTTTTTGTGTGTTCTTCATTTCAGCAGAGTTTTATCTCCTGACCATCATGTGCTACGACCGCTACGTGTCCATCTGCAAACCCCTGCACTACGGGACCCTCCTGGGCAGCAGAGCGTGTGCCCACATGGCAGCAGCTGCCTGGGCCAGTGCCTTTCTCTATTCACTGCTGCACACAGCCAATATATTTTCCCTGCCCCTTTTCAATGGCAATGCCTTGGATCAGTTCTTCTGTGAAATCCCACAGATCCTCAAGCTCTCCTGCTCCAAATCCTATCTCAGGGAACTTGGGCTTCTTACAGTTAGTGTCTGTTTTATATTTGGCTGTTTTGTGTTTATTGTTTTCTCCTATGTGCAGATCTTCAGGGCTGTGCTGAGGATCCCCTCTGAGCAGGGACGACACAAAGCCTTTTCCACATGCCTCCCTCACCTGGCTGTTGTTTCCCTGTTTGTCAGCACTGTAGCAGTTGCCTATCAGAAGCCCCCCTCCATGTCCTCCCCATCCCTGGATCTGGCCCTGTCAGTTCTGTACTCGGTGGTTACTCCAGCCCTGAACCCCCTCATCTACAGCCTGAGGAACCAGGAGCTCAAGGCTGCAGTGTGGAGACTGATGACTGGATGCTTTCAGGAACATTAAACTGCTGGCCAGTTCCTGCAAATCACTTGTAATAAAAATCATCTTAGATACTTCTTGTTGGTTTCATTTTTGAAGTTCCTTTTCTTTGTTTTGTTTTATAATTAATATCTACAAATAAATGTCATTGTTTGTGCACTTCTAATTTTGTTTCTCTCCACCTTCCCTGTGGCCACAGACTGTGTCAAGGAGGGGGTGTGCTCTTGGTGGCTTTAAGGAACTAAAGGATCTCCCAGATCTGCCGCAGAGTTTTCTGCAGAGACGCCCTTTTGTTGCCTTCTCTGGAGCTGCAGCAGCAATGTCTGTGTGCAGAGCTGGGGCAGATCAGTGCTGGCCCAGCAGCCCTGCTCCTGCTGGCCACACTATTCCTGATCCAGGCCAGGAGCCATTGGCCTTCTTGCCCACCTGGGCACACTGCTGCCTCATGTCCAGCCTGCTGTCCATCAGTCCCTGCAGGTCCCTTTCTGCCTGGCTGCTGTCCAGCCACTCTGTCCCAAGCCTGTAGCACTGGGGCCAAATTGCAGGGCCTGGTACTTGGATTTGTTAAACCTAAAATTTCTGGATTCAGCCCCTCAGTCCATCCTGTCCAGGTCTCTCTGCAAAGCCCTTCTATGCTCCCACAGATCAACACTCACATCCAGCTTGGTGTCATCTGCAAAGATATCCTTGGTTCCATGGGACCCCTCAGTGTCACAGTGGCCTCTTGGTTACACCAGGCCCTGCACTGTCACACTAGTCTCCTTGGTTCCATGGGGCTTCACAGTGTCACAATGTTCCTATTGATGCTGCAGTTTCACAGTGGCCCCCTGGTTCCATGGGGCCTCAGGGTGTCAGAATGGCCCCATGGTCATATGAGGTCCCACACTGTCACCATGGTCCCTGTGGTTCCACAAGTTACCTCAGTGTCACAATGGACTCCTTGTTTCCATGAGGCCCCGCAGTGTCACAATGTTCTTCCAGATTCCTTGAGTCCCCATTGTGTCATCGTGTCACAGTGGCCCCTTGGTTACACAGGATCCTGCAGTGTCACAATGTCCCCTTGGTTCCATGAGGCCCCACAGTGTCAGAACAGCCCCTTGGTCCCACTGGGCCCTGGAATCTCCCAATGGTCTCCTTGGTTTTGCAGTGTCAAAATGGTGAAACCCCTTGGTTACACAAGGCCCTGCAGTGTCTCAATGGCCTCTGTGGTTCCATGAGGATCCAGAGTGTCACGGGGCACTCCCTGGTTCCATTTGGCCCCACAGCACCACCATGGACCCCTGGTTCTATGGGGCTGCACGGTGTCATCATGCTCCCCTTGGTTCCACGAGGCCTTGCAGTTTCACAATGGCCCCAGAGTGTCCCAATCATCACAGAATGACAGAATCCAATAGGCTGGAAAAGATCTTTGGGATCATCAAGTCCAACCAATGCCCTAATACTGCCTTAGCACCCAGACCATGCCACTAAGTGCCACTGGAGAGGGACAGTGACTCTGCCAACTTCCCCCTGGCCAGCCCATTCCAGTTCCCACTCATCATTTCTGTGAAGAACTTCTTCCTATTGTCCAGCCTGAACCTCCCCTAGTTCATGGGATTATCCAGGTCACTGTGGCCTGGTTTGGGTTGCCCACGGCAGGAAAGATGTCTGGGAGCCGGAGTAGGGTTGGGGAAAGGTCTCCAAGGTGGGGCTGGAGCCCTTGGGCTGTGAGCAGAGGCTGAGTGAGCTGGGCTTGTCCAGTCCGGAGCAGGGAAGGCCGAGGGGCTCCTCATCCCAGCCTGGCAGTGCCAGTGAGGAGGGGATGGAGAACACAGAGCCAGGCTCTTCACTGGGGGCCTGATGGGAGACAAAAGGCAATGGGTGGAAGGGGAAAGAGGGGAGATCAGGCAGGACATGAGGAGATAAAATGAGTCAGGCTGATTTCAGCATTTCCTCAGCACCAAAAGCAGCCTGACCTCCCTTCTCAATCCACCACTGACAGCTTTGCAAATCAGGAATTGTTCTGACTGTTTTGCCCCCACTCTGGGACGAGCATCCTGATACAACAACTTAATTGTTTTTATATCTATCACAGAACCATGCCTGTCTAAAATTACTTTTAGTATGGAAATCACTTGTGGATGGTGGACTCCTCAGATGCTGATTGCACATAGCTCAGGGAAGAGTGAGATTGTTATTAAATTGCGTCCTGTTCAACTATGGCCTGTTGGCCATGAAGAGAGACTTCCTGTGCCTCTGTCTCACCAGTTCCTGACCCTCAAAGGACACAAACCTGATGAGTTGTGGTTTTCACTCCAGTGGTGGCACTTGCACCTCCCTCCATCCCCAGAGCAGAGCTCCCTTGTTCCAGAAAGTCCCTGACAATGAAGAAGTGAAGGAAACAGGACAGGCTGACGGGATCAGGGGCAGGGCACAGCCAGGGATTTGGGGTGGTTGTGAGCCCAGGGCAGGTCCCAGCCCTTGACCTTGGTGAACCTCATCCAGCTGTCCTGGGCCCACGGTTCCAGCCTGTCCAGATCCCTCTGCAGAGCTTCCTGCCCTCCAGCACAGCCACATTCCCACCCAGCTTGGGCTCACCTGGGAACTGACTGAGAGTGCCCTCGATGGCCTCATCCAGATCACCATTAAAGAGATTGAATTGACCAGGCCCCAGTCCTGAGCCCTGGAGACACCCCTGGATATGAATCCATTCCTCAGCTGCTCTGAGTGCCATGGGTTGGATGAGGGAAATGGTGGGGAGGGGAAGGGACAAAGTCTGATTGGTTGTCAGCCATGAAGGGTCTTGATTTTAATATATAGTAAAACTGCATGAGGACATGTTGAAGGTCAATAGCAATTGGACATTACTGATATCAATCTATAATGAGGAGAAGAAAACCGGACCAAACAATTCTCTCTTCATTGTTTTCAATAGAGGATATTGATTTTGAATTCAATTCTGAAATTTGTCTAATTAATCACAGAAGAATTAAAAGTTTGAATGACTCCCAGGGGCTTGTCTTGTTTGAGTGTTTTGAGCAAATATTTATGAGCATTTGTCACTGAATTTCCTGAACTGAAGAATGCAAGAAAGAAGAGGTCCGTGGAGTAATAAAATTCATCAACAAACTCCAAGGGGTTGAGGATCCATCCCCATCAGAGCAGCAATGAACAGAAATGGGCACAGCTTTCTGGCTGCCCCAGCTTTGGCATGGGCCCTGGGCCTGGAGCAGGAGCAGCTCTTGAGGGCCCCAAGGCCGGGGCTCTTGTGCTGCCCTGGGCAGATGGGATGGCAGCAAGGGCTACAGAGCTCTCAGCACCTCAGGCAGAGGGGAGCAGGGCAGCCAGGGAGCCTCCTTTGGCCTTGGCCAAGCAGCTTCCCCCATGGCTGGGGCTGAGTCCTGTGGCAGCTGCAGCTGCTGCTGTGCCCTTGCCAGGGGCTGAGGCCATGGGGCCAGTGGCCAGAGCAGCCTGGCCTGAGCAGAGCTGTGGGGCCAGAGCCGGCTGGGCTGGACTGGAGGGAGGCCCTTGGTGCTGCCCAGAGCTCAGGGCAGCTGGCAGAGCTTGCAGGGAGCTGGGCTGGGCTCAGAGAGCCTGGCCCAGAAACCATCAGTGTCCATCTCAGCCTGGCTGAGCGTGCATGGGCAGGACTCAGGCCAGGCCTTGTGGGGCAGGGCCTGCGCCTGTGCAAGGCATTGCAAACAGGCAAGTGGCCCAGAGAGGAGGCTACTCTGTGCCCTTGGTGGCATGGACAGAGCAGAGAGGGGGCCCAGGACATTTGTCAGCTCCAGCCTCTGTGCCCATGCATTGGCAGCCCTGGCTGCTGAGCCCAGCTTTGGCCTGGGCTGAGTTTGGCTGTGGCCCAGCTCCATCCTCCTGTGGGGCTCAGGGCCTGTTCCCGGCCATGGTCAGCCCTGGCCGGCCTCTCTGCTGGCCCTGAGGCAGGCAGAGCCCGGGGCAGGGCTGTCTGTGCAGCCCCACAGGTGCCAGGGGCTCTGCAGGAGCTGGCAGAGACTGCCCAGCAGGGAGGCCATGGGGCACAGAGCCCCAAGGCTGCTGTGGGCACCACGGCACAGGGGCCGTTCCCAGCTTCAACGCTTCTGGCCTGGGCTGGGCCTGCACAGGGGCTGGGCCACTGTGGCTGGGCCAGCACAGGGCCACAAAGGGGCCACGCAGCCGCTGCTGGGGCTGACAGCAAGGCCAGGCACACACAAGCAATTGCTGAGCATGGCCTGTGCTGGCCAGGCCTGACTGTGCCAAAGGCAGAGCTCAGCTGCCCTGGGGGCTGCAGGAACAGTCCAGAGCCCAAAGAGTCTCCATGGCTTTGCTGGAGACCAAGGCTGCAGGAGGGAAATGCAGGGCTGCTGCGGGAGGGGAGGGCATTGATTTCCAGCACACATCTCAGCTCTCTGATGGTCCCGGCACCATGCTGGGCCCTGTTTCAGACTGGAGCAGAGCAGATGTTCATGGGACAGGAGCCCTGCGAGGCTGTCAGGGACCTGCAGCTTGCAAGGTGTTCTGCTCTCCCTCAGGTGCTCTCAGAGTGATCCAATCGAAGCTGGGCACCTCAGGGCACAAGTGGCACTGCCTGTTCATGGGCGCACAACTGATGTCTGCCGGCAAAGGAGCTCAGGTTTTAATATCTGTTAGTTCCATAATATACAAGCAAATATTGATTATCTGTGCAATTTGAGTACTCTTAAGGAATGGCAACCTTTTCCCACCAGAAACGGGGATTTCCTGGAAGCGTACTGATGGCAGCAGAAGAAATACTGATCTTCCCATCTACTTGTGTCACCAATAATCAGTCTATTATTTAATCCCTCTATTTTCCATCAAGTGCTTCCATCTCTCTTGGTTAAATGGCCATGTCTAAGGACATCTCTTCACCAGACCAGCTGGATATTTCTTCTTCCCATTGGTCCCAGATTTCCTTCACCAGATGCTCTGTGGTCATTCAAGTGCCTCATAACTGACTGGTTTCATGCTTTGAGCTTCAGGGAGTTGCCCAAACTTTCTGAAATTTTAATAAATATCACATAAGGTGACATCTTAATTGTCTTTATATCTATCACAGTATTACCTTTTCTTATATCTATGTCTAAAACTGTTCCTGCATAAAAATCTGTTGGGGATGGTGGACATGTCAGATGCTGCTGGGACATTCCAGAGAGCTGAGAGAAGAGCTGTGATGGTTATTAAACTGTTCAAATATTCAATTTGTGTTTGTTGGCACGAAACCTTTCTGTGCCTCTGAGTGGCACCAGTCCCTGAGCCCAAAGGACACAAACCTGCTGAGTTGTGGTTCCCACTGCAGGGGCACTTTGACCTTGACTCTGCACAGGAGAGCTCTTCATCCCCTTTCTCTCTTTTCCTCCTTCTGGGCATGGAGGGAGCTCCTGACTTCAGCCTGTGACTCGTGTGTGCAAAGAGCAAATCTGGGCAGAATTGGGGCAGGGAGGGTTTGGGGGGACCTTGGGATCTGTGCTGGGCACAGAAGGTGCTTTCCATTGTTCTGAGGCTTTCTGCTGTGCAAAGTGGATTTAATATCCAGCAGATGAATGACTTTTGCATTTGATAGAGCCGTGCCTTCCCCTGGCTTTTTTGGCTGACAATAAATGAAGATCCCTCTGTGGCTCAGGCAGCTCCTTCTCCAAGGAAAGCAGGTGGGAGTTGGAGCCAAGGAGCTGTAAGCTGCAGGTGCAGCCTGGGCTGGAGGGAGCTCAGATTTGCACAAGGCTGCTCTGAGTGCCAGGGCTTGGATGGGGGAAATGGTGGGGTGAGGGTAGGGACAGAGTCTGATTGATTGTCAGCCATGAAGGGACTTGGTTTTCATCTCTATTCAAAGTGCATGAGGAGGTGAGGAGGTACTTGGATTCAATGTCAATTGGAGATCACAAGTATTGATTTATGAACAGGAAAAAAAACCTAAGCAGGACCTAAAAAAAGTTTTCTCATTATCTTTGTAAATAGAATATATTCCATTTGAACACACTACTGAAATGGGTCAAATTAACCACAGATGATTTGAAAACTGAAATCAAATTATTCCCAGAGGCTTGGCTTGTTAAGGTGTTCTGAATGTCATTGAGCCCTGGGCCACTGAATTCTTGAACTGAAGAGCTGAAGGCTGAACAAGTGATTTGGAAAATTAAATCAAATTATTCCCAGAGGCTTTGGTTGTTAAGGTGTTCTGAATGTTAATGAGTCCTGGGACACTGAATTCCTGCACTGAAAAGCTGAAGGCTGAACAAGCCTCTGGAGCAGTGAAATTCAGCAGCAGCCTCCAAGTTGCTGAGGATGTCAGCAGCCCCCACTGAGGCCATCCCTGCCCAGAGACCGTGGGGGAATGGGCAGACAAGGAGAGTGTCCCTGGGGCTGGGGCAGCACAACTCAGAGGCAGCAGCAGCTCCAGCTGGGAAATGGAGTGTGGAATGTGGCTGGGAAAGCCCTGCCTGGGCTGTGCCAAGCAGGAGAGACAGGCCCTGACCCCCATCCACTAAACAACTCTCTCAAGGCGCAATTTAAAATTAATTACAATTCTTTGTGTACTCTGAGTAGGACTCACTGGAGAAATACCAACAAAAGATTCTTAGGAGCTCAAAAAAACAAAAGAGACTTTTACTAGAAACTTTGGAAAATCAGAGAAACTTTGGCAAAAAGTTAATTATGACATTCAATCAACACAAAACACTTCTCAAAGCATTAACTTGGCCCCTTCACCTTCAAACTCTAAGCGTGTTCAATTTTAAGTTACTCAAAATTGGCAAGAAGAGGGAATTAGAAGAAGGAAAAGTAAACACAGAAAGAGAGAAAGTAATAAAAGAAAATACAGAGGAGCACACACACAGCTACCAACTCCTGGATTCCAGCAGTGTTCAAATGGAAATTCCAAGAGGAGGTAGGGTCAAGATGTGTGCTTGCCTTGTGGTCAGCCTCAAATTCCCCTTGGTCTTCCTGGGCCCTTCCCCCAGGTGGGACTTGGGCTCATTTGGTCCCTCAGGAGCTAGGCTGCGGGCTGCAGAGGTGGCTGTGGAGCATTGCCTGTGCTGTGCCAGGGACTGGCAGCCACTGCTGGCCTGGGACAGAGGCGCAGCTTTGCTCAGCACCAGAGACACCTTTCCCTTGCTTGTCCCCATCTGTCATCCCTGCCACCAGTGTTCTGCTGTACCTGGAACCTGGGGACACTTTCCCAGGCCTGTTCCTCAGATGGATCTATTTAAAGTATGAGAAACTTAAGTTTCACTCCCTTTTGACTCCCTGAGAATTTTTTGGCACACTCTGTGGGACTGAGTCTGATGCAAAGAGCACCAAAGCCCCAGAGGGTCATTAAAGTCCTTGTGCTGTGTCTGTGCTGCTGAGCTGGGCCGGGCTCCTGGCCCAGAGGCAGCTCCTGGCAATGGCAGCGCTGCAGAGAGACAGCTCTGGCCAGGAGCAGCTCCTGTGCACAGCCCAGCAGGGCTGGGGCACTGCCAGGGCCCCTCAGGGACACCAGCAGGGTACAGACAGAGCTCACAGGGGCTCAGCACTGGCAGGGGCTGTGGCATGTCCCAGAGGGGTCTGGGTCACAGCAGCTCCTCTGGATCTGTGTCATAGAGGCACAGAGCAGCTGTGATGTCAGCAAGGGGCTGTGTGACAGGCCAGAGTGGGCTGTGTGAGGTCACAGATTGGGCTATGACATCACAGAGTTTGTTGTGTGAGGTCATTGAGCAGCTATGTCATCATAGAGGGAACTGTGTGACAGCACAGAGTAGGGTGTGAAATCATGGAATGCCTGTATGACATCACAGAGGGGTCTGTGAGGTCAGAGTGTGTGCTGTGACATTACAGAGTGGCAGTATCACATCACAGACAGGGTTTGTGACATCACTGAGGGGATTGTGACAGCACAGAGCTGCCTGTGATGTCATAGAATAGGGTATGAGGCCATAGAGAAAATTCTGCCATCATAGAGTGTGGAACTGGGGCATGAGAGATTGGGTTGTGACATCACTGGGTGACTGAGTAACATCATAGAGCAGGTGGTGAAATCACAGTAGAGATTGCGAAATCATAAGGTGACTTTGTGACATCACAGAGACTTCTGTGAAATCACAGAGCAGCTGTATCACATCAGAGAGTGGCATCTCAGAGTTGGCTCTGTGACATCACAGGGGCTGTGTGACATCACAGGGTCTGTGTGAGGTCACTGGGGAGGTCACTCTGCCCCAGCCCCCCTCACAGTTTCCCCCAGAGCAGTCCAACACTGCTCGTGCACAGCGGGGTCCCCTGTCCCCCCAGGTCCCCCTGCCCCCGGCCCCGCAGCCTCCCCCAGAGGATGTTCCACGAGATCGACCCCAGAGCCTGACATGGGGACAGGGGGCCGGGGCCCTGGGGGTGGCACAGGGGGACAGGGACCCCCCGGCAGCGTCCCCGTGTCTCGCAGGGCCAGAGCCTGGGCCAGGGCTCCTTCACCCTGTTACAAACGAGACCTTGAGGGCGCTGAAAAAATCCCCAGCAAGGGATCAGCAAAAACCAGTTTTAATATTAAGGGACAGCAGCACAAAGTTCCTTGGCAAGAGTCACTCTGCTCCTGACTGGACACTTCAGGCACACCAGGGAAACAAAGCAACAACAAAGGCAAACAGAATCCAGGCAATCAAACCAGAAATTAACCCAGAACTGTCCCTGTGTGTGTGTGTGTGTGTGTGTGTGACACAAGGACAGTGAGGGCAAGGATCAAAGGAATACGGCCTAAAAGCTTAACAGAGCTCAAACTTAACAGGACTTAACTGATACCTTAACCTTAACTGATACTTTCAACTTGACAATTTAGCAAAAGAGCAGAGCATAACAGCATTTAACCTAACTTAAACCTATGACTTTGCAATTTAAGAGAGGAATAACACTTTACAATACTTAACTTATATTAAAGGTAACAGCTCAGCAACTAAGAACAACTCTTAGCAGCATTTATCTTCACGTAGACCGTGTGATATAACTTACCTAAAAGCCTGACTGACTCAGCTATCCAAGGCACTCCAACCCCTCAGAGAGCAGCATTTCTGCCACATTTCCCCAGCACAGGCACTCGTGTGTGCTCACAGACACCAAGAGTCAGTGCAAGGCACCTGTGAGCAATTCCCCTGAGGGCAGGAAATGCTCCCTGTGGATCCTTTGCCATCTCCCCAGCAGGTGAAGGGTTGAGCCTGGAGGAGTGGGAGGATCAGCCCAGGCTCTGTCGTTGTTCAGGATCCCCAAGTGCAGCAAATGGGAGAGTTCCTGGCTGGGAGAGGCCCCACTCAGAGGGAGTCGCTGGCTCAGGAGAGCTCCAAGGGCTCCTTTTGGAGCGCTGTGTGCAGGGCCCCAAGAGAGGGGCTTCAGTCCCAGCAATGGTTCATCCTGGCCACACTTGGCATCAACAGCTTTCTTTGGCAGTGTGAGAACAGGTATGTTGTGCCACTGAGGGAACAAAAACAGTTCCCAGAGCTGCTCCTACAGAAGCCAGGAGCTGGTTGGGCAGCAGCAGTGCCTGGAGCAGACAGTGTTTGTGATGAGCTGCAGAGGACTGTGGAGACCATTGTGACAATTTGGGGTGTCAGGGAACCAAGGGACCATTGTGACACTGTGAGACCCCATGGAGCCAAACATCCATTGTGACATTGCAAGGCCTCATGGAACCATGGACAGACTATTAAGATACATCACAGCCTCATGGAACCAAGGGGCCATTGTGACACAGGGGCACCATTGAATCATGGAGACCGTTGTGATACTATGAGGCCCCACGGAACAAGCAAAGCATTGTGACACTGTGAGGCCTCATGGAACCAGTGAGACCATTGTGACCCTGGAGGTCCCCACAGAACCAAGAGGACCATTGTGATACTGTGGGGCCTTGTGAAACCAAGAGGCCTTTGTGACACTGCAGGGCTGCATGGAACCAAAGCTCCAGGGCGACACAGAGGGGCCTCCTGTCATCAATGGTCCATTGTGACACTGTGGAGCCAAAGGAGATCATTATGACACTGCAAACCTCCAGAGTCCAAAGGTCCATTGTGACATTCCAGACCTCATGTAACAGAGGAGCTGCATGACATTGTGGGGCCTGGGGCACAACAGAGACCATTGTGACACTGCAAGGCCTCATGGAACCAAGGTGTCATTGTGACACTATAGGGCACCATAAAACTAAGGGAACGTAGAACAGGTCTGGCTGGTTTGACCTCCTCGGCCCCCTCACTGGTCCACCTGACCATGGCATGTTGAGGGTCTCTTCTCATCTGCTGCTGAAACACTGGGGCTATGTGATTTCCTTGCTATGGAAAAGATCTGTCCTTCTCCTCCAGGCACCCATGGCCAGAATTGGGATTTCACCTCCAACATTGCCTTTTGTGAGAGACTGGAGGAGACTGTTGGCTCAAAACATTTCATGTGTGGGGGATGAAAAGGCAGGTCCAGCCTTGCCCTGCCCTGTAGCCCCAATTCCCCCAGAGCCTCCATCCCAGCCCAGCAGTGTCTGCCAGTCCCTGGCACAGCACAGGCAATGCTCCACAGCCACCTCTGCAGCCCCAGCCCAGCTCCTGAGGGACCAAATGAGCCCAAGTCCCACCTGGGGGAAGGGCGCAGGGAGACCAAGGGGTACTGAAGGCTTACCACAAGGCAAGCACACATCTTGATCCTACCTCCTCTTGGAATTTCCATCTGAATACTGCTGGAATGCAGGAATTGGTAGCTGTGTGTGCTTCTCTGTATCTTTTTTGTCTTTCTTGCTTTCGATGTCTTTTTCTTCTGTTTCTGTGCTCCTGCAAATTTTGATTAACTTAAAATTGAACAGACTTAGAGTTTGTGAGGTTGAATGGGCCAAGTCAACACTTTTAGAAGTGTTTTTTGTTGACTGAATGTCTTTCATTGTTTGACATGAGAAGAATTTTAAAAAGTAATACAAAACTTTTTGTGTAACTGACAATCTGTTAAACCACTAAGACACTGAACATGCCTCTGTGAAACACAAATGTTAAAGATGAAAAAGCCCTGGAACCTCCTCTTTCTTTTCCAGTCAACAAAGAAGCAGAGAGCCCCAGCCTCCATTTCAACCAAACCAAACAAAATTCACCTTTGGATTACACATGCGCATCAAGCCAGTACAATGTAAGCCAAGATTAACATATCACTGCATCTACATATCAAGGCGATAAATCCCTTATAATTAGCATTTTCTGGGACCCAACCAGATTTTGCTTCCTTTCTGCTCATTTTTAACAATTGTATCTTCAGCTTCTTTCCTCCTGTCCTTGTGAACATCTGCCGGGAGGGGGGGATGGTGGGGCCTCCCCTCTCCCCCTCTTCTTTGGCATTACTACTTTTAACTGTTTTATTATTCCCAGATATTAATTACTGTATCAATATTGATTACTGTTTCAATTTTTATCAGCACGAATCATACCTATTTATCACAAAAATTACAAAGTCCCCCAGACCCCAGTTATCCATGACAAAATTAATAACCACAAAAACGCTATTTTTTCCTCTTGTTAAAGAATCTCCATATTCTCTCCCAAAGTAAACTAAAACAAGACTATTTTAAAAATAGTAAATAACTAGAAATTTTAGATTTCATTTCTTTACATTGCCAGTAAAAATAACTTTGTAAAAAACAGGTGTTCTAAAGAGTTTATTTTAATTCTTACTACCTTTTTCCTTTTAGTTACTTTTAATAAAATTTTCTTTCTACCCTTTAAATATTTTAAGCCTACTGTACCTTTCTCGCACTCCTATCTCACAACAAAATAAATACATAAATAATTAATTGACAATAAAACCCACCACACTCATCAATATGTTAATTAAGAAATCTCAAGATCAGAAAAATCTTGAATTAACAAACCAAAACCACTACAGTGTCATACTAAATCTTTTGCCAAAGTTTCTCTGATTTTCTAAAGTTCCCAGTAAAGGCCGTTTTGTTGTTTTGAGCTCCTGAGAATCTCTTGCTGGTATTTCTCCAGTGAGTCGAACTCAAGAGTACACAAAGAATTGTAACTCCTTTTAAATGTCTCCTTGGGAGAGTTGTTTGGGGGATGGGAGTCAAGGCTTTTGTGTCCTGCTTGGCACAGCCCAGGCAGGGCTTTCCCAGCCACATTCCACACTCCATTTCCCAGCTGGAGCCGCTGGTGCCTCTGAGTTGTGCTGCCCCAGCCCCAGGGACACTCTCCTTGTCTGCCATTCCCCCAGGGTCTCCGGGCAGGGATGGCCTCAGTGGAGGCTGCTGACATCCTCAGCACCTTGGAGGCTGCTGCTGAATTTTCCTGCTCCAGAGGCTTGTTCAGCCTTCAGCTCTTCAGTGCAGGAATTCAGTGTCCCAGGACTCATTAACACTCAGAACATCTAACAAGCCAAGCCTATGGAATAATTTTATTTCAGTTTCCAAATAATTTGTAGTTACGTAGATCTCAGTAGTGTATTTAAAGTGAACACATGATATTTAAAAAGACAATATGAAAAGATTTCTTAGGTCCTGTTTAGTTTTTTTTCCTCTTAATTTATTGATATATGCAGTCTCCAACTGACACTGAATCCAAATACCTCCTCATGCAGTTGGAATAGATATGAAAATCAAGACCCTTAATGGCTGACAATCAATCAGATGCTGTCCCTACCCGACGCCACCATTTCCCCCATCCAAGCCCTGGCACTCAGAGCAGCCTTGTGCAAATCTGAGCTCCCTCCAGCCCAGGCTGCACCTGCAGCTTACAGCTCCTTGGCTCCAACTCCCACCTGCTTTCCTTGGAGAAGGAGCTGCCCGAGACACAGAGGGATGTTCATTTCTTGTCAGCCAACAAAGCCAAGGGAAGGCACAGCTCCATCAAATGCATAAGTCATTCTTCTCGCTGGCCTTGCCCTGCCCCTGATCCCCACAGACTGTCCTGTTTCCTGCATCCCTGCATTGCCAGGGACTTTCTGGGATAAGGGACCTCTGCTCTGGGTGTGGAGGGAGGTCCAAGTGCCACCACTGGAGTGGGAACCACAACTCATCAGGTTTGTGTCCTTTGGGGGTCAGGAACTGGTGAGACTCAGGGGCACAGAAACTTTCTCTTCGTGGCCAACAGACCACAGTGGAACAGGACACAATTTAATGACAATCGCACTCTTCCCTGACCCATGTGCTATGTCCCAGCAGCATCTGGTGAGTCCACCATCCACAAGTGATTTCCATACTAAAATTAATTTCAGACAAACATGGTTCTATGATAGATATAAACACAATTAAGTTCTTGCATCAGGATGCTCGCCCTGGAGTGGGGGAAAAACAGTGGGGGAGAAGGGAGGTTAGGCTGCTTTTGGTGTTGAGGAAATGCTGAAAGCAGCCTGACTCATTTCATCTCCTCATGCCCTGGTTGATCTCCCCTCTTTCCCCTTCCACCCATTGGCTCTTGTCTCCCACCAGGCCTCCCTGTGAAGAGCCTGGCTCTGTGTTCTCCATCCTCTCCTTGCTGGCACTGCCAGGCTGGGATGAGGAGCCCCTCGGCCTTCCCTGCTCCGGGCTGGACCAGCCCAGCTCCCTCCGCCTCTGCTCACAGCCCAGGGGCTCCAGCCCCACCTTGGAGGCCCTTCCCAGACCCTGCTCCAGCTGCCAGACATCTTTTCTGCCCTGGGCAACCCAAACCAGGCCTCAGTGACCTGGATAATCCCCATCCTTGATGTCCTGGTCACACAGCCCTGGCCCCTTGTCCCCTGTCAGGCTCTGGGGTGGATCTTGTGGAACATCCTTTGGTGGAGGCTGTGGCTCCAGGTGGGCCGGGGGGATCCCGAGGGACAGGGACCCTGCTGGGCATGAACAGCATTGGACTTGTTTGGAGAAACTGTGAGGGGGAGCTGGGGCGGAGTGACCAACCCAGAGACCTGACAACCCTGCTGGGATGTCACACAGCCCCTCTGGGATGTCACAGCCTGCTCTGTGATGTCATAGTCTGCTCTAAGATGTCAGACGTCTGCCCTGCAATGTCACAGCCAGCTCTGTGATTTCACAGAGGCACTCTATGATGTCATAGCCCACTCTGTGACCTCATGTTACCAGATGATAAATTGTCTCCACCAGCTGAGCTGACACCTGGAGCTTGTTCTCCAAAATTCTAGGCCTATGGAAACCACACAATGCCCATTGTGTGAGAAGGGAACTGGAAGTTCACCAGCCTCAGTGTCCTGCCAGCTCAGCCAGGCCCACTGGAACATTGGCGTCCATGAGAACCAGGGACCACCAGAGAGACCCCCAGGACAGAAGAATGCATGAGTAAAGTGGACGGGAAATATGTTAATGATTTTGGGGAAATGGTTATCATATGTATTTTTAGTCCAGGACAATCAATGAATGTGTATGCAAAATACAGAGTATAAACAGAAACTTTCCTGTACTCAGCATGCATGGCTTTGGGAGGAGCTATCCCCTGTGCATCCAGCTGAATTAAGAATGCTGCTTCTTAATGCTACATTGGGGTTAAGGAGTTTTCTGTTTTACAGAATTTTTGGTAACACTCTCACTGCCAACGAAAGCTCTGTCTGCTGCTGTTCACAAACAGAGAAGGGCTGGTGGCAGATGTGGGGCTTGGAGGCTGCCTGAGGCACAGTGACCATGAAATAATCAAGTTTTCAATGTACTGGGAAAGAAGGAGGGGCAGCAACAAAACTTCTACACTGGAATTAGGAAGGGCAGACTTTGGCCTATTTAGGATGCAGATTTGGGGAGTATCAAATCAGGTCCTGATTGTTTTAAGGGAAACAGCCTTAAAAAAAAAAGGGTCCAGGAAGGATGGACACATTTCAAGAAAGTAATCCTAAGGGGGAAAGAGCAGCCTGTCCAGTATGGCAAAAGATGAGCTAGTGAGGAGAATGACTGGCCTGGCTGCCCATGGAGCTTTTGTGGGAACTCAGGGGAAAAGAGACTGCATAAATTTTGGACAGAAGGCCAAGCAAGTTAGGAAGTGTTTAAGGATGTTTTTTGGTTATGCAGAAAGAAAAGTAGAGAGGTGAAAGATCACTTAGAGATTAACCTGGCCACTTCTGCAAAAAAAATAGAAAATGTTTCTATAAAACAAGATAATAGCAAAACATGGGATAAGGAGAACCTCTCCTCTTTATTGGATGCAGTAGGAATATAGTAACTAGAGATAAAGAAAAGGCGGAGATACTTAACACCTTGTTTGTCTCTATTTTCAATATTAGGACAGGTTTTCCTCAGCACAAGTGTTCTCCTGAGCTGGTAGATGGGCACAGGGAGCAGAACAGCCCCCCTGTAATCCAGAAGGAAGCAGCTGGTGACCTGCTGAGAAACTCAGATGCTCACAAGTGTATGGGATCAGATGGGATCCATCCCAGGGGGATGAGGGAGCTGGTGGATGAGCTCCCCAAGCGGCTCTCCATCATTTGCCATCAGTCCTGGCTCACAAGGGAGGTCCCAGAGGACTGGAGGTGCCAGTGTGAGCCCATCCCCAAGAAGGGCTGGAAGGAGGATCTGGGGAACTCCAGGCCTGTCAGCCTGAGCTGGGTGCCCAGCAAGGTTATGGAACAGATCACCTTGAGTGCCATCAGAGGGCACCCACAGAATGGCCGATGGATCAGAGCCAGCCCATGAGGATTTAGAGGTGGCAGGTCCTGCCTGACCAACCTGGTCTCCTTTTATGACCTGGTGACTCACCTGTGGATGCAGGACAGTCTGGGGATATTGTGTTCCTGGACTTCAAAGCCTTTAAAACCATGAGCCACAGAATTCCCTGGAAAAGCTGCAGCCCACGGCTTGGGCAGGTTCCCTCCTCGCTGGGAGATTTAAGAGCTGGCTGGAGGCTGGGCCCAGAGAATGGGGGGGATGGTGCCGCATCCAGCTGGTGTCCAGGTACTGGTGGTGTCCCCCAGGGATCTGTGCTGGGCCCAGTCCCGTTTAATATCTTCACTGATGATCTGGCTGAGGGGATCGAGTCCAGCATTCACAAATTGCAGATGTCACCAAGCTGGGTGTGAGTGTGGATCTGCTGGAGGGCAGGACAAGAAGACACAGCCCTAAGCTGCACCAGGGGAGGCTCAGGCTGGACAATAGGAAGAGGTTCTTCACAGAAAGGGTGAGTGGGCATTGGAATGGGCTGGCCAGGGGGAGGAGGCAGAGTCACTGTCCCTCTCCAGTGGCACTTAGTGGCATGGTGTGGGTGACAAGGCCGTATTAGGGCATTGGTTGGACTTGATGATCCCAAAGATCTTTTCCAGCCTATTTGATTCTGTAATTCTGTGATGATTGGGACACTCTGGGGCCATTGTGACACTGCAGGGCCTCGTGGAACTAAGAGGACCATGGTGACGCCGTGCAACCCCACAGAACCAGGGATCCACTGTGGTGCTGTGGGGCCAAATGGAACCAGGGAGTGCACCGTGAAACTCTGGGTCCTCGTGGAACCGCAGAGGCCATTGTGACACTGCATGGCCTTGTGTAGCCAAGGGGTTTCACCATTTTGACACTGCAAAACCAAGGAGACCATTGGGAGACTCCAGGACCCAGTGGAACCATGGGGCCGTTCTGACACTGCAGGGCCTCATGGAACCAAGGGGACATTGTGACACTGCAGGATCCTCTGTAACCAAGGGAACATTGTGACACGATGGGGTCTCAAGGGATATGGAAGAACATTGTGAAACTGTGTGGCCTCATGGAAACAAGGAGTCCATTGTGACGCTGAGGAGACTTGTGGAATCACAGACACCATGGTGACAGTGTGGGACCTCATGTAACCATGGGGCCATTCTGACACCCTGAGGCCCCATGGAACCAAGGGGCCACTGTGAATCTGTGGCACCAATGAGAACATTGTGACACTGTGAAGCTCCATGGAAACAAGTGGCCCATCATCACATTATGGGCCCCCATGGAACCAAGGAGACCATTGTTGCTCTGCATGGTCTCATGGATCCAAGGACACTAGTGTGACAGTGCAGGGCCTGGTGTGACCAAGAGGCCATTGTAACACTGAGGAACCATGGAACCAAGGACATCATTGAAGATGACACCAAGCTGTATGTGAGTGTTGATCTGTGTGAGAATAGGAGGGCTCTGCACAGGGCCCTGGACAGGCTGGATGCAGGGCCCAAACCCAACAAGGTGAGATTTAACAAGTCCAAGTGCCAGGTCTTGCACTTTGGCATCAACAACCCCTTCAGCACTACAGGCTGGGGACAGAATGGCTGGACAGCAGCCAGGCAGAAAGGGACCTGCAGGGACTGATGGACAGCAGGCTGGACATGAGGCAGCAGTGTGCCCAGGTGGGCAAGAAGGCCAATGGCTCCTGGCCTGGATCAGGAATAGTGTGGCCAGCAGGAGCAGGGCTGCTGGGCCAGCACTGATCTGCCCCAGCTCTGCACACAGACATTGCTGTTGCAGCTGCAGAGAAGGCAACAAAAGGGCATCTGTGCAGTAGACTTTGCTGGGACATCCTTTAGTTCTATTAAAGCCACCAAGAGTGCAGGTCCTCATTGACACAGTAAGTGGCTCCAGGGAAGGCGGAGAAAAACTAAATAAGAAACGGAAAAACAATGGTTTTACTTTATGGACCATATTGAAAAAACTAAAACATAGGGGAAAAAAAGAACAAAGCCAAAAGAACTATCAAAGATTATTTATATTACAAATTATTTATATTACAAATTAATTATATTACTTGGCCTGTCTCTGCTGCAGCCCCGGCACTGCCACCCCCAGGGCTGTGCCCAGCCCTGAGAGCACTCAGGCTCTACAGAAACACCGGGGCCACCAGGGCAGCGGGGCAGGGCCACGGCAGCAGCACTGGAACACCAAGTGCTGCTGCTGCTGGGCACAGCTGCTGGGCCAGCACCGGTCTGCCCCCAGCTCTGCACACAGCCATTGCTGCTGCAGCTCCAGAGAAGGCAACAAAAGGGCATCTCTGCAGAAAAATTTGCTGGGAGATCCTTTAGTTCCTTTAAAGCCACCAAGAGCGCAGCCCCTCATTGACACAGTCTGTGGCCACAGGCAAGGTGGAGAGAAACAAAATGAAAAATGGCACAAGGAATGGTTTTACTTTGTTGACAATATGAAAAAATTAAAACAAAGAAAACAGATCTCCAAAATGAAACCAACAAGAAGTATACAAAATGAGTTTTATTACAAGTGATTTGCAGAAATTGACCAACAGTTTAATGTTTCTGTAACCATCCAGTCATCAGTCCCCACACTTCAGCCTTGAGCTCCTGGTTCCTCAGGCTGTAGATGAGGGGGTTCAGGGCTGGAGGCACTACCAAGTACAAAACTGAAACTGCCAGATCAAGGGATGGGGAGGACATGGAGGGGGGCTTCAGGTGAGCAAATGCTGAAGTGCTGACAAACAGGGAAACAACAGTCAGGTGAGGGAGGCAGGTGGAAAAGGCTTTGTGCCATCCCTGCTCAGAGGGGATCCTCAGCACGGCCCTGAAGATCTGCAGATAGGTGAAAACAATGAACACAAAACAACCAAATACCAAACAGACACTAACTGCAATGAGCCCAAGCTCCCTGAGGTAGGATTTGGAGCAGGAGAGTTTTAGGATCTGTGGGATTTCACAGAAGAACTGACCCAGGGCATTGCCATGGCACAGGGGCAGGGAAAATGTATTGGCTGTGTGCAGCAGTGAATAGAGAAAGGCACTGGCCCAGGCAGCTGCTGCCATGTGGGCACACGCTCTGCTGCCCAGGAGGGTCCCGTAGTGCAGGGGTTTGCAGATGGACACGTAGTGGTTGTAGCACATGACGGTCAGGAGGATATACTCTGTTGTAGCACAGAAAAACAAATAAAAATGTTTGGGTAGCACATCCTTTGTAGGAGATGTTCCTGGTGCTCCAGAGGGAATTGTGCATGGCTTTGGGGACAGTGGTGCAGATGGAGCCCAGGTCGCTGAGGGCCAGGTTGAGCAGGAAGAAGAACATGGGCATGTGCAGGTGGTGGCCGCAGGCTACAGCGCTGATGATGAGGCCGTTGCCCAGGAGGGCAGCTAGGGAGATGCCCAGCAAGAGGCAGAAGTGCAGGAGCTGCAGCTGCCGCGTGTCTGCCAATGCCAGCAGGAGGAAGTGGCTGATGGTGCTGCTGTTGGACATTTCCTGTCTCTGGCCATGGGGACCTGTTCATGGTCTAAGGACAGTGCAGATTTAGAGGAGATAACTGCAACCAAAATCACAGCCATTTCCCATACACCCTCTTCTGTAACACCAGACAGTCTTTTGTCTTCATGAGTTCTTCATAAGCACCCCCAGAACTGTCCTGGTATTCTTGTTTATAAATCCTCAACATTTCTGCTTCCCTCAGAGAGAATAGAGCAAGTTCTTTGAGGTGAAGTGATGAGTGGAGAATGGGAGGAGGTGGTCTGTCATTCTGACCTCTTCAGAATTTTTCTGGGTTTTAAACTTTCTCAAGGGGAGGATGATCACCTTCCCATGCTTCCCCTAAAAAAGTCCCATGCACTGCTGAGAGCGGATGTTACCACAACAGCCCAGCTCCACATTTGTAGCCAAGGATTCACATTGCTCATTTCACCAACCCAGCAGCATTTTCAGTGTCAGAACACATCTGCCTTTCCCCATCATTCTTATAATTCAGAGGTGCTCTAGGACAGGTTTGCATCCTGGATTGGAGCTCCCAGCCTGGACTGAAATCTCAGGGAGACTTCCAAGTGTCCTTATGATGGCTTTGGATGAAGGGAGATGCAGCTCCTTCCCTGGCTGCACTGACAGCATCACCCAGAGCCGGGCACTGGGGACGGTGTCACCCTGAGCCAGCTGTGCCCCCTGCCAGAGCCCCTCAGGGCCAGGCAGCTGCTCCCAGCCCTGTGCTCTGCAGAGGGAACTGGGCCCGGGGCTGCAGAGCTGCCCCACGGCTCTGCTGCAGCTCTGCCTGCACAGGAGGGGCTGCACGCCTTGGAGCCCCGGCCCTGAGGGCAGAGGCTGGGCTGGGGCACAGGAGGGAGGGGGCTTGTTTAGAGGGAGGGGCTGCTCTGGGGGGGCTCCTGTGGACGTCTCTAAACTCTCCCTGCCACAGCATTGCCGGGTTTTGTTTTCTCTCCGTGCCTGATCTTCTCTCTGTATCCTGGAGATTTCCCTCTTGCAGGTGTTTCCCTGTGCCTGATCTCCCTGTGCCAGCACTCATAGACCCCAAATCTCTGTGCACTCTCCTTTAGCCTGACAGAATCCTGCCTGTTTGCAGGGCACTGGCTGGAGGCAGGTTCTGTTTGCAGCTTGGAGAAAGGACAGCTCAGACTGAGCCTGATGGCTCCAGCAAAGGTGATGCTGGTGCTGTCCATGGGCAGAGTGGCGGAAAGCACATTAGGGATCTTCTGTGAACCTATTGATTACTAAAAGTAACAGTTTCAGATCTCTCAGGCACTTTTGAAAAATCTTAATTAAAAATCAACCACTAATATTTATCCCTCCCTCCCTGCCATGCTCCAATAGTTGGAAACTGAATGCCTGGTCTTTGTAAATTTCCTCATTTTTATCAAAGTCATTGTCTTGGTAATATTCTACAACTGATCAGAACACCTCAGCATGTCAGAACTTCATGAGCATTTCACCTCCACTGCACCACAAATACTCAAGAGTTGTACTCACAGAGTCTGTAGGCATTGCAATGTTCCAGCTTTAGGAGATCACTCCAGGAGCTGCAGCTGCATTGTCCTGCAGCCAGAGGTTCCTGTGCCAAGGGCTGGCAGTGATTCTGCACCAGGCACTTCTCAGCACCTTCCCAGCCCTGACTGATTGAAGCTCTCTGTGCCTCTGTGCTGTGCCCAGCATGGCTGCAGGCAGTGCCCCAGCCCTGCTGGGCTGGCAGAAGAGTTGGTCATCAAGAAAAATGTGCTTTTGAAGCTCTTCTTTGCTCTTTAGGAAGGAGCCAAGCCCAGCTCAGCAGCACAGACACAGCACAAGAACATTAATGAGCCTCTGGGGCTTTGTGCTCAGGCCCTGAACATCAGTCCCTGAGAGGCAGCTGAAGAAACCTCTCCAGACTTCCAAGGCAGAATCCAACTCCAAAGTTTCTTGGACTTTTAATGGGTCCCACTGAGGAACACCACTGAGAAAGTGTCCCTAGGCCCCAGGCAGAGCAGAGAACTGCAGGCAGTGATGACAGGTGGGGACAAAGAGAATCCAAGTCTTGGTGCCCTGGGGCACAGCAGGGTCTGTGCCAACAAGGGCTGGGAGGAGACACCTTGTCCTGAGGCAGTGGGGCCTCCTGGCACAGCCCCAGCCAGGCTGGGCACTGTCAGCCCCTTGTCCTGCCCTCAGCATCCTCTCCTAGCCCACATCCCAGTGGCCTCAAGGATCTGCTGGAAGGAGTCGCTGGGGAGCCTTGCTCAGGAATTGTCCTGGGGGCTCCTTAATGTTCTCAGAGTTTTTCAAAGGACTTTGGGTTTTGCTTTTGCCTTGGAGTCTCTGAGACGTTTGTGCAATCATGGCCTCCAATTACCTGCTGTAATTAGTCCCTGGAGAGGCTTTGTCAGTAACAACACTCACTGGGGCTCCTTAATGCTTCAAGGTACTTCAGTTATTTTAAGGTACTTGGTGTTTCCCTTTTGATACAGACTCTGTGAGAAAGACTGTGCAGTCACAGCCTACAATTATCTGCTGTAATTAGTCCCTTGAGAGCCTTTATCAGAAATGACACTCAGTGGGCTCATTAATGCTTCAAGTTACTTCAGTTATTTTAAGGTACTTGGTGTTTCTCTTTTGATACAGACTCTGTGAGAGGTTTCTGCAATCATGGCCCTAATTATCTGCTTTAACAAGTCCCTGGAGAGCTTTGTACTGACATTAAGTGGGGGTCATTAATACTTTGAGATACTGAAGATTTTTAAGGTACTCTGGTTTTTCCTTTCCACACTGAATCTCTGAGAAGTTTTTGTGCCATCCTGGCCTCCAATTCTCTCCTCCAATGAGTCCATGAGGAGCCTGTGTAAGGGATGGACCTCAGTGGGGCGCATCCATGATTCGAGACACTTTGGGGTTTTCTTCTTACTTTGACTCCTGGAAAGGTTTGTGTAATCTCCTCTCAGACCCTGGAGTTCCAGGGCTCAGCTTCAAATGCACCACGGGGCTCATTAGGATCAAGCAAATCCTGACAAACCATGGCTCTGCCTTGATTTCCCTCTCCTCTAATGCAGTTCATCAAAAATATTTCTGTAGTGGATTTAGTTCACCAATTTGAGATTTCTTGGTGAATGCAGCAATTATTGTAGTGGGTTCAGTCTTGGCTAATTACCAGTGCACTCACTAGAATATACTTACTCATTTCGTCCTGTGTGATAAGATTAGGAGAACGGCAAAGCAGGCTCAAAACTTTAAGAGGGCATAAGGAAAAGTTCATTAATAGCAACTAAAAGAAAGTGTAATAAGAACAAAACTTTCAGAGCACTTCTCCTCTCCCTGCAACCTTTTCTTTCTTACTGACAATATAAAGAGACAAACCTAAAATTTTCAGTCAGTTTAACCCAACTAGAATAGTCTTTCTTGTGTTCACTTAAGGAGAGGAATCTCTCTTTCATGCTATAGAGACTTCTCCAGAAGAAACACTTCTCTTGTGGCTCTCAATTTCCATGAATAGCAACTGCCCAGAACAATCTGCAATTGTGACATCCCTCCCAGTTTTTCAAAGCTCTTTTACAGTTGTGTATATGGGCCATGCCAACTTATGGGGTATTAGTTAAAAGATGAGCTGTGTAAGAGCAAAGGTTCTCCTCATCTGTTTCTGAAATCATCTTAATCTCTGAGAACAGAGATCTTTTTCTTCTCCCTGTGAAGGCACAGGATCTCATCACTCTTCCCTTTTTCAATGTTTTAACTTCTCATGGGATCACAGCTACTTCAACATTTGCTTACTTTAGCATGGAGGCCTTTGCTGAACAAGTCAAGTCTCCATAATTTTCAATGTGATAAAGGGAAAAGGAGAGTTTGATGTATCAGTTACATCCTTCTCCATAGCTTTACGAGAGGATTTCAGCCCCAAGATCAAGGCATCTCCCCATCCCTCCAATCTGGGACTCAACTTCCCCTTCACTGACCTTGGTGTCTTCATGTAGCTCCTCTGTGTGCCTGCATTTTGTCCTTTTCTCTCACTCGAGGGAGGATGGAAGCACTGAAAGAGTTCATATCTCACCTGGGGCCTGCAGATGTTTCCGTGACCCCAGCTGGGCTCAGTACTTGCAGCCAGACCTGCTCCCTGTTCCCTCGGTTCCATGGGGCCCCATAGTGTCCCAATGGTCCCTTGCTTGCAGGAGGCCCTGAGGTGTCATAATGCCCCCTTGGTGACACCAGGCCCTGAAGGGTCACAATGGTCTCCATGGTTCCATCAGGCCCCACAGTCATAATGGTCTCTAGGTTCCATGAAGCCCCACTGTGTCACCATGGCCCCTTGTTTCCATGGACTCCAGTGGTGCCACAATGATCCCCTTGGTTCCATGGGCTCCAGTGGTGCCACAATGATCCCCTTGGTTCCATGTACTCCAGTGGTGCAACAATGATGCCCTTGGTTCCATGGGCTCCAGTGGGGCCCCAATGATCCCCTTGGTTCCATGGGCTCCAGTGGTGCCACAATGATCCCCTTGGTTCCATGAGGTCCCCACGGTGTCCCAGGGATCTTCATGGGAAGGAAAGAACCCAACCCCAGTGTTGCAGGGGCAGCCACCAGAGGCCAAGGCCAGCCAGACTTGACGGTACTGACAGATTTACCTGGGAGCAACCCTTGGATATACAGAATTTTGGAGGTGGAATCCCAATTTCAGACATGGACACCTGGAGGAGAAGGATGGTTCTTTTACATAGAAAAGGAAGCACGGAACACAGATTCAACAGTGACATTTGGGGATCCATGGGGGCTATTGCAAATCCTTTTTGCACCTCGTGACCAAACAGACAGGAGCTCCTCTAATAAACGTTGCCTGAAGCTTTCACCATGACAGGAACCCCTGTGAGTGTCTGGGACATCCTGGCTCTTCGGCAGCCTGGGGACTGCTGGGATGTCACCGTGGAGCCCCTGTGAGTGCCTGTGACAGATGGGTGCCTTTGCAGCCCAAGGTCCCCTGGGACAGCACCATGGAATGGCTGTGACTGCCTCTGACCACAGGGCTCTTTACCATCCCCAGAAACCCCTGGGAGGACTCTGTGGATCCCCTGTCTCTGTCTGTGACATTTCATCTCCTGAACAGCCTGGAGACTCTTGGAAAGTCCCCACGGAACCCCTCTGGAGGCCTGTGACAAATCTGATTCTTAGTAGGCAAACATCACCAGACTCCCTGTTGCTATGGTCAGTTTCCATGGCAACAATCGCCAGAATCCCTGTTGCTGTGGTCAGTTTCCATGGCAACCATCACCAGCCCCCTGTTGCTATGGTCAGTCTCTTGGCAGCTCCATGGAGATCCCATGCCAGGGTGGTTGCCATGGACACCAGCTCAGGCCTGCAGCCAGAGCCCATTGCCATAGCAACCATTGGCAGCCCCATCCCCAGGCTCATGGGATCCCAGGACCACAGAATTGGCTGAGATGGAGGGACCCATCAGGATCCTCCAGTCCAACTGCTGGCCATGCACAGGACACCCCAACAATGCCAGCCTGGGCCTGGCAGCGCTGTCCAAACACTTCTGGAGCTCAGAGAGCCCTGGAGCTGGGACCCTTCCCTGGGGAGCCTGGGCAGGGCCCCAGCAGCCTCTGGGCAAAAACCTTTTCCTGACATCCAACCTGAGCCTGCCCCGACAGCTGCAGCCATTCCCTCCACTCCTGTCCCTGGGCACCAGAGGGAAGAGGTTCCCACAGCCCCGGCCAGGGACCCGCTCCCAAGGCTGTTGCCATGGCCACCAGGGCTGGGACCAGCTGGGATGCTCGGTTCCATGGGCCGGGGTTCAGGAATGGGATTCCCCAAAATCCTGCTCCTGCTAAAACCACGCTGCCCTCGCTGCCCTCCCGCCTCCCATGGAAAGCACAAAATGCAAAGATCCCGGGTTGGGATAAGAACAATTTATTGGGAACAGCAACGAGATAAGGAACAAACAAGAACAGAAACAATATTGATAACAGAAGGGATAAATAAAACTGTTTACAGGAAAAACTAAAACACAACTCACTGGGTCTTCCTGGCCACAATTTCCCCTTCCTGGAAAGGACACCCTTCTCCTTAGGGAGTGAGGGTTCCTTTCCTGCCCCTGGAAATGACCTGAGGTGGGAGTGAATGTAATGAGAGGACCATGGCCAGACCCTCATGTTCTTCCATCCCATATTATGTCCCTGGGAGGGGCAGGACAAGGGGCTGGTGTCTTCCCAGCATGGATCACAGGGAACAAGGATCACCAAGGTTCTTCCCAACGTGGATCCTTCAATGATGGATGAAGTTGGGGCAGTGAACAAAAATCCTGCACTTGGGGCACTGGCAAGTCCTTCCCTTACCAGTGCCTCCGTTGGTGTCGGGTAAAGAATGGGCGGTCTGAGAAGGTCTTCCCACACTGAGGACACTCGTAGGGCCTCTCCCCAGTGTGGATGCGCCGGTGGATGATGAGGTTGGAGCTGTGCTTGAAGCCCTTCCCACACTCAGGGCAGCAAAAGGGCCTCTCCTTGGTGTGCATCCGCTGGTGCTGGAGGAGATTGGAGCTGGTCTGAAACCTCTTCTGACACTAGGGACACTCATAGGGCCTCTCCCCAGTTTGGAGGCGTTGGTGCTTGATGAGGGCAGAGCTGTCACTGAAGCCCTTCCTACATTCCCCACACTCATAGGGCCATTCCCTGGTGTGGATCATCTGGTGGCTTATCAGGGTGCTGCTCTGCCTGAAGCTCTTCCCACACTCCAAGCACTTGTAGGGCTTCTCCCCATCATGAAGCTGCTCATGGGCCACCAGCTTTGAGCTCTGGCAGAAGCTCAGTCCAGCTTCCTGGACCAGGGTGGGTCTTTCTTCCTCAGAGCACCCTGGGCTGGGTTTGCAGCCCCTCCTCATGTGGGATGTCTGAGGTTTTTCTTCCCTGTTGGATTCCTGTGCACCAGAATCGCTCAAAGTGGCCTCTTTCACAAGGTTCTGCCATGGAGATTTTTCCTCCCTGGTCTCCATCCTCAGCTTCTTGTCTGGGGGAGGAAGGACAAGGACAAGATGGGATTTGCCTCCATGCCACAGGAAGGGGGAAGGAGATCCCCCCAGTGCATCCCCAGCAGCATGGTGTTGGCAGCACGGCTGTCCTGCAGCGAGGGGATTTTCTGGGCTGGGAGATGGAGCAGGAGAGAGTGGGAGAGGGGCACTGACTTCCTCCTCACCTGCCTGGGTGTCCCGGGTCATCTTCCTGTTCCTCGCAGCTTCCTCCTCCATCCAATCAAGGTTTGGGAATGGGAAATCTTTTTCTGGGAGGAAAACAAGGGCTGAGGAAATTTTCTTTTGTACTGGATTGAAGGCAAACCCGGGGAGAGTCTAAGTCAGAATTACAATTTAATAAGAAAATGAAGATCAAGACAATGATACAGAAACACTGCCTTAAACTGACAGAGTCAGGATATAACCTGACACCCTGTTGGTCAGGGTGGTGGCAGCTGTCCCATTAAATGGTGGCTACAGTCATGTTGGAGTGATGAACGTGATTCTATCAAAGCAGTGATCCTGTAGAAGGGTCTGGTCTTCCTCCGGAGGTCCAGTGGTGGTTATGGAGCTGTTGTCCTCTGGGAATCCAGCAGGCAAGGTGCTCCTGGTGTTGAAAGCCTCAGCTTATATCCAGGTAGGAATGCTTGGTTCCTCCTCCTGGGCGGAGCATCCCACAATGGGATGATGGAATTTTATCAGTCCTGCAGTGACACTCAATGGTCCATTCACAGAAGGTTTGGATTAGAGCTGGGTTTGGGTTAAGGGTAGACATGGGATTGGCTTTAGAGGTGGTGTTGGGATTGGGTCTGGGGCTAGGGAGACTGGGCTGGGATTAAATACAGAACCGTGAGTGTGTCTAAATGAGGAGTGAGATTGAGACCAGGATCAGGGTCAGGTTTGGAACTGAGCTCACCCAGAGAAGGACAGGGGGGATGTCACTGCAGGATGTCCCTGGCATCGTCCCAGCCCTCCTCAGGCACCTCCAAACATGGGGGGCAGCTGGGTGCTCCAAGATCCAGGTGCTCCCACACTGCCCCCAATACCAGGTGTGCATTCCCTGAGGGCAGCCATGACTGTGACCCCTGGGGCTCTGGGATCAGCCCTCACATCTCTGTGGGAGAAGCTGCAGAGAGGATGAGAGATTTCCTCCCCCCCTACTTCCTGTGTAAGGGTGAAGCCCCTATTTCTTCTGATGCCTCCTCCTCTCCTCAGCTGAGGATGTCAAACTCCCCAGGAGCAGGAAAATCCCCATTCCCTGTTTGCTTGTGGCCGCAGCTTGGAACATCCACCCAGAACAAAGAACTTTCTGACAGCCCTGTTGAATCACACCAGTGTAGTAGATAGGGTTAGGCGCTCGGAAAATCTCGCGATGTCACGGAAAGCAGCAGAATTCCTCTCCCCCTAACGCCTAGTGATAAGGGATCACCCAACAATGTAGTCCCCCCTAACATTAGTAACTTTTGACTCCTTATTAACCAATTACAGTAAGGTAAGACCCCCTGACGTAGAGAAAAACCTTCCCGAGTATAAAACCCGACGAGACGGGACAATAAAGGCCTTTGAACCGTCCACCACGTTGGTGTTAGCGTGTGTTCTTGGCCCGAGTGACCCTGGAGAGTTTGGGTCGCCGTGCCGTTTCCTCAGAACCAGGTCGCTTTGCCTTGCATCAGAAGGCAATAACTGGTGCCGGAAACCTGGGATCGAACCAGCGCCTGGGGAACGGGGATTCGTCTGGACAGAGGACGGCGGCTGCACAGCTGGCCTTGTGCAGCGGAGGGGACGCCCTCGAATCATGGAAGCAATCACAAAGGTCGTAAGTGAAGTGTACACACAATGGGGAATTGATTGTAAGCTTAAAGATATGACTCTCGCATTGCCGAGATTGATTAAGCTGGAGGGCTATAGAAAGCCTCGTGGATATTTTTACACCCGGAGGTGTGGGATAATTGTACGAAAACCCTGGCCAAGGATACCATGTGTTCAGGCTCGGGGAAGGCCCTAAAATCGTGGGGCAGAGTCATCCGGGCTCTGCAAGAAGCTCGACAAGAGCAAGAAACCTGGAAAGCTGCGAGAAGCTGTTTAATAGCCACTCCGCAGCTGGGGGTGGGAGCTACGACACAGACCACCCCGGAAAGTTATCAGATTACAGACGGGGATGTGCGGGGGCTAGGCGCGTCCCACCCCCACCCCCAGCCCGAGCCCAAAACCCCCGGAACCCCGGGGAGACCCCCCAACCCCCCCGCAAAGCCCACCAGATCCCACCCCCCCCTTGGAGCCTCTCGGCAAAACCGCGGCTCCTCTATCCATCCCCCCCCCGCCGATTGCCGACCCGACGCAGGAGGCAGAGCAACGGGCGCAGTGTTTTTGTGGGGGGCTGGTGGAGGAGGCGCAAAAAGCGGCGGGATGGTCAGAAACCGCCCGGATCGATAAAATCTCTCCACCGCCGTATGGGCTCAAAAATGGCGACCAGCTGCGTGGTCAGGGCAGAAGAGAAGAGGGGGAAAAGGGCGGAAATGGAGTCAGCCCGCCTAACATCGCATGCGCGGGAGAGCGGGAAGGGGGGGCGGTCCCCGCGGTGGAGGCCAAGACCAATCAGAGCGCTCTATTCAAATTAAGCCCGTATAAGGCAAGGACCTCCCCCCGCAGGAGGCGGGGAGACCCCAGGGGGAGGGAACGGTCTGCCCCCTGCAGGAGGGGGCGGGGTCGGAGCCAGAGAAAATGGCAGAGCAGCCCGGAAGTGCTCGGTCACTCGGCTTCCAACTCCAACACAGACTCGAGCCGGGACGAGTCCGAGAGGGAGTCGGGGAGCTCCGATTCAGATTCTAGCCTTAACAAAGGGAGAGCAGCAGCATACAAGATCTCTAGTCGCAGTGCTCCCGCATGGGTGAAGGGGTCATCAGAGAAAGACCGGACCCCGCTTACAGATTGGCGAAAAATAAAGATAGCCTGCGCTGAGTACACCCCTTCAGCCAAGCTAGTATTCCCAGTCCGTGTGGGGGAGGCAGGCGAAAACCAAAGAAGGACCTATTCTCCAGTGAATCCAAAAGAGGTACAGGCGATTATTAAAGCGATTGCAGACAAGGGAATTAATAGACGGGGTTTTTGGGGGGGATGACATGCTTCCCTTTAACATCAAACAGACGTGTAGGATGATTTTCAATGGCGCGGGGATGATTGTTTTTAAACAAGAGTGGGAGAATCAATGCACAAAGGAGCTAGCCCAGATAACGGGACCTGACCATCCACTGCACGGCTCCAGTATACAGAGATTGATGGGTGGAGACCCCACTATGATCACCCCCCAGGCCCAGGCTGAGGGATTAAGGGCCCATGAAGTTATGACAACCACCCGGGCTGCCCGAGAGGCCATTCGTTCTGCTTCCAAAGTAGTGGCTAACCCTGCCCCGTGGTCCACCATAAGACAGAGTGAAAGTGAGAGCTTCACTCAGTTTGTGGACAGGCTTCAGGCAGCATTAGATTCCTCCTCATTACCCTCAGAGGCGAAGGGTCCCATGCTGGCAGACTGCCTACGCCAGCAATGCAACTCAGCCACCAAGGACATTCTAAGATCACTGCCACCTGGGGCTAACATAGCCGACATGATCAGACACGTTGCAAAGGAGGAACACCTTGCTCCCATCCAAGCAGCAGTCCACACTGCAATAACCAGTGTGACGGCATGCCTTAAGTGTGGCCAGGCAGGCCACTTGGCAGTAAACTGCCCCCAGCCAAGGCACCTATCAGCAGCTGCTCCACCACGAAAAGGGGAACTTAAGGGACCGTGCTGGGCATGTGGGAAGAAGGGACATTTAGCTAAGGAATGCAGATCCAGGCTTCGGGGGAAACGGGAGAGGGAGGGGGTGGCCAGGCCGTGTTCAGCCCCCTCCCACCTGGAAAATGCAGGGGCCCAGCTTCAGCAACCCCCAGTGGGGCAGGGGACCCTCGTACCCCATGCCCCCACAGGGAGCAGTCAATTTTACATCCCCACCTACATTGCAATGCCAGAACTGCAAAACACCACCAGTAATGCCTTCGCACCCCCCACCGCCACAAGCCGCGCCGGTGTAAAAGGACCAACAGGGGACACCCCAGTGCGGGATCCCTGGGTGGCCCTGGCCATGAGAATAGGGAAGGAGCCCCTGATGGTGTGGGGGACATGCCGCCTTTACAGCAGTCAGGATCCCCACGTCATAGGGCTTCAGTTTTGGGCGGACACGGGATCAGACTGCACGATTATTCCCCAACCACATTCGCCTGGGCATTGGCAATTCAAAGAAGTCCCTCCAGTGAACGGACTGGGAGGGCAGTCCCGGGTGTGCAAAAGCACCCAGCTGGTGGCTTTAACACTTCACACAAAAAAGGGACCAGAACAGACAGTAGCAATCTACCCCTACATTTTGCAGAATTCTCCACCCTTGTTGGGAAGGGATGTTCTTTCCTTGCTAGGATTCTGGATCACAAATTTATCCTGAGGGCCACTGCCCTAAACCCTCCGCTGCCAATCAAATTGACTTGGAAATCACCAGACCCTGTATGGGTTGAGCAGTGGCCCCTGACAGAGCCTCGAATGGCAGCCTTGCTGGAACTGGTCGACCACGAACTGCAAAAGGGTCACATATAACCCTCTGTCAGCCTGTGGAACACCCCTGTATTTGTGATCCCCAAAAGGTCTGGAGAAGGCTATCGCCTCATCCACGACCTGAGAGAACTGAACAAGACGATCCGACCCATGGGTCCAGTCCAGACACTGCTACCCATGAACTCAGCCATACCCGCAGGGCAGCCGTGCGCAGTGCTGGACATCAAGGACTGCTTCTTTTCAATACCCCTGCACCCTGAGGACAGAGAACAGTTTGCCTTTTCCGTGGCGTTTCGAAACGGCGAGCGGCCCAACCTCCGCTTCCAATGGAGGGTACTTCCACAAGGTCTCGTTGACAGCCCCGTCATATGCCAAATCACTGTGGACAAAGCACTGATGCCGGTCCGACACTCCTATCCCGACACAACCATCATTCAATACATGGACGACATCTTAGTCACTGCACCATCGGCAAGCCAAGTAGATCACCTGGTGTCCACAATCACGGAAACCCTTCAGGCCAATGGCTTCGAGATCGCGAGCGCAAAGATCAAGAGAGGACCCTGCGTGACATTCCTGGGAGTGGGGATCACAAACTCCCACGTGACACCCCCCAAGGCAAAGGTCTGTCGAGACATCAAAACACTCCATGACATGCAACGCCTGGTGGGATCGCTGCAGTGGCTTCGCAACATCATCCTAGTTCCTCCCCAGGTCATGGACCCTTTATATGACCTCCTGAAAGGAAAGAACCCCTGGGATCCCAAGGAGCTGACACCGCAGGCCACGAGCTCCCTCGACTTCATCGAAAGCCAGATGGCCACTGGCATACTTGCCAGGTGGAACACAGCCGTTCCCCTGGACCTATACGTCCACTTTACACTGAAGGGGGGAGTGGGAGCACTGGCCCAAGGACCTTCTGAAAAGGCCCGATCGATTCAATGGGTGGTGCTCGGAAGACCTGCTCGTGCGTTTTCCCCGGGAATCGAATGCATCGCTAACCTCATCATGAAAGGCAGGAAACTCGCCTTGAGACACCTAGGAACAGAGCCGACAAGCATCCACCTCCCTTTCCGCAAACAACCGACCTCGGAGTCAGCCACAATATCGGAATACCTGGCCCTTGCTCTCACCGGCTTCGGAGGAGAAATCTCCTACTCCTCCAAGCCACCCTGGACTCAGCTGCTGACTGTAGTCGACATGGACATGCTGCCAAAGGTCATGGGTTGACCGCAGCCAGGACCAACGGTCTTCACAAACGCTTCCTCCACGACCTCACCTGCAGCAGCAGTATGGCAGGCAGGAGAACAATGGCATTGTATCAAAGCGTGTGACCCCACACTGTCAGTGCAACAACTGGAGGCAGCAGCAGTGGTATTGGCGTGCGGACTCTTCCAAGAAGAACACGTCAACATAGTAACGGACTCTATATTTGTGGCAAGGCTTTGCCTAGCCATGGCAGGACCAGGAGTGTCGACATCAGCAGCAGCCCTAATGCTAGAAGAAGCACTCTCCTCGCGACAAGGCACCGTGTCAGTCATTCACATCAACAGCCACAACCCAGTCAAAGGTTACTTCCAGATCGGCAACGACAAAGCGGACGCCGCAGCAAAAGGCGTATGGATGTTGCAGGAAGCCCGTCAACTACACTAGTCACTCCACATCGGAGCCAAAGCACTGGCGAAGAGATGCGACATCTCGACAGCGGACGCGAAACATGTGGTAGCCACTTGCCCTTACTGCCAGAAGTCACCCCTATGGACCTGTGGGGTCAACCCGAGAGGTCTCAAGCCCTCAGAAATCTGGCAGTCGGACTTCACTTGGTGTGAACTGCTGAAGCCCTGAGCGTGGCTTGCAGTGAAAGTAGACACTTATGCGGAACGATCATAGCCACACAGCACCTCAAAACAAACTCCAAGGCCACAATTCAGCACTGGCTGACAGCCATGGCCTGGCTTGGTATCCCCAAACAGATCAAAACCGACAACGGTTCCAATTTCACTTCTAAACCAGTGCAAGAGTTCGCTTCAAAATGGGGCATCACATTAGTGCGAGGTATCCCGCATAACAGTACCGGGCAGGCCATAGTCGAGAGAGCAAACCAGACCCTGAAAACCAAGATAGAAGTGTTGGTGAAAGCAGAGGGCTTTGCCAATGCCATTCCCCCAGGAGATCAGGCGCGTATACTGGCAACCGCTCTGCTGGCATTGAATCAATTCCCTAGGGGAGATGAAACAAACAGTCCTGTTAAAAAACACTGGGCCACTTGAACGCTAGAGGAGGACCCGCAGGTCGTAATCAGAAACGAACTAGGCGAATGGGAACGGGGTTGGAGGTTGATGCTCACGGGGCGAGGGTACGCAGCTGTCAAAAAGGACGGCAAAATAAGGTGGTGTCCACTTAAGTCAATTAAGCCGGACCTCCATAACGAGCAGAATGAGACTGATGAGAGTTGCGTGTTTCTGTTTACAGGACCTGCTCGTGGGACGTCCTCGTGACGCGTACATCCCCATTCCAGAGGAAAGAGACAGACCGCCAAGCCGCCAAGCAGCACCCGAGAGACCCGCACGGGTGGAACCCAAGCATCAAGGGTGTTTCTGTGTGATTTTGCGGTTGGGGCTTGTCGCCAGAGGGCAAGCCAGCCCAGATCACTACCCCCATCGGCCATTCAGGCAGGTCATGCAACACCTTAGTAGTGACAAAGTGCTCAAAGAATTCACGACACCAAACACCCCATCCTTCGTGCTCCGCATCACCGACCTGTTTCCAGGATGACCAAAGTAGACCCCCATTCCCCACACTCCACACACATGTACCTATCCTACTGGTGCCCAGCTTCAAACCCTGGGAAAAGCTACTGCAACCACCCAGGGTGGGGACATTGTGGGCACTGGGGCTGCGAAACCATTGTCACAGATGCCAGACCGTCGGGGCCTGGGTGGGATCCACAAGAGCCCTACAAATTCTTACAGTTCACCTGGGCACCCATCGGCTGCAAAACACCCATCTTCATACCTGGAAACTTCCATCGATATCGCCATAAAATCCCCATATTTCGGAAATGCACAGACTACAACATGACAGTTTTGCAGCCACATCACCCTAGCTGGGCAACAGGCAGAACGTGGACAGTAGTCCTTCAAGGGTCAAAAGAAAAGGTGAATGTGCGAATTATCAGGCTCCAACCGTCGGCACCCCGAGCGGTCGGACCCAACAAAGTGATTAAAAGCGTGCCGAAAGGGAGAAACGCGACCCTCCCCAAAGCCTTGACCACAAGGGTTGCTGATATCCCGACTGGCCATGCGGAAGCCTTTCAGATAGACCGTTTAGCCGAGTCAGACTTAGACCCAATCCTCTGTATGTTAGAAGCTACCTTCCTATCCCTGAACGAATCTAACCCTAACCTAACCGAATCCTACTGGCTTTGTTACGATGTCGAACCCCCCTTTTACGAAGGAGTCGCTTTAAACACTCCCTTCAGTTACTCCACAGCAGATGCACCCAACCAATGTAGATGGGACACCCCCCGCAAAGGAATCACCCTGAGTCAAGTCACAGGCCAGGGCAGATGCTTTGGCAATGCAACCCTAGCTAGGCGGAAAGGCAACATCTGCACCGAAGTTGTCAAACCCAACGGGAAAAACAATAAGTGGGTAGTCCCATCCGCATCCGGGATGTGGGTTTGCCAGCGATCTGGAGTGAGTCCCTGTGTGTTCCTTGCCAAATTCAACGACTCTAACGACTTTTGTGTCCAAGTTCTGATTGTTCCTAGGGTCCTGTACCACGCAGATGAAGAAGTGTACCATCTTTTTGAGGAACCCAGCTGGCTCCACAAAAGAGAAATAGTAACAGGTATAACTATCACAATGCTGCTAGGCCTAGGAGCAGCCGGAATGGCCACAGGAGTCTCAGTCTTAGTGACACAGCACCGAGGACTGTCACAGCTGCAGGCAACAATTGACGAGGACCTGCAGAGGATCGAGAAATCCATCTCCTTTCTAGAGAAGTCAGTCTCCTCACTCTCAGAAGTGGTCTTGCAGAACAGGCGAGGTCTAGACCTCCTGTTCATGCAGCAAGGGGGCCTGTGTGCTGCCTTGAAGGAGGAGTGCTGCTTCTACGCAGACCACATGGGAGTCGTGAGAGACTCCATGGCAGAACTCCGAAACAGACTGGCTCAGAGGCAGAAAGACAGGGAGGCCCAACAGGGTTTGTTCGAGTCCTGGTTCAATCGATCACCATGGCTAACCACCCTAATTTCTACCCTAATAGGTCCATTGGCAATGCTACTTTTAGCTATCACCTTTGGACCATGCCTGCTGAACAAGCTAGTCTCATTCGTTCAGACCCGCCTAGAACGGGCCAACATCCTGTTCATAGGCCGGCAACAACTGCTGTGAATTCGACCAGGGAACACTGCCAGTCACAAGATTTTCTACCCAAGTTTCCCAAATCCCTTTCTTTGTCAACAACCTCATGCCTCATCTCAGTACCTATGTATATGACTACTTCGTTCATTTGTGAAAAAGGGGGGGGAGATGTAGTAGATAGGGACAAGCACTCGGAAAATCTCGCAACGTCACGGAAAGCAGCAGGATTCCTCTCCCCCTAACACCTAGTGATAAGGGATCACCCAAGGATGTAGACCCCCCTAACATTAGTAACTTTTGACTCCTTATTAACCAATTACAGTAAGGTAAGACCCCCTGACGTAGAGAAAAACCTTCCCGAGTATAAAACCCGACGAGACGGGACAATAAAGGCCTTTGAACCGTCCACCACGTTGGTGTTAGCGTGTGTTCTTGGCCCGAGTGACCCTGGAGAGTTTGGGTCGCTGTGCCATTTCCTCAGAACCAGGTCGCCTTGCCTTGCATCAGAAGGCAACAGGTTAAGCCACGAGATCTAAGCTAAGTTAAATGCTGCTAAGAGTTGTTCTTTTGCTAAGTTGTTAAGTTTGATGTAAGTTATTACATATTGTTAAGTGTTATTCCTCTGTTAAATTGCTAAGTCATAGGTTTTAGGTTAGGTTAAGTATTGTAAAAGCTGTTCTTTTGCTAAATTGTGAAGTTGAAGGTATCAGTTAAATTTAAGGTATGAGTTAAGTCCTGTTAAATTTGAGCACTGTTAACATTTTGGGCTGTATTCCTTTTATCCTTGCCCTTTGTGTCCTTTTTTCTGTCCCCCTCCCTCCATTTATCCCCTGCCACAGGGACAGTTCTTGGTTCATTTCTGGTTTGATTTCCCAGATTTTGTTTGGATTTGTTGTTGCTTTGTTTCTGTGTCAGGCTCTGGGGTTGATCTCGTGGAACATCCTCTGTGGGAGGCTGTGGCGCCGGGGGCTGGGGGACCCGAGGGGACAGGGGACCCCACTGTGCATGAGCAGGGTTGGACTGCTCTGTGGGGAGCTGTGAGGGGGGCTGGGGCAGAGTGACCTCACAGAGCTCCTGTGATGTCGGACACCATCCTGTGATGTCACAGCCCATTCTGTGATGTCACACAGCCATCTGTGATGTCACACAGCCATCTCTGTGATGTCACCCTATGATGTGAGACATCTGCTCTGTGATGTCACAAATTCATCCTGTGCTGTCACAGTCTGTTCTGTGATGTCACACCATGCTCTATGATGTCACCACCCCCTCAGTGATGTCACAAAACTCTCTCTGTGATGTCATACTGACACTCTGCAATGTCACCGCGCACATTTTCACCTCACAACCAACTCTATGTTGTAATACAGCCATGTCATGATGTCACAGCCTGCTCTGTGATTTCACAGAATCCCCTCTATGATGCTGTAGCTGCTCAATGATCTCACACAACAAACTCTCTGCTGTCACAGCCCAATCTATGACCTCACACAGCCCACTCTGTGCTGTCACAAAGCCCCTTGCTGCCATCACAGCTGCTCTGTGCCTCTATGACACAGTCACAGAGGTGCTGCTGTGACACAGCCCCCTCTAGGACATCCCACAGCCCCGGCAGTGCTGAGCCCCTGTGAGCACTGTCTGTGCCCTGCTGGTGTCCCTGAGGGGCCCTGGCAGTGCCCCAGTCCTGCTGGGCTGTGCACAGGAGCTGCTCCTGGCCAGAGCTGTCTCTCTGCAGCGCTGCCCTTGCCTGGACCTGCCTCTGGGCCAGGAGCCCAATGCCCAGCTCAGCAGCACAGGCACAGCAGAGGGACTTTAATGACCCTCTGGGATTTTGGTGCTCTTTGTGTCTGCCCTGGCTAAAGTGCTGCCCAAGTTGGCTCTGTCAGGGCTGTCTTGCAGATGCTGCCCATCCCTGTGCCCTGTGCAGCGCAGGCTGTCCTACGGTGTCCCTGCCCTGCACCTCTGTCCCTGCAGGCTGTTGGCATCCCCTGGCTGCCCCACCTGGCTGGCCCCTTCCTTTGCTGACAGCTCTGCCTCCTGCCTGCCTCTCCCTGCCCACACAAAGCCTTGAGCTTGATACCAAAAGGGTTAATTCACTTTTTACTGTGCCTGTGAACTTTCAGCAGAGAAACAAAGCATTCAGAGGCTGCTCTCCCAGCAGGAATGGTTGGAAGAGAAGATCAAGACATCTGGCTCAAGATTGAAGTGATAGAAAAAGCAAGGACTGAATCTGGGAACTTGGGGTTTGTTTTATGGAAATGAGTAAATTTTAATATACACATGGTGACCTATGTGTATATTAAATATAAATATGTATATTATAATATAGTGACCTATATGTATATTAAATATAAATATGTATATTATAATATAGCTTATATACTATGGTATATATTAATATATACCATAGTATATAAGCTATACACTAGTAGAATCATGTGTCCACATAAGGAGTTATCCCCTGCTGGACCTCAAGCCTGAATAAATGATGCTCTCTGAAACACCAAATTAATATTAAGGAGTCCTATTCTGATATTTTGGCCATTTGGTGACAGCAGAGGCTCACAGAACCCAGGATCTAGCTGTGACACTTGGAACCCCATGGAACAAAGGGTTCATTGTGATGCAGTGGAACCCCATGGAACCAAAAGCTCATTGTATCAGAGCAAGGCCTCATGAAACCCAGGAGACCATTGCTGACAGTATGGAAGCTCATGGAACCATGGGGTCGTTGTGAGAGTTTGGGGCTGCATGGAACCAATGGTCCATTGTGACACTGCAGAACCTTCTGGAATCAAGGTGGTCATGTTATTCTATAGAACCTCATGGAACAAAGGATCCATGGTGACACTGTGGAGCTCAGACCATTGTTGAGTGTGAAAGCTTATGGAACCAAGGGTCCATTGTGGCTCTGTAGGGCTTCATGGAACCAAGGAGACAATTTTGACACTGTGGGGCCTCATGGAACCACCTGCCACTGTGACACAGTGGGGCCACATTGAGCCAAGAGGCCATTGAGACACTGAAGAACCTCATGGAACCAAAATCTCTTGTGATGCAGTGGAACCTCAGGGAACCAAAGGTCCATTGTTACACTGTGGAGCCCTGTGGATCCATTGGGACCATATTGACACTGTGGTGCTCCATGGAATCAAGGATTCATGGAACCAAGGAAACCATTGTGACAGTAGAGGGCTCCATGGATCAAAGGATTCACGGAACAATGTGGGACTCATTGAACCAAAGGTTCCTTGTGACATTGCAGGGCCTCATGGAATACTGGAGACCATTATGACACCTCAAGGTCTCATTGAACCAAGGGGCTCTGCAGGACCTTGTGGAACCAAGGACACCCTTCTGACACTGCAGGGTCCCACTGAACCAAGGGTCCACTGTGACACTGCTGTACCAAGGAGACCCCTGTGACACGGTGAGGCCTTATGGAAGCAAAGGGCCATTGTGACACTATGGGGCCCCATGGAAACAAGGGGCCAGTGTGACACAGCTGGATCCAATTTGACACCGCCATTGTGACACTGCAGGGCCTTAGGGATTCAACAAGCAGTAACAGGTCTGCTTGGCTTGGCCTGACTGGCTCAGCTGACCTCAGCATGCTTGGGTCACTGTTCTCATGTGTCCCTGAAACACTGGGGCTCTGGGCTTTCCCTTGTATTGAAAACAACCATCTCTCCTGCCCAGGTACCCATGGCCAAAATTGGTACTTCTCCAAAATTTCCTTCATGCAAGGGTTTCTCCCAGACAAAATCTGCCAGGACAGACAGGTCTGGCTTAATTTGGCCTCTGGTGGTCGCCTCCAATCTGCCCTGGAAACACTGGGGCTCTGTGCTTTCCTTCCTGAGGGAAAGAACTGGCCTTCTCATCCAGGTGCTCATGGGCTGAAATTGGGATTCTTCCTCCAAAATCCCGTATACCTGAGATATTTATATCTGAGATACAAGATATTTATTCTGTTGCTCCCAGATGAAAGCTGCCAGGACAGACAGATCTGTCTGGCCTTGGCCTCTAGTGGCTGCTGTTTACCAGCTCCTGAAAGACTGGGGCTCCATGCTTTCCTTCCTTCATGTGGAACTATGATGACACTTTAGGGCCTCATGGGTCCAAGGGACCATTGTGACACTGTGGGCCCTCGTGGAACCAAGGACACCATTGTGGCTCTGTTTGGCCGCATGGTCCCTAGGGGCCAGTGTGAAGCAGCAGGGCTTTGTGGAACCAAGAGGCCATTGCTACATTTCAGGGCCTTGTGGAGCCAAAGGGCCCCTGTGGCCTTGCAGGGCCTCATGGAAGCACAGGGACATTATGACACTTCACAAACAAGGAGAGCATTGTGACACTGCAGAGTGCCACGTAACCAAGACAACACGGAACAGATCTGGCTGGCTTGGCCTGCCCGGGGCCACTTGACAGGTCCAGCTGATCTTGGAATGTTGAGGGCTGCCTCTCATCAGCCCCTGGAGAACTGAGGCTCCATATTTTCCTTCCTATGAAAAAGAACCATCCCTCTTTCCAGGTGCCCACAGCCAAAACTGATACGCCCCCTGAAAAATTCCCTATATGCAAGGGTTGTCCCAGACAAAAGCTGCCAGGACAGAGAGCTCTGGCTGGCCTTAGCCTCTGGTGCTCACCTCTCATTTCAAGGATGCCCTGAGGAAAGTATTTGAACAGGCTTGACTGCTGGGACATCAATGAATTTCACACTCTTAGATGCTCTTTTGATCATACGTGTCTTTATTTCTCATTGTGTATTACACCAGAAATATTATTTTCAGCTAAAAAATATTCTTACTACTTTACCAGAGTTATCTGACACAAAACAACCCCTCTGCATATGGATCCTGGTCGCCTTTATAAGCAAACACAAGAAAAAATCCAGCAGGAATTATTTGTCCCTGTTCCCATCTATCACATCTCCTCTGGAGCTGGAGGTGCAGCCCCAGCACTTGGGAGGGCTCAGGAGGTCTAAAGCTCAGCTCCCACACAGAGAACTTGCAGACCCGGAGGTGCTTTCCTTGGCCCCTGCAAGCTCAGCCAGGCTGAGATGGATACTGATGGTTTCTGGGTCAGGCTCTCGGAGCCCAGCCCAGCTCCCTGCAAACTCTGCCAGCTGCCCTGAGCTCTGGGCAGCACCAAGGGCCTCTCCCCAGCCCAGCCCAGCCCAGCCCAGCCAGCTCTGGCCCCACAGCTCTGCTCAGGCCAGGCTGCTCTGGGCACTGCCCCATGGCCTCAGCCCCTGGCAAGGGCACAGCAGCAGCTGCAGCTGCTACAGGACTCAGCCCCAGCCATGGGGGAAGGTGCTTAGCCAAGGCCAAAGGAGGCTCCCTGGCTGCCCTGCAATGTCACAATGAACTTTTGGTTCCATGAGTCCCACATTATTCTAAGAATCCTTAGTTCCATGGGGCCTTGTAGTGTCACAATTTTCTCCTTGGTTTCAGGGTGCTACAAAGTGCCACAATTGCCCCTTGACCCAAGGTCACTATGTGACTTTGGCATCACATAGTGTCACAATGGACTCCTTGGTTCCATGAGGTCTTTTAGTGTCACAATGGACTCCTTGGTTCCATGGAGATGCAAAATGCCACAATGGCCCTTTGGCTTCACAAGGTCTCAAAGTGTAAAAATGGCCTCCATGGTTTCCCAAGGCCGTGCTGTTTCACAATGGACCTATGACTCCAAATGCCCCAGAATGTCACAATGGCCTCCTTGGTTCTGCACTTTAAGAATGCCCCCTTGGTCCCTTGGAGCCCCACAGTGACACTATTGTGCCCTTAGTTCCATGAGGCCCTGCAATGCCAGAATGGTCCTTTGGTTCCACATGGCCCCATGTGTCACAATGATCTCCTTGGTTCCATGATGTCCCGTAGCACAGCGATGGCCTCCTTGGTTCCACGGTGTCAGAATGGCCCCTTTGTTCCATGAAGCCCCACAGTGTCACTGTGGTCCCCTTGATTCCATGAGGTCCTGCTGTGCAACAATGCTCCCTTGGTTACAATGGGTTCTGAAGGGTCATAATGGTCTCTGTGGTTCCATGAAGCCCTGCAATATCCCAATGGACCCTTGGTTCCAAGGTGGCCCACAGTGTCACAAGGCTGCCTTAGTTCGACGAGGCCCTTCAGTGCTGTAGTGGCCCCTTGGTTCCATGAGGCAAAGTAGAATCAGAATGGCGCCTTGGTTCCGTGGAGCACCACAGTGTCACCATCGTCCCATTGGCTCCACAGGGCTCCACAGTGTAACAATGGACCTTTGGTTCCATGAGGTTCCACATCATCACCATAGACTTTGGTTCCATGAGGTTCCTTGGTGTCTCAATGGCCCCTTGGCCCTGCTGTCTCACAGTGGCAGGTGGTTCCATGAGGCTCCACATGTCCAAATGCTCTCCTTGGTTCTGTGTAACCCTACAGAGCCACAATGGACCCTTGGTTCCATGAAGCCCTACTGTGTCACAATCAAAATTTGGTTCCATAAATTTCTACTCTGTCAACAAAGTCTGAGTTCTGCAGTATCACCATGGATCCTTTGTTCCATGAGGTTCTATAGAATAACATGACCACCTTGATTCCAGAAGGTTCTGCAGTGTCACAATGGACCATTGGTTCCATGCAGCCCGAAACTCTCACAATGACCCCATGGTTCCATGAGCTTCCATACTGTCAGCAATGGTCTCCTGGGTTCCACAAGACCTTGCTCTGATACAACAGACTTTTGTTTCCATGGGGTTCCACTGCATCACAATGGACCCTTTGTTCTATGAGGTTCCAAGTGTCACAGCTAGATCCTGGGTTCTGTGAGCCTCTGCTGTCACCAAATGGCCAAAAGATCAGAATAGGTCTCCTTAACACTAATTTGGTGTCTAAGAGAGCATCATTTATTCAGGCCTGAGGTGCAGTGGGTGATAACTACTTATATGGAGACGTGATTCTACCAGTGTATCACTTATATACAGTCACTATGTGCATATTAAAATTTACCCATTTCCATAAAACCCACTCCAAGTTCCCAGATACAGTCCTTGCTTTTTCTATCACTGCATTCTTGAGCCAGATGTCTTCATCTTCTCTTCCACCCATTCCTGCTAGGTAAGCAGCTCCTGCATGACTTGTTCCTGTGCTGAAAGTTCACAACCACAGTAAAAATTGAATTAACCCTTTTGGTATCAAGCCCAAGGCTTTGTGTGGGCAGGGAGAGGCAGGCAGGAGGCAAAGCTGTCAGCAAAGGAAGGGCCCAGCCAGGTAGGGCAGCCGGGGGATGCCGACAGCCTGCAGGGACAGAGGCGCAGGTTTTCTCAGCACCGGAGACATCTTTTTCTTGCTTGTCCCCACCTGTCATCACTGTCACCAGTGTTCTACTCTATCTGGAACCTGGGGACACTTTCTCAGTCCTGTCCTTCAATGGGACCCATTACCCCTTCAAGAAAACTTCAGTGTTTCAATCACTTTTTGAGATCTTGAGAAATTTTTTGAGGACACTCTGAGAGACTGAGTCTGATGCAAAGAGCACCAAAGCCCCAGAGGATCATTAAAGTCCTTGTGCTGTGTCTGTGCTGCTGAGCTGGGCCGACCTCCTGGCCCAGAGGCAGGTCCTGGCAATGGCAGCGCTGCAGAGAGACAGCTCTGGCCAGGAGCAGCTCCTGTGCACAGCCCAGCAGGACTGGGGCACTGCCAGGGCCCCTCAGGGACACCAGCAGGGTACAGACAGAGCTCACAGGGGCTCAGCACTGGCAGGGGCTGTGGCATGTCCCAGAGGGGCTGAGTCAAAGCAGCACCTCTGTGACTGTGTCATAGAGGCACAGAGCAGCTGTGATGTCAGCAAGGGGCTGTGTGACAGCAGAGAGTTTGTTGTGTGAGGTCATTGAGCAGCTACAGCATCATAGAGGGGATTCTGTGAAATCACAGAGCAGGCTGTGACATCATGACATGGCTGTATTACAACATAGACCAGCCTGTGAGGTGAAAGTGTGTGCTGTGACATTGCAGAGTGTCAGTATGACATCACAGAGAGGGTTTTGTGACATCACTGAGGGGGTTGTGACATCACACAGTTGACTCTGCCATCATAGAGGGTGGCTGTGTGACAACAGAGAGTGGGTTTTGACATCACTGGGTGGCTGTGTAATAACACAGAGCAGGCTGTGACATCACAGAAAAGACTGTGACATCACATGGTGACTTTTTGACATCAGAGCATTTTCTGTGACATCACAGTGCAGCTGCATGACATTCCAGGGTGACATCCCACACTTGGTTCTGTTGCATCTCAAGGGTGCTGTGTGACATCCCAGAGTGGGCTGTGATATCACAGGTGGCTGTGTGACAACATAGGGGGTTGTGTGACATCATGGGGGGGGCTGTGTGGCATACCAGGGACGCTGTGACATCATGGGGGGGGGCTTTCACATCACAGAGATGGCTGTGTGACATCACAGGTGGCAGTGTGACATCACAGGGGCAGTGTGACAACACAGGTGCTGTGTGACATCACAGGGGCTGTGTGAGATCACTGGGGAGATCACTCTGCCCCGGCCCTCCTCACAGCTCCCCCCAGAGCAGTCCAACACTGCTTGTGCACAGCGGGGTCCCCTGTCCCCCCAGGTCTCCCTGGCCCTGGCCCTGCAGCCTCCCCCAGAGGATGTTCCACGAGATCGACCCCCGAGCCTGACACGGGGAGGGGGGGCCGGGGCCCTGGGGGTGGCACAGGGGGACAGGGACTCCCCCGCAGCATCCCTGCGTCCCTCAGGGCCAGAGCCTAGGCCAGGGCTCCTTCACCCTGCTACAAATGAGGCCTTGAGAGCGCTGAAAAAATCCCCAGCAAGGGAGCAGCAAAAACCAGTTTTAATATTAAGGGACAGCAGCACAAAGTTCCTTGGCAAGAGTCATTCTGCTCCTGACTGGACACTTCAGGCACACCAAGGAAACAAAGCAACAACAAAACCAAACAGAATCCAGGCAATCAAACCAGAAATTAACCCAGAACTGTCCCTCTGTGTGTGTGGGACACAAGAACACTGAGGGCAAGGATAAAAGTAATATGGCCTAAAAGCTTAACAGAGCTAAAATTTAACAGGACTGAACTTACAACTTAACCTTAACTGATACCTTAAACCTCACAATTTACCAAAAGAACAGCACTTAACAGTATTTAACTTTACTTATAATCTATGACTTTGCTATTTAACAGAGGAATAACATTTAATTATATTCAACTTAGCTTATAACTTCTATTAAACAAACCAATTTAGCAAAATAACAGCTCTCAGTAGCATTTAACTTCACTTCGACCGTCGTGACTTAAACTTCACTTACAGGCCTGACTGACTCAGCTATCCAAGGCACTCCAACCCCTCAGAGAGCAGCATATCTGCCACATTTCCCCAGCACAGGCACTCTTGTGTGCACACAGATACAAAGAGTCAGTGCAAGGCACCTGTGAGCAATTCCCCTGAGGGCAGGAAATGCTCACTGTGGATCCTTTGGCATCTCCCCAGCGAGTTAAGGGTTGAGCCTGGAGGAGTGGGGGGATCGGCCCAGGCTCTGTGGTTGTTCAGGATCCCCAAGTGCAGCAAACGGGAGAGTTCCCGGCTGGGAGAGGCCCCACTCAGAGGAAGTCGTGGCCCAGGAGAGCTCCAAGGGCTCCTTTTGGAGCGCTGTGTGCAGGGCCCCAAGAGAGGGGCTTCAGTCCCAGCAATGTTTCATCCTGGCCGCACTTGGCATCAACAGCTTTCTTTGGCAGTGTGAGAACAGGTATGTTGTGCCACTGAGGGAACAAAAACAGTTCCCAGAGCTGCTTCTACAGAAAACAGGAGCTGGTTGGGCAGCAGCAGTGCCTGGAGCAGACAGTGTTTGTGATGAGCTGCAGAGGAGCTGAGCCCAGGGGCTGTTGGCCAAGGCCGAGGTCCAAGGAGCATTTCTCAGCTGGCAGGGCGGTCTGAGAAGGGGAGGGGGGAATGCAGCAGAACAGGACCATGGAACCAAAGGGACCATTGTGACACTGTGGGGCCCTGTGACACCAAGGGACCATTGTGACACTGTGGGGCCCTGTGACACCAAGGGACCAGTATGACACTGTGGGGCCCTGTGAGACCAAGGGACCATTGTGAAACTGTGGAGCCCTGTGACACCAAGGGACCACTGTGACACTGTGGGGCCTCATGGAATCATGGAGAGCACTGTTACATTGCTGGGCCTAATGGAACCAAGGGGACTGTGTGGCTCCATGGAATGTAGGGATCATTGTGACACTGAGAGGCCCCATCAAACCAAATGTTCATTGTGCCACCGTGGGGCCTCATGGAACTGTGGAGACCATTGTGACACTTTGGGGTGTCATGGAACCAAGGGGCCATTGTGACACTGTGAGACCCCATGCATCCAAAAGTCCACTGTGATGTTGCAAGGCCTCATGGAACCATGGAGACACCATTAAGAGACTTCATGGCCTCAAGGAACCAAGGGGCCATTGTGACACTGAGGGTACTCATGGAATCATGGAGACCATTGTGACACTATTATGCTTCATGGAATAAGAAAAGTATTGTGACACTATGAGGCCTCATGGAATAAGCAAAGCATTGTGACACTGTGGGCCACCATGGAACCAAGAGGACCATTGTGATACTGTGGGGTGTCATGAAATCAAGAGGCCTTTGTGACACTGCAGGGCTGCATGGAACTCAAGGTCCATTGTGACATTGCAGGGCCTCATGTCATCAGTGGTCCTTTGTGACACTGGGCAACCAAAGGAGACCATTGTGACACTGCAGGGATGCATGGAACCAAGGGGCCGTGGTGACTGTGGAACCCCATTGAACCAAGGGTTCATTGTGACGCTGCAGGGCTGCATGGAACCAAAGCTCCAGGGTGACACAGAGGGGCCTCCTGTCATCAATGGTCCATTGTGACACTGTGGAGCCAAAGGAGACCATTGTGATACCACAAACCCCCAAGGTCTAAAGGTCCATTGTGACATTGCAGGATCATGGAACAGAAGAGTCACGTGACATTGTGGGGCCTGTGGAACCACAGAGACCATTGTGACACTGCAAGGCCTCATGGAATCATTGGGACCATTGTGACACTGCAGAGCCTTCTGGAACCTTGGGGCCATTTTTATATTGTGTGACTCCACTGAACCAAGGGTCCATTATGACACTGCTGGACCCCATGGAATCAAGGCACCATTGTGACATTATGGGGCTTCTTAAAACCAAGGGGACACAGAGCATGTCTGACTGTTTTGGCCTCCCATAAACTGCCTGAGTGGTCCAACTGACCTTGGCATGCTGAGGGTCGCTTCTCATCTTCTGATGAAACACTGGGGCTCTGTGCTTTCCTTCCCTATGAGAAAGAACCGTCCTTCTCCTGCGGGCACCCATGACCAGAACTGGGATTTCACCACCAAATTTCCTTATATCCAGGCATTGTTCCCACAGCAATATTGCCAGGACAAGTCTGTCTGGCAGTGGTTTCACAAGGGTCACCTCTCATCTGGCCCCAAAACCCTGGCGAAGGCTTTGTGCTTTCCTTCCTATGGATAGGAACTGTCCTTCTTGGCCAGGTGCCCATGGCCAAATTTGGGTTCCACCAACATTGCCAACTGTGACAGACTGGGGGAGATTGTTGGCTCAAAATATTTTCTGTGGGGGAAGAAGCTGCAGGTCCAGCCTTGCCCTGCCCTGGAACCCCAGCCCTGCCCTGCCCTGGAACCCCAATCCCCCCAGAGCCTCTATCCCAGCCCAGCAGGGTCTGCCAGTCCCTGGCACAGCACAGGCAATGCTCCACAGCCACCTCTGCAGCCCCCAGCCCAGCTCCTGAGGGACCAAATGCCCAAGTCCCACCTGGGGGAAGGGCGCAGGGAAACCAAGGGGTATTGAAGGCTGACCACAAGGCAAGCACACATCTTGACCCTACCTCCTCTTGGAATTTCCATCTGAACAACACTAGAATCCGGGTGTGGGCACTTCTCTGTATCTTATTTGTCATTCTCTCTTTGTGTATCTACTTCTTCTATTTCTGTCTCCTTGTAAATTTTGATTAACTTAAAATTGAATGGGCTTACAGTTAGTGAAGTTGAATGGCCCAAGTTAATGCTTTGAGAAGTGTTTGTTTTTGATTGACTGTCATATATAACCTTTTGCCAAAGTTTCTCTGATTTTCTAAATTTCTCAGTAAAGGCTGTTTGGTTGTTTTGAGCTCCTGAGAATCTCTTGTAGGCATTTCCCCAGTACATCCAACTCAGAAGACACAAATAATTGTAATTCCTTTTAAATGTCTCATTGAGAGAATTGTTTGGGGGATGGGAGTCAGGGCCTGTCTGTCCTGCTTGGCACAGCCCAGGCAGGGCTTTCCCAGCCACATTCCACACTCCATTTCCCAGCTGGAACCCCTGGTGCCTCTGAGTTGTGCTGCCCCAGCCCCAGGGACACTCTCCTTGTCTGCCCATTCTCCCACAGTCTCTGGGCAGGGATGGCCTCAGTGGGGGCTGCTGACATCCTCAGCAACTTGGAGGCTGCTGCTGAATTTTCCTGCTCCAGAGGCTTGAAGTGTGTTCAGTCTGAATAGATCATAATTAAAAAGACAGTGAGAAAACATTTTTAGGTCCTGCTTAGATTTTTCTTCCTGTTAATACATGGATATATGCAGTCTCCAATTGACACTGATTCCAAGTACCTCCTCATGCAGTTTGAATAGATATGAAAATCAAGACCCTTCATGGCTGACAATCAATCAGACTCTGTCCCTACCCTAACCCCACCATTTCCCCCATCCAAGCCCTGGCACTCAGAGCAGCCTTGTGCAAATCTGAGCTCCCTCCAGCCCAGGCTGCACCTGCAACTTTCCGCTCCTTGGGTCCAACTCCCACCTTCTTTCCTTGGAGAAGGAGCTGCCCAAGACACAGAGGGATGTTCATTTATTGTCAGCCAACAAGGCACAGCTTCATTAAATGCAAAAGTCATTCTTCTCCCAGGCTCTGCCCTGCACTTGATCCCCAAAACCTGTCCTGTTTCTTTCATCTGTCCTTTACCAGGGACTTTGTGGGACAAGGGAGCTCTGCTCTGGCTATGGAGGAAGTTCCAAGTCCAGCCAATGGAGTGGGAATCACATGTCATCAGATTTCTGTAATTTGAGGGACCAGGAACTGGTGAGACTCAGAGGCACAGAATGATTTTTCTTTGTGGCACACATAAAAAATGTGAACATGATAAATTTTAATAATAATCAAAACACTTCTCTGAGCTCCTTGTGACATCCCAGCAACATCTGACGTGTCCACCATCCACAAGAGATTGCCATACAGGAAGGATTTTAGACACAGACATAAAAAGAGGTGTGTCGAGAGTTAGGGGTCTGTGTGCAGAAGAAATTGGGCTGTACGGTCAGTCAGGACATCCTTCCCCCTGCAGTCAGACCTTTGCTCCATACCTGGCTGCACCCAGCCGGACGTGAGCAGAAGGAAATGACACTGACTGCCCAAGCTATAAAAACCCTTGTGACCCCTCAATAAACGCCATTTGCTGTCCACCACGTTGGTGTCAGGAGTATATGGACCGAGTGACCCTGGGGTTAGGGCCACCATGCCGGACTAAGAACCAGGTCGGCACGCCTTGAGAAGGCAACATCTGGTGCCAAAACCCAGGACACGATCACCGCCCAGGGTTTGGGGATTGCCTGGACGAGGGACCGGCGGCTGCACAGCTGGCCTTGTGCAGCGGGGGGGACGCCCCCGGACCAGCAAGGAGCGTGGAGGCTATCACGAAGGTCGTAAGTCAGATCCACGCGCAGTGGGGTATCAAGTGTAAGCTTAAGGATTTTATTTTCACAGTGCTGAGACTGATAAAGCTAAGGGCTATAGAAAGCCCGGTAGAAATTCTCCATTCGGAGATATGGGATAATTGCACGAAGGCTCTGGCCGAGGAAACCATGTCCTCAGGCTCAGGGAAAGCCCTCAAATTGTGGGGCAGAGTTATCCAAGCTCTGCAAAAAGCTCGGCAAGAGCAAGAAACCTGGAAAGCCATGCGAACTTGTTTATTAGCCACGCCGCAGTTGGGGGTAGGGGCAGCGACGCAAACCATGGAGGACTTTGACCCGGTCGGGCGCGTGGAGGCGCAAACGCCAGAACCCCCTCAGCGACCGGACTCACCATTGGAGGGGGGGGAGCGCGCGTGGAGGTTTTTGGCAGGGGCTAGCAGAGGAGGCGTGGAATGCTGCTATAATATCGGACCCCTAAGCAGTTGATAAAAAGGCACCCCAGCCATATGCGTTTGAAAATGGTGCCGGAGCACGTGACCAGGGCTGGAATGATGACACAGGGGATGGAAATGCAGAAGGCTCACTGAACAGCGCAAGCATGGGCTAGCGGGGAGGGGGGGCAGCCCCCGAGAAGGAGCCTAAGACCAATCAAAGCGCTCATTTTAAATTAGGTCCTTATAGGGCAAGAACCTCCCCCAGCAGGAGGCGGGGGGAGCCCAGAGGGAGGGAACGGCCCAACCCCCGCAAGAAGGGGCGGGGTTGGAGCCAGAGAAAATGGCTGAGCAGCCCGGAATTGTCCGGCCAGTCGACTTCTGGCTCGGACTCTGACTCGAGCTGGGACGGGCTCGAAAGGTGCTTGGAGGACAATTCCGACACCGACTTGGGCTTTAACAAAAAGGGAGCAGCGGCATACAAGATCACTAGCTGCAGCGCTCCTGTGTGGGTTAAGGGGATATCAGAGAAAGATCGAACCCCACTTACAGACTGGCTGAAAAAAAAAATGGCTTGCGCAGAGTGGGCTCCGTCTGCCACACTGATGTTCCCGGTCAGTGTAGGGGGGCAGGCGGAAATCAAAGAACCTACTCCCTGGTAAACCCGAAAGACGTGCAGGCAATTGTTAAAGCGGTTGCAGACAGGGGGATTAATTCTGCCGTGGTTTCCACACTCATTGACAGCGTTTTTGGAGGCGATGATATGCTTCCCTTTGATATCAAATAGACTTGCAGGCTGATTTTCCATGGGGCGGGGATGATCGTTTTTAAACAGGAATGGGAGGACAATTATGTAAAGCAGATAGCCTTAGTAATGGGGCAGACCATCCACTGCACGGCTCCAGCATACAGAGGCTAATGGGCACAGACCCCACTATGATCACCCCCCCCAGGCGCAGGCTGGCGGCCTGCGGGCCCATGAGGTTATGACAACAACCCGTGCTGCCCGAGAAGCCATCGGTGTTGCTTCCAAAGTAATAGCCAGATCATCGCCATGGTCCACTATAAAACAGAGTGAGAGTGAGAGCTTCACTCAGTGTGTGGACCGCCTTCAGGCAGCATTAGATTCCTCTGCATTACCCTCAGAGGCGAAGGGTCCTGTGCTAGCAGACTGCCTATGCCAGCAATGCAACTCAGCCACCAAGGACATTTTAAGATCACTGCCACCTGGGTCCAATGTTGCTGCCATGATCAGACACGTTGCAAAGGAAGAACACCTAGCTCCCATCCAAGCAGCAGTTTGCACCACAATAACCAGTGTGATGGCATGCTTTAAGTGTGGCCAGGCAGGCCACTTGGCAGTAAACTGCCCCCAGTCAGGATGCCCACCAGCAGCTGCTCCACCACGCCAGGGGAGACTTAGGGGACCATGCTGGGCATGTGGAAGGAAGGGGCATTTAGCTAAGGAATGCAGATCAAGGCCTCAGGGAAACAGGAGAGGGAGGGGGCAGCCGAGCCGTACCCAGCCTCCTCCCACCTGGAACATGAAGCGGCCCAGCTACAGCAACCCTCAATGGGGCACAGGGCTTCCATGCCCACTACCCCCTCAAGAAATGACCAACTTCGTTGCTCAATCAATGGCTCAATCAAACCCATCTGCATCTCAGGAATACCAAGAACAGCTCCCTGGGGGCGAGGCCCCTGGGTGGCTTTGGCCATGAAAGCATGGGAACGAGACCCATGGGTGGCCTTCGCCACAAATGTGGGCAAGCACTCACTGATCGTGTGGGCAGTGTGTCGTCTCCACAACAGTTCCGACGACTCAGCCATCTGCCTTCCCTTTTGGGTGGACACAGGATCAGATGTCACCATCATACCAGACATACACTGGCCTCTACCATGGAAGCTAGAAGAAGCCCCCATGGTGGGCAGAGTTGGAGGGCTGTCCCGAGCCCACAAAAGCACCCAACCAGTAGCAATAACCCTCTGCACCAAGAGAGGACCAGGAAGAACTATCACCCTCACTACATATGTTATGGCGGATTGCCCACCCTTGTTGGGGAGGGATGCCCTAGCCCTGCTGGATGTTAGGGTGACAAATTTATTCTAAGGGCCACTGTCGCATACCCACCACTGCCCATCAAGCTAACTTGGAAATCAGTCGATCCGGTGTGGATCGAGCAGTGGCCCTTGTCCAAGCCTTGAATGACTGCTCTCCTTGAGCTAGTTGGCCGTGAGTTACACAAGAATCATATAGAACCCTCCACGAGCCCATGGAACACCCCAATCTTCGTAATACCTAAACGGTCTGGTGAAGACTTTCGTCTCCTGCATGACCTGTGGGAAGTGAACAAGAGAATCCAGCCTATGGGCCCTGTACAAACTTTGCTGCCCATGAACTCGATGATACTGAGAGGACAACCCTGTGCAGTGCTTGACATCAAAGACTGCTTCTTTTCTATTCCCCTGCACGAAGACGACATGGAGCGGTTCGCCTTTTCTATCATCTTTCCGAACAGCCAGCGGCCCAACTTACGCTTCCAGTGGAAAATGTTACCCCAAGGAATGATCAACTCCCCTACCATCTGCCAGATCACAGTAGACCAAGCGCTAGCACCAGTCCAGCAGAGCAATCCGACTGTGACCATCATGCAGTACATGGACGACATCCTGATCGCCGCACCATCAACAAGACGAGTAGACCAGCTGGTATCAACCATCTCCGAGACCTTAAAGTCAAATGGCTTCAAGATAGCGAGTGTGAAAATAAAAAAGGGACTGTGTGTGACCTTCCTAGGAGTGGGAATCACAAGCTCCTACATAATTCCTCCCCAGATGAAATTCCACCGAGACATCAAGATGCTCCACGACATGCAGCAGCTGGTAGGGTCCTTACAGTGGCTCCGCAACATCGTCCTGATTCCTCTTGAGGTAATGGACCCTCTAAATGACCTCTTGAAAGGAAAGAACCCATGGGAGCAGAAAACCCTGACACCGGAAGCGATAAGCTCTCTCAACTTCATCGAACGTCAGATGTCAATGAGCATGCTCACCAGATGAGATTCAAGTGCACAAGTCGATCTGTATGTCCACTTCACAAAAAAGGGGGGAGTGGGAGCCTTAGCCCAAGGACCCCCCAACAAAGTACAACCGATACTATGGGTGGTCTTGGGGAAACCGTCATATGCCTTTTCCCCGGGAGTCGAGTGCCTCAGCAGCCTCATCATGAAAGGCAGGAAACTCGCCCTAAGACATCTGGGCATCGAACCTTCCAAGATATACTTGCCCTTCCCCAAACAGCTCTGCGTGCAGTCAACAACAATATCTGAATATCTAGCCATGGCCCTTGCAGGCTTTGGAGGAGAGATTCGCTACGCGGCAAAACCCCCTTGGACTCGGCTGCTCACGGTCATCAATATCGACCTCCCACCAAAGATAATTGACCGACCGCAGGCAGGACCAACCATCTTCACGAACACATCATTGCTGACCTCCACCGCAGCGGCAGTATGGCAGTCAGGGGAACAGTGGCAATGTGTCAAGACAACCGACCCCACGCTTTCAGTCCAACAGCTTGAAGCAGCAGCCGTAGTGCTAGCGTGTGGACTGTTCCAAGAAGAACACCTTAACATTGTGACTGACTCCATATTTGTGGCCAAGCTCTGCCTAGCCATGTCTGGACCAGGTGTGTCAGTGTCCACAGTGGCAATGATGCTGGAGGAAGCACTCTTTTCATGGAAAGGCACCATATCAGTCATCCACGTCAACAGCCGTGACCCGATCAAAGGATTCTACCAAATTGGCAACGACAAGGCTGACGCTGCCGTAAAAGGCATATGGACACTGAAAGAAGCTCGTCAGTTGCAAGAATCCCTTCACATCGGAGCTAAAGCACTTGTGAAAAAGTGCAGGATTTCTACCGCAGACACAAAGCACGTTGTTGCCACATGCCCCGACTGCCAGAAGTCACTTCTGTGGTCAAGTGGCATCAACCCCAGAAGCCTCAAAGCCTCAGAAATATGGCAAACAGACTTTACACAATGCCAGCTGTTGAGACCCCGAGCGTGGCTTGCAGTTACCGTAGATATGTACAGCAGTATGATTGTGGCCACACAGCATCCCAAGACTGATTGCAAAGTGACCATCCAATATTGGCTAACAGCCATGGCATGGCTTGGAGTTCCAAAACAAATCAAAACAGACAACGGCACAAGTTTCATCTCAAAGACGGTCCAAGCATTCGTCTCGAAATGGAACATCGCCTTGGTACATGGCATCCCATACAACAGCACCGGACAAGCCATCGTCGAAAGAGCAAACCAGACTCTGAAAACTAAACTGGAAGTACTAGCAAAGACAAAAGGCTTCACCAATACCATTCCCCCGAGTGACCAGGCGCGCATACTAGCAACTGCGCTGCTAGCGTTAAATCAATTCCCTAGGGGGGATGAAACAAACAATCCAGTGGCCCAGAGACACTGGGCCGCTCGAGCACTAGAGAAAGGCCCACGGGTTGTGATCAAAAATGAACTTGGGGAGTGGGAACAAGGTTGGAGACTAGTGCTCACGGAGCGGGGGTATGCAGCCGTTAAAAAAGATGGGGACATTAAATGGTGTCCACTCAAATCTATTAAACCAGACCTTCAGAGTGAAACTCATGAGAATTGTGCGACTTTGTTTGCAGGACTGGATCATCGGACGTCCCCGCAACCCATATGCCCCACTACCAGGAAAGAGAGAGAGACCACCGAGCAACCCGACATCACCTGAGAAGGTCACACCATCAAAATCAAAGCAGAGACGGTATCTCTGTGTGATCTTGTTTCTAGGGTTAGCAGGCAGAGAACAGGCAAGCACAAAACATTACCCTCACCAGCCATTCAGAGTCCTGTATCGCCAGGAAGAAGAGGTGTACTGCTTGTTCGAGGAACCCAACCGGCTCCACAAACGAGAAGTGATAACAGGCATCACCATCGCAATGCTCCTCGGTTTAGGAGCTACTGGCGCTGCCACAGGCATCTCGGCCCTTGCAACACAACATCAAGGACTGGCACAACTGCAGATGACTGTCGACGAGGACTTGCAAAGGATCGAGGAATCCATCTCTTCCCTAGAAAAATCCCTTTCCTCGCTCTCAGAGGTTGTCCTCCAAAACAGGCGAGGACTGGACCTTTTGTTCATGCAGCAAGGAGGCCTGCATGCCGCCTTGAAACAGGAATGCTGCTTTTATGCGGACCACACCGGAGTCGTTAGAGACTCCATGGCTGAACTGAGAAACCGACTAAACCTAAGAAAAATGGACAGAGAAGCTCAACAGGGCTGGTTCAAGTCATGGTTCTACCGGTCCCCATTGCTTACCACCCTGATTTCTACCCTAATAGGCCCACTCACTATAATCTTACTAACCCTAATCTTTGGGCCTTGCATATTAAACAAACTGGTGCTATTTGTTAAAAAGTGATTAGAAACGGTTAACATTATGTTTGTCGAGCGCCGACAATTACTTTAAGGCCTGCCAGTTACTAACACACTTACAATTTTATACTAATTTTACTAGCCCATGAAATTTTGTAACCTCTACATTTTATAATTTTATATGATTTTTACTAATCATGAGGGAGGGGGGAAATGTGGAGAGTTAGGGACATGCGTGCGGAAGAAATTGGGCTGTACGGTCAGTCAGGACATCCCCCCCCCTCTGCAGTCAGACCTTTGCTCCATGCCTGGCTGCACCCAGCAGGATGTGAGCAGAAGGAAATGAGACTGACTGCCCAAGCTATAAAAACCCTTGTGACCCCTCAATAAACGCCATTTGCTGTCCACCACGTTGGTGTCAGGAGCATATGGACCGAGTGACCCTGGGGTTAGGGCCACCGTGCTGGACTAAGAACCAGGTCGGCACGCCTTGAGAAGGCAACAGAGCTGATATAAAAAATAAAACTAAAACTAAGATCCTGACTATGGAGTTATTTAATCTTCTGAAAAAATGGGCAACTCCCTGAAGCTCAAAGCATGAAGCCACTCAAGGGAGATGCATTGGAATGACCAGAGAATAGCTGCAGGAGGAAATCTGGAAGCAGCAGGAAGGACATAGATCGAGCTGATCCCAATGAAGACACATCCTTAGACAAGGTCATTTAAAAAGGAGAGCTAGAAAGACCAGAAGGAAGAGAGTCGTGACATATTAGACTGAATGTTGGTGTCAATGGTAGAGAGGAAGATCTGTATTTCTTCTCCTGCCATCAGTAGAAGAATCCAGTAGATCTCCAGGAAATCCACGCTCCTGGTGGAAAAATTTTGCTATTTCTTAAAAGTACACAAGTGACCCAGATAATAAAGATTTTCTGGTATATTGGGAAACTAACAGGTACTAAAACCTGTGCCCCTTTTCAGGCAGGCATCAGTTGTGTGCCCATGAACAGGCAATGCCACTTGTGCCCTGAGGTGCCCAGCTGGGATTGGATCTCTCTGAGAGCACCTGAGAGAGAGCAGAGTACCTTGCAAGCTGCAGGTCCCTGACAGCCTCGCAGGGCTCCTGTCCCATCAACATCTGCTCCGCTCCAGTCTGAAACAGGGCCCAGCATGGTGCCAGGATCATCAGAGAGCTGAGGTGTGTGCTGGAATTCAATGCCCTCCCCATCCCTGCATTTTCCTCCTGCAGCCTTGGTCTCCAGCACAGCCATGGAGGCTCTTTGGGCTCTGGAGTGTTCCTGCAGCCCCCAAGGGCAGCTGAGCTCTGCCTTTGGCACAGTCAGGCCTGGCCAGCGCAGGCCATGCTCAGCAATTGCTTGTGTGTGCCTGGCCTTGCTGTCAGCCCCGGCAGCGGCTGCGTGGCCCCTTTGTGGCCCTGTGCTGGCCCAGCCATGGTGGCCCAGCCCCTGTGCAGGCCCAGCCCAGGCCAGGAGCATTGCGGCTGGGAACGGCCCCTGTGCCGTGGTGCCCACAGCAGCCTTGGGGCTCTGTGCCCCATGGCCTCCCTGCTGGGCAGCCTCTGCCAGCTCCTGCAGAGCCCCTGGCACCTGTGGGGCTGCACAGACAGCCCTGCCCCAGGCTCTGCCGGCCTCAGGGCCATCAGAGAGGCCAGCCAGGGCTGGCCATGGCCGGGAACAGGCCCTGGGCCACACAGGAGGATGGAGATGGGCCACAGCCAAACTCAGCCGAGGCCAAAGCTGGGCTTAAGCAGCCAGGGTTGCCAAGGCCTGGGCACAGAGGCTGGCGCTGACAAATGTCCTGGGCCCCCTCTGTGCTCTGTCCATGCCACCAAGGGCACAGAGCAGCCTCCTCTCTGGGCCACTTGCCTGTTTGCAATGCCTTGCACAGGCATTGGCCCTGCCCCACAAGGCCTGGCCTGATTCCTGCCCCTGCACACTCAGCCAGGCTGAGATGGACACTGATGGTTTCTGGGCCAGGGTCTTGGAGCCCAGCCCAGCTCCCTGCAAGCTCTGCCAGCTGCCCTGAGCTCTGGGCAGCACCAAGGGCCTCTCCCCAGCCCAGCTTGCTCTGGCCCCACAGCTCTGCTCAGGCCAGGCTGCTCTGGCACTGGCCCCACAGCCTCAGCCCCTGGCAAGGGCACAGCAGCAGCTGCAGCTGCCACAGGACTCAGCCCCAGCCATGGGAGAAGGTGCTTGGCCAAGGCCAAAGGAGGCTCCCTGGCTGCCCTGCTCCCCTCTGGCTCAGGCACTGAGAGCTCTGCAGCCCCTGCTGCCATCCCATCTGCCCAGGGCAGCACAAGAGCCCCGGCCTTGGGGCCCTCAAGAGCTGCTCCTGCTCCAGGCCCAGGGCCCATGCCAAAGCTGGGGCAGCCACAATGCTGTGCCCATTTCTGTTCATTGCTGCTCTGATGGGGATGGATCCTCAGCCACTTGGAGGTTGCTGATGAATTTTAATTCTCCAGAGGCCTCTTCTTTCTGGAGCTCCTCAGTTCAGGAATTCAGTGAGCAAAGCTCATAAATATTTGTTCAAATACCCAAACAGGAAAAACCACTGGGAATAATCTATGTTTTCAATTCTTCTGTGGTTAATTAGACAGACTTCAGAAGAGTATTCAAAGTGAATCTTCTATATTGAAAACAATGCACGTTTGGTTTTCTTTTCCTGTTTATAGATTGATATCAGACATGTCCAATTGATATTAACCCCCAGACTCTTCTAAAGCAGTCTGAATACACATGAAAATCAAGACCCTTAATGGCTGACAATCAATAACACTTTATCCCCACCACCACCCCCACACTTCCCTCATACAACCCCTTGCACTCCTATGGATCTGGAATGGTGTGGCCAACAGGAACAGGGCAGTGATTCTTCCCCTGTGCTCAGCACTGGTTGGGCAGCACTTTGAGTGCTGTTTGCAGTTCCGGGCCCCCAATTTAGGAAGGACATGGAGGGGCTGGAGCATGTCCAGAGAAGGGCAACAAGGCTGGGGAGGGGTCTGGAACACAAGTCCTGTGAGGAGTGGCGGAGGGAGTTGGGGTTGTTTATCCTGGAGGAGAGGAGGCTCAGGGGAGACCTCATCCCTCTCTACAACTCCCTGAAAGGAGGGTGCAGCCAGGTTGGGCTTGGGCTCTTTTCCCAGGAAACAGTGACAGGACAAGAGGACACAGCCTTCAGCTGCACCAGGAAACATTTAGGCTGGACATTAGGAAATATTCTCCATACAACTGGACATTGGAATGGGCTGCTCAGGTAGGTGGGTGAGTCAACATCCCTGGAAGTGTTTAAGGAAAGAGTGAATGTGACACTCAATGCCATGGCCTTGGTGACAAGGTCGTGTTGGGTCCCAGATTGGCCTTGATGCTCTCCAAGGTCTTTTCCCGCCTGGTTGATTCTCTGATGATTGTGACAGTGCAAGGCTCTGGGGAAGCAAAGGGTCATTGTGACACTGCAGGGCCTGGTGGCACTAAGAGGACCATGGTGACACTGTGTACGACATGGCAGCACAGAGTCAAGAGGCCATTGTGACACTGTGGGGCTGAATGTAAGCAAGGAGTCCATTGTGACAGTCTGGGTCCTGGTGGAACCACAGGCCATTGTGAACATGCAGAGCCTTGTGGAACTGAGGGGCCGGGCCATTGTGCCACTGTGGAACCAAGGAGACCCTTGGGAGAGCCTGAGGACAATGGAATCAAGGGGCCATTGCTCCATTGCAGGGACTCTGGGAACTGAGGAAACAATTGTGACACTGTGGTGCCCCATGGAACCAAGGGTCCCGGGTGACACTGCAGGATCTTGTGTCACCAGGGCTCCATTGTGACACTGCAGCACCAAGGAATTCATTGTGGCCCTCTGAGGCCTCATGGAACCAAGAGGCCACTGTGACCTTGCAGGGCCTTGTGGAACCATGCAGAGCATTGTGACAGAGCAGGACCTGGTGTCATGATGGGGCCATTGTGACACTGAAGGGCTCCATGGAACCAAGGGGCCAGTGCTGATCCTCAGGGACTCCTGGAATGAAGGAAACGTGTTTGACACCGTGGTGGCCCTTGGGACCAAGAGGCCATTGTGACATGGTGGAACCAAGGAGAGCATTGCTGCACTGCCAGACCTTGTGGAACCAAAGATCTATTGTGACACTGCGGGGCTTTGGGGGACCACGGTGCCATTGTGACATTGCAGGGCACAAGGATCCAAGGGACTTTGTGACACCAAGGGGTCCCATGGAACCAAAGGGGCATCGTGACACTGGGAGGCCTCATGGAATCATGGAGACCATTGGGACACTGGAGCCTCATGGAACCCTGGTGACACCAAGTTGTGTGGGAGTGTGGATCTGCTGGAGGGTTGGAGGGCTCTGCAGAGGGCCCTGGACAGACTGGATCCAGGGCCCAAATCAATCAAGGTGAGGTTTAACAAGTCCAAGTGCCGGGTCCTGCACTTTGGCCACAACAGCCCCTGCAGCACTACAGGCTGGGGACAGAGTGGCTGGAGAGCAGCCAGGCAGAAAGGGACCTGCAGGGACTGACGGACAGCAGGCTGGACATGAGCCAGCAGTGTGCCCAGGTGGCCAAGGAGGCCAATGGCTCCTGGCCTGGATCAGGAATGGTGTGGCCAGCAGGAGCAGGGAATGGATTGTTCCTCTGTGCTCAGCACTGCTTGGGCAGCACCTCGAGTGCTGTGTCCAGTTCTGGGGCCCCCAATTTAGGAATGACATGGAGGGGCTGGAGCGTGTCCAGAGAAGGGCAGCAAGGCTGGGGCGGGGTCTGGAGCACAAGAGCTTTGAGGAGTGGCTGAGGGAGCTGGGGTTGTTTATCCTGGAGAAAAGAAGACTCAGGGGAGACAAGGCGGTGTCAGGGTGGACTTGATCTCCAAAGTAGTTTCCAACCTTGCTGAATCTGGGATTCTCTGAAACCACCCTTGGAGCAGTTGCAGGATGAGCCCCGGGCCTCCTCTTCAGAAGCTCCAGCAGCCCAGGTCCCTCAGCTTCTCCTGCCAGCCCCAAAGCCCATCCTGTCAGTCCTGCAGAGCCTCTGCAGCTCCTCCTCACAGCCCAGAATAGGGAGCCCCAGAGCCAAATACAGTAGCCCAGATGTGCCCCCCTGGCCTGGGGTGCCTCTGGCAAGGGAGCAGCACCAGGCACTGCAGGAGCCTGCAGACAATTCCTGCAGCACTTGCAGGATGATCCTGCTGTCCAAGGGACGTTCTCATGTTTACTATGGGTGGCCTTTCAGTCCTAGTAAAATATCGGTATTGTACTTGAATATCTGTATATAGGCCTTGCCCTGGTAAGCCCCGGGTGTTCTTGATGGGCTGCAGCTGCGATGTCCTTACTTGGGCTGCAGCTGTGGCTAGTGAAGATACCTGGGATAAAAGGGGGTGGTTTGGCAAGTCAGGGAGAGCCTTGAAGGAAAAACATGTAGAAGGAATCTGTGCTGTGAAGATCTGTAGCCATAAGAAAAAACTGAGGACATATGGGACTTTAGCAATATGATACCAACAGTATGGGACTCTAGAAATATAACAACACCCATGGGGCCAAGTCAGGAACGGCAATGGGGAGTGGGGCCAGAGAGGAAAGGGCAAACAGGGATGGGCTGTTTGCAGGGGAGGGAACAGGGGTGGGCAATGGGAATTAGTATGTACAAGGGAAGAGGAAAGAAAGCAAAGGTGAAGCCAAGGAAATGCTCAGGGAAATTTGGGAGTGGCTGCCAGGCAGCCCTGGCTCTGAGCAACAGCGTCTGCAGTGGGACAGGAAACTCCCAGCTGATAGGAACAAACTTTCTGGCTGAGTGCAGAGGCCAGGACAAAGGTGAGTGATTTCCCTGGTGTCCCCAGGCCCTTGCTGGCCCCAGGGGCTGATGGCATTTGTGCTCCCTCAGGTTCATGTTCCCACAACAACAGCATGAGGGTGCTCCCCCTGCTGTGTGCAATGCAAACAGGGGCTGCTGAGCCAGTGCTGCTGTGTGTGTGCCTGCAAGGATGGGGCACTTGTGTGAGCTGGGGGAGAGGCCAGGGCTGTAGACGGGAGATGTTGTTGGCAGCTCCATCAGGACGCTCTGGGACGCTGCCCTGGGCTGTGCAGTGCACTGGGGATGGATCAGCCCCTGCTCTGCTGCTCCTTCCCCTCTGCCCCAGGGCCCTTGCAGAACACCAGCTGTTGCTGTCCTCAGCTGCCATGGCAACCCTCAGGACAAAGCGGTGCCAGGGCTGTTCCAGGTACAATTGCAGTGACACTCCTTGGTGCCACCAGGTGCCATGGCAACGGCCACGGGGACCCGTTCCTTGGTTTGGTGCCATGGCAACCAATGCCTGGAGCCCTTGTGATGGTTGGTGGCCATGGAAAGCTGCCCTTGGCCCTTGCTCAGGGCTGGTGTCAGTGCCCCGAGCCAGAGGGGTTCCCTTGCTGGGGGCTGTGCCATGGCCACCTGCCCTGTGCCGCGCTGGCCGCTCAGGCACCAGGAACCAGCAGCCACCGGCACTGCCAGGGCCAAAGGCCAGGTCAGCCAGACAGAAAGGGGCAGGGCAGGGCACTGTTTCCATGGCAACCGGCACTGAGGGGACACCTGGGTCACCTGTCCTGGCAGTTGCCATGGAAATCCCTGGCAGGGACTGAGGGCACAGCCCCTGGCACTGAGACACTGCTGGGCCGTGTGCTGAGCACAGGGCTGAGCACGCAGAGATGGTTTTGTGGTTTTGTTCTTGCTGAGCTGCAGCACAGCCAAGGCCTGTCCTGCCCCTCGTCCAGCCACGCTGGGGAGGGGCTGGGGTTGCGGAGGAGCTGGGCAGGGGACACAGCCAGGACAGGGGACCCCAGCTGACCCCGGGCATAGCCCAGACCAGAGCACATCATGCTCAGGGTATGAAGGGGGGCATTTTGGAGGGAGGGCTTTTGCCTTCCCAGGTAACACTTAGGCAACAGGGGGCCCTGTTTCACCAGTGTGCAGGGTCACTACCAAAGACACAGACACCAACTGAAGGAATTGTGTCATTTATATCATGCACAGCTGCAGAGATTTACAAAAGGATAAGCTCAGCAAAGCACATCATCATTAGCAATGAATTACAAAAAAAGCTCAGTAATCCATTATAACCCATCATTACATTTTGATGACTAACCCCTTGGTGAAACACCAGAGGTGTTTGTGGCAGACAAAGATTCTGGCTGACTATCAAGGTACACCTTACAGACATCAGTAGTACTTTAGTGACACCGTTCTTCATCCTTTTTTCTCAATCTCATTCAAGTTAGGAACAAGAATTCTGTTGTCCATGGAGCTGGCACCTTTTTAATTCCAGAATAATGCTCCAAGGCCCTTTGCTGTTCAGCTTTACCATGCTGTCTGTGGCTAACAAGGCTTGGGGGGGCCCTTTCCCCTCTGGCTGGAAGGGGCTGGGTCCCAGTCCCTGAGGGGCACCCAGGCTCCTGGATGGAATTGCTGTGCAAGTCCCTCAGTGTCACAGCAGCCTTCACATGGAGCCCTGTGGATCAGAGCATTTTCCAAAGGGGCCCTTGGGGCATACAGGGAGATCTGGTCTGGCAGGATGTGTAAAACCATATCCTGTCAGATCTCCTTGTTCTCACACAGAATCCTTGGATGCAGGGACACATTCCATTGTTCCTTCCCAGGTTTCAGGACTCAGAGTTGTCTTTCCCAGGAGTTGCTCCTTCAGCTGTCTTGGGAGGGCCTTTTGGCCTCGGGACCCACACTCTGGCTCCATTATTAGGGCTGCTGGATCCAAACCATTTATCTCCACAAATGGTGGTGACTGGAGGTGGATCTCCTTTTTCACAATCGTTCTTAAAATTGCAAGATCAATAATTGTGCTACCCTGTCATGGGGTTGAATAATCCAATCTTGTTCATTATAGTTTAACAGAATTACTGTAATTTCTCCTTGATATTCTGCATCAATTCCTCCTGCCATGACAGGAACTCTTTACAAGGCCAAGCTCCAAGGGAACAGTTCCCAAAGCAAAGTGTCCTGGAGGAATCTGAATTCCTGTTTCAGAATTGATAGCTCTCACTTGCTTTGAATTTCTCCTAATGTATTCCAATGCATGAAGGGCCAGCCCTGCAGCCTCTGGGCTGGCCCTGCCAGGGGCCATCACAGCCAGAACAATTTCCCAGGCAGCCCAAGTCTCACTGCCCATGGTTGGATTTGCAAATTGGGGGCAGCCGTGCACAGCCAGGGGGTTCCATTTCCCCAGTGGGCCATTGTAAGGGCATGGAGCACATCTGGGAGATGGGTTCTCCATGGGCAAAGGTTCCTATCTACTCATTTTTTTCAACTGCTCTTTCAACAACCCCTTCACCCTTTCAACCAATCTTGCAGTTTGTGCATAGTCTGGTACATGAAAAACCCTGCAGGCAAAATCACTGTATTTTTCACAGGAACAGACAAAGCACTCTGCATCACAGTATCAGCACACCCTGTAAAAATCGCCAATTTCCTCCCTTCCTCCCTTTTTCATTGTATACAGTCTCACAAAATTGACCACTGACATGAGGGTCCTGGCCAATCCTCTTCTGTAGGGTATTTAGTGTTACATCCCTGAGCAGCCAAAGATACCAAATTATTAATGTCAGCACTATTTCACATTATTATTATTTTATATGTACATATTGATATGAAAATATAGATAGAGATAGAGATAGATATAGACATATCTACATAAATCCATAAATATAAATATGAAGGTCTTATTATCCTATAAATATGTATATAGTTATTTATTATATGTATATTTCACTTGCACAGGTGCATATGAGCTCAAGATTAAAACCTTCTCCTGTTGCTCCATGTGGGAGCATTCCAACAATTATTGTTCCTTCTGAAGGTGCTGTTTCCTATGTACTCTCAATAAATTCATCTCTGTCTGCCCTAACCCACAGGGTCTTTTCCTTTTCCATGTGCAATTTTTGGATGCATTTGATGACATCCAGGGCTGCAGCTTCTTTTACCCGACTGCCCCACTGCTCCCATGGGGCTCCAAACTCAGCCCACTCCAGAGCCAGGGAACTCCAGGAAAGGGCTTCCCAGCTGGGAATTTCTGATGGGACTGATTCCTCACATTTACACTGAACAAGTGACATTTTGTTGGCATCTGGCCAGACTGTGCCAGTTTTGTTTCACCAGTGGGCAAAGTCAGCACCAAAGACATAGACTCCAACTGAAGGAATCAGTGTCATTTCCTGCAGTTCAGAGCAGCAAAGAATCACAAAAGGAGCAGCTCAGCAATGCACCCAGCCATCCCCACCAAAGATTGCCTGCAGTGATTAACAAAGATCCAGCAGCATTTACCCTCAGGCTTTACCATCCCCCAGAGGCACACAGCAGCTGGGGAACCTGTCACAGACAAGGGCTGCAGAGCCACTCCTGGGCACTGGGCATTCCTGCAGGTGCCTCCAGCCCCAGGTGAGGCTCCAACCCTTCTGGGAGAGGGCCCAGCTCTGACAGTGCTGAATGAACAAACTGACAGCACTGCTAGTGTGGCAACATCTGGTTTCATCCTCCTCTTGGGTCCCTCCCAAAGCCTGGCCAGGGCCCCAGGAGGAACCAAGGGAGCTGGGAGCTTCAGCCCCAAACAAGGTCAGATGTCAGATTTCATGGCCTTGTCTGGCTTCTAAATACACAAAGGTCAATATATGTTTCACTAAGGAGTGGCTACATCTATCACAGTGCCATTGACCATGCATATTTTATCAGGAAGCAGATACAAAGATAACCTTTGCTTGGAAGGTTCATCCAGAGGCCATCTTTGGCTCAGGGCCTGCTGTTCAGGCCGCACTCAGGGCTGGTGTCCAGACCTTGGCACTTCAGGGACGTGGTTTAGTGCTGGGCTTGGCACTGCTGGGTGAGCGGCTGCACTGGGTGAGCTCAGAGGGCTTTTCCAACAGAAAGGATTCTGTGATTCCATGATTATATCCACTGCATTCAGCTGGGGCTATTTTAGCAGCATTACTTTGCTCAGAAAGTCTCCTCTTGCCCAGCTCCTGTGGCCTGAGGCTTCAGCTCCTTCAGCTCCTGGTGCTGAGCTGCTCATGCTGAACGAGATGGCTCGGAGCGAACAACACAGTCCATGCAATTCCTTCTGGGACATGGAGAGGGGAGGCTGTACAAACAGGAGCATTGTTTGGTGGGGCCTCCTCTCTGCCCTTCATGCCTTTCAGAGCTTTGAACCAGCCAAGAGCTTTCTCCAAGAGTGCAATGGAGCAGCTGCTCCTGCTCCCAGGCCTGGCTCTCTCCAGTCTCAGCCCTTGCCTGGTTCTGTCCCTCGTGCTGTGCCGTCTGTTTCCCCAGGGCTCGGTGGCTGCTGCCCAGGACTGTGGCACTGGCACAGATCCAGTGCTCCAGAGCCTCCTTTCTGTGCCCTTGGAGCTGCCTGGGCACAGCAGCCTTTTCCATTTGGAAGTTCCCCATGGACAGGGAGTGCCCAGCTCCGTTCCTTGCACAGCCTCCAGGAGCCCAGGGCTGCCATCTCCAGTCCCTGCTGGCACTGGGGGCTCCCAGGTGCCTCAGGCTGCTGTGACACCGCTGCACACGGGAGGGAAGAGGGGCAGGGGCTGTGCTCAAAGTCAGCTCCATCTGCTGCTGCTGCTGCTGCTGCTGCTGCTGCTGCTGTGGGGTCATTTGTGCAGCCCCGGCCCAGAGTCAGGGATCAGATCCTGCCAGTCTCTTCCAGCCCTGGCTGCTCAGAGTTTGGGCCTTGGAGCCTCAGGCGGCCAAAGGCAGCTGCTGCTGGTCCCTCTGTGTGCCCGTGTTCAGCAGTGCTGCTCCATCAGTCTGTGCCCAGCAACGGGGAAAAGTCTCAGCTCTGCAGGGCCAGGAGCTGCCGGGCTCTGCCTGAGCAGCTCAACCAGCAGGAAGGGAGCTGCTCCACACGGGAACCAGGAGCAAAGGACATTCCTTTTATAGGACATGCTTTCTATTGAAAGGAAAAAAAGGAAAAAGGAAAAAATTAGATAAATTGTAAAAGATAGGAATAAAATCCAGGTGTTAGTGAAAAAACATAATGTTAGTGAAAAAACAAAACATAAAGGCAAAGTTAAATTCTTTGCATTAAGAGGTAAATGATCTTTTTAAAAAGAGAACTCAGTTATTTACATTGTAAATGTGCTGATGGCATGTATCCATCTTACTGACTTCAGCAGCCTTTTAAAAGATTTTGGGCTTTGTTTCCAAACATTTGAAATTTGTATTTGAAATTGTGGTTGAAGCAAGAGGAAATTGCTTTGTGCCCTTCCAGCTCCAAGCAGGACTGGGAATGGAAACTCTGTCAAACCCCAAATCCTTTAGAAGATGACCTTCCTTCTCAGCATGTGAATGAGCTGCACATTCCCTTTGAAACTTCCAGGAGTTTCTTAGACACACAAAGTCCCACTGACAGCTTTTTGCTCTGGTTTGGCAGTGCAGAAGGGCAATTCTCCATCCACCAGCTCCAGACTGCACTGCCTCAGGAGCACGGCCTGCTCGCCAGCTTTGGCCCACTCGTGGCACTGCTAGAGGAGGAAGAAAGTGCAATTGCACAATTCCAGCCAATCAAGAAGGAGGAACGGGACACACAAAACACCCTGTACAGATCCAGGCATTCAGCTGGGACTGTGGAGAGTTTGGGTCCTTGCCAGTTGCATGTGTGTCCACAGCTGCAATCTCTGGGCCTGCAGCAGAGTCTCACTCACCTGCCAAAGCAGAAAGCTCAGGCGCTGTGCTCGCAAGGGGCTGGTCTGATGCAAAGCTGTCAGAGCAATGTGAGGGCAGAGCCAGCCCAGCTGGGCCCAGGGCTGAGCCCAGCAGAGCCCTGGCAGAGCCCAGAGCAGCCTCAGCACCCGCAGAGCCCGGCTGCAAGGAGAGAAAGCAGAAACCGCCCGTCAGCTGAGGGCTCCTGTCCCCTTGTGCCAAGGCATGCGGTGCCCAGGCCATGCTGGCTGTGCCCAGAGCTGTGCCTAGAGCTGCCCATCCCTGCTGCCTTTGGCAGCACAGAAGGAGGGCAGGACACGTCTCCAGCCTGCAGCCAGTCACCGCACATCCAGCTCTCAGCAGTTGCCCAGAGTAGGATGCTCCTGTGCTCGCTGCCAGCTCCCAAAAGCTCTGATCCCACCCTGCCAAGCACACAGGGACCCACCTCACGCCACCCATGGCTGGAAGAAAAGCTGCTCCCAAACCATGTCCTCAGCCTTCTCCAAGGGCACGGCCCATCCACACCACAGCTGCTCCCAAGAACTTCCCCATCCACACTGGACCACCTGGAACGCTTCCTCTGCTAAAACAAACAACACATTATTGAAAAGAGATTAGATGCAAAAAGGGAAAACAAGAAAAACGGTAAAAACTCTCATCTCTGTCAGGGCCTTGAGGAAGGCCGAACCCCTGCATGTCTGAGAAAAACCCAGCCACGGCTGAGGGAAGCCCACACTTTCTCTCTTCCCCCCTGCACTGCCCCCCAAAATCACGATGATCCCAAAGCAAACAAGGGCAGTGGAGCAGCCCAAGCCCTTCCTTGCCTGCACAGCAAAGCAGCTGTGCACAGGTTCTGGAGTCCCACCTCTGCTCCCACCATGGGGCTTTGTTTGTGTCGGGCTGGCTGCCCCAGCCCCAGCCCCAGCCCCAGCCTGGGGCATGGTGGGTGCTGGGGGCTGTTGGCAGGGGCAGGAGCCCACTCCCATTTCGTACCCACCTTAGCCCAGGATCCAGCCCTGCCAAAAGCAGCTGGGCAGCGACTGAAGAATGAGTTGCATCTCCCCCAGCAAAGGGGGAGTCTTTGGTTCCCCACCACGCTGGTTCATGCCCAAATCTGGGAGAATTTCCCCGGCTGGGGACTCATCTGCAAATCCCCTGTGGAGTTTGGCTTTGAAAAAAGGTGCCAGAATCAAAATCCATCACCTTCAGCCTCCAGTGGCCAGGCTGAGAAAGAGGTTGTCATCCTTGATGTCACCCTCGCTGTCTCCAGCAGCAGCAGCAGCAGCAGCAGCAGCAGCAGCATCCCCACTCGGTACAGCTTCTCCAGGGGCTCCTTCTCCTTCCCTGGGGGAAGACCAGGCTCTCAGGGCTCTGCCCAGGGCCCCAGCTGTCAGGGAACCGGGACAAGCAAAACCAGCTGGGATGGCGGCCACCAGTGCTGGGCAGAGCAGCTCAGCTCCAGCACAAGGGCTGCGTGTTCCCATTCCATGACCCCGGTGCAGTGACACAGGCAGCACAAAAAGCTCTGGGTTCCTTTGCTTCTCATTGCCATGGCATGTGTGGGGCTGGAACTTACCAGGGCCCTGGATACTCCAGGGACCTGGAGAACCATTCCCAACAATTGGGAAAATCCTAGGTGCTCCATCCACCCATAGATGAGGTCTCCAAAATTGCCTCGAAATTGGGTCCAGCTTTTAGAGGCCAAAAAGAGCAAGTCCAAGTGTCCTGATGATATTTTCAGCCCAGAAAGCCCTGCTGCTGATGGCACACTTCATAATCACCAGGGGACACAGCTAGGCCAAAGCCCAGACCTCTGCTGGGAGCCTTTATCCTCAAATACCCTTCAAACAAACCTCCATGCAAGTCACTTGGGAAAGTTTCTTCCAATGACCCATTTCAGGCACATAACTACACAGGGTTATGAGAAAGATTCTAAAGCAGCTGCTCTGGAGTCAAAGAGCCATCACTAAGAGTCCCTGTCATCTATTTGTAGCTAAATTCCACTTTGGGGGAGTTGAAGGAGTTTGGAACGAGCTAGAGAGCGGATCTCTGAGTTTTTTACATGATGCCATTGCTTTTTCTTCTCCTCTACATAGACAGGAAGGGTGAGTTTGGCTCACATCTCCACCGTATGGCTCACAAGGCCACAAGACTTGTAGTTACAAGAGCTTTGAAGGATTTCTTGGCCAAGAAGACACGGCCAACAAGGATATTTGTGTTTTGGAGCCAACCCTTCAATATTTCATCTTATGGACTCATGCTACAGTGTAAGCTTCCTTAGCCAATCATGTTATGACACACAAATCTACAGCACTGCATCCTAAGCTTCTTGTTTTCCATTGTAACTACTTTTATTTTTTCTAGATCTTGGACTCCAAAACTCTAAACTTTCCTCCACTTCAATATTCCTTCCCGTGTCTCTGCTAGAAACTAGAAATCTTCATTCTCGCTTCTAGCACCTAAGTTTGGAAGCCCTTTCCAAGGTCTCCGATCAAATCCTGTGTTTAATTCTAAGCTTTGCTGACAAGACCAAAGGTCTGCGATTTCCCTGCATTTGGGCTTTCCACAGCAGCAATGCTCTTAGTTGCAGAGTGCCCAGGATCCGTCTTGCAAGTCAACTTTGTCAGGATCAAGGCGGCTGCCAGGGGGCTGCTTGTGGCCTCTGACAGCCCATTGCTCAGGGCTTGCCAGTGCCCCAGCCCCTCAGGGGCTGCCCCAGCCCGGCCAAGCTGCCCGGCAGCAGCGCCGCAGCCCCACAGCAGCTCCAGAGCAGCCCCATCCAGAGGCACCTGGGAGCCCTCAGCAAGGCAGCCAGCAGCACACGGGCAGGAGGACACGGATGGCGCTTCCTGCCTGGCACAGGGCATGTGGCCATCTCCAGGCACCGCTCTGGCAGGGATCCCCGCAGCCCCGGCCCCTGCCCAGCCGCTCTGTGGGCAGCACAAAGGCTTCAGCAGCACCAGCAAAGGCCAAGGGGCTTCTGGCCATTTCCCCTCACCCACTGCACACCTGGGCAGCTGGCTGAGCACAAGTACCCTTTTCCCCCTTCATTGCTCCTTCTGAACAATTGTGCCTACAGGGCCTCATCACCCCTCAGCCTGCTGTGCTGCTGAGCACAAGCTTCCTTTTCACCCTTTCCTGCCTCTTGCCCTGCAGACCTTGGGCAGCAAAGAAAAGCTCCTGGCAGTCTGTGTATCATAGCATATTCTAGAATTATTTATAGTAATCTATAATCTATAATAATATATATAATTCTATATACTCTATAATTTATTTATTTACAATATAGATAAAAAATGGAAAAGAAGAAAAGAAAAATCTTAAAGAAAAGGAAAATTACCCCTGGCTCAGGTTGCCCCAGCAAAGACAGCCTCCCAGATCAGCTCTCCTCCTCAGTCATCTGGCAGTGCAGCAGCCGAGCCCCGACAGGCGAGGACGAGTCCTCCATGCCCTGCCCAGCTGATCGTGCAGCCTCTAGATGGTGGAATATCGCTCACGCTGTATTGCCAGGAGGACATGCAGTGTTTCAAGTGCCAGCTGTGACACAGCACTGCTCGTGTCCTCCGTCAGGCGTTCCAGGGCTGCAAGAGAGAGGAACAGAGGCACGGTCAGAGGCGGACCTGCGAGGACCCCAGAAGAGCCCCCTGCAAGAGCCATCCCAGCTGGCTCTTTCCATGGCCAGGAGGGAGCAGGGAGCAAGGGGATCAGCCCGAAGCTGCTGGCCACTAATGGCCCATGTGGCCCTGAAAGCTCCGTGTGCTCTGCCCATGGGAGCAGAGCCCTCCGCAGCCGGGGCAGGGCTTGCAGCTCCCCCCAGCAGCCCCTGCTGTCAGCCGGCTGCCCTCACTCACTCACCAGTGCAGATCAGCTGCAGCTCTTGCTGCTGTCCCCTCAGGCGCCGCCCGGCCATGCCTGTGAACACAGAGCTTGTCACGGCCCCAGCGGCACAGCTCCCTGCCAGCGGCGCTGCCGGCGCTGTGGCCACACGGGCTGCTGGCCCGGCAGGGCTCAGCCCGGCCCTTGCCGCACGCTGCCGCCCCAGGGCACGGCTGCCAGAGGGCGGCAGCAGCAATGCCCAGGCCAGGCAGGGCTCCATGGCGCCGGGCCCGGCTGGTGCTGCCAGGGCAGAAGCTGGGGCTGGGGCCGAGGTGCGGCGGGCCGGGACTGGGAGGGAGCCCGGACTCGGGACACACCCATGAACCTGACGGCCGCCTCTTGCAGGGGCTCCTGTGGGCTCTCCAGGTAGCGCAGGGCCTGGCGCACGTGCTCGGCCGCTCTGCTCCTGTCCTCTGCCAGCTGGAGAGAGTGGCAGGAGGGAAGGGTTGGCGCGGGCTCAGCCCCTGGGCCGGGCGCTGCCTGCACCCAGCCCCAGCCTCTCCTGCCTGCTCAACCCTGAGACGCGGCCAGCAGCTGCTGGCCAAGGACTCCCAAGGGGAGGGGGCAGAGGGCCGGCTGCTGCCCGGGGAGCCGCGGTGCCGCACCGCAGCCGCGCCGGGCCAGGGCTCCATGGGCACCCGGCTCGGGCCCACGGGAGCCTGGAGAAGAGCCCGTACGGCCTCTGGCTACAGCAGCAGGCAGGGGAACAGCTGCCAGCCTCGCACACTGAGCACCACCCTCAGGGGCCTTCTCCAACCTGAGGCTGGGGCTTGCAGGCCCTCCTTACCAGGAACTCAGCGAACTTCCACAGCTTCTTCTTCTTCAGCAGTCTTTCAAGATCCCTCCTCTTCAGGAACTCAGCCACACAAAGCAGCGTTTCCTGAGAAGCCTGGAGAGCAGCAGAGACATGGAGATGGCCCCACAGCCCAGGGCACAGGACCCGCGTTCCTGTGCTAAGGCCTTGAGGAGGCTGCAGTCCGGCAGGCGCCAGGGCAGGAGGCAGCCGAGCCCCCTGCCAGGAGGAAAGCAGCAGCCCACGAGTCCTCACCTGTGCCACACGCTGATTCTCATCATGGCAGTGGAAGAAGAGTGGCAGCAGGCTCTGGCGCAGGGGTGTCTTCAGGTCCTTTTTTGCCGTTTTCTCTGGATGAGTCACCAAGGTTTGGAAGAGCAGTATGGAGATCAGCTGCACCTGGCTATTGTCCTGTATGAAAGGAAGAAAAAAAGACCTCAGCATCAGCTGCATGGGACTCAGCCTGGCACAGGCCTGCAAATTCACAGGGCATAAAGTGTCTGGGCAGCACCCAGTGGCTGTGGCTGGGAACAGTGAGCCTTACGTGGTCAAAGAGTGGCAGCAGCGCCTCAAGCAGCTGCAGTGTGATGGGGCTGGGCAGCAGCCTGTCACTGTCCAAGATGATAGAGTTGAGTAGCATGACTGTCATCAGAACTATCTCTCCATCCCACAGGAGCTCCACAAGACTTTCAGTCAGGCTCTGCATGCTTTTGGTCTGTGCAGAATACAAGTTTATGAAATGCTATCTGCTGCCGCAGGGCCTGGATGCCAAAGGCCTGTCCTAAAGCACTTAGGCAGCTGAACCGGGAGGCAGGAGAGCTGGGAGCAGCTGCTCCAGCACCCAAAGCCCTGCCAAGCCCAAGTGACCGCATTCCCCAGCTCAGCTGCTGCCCCCTTCTCACCATGCAGGGATCATCAGTGAGCTTGAGAAGGGCCCTGAGCGCCAGGCGACGCCTCTCCCTGCATTCACTCTGCAGCTGCCTTTCCAAGATTTGCAGGACTCTGTTAACGCCGCATTCACTCAAGTCCAGCCACTTGAGGACCTGAAAGGCACAGGGCAGTGACAGGGACCCAGCGGGCAGGAGCCTGGAGCCGCACAGGGCTGGGCCCAGGCAGCAGCACAGGGCGCGGGCACCGTGCCAGGCAGCTGTGGCCACGAGAGGGCAGAGAGCTGGGAGGCAGCTCAGCCAGGCAGCGCTGGCCATCACGCTCACCTCCACAAGGAACGCCAGGGCAGGCAGCTCCCAGCGTGGCTCCTGTGTGCTGAGCAGCCGGAGCAGGTAGCGAGTGATCCGGGAACACAAGGGGATGGAGACACAGCACATCCTCCTGGCAGGAGATAAAGTAACCAAGACTGTGGGACAGGGGGACCAACCTCTGCCAGGACTGACACACACAGGTCTGGTCTTTCCCCAGCATCCTGCAAGGGGTCCTGGGCTATTTGGGAGGTGGCTCCCTGTGGGTACCCCCCTCTCCCAGCCTTTTCCAATCTGCTTGGCCATCCCTCAGTGACAAGGCCCTCTGGCCCACGACCTCGGGGGACTGTGTGGAGCTCCCTGGGCACAGAGCACACATGTCAAAAGGCAGTGGGGAGAAGGGGGTCTCACCTGGCCAGCAGACCCACGGCATAGTGGTGGGTGTCAGCACACAGCAGCGTGTCCCAGCTACACCTGCGTTCCATTGCCAACACCACATCCTCGTGCTGCATTCGGCAGAGCAGGGACTTCAGGGTCTGCACTGCAAACCTGTGTGCACAGCAAAGCCCAGGTCATGCTGGGAGCACTGGCTCCTGCCCAGGGACGTGGCAGGGACAGAAGGAGTGGGATGGAGCACCTGTTGGGGCTGGTGGCAAGGCCGTGCTCTTCCTGGCATTGCTTCCAGAAGGTATCCAGCTTCTCTGGCATATCCAGAGTGCTGAAGAGCACTTGGAAGAGCAGATGCACAAAGAGGTGGGGGAAATATGGCTCTACTACAGGTAGGACAGGGGGCTCCTCGAGGATCTTCCACATCACCACGGTTGCCTGCAAAGGACAAAGCCCCCTGAGATAGCGCTCAGTGCTGAGGTGTCCGTGTAGCAGGGCCTGAGTGTGTCAGGGAGAGGCCAGGAGAGACCATGGCAGGGGGAGCACGGGGCCTGGTGGGCCTGAAGCTGCCCCTGGGGCAGGTTTCAGGCCAGCGCCTGAGGCAGGGACATGCAGTGGGGGAAGGAGGATGGAGAGCTGCTGGAGAGGCGGCCTTGGGGCCAGCAAAGGCCAGTTGCAGAAACTCACAGCCAGGGCAAAGACACCCATTCTGTCCCCATCGGAGGTGCACATGCTGCACTCTGGCCAGCTCCCCAGGACATCCAGGAGTATTAGCAGCGCCGGCTCTGCAGTCCTGGGCGAGCCCATGATGGTCTTCCACATGGTGATGGCAGCTCTGTAGGGTTAGAGCTCTGTCTCAGGGGGGGTCTCAGACACGGCACCGTGGCCTGGGCATCCCTAGGGGCCCGGGCTGACCGCCGGCTCTGCCTCTGCCCACTGGCCCTGGCCAGCAGCATCCAGGCAGCCCAGGCCTGTGGGGACAGAGCCCTGAGGGGCGGCAAGGGAGCATGGCAGCAGGCTTGGGGCCTGACGTGCCAGGGCTGGGAAAGGCAGCAGCCAGAGGGCCGTGGAACTCTGTTGGTGAGACACCTGGGACAGGTGGTACAGGGTGATGGGCTGGGGAGGCCTGAGCCCTCTGGGCAGGTGGGCCCCATACCTGTCACAGGACGGGGCCACACGCAGGAGCGTCATGACTGCGTCATTTGGCTGTGCTTCGGTGAGATCCAGCAGGGCCTTGTCCAGCCTGTGCTCGGCAGAATCATTGGCCATGAGCCAGCGGTGAATGTACCTCACCATGGCGGGCACCTGGAGAAGGCACGGGGAGACTTGGAAAGCTGCCAGGGGGAGCAATGTCCCCAGGGTCCTCAGAGAAGTCCTTCCCTTGCCAGCGCACTGCCACGGCCTCAAAGGCTCCCAGGGACCAGCAGGCGTGGTTGGGGAAGCCACGGGACTCATGGGGAAATTGAAACCTGGCCCCAGCTGCTTACTTGTTCTGGCCTGGCAACACCCTTCTCCAGCAGCAAATCCAGCAGGGCGGCACTGGTCTCATGATTGAGGAGCTCTGAGTGTGCTCTGAGCCCAGTGCCCATGGTGCTGGTCTCTTCCTGCCAAATGCTCCTGATGAAGTCGCAAACGAGCTGTAGGAGAAGGGCAAGAAGCTGGGGATGTTGCATGGAGTGCTGCACACACGGGGCTGGACCGAGCAGGGACAGCAGGCCTAGCCCAGGTGGGGGTGGCTGCAGGTACCTGCACTGTTCTTCGGAAGCGGCCACGGCTGGACTCCTGCTCTTGTGTGCGCTCCAGGGCTGCATCTGGAAAAGAGCGAGCGCAGCCAGAGCTGAGGGGCTGCGGGAGAGGCCGGAGAACACAGCCCAGCCCTGTGCTCCCCAGGCAGGGAGAGCCCCGGGATGCTCCAGGGGGAGGGAGCACGGCCACTGCGGGGTGTCTGCCCGGCCCCTCTTCCATCCTGTCCATGGGCATTTCCCCAGGGGATGGGATGGGATGGGATGGGATGGGATGGGATGGCATGGGATGGCATGGCACGGCATGGCATGGCATGGCATGGCATGGCATGGGGCCAAGCTGGTTGCAGCCTCCAGCCCTGCAGCCCAGCTCAGCCACTCACCCTCCTGCGGTGGTTGGAACAGCACCACCTCTTCCATGTCCTGTGCTGGGGCAGCTCCAGGGCCTTCTTCCTTCTCCTGCTCCACCCAGGCCAGCTTGGGCACTCTCGGGGCTCTCTGCTCCATGTCTGTGCCTGGAGTGCGCCCCAGCAACGAGCCCAGCCGGTGCCGCTCCTGGAGGGCCTCCTGCGCCTTCCCTGCGGGCAGGACGCGGTGGTCAGCCCTCGGCCCAGGGCCAGCAACGGCCCCCGAGCGCCCCTCACCCGCCCCGGGCCGGCCATGCCCAGGCGTTCGCTTCCGGGAACGCGACACAGGAGGCTGGGGGCTGGCGGCCGCGCTGCCGAGCGGCGGAGCTCGGGCCGGGGAAGCCGCAGCGGAGGCGGCGGGAGCGGCCGGGCCGCGTGTGTCCTCCGCGGGCCGCGGGAGGAGCCGGGGCCGGGGCCGGGGCCGGGGCCGGGGCCGGGCTCGGGCCAGGCGGAGGCAAAGGTCGGCGATGCCGGCCCGGCCCCAGGCACTGATGCCCGCCCGGCAGCGCCACCGCCAGTACAGCCAGAGCCGGGCGGAGGCGAGACCGCGGCGGGACGGCCGGGGCCGGGCACGGGACAGCCCCGCCCGGGGCCGGGGGCGGGCCGGGGGCATGGCCCGGCCGGCAGGGGAGAGGGAGGCGGGGAGAGGAGAGGGACGCCGGGCAAGGGACCCTGAGAGAAGGGTGCCCGACAGCGGGAAAGGAAGAGAAAAAAAAAGAAAAAGAGAAAGAGGAAGAAAAACAAAAAGAAAAAGAGAAAGAGCATTCTAAATTATCTGTTTTGTCGCTGCCGCTGCCGCTGCTACCGCCGCCGCTGCTGCTGCCGCCGCTGCCGCCGCTGCAACTGAAGCACCGAGGCCGTTCGTTCCCGTGTCCATTCCCCGCTCGCCCCACGAGCCCCACGTTTGAGCCCCGCGCGCCCCGGGGACAGCCCCTCCGTCTGTCCAAACACGGGAACTTTGCAGCGCTGAGCCCAGATGCAGAGCCCTGACTCCTGCACACTGGCACAGCGATCCCCTCTCTCGCTGCTGTCCATTGTCCTTGCTGAGGGTCAAACACTGTCGGGTCACCTTCCCTTGGGGTAGGATTCCTACCTGACTCCAGCACTGCACTTACATATCCAGTGTTGCTTTCCAGTAAAAACAGGGGAAGGAAAACTGTGTGTGGCTCATGGTGTTTTAGAGTGTCTAAAAATCACTAAGTCATCAATCCTAGAGGTAAGGTGCATCTAGAATTACTGGGATGCCACATGGAAAAGGAGAGCATAGAAACAAATAGAGGGAAATATCTTGGATTGTTTCTTTCATTTTCATTTCACTTCTGGAAAGCTGTTTCAGTTTTCCAGGAATCTTCTCCTGTCTGCTCTTCCCAAGAATCTCTCATGGAGAACGAGGTCAAGCTTCTGTCACAAGATTTGCCACCAGGAAATTATACCACTGGTGCAATTTTCATGATGACTGTTAGTGCTGGCTTAGGGCAAATTTTGGGAGGAAACCTCCAAAAGGGGTTCATCTAGAAAGCAAGTTCAAGCAGCCCCTACACCTACTAGTTCAGGAAAAGACTTCCCTGGAGAAAAGTGAAAAAAACCTCAGTTTATTAAACAAGTAAAGTATTCACAAGCATGGAAAATGAATAATATTAAATAAAACCTTGGACAGTGCTGAAGAGATGGCAAATTCAGAAAGTCCTTTTTGTGGTTTGTAGTTGGCTCACTCGGTCTCTTCTAAGTCCCTCTGGAGCTGGAATGCAGCGTCCCAGAACTCAGTGGGCCACCGGTGTGAGCTGCTGGTGTTTTTCTGGGTTTTCAGTCCAGAGCAGGTTTAAACAGTTCCAAGAAAAAGGAAAGTCACAGACTTCTCTGCCTAAGCTAGCTAAAACCAAATTGCTAGACCTGGGCTGTGAAGGCATCGGGAAATTTCCAAATCTGGGCACTGGCGGTCCCAGCAAACACAAGATCTGGATAGTGCTGGTGCCAGAACCTGCAGATTTCCAAACTTTGGCTTTCTGTGCCAGCAAATCACTGGACTTGGACTGGGCCAGCACCGGGAAGTTTTCAGATCTGGGCGCTGGCACTGCCAGCAAACACCAGATCTGGGTGGTGTCATTGCCAGTGACAGAAATCTGCCAGATTTGGGCTCTGCTGGCACCGGGAAATTTCCAAATCTGGGTTCTGGTTACATGAAACACAAGATGTGGGTGGTGCCAGACCCAGTAGCAGGAAGCTGCCACAGGTTTTGGATTTCTGTGCCATGTGGTAGACAGGGAAAGGCGCTGCGGAAGATCTCGCGATGTCACGGAAAGCCAGGACCCTCAGATCCCCTTAGATAAGACCATCTGCCTCCCATAGATAAGAAACTAACATAGGAATGTAACCCGCCTAACCAAATTCCAGTAACTTTCCATCCCCTACCCAGTAACAGTCCACCTCTTACTAACCATAGAAGGTAAAGACAGACCCATGCTGACGTAGAGACCCCTTAGACTATAAAAACCCAAGAGACGAGATAATAAAAGCCTTTTGACCGTCCATCACATTGATGTCTGCGTGTGTCATTGGCCCGAGTGGCCCTAGTGAGAGGGCTGCTGTGCTGTTCGTCTGAACCAGGTCGCCTGCCTTGTATCAGAAGGCAACAAATTGGTGCCGAACCCGGGACTGCTGCAGCCCCCGGGGTTCGGGTATTCTCCTGGCCAGAGATCAGCGGCTGCTGGCAGCAGGTCTGACCACAGCGGGAGGGACGCCTCCGGACCAGCGTGGACCATGGAAGCCATCGCGAAGGTCGTAACAGAGATGCATGCACAATGGGGTATAGAATGTAAACTTAGGGATTTATCTCTCGCATTGCCGAGACTGATTAAGCTTGGGGCTATTGAAAGCCCCGTGGACGTCCTACATTCGGACGTGTGGGATAATTGTACAAAGGCCCTGGCGGAGGACACCATGTCCTCGGGCTCAGGGAAAGCCCTAAAATCGTGGGGCAGGGTTGTCCAGGCTCTGCAAAAGGCTCGACAAGAGCAAGAAACCTGGATAGCCGCGCGAACTTGTTTATTAGCCATGCCGCAGTTGGGGGTGGGCGCGGCGACACAAACCGCGGAGGGGCCTGACCCGGGCGGGCGCGCGGAGGCGCGAACGCCAAACCCCCCTCAGCGAGCGGATTCACCATCGGAGGGGGGGGAACACCCGCGGACGTTCTGGCGGGGGCTCGCGGAGGAGGCGCGGAACGCGGCCGAATTGGCGGACCCCGTAGGGACCGATAAAAACGCCCCCCCACCTTATGCGTTTGAAAATGGCGCCGAACTGCGTGGTCCGGGCGGAAAGGAGGAGGTGGGGGGCGGAAGCGCGGTCAGCCCGCTTAACAACGCATGCGCGGGCGAGCGGGGAGACGGGGCGGCCCCCGCGGAGACGCGTAAGATCAATCAGAGCCCTCAGTTCACATTAGGTCCTTATAGGGCAAGGACCTCCCCCAGCAGGAGGCGGGGGGACCCCAGGGAGAGGGAACGGCCCGACCCCCGCAGGAGGGGGCGGGGTCGGAGTCCGGGGAAAAGGCAGAGCAGCCCGGAAGCATCTCCTTATTCAACTTCCGGCTCGGACTCGGGCTCGAGCTCCGAGCCCGAGATAGGATCAGAGGATTCCGATCTGGATTACGGCTTTAACAGAGAGAGAGAAGCGGCATGTAAGGTCACTAGCCACAGTGCTCCCGCTTGGGTGAAGGGGTTACCAGAGAAAAACCAAACCCCGCTCACAAATTGGCGGAAAATAAAAATGGCTTGCGCGGAATGGGCTCCGTCTGCCACTTTAGTGTTCCCGGTCCGTGTGGGGGGGGCAGGCGGAAACCAAAGGACTTATTCACCAGTCAATCCGAAAGATGTGCAGGCAATTGTTAAAGCGATTGCGGATAAGGGAATTAATTCTGCCATGGTTTGCACACTTATAGACGGCCTTTTTGGCGGGGACGACATGCTTCCCTTCGATATTAAGCAGACATGTAGAATGATATTGGATGGTGCAGGGATGATCGTGTTCAAACAAGAATGGGAGGATAATGGCATGAAACAGCTAGCCTTGGTAACAGGGGCAGACCATCCACTGCATGGCTCCAGCATACAGAGGCTTATGGGCACAGACCCCACTATGATCACCCCCCAGCAACAGGCTGAGGGCCTGCGAGCCCATGAGGTCATGACAACGACCCGAGCTGCCCGAGAAGCCATCCGTGACGCTTCTAAAGTGGTAGCCAAACCCTCTCCATGGTCTTCCATAAAACAGGGTGAGAGTGAGAGCTTCACTCAATTCGTGGATAAGCTCCAGGCTGCATTAGATTCCTCGGCGTTACCCTCAGAGGCAAAGGGTCCCGTGCTGGCAGAGTGTTTACGCCAGCAATGCAACTCAGCCACTAAGGACATTTTAAGATCACTGCCACAGGGGTCCAATATAGCTGCCATGATCAGACACGTTGCAAAGGAGGAACACCTAGCTCCCATCCAAGCAGCAGTTCAAACTGCAATAACCAGTGTGATGGCATGCCTTAAGTGCGGCCAGGCAGGCCACTTGGCAGCAAACTGCCCCCAGCCAAGCCGCCTATCAGCAGCTGCTCCACCACGCCAAGCGGGAGGCAGGGGACCGTGCTGGGGGTGTGGAAGGAAGGGGCATTTAGCTAAGGAATGCAGATCCAGGCCTCAGGGAAACGGGAGAGGGAGGGGGTGGCCGGGCCGTGTTCAGCCCCCTCCCACTTGGAATATGCAGCGGCCCAGCTACAGCAACCCCCAGTGGGGCAGGGGACTCTCATACCCTATGCCCCCACAGGGACCAGTCACCTTTGCATCCCCCCCAGCAATTCAATGGCAGAGCTGTGCAGCACCCTCAATACCTTCGCACCCCCCACCGCCACAAGCCGTGCCGGAGTCACAGGGCCAGCAGGGGACACCCCAGAGCGGGATCCCTGGGTGGCCTTGGTCATGAAAATAGGGAAGGAGCCCTTGATGGTGTGGGGGACATGCCGCCTTTACGGCAGCCAAGATCCTCACGTCATAGGGCTTCAGTTTTGGGCAGACATGGGATCAGACTGCACGATTATTCCCCAAACGCATTGGCCCGGACATTGGCAATTCAAAGAAGTCCCCCCAGTGAACGGAGTGGGGGGGCAGTCCCGGGCATGGAAAAGCACCCAGCTGGTGGCTATAACACTTCACACGAAAAAGGGACCAGAACAGACAGTAGCAATCTACCCCTACATTTTGCAGAATTCTCCACCCCTGTTAGGAAGGGATGTTCTCTCCTTGCTAGGATTTCGGATCACAAATTTATCATGAGGGCCACTGCCGTACACCCTCCGCTGCCAATCAAATTGACTTGGAAATCATCAGACCCTGTATGGGTTGAGCAGTGGCCCCTGACAGAGCCTCGAATGGCAGCCTTGCTGGAACTGGTCGATCGAGAACTGCAAAAGGGTCACATAGAACCCTCTACCAGCCCATGGAACACCCCGGTATTCGTGGTCCCCAAAAGGTCCGGACAAGTCTATCGTCTCGTCCACGACCTGAGAGAAGTGAACAAGACGATCAGACCCATGGGTCCAGTCCAGACACTGCTTCCCACGAACTCAGCCATCCCCACAGGGCAGCCGTGTGCAGTGCTGGACATCAAGGACTGCTTCTTTTCAATACCCCTGCACCCTGAGGACAGAGAACGATTCGCCTTTTCCGTGGCATTTCGGAACGGCGAGAGGCCCAACCTTCGCTTCCAATGGAGAGTACTTCCGCAAGGCCTGGTCGACAGTCCCACCATATGCCAAATCACTGTGGACAAAGCACTGACGCCAGTCCGATACTCCTACCCCACCGCAACCATCATCCAGTACATGGACGACATCCTGGTCGCAGCACCATCGACAAGCCAAGTGGATCACCTGGTGACCACAGTCACGGAAACCCTTCAAGCCAACGGCTTCGAGATCGCGAGCGCAAAGATCAAGAGAGGACCCTGCGTGACCTTCCTGGGAGTAGGCATCACAAGCTCCTACGTGACACCCCCCGAGATGAAGATCAACCGAGACATCGAGACGCTCCACGACATGCAACGCCTGGTGGGATCGCTGCAGTGGCTTCGCAACATCGTCCTGATTCCTCCCGAGATCATGGACCCTCTGTACGACCTCCTGAAAGGAAAGCACCCCTGGGAACCCAAGGAGCTGACACAGCAAGCAAAGAGCTCCCTCGACTTCATCGAAAACCAAATGGCCACTGGCACGCTTGCCAGGTGGAATCCAGCCATGCCACTGGACCTGTACGTCCACTTTACACCAAAGGGGGGAGTGGGAGCACTCGCCCAAGGACTTGCAGAAAAGGCCCGACCGATCCAATGGGTGGTCCTCGGAAGACCCGCTCGTGCGTTTTCCCCAGGAATCGAGTGCATTGCCAACCTCATCATGAAAGGCAGGAGACTCGCCTTGAAACACCTAGGGACAGAGCCGACAAGCATCCACCTTCCGTTTCGCAAGCAGCCGACTACAGAGTCAGCCGCAATATCGGAGTACCTGGCCCTTGCTCTCTCCGGCTTCGGAGGAGAAATCTCCTACTCTTCCAAGCCACCCTGGACTAAGCTGCTGACCGTAGTCGACATGGACATGCCACCGAAGGTCAAGGACAGACCGCAGCCAGGACCAACGGTCTTCACAGACGCTTCCTCCACGACATCAACCGCAGCAGCAGTGTGGCAGGCAGGAGAGCAATGGCACTGCGTCAAAGCAAGGGACCCCACACTGTCAGTGCAACAACTGGAAGCAGCAGCAGTGGTTTTGGCGTGCGGACTCTTCCAAGACGAACACCTCAACATCGTAACGGACTCCATATTCGTGGCAAGGCTCAGCCTAGCCATGGCAGGACCAGGAGTGTCAACATCAGCAGCAGCCCTAATGCTGGAAGAAGCACTCTCCTCGCGACAGGGCACCGTGTCAGTCATCCACATCAATAGCCACGACCCAGTCAAAGGTTACTTCCAGATCGGCAACGACAAAGCGGACGCCGCAGCGAAAGGCGTTTGGACCTTGAAAAGAGCTCGTCAACTGCACGAGTCGCTCCACATCGGAGTCAAAGCACTGGCGAAGAGATGCGGAATCTCGACGGCGGACGCCAAACATGTGGTAGCCACTTGCCCTCATTGCCAGAAGTCACCCCTTTGGTCCTACGGAGTCAACCCGAGAGGTCTCAAGCCCTCAGAAATCTGGCAGTCGGACTTCACCTGGTGCGAAATACTGAGGCCCCGAGCATGGCTGGCAGTGACAGTAGACACTTATAGCGGAGCGATCGTAGCTACACAGCACCCCAAAACCAACTCCAAAGCCACAATTCAGCACTGGCTGACAGCCATGGCCTGGCTTGGCATCCCCAAGCAGATCAAAACGGACAACGGCTCCAACTTCAAATCCAAACAAGTACAGGAATTCGCCTCGAAATGGGGCATCACGCTAGTGCACGGCATCCCACATAACAGTACCGGACAGGCCATAGTAGAGAGAGCAAACCAGACCCTGAAAACCAAGATAGAAGTGTTGGCAAAAGCAGAGGGCTTTGCCAACGCCATTCCCCCAGGAGATCAGGCACGTATACTGGCAACCGCCTTGCTGGCACTGAATCAATTCCCTAGGGGAGATGAAACAAACAGTCCCGTTCAAAAACACTGGGTCACTCGAACGCTAGAAGAGGGCCCGCAGGTAGTAATCAGAAACGAGCTAGGCGAGTGGGAACGGGGTTGGAGGCTGGTGCTCACAGGGCGAGGGTACGCAGCGGTCAAAAAGGACGGCAAAATCAGGTGGTGTCCACTTAAGTCGATTAAACCGGACCTTCAGGGCGAGCAGAATGAGACTGACGAGAATTGCGAGTATCTGTTTACAGGACCTGCTCGTGGGACACCCTCGTGATGCGTACTTCCCGGTTCCAGACGAAAGCGACAGACCACCAAGCCGCCAAGCAGCACCCGAGAGACCCGCACGGGTGAGACCCAAGCACCAAGGGTGTTTCTGTGTGATTTTGCTGTTGGGGCTTGTTGCCAGGGGGCAAGCCAGCCCAGACCACTACCCCCATCAGCCCTTCAGGTGGGTCATGCGACACCTTAGTAGGGGCAAAGCACTCAGACAGATCACCACACCGAACACCCCATCCTTCGTGCTCCGCATCACCGACCTGTTTCCAGGACAGCCAAAGGTACACCCCTATTCCCCACACGTCAAACACTCATACCTATCCTACTGGTGCCCAGCTTCAAACCCTGGGAAAAGTTACTGCAATCACCCAGGGTGGGGATATTGTGGGCACTGGGGCTGCGAAACCATAGTTACAGATGCCAGGCCATCGGGGCCTGGGTGGGATCCACAAGAGCCAGACAAATTCCTACAGTTCACCTGGGCACCCATCGGTTGCAAAATACCCCTCTTCTTTCACGGGAACTTCCATCGAAACCAACATAAAGTCCCTAGATTTCGGGCATGCACTGAGTACAACATGACGGTCTTGCAGCCAGATCACCCTAGCTGGGCCACAGGCAGAACGTGGACAGTGGTCCTTCAAGGGTCAAAAGAGAGGGCGAATGTGCGAATTATCAGGCTTCAACCGTCAGCACCCCGAGCAGTCGGACCCAACAAAGCGATTAAAAGCGTGCCGAAAGGGAGAAACGTAACCTACCCCAAAACCTTACCCACAGGGGTCAGCAAAGTCCCGACCGGTCAAGCGGAAACCTTTCAGATGAGCCGCTTAACCGAGTCAGACGCAGACCCAATCCTTCGCATGTTAGAAGCTACCTTTGTATCCCTGAACGAATCTAACCCTAACCTAACCGAATCCTGCTGGCTTTGTTACGATGTCAAACCCCCCTTTTTCGAAGGAGTCGCCTTAAACACTCCCTTCAGTTATTCCTCAGCCGACGCCCCTCACCAGTGCAGATGGGACACCCCTCGCAAGGGAATCACTCTGAGTCAAGTCACAGGCCGAGGCAGATGCTTTGGCAATGCAACCCTAGCTAGGCGGAAAGGCAACGTCTGCACCAAAATCGTCAAGCCTAACAGGAAAAACAATAAATGGGCAGTCCCAGCCGCATCTGGGATGTGGGTTTGCCAGCGATCCGGAGTGAGTCCTTGTGTGTTCCTTCCCAAATTCAATGACTCTAACGACTTCTGTGTCCAAGTTCTGATTGTTCCTAGGATCCTGTACCACTCAGACGAAGAAATGTACCATCTTCTTGAGGGACCCGGCCGGATCCACAAAAGAGAAATATTGACAGGCATAACTATCGCAATGCTGCTCGGCCTGGGAGCAGCCGGAACGGCCACAGGAGTCTCAGCCCTAGCGACCCAGCACCAAGGACTGTCACAGCTGCAAGCAACGATTGATGAGGACCTGCAAAGGATCGAGAAATCCATCTCCTTTCTAGAGAAGTCAGTCTCCTCACTCTCAGAAGTGGTCTTGCAGAACAGGCGAGGCCTAGACCTCCTGTTCATGCAGCAAGGGGGCCTGTGTGCCGCCTTGAAAGAGGAGTGCTGTTTCTACGCAGACCACACGGGAGTCGTGAGGGACTCCATGGCAGAACTGCGGAACCGACTGGCTCAGAGACAGAAAGACAGGGAGGCCCAACAGGGCTGGTACGAGTCCTGGTTCAATCAATCACCTTGGCTAACCACTCTGATTTCTGTCCTGATAGGTCCATTGGCCATGCTGTTTCTAACAGTCACCTTCGGACCATGCCTGCTGAACAAGCTGGTCTCGTTCATTCAGACCCGCCTGGAACGGACCAACATCCTGTTCTTAGGCCGACGACAATTGCTGTGAATTCAACCGGAGAATTCAACCAGGGAACACTGTCAGTCACAAGCTCCTCCGAACTTGTCTGACAAAAGCTTAACTCAGGACTCCCAAGACCCTTTTCCCTTGTCAAGCTACAACCTTATACCTCACTTAAGTACCTATGTGCATGACTACCTCATTCATTTGTGAAAAGGGGGGGGGAGATGTGGTAACAGGGAAAGGCGCTGCGGAAGATCTCGCGATGTCACGGAAAGCCAGGACCCTCAGATCCCCTTAGATAAGACCATCTGCCTCCCACAGATAAGAAACTAACATAGGAATGTAACCCGCCTAACCAAATTCCAGTAACTTTCCATCCCCTACCCAGTAACAGTCCACCTCTTACTAACCATAGAAGGTAAAGACAGACCCATGCTGACGTAGAGACCCCTTAGACTATAAAAACCCAAGAGACGAGATAATAAAAGCCTTTTGACCGTCCATCACATTGATGTCTGCGTGTGTCATTGGCCCGAGTGGCCCTAGTGAGAGGGCTGCCGTGCTGTTCGTCTGAACCAGGTCGCCTGCCTTGTATCAGAAGGCAACAGTGCCAGCAAATTGCTGCACTTCGGCTGTGCCAGAATAGGGAACTTTCCAGATCTGGGCACTGGCAGTGCCAGCAAACAGCCCATTTCAGGCTCCAGGCCCCAGGAAGGACTGGATCTGGATGCCTTCCTCTTTTCTTTCCTTCTTTCCTTCCTTCTTTCCTGGGGTCCTGCTGCCAGCAAACTCCAGATTGGGTGGTGCTGGCAAGGGGAAATTGCCAGGTTTTAGCTTTCTTTGCCAGCAAATTGCTGGACATGGGTGGTGCCAGAAGAGGGAAATTGCCAGATGTGGGCACTGACAGTGCCAGCGCACACCAGATCTGGGTGGGGAATGTGCTGGCACTGAGAAATTTCCTGATGCTAATTTTCTGTGCCAGCAAATTGCTGGAATTATGCTGTGCAGGCATCTGAAAAATTCCGGATCTGGGTACTGGCAGTGTCAGCAAACACGAGATCGGGTTGCTGTAGGTACCAGGTATTTGCTTGGTTTTGGCTTTCTTTGCCAGAAAATTGCTGCACTTGGGCTGTGCCAGAATATGGAAATACCAAGATGTGGGAACTGGCAGTGCCAGCAAACACCACATTTCAGGAAGGATTGGATCTGGACCCATTCCCTCCCTGCCTCCCTCCCTCAACAAGGTGCCAGAGGGGCTGGACAGCAGCCAGGCACAAAGGGACCTGCAGGGACTGATGGACAGCAGGCTGGACATGAGGCAGCAGTGTGCCCAGGTGGCCAAGGAGGCCAATGGCTCCTGGCCTTGATTAGGAATGGTGTGGCCAGCAGGAGCAGGGCAGGGATTCTTCTCCTGTGCTCAGCACTCCTTGCGCAGCACCTCGAGTGCTGCTTGCAGTTCTGGGCCCCCCAATTTAGGAAGGACATGGAGGGGCTGGAGCGTGTCCAGAGAAGGGAGACAAGGCTGCGGAGGGGTCTGGAGCACAAGTCTTGTGAGGAGTGGCTGAGGGAGCTGGGGTTGTTTATCCTGGAGAAGAGGAGGCTCAGGGGAGACAAGGCAGTGTCAGGGCACAGGGTGGACTTGATGATCTCCATGGCCTGTTCCACCCTTGCTGATTCTGGGATTCTCTGAAACCACCCTTGGAGCAGTTGCAGGAGGAGCCCTGGGCCTCCTCTTCAGGAGCTCCAGCAGCCCAGGTCCCTCAGCTTCTCCTGCCAGCCCCAAAGCCCATCCTGTCAGTCCTGCAGAGCCTCTGCAGCTCCTCCTCACTGCCCAGAACAGGGAGCCCCAGAGCCAGACACAGCAGCCCAGATGTGCCCCCCTGGCCTGGGGTGCCTCTGGCAAGGGAGCAGCACCAGGCACTGCAGGAGCCTGCAGACAATTGATGTGAAGGCCAAACCTCCTTAGCTCCTTCTGAAAGAGCAGGAACAGTTCTTCATTGCAATGTGGTGGAATGCCGGGCACCCCAGCTCCAGGCGAGGACTGGACACAAGTTTGCTCCCACTGAGTGCTGTGATGGGTTCTGCAGGAGCTCTGGGCTCCTGTGCTTGCCAGGCACAATGAGGAGAGAAGGAGCCAAGTGCACTGATGTGGGAAATGGATTTGTAGAAAGCTTTTAGGGCCTAGTAGAAGGCCCACAGAGTATGCATCTGTATATAAACCTTGAGACAAGAAATGCTAACTTAAAAATGCCATGGAATAGGACAGATATTGTTGAGAGAGAAATGAAGCTGGAAAAAATTTCCAAAAGATGGCCTTGCAAATAAGATTTTGGAAAAACAGAGCTATGAAAGATGCATTGTAGTGGGACCCACGAGGGGTAGTTTTAAATAATTGGCTTTAGGGCATCTACAACGTGGCATGGCAAAAGGCTGATAGACCAAGAAACGCTTATAATGTATTATAATTAGGAAATAGTTGGCTTCTGATTGTGATGGCGTGAATTATAAGATCTGTATTGTCTCACCCTTCTCATGAGAGTGAAAATGGAATAAAAGTTATTAAACACCTCTCAGTTTCCCCATCTCTAGGTCAAGAAAAGAGTATTATCCAACACACTGACACACCTTTGCCTCGAGCATAACCCAGCCTGGACCAAACACACTGAAACGTTTCCCCTTTGGCCCATGTCTCGAAATATCAGGTCTGCTGTTTGACAACTCAGGTTGGGTTGGTGTCAAGGAGTTTGCCTCAGAAATACTGGGTTTGTCTTCCTCTGTGCCTTCCCCTCAGCAGCCTTGGGGATGCTCCTATGTGAAGCCATCTGTCTCACACAGTTTGAGACAACTTCAAACAGGATATTGTGCAATAAATCGTCTCCTCTAAAGTGTTCCAACAACACCTTTCCAGCAATAGGAAATTATTACTCACAGATGAAAGTGGAAAACCCCCAACAGTTTATTACCAAACAGAATCCCCCCATGACATGCGTTACAAGAAGGCGCTGGGGTCTCTCTCGGAAGAACAGGAGCCGTCACGGAGCAGTTCCAGCAGCTGATGGAAGCTCGGGGGCTCGTCCGGCGTCGGCTTTCTCCCATGGCAGAGCTCCATGGAGCGGGCAGGGCAGTGAAGCAGCTGGGCTGGAGCCCCTCGCTGCCTTTTCTCCCCGGCGTGGCTCAGCTCACAGACTCTCGGGCTGGGAGCGGGGCCGCTCCGCTCCTGCCGGCACCGTGTCCCCGGGCTTGGACAAACAGTTTCCTGCCAGGAGAGCCCTGCACACTGCTCCACAGATCTTTCATAAAGGCCCAAACCAACTGCAAACACTCTGTCTGCAGCAGCTTTTCACAAAGGGCTGCAGAAATCCAGGACAGCTGCAAGTGAGTGTCGGAAGGCTCTTGTCTTGTTCCTGACAGCAGAATTCTTGATGATCTTGTGCAATTTTATTCAGATGTAACATGAGAGCCGAGGCTTTTTTATTAAAATACTTTATGATTAATAACAAGCCTTGGGAGCATGAGGTACAGGACTGACATGCAAAAGCATGAGCATATCCTCCAAAGTGGCCAGTTTAATTGTCCATTTCATTACTCTCATATTTACTCCACACTAATAAGGAAAACCAAGCTCTGCTTGGAGGCAAAACAGGCATGGGATACACTACGGTCCCTCGCAGGCTCAGCAGGGCCTGGCAGTGACACAGCAGGCAGTCTGCTTCATTGTGAACCACTACAGAGCTACATCCCAATCTGGTTTAAGTAGCGTGCTATTATTAAGAGCTCCTTTTCTGCATGAGACACAAAAAGGAGATGCCAAATGATCTTCATGCAAGCATGCAGTAAAGAACTGCTCCTGCTATCCTAATGAAGCGTTTGCTTTGGCAATTACATTCTTCCCATTCATCTTTTGATGCAGACACTTCAGGTTTTCCCCCACACCCCTGCAAGGTTGGCAGTTGCTGTTTCCCATTTCCTGTTCTTCCCTAGAGATGGTGCAGTGGCTGCTTTGAAACAAAAAGCCCTGGGATCTGGACAGCTTGAAGGAGCATGAAATGCTAAATAAGTGCTCATATTGGTAACACCCAGGTGTGCACTGCCCAGTCTTCTGCAGCAGCAGCAGGACCATGCATCATTCCTGTTGGTGGATGTTCATGTTTCTGGTGTGCAAGATCAATGACTTTGAGGAGGGACAAAAATGCCCCTCTTCAAACACTGGCTGTGCAAGGAGATGTGAAGTTTCACAGCCTTTTCTAGGATATTTTAGAAAGATCTAAGAGAATATTGTGGCATGGAGTAGGTCCCTAATTTTGTCTCCAGAGAAGTCCCCAAAGGGCACATTCACTCTGCTGCTGAAGGCAATCCCATAAGCTCATGGACCAGTTTTCCCTGCAATGTGCCACCCTGCCTGGGCTTTACTAGGCTGGGACTAGACCCAGAGCTAAGCAAACACATGCAGCCAGGTGACATTGTGTAACATCAGAGGCTGCAACCATGAGGACTTTGCTGTCAGAAGGTTATAGTTTGCACTGGGCCCAGAAGTGTTTTTCCCTAAGGCAAAGCAAATTGAAATGTGAAGTTTCAAAGCTTCAAATGACTATGAAAGGAAACTGCAGAATAATTTCTGGAAGTGCAGCATTGTCAATGATCATGCAGCCCACCAACAGCTGGAGCTGAATCCAGAATTGCTTCTTCCAGCTGTGCAGGAATTCATTCCACTGGCAAGCACTGGTCCATGGGAACAAATGATCCCCTAGCTCTGGGCTGAATGGCACCCAGGCTGCAGTGCAGATTTGAGGAACCCTTGTCACTTGTTATTGGCCTCCCATTGCACTCATCCTTCTGCAAACAAGGTGCAAACAACACAGATGCACTGCTGTCCTGGGTAAATATACATACAGGTGGCTTTTCCAAAGCAGTGCATCTTTTCCCAGTGAAATACATGACCTCTTCTTACCTATGGAATTGTGATTGAGGACACCTGTGAGCCAGATCTGTGGGAGATTTCAAAGGAGCAAAGCTTTGGGATTTGGGCACACTTCTCTTGGTTTCTTTGCTCAGGCCTTTGGTGAGCACAGAACACACCTAGGTAGAAAACCTTTGACTAGACAGGATCTTTTGGATCCATTGTCCCCCAAAGAGGTCAATCTGTGGCCCCGTTGTTATTCCAAGTAACAAAGAGCAGCACAAATGATACAAAGAAAACATGGCCAAAGAGGAAGAGGAGAGGCCCAATGAGGAAAGGATGTGGTGAGACACTGGCACACTGAGTGAGCTGCACTCCCATAATCTCTAGGCTAGCAGGTCCTGGTCTCACATTCTCCTCTTGGTTTATTTAATTTTTTTTTTAAATTTAGTTTTTTTTTCATCATCAAAATACAATATGTAGAATTAAAACTATGTCATCAAAACTTAAAGACAGAATCAAAATACATTAATTCAAAACTACATCTAAGGATCAGAACATATGTACATCTGTAACTATCAAGCCTAATGCATCAATCCTATTCTTCAAACACTCTCCATACAGGCGGCAGCTTCTTCCTGAGCTTGGAGGAAAGAGAGCTCTTCTGGATGGGAGGTGAGGACTTTGTGGGTGAGGGAACATTGGAAGTGTCCAGAGAAAACTTCTTGGTAAGACTGTAACCAGCCAGAACTGCAAAATGGAGACACCAAGTTTAACAGAGGCCACCATACAAACCTAAAGCATCTGAAGCTCCATATTTCCTGGGACACATTTCCTGGAAATGTCTAAACAGCTGCACATGGAAACATGCTCCTTCTGGCAGACACTGAGGCAGGCCGGAGCACAACCCTGAGCCACTTGCCCAGAGCTAGCACAGGCACAGCCTGGCCTCTGGGCTGCCCTGGGACAGCAGGGAGCCCAGAGCCCTGTGCTCCCCAGGAATGGCTCAGCTGCACATGCACCCTCCTGCTCCTCTGCCTGCCCCACAGCTCAGCAGCCCTACAGCTCCACGGGCACTGGCAGCAGCACAGCTCATTGCAGGGGCACATGCAGGGCACAGCTGTTCCTGGCAATGTGCACAGCCTCTCTGGGCTGCCACAAGACCCTTCCTCCCAGCAGGTATTGGCCCAGCTCCCCCCTCACCTCTGTGTGAGGCTGAGCCATGATTGCCTTCACCTTGTCCTCCATCTGGAGCTGCTCCAGGCCCCCATGCCATGACTAGAAAGGGCAATGGAGAGAGCAGGGGCAGATGAACACCCTTCCTTGGGATTTCGTCATTTTTGGCACAGCTCAAAAGGCAAATCCAGAGGTGTCCAACTCAGCACTTCCTCAGCCTTCTGGAGAACATCTTGCCTTCACCAGCCCAGCATTTTGGAGAGGTTTTCCTGTACATGTGGAGGCTTGCTGGCAGCACATTTCTTCAGCTGGGTGCCCATCACCTTGCAGAGGGCAGAGGCCAGCTTGGTGGCCACGGTGAGGACGCTGGCGCTCCGCACAGGCAGCGCCTTGTTCTCCAGGCAGGACCAGAGCACAGGCAGGGCGTCGCGCTGGACGACTTCAGGGCTCCTGGCATGAACCCCCTGCACAAGCCCTGCCAGGACAGAGACACAGCTCCTTACCCACCAGCCTCACTGCAAACAAGGATCTGCCTCTGCTTCTGCTTCTTGCCAGCCTCTCTGGCCAAGAGCAGCAAAACAGCACCAGAGCCCCTTGATCCAGAAACGGGCAAAGCAGCTGAGCATCCTGGAAACAGAACCACCCACCCCTCAGCACTAATTGCTCCAACCAGAGCCTTGTCCCTGTGGCAGACTTCCTACCTTTACTAAATTATTCCACAATCTCTTTCTGCATGAACAATGAATGAAATGTCCAATTGCCTTTGATTTCCATTAACAAATTGTCTAAACCCACACTGAAGATTTGGAAATGCACCATAGAGAGGAAATGGAGAGATTTCTAATAAAAGGGATGATTCCATTTTTGTAACTTTGATGTCAAGTGCCAAACGTCTATTCTGGCTCTTCCCTGTGCTCAGTGGCACACAGCAAAGGGCAGGGTTAGAACACACCTCAAAACTCCAGCCCACCAGAGATGGCTGCTGCCTGACAGCTGGATGAGAAACATCAGTGACCAGCTGGTGTCTTTGGCAGAATGCTTCTGGGGCTTCCAACAAAGAGCTGTTTCAAACCTTAGGTAATTACTCAGACCCCATTGCTGTGGCATTTGGGCATCTCCACATTTTAATGCCACTTCCCTTCCCAACGTTAATGGCATTTTTTCTTGTAATGTCCACTCAAATAGGGGCATAGAGAAAGAAAAAGGCTACACAGGGGACTGAAATGTAACCAAAACACCAGTGTTTTCTCATATTGTCTCTGAAACCTCTGCCCATTTTCTGAACTGAACTATATCAATCACAGACAAAAAGTTACTACCAACAGGCTTCTTGCATGGCAGATTTGTCTGAGAGATCAAAACCTGAAATGCTCTGGAGACCATTCTTATTTTCTGTTCAGACAAAATGTTATTTAGCAGCATTTAATATTCTGTGGCGGAAAAGACTACATTTTCTCTATGCTGTTAATCCACCAGCAGTCATCAGCATTGAAAGAGCTCCTGCAAGTACCCAAAGCCAATTCTGCTAAGCAGGAAAGGGTGATGGTACCCATTTTAAAATGGGAATTCATTTGAGTTTAAATGCAATTAAAGACATCGGTGACTACTGAACGTAAGGAGCACCTGTCTGTTCCTACTGAATTGCAGAGCAAGCATCTGCTCTTTCTAAAGTAGTCCTAATTTATGGTTAAATCGTTTTTATGAAAAAGAGGTCAAAAGAACTGCTAAACTAAATGCCCTATTGCTGGAGATATACTTTATTCAAATGCTCTTTAAAGGACCTTTGACATTCCCAATCAGTGAACATGCCCTTTTGAGATTCCTAATGAAGACACAAAGTGTATTAAACCTTGCATTCAAAGATGTTGGCATAATTAGCAGTGGATTTAGCCCCAGTTAAAGCAAGGCTATCAATCATCTTCTCTGCTATATATTGAGATTATCCTTTTTCCATTCCTTGGCCATTGCTGACATAGCAAGCTCCTCTGAGGAATCAATTATCAGCTGCATTTGTAGCATTTTGCACAGTGCTGACACAGGCAGACACTGTTTGCACACCCTGAAAGGCTCAGTCCAAGGCCACTCTGACAGCACAGGCAGGGAGCCTCAGCACTCTGCTTCTGTCCCTGTGCCCCAGAGGCTGCCTTGCACTAAACCCGTGCCTCTGATACCTCTGTTGAGTTCTGGCCTAAGCTGTGACCCCCAGGCTCTGCACGGTTCAGCCTCAAAACTTTCCAAGAGAAAAACAAGAATTCTGTGAGGACAAAACAAACTGATGCCCTGAAAAAGCATTTGCCACCATTTCCCCTCAAAGATCACAGCTGTCCCTGAGCTCCCCAGAGAGGAGCCAGCTGGGGCTTTTTTAGCCCTCCCTTTGCTGGAGGTGGTTCTGAGATGCCCCAGTGAGAGCTCAGCCCCAGGCCGAGCGCTGCCCCCATCTCAGGTGCTGCCCAGCTCTGCAGCAGCCAGGGAAAACCTGCCAAACCCACCTGCCTTGGCTATGGGGCAGCAGGGACACGCTCAGCACCTCCTGGTTTGGAGGAGCCGCTCTGCTGTCTGCTCACAGGCATTCCCTGTAAATACTCCCTGGGAAGAGCTCTTGGCTCAGAAGGGGAGGCCATACCTGTGATACGCTCGGTGACATCCAGCAGGGCTTGGCCACTCAGGTGATTCCATTGGTAGCTGAGCTCTTTCAGCAGTGACACTTTATCTACAAGGGAAACACATGTTTCTGCTCACTTTTCTCAGGTCATAGGAGAAAGGGCAGGGCCAACCTCATTTTATAAAATAAAGTACATTTCTGCAGATGTATGAATCCTTTCCTTCTTTCCTTCCAGCCTACTTGGCAGGGTTTTAAATTCCAAAAGAAAAGCTCTCCCTTCACATTTGTAAATCCAAACTTGTCTGCTGTAGCAGGCGCTGTGTTAAAACATTTCACACCAGGGACCTCAAGAGTTCAGTCACATGGAAGCAGTGAAAAGGTTTGGCAACCCAGAGCAAAAAGGAAGAGCCCCATACTTGGGTCACAAAAAGGCACTGAGTCAGGCAGTTCCTGAGTTCACAGAGCAGCTGGGGAGGAGAAAGTGGAAACTCCCCTTGAAGACCTGCCTCTTCAACACTCCTTTTTTCAGGCATATTCCACCAGTACGGAATTTTCAGAGCTGACATAAATCTGTGTGGCAAAGGAATTTACAGCAGCCCTTGCCTATGTAGGTAATTGCTGTGGCCATCTTGCCCCATGCAAAACAACATGTGGAACAAGGCATCACTGACAGCTGGGTTTATACCTGTTTGTTCTAAACAAATGAACTTGGTGAATCATCAGTTCCCCTTTGAACAGAGAAGACAAAGAAGAAAAGTGGAAAATAGGCAGCTAATGCCTCTAATGTAGAGCCTTCCAGGTGGCTGCTCTGCAGAAGCTCTGATGGGTCAGTGTCCCTTCATGCCAACAGCAAAGCTGTTCATTTGGGAAGTCAGACAGGGCCCAAGCAAACTCCAAACTCCCTTTGCCTCTGAACTGTAGCAGAGCTGTAGCCCAGGACTTGCTCTTCAGACAAGCAGCACAGAGCCAAGGGCTCCTGGGACTAATGGGAAATGCTGATCCCATTCCAGCCTGTTGGGGATGGTGCATAAGGACTGCACCTGCACAGCCTCTGGTGGGTGTCAGCTGGAGTGTTCCACAGACAAGAGCAGCTGTCAAGGCACTCAGCGCTCTCTTGTGCAGGAGAGACAGAGATGAAGCTGAGGAGAGTCCCTGCCAGGGCTCAGCCTTACCCAAATGAGCAATGGATTCTTCCAGTGCTTTCACAGCTGCCCCACGAACCCTGGGATCCTTTGAGTTCAGGTTCTTTGTTATTCTTTCCACCAAGCCAATGGTCACCGGGTTCAAGGCAACTTTCAGGGCTCCTGTGATCTCAGCCAGCACATCCAGCGCCCTCTGCTTCACTTCCTTGTGGCTGTCAGATATTCTCAGGACAAAATAATCAAAAATCTGTGAAGAGAACAAGCAATGTGAAAGCTGGATTCAAATGTCCTTGTTTGAAGACTGGGTGTAGCAGTCAACAATGTCAAAGATGAAAGTGATCCTTTCTGTCAGGTCAGCACTCGCTTGCACAATTTCACTGTTTTCCTGTGGGCCACTCACTGGAATGGTGGCACAGCCTCATGCTGGTTGAAAGATTTTCTTCTGTTTTTAGGAGTTTTGGCTGGGGACAGGATAGTTCCTATGGTATTTCTCTCCATCTAGAAATCATTAAATCAATTCCATTTATAATGCTAAAGAGTACCTTTGCTTTGAGTGGAAGCAGATGTTTACAATGCCCGGTTTTCTATACAGTTGCCTCCAGTACTGAGGGCAGTTATGATTTTGCCAAAACTATGGCTGGAAGAGATCTAAGTTTTCTCTTGTTTTTCTCAGAGCCAGTGTCTGGAGAAGTGCAGGGCTCTGATCAACTCTTCCAGGATCCAGACCATTTCTCTAAGTAACAGGTAGACTTCTGAAATGTAATGTGCTGTACAGCTCTCATTAGAGCAGGGTCAGTCCCTTGACAGACATATTATCAGGCACCTTTTCCTGGAAAAAGGGAAAAAGAAGCTACTGGGAGGAGAAGGCAGAGATGAGTCCTTAGCCGTTTTCCTCCTTTTCCAAAGAGAAAAAAAGACCCCCAAGAAGGGTGAGCACTGTCTTTACCAAGAGGAATAGGAACAAGGATGGAAACGAGTAGCCAGAGCTGTGACAAGATGGAGTATATAGAAGTATTCTTTTAAAAAAACAACTGGGTTTAAACCAACCCAGCCTGATACTTCTCTTCCCTATGCAAACCCGTTTTTGGTCTAGGGAACAATTGCCATGCTTTCAGGGGCTGGATTCCCTTCACTTCACCCAACTGGGAGTAGGAGAGAGCAGCAGTTACACCAGCAGAAAATTCTGCCATCCTCTGATGAACAGCATCAATAGGCACCTGCCAGACAAATACAGCTGGACTGAAATAACTTGTCCTGAAGCCTGGGCCTGAATTACATTTGTCTGGGTAAGAGGGACCAGCGTGTGACAAACAGCCAGGACAGAGTGCCAAGACACACTGAATTAACTTTGCTGCTACAGGCTCAGGAAAGGAGCTAAAGGAAAGGAGCAGCGAAGATACCCTACATACTTGGGCAATGTTAGTGGAGATGAGCTGGGGGCTGGTTTTGCACAGGTCTAGGAGGAGTTCCACTCCTTCCATCCTTGTCTGAAACCCCTTGGCTTCCAGGAGATGGTAAAGCTTCTGGAGCAGCTCCGTTTCTTCCACAGCTGGAGGTGATGTGACCTGGGCTTTTGCACAGTGTAGGAGGTGTCCATCAGAGGGAGATTTCACCCTGGAAAATAAAACCAAATGAGGACCTGGTGGTGATAATTATCGTAGCATGGCATCCCCATAGTGGAAATATTTAGCATTGACTCCATGATTCCAGAAGGCCTGATCAATCACTTTATTATCCTATCCTATCCTATCCTATCCTATCCTATCCTATCCTATCCTATCCTATCCTGAAACTCATTGCCCTTACAGACAGTCTGATACAGACAGACCAGACTGGTCAATTGAATCCAAAACACCATCACCAGTGGCCAATGAAGAAATTACTCTTTGGTAAATAAATCTCCATAACACATTCCACATGTTCACAACAACAGGTGCAGCAAGTGAAGATAAGAATTGTTTCTAATTTTTTTCTCTGATCTTCTCACAGCCTTCCTCAGGACAATGCCTGGGAAAGTTGTGCCTGCTGCTCTCTATGGAGAGAGCTGCAGCCACAGACAATATCTTCACTTAAATGTGAGCAAAACATCTTGAGCAGCTTTCCTAATTATGTCATTTCAAGCTGGAAAGTCATGAGGCTCTGAAGAACAACGTGGACCTCATGACAATCATTACAGGAGACAATCTGCAAGTGACATTCTCACCACTGCTCACTCAGGAAAACCAAGGATGAGGTGCATCTGATCTATCTTCAGATGGCTGCCAGGGCACACAGGTCACATTGCTTTGTGGAGAAAGAGAGACACTACTGCCAAGTTTAAATGCCTCCTCATAAGGGACGCGTGTGTCTTAGAATAAGGAAACTCATCACTCTGGAGAAGTGTCTCTACAACCAGGCATGACAATCTGGAAAAGTAGCTCAGATGCATCTGAAGAGATGAACAGGGCCATATTTGAAGGATTCAGAAAATCAGTAACAGAGATAAAAACAAAAGCCAGACATCCCAGAACTACACTCCCATTTCATTTGCTTCCCTAGAGACCAGATGCACAGCTTAACAACCCCCCTGGGAACAATTCTCCTGGATCAACCTGTCTCTTCCATGAGCACAGGAAGATGCCAGCTGTGCTACTGAGGCATGTGGTCACTTTCCTGCCACTGCTGAGCAGGACAGAGCTAAATAAATCCCCTCTGCTATCAGAGGAGAACAGGTACAAGCAGCTCTGCAACTGCCATGAAGGGACAGCAAGGAGCAATTCCTGTCTTAAATGCTGATTGCAGCACAGGGGGAAATAAACCAAACATGCTGTCCACCAAGCAGATTACATGAAGGACAGGAATATCAAGACAAAAAGTCCACATTGAGACACCTGTTGACTGAAGTTGTTCAGGAATTGCCTTGCTACTTACTACTCAAACTTGGTACTGTTTGAGAGTAAGAAAACCCTGATTCAGCCAGGCCAAACCACACGGATGAGAACTGCATCTTTGTGGAATAGCATCTTGCTTCCAGACTGAGATTTCTCATGAAAACACCCATCTAAAAAAGTCTCCACTCAGATGAAAAATAAGCCCTGTTTGAATTTACTTGTCCCAAATCAGGCAGCAGAAACTTGGCCCTCTCCCAGCCTCCACAACACTGCCCTTGCCACTGCACTGGATTGTCTGAGCTGCAACCAATGGGTATCTTTTTGTCTCTCCATTTTTGTGGAAACCCCTCCAGAGAAGTTGTGTTCAGCACAATGCACAAGTAGACATTTTTTATCCTAGAGCATTTGTAGGGAAAGGAAACAATCTGTGGCATTGGTCATCTGTGCCAGACAGTTTTTCCTGAGGAAGAGACAGGTAAAGCTTGTCATGTGCTTTGTCACATCTGACAAAAGTGCTCAGTACCGTTTGCTAGCAGACAATGTGGCCTGGGGCTCCTTTGAGCCATCGTTCCTCTCCTTCACCGGCTCCTTGACAGATGGGCCTTCAGCCTTCTGGTTTTCCATCCCCTACAAAGACATAGAGAAATCCCATCAGTCTTTACAATATAAACCAGGAAATTCCCTGTTGAAAACACAAGTTAGAACCAGGATCACTGCTACCAAGGCTTAGGGAAACATTTCCTAACTTACAGATGGAAACAGACCAGAGATTCAGTGATGCCAACTCTTTGTTTTCAATAGCCCAATACAGGTTATGGGTGCTACCACACTGAGCAGCAGTCTAAAATCCCAAATTCCTTAGTCATGAGCAGAAATGGGAATAATGCAAACTGGCAGGCAACGAGAGTTTTTGAAGGAAGCAGCAGAAAAAACTGGACTCTTTGGGGGTTGGCCCATTGTGTTAGAAGTTGATTTGGTTCAACACTCACTCTCCCTGTGCCTGCACAAAGGCAGGCTCCCTTCTGTAATGTTGATAAAAAAAATAAAATCCTCCCCCAAACAAAGAAAGGATTTTCCACTGGATGCTGCTGAATTCACCAAACTTCTTCCAGCTCCACAGGGCTTGACAGCAGAGCAGTATTCCCAAAAGACAGACAGTCATTGTAGTAACTAGGATTGACTTGGACGTCTTTTGTAAATTGGAAAATATTCTTGGCGCTACTACTTCCAGTGTCCTTTGCAAAGACTCTGTTATCTTCAGAAGCACAGTTCTCACTTAATTGCTTTACAGGGGGCAGAGTAGGGAGAGCATGGTGGGGGCTTATGCTTAAATGTAAACCCATTTTCTCCTCTTTGCCTTTCCTCTTTGTGACCGATATTGAAAATATTCGAAACCTCACTTTTTCCCTAATAATATCAGTTCCTTTGTGGTCTGCAGATGAACAGGCTGAGGATTAACAGCTCATTCCCAGGAGCAAAATGATTCAGAAGAGGAATGAGCTGAAGACAGATTGGGTGTGTTTGCTCTCATATTAGCTGTGACAATACTTGCACAAAGGAGACATTTCTCCTGCCAGCACTTACTTTCTTCTTAATTCTTGTCAAAATATCTTCCAGGTCATGGGTGGGAAGAGATCGTTCCAAAAGCATTTGAAATTGTTGATGATTGAGCAACATCTTCACCATCTCCTGTCCATAATGCCTAAGGCAGGCAGGCAGGCAGGCAGGCAGGAAGGAGGGAAGGAAGGAAGGAAGGAAGGAAGGAAGGAAGGAAGGAAGGAAGGAAGGAAGGAAGGAAGGAAGTGAAAGAAAGGTGAACAAACACAGGAAGAGTGTTAACAGAAGAGGCTGATACCTTAAACTCATCACGTGCAAGCCTTGCACGAGAAGGCATGACCTACTCAGCAAAGAGGGAGATTTACCTCACTGGACACTGCACAGTGCTGTCAGCTGAACACAAGAGGCAAGAGGAGAATGTGGGGCAACAGAAAAACACCATTTCACTCTGAAACAGGGGGTGTGCTTCTGTGGCATCAAAGGATCCCAGGGAACAAGCAAAACACATCTGCTTTGTTGTCAGAGCCTATTACATGTCTTGCTGCCATTGCACAGTAATTTGCCTTTCTTTAACTGGCAGGGAAGCCAAGACAAAACACCTCATGCATCCTCTTGATTATTCTATACTATGTGTATGCAGAGGGGCAGCTAGTTGCTCTGGTGTTCTTGGCAGCTATTAACGGGAATTTCATCACAAAAAGAAGGGAATTTTGGCAGTTTGGGTTGATTTTGCCACTAGGAAACCACAGGTTTTTTTCAAGAAGAAATGTGGAGCTCACTGAGCCAAAGATAACAGCATTCTAGAAATCTTCAGAACAAGTTTAGAAAGACTGAATATGTTGGCTAAAGAGCCCTGAACTATTTCTAGGAAAGTCTGAAGTTAATGAGAAATTGATGTTTGGGATCCTTCAGCGATGAACATTAGCCAACGCTTTGGCTTTGTGTTGTGCACCTAAGGCCAAACAGAAGTGTTGGACTGGCTGATCTGAGATCTTTTGATCTCAGTAAAGAATCCTTCAAGCCACAGGAAAAAGTTGGCGATGTTCCTTTTTGCTGGCCAACCTCAGGTTTCCCAGTACAGACATTTGCCCAGGCAGCCCAGAGCAGTGGTCACAGTGCCAAGGCTGACAGAGCTCAAGAAGAGTTTGGACAATGCTCTAAAGCACATGGAGTGACTCTTGGGGTGTCCTGCACATGGCCAGGAGATGGACTCGATGACCCTGATGGGTCCCTTCCAACTCAGCATATTCCATGATTCTATGACCCTTATTCACACTGTGAGGTAACTTCATATTCCCTTTAGTTTCCACTCTGTTGTGGTTTCACCTTCACAACCAGACACAAAACGGTTTTCCTGTTTTGGGAGGTGAAATGAAGATCATTACCTTGTGTCCTTGTGACAGTCCTGAGCAAGCTTCCCTGCCACGTGTGGCAGCCTCTCAGCCCTGGGTGTGCCTGCGAGCTGGGTGACTCCAATTCTCTCCATCAGGGACAGGAGGAGTTGGGCCGCACACTCGCGCACCGGGGCGGGGCGGCTGCTGGGGAGGAGAGAGCAAACCCTGGGCACAGGGACAAGGAGCAGCAGGAGCGCTGGCCTTGGCCAGAGCTTGCTCCCTGTCCTTGCTGGGGGAAGGGGCCTGGGCTGTCCCTGCACCCTCACACACCTGCACAAGGTTCTGTCCTCAGGGAAGCACAAAGTTAGCATTGCACACAAGGCCTGCCTGCACAGAAGAGGGAGGAATTCAGTCTCCCTGCACTGTCTGATACTCAGTTACTTTCACAGTATTTACTCTGAGAAAGATTAAAGAAATAGATGACATATGAATAATTTAGAAATTAAGGATAATTGATGCTGATCCATCAGAGGGCACCCAGTACACAGAGCTGCAGCAGGATTGAGGCTCTTTCCAGCCATTTATCCCCAAATTTGCAGAACTTTGGAAAACAACAAATGCAGGGAAAACACGTTGTGGGCCGTGAAGTTGCAGAATATCCAGCAATGCAGCCTGTTTCTTCTCTGGGGCTTGGCAATGGATCCATCTGAATGTTTCACCCTATTCCAAAGCTGAGGAAAGGGTGGCAGGCAGTTTAGCCAGGCTGTCCTGTTCTAGAGAGCGTCTCTTGGGAACTATCAGGCCCAGAACCAACATTTAAGGCAGCATTTGCTCCAACTGTCCCATGGCAGTCAGCCTGTGGAGGTGCCTTTAAAGTGATTCATCATGTCAAGGCTAACATGAAACATCAGTTTGAATAGAAAGTAGAGCTCTAAGGCCAGGACAGTCATACAAGGCTCCTTTAGCAGGAGCTGCACCTGCTGTGCAGGCTGTGCCACACCCAGCAGATTGTCCCCCATGTGCTCCACGCCCCAGCAAGGAGCCTCCTCATTTCTCAAGTTAATGGCATCACGAGGAGACATGGTTTTCCCAGGGCCTCTGTGGTTAGAGCTGTGAAATACCAAACTGCGCACAGCTGCAATTGCAATTGTCCCTCTGCCCACAAAAGCACAAGGCTCTATCCTTGGCCTTTGCAGGCACTTTCACTTCCCCATCAGTCACCACATCTAGGAAAATCTGACAGACTGGGAGAACTCCAGGAAGCAGCAGGAAGCTGAGTCAGAGGAGCTTTAGTTTGGATATCAGGAAAAAGGGTTTTTCACCCAGAGGGTGGCTGGGCACTGGAACAGGCTCCCCAGGGCAGTGGTCACAGCACCAAGCCTGACAGGGTTGAAGGAGCATTTGGACAACAATCTCAGGCACTTGGTGTGACCCTTGGGCTGCTCTGGGCAAGGCCAGGAGCTGGACTCGATGGTCCTGATGGGCCCATCACACTCCCCATATTCTACAATTCTGTGATTCTGAGAACTAATAGGCTGCAGGAGGGCAGAAATAGGTGACAAGAGGGAAGAAGTGAGGTTGGTCAGAGAATCAAGTCACTGAGTTCACAGAAGATGCAGGATACAGGACCCTTCCCTCCCACCATTCTCATTCTCTGTCTCATCCCTTCTCCCTCCCACACACACGAAGGTGAAGAACATCACTAAAAGAAGAAGAACCTGCTTGACTCCCACGTCCATGAGAGCAGTCATTGCTCGTGCAGGAGTCGCATTCTCCACCATGATCCCCAGGCTCTGACTGGCTGCTTTCTGAACAAATTCTGGGGAGTTGGACACCATCTGGAGAAGGACCCGAGCAACCTCATCCACCTCAGAGTCCATGTCCTTCTTCAAGGTCACAAAGAGCTCTCCCAGAGTGACAATGGCAGAGTAGGACACCTTGGAACAGACGTTGGTCACCTGGGGAAGCCATGAGGGGAAACATAGGAATCACCTTGGAAAGAAAACCAGTTGCCTTCAACAGAAGTCCCAGGAAAGGACAACACATCCCACTCTGTTGTGTCCAGAAAAACATAAAAGTACAGGAAGAGCAGGAGAGCACAAGCACAGAAAGGCACTTACTCTGGCACCATTTTCTGGCTTCAGACCTGCTTACTGCAGGCCTAAAATAAAAATTTCATTAAGGGTTCTACTTAACCCTTCTAAAATGTCCACAGCTTTGATTTTAGGCCCTTTTACTAGAAAATTAAAACAAGAGCTGCTTTCAAATCATGAAGGCAAAAGTCATAAAGGTATAAGAGTCAGGTGCTCCTGTTCCAAAAAGCAACACCAGCAGTTGAAGCACTCAGCCAGGAAACGGAAAACACAGGCTCTGGTCTACAGAATAATTTACAGTGTTGCATTACAGCTTGGGCAGAGACTGGGACTCTGGCAAATAACGTCATTAGTGTCTCAGTTTCTGCATTTGCACATTGCATTATAAAGGCTCCACACTCAAAGATGAGTGTCAGATACCCGACCTGCCAATAAATATAGCTGCATGTGCCCACAGATCCTACAGACAGCTGACAGACATTAGAAATCTCAGGTCTAAACCAGAAATGAAGGCAGACCCTGAGCTCACATGGAGATGAACAAGCACACACCTACTCTACACACTGTGTATGAAGTATGGGGGACAATTCAGAACAATGTTCTCACCTCGCTGGTAACTGCCAAGCAAACCTCACCAAGTCTACAAAGCAGGAGCTCTGAATGGGACCCAGCCAGGTGTTGGATGGTGAAGAGTCCCTTCTCCTTCAGCTCTCTGAAAGGCAGAAGATTGATTTTTCTCTCCACCAAGGCAGCACCCTCTGAAATGACCAGGCTGGCAGCTCAGTTGAACAATGGGAGGTGCTTTTCAAGGAGTGCTTAATGAAATCGTGGAACGCGTTGCCCCAGGATGCTGTGGCTGTCAAAAGCATTCACAAACCCAAGAGGCAAAGAGAGCGGTTTCAGAGTGGCCATTTGAGATTACAGCCTTTCTGAAATCTCTGGCACATGAGGCCCCTCTGTCACTGCTTCCTAGGAGCTGTGAGACCGGGCCATGCTGCTGTTTGTTGTCACCTCCCTGTACCTGTCCCTGAGGCACAGTGCCACCGGGTTGTTATTGGGGCATTTTCCTTCTTTGCCAGCCCCAGCAGGCATTCAGCAGGGAGAGTCTGCACTGCCACTCTGGAGCTGAGTTTCCACTCTATGATCTCAGCCTCTCTGTCACCCCATCCACTCCCCCTCACACATTCCTCAAAAATGCAGCAGGATGTCTGCTGGAACCACCTCAGCCTGCAGGAAGGCCAAGTGGGTCCTGGCCTCTCCTGACCCACAGCACAGCTTTCTTTCATCCCAGCATGGAAATATAAAAACTATATTGTCACATCACACAGAGGGCCAGGAGCTTTTTTATTTTGGCTGCAAGTGTCCACAGGGCATTGGGGAAGAGGAGAAAAAGAGTGTTTTGCAGCAAGCAACCCGACTACTCAGGCAGGATGGTAGGAAAAGTGTCTGGAAGCTGCTTTTTAGGACTTTGGTTGTTCTGCTGAAGCTTCTGACAGAGCTGATGGGCAGATCCCAGAGCTGTGAAGAGTTCCTGGGAAATTTGTCCTGGGATATGTCTACGAATGCTCTCCCAGCTATGAACTGCCATCTGTGTCCTGTCCATATATTACTGCCTTGACTGTTGAGTGTCTGAGGTGCCTCTTGAGGCTGCTATGGACCTCCTTCACCAAGGAATGGATTGTGATACAACATCCCTTTCTGCTTCTATTTGGGCACTGACAGAGCCTGGACCACTCTGGCTGGAGCTTGGGCTCTGGCCAAGCAAGATTGCAAATGAGAGCAGCTCATGGTCCTCAGCTCTTCCCTGCTGCTGGGACAGACAGACATGGCCATGGGGACAGAATGGAGCTGCCCCATCTGCCAGGTCACTAAGAAGGATGTGAATTTTTCTCTGCCCTGTCACCACCAGTTCTGCCTGGGCTGCATCCTGCAGTGGGCAAAGAGAAATCCAGCATGCCCACTCTGCAGAAGAATGATAGAAGCTGTCAGGTTTTCTGAGTAGGGTGAACAGGACTACATACAATGTGCCATCAGCTCCCTCAAACAATTGCTAGAGTCCAGCAGGGAGAGAGCCTGGCCACCTTGCTGAAAGCAGCCCCCCAGACCCTGTGATGGCTGCTCCATCTTCCCCACAGGGAACACTGTCCCCAGCTAGGCAGGGGCTGCAGGACCAGAGCCTGTGGATGGCCTCCTGCCCAAGGTGTGGGCCAAATTTTTCAAATAACAATGTCATCTACTGGCCCAAAGGTGGCCCTGGCTGCAGCAGAAGCTGGAGGGAATATGCCAGCACCAGAGATGGCTGGTTAAGGAATTCATAGAGCAGCATCCTGCACGCCCTCTGTGCCTTCGGTCAAGTTGCCAAAATCTTGGTGCCAGTAATGCAGCTTCTCCTCTGTAGCAGTCTGAATTGCTGCTACCATAGCCCAGGGTAAAGAAGCAAAAAGGGCCTTTGCATAATCTCCACAGATGTTTTATTCAGCTGTGCAGGGAGATGTTCAGGTCCCAGTACCCACACACAGAGGGTCTCACTTTGTCTCCATGGGGCCTGGGGGCTGACCCTGATCTTGGGGCAGTACAAAGATAAGGGGGCCAATCAGGGAATAGGGAAGGTGTGGCTCAGGAACGCAGGAACAGGCACAGGAACAGGGGAAGTAGCAAATGGGGTCTAACAGCTTTTTGAGGGAAGCTTCTTGTGTCTCCCTAGACTAGGGAATGCCCCCCCCAGGGTCTCCACAATTCCCCATGTTTTATATTATTAGCAAAGCTTCTCTGAAGGATCAACTGAATCAACACAAAATGACAAAAACAATCAAAAGCACTCATAAGACAATTGTTCAAAATGCAAACAATTCTGAGTTCCCAATGTGCCCACAGATTTCTTGGAGTGTCTTAGATCTGGCAGGAGGGATGCAGTGTTTTCTCAGCACAGTTTATCAGGAAACTGAGTCATCCATACTGAACCTCTGGTCCATGGCCTCCTCACTGCCATCGTGCAGCAAGGAGGCCCAGAGGCTGCTGTGCTCTGGTCCTGTCAGGGATGAACACAGCGGCGCTGTGGCCAGTGCCAGCTCCAGCTCCAGCAGCTCACTAGAGGAGACTCCTTCCAGAAGCTCTGCTGGCTCCAGTGTGGCAGACCAACAGAGCCCACTGGAAGCCACCCTCCATTGCAGCCACCCCCAGCTGCGCCCATCATCACTGCAGAGCAGGAGCTGCCCCAGAGGAGCCGCGGCAGGAGCTCATGGCAGTGGCAGGTCCCTGTGCCCAGGGCAGAGCCACAGAACCTCTGCTCCTGCCTGGGACAGGGGCTGCTCACCCTGGTGTCCCACCGAGAGGAGGGATCCTGGGCCCCAAACTCTGCCCAGCCCTGCAAAAGGCCACCCCGCCAGCAGTGCCAGCAAGGTTCCTGCAGCCATTCAGTCAAATCAGAGGAAACAAATGTCTCTTCAGCTGACACAGTCTCTGCACACAGCTTTCTCCCCCTTCTCCTGGTGCCTTTCCCTGACTCCAGCAAGAGCTGCAGGGAATGCTGTGTGAGCCATGATGATGGAAGAGCTACTGATAAAAACACTGGGGTGATGCTTTCAGAGGAGTCATGAATGGAAGATTGACCAACCTTCCAGCCAATGGTATGCCAAAAGTTTCCATGCTTTAAATAATTGATTGTAATAAATTAGTTAAAAGAAAGATACAGAAACAAATTAAATCTCCCACAGCTTCTGGCTTTCCTCAGGCTCCATGGTCTATATATTGCTAGACTTACTTCATTTAGGCAGAATATTAACTGTCCTGACTTGTTGGAGACTGACCACAAGGTCTCATCTGTGGTGAGCAGTCACTAAAATTAGCTCAGCAGAGGCATCTTCAGCTGTCCTAGTGTAGCAGAAATACATATTCTCTGCTTCATGACTGTGTGGCAACAGCTGCTGGTGTGGATGTGTCAGCGTTGCTTCATGGATTACTCCTGAGAAGGAATTGTGTGCACAGGCACAGTATGATGGCTTCGATCTCCTCTAATTACTTCAATGGGATGATGGCCAGAACTTTTAGGCAAAAAGCATCATGACTGAATAATTTTCAATATTCTCCAAACTACTCCTGTGGTTTTGATTTTCTTACTGATTTGGTTCAGTGTCTGGCTTCAAGAAATCAGTCCAGAAAGAACAGGCAAACCTCAGCTTGCAAGTTAGAGTGCAAGTCTTTAATCTGCCGTTTTTGCAGCATGTACAAACAACTTTTCAACATATTTGCAAAAAAAATCTCTTAGTTCTTGCTATACCTATCCAGAATCTGACTCTCTCCTCGTTTTATTTTGATTTGAGATCCAAGCATGATTTTTTTCTGGACAGGAAAGTAAGACCCAGCTGCAAATACAGACTACAAGTGTGAATCTATACTGCAGGAACTGAGCTGTAGCTTGCAATTAAAGACAAGAAGTGATGCCATGGTAAATGTGAACGTTTAGTGCTGACATAGGAGCCTTCTGCAATGCTCCACCAACCCATGGTTCACATTGCTACAAACTCTCTTTTTGATGTTACAAAGAGTGTTTAAGAGCTGGCTGTAAGAAAAAAAAAAACAGCCAGAAAGTTAATTTTTGTTAATATGGTGAACAATGACTATCTAATAATTCTGAGCTCACAGAAGTGAGTATTCAGATTTCCACTTAGTACCTGCAGGCAGTTTTCATTTGAAATCAACAGGTTTATCCAAATCAAGTTATCCATAGGAATTAATTTGCTCTATGATCTACCTAAAAATGCCTCATTGTCTGATAAGTTTAGTAGAAATTTGCAAAGTCAACAGTCCACAATTTTTCATTTCTTGTTTAGTGGTTATTCTGCAGGGAAGCTTTTACAGACTAATCAGTTTGGATGTAATTAAAATGCCAGTACATTTCATCTAGCCATCTTGGTATTAGAGCAAAACCATATGACTGCACAGCCTTTTAAAATATATTTTCAAATAAATTTTCAAATCAACAGTCTGAGTAGGACTCAGAAAAAAAACTCTACCAAACTTCAACTCCATTGGAAGATTCCCTTGTCACCCTGTGAATCAACTCTACATTCAGAAGATTAAAAGTCCCCATTATGGTGGTTTTGGTATGATTAGGAACTGGGGAAGGGTCTTCTTCCCTCTCAACTCCATGCTGCAGTGCCTTTGGGATGTGGCCTGCTGGCCATTGTTTGTGCAGCCCTGGTATTTCTCCATGAGGCAGAAAGTGCAATTGCATTTCCAGCCCAAAGCCCGTGAGGAGTGGGGCGTGCAGAGCTGTGCCAGACACAGGCCAGCAGCTGTGCCGCCAGAGGGTTTTGGTTCCTGCCCAGGGCAGCTGGTGCATCTCTGCCGTGAGTGCCTCCCCTTGCCAGGTGCCCACGGACAGCAGGTGCAGGGTTCTGCAAGGGGCATGGAACAGGGTGGGGATGTCTGCTGGCAACAGAGTGCAGCGGAGAGCAAACAGTCCAGGATGGTCCTGGAGTGTGTGACAGAGAACTCCTGACACAGCTGGTGACTGAGCCAGTGAGGGAAGGCACTGCTGGGCCTGCTGTTTGTGAGGAGAGAAGGGCTGCTGGGTGACAGGAGGGTTGCAGGCGGCCTTGGGCTCAGTGATCACAAAATGCTTGTGTTTGATTCCCAGAGAAGGAACGAGAGATGTTGGGGAAGTGTTGACGGGCAACAAATGGTGAATTTGTTAAGCTTTAACAGGCAGTGCTCAGTCGTACCTTCCCTCACACCAGTGGTTAATGTGTGCAAGTGGATGGCTTAGCCTTGAGAATAAAGACAGTGGGCCTGCTGAGGAGGTAGCTGCAATGCATTCAAGGAGAAGAAGGCTCTTAACCATGGGAGGAGAATTTGAGGAACGGGATGTTCACCACATGACCACCAGAGACCCTCAAGAAACCCCTACTCTAAATGTCAGTAATTTTGGGGAAGTGATTTAAACATGTCAAATACTTTGTGAGAATGTTTAGCCTGTGAATTTGAGCAAAGTAATGAATAAAAGTAATGAAAGTAATGTCTTAGTTCCATGGATACTAACACGTGGGTGCACATGTTTCAGGGAAGTGATTCCTCACACACCCAGCACTGAAATAAAGTAATGCCTCTTTTCTCACACTGAGCTGGCAGTGTGGATCAGCCCTGCTTGGAAACTTTCATTTTGGTCATTCCTTTTGAAGCATAAGGAATGGTTGAAATGAAATCTTTCCAGCTGTTTCCCTTTGGTTTACCTGTTTGAGGGTTAAAATTCTGTGCTGCAGATGACCTGGGGGTGTGCAGAGCAGTGCAGCCCCAGAAACCCCTTGGCTTGCCCACAAGTTGTCATGCCTTGTTGCCAGGTGTGCCCAGCTGTGGCAGGAGAAGGAGCCCGCAGCACAGTGGGCACCATGCCCTGCCCAGCCAGGGCTCTCTGGCACAGAGCAGCAGCAGCGCCAGCACCGTTCAGCCTGCTCCTGCCTTGGCTTCCCCTGGCACACAGAAGTCTCTGGAAATCAGCAGTGCCAGTGGCGTTCCCAGCTTGGAGCAGCTGCTGCTGGCGGGCAGATGCTGCCAGTTCAACTGCTGCCAAAGGGGAAGAAAGGCAGAGATGTACATGCACCAGAGCCCTGGGCATGTCCAATAAAGGTGCAAATATGTGGGGAGATTTGTTAGGAAGCATTTCAGCTGTGATGCCAACAGTGGCTTCTCTCCTGGTTCTGTGTGTTCTAGATGAGTAATGCAATGGTTGGTGTCTGTTCTCTCGGCTGTTTTATGGCCTGGAAAGGCTCGGAGATGGCCTTGGGCAGCCCGCGCTTCAAAGGACGAGAAGAGGCTACAGGTCTTTCTCGGACTTCAGTATTTATTGGTTGTTTATCTAAAAGATTTTCGCTCTGCCCGACAGAGGTCCGCCCAGCAAGCAAGCCATGGGCACACTCCTCGCCCCCGGGGCGGTCACTTATCTTTATACTCAAAATTACGTATACAATATTTACCTATTCTTTCCAATATCTTTTACACTTATTGACCGGTGCACTTTTAGTAATAACCAATCCCAAAGTGCCACCATCACCACAGAAGATGGAGGCCAAGAAGAAGAAGAAGAAGGACAGGACACGCCCCAATTCCTCCATCTTAATTCTCTAGACCCCCCTGTACAGAAATCCTTAACCCTGTGTTTTGCACTCTAACTTATCCCTTCACCATTTACCCCGGTGAAATCCTCCCATCCTCATACAGGTGTCGTCTCCCGTGTAGGATCAAAGTCCAGCCACCAGACACTTCTGGCAACATTCCAGGACTCCCGAGCCCCCCAAGGGTGGTCTCGGTCACTCTGCACCTCAGTCCTGAGGTGCTGAAATCCCACAGGTTGGCTCTGACAATTAAGAAGCAGATGTTATGTGGATATTCAAATGTGTAGCCATGGTATTGTAATATATCCTCACATAGTCCTCTTTCCCGTCCCCCTTGCAATAGCCTTGGTAGTCAGTGCATTTGGGGAGGGCTGGCTTGTGACCAGCAGGCAGGGTGTAACAACACCTGACCTCCAGTCAGGATGCAAGAAAGTAATCTCCACCAATAGACAGCAGAGAAAGAGTTGACTGACAAAACTTTTGGAGGGGCTAAGGGTATAAAAGGCAGAGCATCCTTTTTGTAGATGAGCATATGGCTGCTAGTCACAGAGACTCCCAATGCTGCAATTTTTCCTTATTCAGTCCTTTGTTAAGGTTTACTATACCTTTAAAATTTTTAAAGTGAGAGTCATTTCTCACATGTGCAATGCTGTGGGCCATTGTCTTGGTCTGGTTTCCTTTGCTTGTGTCCCATCTCAGTGCTCAGCTGGGGTACAGGCTGTAGGTGCTTGGGGCACTCTTGGAGTTCCTCTTGGATCCCCTGAACAACAAGGTTTGGCCCATGAAGGGAATTTGTGCTGCTTTGTGACAGAAAAAAACTTCCCAGGCTCTTTTGTGTTTGCTGTAGGGAAGGGTGGTTATTGCTTTGCATAAACTCACAGACCAGCACGGAGCGTTTGCTTTGTGAGGTCAGGGCATGGTTGCCACCTTGTCGAAGTGACATCAGAAGGTTGCCTTGGTGCACGGAAGGCCTGAGTGTCAGAGCAGCCCTAGGCCTTGCTCAGATCAGGAGAACCCTCCTGGCTGGGGAATTTGTCAGTGGGTAGCTGCCCACTGACAAGAGCCTTGTTTTGTCTATTATTTACAAAACTTTCAAAAATGACAATGTTTCACCATCTGGCCACGGCAGCTTTTGCTGCCTATGGCATTTCTTTTTCTGCATATTACGTGACACACTTTGCACGTAAGTAGAGGTTTCCCTTCTGCTTAGGTTAGGGTGCATCCTAACCTGACTTTTGCATGTCTCCCTTCTCTTTCTTGGTGGCTGACTTTCTGATTTTGAAAGAGAAAGAGCATTAGGATGCCACTGGTTTGGTAAAGCTCCTGTCATGACGTTCAGCTAAAAAGGGGGTGTCTGTAGCCACAGGGGCAGCATTTGCAGGGGAACCTGCAGGGCTTCTGTTCCCTCCATGGGAGAGTCTGTGGCAGCAGAGTCTGTCATTTCCTCAGGTTGCTGGGACAAGCAAGACACCTTTGAAAATGTAGACTGGCAGAGCATCTTGGAAGGCCATGTGAAAACTCTGCAGTTGTTCCCAGAATTCAGAGAAAGCTTATTTCTTTTTTAATATTGTCATGAAAGGATTTGACTGTCTAACATGACCTTTTGCCAAGTGCTAAAATAGTGATTCCCTTTGCAAGGAAATGCAAACTCTAAAGCAGTGAGTGTCTGCCACAGCTCAGGGGAATTTTGGGGAAGCTTTTCCTGGCAACTGTTTCCAGCAAGTAAATGAGAATTAGTGCATGCAAGTGATTTTTTAAAAAAAAAAAAAGTCCTCAAGAAGAGGATTTAAAAAGCAGATTTATGTGTTTGGTAGAACAGGAGCATTGAGTGTTAAAGAACAATTTGCATTTTCTTGGTCCTGTTTGAAGCAATTTACTGGCAAAACAGGCCGAAGTGTAGGCACAGCCAAGAATATTGTCCTGATCTCTTGCTGACTGTGTGAATGAAATGTGTCTCCTAGAGGGATGTTGTGAAATGGGAAATCATCTCTGTTTGGGTTGACTTGTTCTGTGGGATTCAGCAGCCCAGGCAGTTTTATGAGAGCATCTGGTTCATTTTCCCTTCCCACTACAGGACACCTGAAGCGTGTATTTAGCAGTGCTGAAGATCCTGAGGTGAGTGAGAAAGGAACATTTCATGTTCCTGGTGTTTAAGAATTGTAGAGGAAGATGTAAGCTTGGCCAGTAGCAATAGACTGTACAGGGCCAGCTAGGAAGGCCAAAAGAAAATCCATATTCATGCCTGTAGCAAAAATAATAAAGGCAGAGATAGGTATTTTTAAATTTCCTTCTCAGAGTTTGAAGAACTAAAAACCTACTTTTGAAAAGAGAACGATGCTTGCTGACAGCAGATAGGGAAAATTTAATTAAGAGCAATTTCCTGTACAGTTGAATTGGATCATTTTAATTTAAACAGAGGGACTTAGAATCCTATTCCTATCAAAATTGATGATATCTACTTGGAACATGAGGTGGTACAACATGAAGGCCATCTTGAAACAGCACATGCAGTATCTGAAGTGCAATGGGCACCTTTGTGGCTGGGGAGCTGCGTGGGCCAAAAGGACGCAGGGCTGGCGGCCGTGAGCAGCTGAAGATGAGGCAGTGTGGGGCCAGGTTGCCATGAAGGCCAAGGGCACGGTGGCTGTGCCAGCAGCAGTGGGGCAGCAGGAGCAGGGCAGTGAGCGTGGCCTGTGCTGGGCAGCGCTGCGGCCACAGCTGGAGTGCTGTGTGCAGCTGTGGGCCCTGGGAAGCAGAAAGTCATGGAGGGGCTGCAGCGTGTGCACAGAAGGACAGGGGAGCTGGGCAAGGGGGGGCAGCACAAGGCCAGTGAGGAGGTGCTGAGGGAGCTTTAGCCTGGACATTGGGAGTCTCCTGAGAATCTCCTCAGTGCATTCAAATATTTAGCCACTTTTGGACTTGACTTTCCCTCTCTTTTTTTAATTGTTATTTTTTGCTCTACTTGGAGGAGGAGGCTTATTAATTTTCTTTTTCTCCCAGCTAAGGTTCTTTTCGCAATTATTTCCTGCCCTTATAGAGCACTGGCACTGGTTCTGCTCGAAGTTTCTATTCCAAGGTGTCAGTTCTGGCGAATACAGTAATTTTGCATGAGAACTCATCATTTGGTGCAGGGACATTGATGCGGAAGGAGCTTTTGTGGTTCTAGGCCAGCCCCTATGGCCTTACAGATCATTTTGAGCTTAACAATGCCTGTGAGTTTCTGCAGCCCAGGGAATCAGTGTGTGTTGTGTTTGGGAATTGAGCAGGAAATCAATGCCCTTGCATTCCAGCTGGTGCTCAGAGATCACAGGAGCTGGGAGGGGCTGGGCTGCATTTCTGATTCCAGCCACTTTAGCACCATCAGTGTGGTCGTGTCCAAGAGAAGAACTTGCCCGAGCACAGATGCAGAAAGAGTGCAGTTCCCATTGCAATGCTCTGGGTCTGATCCCTTTCCATAAGGACCTACAATCTCCACATTCCCCAAGAGTGTGCTCTTTTGAGGAACAGGAGAGCAATCTCAGGATTGCTGCTGATCGGCACACTGGCTATCATGTTTTGATGTGTGCAGCAACACAGAGGGCAGTAACGGGAGATTATAGTAGTGAGATCTATCTGTCTATCTTCCTACCTATCTATCTATGTAACATTTACATAACTGAATCTTCCTGGCTCTGGTCCAAGGCAGTTGGAGGTACAAAGATCACCAAAACCATCCCTTCTGGAGAGGATTAGAGACATTTTCCCTCGACCAGTTCTGAGCAGGCGGAGATGTTTCCCCCTCCAGATATGATGGTTTTTCCATTCAGAGTTGTTTTCCTCTTCTGGCCTCTTGTGCCCTGATGTCTCCAGTTAATTCTTTCAATTACTGCCTGTCCTAGAGAGGTGGAACAATTCCATGTTTAGGTGGTCTTTGGTGACTCTGGTCATACATGCCATGCATTACATGACACATGGTTTCCTTCACTGTCTTCCTCAGGGCTGTGTAAGTGCATTCGCTAATGGGGCCTTATGAGAGTGTCTGTTTCTGCTGGTCAGAATTCTCAGTTGACAAAAGAGGGAGAAGAAACACTTTGGTCCTCCTCCATATACTGAGATGGCCATAGAGGCTCTGTGACCTCCATCAGAGATCTTTGCATGCATCCTCATCTCCTGAATGACCAGGTTTTCCAACAAGAGAGTGGATGTCAGAAAGGCAGAAATGCTGGTGCAGGCCTGAAGAGAACGTGAACTCCAGAAGTGTCTCTCACAAGGGCTGAGCTCACCCAGGATGCCACCTGCAGAGCCAGGATGGAGCTGTGGGACAGGGTGGGGTGTCAGTCACCACTGAAAGACAAACAGGACATGGCAGAAGCAGAGGGAGGCCCTCACCAGACCCTTGAGAAATGCCACCCCTTCCCTGTCAGCTGCCTGAGAGGCTGTTGGAGCTTCAGTCCCAGATGGCCCTGACTGTAAGGCCAGGGTCACTTTGGAATCTGTGTCTCCCCTCGGGCAGAGAATGACCCAGGAGAGCAGCAGCACAGTGCTTTGGGAACGTGTGAGCCCAGCAGTCTTTGAGTCTCGGCCCACAAAGGGCATATGGGAAGTTGAAGCCCATCTTCTCTTGCTTTCTGTGCAGGTGCTTCTAGAGAAAGAGCAGGAGCACAGTGCTTCATCAGAGATGCCATGCCAGACTCAGGGAGAGCTGTTCCAAGCCCGAGAGCAGGAAGAGCAGCTCAGGCAGCAGGTGGAAGAGCCACAGGAGAATGACCAGGTGAGCCTGACTGGCCAGGGGACAGAGGGAAGGGCAGGAAGAGGGGCATAAACCAGAGCTCTTGGGACTGAGGAGGCCAGGAAGTCCCACAGGCACTGGAAGCACAGGGCCTTGGAATTTGCAGAGATCAGCCCTGGGACAGGAGGTTTGCAATGGAAGCAGATGTGGGGAGGGAAGCAGAAAGAAGTGGCTGAATAAATGTGATTTTGAGGCTGCAAGAGGAAAAATCTGAGCTTGATGGCAGCTCCCAGTCACTTGCTCTGCATTTGTGTGCACAGCAGATCAAGGCAGAGCCACAAGCAGAGCTGCCCGAAGCTCAGAATGCCATCATGGATATGAAGAGAAGGAACAAGGAAGACATGGGAAGAATTCAGGAGGATAATCTCCATCAGCACAGGAGCGGTCAACAAAACCAGGTGAGTGAAAGAGTGGCAGCCACTCCACTCATGAAATGTCCTCTCCCTTCTCCTTTGCAGTCTATCAAGCGACACGTGCAGGCAGAGCTGCAGGACTCTGAGGCTAGCAACAGGGCAAGGGAGAAGAGGCTGAAAGAAGAAATGAAAATTATCAGAGAGAAACTTAATCACCTCCCTCAGGCTCTAGAATGAGTGAAAGTGGGATGCAGCCACTGCAGTCACCAAACTGGTGGTTTCTGCCCTTCTTGCCTTTCCACTCAGAGCAGCAGGGAGTGGGGCCATGCCTCTGTGTGCCATCCTGCTCTAGTGTGTATCACAGTCACTCTGAAGGACATTTCCTGGTGTGCTGAATCTCCACTGCTTCTCTGTTCTTCTGGCCTATTTCTGCTCTCCTTTTTTCTTAAAGTGTTTTTACAGTGGAACGTAGTGACCCAGATGGAGGGCTGAAACAAGCTGTCTGTATCCCCTGTCAATCTGTTCTTTGCCTTTCCTCACAGTCGATGACTCCTGGCTGACAGGGACAAGCTGTAGTGTCTGACTGCTTTGTTCTGTTTGACTTGAGGTGCAAGTGTTGACGTCTCACCGGGCAGCCTGCGAAGACCTGCAGGGAATGTGTGGCAATGAAGGACCCCAAGTTAGGAGTGAGGCACAGGAACAGTGCCCACCAGAAATGCTCCAGGTCCAGCACATCATGGGCTCTGAACCTGCTGCCGCAGCAGCATCACCTCGAGGAAGCTCTTCTGTTAAACCTGGGAACTCAAGCTCAGGCAGTTCCTGGGAACAGGAGATTGAGGAGGATTACCTGGAGCTGCTGGGTACATCTGGGGTGTTTCTTGTCTGAGGGACAGTGTGTTGTGTGCGGGTGTCAGCAGAGCTGTACCAAATGCTCCTCCTGAGTTGGGTGTCACAGGGCCATTTAGGACTCCCCAGAGGAAGTGCTGTGCTCCGAGGCAGCAAGAGAGCGCTTTGGGTGTTCCTGCTGCCTCTGAGGGCACCTGGGACTGGCTTGGGTTTGCCTGAGCTTCCCTCTCTGCCAAAGGCTGAAGCAGGAATTGTTCTTGGATCTGCAGAAGGCTGTGACCTAGCAAATGATCTAGGCAAGTCCTGAGTGCTAGTGGCCAAACTGAACAGAATTTTTAGCTTCCTAAATTCTCCTTAGACTCCTGACTTCCAACTGGTCATCAGAGCAAAAACACTTCACAGAAATGGACTGGCTTTGGAGTTTTGTCTTTTTGGTTGGGTTTTTTTTTTTTTTATTTGGGGGGGGGGGGGGGAATTGCTTTTGTATTGTTTATTTTTGGTGGGGTTTTTTTGTTATGTTTTCTCCATCCTGAAGGAGCCCTTTTACCCCACGTCTTACTGATGTCATTTTTATGACTCTTACTGTTACCACTACTACATCTGCAGTTTATTTTCATGAGAATGCTATATTTTTGTCAATAAGAGAATGCTATCTTTTTGCCAATAAGAACTACTTTGAAAGAACATCAGGTTACAGGACAAATAGAGAGCATGAGGTATTTTCCATGTGCCCCCAAAGAAAAACCAGATACTTTGATAACAACCTTTATTTCATCTTCTAGTTTTATGCTTGTCAAGATGTGTCCAGGAGACACATCCAAGTGGCGTGATCAGATAAAAGTGTACTGCAGGCATTTCTCAGGAGAGAGCCTCCACCCCAGCCATGGTATATTCCTCAGATCCATGGCACTTTTCCATACCTGATTCCCGCTCTTTCCCATGACTGTTAGAATCCTATCCATTGGCCCAGGCCCTGCTCAGATCAGTCTCTAGGAGAACACATCAAGCCCTTTGTGATTCTGCAGCACAACCCAATGAATCTGCTTTTGCCCGTAACAGCTGCCAGTGCTGTGCTCCCAGATAAGAGACATGGTGGGGCTGAGATCAGAGCCCAGTGGATTCTGGGTCTGCCATCACCTGTTGGGACAAAAAGGGCACTGATCTGTGCCTCGGTGTGGCTGATCTCCAGGGCTCAGGCTCACTCTGGCTTCTTCCCATCAGTGCCTGTCAGTGCTCATGCTTGGGCTTTGCCAGCCTTGTTGTGGTTGCTGCCCTGCCCCTGAGGGCTGGAGGGACTGCAGAGGCTGGAGCCTTCCTTAGCTGGGAGAGGGGCATCTTGTAGCTCAGCCTGCTCATAAACAGGTCAGGGTCCTGATGCTGAAAGCCCTGTCAGGATCGCTTACAGCTTGAGCTGCTCTGGTTTACAAATGGGAAGGCTTTCTTTTGGCAAACTGCTGAAAGGTGGGGAAGATGTCCTCCTCTCCTGGGATTGCAGGTCCCTGTGCTTTGTTTCCTGTCAAGAGAACTCTTCAAAAGACTGTACAAAATCAGTCTCTGTGCTGGCCACCTCTTCTGCAGAGCTGTCTTCCTGGTTGTGGTCGTTGTTACCCAGCCGACCACAAAGGGCTCAGAGCTCCAGGCACTGGGGCTACCTTTTGTATCTCCTGGAAGCTGGGATCTCTGCTTTAAAGTCAGCATCTTGCATTTTGTTTCCCTCAGGGAGAATGGTGAACCCCACTGAAAATCCCCTGATGAAATACACGCATCTGAAATATATTGGCAGAGGGTGAGTCCAACTGCAGTTACTTCTGCACAACCATGGGCCAGGTGTTTTTCTGGTGGAATGTCTATCCAGCGTGAAGTCAGGCCAGCTGCAAAGATGTTCACACACTGGGGCTAGATTGTCTCATCTCTCAATGCTGCTCAGAATTTGTGAGTGGGCTCAGAAGGCATTGTCAGAGATGCCTTGCTACCAAGGTCTTGCCTGCATCAAGGAACAGGACCTGGAAGATCTCCTTGTCTCTCAAGTGTGGGACAGCTCTGTGTTAATTTCTTTAGCATTTTTTGTATGTCTCAAAATCATACTGGCACACTAATGAAAAGAGAAGAAACTTGCTTGCCTGAAAGAGCAACCTACGCCCTATCAAAGCTGTGAGATAACAGTTCCCAGGAACAATTCTTTCCCCTGGTTTGAAGAAGGAAACACTCTGTGGTCAGGATACAAACCACACTGTTTAGAAAGTGAAACCCAAGAGGAAAGACTAACCTCCCTTTAGAAGTTGAACCCCAGTGCTTCAGGAACAGGCCCAGTGCCCATGCACTTGAGAGAGAAATGCATCATCTGCCTTCTGGCAGAGCCCTCCTGCATCCTGCAGGTATTGACACTTCCAGCAGAGATCTCCTGTGTGGGCTGGCTTTCACTGCAAGATCTAAATGGCTTCTCCTTTCTCTGCTTCTGTTTTGTTTCTAGGAGTTTTGGAGATGTTAATAGAGCACTCGACACTGCCACAGGAGGAGAGGTAAATGTCAACAGCCCCTGCAGACTCTGCTGCACTCGAGGGCTTTCCCCTCTGGTGTGAGCTGTGGCTGGAGCTTTGGGCAGAGCTGTGCTGAAAAGGCACAAGAAGCACAGACTGGTGCCAGCCCACAGAACACATCTGGGAATTTGTCCTCCTCAGCTGCCGGAAGGAAGGCACGGAGGGTGCCTTTCAGAGAAGGACGCGCTCACTCGCTCTCCATTGCTAAAACAAAGGTGGTGCCTTCGAGAACCTCACTGCTCTTTGGGGCTACAGCTTCAGAGTCCTCAATTCTCATTTCTGGCTGCCAGCAAATTCATCTGAAACTCACTGGTAGTTCCTTAGCCACCTGCCATGCTGCACTTGGGAAGTGCACGTAGGGAGAGATCTGCAAGGTGTCCCTGAAAGCCCTAAGCCCTGCCCATATCACAAGATGTATCCACAGAGTATTAAGGCATGGATTACTTCTTCTGAGTCCCAAACAAAGCAGCAGAGAGTGTGGTCAGAGGTTTGTGGGTGATAACTGAGACACCGCTGTTACCAAGTGGTCAAGGCAAAATGTCAGTGGCCCCATGTGTCCTGTAACTGGCTCCCAAGGGAGCACAGAAATGGGCTGTTGGAATGTCAGTTCCTAATTACTGCAGTGCCTAATCACAAGGCAGTTTGGCACAGCTCAGCTGTGTCATTGCAAAATCACTCCCTCCAGGTGCCTTGTGGTCTCGTGCCACCAACCTCTCAAGTTACTGATTTTCAATGTCATTTTAGGTGGCAATAAAAAAAATACATCTTCAAGGAGTGGGGAGGAAGGAGCTAACCTTTAATGAAATAATGATCATGAAGAGGTATAGGAGTCCCAATGTTGTGAATTATTTAGACAGGTGAGAGGTCATGGTCTTACCCCATGAATGTGTGTTTACATAAAGCAAACATGAGAAGTTAAAAACCCACTTTGGTCAGTGGAGCAAGTAGAGCTGTTAATTTTGATTTATTCATATTTCTCTACTCATCTCAAATGGATGAGAAGAGAGTGCATCTTGTCTGCATGAGTCTTCCCTGGCACACCTAGTTTGATAATTACTCCAAAATTATTCAAAACCTGGATCAGCTGTATCTTCCTAACTCAATAGCCTCAAAGTTCACTGCCTCCACATTTATTTGGGATTGATTTTTTATAGTTTCTTAAGTGCAGATGAAGCATCCTAAAGTGGATTTCCCTTGGATTGTTGCCCCTCTTTGCCATTGCTATGCATGCCAGGAAGACTAGGTGCTTATTTCCAGAAACACCATGCCTGACATGTTTTTTATCTGGGCTGTTTCTAAACTGCACTTTTCATTTGCTGCCCATCTAAGACATCTCTTTTTCACAGCTGCGCCTTTCTCCTTGAGACTGCACAGATTGCAAAAAATGCACAGCCAAGAGGGAATATCTATTCCTTTGATTCTGTCTTTGTCACAAAGACATCTGGAAATAAGAAACCTGGAAGCAAAAAATCAACATAATCATGCATGTTTATCTCCACGCCCTTGTTTCCTACTTTCAGCTACCTTCTGGGCGAGGAACTCTTGCTGGTTATAGAGTACATGGATGGAGGTGTCCTGAGCGATATCGTCAGCCAGACCTGCCTGTCTGAAGATGAGATGGCAGCCATCAGTCGGGAGGTCAGCAATCCCAGCTGTGTTTCCAAGGGCTTGGGCAGCATTGTCTGGGAAACAGGGGCTCAGAGCTGGAGTGATTTCCCGTGCCAAGCTTGTTTCTGTGTTGCTGGTATGCTATGGGCAAGTAAAAGCATCTCAAGTGAAAGGCCTGCCAGTGCCCCTGCACTCCCTGTACTCAGTGCCAGTACTCTTATCTCCTGCTGTTGTATTCTCGCTCTGTCTCTTGTTTGTATTTGCTGTTCTCCACCTTGCCTCTCTAAATGTTTGCCTGGAGTCTGTCTTCACTGCATTCCTTGCCTGTAAAAGAAAAGGTGCTGGTGGCAGGATTTGAAACAAACTGTGGAGAGTTAGGGACATGCGTGTGGAAGAAATCGGGCTGTACGGTCAGTCAGGACACACCCCCGCCCCCCTGCAGTCAGACCTTTGCTCCGTACCTGGCCGCACCCAGCCAGACGTGAACAGAAGGAAATGACACTGACTGCCCAGGCTATAAAAACCCTTGTGACCCCTCAATAAAGGCCATTTGCTGTCCACCACATTGGTGTCAGGAGCATATGGACCGAGTGACCCTGGGCTTTGGGCCACCGTGCCGGACTGAGAACAAGGTTGCCACGCCTTGAAGGCAACACAAACAGCAAAGAAAAAAGAGAGAGACTCATTTCTCTCAGTCCTCAGCTAAAAAGGATAGGAGTGCAGCCAAAATGCTCTTTGCTTCTGAGCACATGCACTGCAGCAGGAGTCATCCTGGCTGGTTTGCAGGGGACAACCTACAACAGCAGGTGCTGTTGCTCTTTCAAAAGCTGACATGCCTTTCCTTAGAAAGGTCCTGCTCTGCAAGTGTTGGAGCAGCAAGCTCTTCCTCTCAGTGGCCATTACTCTTCTGCCATTACTCCCCATTCTCCTGGAGAGGGAACCTTTTAGATTCTTTGTTTCCTTTCTTGTGTGATGAAATCACAGCACTCATTTTTGCCCCCCTGTTTCTGTTTTCTCCCTCAGTGCCTGGAAGGACTGGATTTTCTTCATTCAAACAATGTGATCCATCGAGACGTGAAGAGTGACAACATCCTTCTCAGAACCGACGGTTCTGTCAAGCTGGGTCGGTATATTCTTGGTCAGGTGCAGCATTCCAGGGATGTGGGTGTGGGGCTGCTTGGCATGACTGCCAGCTCCCCAAAAATGGTGCTGGTGGCAGTGCAGGGACCCCTGCTGCGAGCTGAAGGCACAGTTGCAACGTGCACAGAGGTATAAGGAACCACAAGCAGTCAAGAGTGGCCTTGCTCTGTGTGTGTCCCTTCCAGAGGGAGGGAGTTACAAATCTAAAGTTTCCAAAGAACAAAAGCCACTACTGGAGGCAGTGTAAAAAATGTGGGGATTTTTAAAGTTGCCAATGCCAGGAGATTCAACAGCACATTTTCAAACTTCTACTGGGGAATTCTTTTGCTTGCTTTCCTAATTGCATAGAATTCAAATAAAAGCAGTATTTTGCTTTCTCCTCAGCTGATTTTGGCCTCTCTACTCAGCTCACCCCTGAGCAGAGCAAATGGTGCTCGCGAACCGGGACTCCTTGGTGGATGGCACCTGAAGTGGTGACAGGTCAACCACATGGCCCCAAAGTGAACATATGGTCTTTGGGAATTGTGGGAATTGAAATGATAGAACCAGAACCTCCTTACTTGAGTGAAGATTCTGGCACGGTAAGGAGCAAATACTCACTGATCCCACTGTCTTTCTCACCTGTCCCATGTTCTGTGTGCCATTGGACAAAATCCCATTGCCATCTGCTGGAACTACTTCCACCAAGGTCCCCTCCTACAAATGTCCCTGCAACACATCAGCATCTGCTGTAGTTTTGGTGCATCAGTGGGGGAACTCAAGCCTTACTGTTGGAGAGTTTTTCAGGAATGGCTTAAAGAAAGAGGCCATGAGGCATACAATTGAGAGAAAAGTAGAAGAGAAAAGTAAAGCAGTTTCTAACAGTTCTCAGCCTTCTGATTTGTATAAACAATTAGACTCTCTTTATAAACAATAAAGTTCTCAGGCTGTCTTCCCATAACAAGAAGAACACCGTCTCTGGGAAAAGCTGGCACCCTGAGAACTGATGAAGAAGTTTTGGGAACACTGGTTCTGTTTTTAATAAACAATTGTAGGTATTCTAAAACAAGAGGAGTGGTTAGAAGTTTCTCTGTTAGCCTATCATGAAATTGGATTACAGAATATGCATGAAGTTTGTTAACTTTGTTATTTAAGGTGATTGATTGATCAATAAAATTGGAGTTCGATGCATTATAGAATGATCGTTCTCCCCTCATCTCCAACAAATGGTTGACCCCTGGACGTGATAGCGAACGCTTTCGGGGATTGCGAACACCACGGGGAGTTCGATGCATTAAAGGATGGTCCTTCTCCCCGCAATCTCCGACAAATGGTAGAGAATGCGGGCAACCACGGGGAGGTGAGGACTTGTCCACGTTCCGAGGAGCAGCTGCGGAACGGCAGTAAGCACGAATAAACCAAGCGGGTTTCGCATAAACAAAGCGGACGAAGCCCGCCGAGATGTGCCGTGCCCTAAGCGACCTTATAGAAGAGTCTTGGCTGGTACATGTGGCCTGACGCCGGAGGTGCTGCAGAGCGCGCTCATTTACATAGGTATGGAATGGCAAGCCGCATAGAACTGTTTATTACTTTCTTGCAAAAAAGGCAAATTAAGGGAATGAATTGGCAAAAGGAATTAAAAGGACTTTGGACTTACGGCTATGATAAAGGGATTTTCCGTAAGGTTTACGACTTAACGGCATGGCGTGAATTCGGTGATTTATTGTCAGAGGCTGCTTTAGAGAGTGATAAAACTGTCAAGAAGCTAAGCAGGCCATGGCGAGTGATGTACGGTGCGCTGTGTTACTATCTCTCTGAGTGCAAAACAGCGGCCGCAGCTCATGGCGCTTGCGGTGCTGTGCAACTCCGAACTCGGCACGGGCGCGCCGCCGCCGCAGGAACCGAGCCGCGCCGCCCCGGCGCGGGACCGAAGAAGCCGCCGCCGCGGGAGCCGCGCCGCGCCGCCCCGGGAGGGGATCAGAGCCGCTGGAAGCGACCGAAGCGACCGAAGAAGCCGGCGCCGTGGGAGCCGAGTGCCGCGGGGGGAGCGAAGGAGCCGCGCCACGGCGGGGGGAGTTACGCGTGCAGCGGTGCCTGCAGCAGTCAGCCGGCAAACAGTGAGTAAACAAAGAGCCCAGCGCGGGGGGGGAGTTTTCGCCCGCTCCGACACACGCGCTGCGGGACCTGAGCACTTTTTCAAGCGGGAGCGTTTCTCCCTCCCCCCACAGCCGGCAAAAGCTACAGTTTAAGACCTAACAGCCGTAATAAAGGTGAACTTTTGCCAACAAAAGGGAAAGATCTCTGCTGAAATTGAGAGACCAGTGATGGTAAACAAGCGAAGTTAAAGAGACTTTTATTCTTCCCGGCACAGACTGTGAAGGACAGATCAGCGTAGTGAATGCGGGAGCCAAATTTCAGTCGATTTGGCTCAGCATTGGTTCTGCTGTCTTGGAATCTGTATTAGCAGAGACTTTAAACATCAGAAGCCCGGATAGCTCAGTCGGTGGAATATCAGACTCTAAAGCTGTGTTTTGAAAAAGTTAAAAATGTTAAGATGTGTTAAAGTGATTGTAGAAGTAAGATGTAATGACTGTGTTTTTTGTATTTTTTAAGCTTTGTTTAGATGGGATAGATGTAAAAGCAAGCACTGAATTCAAAAGAATTTTTTCACAGGTATACCTTGAGTAAGCTTATATTTGGGTGTATTTAAGTGTAAAAATGCTATAGCAAAAACATGAGAAAGGTTATTTTAGCTTAATATTTTAGAATCAGGCCTGTAAGTAAGTTATAGTGAATGTTATATATTATTTCTATAGTAAGTTTTATCTCTTATTAAGTAGTTTAAATTAAGTTGTCTATCAAATGCCATTAAATGTTAAATACTATTAAGGTTAAGATTGTTAAGTTTATTCTCGGTTAAGTTCGAGGTCTGCTAAAGCTTAAATTATATATAGGTTTAAGTTATGTAGGATTTGAAGCCAGTAAAATTAAGTGTTATTAAGTAAGTTAAGTTAGATTCTGGTAAGTTTTATTAGATTTAAGAGATTTTACATGTTTTGCAAATAAGTCTGCTATAATTAGTCTCGTTAGACTTCCCAGAGGATGAATAAGTAACTGAAATTAACTTTATTTTAATAATTCCTAATTTATTTTAGGCATAATTTCCTCAAAGCAGTTAATCCTGTAAATTACTTTCATATATTCTAAAATTCTTGGAGCATTAATTTATTGCTGCTTTCTAAGTCTGTATCTTCCAGAACACTTTTTTAAAAAAAAGTTATGAGTCTTCAAGTGACATCCTGTCTCCAATTGTAAAGGCTATTAATTCTCTGAATATGAATCAAATATTATTTCCTACTGGGAGCTGAAAGCTGGAAGCCATACTCATTTGTTAGGAAGATTTGTTAAAGTTTTGCTCCAAGTGTTTCTATTAGATAAAAATAGGTCTTACATTGGTATTGATTGTCTGTGTCACAGAACACACCAGTAAAAAGATAAAAATGGAAAAAACCCTAAGCATCTTTTGTTTGCTGGGGTCCTATTTATTTCCAAAAAAGATACTACAGTGAGTCCTGCTCCTTATGAGAAATAGCTTTAGTTTCTCAGATCATGCTTTTACAGAAGTGTGCAAGTTAATTATCTAGTGATCTCTGTTTATCAGTTTTAAAAATACGAGAATGACAAATGTTTGCCCTCTACTCTGTACTGGTGTCTCTGTCCTACTTGCTAGTCTGCTGTATGACATCTTTCTGTTAGTTCTGTAAATTTTAAGTTAAATATTATTGGAATAAGAATCCCAATATTATCAGTTAGATGGTGCCTGGGCCAGTCTGACCCTCGCTGCTGGGCCAAAGGCAGCAACTGTGGTGTAAATCACCCCAGAGATACCTTGGCTGCTGGAGATTGCAGCTGGGCACTGAGCAAGTCCAGGCTTGTCAGGAACTCCGTTTACCTCAGGAGAGAGAGCTTCTGGCGATGGTGAAGAGAAAAAGGAGAGGATTCCGCTGGAAGGTTTAATGTCCAGAAGTTTATTCCATGGTTACAGAGGTCTGGACGGGAGCAGCTGCTCCAGCAGAAAAAAAACCCGCATGGTCTCATTAACCTTTTAAGCTCAGGGACAGGGGGAGGGGAGGTACAGGTGAGCCACGCAACCAGGTGAGGGGGGCTGGGTCTCAGGGGGCGGACGACACCCAGACTGGCCAATGACCCCTGGGCATAGGGGCATCTTTTGAACTTGACCAACCACAGGACACCTCGCTGGAATGTTGAGTCTGATTGACAGGACTCACTCAGCATGAGGGCAAGGGGGAAGGGAGAGAGGTATAGGCACACCTGGGAAAGGGACCCGGAAGCTCAAGACACACCGCAACATCTCCCCCTAGTTTTGTTTAAAAAGAAGAGGGCTGTGTTTGTGGTGCAGAGTGATTGCCAAACCATGGTTGGTAAATCAGTTCTTCCTCAACAGGAGGGTCAGTGTTTTCCACTGAGGCTTCCAGGTCATCCATTGGAGCACTGAGGGCTTCCAAATGGTAGACCTCAGGAGGGGGAGATGAGCTTGAAATTAACTTGAGGACCATGCGTTTGATTAGTCTAAAAACAATGCTAAAAACTACAATAACTATAACTAAAATAAACAGCACTAAAAACACAGTTTTCAGAATAGATCCCAACCAGCCCGAGAGTCCCCAGCCTTTGAACAGTCCATTCAGTCCGTTGTCAGTTTCTCTCTTGATGTCCGAGAGCCTTTGTCAAGGTAGTCCATATGTGGTTTGGGCTGCGGCACTATGCAGGAGATCGCAGGTGGGATGATCACGAGCAGAACGAGAAGCAGGCTCGGTCTCATGGCATCTCGAGGCTACACACGAACAGTGGGATCTAAACTGGTACAAAAACTTGAAACAAACATATATTACAAACTATTCCAGATAGGAGGCTTAAATGGAATTTCCTCCAGAGAACGCGTGCGGCGTTTTCTTCTCCAGGCAGCATGAGCAACCTGGGGTGCTTCTGCAGATTTCTCTGAGACCTTGGGAACATAGGGCTTTACCCATTTGGAAGGAACCCACCTTAAACCAGAGGGGGTGGACACACAGGCGTATCCACGTCCCCAAGTAACCAATTTGTAAGGTCCCACCATTTTCCAAGTCTCAGGGTCTTTTACTAAAACCGGAGGCTTTTCTTTCATCAACCTGTGACTGCTCCCCCCAAAGTGGCGTAGGATGGGTGGGTTCAGGCTGTCAAAAGAACAATTCAGAAAATTGATTGTGAATAGCGCCCTGGATAACCGGATATGGGGAGGTTCCACCTTCAGAACCTGTTGTTGCTGGTCCAGGACCCTTTTAATATCACGGTGAGTTCTTTCTACAATGGCTTGGCCTGTAGGGGAGTAGGGGATGCCAGTTTTGTGCTCTACTCCCCATTGCTGCAGGAAGCTCCCAAATTCCTTGGATTTATAAGCAGGCCCATTATCAGTTTTCAGATCCTTGGGGATGCCCATGAAAGAAAAAGCCTGTAAGAGGTGCTTAATAGCATCAATAGATGATTCTCCTGTGTGGGCAGAAGCATAGACCGCTCCAGAAAAGGTATCTACACTAACATGAACATATTCTTGCCGTCCAAAAGACTGTATGTGTGTTACATCTGTTTGCCACAGTTCACAACTGTTCAGTCCCCTTGGGTTTGCTCCCGTACTCACTGCAGGGAGTGCATGTTGTTGGCAATTTGGGCACGTGGCCACAATCGCTTTGGCCTGTTCTCGAGTGATGTTAAACTGACGAACCAGGCCAGGTGCATTTTGGTGGAAAAGCTGGTGGCTGATTTTTGCCTGTTCAAAAACATTTGGGAGAGTGGCCATCACTGCAGGTGCAGCAAGAGCATCTGCCCTTCTGTTGCCTTCAGCGATAAACCCTGGCAAGTCAGTGTGTGACCTGACATGCATCACATAAAATGCTTGCTCTCGGTGAGTGACTAACTTTACCAGTTTTGAGAGCAATTCGAAAAGTGCGATGTTAGACACATCTTGCAGTATTGCTTGATCTGCTCTGGATACTACTCCTGCCACATATGCAGAGTCTGTAATCAGATTAAATGGTTCTGAGAACCTTTCAAAAGCCCTAACAACCGCAGCCAATTCAGCAACCTGAGGTGAACCTTCCACCTCAGCAATGTCTGTGTCCCACTGCTGGGTTTGAGGATCCTTCCAAGTCACAACAGACTTGTGGGACCTCCCAGACGCATCTGTAAAGACAGTCAGAGCCCTTTTTAAAGGTCTCCTACTTAGAGCACTTCTCAATTTTAAAGTAAATTGAACGTCTTGTTCAAACAATTTGTGAGCAGGCCGCACTACCGAAATTTGTCCTGAGTAGGAATCCAGAGCAAACTGCAACACTTCATTTTCTTGAAACAATTGTTCCAGTATTTTCATAGTATTTTGACCTGATTTTAACTCAACTGGAATGTGAATGCACTTAAAATCACATCCTGCTAACTCCCTGATCCGGGTCCTTGCTTTCCGGATCAGTTCTGCTACCAGCTCCTGAGGCTTTGTAAGTCTCTTGGACCTTTTGTGACTGAGGAAAACCCATTCTATGATCAAGAGAGGATCCCTCTGGTCCCGGTCCTTTTTTTGTGTGTTCTTTGCCTTAGGTGTTTGCTTTTCCTCCCACTGGAAAATAATTCCATGGAGGTGTGGCAACTTACCTAGGATGATAAATTTGAATGGCAGGTCAGGCCGGCATCGGTTGGCCTGTCTTGTGGACATTGCAATCTGAACCTTTTCTAGAGCTTTCCGTGCCTCTGGGGTAATAGACCTAGGAGCACCTGGGTCCTCTCCCCCTTTCAATAGATTGAAAAGAGGGGCAGGGTCTTCATTAGTCAGACCGAGCCATGGTCTTACCCAATTCAAAGACCCACACAGCTTGTGGACATCCGCAAGGGTCTTGATCCTTGGATTGATTTCTAGTTTTTGAGGAACAATGGTCCTATTTCCAATTTCTAAGCCCAAATACTTCCAAGGTGGCATCTTTTGAATTTTCTTTTCCTGGAGCTCGAACCCTGCAACAATCAATGCATCGATCGTTAGGTCAAGCGCATGTGTGAGTAAATCATCATTGGGGGCACACACAAGGATATCATCCATGTAATGATAAATAATGGCCTTCTCTGCGGCTGCACGTACTGGGGAAAGCAGGGAAGAGACATACCACTGGCAGATAGCTGGAGATACCTTTAATCCCTGAGGAAGAATGGTCCAATGGTACCTTTTCATAGGGGCTTCCATGTTGATGGAAGGGACCGAGAATGCAAAACGCGGTGCATCGTCAGGGTGCAAGGGGATTTGGAATAAACAATCTTTAATATCAATAACAGCTAATTTCCAATCTTGGGGAAGCATTGTTGGGGATGGCATACCAGGTTGGGGAGAACCCATATCTTCAATTACATTATTAATTTGTCGGAGGTCACAGAGGAGCCGCCATCTCTTTTTGTCAGCTTTTTGGATGACAAACACTGGAGAGTTCCATGGGGACATGGTCTCCACAATGTGGCCCTTTTTTAGTTGCTCTTGCACTAGTTCCTCAAGCACCTTTATTTTTTGTTTACTGAGTGGCCACTGTTTCACCTGAACCGGTTCGTCTGTTTTCCACTTCAGTTTTTGGGTGGGGCGCTGTTGTTCAATGACTGCTGCACAAAAATGCTGTGGAGAGTCTGGAATATCAATTGTGACACCCCACTGGGCCATTAAATCTCTCCCTAACAAAGGTTCCGAATAATCTAACACAAATGGACGGCTATTTGCCAATTGCCCGTTTGGTCCCTCAAATTGAATAATACTTTTGGATTGTCTTGCTAATTGCAGACCTCCCACACCTTGAAGGTGACCGGCAACATTTTGCAAAGGCCAATGTGCTGGCCAGTCTTGTACTGGAATCACTGTGCAGTCTGCACCTGTGTCTACAAGCATCTCAATGTGTTTAGACTCCCCACCCCCACTGACATTGCACCATAATTTGGGTTTATCTTTCCCAATAACTTGGACCCGGGCAACTGTGGGCCCTTGTTTTTCGATATTTTCAGGTAAAGATGGCACAGGGATAGCTTGTGCAACAATTTGTCCCTTGGGAAGAAACAGGGGTGGGTGGAAACAGTGCAGGCCGAGAACAAATTGCTCAGGATCTGATGTTGTCATTCCTGGAGCAATTTCAATCTCTTGTGGTGTGTGTTTGGTGTCCCCAATGACGATGTACTTACAACGAATTCGGTTCCAAGTACCCTTCTGTTCAGGATTTACAGAGACAAAATGCCAGTTGCTGTCCTTCAGGAGAAGTGACTCTGTCAGCTGCAACCTCTAAGGCTCATTGACAGAAGACGTGGTTAACACAGGATTACCTAAATCATAACAAAGGTTATTTTGTTTCACTTTCAACAGCGTACTAGCAGACTTGGTCTTTGAAGCACCTGCTTCACTTACACAAACATTAATATTATCGCGCGCTTGATTTGATTTGCTACCCATATTCCCTTGGCCTGCTTTTTTTATGTCTGCGCGCCTGGCAGGCGGGCACTCCCTTTTCAGTTTTTTTGTTGTTGACCCGCAGGGAGGGCTTGTAGTTGTCCTCCCCTGCCATTTCTAAATTCATCAAATTCCCTTTTCAGGGGGCACTGGTTACTCCAGTGCCCTAGGTTATTACAAAGCAGGCATGGTTTTGTCGGCTCAACAATTGCTGGTCTCCGCTGCTGCCCAGGGTACTGCTGTGCTGAGGGGAAAGGTGCAGGGCTGGCAACGGCGACACGCTGATGTGGTCTTGGCAGCAGCCTTGGTCTGGAGTCTTCAGCTACACTCATCAGAGGCACTTTCCTGTTACAGACTAGAAGCATGTCTTTTAATGTAGGAGTAAGTTCCGTAGGAAGGCTCAGGATAGCCGCTTGACACTGTGCATTTGCATTTGTAAATGCCATTTCCTCTAAAATTGCTTCTCTAGCATTCTCTTTTTTAACTTGTATTTCAATAGCTCTAGTTAACCTTTCTACAAATTTCACAAAAGGCTCTGATGGTAGCTGTTTAATTTTACTATAAGGCTCAAAAGGCTCCTCAAGTTGGAGGGAAAAGAATGCTTTTTCAGCTGCTTCTTTTACTTTCTCGAGTGTTTCTGCAGGAATTGCAGTAGCTTGGATTGAGGGGGAAGACCATTGGCCCTCACCACAGAGGTGCTCAATGGTGATAGGGTTACCACTGTTGTCTTTGGCTGTGTTTGGATCAGCATGCAAGCCTGGGAGAGCATCTTTTAGCAGCTGTTTCCATGCAATTTCCCATAATTTGAATTCCGTGGAAGTCATGAGACAAGAAAAAAGCTGTTTTAAATCATGTGGAATTACCACAGTCCTACTCAATTCAGAATTTAAAAGGCCACGGAAATATGGACTGTGTGGACCATATTCTTTATGAGATTTACAGATCTCTTTAATCAATTGTCGTCCAAAAGAATTCCAAATAGCAGTCGAGGCTGCCCCCCCTTGTGCTGCAGGCTGAAAGGTAACAGGAGCCAGTGACAACATAGGACTATGCATTGGTTCTGCTGTTCCCTGCTCTGTATCCCTTGAAACAGAAGCATTGGGATCACAGATACAGGTTTGGGGAAAGGCAGTGGGTGTGTCCCCACTGTGGGAACCCGGGGAGGGGGTGGGGACGCAATGGGCACAGGGGGCGGGGACAGGGGGCGAGCAAGGGGTGGGGAAAATGTGGGAACACGGGGTGGGGTCAGGGGGCGAGCAGGGGGCGGGGAAACCATGGGAACAAGGGGCAGGGTCAAGGGGCTGGCAGAGGGCGGGGACACCTGGTGACATCACGTCAGCAGACGCCCCCTGGGAGGAGTAGAGGGGCGGAGCTGAGGGTACTGCAGGAAAGGGAGGGGGAGGGGGAAAGGTGTCACGAGGAACAGGAGGAGAGGGGGATGGGGTTGGAATTTTGGGATGCTTAAGAGGATTTTGGGAAGAAGAAGACCAGGTTTGGGAAGATGCCACGTGGCATCCACCATCTTGCGGACCCCCTAGGGACTGGGGGCCATTTTGGGCATCACTGCTCTCTGGAAAGCTGACTTGTGCTGTGGGTTTCAGAGGATGGGACACAGGGGATTGGGAAAGGTTCCACGCAGCCTGGCCAGGGCCTTGTGGACAGGACAACTCAGGCATTTCAACAGACTCTGGGAGTCGACTTCCCAATGAGGGTGCTCTCTTTAAAATACCAAGTTTTGGGGTAAGGGGTTTAGGGGTTTTAGAGCTAGGAGAGGGAGAAACAGGGAGAGCAGAGGTACATGGCTTTACATTTGGCTTTTTCTCCATTTCCCTTTGTTTTAGCAATGCTGTTCGAATTTGTAAACTCCAGAACACAAATTTAGCTGAGGGTGCATTGCCAGATCGTCCTAAGGTTATCAATTCATTCCCAACTTTACCCCAGAATTGAATATTGTGGATTTCTTCAGGGGAGATATTCGGGAAGTGCAGAAAAAGCCATCTTATAAACTGTTTCAATTTTCCTTTTGAGAACTTCAGATTATCACTGACTAAAATGCTAACAATATTATAATACATCCCTTTTTGTACAATGCTGAGTTTCGAACCCATGTTAGATGTAAAAAGCAAAGTACTAAATCCCGCCTGACCAAAAACAAAGCTAAAATCAGCTACCGATTTCTAAAAAAACCACAGATAGGAAAGCGATAACGAACAGACAAAAGCTTCACAATGCAGCTGCATACACTGCTTTTAAAATTGCCGGGCAGCCGCAGCAGGGCACGCCCTGCCGAGCCGAGGTGGAAACAAAGCCTCCCCCGCCGTGGAATGCAGCCCCCCCGCGGAGGTGAGAGAGCAGCCACACCACGTGGCAAGCCAAAACCGGGGCCCCCCGGGCCGTGTGTATCGAGAACACCCCTCCCCTGCGCCGAGAGCTGAGAAAGAGAGTCCCCCGCGCCGCGAGACAGCCGAGAGCCCCCCCCTCCCCCGCACAGAGAGAGAGAGAGAGAGAGATATCCCCCGACCACGTGGAGAGAGCCGAGCATGCTGCGCTGCCAAGCCGGGGGGAAGGGCAGAAAGCACTCCCGCTGCGGCGTGAATTCCAAAAGACAGTGAAACACGCGGCAGAGACTAAAAGCTAGAACGAAATGAATTCCCATCTGCGGGGCTGTGCAGCCAAAAATGCAAAGGCAAAAAAGGAACAGAACTCACGGCAGAGTCTGTTTTTGTGTTTCTGCTCTATCGAGAGCAGAGATTCTCACCCGAAATGGAAGCTGTAGCTGGCTGGGGTCCAGGCAGGTCTCCTCACTGGAACAGGACCTCTCTATGGGCGAGAGAGGCTCCCCTGTCCTCCCTCTGGAATATCTGCTCACCACAAAGGAGCTGGGCTTTCCAGAGGCACCGAACAGTCCACGAAACTTCTGGGAATATTCCCAAAGTCTCTAGCTGAGGGCGATGCAACCAAAGCCCTTTTCAGCTGGATGCACGGCTGCCAAAAGCTTCTCCGAGGTACTGCGAGTTTGTCTCGGGCTGCAGAGTCGCTTGCCTCACGTTGGGCACCAACATATTGGAATATGAATCCCAATATTACCAGTTATATTGTGCCTGGGCCAGTCTGACCCTCGCTGCTGGGCCAAAGGCAGCAACTGTGGTGTAATCGCCCCAGAGATACCTTTGGCTTGCTGGAGGTTGCAGCTGGGCACTGAACAAGTCCTGGCTTGTTAGGAACTCTGTTTACCTCAGGAGGGAAGGCTTCAGGCGTTGGTGAAGAGAAAAAGAGATGGATTCTGCTGGAGGGTTTTATATCCAGAGGTTTATTCCATGGTTACAGCAGTCTGAACATGGGCAACTGCTCCAACAGAATCCCGGCCACATGGTCTGATTCACCTTTTAAGCTCAGGGACAGGGGGAGGGGAGGTACAGGTGAGCCACCAACCAGGTGAGAGGGGCAGGGTCTCAGGGGAAGATGACACCCAGACAGGCCAATGACACCTGGGCCAGGGGGGCATCCTTTGAACTTGACCAACCACATGACGCCTTGCTGGAATGTTAAGCCTGATTGACAGGACTCACTCAGCATGGGGGCAAGGGGGAAGGGAGAGAGGTATAGGTATAGGCACACCTGGGGAAGGAAGTTTACAACACACTGCAACATTTTAGGAATGGGAAATCCTGTTTTGGGAGGAAAACAAGGAATGAGCACACTAAATTTTGCACAGGATTGAAGGCAAACCTGGGGGAGAGCCTAAGCCAGAATTCCAATTCAAAAACAAAATTAGGATCAAGGCAATGATGCAGAAATCCTGCCTTAAACTGACAGAGTCGGGATATAACCTGACACCCTGTTGGTCAGGGTGGTGGCTGCAGTCACATTAAATGGTGGCTGCAGTCCTGTTGGAGTGATCAACGTGATTCTGTCAAAGCAGTGATCCTGTAGAAGGGTCTGGTCTTCCTCTGAAGGTCCAGTGGTGGTTATGGAGCTCTTGTCCTCTGGGAATCCAGTAGGCAAGCTGCTCCTGGTGTTGAAAGCCTCAGCTTATATCCAGGTAGGAATGCTTGGATCCTCCCCCTGGGTGGAGCATGCCACAATGGGATGATGGAATTTTATCAGTCCTGCAGTGACACTCAATGGCCCATTCACAGGAGATATCTCCCCTGGAGGGCGTTATCAGGGGTGAGTCATGGAAGAGATGAAGAACAATGCCCCACCTTTTTATAGCAGTTTATGAGGATGGGGATTGGAAACATGCATTTGGTTACATCTTGCATTGCAACCTGAAGCAGTGGGGTAATCCCTGCTCTGGGGGTGAACACCACCCCCCTTACCCAAACAGGCTCAGGTGTAAAACTCCCACCCTGGGAAGGGCTCACACACAGGGGACAATGTCACACTTGGCTCCCTCCAGAGGAGGTCTCTGTCCCTTGCTCTCTCCCCCTTTTCTCTTTCTTTCCATCTCTCTCTCTACCTCACATTTACTGTTCAATAAAATCCATTTTGGATTTGGTCTCGTTAGCACCTTAATTGGGGCAGAGGAATCTCTGTAACCATTTTTTTAACCATATTGCAATATTATTTGGGCACAGTGTGTTCAGGGCGCTGTTCTCTGATTCCAAGTGCCTTTGACAACAGCATGGTTCCCTTCTCTGAGGAGGTTGTGGTTCTTTCTGGAAGAACTCTTGGAAACTTGGATGCAGCTTCCTCTGAGCGACTTATGGGAGAACTGATGAAGAAAATAGGTGTTGTGGGTGGCCAGTGTAAAGAAAATATTTTGTTGTCCTTCCTTGAAAAGTTTGTTAAAATCACTGGAGGAAAGGGAGCAAATGCTACCAGCCAGACTGACAAGGTTCATTCACCCCACAATGAGGAACACAAGGCTGCGGAAAGTCCCACAAGAACCCCAGCTCAAGTAGCTAAATTCCAGAATAACTTCTGAATTCACAGGCTTGGGGGCTTTGCCAAATGTGAGAATCATTTTTCTCTTCATCCCTGTCAGCTTTGTGACAGCTACACAGAGCTTTCCCTTCCTTTTCATAATCTGTATTGGGCCGAATTTCTATTTTGCTCTTATTGGAACCTACCAGCAGCTGAGCTGGAGCTGTTCAGGAACTGATCAACCTTGGAATTGCCACAAAATTGCTTCTATTTTTGGTTTATTCATGTTTGCAATTTATTTGTGTTTTCATCACATATGACTTGTGGGAAAAACAAGTATTCATCAAAGTGATTTATGCAGAATCAGGTTTGATTTCTGCCAAGTTGTCCAGTGCCCAGGGGAATCTCCCATCCTGTCTGCAGCTGCTCCCACAGGGATGTGAGGGCTGATCCCAGAGCCCCAGGGGTCATAGTCAGGGCTGCCCTCAGGGAATGCTCACCTGGTATTGAGGGGCAGCGTGGGAGCACCTGGATCATGGAGCACCCAGCTGCCCCTCATGTTTGGAGGTGCCTGAGGAGGGCTGGGATGATGCCAGGGACATCCTGTAGTGACATCCCCTCTGTCCCGCTCTGGGTGAGCTCAGTCCCAAACCTGACCCTGATCCTGCTCTCAATCTCACGCCATGTTTAGACACACTCACAGTTCTGTATTTAATCTCATCCCAGTGCCAGACTTGTCTAGCCCCAGACCACAACCCAACCCCAGACATAAAGCCAATCCCATGTGTAGCCTTAACCCCAATCCCAGCTCTAATCCAAATCTCTGCCCCAACTCCAACCCAGCCCCAATTCCAGCCCCTTCCTAAATCCTCAGCCCCAAACCAAATCCCAGGTTCAGCCCTTCTGGGGGTTTGCAGGTGTCTCTGTCCCTCTGACCCCGATGATGTTTGGCTGGGGTCACACCAGGGCTGAGAGGGACAGAGACCCCCTGGACTCCCCAGATGTGAGAAGGTCGGAGAGTCCCCCCAGCCCCAAGCACCCTCAGCGGTGAGAGGGACACAGAGCCCCTGCTTCCCAGCCCTGCACAGGCATTCCCGGAGGCCAGAGGGATAGAGACCCCCTAAGTATCCCCCAGGGCGAGGGGACAGAGAGCCCCAAGCATTCCCTGGGCTGAGAGAGACAGAGACTGCCCCGAGCACCCTTTTCAAGGAAGGACAACAAAATATTTTCTTTTTCACTGGTCAGTCAGAACAGCCATTTTCTTCATCATTTCTCCCATAAGTTCCCCAGGAGGAAGGAGGGACTCATTCCAAGTCCTTCCAAGTTTCCAAGAGTTCTTCCAGAAAGAACCACAACCTCCTCAGAGAAGGGAACCATGCTGTTGTCAAAGGCACTTGGAATCAGAGAACAGCGCCCTGAACACACTGTGCCCAAATAATATTGCAATATGGTTAAAAAAATGGTTACAGAGATTCCTCTGCCCCAATTAAGGTGCTAACGAGACCAAATCCAAAATGGATTTTATTGAACAGTAAATGTGAGGTAGAGAGAGAGATGGAAAGAAAGAGAAAAGGGGGAGAGAGCAAGGGACAGAGACCTCCTCTGGAGGGAGCCAAGTGTGACATTGTCCCCTGTGTGTGAGCCCTTCCCAGGGTGGGAGTTTTACACCTGAGCCTGTTTGGGTAAGGGGGGTGGTGTTCACCCCCAGAGCAGGGATTACCCCACTGCTTCAGGTTGCAATGCAAGATGTAACCAAATGCATGTTTCCAATCCCCATCCTCATAAACTGCTATAAAAAGGTGGGGCATTGTTCTTCATCTCTTCCATGACTCACCCCTGATAACGCCCTCCAGGGGAGATATCTCCTGTGAATGGGCCATTGAGTGTCACTGCAGGACTGATAAAATTCCATCATCCCATTGTGGCATGCTCCACCCAGGGGGAGGATCCAAGCATTCCTACCTGGATATAAGCTGAGGCTTTCAACACCAGGAGCAGCTTGCCTACTGGATTCCCAGAGGACAAGAGCTCCATAACCACCACTGGACCTTCAGAGGAAGACCAGACCCTTCTACAGGATCACTGCTTTGACAGAATCACGTTGATCACTCCAACAGGACTGAAGCCACCATTTAATGTGACTGCAGCCACCACCCTGACCAACAGGGTGTCAGGTTATATCCTGACTCTGTCAGTTTAAGGCAGTGTTTCTGTATCATTGCCCTGATCTAAATTTTCTTCTTAAATTGTAACTCCGACTTAGACTCTCCCCCAAGTTTGCCTTCAAACCAGAACAAAAGACAATGTGCGCACCCTTTGTTTTCTTCCCAGAACAGGATTTCCCATTCCCAAATCTTGATTGGATGGAGGAGGAGGCTGTGAGGAACAGGAAGGAGCCCTGGGATACCCAGGCAGGTGAGGAGGAAGTCAGTGCCCATTTCCCCCTCTCTCCTGCTCCATCTCCCAGCCCAGCACAGATCCTGGAACAAAAGACAATGTGCACACCCTTTGTTTTCTTCCCAGAACAGGATTTCCCATTCCCAAACCTAGATTGGATGGAGGAGGAGGCTGTGAGGAACAGGAAGGAGCCCTGGGATACCCAGGCAGGTGAGGAGGAAGTAAGTGCCCCTTTCCCCCTCTCTCCTGCTCCATCTCCAAGCCCAGCACAGATCCTGGAACAAAAGACAATGTGCACACCCTTTGTTTTCTTCCCAAACCAGGATTTCCCATTCCCAAACCTAGATTGGATGGAGGAGGAGGCTGAGAGGAAAACGAAGGAGCCTTGGGATACCCAGGCAGGTGAGGAGGAAATCAGTGCCCCTTTCCCCCTCTCTCCTGCTCCATCTTCCAGCCTAGCACAGCCCCCGTCTGCAGGACAACCTTGGTGCCAAGACCGTCCTGCTGGGGATGCACTGGGGGGATCTCCTTCCCATTCCTTCTGGAATGGAGGCAAATCCCATCTTCTCCTTGCCCTTCCTTCCCCAGAAAAAAAGCTGATGATGGAGACCAGGGAGGAAAAATCTCCTTGGCAGAACCTCATGGAAGAGGCTGTTTTGATTGACTCCACAGTGCCGAATTCTAATGGGGAGGAAAATCCCCAGAGATCCTGCAGGAAGAGGGGCTCCAAACCCAGCCCAGGGTGCTCTGAGGAGGAAAGACTTACCCAGAGCCAGGAAGGCGGACAGAGCTTCAGCCAGTTCTTGGAGCTGATGGCCCAGGAGCAGCCTCATGATGGGGAGAAGCCCCACAAGTGCTTGGAGTGTGGGAAGAGCTTCAGGCAGAGCAGCACCCTGATCTGCCACCAGATGATCCATACTGGGGAATGGCCCTACGAGTGTGGAGAATGTGGGAAGGGCTTCAGCTACAGATCCAACCTTGTGACCCACCAACGCATCCACACTGGGGAGAGGCCCTACAAGTGTCCTGAGTGTGGGAAGAGGTTTCAGACCAGCTCCAATCTCCTCCTGCACCAGCAGATTCACACGGATGAGAGGCCCTTCTGCTGCTCTGACTGTGGGAAGGGCTTCAAGCGCAGCTCCCACCTCATCAGGCACCGGCGCATCCACACTGGGGAGAGGCCCTACAAGTGTCCCCAGTGTGGGAAGAGCTTCGCCCGGAGCTCTAACTTGACCAGTCACCAAAGGAGGCACCGGTAAAGTAAGCTCTACCAATGCCCCAAGTGCAGGAGGAGCTTCGTGCACTGCTCCAGCTTCAACCCCCATGGAGGACCCATGTTAAGCAGAGCCCTGGTGATCCATGTTCCCATGATCCAGGCTGGGAAAACACCTGTACCTTTTCCTGCCCCTGCCTATGGACATGATGTGGCTCTGAAAAAACACATGAGGGTCAGGGCATGACCATGTCATTATATCCTTGCTGCCCTCCCACCTCAGGACATTGCCAGGGGCAGAAAAAGGAAACTCTCTCTCTCTCTCTCTCTCTCTCTCACTCCTAAGAAGAAGGGTGTCCTTTCCAGGCAATGGAAAATTGTGGCTGGGAAGAGACAGTCAGTTGTATTGTAGTTTTCCCTTTATTTTATCCCTTCTGTGACCAGTATTATTTCTGTTCTTGTTTGTTCCTTATCTCGTTGCTGTTCCCAATAAATTGTTCTTATCCCAGCCTGGGATCTTTGCCTTTTATTCTTTCCACAAGAGGTGGGAGGGCAGCAAGGGCAGTGTGGTTTTAGCAGGAGCAGGAAATTGAGGAATCCCATTCCTGAACCCCGGCCCATGGAAACCGAGCATCCCAGCTGGTCCCAGCGCTGGTGGCCATGGCAACAGCCTTGGGAGCAGGTCCCTGGCGGGGGTTTGGGAACCTCTTCCCTCTGGTGCCCAGGGACAGGAGCGGAGGGAACGGCTGCAGCTGAGTCGGGGCAGGCTCAGGTTGGATGTCAGGAAAAGGTTTTTGCCCAGAGGCTGCTGGGGCCCTGCCCAGGCTCCCCAGGGAAGGGTCCCAGCTCCAGGGCTCTCTGAGCTCCAGCAGCGTTTGGACAGCGCTGCCAGGCCCAGGCTGGCATTGTTGGGGTGTCCTGTGCAGGGCCAGCAGCTGGACTGGAGGATCCTGATGGGTCCCTCCCAGCTCAGCCAATTCTGTGGTTCTGGGATCCCATGAGCCTGGGGATGGGTCTGCAAACGGTTGCCATGGCAACGGGCTCTGGCTGCAGGCCTGAGCTGGTGTCCATGGCAACCACGCCCGGCATGGGGTCTCCATGGAGCTGCCAAGGGACTGACCATAGCAAAAGGGGTCTGGGGATGGTTGCCATGGAAACTGACCATAGCAACAGGGAGTTTGTGATGGTTGCCATGGAAACTGACCATAGCAACAGGGTCCTGGTTATGGTTGCCTGCTAAGGATCAGATTTGTCACAGACCCTCAGAGGGATTCCATGGGGACTTTCCAAGAGTCTCCACGCTGTTCCAGAGCTGGAATGTCACAGGCACAGACAGGGGCTCCATGGAGACCTCCCAGGGCTTTCTGGGATGGTAAAGAGCTCTTTGGTCAGAGGCAGTCACAGCCATTCCATGGTGACATCCCAGGGCACCTTGGGCTGCAAAGGCACCGATCTGTCACAGGCACTCCCGGGGGCTCCACGGTGACATCCCAGGAGTCCCCAGGATGCCAAAGATCCAGGATGTCCCAGACACTCACAGGAGTTCCTGTCATGGGCACAGTGGGAGCTTCAGACAAAAGCTTTTTTTGTTTATTGGAAAAACTCCTGCTAAATCATGAGGTGGAGAAATGACACTGAACAGCCACCATGGATCCTCAAATCCCTGCAGGGCCCCTAGACTTCTAAAATTCCTTCAAATAGAGGAGACTGGGAGTGGCTGGATCCAATCCCAGCCCCAGACTTTGTCAAAGGTGTAAAGGATTGGAGAGGTGGAATTGAACCTTTAACCCAATTTGTCCCACAGAATTAATGATGGGATACCCAATAGATTTACATAAATATTCCTCTAATTGATTTTAACCATGATTAGAAGAAAGAACTTAACCATATTCATTGAGTCCACAGTTCAGGAGCTATAACAATTATTAGAATATAGTGCTCTAGGAAGCAGTTTTGAAGTCAACAGGGCTTTGCTGGAGTTGTTGGAGCCCATTGCAGGCAGAGCCTCCTGCTCCAGCAAGAACTGCCTTGCCTGTGCCATGAGCAGGGCAGGTCCCACTGCAGGAAAAGCCCCAGGCCAGCCCCAGCACAGGGAAGGGCTCGGGCACAAGGGCAGAGTGCCATGCTGGGAGCTGTGCCAGGGAGAGCCTGAGGCACCAAAGGCACCTTGGCAGCAGCAGCTGCTTGCAGGCCACGGCCAGAAGCCTCCCTTGGCAGCCCAGCCTGGTGGCCACCACTGCAGAGCTGCTGCCTCAGGCCTCATTCCTGGCTGGGCTCTGAAAAGCCACTTCTGCTCCAGGAGCCTGACTGGGAAGCCATTGGCCCCAGCACCTTGGGGACAAGATATTAATGACAAAACTCTTCATGCCAGCAGAGCCAAGGCAGGGGCAGAGGAAAGGCAGAGCCAGGCCCAGGGGACAGGGCTGCCATGGTGATGGCTGCGAGGTCACTGCCCCAGCAGCAGCCTGGCTGCCCTCAGCAGACATTCTGGCCAGAAGCGTTGTGAGGGCTCCCAGGACATCAGAGAACCCACACTACAGGAATTCTGTCACTGGGGAGGAGAGGGTTTCAGTGGGACCCAGTAAAAGTTAAAGAATCTTTGGACTTTGAATCTGATTTTGAGTTTTTTAGAAGTTGTTTGAGCACACTGTCGGGGACTGAGTCTGATGCAAAGAGCAGCAAAGCCCCAGAGGCTCATTAATGTCCCTGTGCTGTGTCTGTGCTGCTGAGCTGGGCCACGCTCCTGGCCCAGAGGCAGCTCCTGGCAAGGGCAGCGCTGCAGAGAGACAGCTCTGGCCAGGAGCAGCTCCTGTGCACAGCCCAGCAGGGCTGGGGCACTGCCAGGGCCCCTCAGGGACACCAGCAGGGCACAGAAAGAGCTCACAGGGGCTCAGCACTGGCAGGGCCTGTGGGACGGCCCCGAGGGGGCTGTGTCACAGCAGCACCTCTGGGGCTGTGTCATAGAGGCACAGAGCAGCTGTGATGTCAGTAAGGGACTGTGTGACAGCACAGAGTGGGTTGTGTGAGGTCATCGAGCAGCTACAGAATCATAGAGGGGTTTGTGTGACATCACAGAGCAGACTGCGACATGATGGCATGGCTGTAAGACATCATAGAGCAGGCTGTGAGTTGCAAATGTGTGCCATGACATCACAGAGTCATCACAGAGAAGGTTTTGTGACATCACTGAGGGGGTTGTGAAATAACAGATGTGGCAGTGACATCATTGAGTAGGGTGTGAGGCCATAGAGCAGATTCTATCATCATGGAGGGTGGCTCTGTAACATGAGAGAGTGAGTTGTGACATCACTGGATGTCTGAGTAACATCACAGAACAGGGTGTGTCATCACAGGACAGTGACATCATGGGATTCCCTTGTGACATCACAGTGATTTCTGTGACATCGCAAAACGGCTGTATGACATCACAGAGAGATATGCCAGCGTTGGCTCTGTGACACAGGATGGCTTTGTGACATCCCAGAGTGGGCTTTGGACATCACAGGGTGCTGTGTGACATCACAGGGTGCTGTGTGACATCACAGGTGGTTGTGTGACATCACAGGGGCTGTGTGACATCACAGGGGCTGTGTGAGGTCACTCTGCCCCGTACCCCTTCACAGTTCCCCCCCAGAGCAGTCCAACCCTGCTCATGCACAGCGGGGTCCCCTGTCCCCCTGGGTCCCCCTGGGTCCCCCCAGCCCCGCAGCCTCCCCCAGAGGATGTTCCACAGGATCGACCCCAGAGCCTGACACGGGGACCAGGGGCCGGGGCCCTGGGGGGGGACAGTGGGATAGGGACCTTCCGGCAGCATCCCCGTGTCCTCCAGGGCCAGAGCCTGGGCCAGGGCTCCTTCACCCTGCTACCAATGAGGCCTTGAGAGCACTGAAAAAATCCCCAATAAGGGAGCAGCAAAAACCAGATTTAATATTAAGGGACAGCAGCACAAAGTTCCTTGGCAAGAGTCACTCTGCTCCTGACTGGACACTTCAGGCACACCAAGGAAACAAAGCAACAACAAAACCAAACAGAATCCAGGCAATCAAACCAGAAATTAACTGAGAACAGTCCCTGTCTGTGTGTGTGACACAAGGACAGTAAGGGCAAGGATAAAAGTAATATGGCCTAAAAGCTTAACAGAGCTCAAACTTAACAGGACTTAACTTATATCTTAACCTTAACTGATACTTTCAACTTCACAGTTTAGCAAAAGAACAGCACTTAACAGTATTTAACGTAACTTAAAAGTTGACTTTGTAATTTAACAGAGGAATAACACTTAACAATTTTTACCTTAGCTAATAAATTAAACTTAACATCTTAGCAAAAGAACAACTCTTAGCAGCATTTAACTTAGCTTAGATCTCCTGACTTAACCTTCTTTGCTGATATCTGGATATCTGCCTGACTCAGCTATCCAAGGCACTCCAACCCCTCAGAGAGCAGCATTTCTGCCACATTTCCCCAGCACAGGCACTCCTGTGTGCACACAGACACAAAGAGTCAGTGCAAGGCACCTGTGAGAAATTCCCCTGAGGGCAGGCAATGCTCCCTGTGGATACTTTGGCATCTCCCCAGTGGGTGAAGGGTTGAGCCTGGAGGAGTCGGGGAATCGGCCCAGGCTCCGTCGTTGTTCAGGATCCCCGAGTGCAGCAAACAGGAGAGTTCCCAGCTGGGAGAGGCCCCACTCAGAGGGAGTCGCTGGCCCAGGAGAGCTCCAAGGGCTCCTTTTGGAGTGCTGTTTATAGGGCCCAAGAGAGGGGCTTCAGTCCCAGCAATGGTTCATCCTGGCCGCACTTGGCACCAACAGCTTCCTTTGCCAGTGTGAGAACAGGGATGTTGTTCCACTGAGGGAACAAAAAAAGTTCCCAGGGCTGCTCCTACAGAAAGCAGGAGCGGGTTGGGCAGCAGCAGTGCCTGGAGCAGACAGTGTTTGTGATGAGCTGCAGGGGAGCTGAGCCCAGGGGCTGTTGGCCAAGGCCGAGGCCCAAGGAGCATTTCTCAGCTGGCAGAGCGGCCTGAGAAGGGGAGGGGGGAATGCAGCAGCACAGGGCCATGGAACCAAAGGGACCATTGTGACACTGTGGGGCCCTGTGAGACCAAGGGACCATTGTGACACTGTGGGGCCCTGTGACACCAAGGGACCAGTATGACACTGTGGGGCCCTGTGAGACCAAGGGACCATTGTGACACTGTGGGGCCCTGTGACACCAAGGGACCACTGTGACTCTGTGGGGCCTCATGGAATCATGGAGAGCACTGTGACATTGCTGGGCCTAATGGAACCAAGGGGACTGTGCTGACGCTGTGTGGCTCCATGGAATGTAGGGATCATTGTGACACTGAGAGGCCCCATCAAACCAAGGATCCATTGTGAATCTGTGGAGCCTTTTGGAATCAGTGAGACAATTGTGACCCTGGGGTTCCTTACAGAACCAAGAGGACCATTGTGATACTCTGGGGCCTTGTGAAACCAAGAGGCCTTTGTGACACTGCAGGACTACATGGAACCAAAGGTCCACTGTGACATTGTGGGACCTCGTGTCATCAGTGGTCCATTGTGACACTGTTGAACCAAGGGAGAACATTGTGACACTGCAAACTCCCAAGGTCCAATGGTCCATTGTGACATTTCAGGGCTCATAAAATAGAGGAGTCACGTGATATTGTGGGGCCAGGAGAACTACGGAGACCATTGTGACACTGGAAAGCCTCATGGATTTGTTGGGACCTTTGTGACACTGCCGCGCCTTATGAAACATAGGGACCACTGTGACACTGCTGGACCCATTGAACCAAGGGTCGGTTGTGACACTGCAGGTCTTCTTGTAATCAACAGGCGATTGTGACACTGTAGGGCCCCATAAAACTAGGGGAACACAGAACAGGTCTGGCTTCACCACCCGTGGTCTGCCTGACTGCTCCAGCCAACCTTGGCACATTGAGAGTCTCCTCATATGCTATTGAAACACTGGGGCTCTGTGCTTTCCTTCTCATGGAAAAGAACTGGCCTTCTCCTCCAGGCACCCATGGCCAGAATTGGGATTTCACCTCCAAAATTCCATATATCCAGAAATTGTTCCAACAGGAAGATTGTCAGGACAAATCTGGCTGGTAATGGTTTCACAAGGGTCACCTTTCATCTGTCCCCAAAACACTGGAGAAGGCTCTGTGCTTTCCCTTCCTATGGGAAAAAACTGTCCTTCTCAGCCAGGGGCCTATGGCCAAGATTGGGATTTCACCTCCAACATTCCCTGTTGTGAGAAACTGGAGGAGATTGTTGCCTCAAAACATTTTGTCAGGGGCGGGGGGGGGGGGGGGGAGGAAGGGGCAGGTCCTGCCCTGCCCCATAACCCCAATCCCCCCAGAGCCTCTATCCCAGCCCAGCAGTGGCTGCCAGTCCCTGGCACAGCACAGGCAATGCTCCACAGCCACCTCTGCAGCCCCCAGCCCAGCTCCTGAGGGACCAAATGAGCCCAAGTCCACCTGGGGGAAGGGCTCAGGGAGACCAAGGGGTATTGAAGGCTGACTACAAGACAAGCACACATCTTGACCCTACCTCCTCTTGGAATTTCCATCTGAAATGTGCTGGAATCCAGGAGTTGGTACCTCTGTTTGTGCCCCTCTGTATCTTTTCTGCCTTTCTTTCTTTCTGTCATTTCCTTCTATTTCTGTCATTTTGCAAATCTGAGTAATGTAAAATTCAAATAGCTTAGAGTTTGTGAAGTCAAATGTGCCAAGTCAGTGCTTTAAGAAGTGTTCTGTGTTGATTGAATGTTGTATTAAACCTGTTGCTAAAATTTCTCTGACTATCTAAAGTTGCCAGTAAAGGCTGTTTGGTTGTTTGGAGTTCCTGAGAATCTCTTGTTGGTATTTCTCCAGTGCATCCAATTCAGAGGACACAAACAATTGTAATTCCTTTGAAATGTCTCATTAAGAGAATTGTTTGGGAGATGGGGTTTCAGGGCTTGTCTGTCCTGCTTGGCACAGCCCAAGCAGGGCTTTCCCAGCCACATTCCACACTCCATTTCCCACCTGGAGCCGCTGATGCCTCTGAGTTGTGCTGCCCCAGCCCCAGGGACGCTCTCCTTGTCTGCCCATTCCCCCATAGTCTCTGGGCAGGGATGGCCTCAGTAGGGGCTGCTGACATCCTCAGCAACTTGGAGGCTGCTGCTGAATTTTCCTGCTCCAGAGGCTTGTTCAGCGTTCAGCTCTTCAGTGCAGGAATTCAGTGTCCCAGGGCTCATTAACATTGAGAACACCTGAACAAGCCAAGCCTCTGGGAATAATTTGATTAAAGTGTTGAGATAATTTGTGGTTGATTAGTCAGATTTCAGAAGCCAATTCAATGTGAATACCCTGAATTTAATAAAACAGCAACAAAATATTTTCTTAGGTCCTGTAATTTATTTTTACTAGTAATTCATTGACATGTGCAATCTCCAATTGACATTGAATCCAAGTACCTCCTCATGCAGTTTGACTGGGTATGAAAATCAAGACCCTTCATGGCTGACAATCAATTTGACTCTGTCCCCAACCCACCATTTCCCCCATCCATGGCTGGCACTCAGAGCAGCCTTGTGCAAATCTGAGCTCCCTCCAACCCACACTGGACCTAGCCAACAGACCACAGTTGAACAGGATACAACTTAATAAAAATTACACAAATAAAATAACAATCACACAATTACAAACTCTTCCCTGAACTATGTGCAATGTCCCAGCAGTGTCTGATGAGTCCACTATTCACAACTGCTTTGCATAATAAAATTAATTTTTGACAAAACGTGGTTCTGCAGTAGATATAAACACAATTAAGTTATTGTTTCAGGATTCTTGTCCTGGACTGAGGACAGAACAGCTCAAACAATTCCTGATTTGCGAAGCTGTCTGTGACATAGGAAGGCATCATGGGAACCAAGGAACCGCTGTTGGCAGTAGGGAAACTCATGGAACCAGGGGCCCTGGTGGCACTGCAGAACCAAGAGAGCTGCTGGACCTTGTCCCCTGGCCCTGCACAGCTCCTTGGGAGGCACGGCAGGAGCAGCACCCTGGGAGCCTCGGGAATGCCCCTCTGGGATCCATGGCACATACTCCCAGGGGCTGGAATTCCAGTTCCCAGCCAGGAAAAGATTTTTCTGCCCTTGAAGGCAAAACTCTCAAGAAAGAGCCAAAGGCCAAGTGGAGCAAGATCTTACAGTGACATTTCACTGCCAGCCTTCATAACTTCCCCCATGGTTGTTGTAGCTCCTGGAGTGGGAAATAAATCAGGGCAGGGTCTTTGGTGGGAGCTGCCCTGGATCAAGGGAGACACTGAGAGAGAAATAAGGCAGGCAAAGAAAGGCAGGAGAGAAAGGAGGACACAAACACAATCAGCTGAGAAGGTGGCACTCTGAAAAACAAAGCGAAACTGATGGAAAATGAATGGGACAGAAATCAATAGTTCTGAAAGTTTTATTTACTATCAAAATACATCCCACACACTCAGACCTACACAATCCTGATCCCACACCCTCAAATTTGGATCCCACTTCTCCCAATCTCCTTTTGACCCCATCTCATCCTGGAGGCTGAGGAATTGAGTAATTTTGGCATGGGACTGAGTTTTTTTGATGTTGGAACAAGCCAGTTTTAAGTGGGATTGAGCCTCTTGAAGGTAAGATTGAGGTGTTTTCAGTGGGACTGAGTCATTTTGAGGTGACAGATCAATCCATCATGACTTTTGGAGTACAAAGATGTGGAGAACACTTCCTGAAATTCCCCAAGAACCAACAAATCTTTTGGAATATGTCCCAAACCCATAAATTCCTGCTCAAGTACCTGTTAAGTGATGGAACTTTTGACATCTTTGATCAATTTCTTTCATTTTAGTCCTATTTCATGCTTTTTTAAGTGATAACGACAAATCAAGAGGAAATTGGGGCCAAACTAAAAGGATAACCAGCCAGGTGTCCTCCCAGAGCAGATCACTGGGAATGTGGGTCAGCAAGGCTCTGCCCAGCGTCGATCCTCGCATGGGGGATGAAGCTAGGAATCACCAGTAAGGGAAGCCCTGCAAATGCTCACATTGGGGCATTTGTAGGGCTTCCCTTACCGGTGATTCCGTTGGTGTCTGGTCAAGTGAGAGCTCATGAAGAAGCTCTTCCCACATTGGGGACACTCATAGGGCCTCTCTCCAGTGTGGATGCGCTGATGGGTGAGGAGAGTGGAGTTGTGCTTGAAGCCCTTCCCACAGTCAGGGCAGCGGAAGGGCCTCTCCTCTATGTGATTCTGCTGGTGGTGGAGCAGATGGGACCTGGTATGAAACCTCTCTGACACTCGCTGCACTTGTATGGCCTTTCCCCAGTGTGGACCCTCTGGTGATGGATCAAGTGGGACTTCTTCGTGAAGCCCTTCACACATTCCCCACACTCATAGGGCTGTTCCATGGTGTGGGTCGTCTGGTGGGAGATCAGGTTAGAGCTCTGGCTAAAGCTCATCCCACACTCCCCACACTCATACTGCTTCTCCCCGGTACGGATGCGCCGGTGCCTGATGAGGTGGGATTTCTGCTTGAAGCCCTTCCCACAGTCAGGGCAGCAGAAGGGCCTCTCATCCGTGTGAATCTGCTGGTGCAGGAGGAGATTGGAGCTGGTCTGAAACCTCTTCTGACACTGGGGATATTCATAGGGCCTCTCCCCAGTGTGGATGCGTTGGTGGGCCACAAGGGTGGAGCTGCAGCTGCAGCCCTTCCCACATTTCCCACACTCATAGGGCCATTCCCAGTGTGGATCATCTGGTGCTGGATCAGGGTGCTGCTCTGCCTGAAGCTCTTCCCACACTCCAAGCACTTGTGGGGCTTCTCCCCATCATGAAGCTGCTCACGGACCACCAGCTCTGAGCTCTGGCTGAAGCTTTGTCCACCTTAGTGGTACAGGGTGGGTGTTTCCCCCTCAGAGCATCCTGGGCTGGGTTTGCAGCCCCTCCTCCTGTGGGACATCCAGGGCTTTTCCTCCCCATTGGATTCCTGCACCATGGAGCCACTCAAAACAGCCTCTTCCATGAGGTTCTGCCCTGGGGATTTGTCCTCTCTAGTCTCCATCCTCTGCTTCTTGTCTAGTGGAGGAAAGACAAGGACACGATGGGATTTGCCTCCATTCCAGAAGGAAGGGGGAGGAGATCCCCCCAGTGCATCCCCAGCAGGATGGTGTTGGCACCGGGCTTGTCCTGCAGCCGGAGACCATGCTGGGCTGGGAGATGGAGCAGGAGAGAGGGAGAAAGGGGCACTGACTTCCTCCTCCCCTGCCTGGGTGTCCCTGGGCATCTTCCACTTCCTCAAAACCTCCTCCTCCTCCATGCGGCCAAGATTTGGGAATGGGAAATCCTGGTTGGGGGAAAACAAGGAATGAGCACATTGAGTTTGAAGGTCTCTTTGTGCAAGTTTATCTCTAGAAGTCACCAGCCATCTGGTGACCATTAAAAACTCCCAAACACCAAGATTCAGCCCTGAAAATGCCTCCTAGGAGTTCCCTGTCTCTGGTCTCTCCGTTTGGTGTTTGGGGATTCCCCCCTGTTGCAGGTGCTGGGGGTCACACTTGTAGTGGGGGTCCCCGTCTACCCGGTCCCTGCCCTCCCCAGGCTGCTGGGAGTCCCAGAAATCCAAAAAGATTTCCCCTTTTCCATCTCCCCACTTAGGGATGCTGGGGATTTTGGGATCCCGGGATCCCTTCTCCCCTTATTCTGTGCTTTGGGGTGCAGGGGCTCCAAGGAGTCCCCCCTGCCCCTCTCCAGGCTTTTGAGGCTCCCACCCATGGCGGCACTCCCCCCTCTCTGGGCTCCCCCCTTTGGGCTCCTGGGGGACACAGGGCTCTGCTCCTCCAGGCTGCCTCTGCTGGCAGCCGCCACCGGCACCCTCCGATGTCCCCCCGAGGGACCTTTTCCGCTCAGCCTTGGACTTCTTCATTCTCCAAACATCCCCCCAAAAAAACCCAAGCCAGGGACCTTCCAGGATATCTGGGCTGAGCTCTCCTGTCCAGGGCACCTGCAGGATGGGGGGTGTTGATCCCATGGGTGGGGGCTGTGAATTCAAGGAGTGCTTAACCTCATGGTTCCTTCTCCTTTCCCTGATCCTCGTTTGTCCCTCCTCTTCCTCTGACTCCTCCTCTTCCATCCCTCCTCCTCCTCCCCCAGCAGCAGCCACACCCTCGGTGCCCTGTTCCTGCAGCCCTCGCAGCGCTCAGCAGGAGCGGGGATGGAGCCGGGACAAGTCGGGATGGGCAGCGCGGGGCTCTCGGCTGCTCCCAGCAACTGCGGGCACAGAGCACCCGGCATGGGGAAAAGGGGAAAACTGGGCAAACTGGGGGCTGCACATCCCAACTGGGCCTTGCTGGGGACCCTGCCTGGGCGCTGCCAGCCCTTGGGGCTCCTCTCGGCACATCTGCCACGGGGGAACCCACACAGGGCTGGTGGATCCCAGCAGTGGCAGCACTGCCAGGGACTGGGCTGGACTGGGATCGTACTGGGAGTGACTGGAACTGTACTGGGTTTGTACTGACATCATACTGGGATCGTACTGGGAGTGGCTGGGACTGTACTGGGTTTCTACTGACATCATACTGAGATCATACTGGGAGTGACTGGGACTGTCGTGGGTTTGTGTCTGGTCAGCTGTTTGTCTCTGCCTGGACAAGCATAGGATGGCTCTGGGGCAGCCCGCACTTCAAAGGACTAGTCTGGACTCTTCAGATTTTCAGTCTTCAAATTGTTTATTATTTCTTATCTACAGAATTTTCTTTCTGCCCAACAGAGGTCTGACTAGCAAGGCAGCCAAGGGCACTCTGACCTCCCACTGGGCAGTTGTCTCCTTTTATACCAAAAACGACATACATCATCCTTACCTTTATTTCTCAATACCTTTCACCCATATTAGCAAGTGCACCTTCACCATGGACCAATCCCAAAGTGCTAACATCACCACAGAAAATGGATTAAGAGAAGAAGAAAGAAGAAGGACAAGACACACCACGATCCCTCCATCTCATCTTCATAACCCCCCTGTACCAAAACCCTAAAATCTATATTTCACCCTGTAAATACATCATTCTTGCACCATTCATTCCCAAGTGACTCTCATGTCCTCAAACAGGTGGCACATCGCTAGAGGGATCGAAGTCAAGCAACCAGATGCTGCTGGCAACATTCCAGGATTTCCGAGCCTCCCATGGGTTCTCTCAGTAACTCTGGATATCCGGAGTGATGTGCTGAGTTCCCACAATTGTCCATTATTACAAGCAGGCTAGACTGTGCATCGGCTAAATATGGCCATTGTGTAGCAAAAACTCCTCAACCTGCAAAATGTCCTCAACAGTTCCCTGCTTTTGTTTTTGCACAAGCCAGACTGATTTAAAAGTACAGTCAATTATTTTCTGCTCAAAGCGCAGTAAGCAAGGCACTATAGCAGAATTGAAAAAAGAATACAGAGTATCATAACACCAAAGCATACTAAGTCCTTGAGCCAGCCTGTTGTTCCCCAGGATTTTAGCCACTCGTCAAAAGAATTCTCAACAACTGTGAACTTTTTCATATTCTCCTTAAGCAATGACAGTTTCTTGTCAATAGATTCAGAGTGGTCAGAGAGATTCATGCAACACATCCCTTCAAAATCTTCACACTCATCTCCTTGTGCTAGCAACAACAAATCTATAGCAGCCCTATCCTGTAACACAGCGTGGTGTATGCTGCCTACATCAGTGGTAAGCTCATTCAGTATTGCAGATGTAATGTTAATTTGTTTTCCTGTCCAACAAGCCAATCGTTTGAATTATGTAAAGGCCTTTGATGAAGCTAATACTGGTGTAAAAAGTGATGCCAATTTAACCGAAGGCCAATTCCACAATTCTACATTATCCTTGCAGTCTGAGCCTAATAGATGCACACTATGTTTTGGACGCTGGAATTTGTGCCTGATGTCAAGCATCTGTTGAATGCTAGGGGCAAACAGAGTCAATTTCCCAAAATAGCATGGTCCTCCTAATGCTTTCTGAGGAATTGCAGGCCAAGCTTAATATCCACAAAAGAGAAAAGAAAGTAGAAAAAAGCTTTGCAGAAGTTATTGTAGAAGAGACTTTTGTCTCAAATGATGTAGAAGCTTTTCCTGTAGTAACTAATGCTGCAAGTAGAGTTTGAAAACCTTTCGATTGGAAGATTTTAGAAAAGTGGAGAGCTGCAATTTCACAGTTTGGTTGAAATCCCAACTTGCACAGTCACTTCTGCAGTGTATTTTTCCATCTAACACAATAATTCCAGCTGATGTGCATACCCTAATAAGACTTAGAATGCCACCCCATCAGCAGGCGATGTGTCATAAAAGCTGGGAAGAAAAGTGTGCTCAAGAAGCAGCAAGGCCTAGAGTGCAGGGTGATCCTCTGTTTGGTTTAACAGCACAACAGTTATACTTGGCAAAGGGCCCTGGGCTACTGCCACTGCCCAGGCTAGGAGCATTGATCAAGTCTTACAGATGAGCCAACAACTAGCATATAATGCATTTCTTGCACTTCCAGATAAGTTACACACTATGTCTTTTACACAGATTTGTCAAAGAAAGAATGAAGACTTTGATACATTTGTAGACAAATTGCATGAAACTATCTGTAATCATTCTGATTTAAATTCAGACACAAAGATACAATTGTATGGACTTTGGGATCATTACTCCATTCCAAATGGCTTTCCCTTCAGTCACAAGAGCCTTCCATCTCTTCCAAAAATTGCCTGCTGAAAGTCTTCTGCTCCCTTCCAAATCAGTTCACAACTCCAGCCTAACCCTTGAAGCATGGACAGATGACTCATCAACTAATTATAGTAGAAAAGAAGGGTATTTATTGCAGCGCTGGAAACATGTGAACTAGTTTCCAAAGACACACAAAAGGAGTTGCAGACTCCTGCTCTCTATTTCTTGTCCTGGTTTAGGACAAATTTGTTAAAGAATCTGCAAAGGAGGGCCCCTCCAGAAAGCAAAACCCACATGGCCCCTCCCCCCAACCGGTTCGGGAAAAAATTCCTCGGAGAGAAGTGGAAAGAACCTGTTTATTTGACTGGCACAGCACCCCCCGCACACAAAATGAACAATACCAGCTGACACCACTCTGAGAAAGATGACAAAATCAGAAAGTCTCTTTCGGGGTGGTTGCTCTGCTCTCAGTCCCTCCGGCGCTGGGCCAGCTGCTGCAGCCAAACCTTCGGTGTTCCCGGGTCCCAGTCCGGAGCAGGTTCGAGATGGTCACAGGAACAGGAGAGGAGAAACAGTCTGGGAAGGAATTTGGACTGTTTAGCTAAACTAGCTAATAAGCAGAAGCAAAAGCGAGAGCAGAAGCAAGAGCAGAAAAGCAAGCAAGCAAAAGCAGCAAGCTGCGAGCTAGAAGTGAAAACAGCCCTATGTACTGCCTTGTCTCTGTGTCCTGATAAGGGAAACCCAAACAAAACTTCCACTTTTCAGAGCCAGTCTTAAAGGCACAGAACGGATGAATGGGGATACAAGCATCATAACGTCACCCCAGGACATTCCACCCCTTATCCCCATATCATCAACATATTACAACACATCATGCATTATTCACACAAAGTTTCCATCTGTTTCCCCAAAATTACAAGCAATACCCATCATGCCTTCATCATATCCCCACACTGGACCACTGAATCCAGGCCCTATATTACAGAGCTGCAGGATCCCCCCTTTTCACTTTAGTAACTTAAAGCTCCATCTATCACTTGCTCAGACCGTCGACACTTTCACATTTCCTTCTGCATCTTCCACTTGCCCAGACCTTCAACTCTTACACATTTCCTTCTATCTCATGTCTGTATGGTTTAATGTACAGACAATGGCAGTAACATCCAATGAACAGTGATATTGCATATCATTCTATCCCACAATCAGATCTCCCTGAGGTACACATCGTTTTGTTCCATCTCTTTGCATTATCCACCACGTGCAACCTGGTCCCTGAGCAAAGACAACCCCACGAATGGGTTTGTCTCTACTCGAGGCAGAGTTGATCCATACAGTCTTCCCTAACAAACCTCTGATATGTACCACTGGGACTTTGTCTCCTTCTATTACATTCAGGGACTCAGACTGGGCAGGACCTGCTCGGTTGGTGGAACCTCGGGTGTTGACTAACCAGGTGGCCTTTGCTAAATGCTGCTCCCAATTCTTGAAAGATCCCCCACCCAAAGCTTTCAACTGGGTTTTTAGTAGTCCATTGTACCTCTCCACTTTCCCTGCAGCTGGTGCATGGTAGGGGATATGGTACACCCACTCAATGCCATGTTCCCTAGCCTAGGTGTTGATAAGGCTGTTCTTGAAATGAGTCCCATTGTCTGACTCGATCCTCTCAGGGGTGCCATGTCTCCACAGGACTTGCTTTTCAAGGCCCAGGATGGTGTTCCGGGCTGTGGCATGAGACACAGGGTAGGTTTCCAACCATCCAGTGGTGGCTTCCACCATGGTCAGCACGTAGCGCTTGCCCTGGCGTGTCTGGGGCAGTGTGATGGAGTCAATCTGCTAGGCCTCCCCATACTTGTACTTGGACCACCGCCCACCGTACCAGAGGGGCTTCACTCGCTTGGCCTGCTTGATGGCAGCACACGTCACACAGTCATGGATAACCTGAGAAATACTGTCCATGGTTAGATCCACCCCTTGGTCTCGTGCCCATTTATAGGTGGCATCTCTGCCCTGGTGGCCTGAGGCATCATGGGCCCATCTAGCTAGGAATAACTCTCCCTTATGTTCCCAATCTAGGTCTATTTTGGACACCCCTATCTTTGCAGCTTGGTCTACCTGCTCATTGTTCTGGTGCTCCTCATTGGCCCTACTCTTGGGTACATGGGCATCTACATGGCGGACTTTCACAGGTAGCCTCCCTACCCTGGTAGCAATATCTTTCCACTCATCAGCAGCCCAAATTGGTTTCCCTCTATGTTGCCAGTTAGCCTTTTTCCACCTCTCCAGCCATCCCCACAGAGCATTGGCTACCATCCATGAATCAGTGTAGAGGTAGAGCTTTGGCCACTTCTCTCTCTCAGCAATGTCCAGGGCCAGTTGAACAGCTTTGAGTTCAGCAAGTTGGCTTGATCCACCTTCTCCTTCGGTAGCTTGTGCAACCTGTCGTGTGGGGCTCCATACGGCTGCTTTCCACTTCCGGTTCATCCCTACGATGCGACAGGAACCGTCAGTGAAAAGAGCGTAGCGTGTTTCCTCTGGTGGCAGTTGGTTATAGGGAGGGGCCTCTTCAGCATGTGTCACTGGTTCTTGTTCCTCTTCATCTGTGACACCAAAATTCTCACCTTCGGGCCAATTTGTAATGACCTCCAAAATCCCAGGGCGATTCAGTTTACCTATACAGGCGCGCTGAGTGATGAGAGCAATCCACTTGCTCCATGTAGCACTGGTGGCATGGTGAGTGGAAGGAACTTTGCCTTTGAACATCCACCCCAGCACCGGTAGTCGGGGTGCCAGGAGGAGTTGTGCTTCAGTGCCTTTTACCTCCGAGGCAGCCTGGACTCCCTCATAGGCAGCCAGGATTTCTTTCTCTGTTGGAGTATAGTTGGCTTCAGACCCTCTGTAGCTTCGACTCCAAAATCCCAGTGGTCGACCCCGAGTCTCCTCAGGCACCTTCTGCCAAAGGCTCCAGGACAAGCCATGGTTCCCGGCTGCAGAGTAGAGCATGTTCTTTACCTCTGGTCCTGTCCTGACCGGGCCAAGGGCTACTGCATGGGCAATCTCCTGCTTGATCTGGACAAAGGCTTGTTGCTGCTCAGGGCCCCACTGGAACTTGTTCTTCTTGCGGGTGACCAGGTAAAGAGGGCTCACGATCTGACTGTACTCAGGAATATGCATCCTCCAAAAACCTATTGCACCCAAGAAAGCTCGTGTCTCTTTCTTATTGGTGGGTGGAGACATTGCTGTGATCTTGTTGATGACATCTGTAGGAATCTGACGCCGTCCATCTTGCCACTTCACTCCCAGGAATTGAATCTCACGAGCTGGTCCCTTTACTTTACTCTTTTTAATGGCGAAACCAGCTCCCAGGAGGATCTGGATGATTTCCTTCCCTTTCTCGAACACTTCCGCAGCTGTGTTCCCCCACACAATGATGTCATCAATATACTGCAGATGTTCCGGAGCCTCTCCCCTTTCTAGTGCAGTCTGGATCAGTCCATGGCAGATGGTGGGGCTGTGCTTCCACCCCTGGGGCAGTCGGTTCCAGGTGTACTGCACTCCCCTCCATGTGAAGGCAAACTGAGGCCTGCATTCTGCTGCCAGAGGAATGGAGAAAAATGCATTGGCAATGTCTATAGTGGCATACCACTTTGCTGCCTTGGACTCTGGCTCATACTGGAGCTCTAATATGTCTGGCACGGCAGCACTCAGTGGTGGAGTCACTTCATTCAATGCATGGTAGTCCACAGTCAATCTCCATTCTCCTTCAGATTTTCGCACAGGCCAAATGGGGCTGTTGAAGGGTGAGTGGGTCTTGCTGACCACCCCTTGGCTCTCCAGCTCTCGGATCATCTTATGGATGGGGATCACGGCATCTCGAGTGGTCCTATACTGCCGTCGATGCACTATGGAAGTGGCAATTGGCACTTGTTGCTCTTCTCCCGTCAGGCATCCTACTGCAGATGGATTCTCAGACAACCCAGGCAAGGTGTTCAATTGCTGGATGCCCTCTGTCTCTACAGCAGCTATTCCAAATGCCCATCTGAGTCCTTTTGGGTCTTTGAAGTACCCACTCCGAAGGTAGTCTATGCCCAAAATACATGGGGCCTCTGGGCCAGTCACAATAGGATGCTTCTTCCACTCATTTCCCGTTAGGCTCACATCAGCTTCCACCAAAGTGAAATCCTGGGATCCTCTGTCACACCAGCAATAGAAACAGACTCTGTCCCCACATGTCTTGATGGGATTAATGTGCATTGCGCACCAGCATCGACCAAAGCTTTGTACTCTTGTGGCTCCGATGTGCCAGGCCAACGAATCCACACAGACCAGAAAACACGATTTTCCCTGGCCTCTACCTGGCTAGAGGCAGGGCCCCTCTAAGCCTGGTTATCCTTCTTTCCCTGGGCGTATGTTTTGGATGTTCCTTCGAGAGGATCAGACATGTCATCATCATCATACCTGGTCGGTCGGCTACGGGCTACTGGAGCTGCTTTCCTCCTGGTGGCTTCCTTCAGTTCACGCACCCATCGTGCCAGAACAGCAGTAGGTTTCCTATGCCACCTTCTCATGTTCTCCCCACAATCACACAGGTAGAACCACAGCTCAGCTCATGGGGTGTACCTTCTCTCGCCATCTGGGAAACGTCTGCCTTGGAGACCAGAACCTCGGATCTGTACTGCTGAAATTTGGAGAAGGTCTTCTTTAATCTCCTCTCTAAGCTTCTTATGGTTCTCCTCTATCTTATTCTCTAAGTTCTGCAGATGTGTTTCTACCGCTGCGATTCTGGCATGTGTCGGGCCATGTACAGCATCTGCATGTGCTCGGAGCTTCCTCGCCATGTCAAGCACCGTCTCATCCCTCTCATCCCTCTTCATGATGGCTAAGGCAGAAGCATATTCGTGTGGCCCAAGTCGTACGAGTTTTCGCCACATCACAGACGTGCATGGTACTAAGTCTGGGTTCCTGGTTGTTACATCATCTGAGAAGATAATTTCTGCCACAGCCATTTCTCTCAAGCGTTGGATCCCTTGCTCTATTGTCTTCCACTGAGTTTGCTGCATATAGAGATCTTCTGCACACAGGTATCTTTCTGCTACGCTTCTTAGGACCCGTTCCCAGAGGCTGTGAGGGTTGGTTAGCCCCCCTCATCATTCCTTGGTCTATGACAGTATCCTGTGACAGGGATCCCAAATGCCTGGCTTCAGTGCCATCCAGAATTGTAGCCTCGCCTGCAGCATCCCAGAGACGGACAAGCCAACTAATTATGGATTCATCAGACCTTCGAGTGTAATCCTTCCGTAGGCCATGAAGGTCTTTCAGGGAAAAGGACTCATCTGATCTTGCACCTGCTGCTTTGACTCCTGATTTTATGTCAGAAGGCATTGAGGTTCCGTCTCCTTCATCATCATCATCATCATCCCCTGGTCGATTGGTCTTGTCCGTGCATTTCCCACTTCTAGTGCTGGTAGCAACAGCCATGGGTTTAGCTGCTGGCTTCAAGCCTGGAGTGTTAGCTGCAGCCTGAGTCACCGGGACAGTTGCTGATTTATCTCCCTGCCCCCCTGCCTCTGTCTGCTGCCCGACAGTATCTAGCAGTGTGCGATAAACATATGCCAGGGCCCAGCTCACTGCAATGACCTTCCTCTCCTTAGGCTCATCCTGGTACTTCTCTTTCAGATATTTCCCCACCTCAGCTGGATTCTGAATTTGTTCATGGGGAAAATCCCAGACTATAGGGTCAGAGAATTCCTTCAGGATTTGGCCCATATCCTCCCATTTCCCACATCACTTAGGATTTTCCACACCGGGGTCTACTCCTGAGTCAGGGGTCTCATCAGCCCACCTAGAAATCTCAGCCCTCATTCTAGAGAAGCAGCAGGCTGTATAGAGGAAGGTTATCCGATTGGATACCAGGAAGATGGTCTCTTTAACATTGAGGGGAAACTGAACATCCTTCACTAGTGATGCAACTGATTCATAGGAGAAGGAGGAAAGAAGAGGCTGAAAAACCTCATTCCCTCCTGCTCCTCCTGCAACAAACTGGATGCATAACCATAGCCATGAACCATTCATACCTGGAGCAGACACTAGCATGTTTATAAACTTCTTGCGCATTATTGCCACCAAGCCCAGCAGGATAGCTACTCTGGTCACTGCCCCTCTGATGTAAAAACTACGTATTAGGGGCAATACTAAAGCTATTTCTGGATAAGAAAATAAACCTAGGGACCAGAGAGGTATTAAAATCTCAAAAAACCCTAGGGACCAGAAATGCATGCAAAACTTCACCCCAATAGACATTATCAATTCAAAAACCATGGCTATTAGCTGATTTAAACGAACACAGAGTAATAGCAACCAAAATGCAGTCAAAACAGGGTTTTTCCACCCTCTCTCGAGCCTCACGTTTGGGCACCAATATTTTGTCCTGGTTTAGGGCAAATTTGTTAAAGAATCTGCAAAGGAGGGCCCCTCCAGAAAGCAAAACCCACATGGCCCCTCCCCCCAACCGGTTCGGGAAAAAATTCCTCGGAGAGAAGTGGAAAGAACCTGTTTATTTGACTGGCACAGCACCCCCCGCACACAAAATGAACAATACCAGCTGACACCACTCTGAGAAAGATGACAAAATCAGAAAGTCTCTCTCGGGGTGGTTGCTCTGCTCTCAGTCCCTCCGGCGCTGGGCCAGCTGCTGCAGCCAAACCTTCGGTGTTCCCGGGTCCCAGTCCAGAGCAGGTTCGAGATGGTCACAGGAACAGGAGAGGAGAAACAGTCCGGGAAGGAATTTGGACTGTTTAGCTAAACTAGCTAATAAGCAGAAGCAAAAGCGAGAGCAGAAGCAAGAGCAGAAAAGCAAGCAAGCAAAAGCAGCAAGCTGCGAGCTAGAAGTGAAAACAGCCCTATGTACTGCCTTGTCTCTGTGTCCTGATAAGGGAAACCCAAACAAAACTTCCACTTTTCAGAGCCAGTCTTAAAGGCACAGAACAGATGAATGGGGATACAAGCATCATAACGTCACCCCAGGACATTCTACAGAAAAGGTTTTACATTAGGTTTCTAAGGACCCATAATACATAATTATTACCTGCCTGCTTCGCATTTTTATCAGCTGAATATCTATTACAACTGTGCAATTGTACTCCCTTAACTGGGTTGGTGGGATTTTGAAATGAGGGAGTGGTTGTATGGGAGGAAGAAAGCCATCTTCCTCATGGTGAACTCTTCTCCCATGGCCAGTTGGCAAGACCTTTGGACCTGCTGCTCATGGCCCAAGCCTCTCCTAACTGTTCAATTATTCTTAAAGCAAGTTATTTCTATGGTCTCTGCTCCTTCACTATTGCTTCCTCTATCCCTGTCACTCCTAGCTTTACATTCCTAATATATCTGGTACTCTTTAACTAAGGGACGTGATTTCTTCTAGCTGAATTACTAACTTAGCTTCTCACCTCATTTGAAAATCTTAACTAAAACATGCAATCTTCTACTATCCCAATTCTATTCCCAGCTGGCCCCTCGACTCATCTGCACTTTTCAATTATCCTAATTACATTTTCAGCTAATCCCTTGGCTCACCTCAGGCATGTGGGATCTCAGTCTCTCAGAACTGGGGTGCAGGGTGAACAAGACCACCCCTGGGGGGCTCGGGAGTCCTGGAATGCTGCCAGAAATGTCTGGTGGCTGGACTTTGATCCCACATGGGAGATGACATCAGTATGAGGACGGGAGGATTTCACTGGGGTGAATGGTGAAGGGACAAGTTAATTGGAGTGTGAGATACAGGGTTTAAGATCCCTGTACAGGGGGGTCTAGAGAGGCAAGATGGAGGGATTGGGGCGTGCCCTTCTCCTTCTTCTTCTTCCTCTAGGCCTCCATCTTCTGTGGTGGAGTTGGCACTCCAGGATTGGACCTTACTAGGGGAACACTGGTTAATATGGGTAGAGGGTATTGGAGAAAAATGATAAATATTGTATACGTAACTCCGGGTATAAAGATAGGTGACCGCCCCAGGGGCTTTCAGTGTGTGCCCATGGCTGACTGCTGAGCAGAACTCTGTCAGGCCAAGAGAAAATCTTTTAGATAAGCAATTAATAAACACCGAGACCGAGAACAAATCTGAAGCTTCTTCTCGTCCTTTCAAACCCGGGGGCCCAAGGCCATCTTTGGGCTTTTTCCCAGACCATCTAAACAGCCCAGAAATCCAACAACTGGCGTCCGCTGTGCGGGCTATCTCCCACCAAACCTTTCGGGGGGGGAAAAAGCCCTGAAGAGCTGAAGAGCCAAGAGAACAGCACTGATAACTCCAGAGGAGAGAAGCCTGAAGAAAGAAAGAAGAAAAAGAAAAAACCGGCCGGGAGAAGCTGCAAAAATCAGCAGTCACTGAGAAATCCCATCTCTCAGCTTCTGCTGAAGACAGCTCGTAGCAGAGCGGCCTGGACTGGGACCAGAAAGGCGCCTCTGATCCATCCCTCGTAATCTGCTGGACGGAGAACAAGGGCCTCCAGACCACTCTGACGACAGATTCGGTAAGAAGGCCAAAATAAAATCATGGGGGCAACACTCTCCCAAGAACAACGGGAAATCTTATCCACCTTACAAAGTGTAGCAGAATTATATACAGAAGGGATCCCAAAGAAAGAATTAAAACAGCTGTTACTATGGGCAAGGCTCAATTATCCACTTGCAGAGACATATCTGCTGTTCGAAGTGGGGTTTTGGCAAGAAATTAATAGGCATTTATATATTTTAGCAACAAAAAAAGATGAGACAGCGTTAAAGCTACTCTCGCCGGCAAGAATCATGTTACAAGGTATTTCAGTGCAGTCTAAAAGACTGGAAAAGCAGCGAGAAGCTGCGGTACCCTCAGAGAAGGGGGCGGAGCGGCAGAGCTCCGGGAAAAAATTGCTCTGGCTTTGAAAGGCCAGGGGGAAAGGGCTCTCGAAAAAAGAGAGCAGGAAAAAATATTAAAACCCCCGATCAAAAAATGCAACAAACCCCAAGGGCGTCCTGAAACTCCAGAGAGTGTGGAGGAGTCAGGAGCAGAAGGGGGGGAGCAGGAAGATAAGGGATCGGGGGGGGGGCCTGTTCGCGGTGAAAGCGGCCACGCGGCGGCGGCGGCGGACGCGAGCAGCACGGGTGAGGATGAGGAGACGCGCGCGGAGGGCGAAACTCGCAAAAACCGGGGTGTAGACTCACACGCGGGCGCGAAAGCGGCGAACGCGGAAGGCGGGCTGAGGGAAAATGTGCAGCCTCAGCGAGCCGCCGCGGGGGCACCGAGACGCAGGAGGCGCGCGGTTGTGACGTCAAACCCGGTGCGACGGTCAGCTCGAATCGCGGGTAGAGCCGGGGTGCCGGCGGGAGAGGCGAACACAACATCAGAGGAGGAGGGGTCGGATTCTGGGACAGACCGAGGGGCTGGAACCTCGGAGGTGAAACAGGGGGGAGACGATGACGTCACCTTGGGGGACACCGGAAGTAGCTCGGAGAGCACGCAGGCGCAGAAAGTAGGACGCGCGCGGACCCAAGCCCGGTCCCCTGTGACGTCGCGGGTGAGGAGGGGCCGTGTTAGGGATTCTACGTCCCGGGGCTCCACACCGTCTCCAGATCTGGCGCCTTTGGTCCAGAGCCTCGGAGTCCCAGTCCCTTCCCTTCATGGGAGACGCCGAGCCGGAAGAGGAAGTGGGGAAGTCGAGATTGCACCGTCATCCGAGCCAGGGAGGCCGGTGACAGCGCCACCTAGTGGCAGGAGGGCGGAAGTGTACGACATGCCGGGTCGGCTCGGCGGAGCCACAGCGCCATCTCGTGGCGAGACTGCAACAATGCAGCAATTTTTTCCAACAATATATAAAAAGAAAAGCACCTCGAAGAAAACAATGTTAACACAACAAAGGGATTATCCATCTGATCCACCGATCGTGAGACATTTTCTAAACAACACACAGGCAAAGCTAAAGGGAGATCCTTTGGTTTTGGTCAGAAACCCAGAAACAGGTCAAATAGAGGGTCCTTTCAGACTAATCACTTGGGGAAAGGGTTTCGCTTGTATCTCCACAGATCGAGGTCTGAAGTGGGTGTCGGTGCGGCATGTGAAGCCATTCCGAACACGAGAGCACGAGAACGCTGATCCAAGAAGCAAAGAGACGAGTACTCAGACAGAAGTCGAGACTCAGACTGTGAAAAACGACCCAGAAGAGAAATAAAAAGAACCTAAGGACTCTGGGGGGTTTTCACACAAAAGCGAAGTAATGGGTTTCATGATGCTTATGTGCATCGTTCTTTCATTCATTGCAGTAAGCAGTGGGGGAGATTTACCTGTTAGTCAACCAAGGCAAAATGTATGGGAGGCTTTAGCTCGGGCAGCGAATTTAGATAGTATCTGCCTGACACATTCAAGACCAGGTAAACCGTTTTCAGCATGCATGGTTGGATTGCCAGTGGACCAATGGCCAGTTCCAGGGCACTCTGCAATTAACATTTCGCAGGTCATTAAAAATCCTATAAAAGAGTGGTGTGCTTGGACACACCTGCTTCCTGTGGCTTCTACAGAACCTCAGGAATTGGAGATTTTTGGGTCCATGACAATGAGACTCTGCATGCAGTTTGAAGCTCCGAAAGTCACAAAGGTGAAAACTATTGATTTAACTCCCACTCATGAATTTTATAAGAATGCCTCAGCTTGGTGTAAATATACAAAGAGAACTACCAAAGGATCGATCCAAGTTCCGGTGCAATTGCCGCGGGGTCTGTTCTTAATTTGCGGGGACAGAATTTGGCACGGCATTCCTGCTAATGCCACGGGAGGTCCATGCAGCATTGGGGAAATTTCAATGCTATCGCCTGATTTGAACATGTTAAGAGAGGGAAGGCACAGAGAAAAAAGATCAATACAGCAATATGCAGCAGATTGCAATGATGAAATGTTTTCTTGGGACAAGAAAACGAGTATTGCTACAGCAATCTTCTCACCTCAGACAGCATCGGGGGTGGCCCTGACTCAGATCGACCGCATGGGTTGTTGGTTGAGCAAACATGCGCGGTCTGTGTCTGTCACATTGGATGACATGTTAAAAGACGTCAGTAGTGTGAGACAGGCGACTCTTCAAAATAGAGCAGCAATCGATTATCTATTGCTCGCTCATGGACATGGGTGTGAAGAGTTCGAAGGGATGTGCTGCATGAATCTCTCAGATCATTCAAAGTCAATTCATGAAAATATCAAAAATATAAAGGACAGCATAAATAAGCTTGGCGAGATCACAGGATCATGGATCGATCAACTGGCAGAATTCTTTGACATCTCTCCCATTTGGTGAGGAATCTTAAAAATAGGGTTTTATGTTTTAATAGTTCTCCTAGTCCTCATACTTGTTGTCCCATGCATATTTGCATGTTTAAAACATGCAATGAATCGGATGGCGAAAAAGATCTTTTTGGTGCAAACAGAAGGGGGAGATGTGGGATCTCAGGGTGAACAAGACCCCCCCTGGGGGGCTCGGGAGTCCTGGAATGCTGCCAGAAATGTCTGGTGGCTGGACTTTGATCCCACATGGGAGATGACATCAGTATGAGGACGGGAGGATTTCACTGGGGTGAATGGTGAAGGGACAAGTTAATTGGAGTGTGAGATACAGGGTTTAAGATCCCTGTACAGGGGGGTCTAGAGAGGCAAGATGGAGGGATTGGGGCGTGCCCTTCTCCTTCTTCTTCTTCCTCTAGGCCTCCATCTTCTGTGGTGGAGTTGGCACTCCAGGATTGGACCTTACTAGGGGAACACTGGTTAATATGGGTAGAGGGTATTGGAGAAAAATGATAAATATTGTATACGTAACTCCGGGTATAAAGATAGGTGACCGCCCCAGGGGCTTTCAGTGTGTGCCCATGGCTGACTGCTGAGCAGAACTCTGTCAGGCCAAGAGAAAATCTTTTAGATAAGCAATTAATAAACACCGAGACCGAGAACAAATCTGAAGCTTCCTCTCGTCCTTTCGAACCCGGGGGCCCAAGGCCATCTTTGGGCTTTTTCCCAGACCATCTAAACAGCCCAGAAATCCAACAAGGCACATCCCCAATGCCCTCCCTCCCAGCAGCTCAGAGCTGCATTGCACAGCACTTGCTGTGTGCCAGAGAGCACAAAGCAGGCTGGCCTGGTGGGCCTGAATATTTCTGCCAAACACTCTGCATCTCACACCTTTGCTCAGGCTCAGTGCAGAACTGCAGGATTGCAGGTGCTTCCTCCCAGAGCTGCATGAGGCGCTGGCTCCTGCAGATGTGCCCTGCCAAGCTGTGCCTGCCTCATGCTGGCCTCGCTTCCCTGGCACAAGTGCCGGGCCTGAAGGGGCTGCCCTGTGCTCCAGCCTGCTGAGCAGCCTGGCTCCCTGCCCTGGTGCCTAGAGTGCTGCACACACTGCTGGCCTTTGCCAGGAGTTGCAGAGCAGCCAGCGGAAGAAGAGGAATCCTCAACCAGCCCAGCGGCCCGCGGCTGCCCTTGGCCTTTCTCTGCTCCTGGGCACACTCCAGACAGCCAGTGCCTCCAGGCCGGGCTGTGCCCAGCACGGATGCGCTTCTCCTCAGCAGCAGCCAGCTGCCACCTGGGCTCTGAGAGCAGAGGATTCGCCCGCTCCCAGGAAGAGGCAGCCAGGGCCCGGCTGCTGCCTCTTGCAGCTCCAAGGGCCTTCTTCCAGCCTGCCTCTGCCGGGGCTCAGACTGCTCTGGCCTCTGCCGGGGCTCTGCTGGGGCTCCAGCCCAGGCAAGGCCGGGCCCGCTCTCACCTCACAGGCGCTGACAGCTCTGCACCACAGGAGACCTTCCCGAGCACCCTCTCTGATCTTTCTGCTTTCTCACTTGAGCAAGGCTCTCCTCCAGCTAAAGAGATTATTGAATTTAGGGCTCCAAATCCAAGTGGCAGGAACCCCAGTGCTCTCCAGTCACAGCTGAAGGCCTGCATCTGCACAGGGTGTTTGGGCTGCCTCATTCTTCCTTTGGTTTTGCTTTCAAATGCCATTGCCCTTTCTGCCTCAACTAGAAGTGTCACAGATGTACCAAAACGGGCCAGTGTGCTGGCCAAGGGCAGTGTGCTCTGGAGATGATGAATGAAGGGTCTTCCCAACTTTCAAAGCACACTGCGAAAAACACCAATCACCAATCACTTTTTTAAAATTTTAAAAAGTTTAATAGCAATAAAATGGTTATTAAGATAAAAATAAAAGTTAGAGTAATAAGAATTTGGACAATCAGATTTAGAACAGTAAAAGACAATAAAAACAAAGACATACGGACAGTCCTGGTGCCTCCTGGGCAATTATGCCCCAAAAGCACACAGGCTAACAAAGGATTAGCCCTTAAAAGCAATAGCCTGTTGCATACTCATATATCTCATACATGATGCATAAATTCTTTTCAAACAAAGGGTGTTCTCTGGTTATTGTCAAGTTCTCCCTCTTAATCCTGTTGGCTCCTCAAAGTCAGGAAGGAGGTGCAAGAAAGTTGGTCTTTTCCAATAAGGATGCAAGAATTCTTCTCTTGGGGCTTTAGGTGTCCTGTTGCTGTTATCTCTGGGCAAAGAATTTCTTGATTATCCCATCCCTTTCGTGAGCTAGTTAAAAAAGTATCTTACATCACATAGTTTCTATTTTACATAATGTTATAACCTAAAATTATATTTACTACTGAAATAATTATCAATATAGTCGGACGGGACGTACATGAGCTTGTCTGGCCTTTGCTGCCTGACTAAATAGTGGCAACTGTGGAATTTTACCCCAGAGACACTGTTGGCTAGCTGGATGCTGCAGCTGGGCACTTGGAGGCAAGTCCAGGCATGCAGGAGCTCAGGTTTACCTTTGGTGGAGAAGCTTTAAGGCGAGGTGAAGGAAAGGAGTCAGTTCTGGTGGAGGGTTTCGATCCAGAGCTTTATTCCTGGCCCACAGGCCTCTGAATCCAGCAATGGCTCTAGGAGAACTCCCAACCACATGGTTTGCTCGCCCTTTTACCCGGGGCAGAGGGGGAGGGAAGGAACACGGGGGACCACCAACCAGGTACGGGGCGGGGAAGTCTCAAGGGGCAGAGGACACCTGGATGGCCCAATGTCCTTCCAGGAGGGGAGGGCATCTTCTTAATTCTGCCAATCACTCAACGCCCTTCTAGAATGCCAGGATTGGCAGACAGCGCTCAGCAGGGGTCAGGGTGTGGAAAGGAGGGATGATTGATACACCTGGAAGGGAATTATCAGGGAGGAACTTGGGGTACCTGAAGCAAACCATGACATCACACCGCAACATACCACACTACTTAAAAAAATACAGTACTACTAACTAAGACAGCATAACACCAATAGTATATTAATTTATATATATATATATATTTATTTTAATGTGTGTGAAGAGCCTATCCTGTAATATGTACTTTTCACAACACCAAAGAAGCCATTTGCACCTTTAAGAGACAGCTGACAACTCAGAAGGAAATGCTCAGCTTGTTCACAGGGTGAGAAAGAAATGATTCTTCCAGATGAGTTAAAGTTTCAGAAACTTTATTTATTTACAATCCTACTCTATAATCCTGTAGGGTGGTATTTACAGAAAAATGGACACGCACTAAATGAACCAACCTAACCTTCTGGAGCTAACTAAACTAACTAACCTTCTAGGACTAGGTCAGGTTTTTAATAAAGCTGCATTCAACTTTGTGGATAAAAAGGTGATGTTGCGAGCAGAAAAAAGAAGCAGAAAAGTTGCTGACAGACAAAGGGGTAGCAACCCAAATAAAATGACCCTTACAGCATCTACCAATTAGATTTAGAAAAAGATGCATGCTTGCCTCAGGACAAAATAGAGCTACCAGTCAAGAGATGCGTGGACAAAGTGCAGCAACCAACCAAACAATGCATTACTATAGAAACCTTTAGGATAGGATCCAATAATAAACTATGTTTAGAAGCACAATAAATGGCTTCTCCTTGATTCACATGGAATTGTGCAGAGTCTTTTGTCTTTTCTCCACATAGTCCTACTCTAAATCCTACTCTACAGTCCTACTCTACAATCCTACTCTAAGATGGCTATGGAGAAAATGGTCCTGATATGATTATAGCACTGTTTGCTTCTCCATCCTCCTCTTCACTGAGATGATGGGTGGTGCCAGGTTGGATGCAGCCTCAGCTGATGTTACAGATGGATGCTGTTCATAAAAAAAACAAAAACCCAAAAAACAGATACAAAAACAAAACAAAAAAAAAAAGAAAACAAAGAAAACTCAAAAAACCAAAACCAGTACAAAACAAAACAAAACAAAACAAAACAAAACAAAAAAAAAACAAAACAAAAAAAAACCCCCAAACAACAAAAAGACAAGGAACAGTGAACCATTACTTTCTAACCTCAGTGCTTCACAGGCTCAATGAGGATTGCTCTGGGTCCTAAAAAGACCCAGAAAAAGGAGTAATGGGACCATCTGCTACCCAGCAGTCATGTGCAGGACCCTGCCATCACAGGCAAACCTGGCCCAGAATCCCAGTCATCCATTTATTCAGGTTTCTTTATCTTGTTGGGATTTTTGCCCTGCCAGTGCTCTAGAAATGGCACTTTCTGTCCCTGGGTTTTCTTCCTTTCAGGAAACTCCAATGACTCACATAGGCCCCTGCCACTGAAAGACAGGCACTGTGCTAATTCCCACAGGGACAGAAAGCAGTGTCTACCGTTCCATGCCCTGCCCCTCGTGTGCTGGATGGCACCTTCCTTCCCAGCAGGGCCAGCCCAGAGGCACTGGGCTCTGCAGTTCCCTTTCTGCCACACAGCCTGGCAGTAACCCTGGCGCAGTTCCCGTCTGCTTGAGTGTGCCAGGCAGCAGATGGGGATGGGACAAGTCCCTCCCAGCTGTCCCTGTTTGCGTGGCAGAAACCTCTAAGGGTGGGCTGGAGGCACAAACCAGGGCCCCTCAGAGGCTCACAGTGAGCCCCCCACAGCCCCTCCTGCCCACAGCCAAATCTCTGACCCCTAGTCTGGGACTGGCTTCCTTGGGTTCCTCCATCACCATTTCATGTCTCTGTACCCTGCATTGCTCTACTTCAATTCTTTAGCCATTAGATAAAATCGAACACCCCACCAAATCACAAAAGAGGGCAACAGAAACAGTCAGAGGACAGAGGACCTCTCCTCTAGGGAAATGCGAAGAGAGGTGGAGTTATTCAGTTTTGTGAAGAACAGGCCCCGAGGAGACTTTATTGCCAATTTCCAAGACTTCACAGTGGCTTTGAAGAAAGTGGGGGACACCTTTTTTAACAGGACCAGTTACAATAGGATATGGACAAATATTTTTAAACACAAAGGGCATCTAATCAGAGTAGGTCTAAGGAAGAACTTGCTTACTCGGAGCATGGTGCCACCCTGGCACAGCTTGCCCCAAGAGCTTCTAGGAGCCCCATCCCTGCAACCATTCCGGCTCTGGTGGCAAAGGGCTCTGAGCAACCTGATCTCTTTAAAGATGTCCCTGCTCATTGCAGGACACTTGCACCAGAGGACCTTTACAGGGCCCTGCTAGCCCAGCCCAGTCTAGGATTCCTCACCATTTTCATTTGAAGAGCACCAAGAGTGGAGGTGACGAGGAAGTGGGCTCATCTGCTGCCTTGGGCTTGAGTGGAGGAGGAGCCCATCCCTCAGAGCCTTTTTCACCTGCAGCCCCTTCATATTTTACCTGCAGGAGCTCCTTGGCAGACCAGCGCCGCTCCTCGGCTCTCTGCAGGCAGCAGCTCAGGAAGTCACGCTGAAAAGCCAAGAGGAGCTTGGGCTGCTGCAGCTGTGGAGTCCCTACTGTGACTATCAGGTGTGTAGCCTGGAGAAAAAGGAGACACCAGGCTCCATCTCCTGCCTTCACATCTCTAAGGCTCTCCCAGATCCCTTTGTTTAACCTCTGTTCTGCAGTGGCAGTTTCTGCTCTGGCAGAGACCCAGAGATGACTTTCCTTTACCAACCAAAAACCCAAGCCCCGATGCAGCCACAGCTTTTCCACCATCCTGCAGATCTTGCCTTGGCAGCTGACTTCATTGCCAGACCTAGTTAGTGGGAACTACATCAGCAAAAGGACATTTGCTTCTCTGAGGATTCATACCAGCTTGAGAGGGTTTTTGGAAGAGGGACTGTGCTATACTAACTAATTTCAAGGGTTAGTACATGAAAGGCATCTCTGCAGTGAGGACCTTGTTGGTCCTTTAAGCGCACGTGCCCTAGAACAAAACTCATCAAGCGTTTTGCTTTGTTCTTGAAAAAAATGGGAATTGGAAAAAAAGAAAGGAAATCCATCAGTTAGTACCCAGGTAGGAAAACAAACATTTACAATCTCCTCTTCAACACAGACACATTAAGATGCCTGCACAAATGTATTGGGATGAAAATGCCTGCTTGGGCACACAGGAGCCACCTGCAGCTCTGTCTCTCAGCAGTCTGAAAATTGCAGCTTCCCATTTTTACAGCAAAAGAAAAATTGTCTAGGTCAGAAGAAGGAGAGATGCCATCCCTACGGTCACCCTCTGCTTATTTGGCTTCTCAAGTCAATGCATGAATGGTAGGCCCATTCCAGAAAGTGCCAGGAATCACTGGGAGGTTTTGGCAGGCTCTCCCCATCACCAGGCTCTGGCATGGTGACGGGCAGCATGTGCCTTGGGCTAGGAGAGAAACACGGTCACTGAGTGTTTCAGCAGCACTGCACAAGAAGCAGAAGAGACTCTGTAGACTCTCTCAGAAGAGACTCTGAGACCCTTTACGCCCTCATGCCCAGGTTTGAGGCAGGTTTCCCAGTGAGAAGAAACTGCACAGAGGGTTAGGTCCCTCTCCTAAGACCACAGTTTTAGAAACTTTTTTGGGTTTGGGTTTCCGTCCTTCATTTCTGGAAAGACAACCGTTTTAAGATGCTTTTTTCCTGTTATTAAGGCCATCTACACTGACAAAAGAACTGGAACCACTAACCCAAAGGAAAGTGTTGCCTGAGAATGGAGTTTGTTTGGAATTTTTTTGCATGTGGTAAGGCTTGAGTTCCCCCACTGATGCACCAAAACTACAGCAGATGCTGATGTGTTGCAGGGACATTTGTAGGAGGGGACCTTGGTGGAAGTAGTTCCAGCAGATGGCAATGGGATTTTGTCCAATGGCACACAGAACATGGGACAGGTGAGAAAGACAGTGGGATCAGTGAGTATTTGCTCCTTACCGTGCCAGAATCTTCACTCAAGTAAGGAGGTTCTGGTTCTATCATTTCAATTCCCACAATTCCCAAAGACCATATGTTCACTTTGGGGCCATATGGTTGACCTGTCACCACTTCAGGCGCCATCCACCAAGGAGTCCCAGTTCGCGAGCACCATTTGCTCTGCTCAGGGGTGAGCTGAGTAGAGAGGCCAAAATCAGCTGAGGAGAAAGCAAAATACTGCTTTTATTTGAATTCTATGCAATTAGGAAAGCAAGCAAAAGAATTCCCCAGTAGAAGTTTGAAAATGTGCTGTTGAATCTCCTGGCATTGGCAACTTTAAAAATCCCCACATTTTTTACACTGCCTCCAGTAGTGGCTTTTGTTCTTTGGAAACTTTAGATTTGTAACTCCCTCCCTCTGGAAGGGACACACACAGAGCAAGGCCACTCTTGACTGCTTGTGGTTCCTTATATCTCTGTGCACGTTGCAACTGTGCCTTCAGCTCGCAGCAGGGGTCCCTGCACTGCCACCAGCACCATTTTTGGGGAGCTGGCAGTCATGCCAAGCAGCCCCACACCCACATCCCTGGAATGCTGCACCTGACCAAGAATATACCGACCCAGCTTGACAGAACCGTCGGTTCTGAGAAGGATGTTGTCACTCTTCACGTCTCGATGGATCACATTGTTTGAATGAAGAAAATCCAGTCCTTCCAGGCACTGAGGGAGAAAACAGAAACAGCAGGGCAAAAATGAGTGATGTGATTTCATCACACAAGAAAGGAAATAAAGAATCTAAAAGGTTCCCTCTCCAGGAGAATGGGGAGTAATGGCAGAAGAGTAATGGCCACTGAGAGGAAGAGCTTGCTGCTCCAACACTTGCAGAGCAGGACCTTTCTAAGGAAAGGCATGTCAGCTTTTGAAAGAGCAACAGCACCTGCTGTTGTAGGTTGTCCCCTGCAAACCAGCCAGGATGACTCCTGCTGCAGTGCATGTGCTCAGAAGCAAAGAGCATTTTGGCTGCACTCCTATCCTTTTTAGCTGAGGACTGAGAGAAATGAGTCTCTCTCTTTTTTCTTTGCTGTTTGTGTTGCCTTCAAGGCGTGGCAACCTTGTTCTCAGTCCGGCACGGTGGCCCAAAGCCCAGGGTCACTCGGTCCATATGCTCCTGACACCAATGTGGTGGACAGCAAATGGCCTTTATTGAGGGGTCACAAGGGTTTTTATAGCCTGGGCAGTCAGTGTCATTTCCTTCTGTTCACGTCTGGCTGGGTGCGGCCAGGTACGGAGCAAAGGTCTGACTGCAGGGGGGCGGGGGTGTGTCCTGACTGACCGTACAGCCCGATTTCTTCCACACGCATGTCCCTAACTCTCCACAGTTTGTTTCAAATCCTGCCACCAGCACCTTTTCTTTTACAGGCAAGGAATGCAGTGAAGACAGACTCCAGGCAAACATTTAGAGAGGCAAGGTGGAGAACAGCAAATACAAACAAGAGACAGAGCGAGAATACAACAGCAGGAGATAAGAGTACTGGCACTGAGTACAGGGAGTGCAGGGGCACTGGCAGGCCTTTCACTTGAGATGCTTTTACTTGCCCATAGCATACCAGCAACACAGAAACAAGCTTGGCACGGGAAATCACTCCAGCTCTGAGCCCCTGTTTCCCAGACAATGCTGCCCAAGCCCTTGGAAACACAGCTGGGATTGCTGACCTCCCGACTGATGGCTGCCATCTCATCTTCAGACAGGCAGGTCTGGCTGACGATATCGCTCAGGACACCTCCATCCATGTACTCTATAACCAGCAAGAGTTCCTCGCCCAGAAGGTAGCTGAAAGTAGGAAACAAGGGCGTGGAGATAAACATGCATGGTTATGTTGATTTTTGCTTCAAGGTTTCTTATTTCCAGATGTCTTTGTGACAAAGACAGAATCAAAGGAATAGATATTCCCTCTTGGCTGTGCATTTTTTGCAATCTGTGCAGTCTCAAGGAGAAAGGCGCAGCTGTGAAAAAGAGATGTCTTAGATGGGCAGCAAATGAAAAGTACAGTTTAGAAACAGCCCAGATAAAAAAACATGTCAGGCATGGTGTTTCTGGAAATAAGCACCTAGTCTTCCTGGCATGCATAGCAATGGCAAAGAGGGGTAACAATCCAAGGGAAATCCACTTTAGGATGGTTCATCTGCACTTAAAAAACTTTAGAAAATCAATCCCAAATAAATGTGGAGGCAGTGAACTTTGAGGCTATTGAGTTAGGAAGATACAGCTGATCCAGGTTTTGAATAATTTTGGAATAATTATCAAACTAGGTGTGCCAGGGAAGACTCATGCAGACAAGATGCACTCTCTTCTCATCCATTGGATATGAGTAGAGAAATATGAATAAATCAAAATTAACAGCTCTACTTGCTCCACTAACCAAAGTGGGTTTTTAACTTCTCATGTTTGCTTTATGTAAACACACATTCATGGGGTAAGACCATGACCTCTCACCTGTCTAAATAATTCACAACATTGGGACTCTAATACCTCTTCATGATCATTATTTCATTAAAGGTTAGCTCCTTCCTCCTCAGTCCTTGAAGATGTATTTTTTTTATTGCCACCTAAAATGACATTGAAAATCAGTAACTTGAGAGGTTGGTGGCACGAGACCACAAGGCACCTGGAGGGAGTGATTTTGCAATGACACAGCTGAGCTGTGCCAAACTGCCTTGTGATTAGGCACTGCAGTAATTAGGAACTGACATTCCAACAGCCCCTTTCTGTGCTCCCTTGGGAGCCAGTTACAGGACACATGGGGCCACTGACATTTTGCCTTGACCACTTGGTAACAGCGGTGTCTCAGTTATCACCCACAAACCTCTGACCACACTCTCTGCTGCTTTGTTTGGGACTCAGAAGAAGTAATCCATGCCTTAATACTCTGTGGATACATCTTGTGATATGGGCAGGGCTTAGGGCTTTCAGGGACACCTTGCAGATCTCTCCCTACGTGCACTTCCCAAGTGCAGCATGGCAGGTGGCTAAGGAACTACCAGTGAGTTTCAGATGGATTTGCTGGCAGCCAGAAATGAGAATTCAGGACGCTGAAGCTGTAGCCCCAAAGAGCAGTGAGGTTCTCGAAGGCACCACCTTTGTTTTAGCAATGGAGAGCGAGTGAGCGCGTCCTTCTCTGAAAGGCACCCTCCGTGCCTTCCTTCCGGCAGCTGAGGAGGACAAATTCCCAAATGTGTTCTGTGGGCTGGCACCAGTCTGTGCTTCTTGTGCCTTTTCAGCACAGCTCTGCCCAAAGCTCCAGCCACAGCTCACACCAGAGGGGAAAGCCCTCGAGTGCAGCAGAGTCTGCAGGGGCTGTTGACATTTACCTCTCCTCCTGTGGCAGTGTCGAGTGCTCTATTAACATCTCCAAAACTCCTAGAAACAAAACAGAAGCAGAGAAAGGAGAAGCCATTTAGATCTTGCAGTGAAAGCCAGCCCACACAGGAGATCTCTGCTGGAAGTGTCAATACCTGCAGGATGCAGGAGGGCTCTGCCAGAAGGCAGATGATGCATTTCTCTCTCAAGTGCATGGGCACTGGGCCTGTTCCTGAAGCACTGGGGTTCAACTTCTAAAGGGAGGTTAGTCTTTCCTCTTGGGTTTCACTTTCTAAACAGTGTGGTTTGTATCCTGACCACAGAGTGTTTCCTTCTTCAAACCAGGGGAAAGAATTGTTCCTGGGAACTGTTATCTCACAGCTTTGATAGGGCGTAGGTTGCTCTTTCAGGCAAGCAAGTTTCTTCTCTTTTCATTAGTGTGCCAGTATGATTTTGAGACATACAAAAAATGCTAAAGAAATTAACACAGAGCTGTCCCACACTTGAGAGACAAGGAGATCTTCCAGGTCCTGTTCCTTGATGCAGGCAAGACCTTGGTAGCAAGGCATCTCTGACAATGCCTTCTGAGCCCACTCACAAATTCTGAGCAGCATTGAGAGATGAGACAATCTAGCCCCAGTGTGTGAACATCTTTGCAGCTGGCCTGACTTCACGCTGGATAGACATTCCACCAGAAAAACACCTGGCCCATGGTTGTGCAGAAGTAACTGCAGTTGGACTCACCCTCTGCCAATATATTTCAGATGCGTGTATTTCATCAGGGGATTTTCAGTGGGGTTCACCATTCTCCCTGAGGGAAACAAAATGCAAGATGCTGACTTTAAAGCAGAGATCCCAGCTTCCAGGAGATACAAAAGGTAGCCCCAGTGCCTGGAGCTCTGAGCCCTTTGTGGTCGGCTGGGTAACAACGACCACAACCAGGAAGACAGCTCTGCAGAAGAGGTGGCCAGCACAGAGACTGATTTTGTACAGTCTTTTGAAGAGTTCTCTTGACAGGAAACAAAGCACAGGGACCTGCAATCCCAGGAGAGGAGGACATCTTCCCCACCTTTCAGCAGTTTGCCAAAAGAAAGCCTTCCCATTTGTAAACCAGAGCAGCTCAAGCTGTAAGCGATCCTGACAGGGCTTTCAGCATCAGGACCCTGACCTGTTTATGAGCAGGCTGAGCTCAAAGATGCCCCTCTCCCAGCTAAGGAAGGCTCCAGCCTCTGCAGTCCCTACAGCCCTCAGGGGCATGGCAGCGACTACAACAAGGCTGGCAAAGCCCAAGCATGAGCACTGACAGGCACTGATGGGAAGAAGCCAGAGTGAGCCTGAGCCCTGGACAAGCTGTTGTCCCTATTGAGGACACAACAGGATGGGCTTTGAGATCAGCCACACTGAGGCACAGATCAGTGCCCTTTTTGTCCCAACAGGTGATGCAGACACAGAATTCACTGGGCTCTGATCTCAGCCCCACCATGTCTCTTATCTGGGAGCACAGCACTGGCAGCTGTTATGGGCAAAAGCAGATTCATTGGGTTGTGCTGCAGAATCACAAAGGGCTTGATGTGTTCTCCTAGAGACTCATCTGAGCAGGGCCTGGGCCAATGGATAGGATTCTAACAGTTATGGGAAAGAGTGGGAATCAGGTATGGAAAAGTGCCATGGATCTGAGGAATATACCATGGCTGGGGTGGAGGCTCTCTCCTGAGAAATGCCTGAAGTACACTTTTATCTGATCACGCCACTTGGATGTGTCTCCTGGACACATCTTGACAAGCATAAAACTAGAAGATGAAATAAAGGTTGTTATCAAAGTATCTGGTTTTTCTTTGGGGGCACATGGAAAACACCTCATGCTCTCTATTTGTCCTGTAACCTGATGTTCTTTCAAAGTAGTTCTTATTGGCAAAAAGATAGCATTCTCTTATTGACAAAAATATAGCATTCTCATGAAAATAAACTGCAGATGTAGTAGTGGTAACAGTAAGAGTCATAAAAATGACATCAGTAAGACGTGGGGTAAAAGGGCTCCTTCAGGATGGAGAAAACATAACAAAAAACCCCCACCAAAAATAAACAATACAAAAGCAATCCCCCCCCCCGCCAAATAAAAAAAAAAAACCAACCAAAAAGACAAAACTCCAAAGCCAGTCCATTTCTGTGAAGTGTTTTTGCTCTGATGACCAGTTGGAAGTCAGGAGTCTAAGGAGAATTTAGGAAGCTAAAAATTCTGTTCAGTTTGGCCACTAGCACTCAGGACTTGCCTAGATCATTTGCTAGGTCACAGCCTTCTGCAGATCCAAGAACAATTCCTGCTTCAGCCTTTGGCAGAGAGGGAAGCTCAGGCAAACCCAAGCCAGTCCCAGGTACCCTCAGAGGCAGCAGGAACACCCAAAGCGCTCTCTTGCTGCCTCGGAGCACAGCACTTCCTCTGGGGAGTCCTAAATGGCCCTGTGATGCCAAACTCAGGAGGAGCATTTGGTACAGCTCTGCTGACACCTGCACACAACACACTGTCCCTCAGACAAGAAACACCCCAGATGTACCCAGCAGCTCCAGGTACTCCTCCTCAATCTCCTGTTCCCAGGAACTGCCTGAGCTTGAGTTCCCAGGTTTAACAGAAGAGCTTCCTCGAGGTGATGCTGCTGCGGCAGCAGGTTCAGAGCCCATGATGTGCTGGACCTGGAGCATTTCTGGTGGGCACTGTTCCTGTGCCTCACTTCTAACTTGGGGTCCTTCATTCCCACACATTCCCTGCAAGTCTTCGCAGGCTGCCCGGTGAGATGTCAACACTTGCACCTCAAGTCAAACAGAACAAAGCAGTCAGACACTACAGCTTGTCCCTGTCAGCCAGGAGTCATCGACTGTGAGGAAAGGCAAAGAACAGATTGACAGGGGATACAGACAGCTTGTTTCAGCCCTCCATCTGGGTCACTACGTTCCACTGTAGAAACACTTTAAGAAAAAAGGAGAGCAGAAATAGGCCAGAAGAACAGAGAAGCAGTGGAGTTTCAGCACACCAGGAAATGTCCTTCAGAGTGACTGTGATACACACTAGAGCAGGATGGCACACAGAGGCATGGCCCCACTCCCTGCTGCTCTGAGTGGAAAGGCAAGAAGGGCAGAAACCACCAGTTTGGTGGCTGCAGTGGCTGCATCCCACTTTCACTCATTCTAGAGCCTGAGGGAGGTGATTAAGTTTCTCTCTGACAATTTTCATTTCTTCTTTCAGCCTCTTCTCCCTTGCCCTGTTGCTAGCCTCAGAGTCCTGCAGCTCTGCCTGCACGTGTCCCTTGATAGACTGTAAAGGAGAAGGGAGAGGACCTTTCATGAGTGGAGTGGCTCCCACTCTTTCACTCACCTGGTTTTGTTGACCGCTCCTGTGCTGATGGAGATTCTCCTCCTGAATTCTTCCCATGTCTTCCTTGTTCCTTCTCTTCATATCCATGATGGCATTCTGAGCTTCGGGCAGCTCTGCTTGTGGCTCTGCCTTGATCTGCTGTGCACACAAATGCAGAGCAAGTGACTGGGAGCTGCCATCAAGCTCAGATTTTTCCTCTTGCAGCCTCAAAATCACATTTATTCAGCCACTTCTTTCTGCTTCCCTCTCCACATCTGCTTCCATTGCAAACCTCCTGTCCCAGGGCTGATCTCTGCAAATTCCAAGGCCCTGTGCTTCCAGTGCCTGTGGGACTTCCTGGCCTCCTCAGTCCCAAGAGCTCTGGTTTATGCCCCTCTTCCTGCCCTTCCCTCTGTCCCCTGGCCAGTCAGGCTCACCTGGTCATTCTCCTGTGGCTCTTCCACCTGCTGCCTGAGCTGCTCTTCCTGCTCTCGGGCTTGGAACAGCTCTCCCTGAGTCTGGCATGGCATCTCTGATGAAGCAGTGTGCTCCTGCTCTTTCTCTAGAAGCACCTGCACAGAAAGCAAGACAAGATGGGTTTCAACTTCCCATATGCCCTTTGTGGGCCAAGACTCAAAGGCTGCTGGGCTCACACGTTCCCAAAGCACTGTGCTGCTGCTCTCCTGGGTCATTCTCTGCCCGAGGGGAGACACAGATTCCAAAGTGACCCTGGCCCTACAGTCAGGGGCCATCTGGGACTGAAGCTCCAACAGCCTCTCAGGCAGCTGACAGGGAAGGGGTGGCATTTCTCAAGGGTCTGGTGAGAGCCTCCCTCTGCTTCTGCCATGTCCTGTTTGTCTTTCAGTAGTGACTGACACCCCACCCTGTCCCACAGCTCCATCCTGGCTCTGCAGGTGGCATCCTGGGTGAGCTCAGCCCTTGTGAGAGACACTTCTGGGGTTCACGTTCTCTTCAGGCCTGCACCAGCATTTCTGCCTTTCTGACATCCACTCTCTTGTTGGAAAACCTGGTCATTCAGGAGATGAGGATGCATGCAAAGATCTCTGATGGAGGTCACAGAGCCTCTATGGCCATCTCAGTATATGGAGGAGGACCAAAGTGTTTCTTCTCCCTCTTTTGTCAACTGAGAATTCTGACCAGCAGAAACAGACACTCTCATAAGGCCCCATTAGCGAATGCACTTACACAGCCCTGAGGAAGCCAGTGAAGGAAACCATGTGTCATGTAATGCATGGCATGTATGACCAGAGTCACCAAAGACCACCTAAACATGGAATTGTTCCACCTCTCTAGGACAGGCAGTAATTGAAAGAATTAACTGGAGACATCAGGGCACAAGAGGCCAGAAGAGGAAAACAACTCTGAATGGAAAAACCATCATATCTGGAGGGGGAAACATCTCTGCCTGCTCAGAACTGGTCGAGGGAAAATGTCTCTAATCCTCTCCAGAAGGGATGGTTTTGGTGATCTTTGTACCTCCAACTGCCTTGGACCAGAGCCAGGAAGATTCAGTTATGTAAATGTTACATAGATAGATAGGTAGGAAGATAGACAGATAGATCTCACTACTATAATCTCCCGTTACTGCCCTCTGTGTTGCTGCACACATCAAAACATGATAGCCAGTGTGCCGATCAGCAGCAATCCTGAGATTGCTCTCCTGTTCCTCAAAAGAGCACACTCTTGGGGAATGTGGAGATTGTAGGTCCTTATGGAAAGGGATCAGACCCAGAGCATTGCAATGGGAACTGCACTCTTTGTGCATCTGTGCGGCAAGTTCTTCTCTTGGACACGACCACACTGATGGTGCTAAAGTGGCTGGAATCAGAAATGCAGCCCAGCCCCTCCCAGCTCTTGTGATCTCTGAGCACCAGCTGGAATGCAAGGGCACTGATTTCCTGCTCAATTCCCGAACACAACACACACTGGTTCCCTGGGCTGCAGAAACTCACAGGCATTGTTAAGCTCTAGATGATCTGTAAGGCCATAGGGGCTGGCCTAGAACCACAAAAGCTCCTTCCGCATCAATGTCCCTGAACCAAATGATGAGTTCTCATGCAAAAATACTGCATTCCCCAGAAGTGACACCTTCAAATAGAAACTTGGAGCAGAACCAGTCCCAGTGCTGTATAAGGGCAGGAAATAATTGCGAAAAGAACCTTAGCTGGGAGAACAAGAAAATTAATAAGCCTCCTCCTCCAAGTAAAGCAAAAAATATCAATTAAAAAAAGAGAGGGAAAGTCAAGTCCGAAAGTGGCTAAATATTTGAATGCACTGAGGAGATTCTCAGGAGACTCCCAATGTCCAGGCTAAAGCTCCCTCAGCACCTCCTCACTGGCCTTGTGCTGCACCCCCTTGCCCAGCTCCCCTGTCCTTCTGTGCACACGCTGCAGCCCCTCCATGACTTTCTGCTTCCCAGGGCCCACAGCTGCACACAGCACTCCAGCTGTGGCCGCAGCGCTGCCCAGCACAGGCCACGCTCACTGCCCTGCTCCTGCTGCCCCACTGCTGCCGGCACAGCCACCGTGCCCTTGGCCTTCTTGGCCCCCTGGCCCCACGCTGCCTCATCTTCAGCTGCTCACGGCCGCCAGCCCTGCGTCCTTTTGGCCCACGCAGCTCCCCAGCCACAAAGGTGCCCATTGCACTTCAGATACTGCATGTGCTGTTTCAAGATGGCCTTCATGTTCTACCACCTCATGTTCCAAGTAGATATCATCAATTTTGATAGGAATAGGATTCTAAGTCCCTCTGTTTAAATTAAAATGATCCAATTCAACTGTACAGGAAATTGCTCTTAATTAAATTTTCCCTATCTGCTGTCAGCAAGCATCGTTCTCTTTTCAAAATTAGGTTTTTAGTTCTTCAAACTCTGAGAAGGAAATTTAAAAATACCTATCTCTGCCTTTATTATTTTTGTTACAGGCATGAATATGGTTTTTCTTTCGGCCTTCCTAGCTGGCCCTGTACAGTCTATTGCTACTGGCCAAGCTCACATCTTCCTCTACAATTCTTAAACACCAGGAACATGAAATGTTCCTTTCTCACTCACCTCAGGATCTTCAGCACTGCTAAATACACGCTTCAGTTGTTCTGTAGTGGGAAGGGAAAATGAACCAGATGCTCTCATAAAACTGCCTGGGCTGCTGAATCCCACAGAACAAGTCAACCCAAACAGAGATGATTTCCCATTTCACAACATCCCTCTAGGAGACGCATTTCATTCACACAGCCAGCAAGGGATCAGGACAATATTCTTGCTTGTGCCTACACTTCGGCCTGTTTTGCCAGTAAATTGCTACAAACAGGACCAAGAAAATGCAAATTCTTCTTTAACACTCAATGCTCCTGTTCTACCAAACACATAAATCTGCTTTTTAAATCCTCTTCTTGAGGACTTTTTTTTTTTTTTTTAAATCACTTGCATGCACAAATTCTCATTTACTTGCTGGAAACAGTTGCCCGGAAAAGCTTCCCCAAAATTCCCCTGAGCTGTGGTAGACACTCACTGCTTTAGAGTTTGCACTTCCTTTCAAAGGGAATAACTATTTTAGCACTTGGCAAAAGGTCATGTTAGACAGTCAAATCCTTTCATGACAATATTAAAAAAGAAATAAGCTTTCTCTGAATTCTGGGAACAACTGCAGAGTTTTCACATGGCCTTCCAAGATGCTCTGCCAGTCTACATTTTCAAAGGTGTCTTGCTTGTCCCAGCAACCTGAGGAAATGACAGACTCTGCTGCCACAGACTGTCCCATGGAGGGAACAGAAGCCCTGCAGGTTCCCCTGCAAATGCTGCCCCTGTGGCTACAGACACCCCCTTTTTAGCTGAACGTCATGACAGGAGCTTTACCAAACCAGTGGCATCCTAATGCTCTTTCTCTTTCAAAATCAGAAAGTCAGCCACCAAGAAAGAGAAGGGAGACATGCAAAAGTCAGGTTAGGATGCACCCTAACCTAAGCAGAAGGGAAACCTCTACTTACGTGCAAAGTGTGTCACGTAATATGCAGAAAAAGAAATGCCATAGGCAGCAAAAGCTGCCGTGGCCAGATGGTGAAACATTGTCATTTTTGAAAGTTTTGTAAATAATAGACAAAACAAGGCTCTTGTCAGTGGGCAGCTACCCACTGACAAATTCCCCAACCAGGAGGGTTCTCCTGATCTGAGCAAGCACAAGGGCTGCTCTGACACTCAGGCCTTCGTGCACCAAGGCAACCTTCTGATGTCACTTCGACAAGGTGGCAACCATGCCCTGACCTCACAAAGCAAACGCTCCGTGCTGGTCTGTGAGTTTATGCAAAGCAATAACCAACCTTCCCTACAGCAAACACAAAAGAGCCTGGGAAGTTCTTCTCTGTCACAAAGCAGCACAAATTCCCTTCATGGGCCAAACCTTGTTGTTCAGGGGATCCAAGAGGAACTCCAAGAGTGCCCCAAGCACCTACAGCCTGTACCCCAGCTGATCACTGAGATGGGACACAAGCAAAGGAAACCAGACCAAGACAATGGCCCACAGCATTGCACATGTGAGAAATGACTCTCACTTTTAAAATTTTAAAGGTATAGTAAACCTTAACAAAGGACTGAATAAGGAAAAATTGCAGCATTGGGAGTCTCTGTGACTAGCAGCCATATGCTCATCTACAAAAAGGATGCTCTGCCTTTTATACCCTTAGCCCCTCCAAAAGTTTTGTCAGTCAACTCTTTCTCTGCTGTCTATTGGTGGAGATTACTTTCTTGCATCCTGACTGGAGGTCAGGTGTTGGTGTGCTGCCTGCTGGTCACAAGCCAGCCCTCCCCAAATGCCCTGACTACCAAGGCTGTTACAAGGGGGACGGGAAAGAGGACTATGTGAGGATATATTACAATACCATCACTACACATTTGAACATCCACATAACATCTGCTTCTTAATTGTCAGAGCCAACCTGTGGGATTTCAGCACCTTAGGACTGAGGTGCAGAGTGACCGAGACCACCCTTGGGGGGCTCGGGAGTCCTGGAATGTTGCCAGAAGTGTCTGGTGGCTGGACTTTGATCCTACACGGGAGATGCCACCTGTATGAGGATGGGAAGATTTCACCGAGGTAAATGGTGAAGGGATAAGTTAGAGTGCAAAACACAGGGTTAAGGATTTCTGTACAGGGGGGTCTAGAGAATTAAGATGGAGGAATTGGGGCGTGTCCTGTCCTTCTTCTTCTTCTTCTTGGCCTCCATCTTCTGTGGTGATGGTGGCACTTTGGGATTGGTTATTACTAAAAGTGCACCGGTCAATAAGGGTAAAAGGTATTGGAAAGAATAGGTAAATATTGTATACGTAATTTTGAGTATAAAGATAAGTGACCGCCTCGGGGGCGAGGAGTGTGCCCATGGCTGGCTTGCTGGGCGGACCTCTGTCGGGCAGAGCGAAAATCTTTTAGATAAAAAACCAATAAATACTGAAGTCTGAGAAAGACCTGTAGCCTCTTCTCGTCCTTTGAAGCGCGGGCTGCCCAAGGCCATCTCCGAGCCTTTCCAGGCCATAAAACAGCCGAGAGAACAGACATCAACCATTGCATTACTCATCTAGAACACACAGAACCAGGAGAGAAGCCACTGTTGGCATCACAGCTGAAATGCTTCCTAACAAATCTCCCCACATATTTGCACCTTTATTGGACATGCCCAGGGCTCTGGTGCATGTACATCTCTGCCTTTCTTCCCCTTTGGCAGCAGTTGAACTGGCAGCATCTGCCCGCCAGCAGCAGGTGCTCCAAACTGGGAACGCCACTGGCGGTGCTGATTTCCAGAGGCTTCTGTGTGCCAGGGGAAGCCAAGGCAGGAGCAGGCTGAACGGTGCTGGCGCTGCTGCTGCTCTGTGCCAGAGAGCCCCGGCTGGGCAGGGCATGGTGCCCACTGCGCTGCGGGCTCCTTCTCCTGCCACAGCTGGGCACACCTGGCAACAAGGCATGACAACTTGTGGGCAAGCCAAGGGGTTTCTGGGGCTGCACTGCTCTGCACACACCCAGGTCATCTGCAGCACAGAATTTTAACCCTCAAACAGGTAAACCAAAGGGAAACAGCTGGAAAAGATTTCATTTCAACCATTCCTTATGCTTCAATAGGAATGACCAAAAATGAAAGTTTCCAAGCAGGGCCGATCCACACTGCCAGCTCAGTGTGAGAAAAGAGGCATTACTTTATTTCAGTGCTGGGTGTGTGAGGAATCACTTCCCTGAAACATGCACACCCATGTGTTAGTATCCATGGAACTAAGACATTACTTTCATTACTTTTATTCATTACTTTGCTCAAACTCACAGGCTAAACATTCTCACAAAGTATTTGACATGTTTAAATCACTTCCCTAAAATTACTGACATTTAAAGTAGGGGTCTCTTGAGGGTCTCTGGTGGTCATGTGGTGAACATCCCGTTCCTCAAATTCTCCTCCCATGGTTAAGAGCCGCCTTCTCCTTGAATGCATTGCAGCTACCTCCTCAGCAGGCCCACTGTCTTTATTCTCAAGGCTAAGACATCCACTTGCACACATTAACCACTGGTGTGAGGGAAGGTACGACTGAGCGCTGCCTGTTAAAGCTTAACAAATTCACAATTTGTTGCAGGTCAACACTTCCCCAACATCTCTCGTTCCTTCTCTGGGAATCAAACACAAGCATTTTGTGATCATTGAGCCCAAGGCCGCCTCCAACCCTGCTGTCACCCAGCAGCCCTTCTCTCCTCACAAACAGCAGGCCCAGCAGTGCCTTCCCTCACTGGCTCAGTCACCAGCTGTGTCAGGAGTTCTCTGTCACACACTCCAGGACCATCCTGGACTGGTTGCTCTCCGCTGCACTCTGTTGCCAGCAGACATCCCCACCCTGTTCCATGCCCCGTGCAGAACCCTGCACCTGCTGTCCATGGGCACCTGGAAGGGGAGGCACTCACGGCAGAGATGCACCAGCTGCCCTGGGCAGGAACCAAAACCCTCTGGCGGCACAGCTGCTGGCCTGGGTCTGGCACAGCTCTGCACGCCCCACTCCTCATGGGCTTTGGGCTGGAAATGCAATTGCACTTTCTGCCTCATGGAGAAACACCAGGGCTGCAAAAACAATGGCCAGCAGGCCACATCCCAAAGGCACTGCAGCATGGAGTTGAGAGGGAAGAAGACCCTTCCCCAGTTCCTAATCATACCAAAACCACCATAATGGGGACTTTTATTCTTCTGAATGTAGAATTGATTCACAGGGTGACAAGGGAATCTTCCAATGGAGTTGAAGTTTGGTAGAGTTTTTTTTCTGAGTCCTACTCAGACTGTTGATTTGAAAATTTATTTGAAAATATATTTTAAAAGGCTGTGCAGTCATATGGTTTTGTTCTAATACCAAGATGGCTAGATGAAATGTACTGGCATTTTAATTACATCCAAACTGATTAGTCTGTAAAAGCTTTCCTGCAGAATAGCCACTAAACAAGAAATGAAAATCTGTGGACTGTTGACTTTGCAAATTTCTACTAAACTTACCAGACAATGAGGCATTTTCAGGTAGATCATAGAGCAAATTAATTCCTATGGATAACTTGATTTGGATAAACCTGTTGATTTCAAATGAAAACTGCCTGCACGTACTAAGTGGAAATCTGAATACTCACTTCTGTGAGCTCAGAATTATTAGATAGTCATTGTTCACCATATTAACAAAAATTAACTTTCTGGCTGTTTTTTTTTTTCTTACAGCCAGCTCTTAAACACACTTTGTAACACCGGAAAGAGAGTTTGTAGCAATGTGAACCATGGGTTGGTGGAGCATTGCAGAAGGCTCCTATGTCAGCACTAAACGTTCACATTTACCATGGCATCACTTCTTGCCTTTAATTGCAAGCTACAGCTCAGTTCCTGCAGTATAGATTCACACTTGTAGTCTGTATTTGCAGCTGGGTCTTACTTTCCTGTCCAGAAAAAAATCATGCTTGGATCTCAAATCAAAATAAAACGAGGAGAGAGTCAGATTCTGGATAGGTATAGCAAGAACTAAGAGATTTTTTTTGCAAATATGTTGAAAAGTTGTTTGTACATGCTGCAAAAATGGCAGATTAAAGACTTGCACTCTAACTTGCAAGCTGAGGTTTGCCTGTTCTTTCTGGACTGATTTCTTGAAGCCAGACACTGAACCTAATCAGTAAGAAAATCAAAACCACAGGAGTAGTTTGGAGAATATTGAAAATTATTCTGTCATGATGCTTTTTGCCTAAAAGTTCTGGCCATCATCCCATTGAAGTAATTAGAGGAGATCGAAGCCATCATACTGTGCCTGTGCACACAATTCCTTCTCAGGAGTAATCCATGAAGCAACGCTGACACATCCACACCAGCAGCTGTTGCCACACAGTCATGAAGCAGAGAATATGTATTTCTGCTACACTTGGACAGCTGAAGATGCCTCTGCTGAGCTAATTTTAGTGACTGCTCACCACAGATGAGACCTTGTGGTCAGTCTCCAACAAGTCAGGGCAGTTAATATTCTGCCTAAATGAAGTAAGTCTAGCAATACATAGACCATGGAGCCTGAGGAAAGCCAGAAGCTGTGGGAGATTTAATTTGTTTCTGTATCTTTCTTTTAACTAATTTATTACAATCAATTATTTAAAGCATGGAAACTTTTGGCATACCATTGGCTGGAAGGTTGGTCAATCTTCCATTCATGACTCCTCTGAAAGCATCACCCCAGTGTTTTTATCAGTAGCTCTTCCATCATCATGGCTCACACAGCATTTCCTGCAGCTCTTCCTGGAGTCAGGGAGAGGCACCAGGAGAAGGGGGAGAAAGCTGTGTGCAGAGACTGTGTCAGCTGAAGAGACATTTGTTTCCTCTGATTTGACTGAATGGCTGCAGGAACCTTGCTGGCACTGCTGGCGGGGTGGCCTTTTGCAGGGCTGGGCAGAGTCTGGGGCCCAGGATCCCTCCTCTTGGTGGGACACCAGGGTGAGCAGCCCCTGTCCCAGGCAGGAGCAGAGGTTCTGTGGCTCTGCCCTGGGCACAGGGACCTGCTACTGCCATGAGCTCTTGCCGCGGCTCCTCTGGGGCAGCTCCTGCTCTGCAGTGATGATGGGCGCAGCTGGGGGTGGCTGCAATGGAGGGTGGCTTCCAGTGGGCTCTGTTGGTCTGCCACACTGGAGCCAGCAGAGCTTCTGGAAGGAGTCTCCTCTTGTGAGCTGCTGGAGCTGGAGCTGGCACTGGCTACAGAGCCGCTGTGTTCATCCCTGACAGGACCAGAGCACAGCAGCCTCTGGGCCTCCTTGCTGCACGATGGCAGTGAGGAGGCCATGGACCAGAGGTTCAGTATGTATGACTCAGTTTCCTGATAAACTGTGCTGAGAAAACACTGCATCCCTGCTTCCAGATCTAAGACACTCCAAGAAATCTGTGGGCACATTGGGAACTCAGAATTGTTTGCATTTTGAACAATTGTCTTATGAGTGCTTTTGATTGTTTTTGTCATTTTGTGTTGATTCAGTTGATCCTTCAGAGAAGCTTTGCTAATAATATAAAACATGGGGAATTGTGGAGACCCTGGGGGGGGCATTCCCTAGTCTAGGGAGACACAAGAAGCTTCCCTCAAAAAGCTGTTAGACCCCATTTGCTACTTCCCCTGTTCCTGTGTCTGTTCCTGTGTTCCTGAGCCACACCTTCCCTATTCCTGATTGGCCCCCTTATCTTTGTACTGCCCCGAGATCAGGGTCAGCCCCCAGGCCCCGTGGAGACAAAGTGAGACCCTCTGTGTGTGGGTGCTGGGAGCTGAACATCTCCCTGCACAGCTGAATAAAACATCTGTGGAGATTAAGCAAAGGTCCTTTTTGCTTCTTTACCCTGGGCTATGCTAGCAGCAATTCAGACTGCTCCAGAGGAGAAGCTGCAGTACTGGCACCAAGATTTTGGCAACTTGACCATAGGCACAGAGGGCGTGCAGGATGCTGCTCTATGAATTCCTTAACCAGCCATCTCTGGTGCTGGCATATTCCCTCCAGCTTCTGGTGCAGCCAGGGCCATCTTGGGTCCAGTAGATGACATTGTTATTTGAAAAATTCGGCCCACACCTTGGGCAGGAGGCCATGCACAGGCTCTGGTCCTGCAGCCCCCTGCTCAGCTGGGGACAGTGTTCCCTGTGGGGAAGATGGAGCAGCCATCACAGGGTCTGGGGGGCTGCTTTCAGCAAGGGGGCCAGGCTCTCTCCCTGCTGGACTCTAGCAATTGTTTGGGGGAGCCGATGGCACATTGTATGTAGTCCTGTTCATCCTACTCAGAAAACATGACAGCTTCTATCATTCCTCTGCAGAGTTGGCATGCTGGATTTCTCTTTGCCCACTGCAGGATGCAGCCCAGGCAGAACTGGTGGTGACAGGGCAGAGAAAAATTCACATCCTTCTTAGTGACCTGGCAGATGGGGCAGCTCCATTCTGTCCCCATGGCCATGTCTGTCTGTCCCAGCAGCAGGGAAGAGCTGAGGACCATGAGCTGCTCTCATTTGCAATCTTGCTTGGCCAGAGCCCAAGCTCAAGCCAGAGTGGTCCAGGCTCTGTCAGTGCCCAAACATAGGCAGAAAGGGATGTGGTGTCACAACCCATTCCTTGGTGAAAGAGGTCCATAGCAGCCTCAAGAGGCACCTCAGACACTCAACAGTCAAGGCAGTAACATATGGACAGGACACAGATGGCAGTTCATGGCTGGGAGAGCATTCGTAGATATATCCAAGGACAAATTTCCCAGGAACTCTCCACAGCTCTGGGATCTGCCCATCAGCTCTGTCAGAAGCTTCAGCAGAACAACCAAAGTCCTAAAAAGCAGCTTCCAGACACTTTTCCTACCATCCTGCCTGAGCAGCCGGGTTGCTTGCTGCAAAACACTCTTTTTCTCCTCTTCCCCAATGCCCTGTGGACACTTGCAGCCAAAATAAAAAGCTCCTGGCCCTCTGTGTGATGTGACAATATAGTTTTTATATTTCCATGCTGGGATGAAAGAAAGCTGTGCTGTGAGTCAGGAGAGGCCAGGACCCACTTGGCCTTCCTGCAGGCTGAGGGGGTCCCAGCAGACATCCTGCTGCTTTTTTGGGGAATGTGTGAGGGGGAGTGGATGGGGTGACAGAGAGGCCGAGATCATAGAGTGGGAACTCAGCTCAGAGAGCCAGTGCAGACTCTCCCTGCTGAATGCCTGCTGGGGCTGGCAAAGAAGGAAAAGGCCCCAATAACAGCCAGTGGCACTGTGTCTCAGGGACAGGTACAGGGAGGTGACAACAAACAGCAGCATGGCCCGGTCTCACAGCTCCTAGGAAGCAGTGACAGAGGGACCTCATGTGCCAGAGATTTCAGAAAGGCTATCTTCTCAAATGGCCACTCTGAAACCCCTCTCTTTGCCTCTTGGGTTTGTGAATGCTTTTGACAGCCACAGCATCCTGGGGCAACGCGTTCCACGATTTCATTAAGCACTCCTTGAAAAGCACCTCCCATTGTTCAACTGAGCTGCCAGCCTGGTCATTTCAGAGGGTGCTGCCTTGGTGGAGAGAAAAATCAATCTTCTGCCTTCCAGGGAGCTGAAGGAGAAGGGACTCTTCACCATCCAACACCTGGCTGGGTCCCATTCAGAGGTCCTGCTTTGTAGACTTGGTGAGGTTTGCTTGGCAGTTACCAGTGTGGTAAATAGGTATGATTCGTGCTGATAAAAATTGAAACAGCAATCAATATTGATACAGTAACTAATATCTGGAAATAATAAAATAAGTTAAAAATAGTAATGCCAAAGAAGAGAGGGAAAGGAGGGGCTCCACCCCCCTTTTCCCAGCAGATGTTCTCAAGGACCACAGGAAAGAAACTGAAGATACAGTTGCTAAAACTGACTAAGAACCTGGTTGGGTCCAAGAAAATGTTAATTATAAGGGACTTATTGCTTTGATATGTAGATGTAGTGATACGTTAGTCTTGGCTTACATTGTATTGGCTTGGTGCGCATGTGTAACCCAAAGGTGAATTAAAAGACTACAGGGCCTTCATCAGGGACGACCCCCAAAGACTTGTGCGACCACCAAACCGAGTGGTGGCGCATGCGTGGTAAAGGTGGTAATGAAGGCGGAGAAAGAAAAGTGACGAACCGAAAATGGGAGGAGATGGCATTGACACATGGCATATAAGGGGTGATTTTCACTTGGCAAGCTTGTACGTGAAGTGGCAAGGGTCATTGAAACCTGCACTCTGTACCCCGCGATATCTCCTGCTTATGCGCTATTATTGGAACCAAATTATCCCTTATTTTAATCAAATTATATTGTATCCAATTTTATATTTTTCATCTTAATTATTTCATTAAAATTGTTACTACTTTAAATATTGTTTAGGTCTTTTTAATGATGGGATAATTGGGCAAACATAACACCAGCGAGGTGAGAACATTGTTCTGAATTGTCCCCCATACTTCATACACGGTGTGTAGAGTAGGTATGTGCTTGTTCATCTCCATGTGTGCTCAGGGTCTGCCTTCATTTCTGGTTTTAGACCTGAGATTTCTAATGTCTGTCAGCTATCTGTAGGATCTGTGGGTACATGCAGCTGTATTTACTGGCAGGTCGGGTATCTGACACTCATCTTTGAGTGTGGTGCCTTTATAATGCAATGTGCAAATGAAAAATTGAGACACTAATGATGTTATTTGCCAGAGTCCCAGTCTCTGTCCAAGCTGTAATTCAACACCGCAAATTATTCTGTAGACCTGAGCCTGTGTTTTCTGTTTCCTGGCTGAGTGCTTCAGCTGCTGGTGTTGGTTTTTTGAACAGGAGCACCTGACTCTTTTATCTTTATCACTTGTGCCTTTATGATTTGAAAGCAGCCCTTGCTTTAATTTTTTAGTAAAAGGGCCTAAAATCAAAGCTGTGGACATTTTAGAAGGGTTAAGTAGAACACTGAATGAAATTTTTATTTTAGGCCTGCAGTGAGAAGGTCTCAGGCCAGAAATTGGTGCCAGAGTAAGTGCCTTTCTGTGCTTGTGCTCTCCTGCTCTTCTTGTACTTGTATGTTCCTCTGGACACAGTGGGATGTGTTGTCATTTCCTGGGGCTTCTGTTGAAGGCAACTGGTTTTCTTTCCAAGGTGATTCCTATGTTTCCCCTCATGGCTTCCCCAGGTGACCAACCTCCATTCCAAGGTGTCCTGCTCTGCCATTGTCACTCTGGGAGAGCTCTTTGTGACCTTGAAGAAGGACATGGACTCTGAGGTGGATGAGGTTGCTCGGGTCCTTCTCCAGATGGTGTCCAACTCCCCAGAATTTGTTCAGAAAGCAGCCAGTCAGACACTGGGGATCATGGTGGAGAATGTGACTCCTGCACGAGCAATGACTGCCTTCATGGACATGGGAGTCAAGTAGGTTCTTTTTCTTTTAGTGATGTTCTTCACCTTTGTGTGTGTGTGACGGAGAAGGGATGAGACAGAGAATGGGAATGGTGGGAGGGAAGGGTCCTGTATCCTGCATCTCCTGTGAACTCAGTGACTTGATTCTCCAACCAACCTCACTTCTTTCTTCTTGTCACCTATTTCTGCCCTCCTGCAGCCTATTGGTTCTCAGAATCACAGAACTGCAGAATATGGGGAGTTGGAAGGGGCCCATCAGGACCATCAAGTCCAGCTCCTGGCCTTGCCCAGAGCAGCCCAAGGGTCACACCAAGTGCCTGAGATTGTTGTCCAAATGCTCCTTCAACCCTGTCAGGCTTGGTGCTGTGACCACTGCCCTGGGGAGCCTGTTCCAGTGCCCAGCCACCCTCTGGGTGAAAAACCCTTTTTCCTGATGTCCAAACTAAAGCTCCTCTGACTCAGCTTCCTGCTGCTTCCTGGAGGTCTCCCAGTCTGTCAGATTTTCCTAGATGTGGTGATCAGTGGGGAAGTGAAAGTGCCTGCAAAGGCCAAGGATAGAGCCTTGTGCTTTTGTGGGAAGAGGGACAATTGCAATTGCAGCTGTGAGCAGTGTTTGGTATTTCACAGCTCTAACCAGAGAGGCCCTGGGAAAACCATGTCTCCTCATGATGCCATTAACTTGAGAAATGAAGATGGTCCTTGCTGGGGCATGGAGCACATGGGGGACAATCTGCTGGGTGTGGCACAGCCTGCACAGCAGGTGCAGCTCCTGCCAAAGGAGCCTTGTATGACTGTCCTGGCCTTAGAGCTCTACTTTCTATTCCAACTGATGTTTCATGTTAGCCTGGAGATGATGAATCACTTTACAGGCACCTTCACAGGCTGACTGCCATGGGACAGTTGAAGCAAATGCTGCCTTAAATGTTGGTTCTGGGCCTGATAGTTCCCAAGAGACACTCTCTAGAACAGGACAGCCTGGCTAAACTGCCTGCCACCCTTTCCTCAGCTTTGGAATAGGGTGAAACATTCAGATGGATCCATTGCCAAGCCTCACAGAAGAAACAGGCTGCATTGCTAGATATTCTGCAACTTCACGGCCCACAACGTGTTTTCCCTGCGTTTGTTGTTTTCCAAAGTTCTGCAGATTTGGGGATAAATGGCTGGAAAGAGCCTCAGTCCGGCTGCAGCTCTGTGTAGTGAGTGACCTCTGATGGGTCAGCATCAATTGTTCTTAATTTCTAAATTATTCATGTGTCATCTATTTTATTAATCTTTCTCAGAGTAAATACCGTGAAAGAAATTGAGTATCAGACAGTGCAGGGAGACTGAATTCTCCCTCTTCCGTGCAGGCAGGCCTTGTGTGCAATGCTACCTTTGTGTTTCCCTGAGGACAGAACCTTCTGCAGGGGTCTGAAGGTGCAGGGACAGCCCAGGCTCCTTCCCCCAGCAAGGGCAGGGAGCAGCTCTGGCCAAGGCCGGCGCTGCTGCTGCTCCTTGTCCCTGTGCCCAGGGTTTGCTCTCTCCTCCCCAGCAGCCGCCCCGCCCCGGTGCGCGAGTGTGCGGCCCAACTCCTCCTGTCCCTGATGGAGAGAATTGGAGTCACCCAGCTCGCAGGCACACCCAGGGCTGAGAGGCTGCCACACGTGGCAGGGAAGCTTGCTCAGGACTGCCACAAGGACACAAGGTAATGATCTTCATTTCACCTCCCAAAACGGAAAACCGCTTTGTGTCTGGCTGTAAAGATGAAACCACACAAGAGTGGAAACTAAAGGGAATATGAAGTTACCTCATCGTGTGAATAAAGGTCATAGAATCATGGAATATGCTGAGTTGGAAGGGACCCATCAGGGTCATCGAGTCCATCTCCTGGCCATGTGCAGGACACCCCAAGAGTCACTCCATGTGCTTGAGAGCATTGTCCAAACTCTTCTTGAGCTCTGTCAGCCTTGGCACTGTGACCACTGCTCTGGGCTGCCTGGGCAAATGTCTGTACTGGGAAACCTGAGGTTGGCCAGAAAAAAGGAGCATTGCCAACTTTTTCCTGTGCCTTGAAGGATTCTTTACTGAGATCAAAAGATCTCAGATCAGCCAGTCCAACACTTTTGTTTAGCCTCAGGTGCACAACACAAAGCCCAAGTGTTGGCTAATGTTCATCACTGAAGGATCCCAAACATCCATTTCTCATTAGCTTCAGACTATCCTAGAAATATTTCAGGGCTCTTTAACCAACATATTCAGTCTTTCTAAACCTGTTCTGCAGATTTCTACAATGCTGTTATCTGCGGCTCAGTGAACTCCACATTTCGTCTTGAATAAAACCGTGGTTTCCTAGTGGCAAAATCAACCCAAACCACCAAAATCCCCTTCCTTTGGTGATTCAATTCCCATGAATAGCTGCCAAGAACACCAGAACAACTAGCTGTCCCTGTGCATACCCATAGTATAGAATAATCAATAGGATGCATGAGGTGTTTTGTCCTGGCTTCCCTGCCAGTTAAAGAAAGGCAAATTATTGTGCAATGGCAGCAAGACACTGCTAATAGTCTCTGACAACAAAGCAGATGAGTTTTGCTTGTTCCCTGGGATCCTTTGATGCCACAGAAGCACAGCCCCAGTTTCAGAGTGAAATGGTGTTTTTCTGTTGCCCCATATTCTCCTTTTGCCTCTTGTGTTCAGCTGACAGCACTGTGCAGTGTCAAGTGAGGTAAATCTCCCTCTTTGCTGAGTAGGTCATGCCTTCTCGTGCAGGGATTGCACCTGATGAGTTTAAGGCATCAGCCTCTTCTGTTAACACTCTTCCTTTGTTTGTTCACTTTTGTTTTGCTTCTTTCCTTCCTTCCTGCCTTCCTTCCTTAGGCATTATGGACAGGAGATGGTGAAGATGTTGCTCAATCATCAACAATTTAAAATGCTTTTGGAACAATCTCTTTTCCCCCCGTGACCTGGAAGATATTCTGAAAAGAACTCAGAAGAAAGCAAGTGCTTGGCAGGAGAAATGTCTCCTTTGTGCAAGTATTGCCTCTGCTAGTATGAAATCAAAGATACCAAATCTGTCTTTAGCTCATTCCTGTTCTGCTGAATCATTTTGCTCCTGGGAATGAGCTGTTAATCCTCAGCCTGTTCATCTGCAGACCACAAAGGAACTGATATTATTAGGGAAAAGTGGGGTTTTGAATATTTTCAATATTGGTCACAAAGAGGAAAGGGAAAGAGGAGAAAATGGATTTACATTTAAGTGTAAGCCCCCACCATGCTCTCCCTACTCTGCCCCCTGTAAAGCAATTAAGTGAGAATTGTGCTTCTGAAGATACAAGAGTCTTTGCAAAGGACACTGGAAGTAGTAGTGCCAAGAAAATTCCCAAATTTACAAAAGATGTCCAAGTCAATCCTAGTTACTACAATGACTGACTGTCTGTCTTTTGGGAATACTGCCCTGCTGTCCAGCCCTGTGGGGCTGGAAGAAGCTTGGTGAATTCAGCAGCATCGAGTGAAAAATCCTTTGTTTGTTTGGGGCAGGATTTTATATTTTGTTATCGACATTACAGAAGGGAGCCTGCCTTTGTGCAGGAGCAAGGAGAGTGAGTGTTGAACCAAATCAACTTCTAACACAATGGGCCAACCCCCAAAAGAGTCCAATTTTTTCCGTTGATTCCTTTACAAACACTTGTTGCCTACCTATTTGCATTATTCCCATTTATGCTCAAGACTAAGAAATTTGGGATTTTAGACTGCTGTCAGTCTGGCAGCACCCATAACCTGCCTTGGGCTATGGAATACAAAGACTTGGCATCACTGAATCTCTGGTCTGTTTCCATCTGTAAGTTAGGAAATGTTTCCCTAAGCCTTGGTAGCAGTGATCCTGGTTCTAACTTGTGTTTTCAACAGGGAATTTCCTGTTTTATATTCTAAAGATTGATGGGATTTCTCTATGTCTTTGTCGGGGATGGAAAACCAGAAGGCTGAAGGCCCATCTGTCAAGGAGCCGGTGAAGGAGAGGAACGATGCCTCAAAGGAGCCCCAGGCCACATTGTCTGCTAGCAAATGGTACTGAGCACTTTTGTCAGATGTGACAAAGCACATGGCAAGCTTTACATGTCTCTTCCTCAGGAAAAACTTTCTGGCAGAGATGACCAATGCCACAGATTGTTTCCTTTCCCTACAAATGCTCTAGGATAAAAAATGTCTACTTGTGCATTGTGCTGAACACAACTTCTCTGGAGGGGTTTCCACAAAAATGGAGAGACAAAAAGACACTCATTGGCTGCAGCTCAGACGATCCAGTGCAGTGGCAAGGGCAGTGTTGTGGAGGCTGGGAGAGGGCCAAGTTCCTGCTGCCTGACTTGGGACAAGTAAATTCAAACAGTGTTGTAATCATATTGCTGTGTATCATATTTCCAGAGTCTCATACCTTCTGGGGGGTTTTCTCACAGCAGTGTTGTTGTTGCTCCTCAGCCAGGGCTCCTCTGCAGCCCTCCCTGAATGCCTCACCTCCTTTTATCCCAGCTACCTCCACGGGCTACAGCTGCTGCCCAATTAAGGGCATCACAGCTGCAGCCCATTTACAATAACTAGAATCAGGGCAGGGTCACTTATACAATACAGAGATCTTTTACTGCCATACATATATTTACTCAGGTTCCTATAAAATAGGGCTTTTTTTTAATCTGAGTGGAGTTGTTTTCAGATGGATGTTTTGATGAGAAATCTCAGTCTGGAAGCAAGATGCCATTCCATAAAGATGCAGTTCTCATCTGTGAGGTTTGGCCTGGCTGAATCAGGGTTTTCTTTCCCTCAAACAGTACCAAGTTTGAGTAGTAAGTAGCAAGACAATTCCTGAACAACTTCAGTCAACAGGTGTCTGAATGTGGACTTTTTTGCCTTGATATTCCTGTCCTTCATGTAATTTGCTTGATGGACAGCATGTTTGGTTTATTTCCCTCTGTGCTGCAATCAGCATTTAAGACAGGAATTTGCTCCTTGCTGTCTCTTCATGGCTGTTGCAGAGCTGCTTGTACCTGTTCTCCTCTGACAGCAGAGGGGATTTATTTAGCTCTGTCCTGCTCAGCAGTGGCAGGAAAGTGACCACATGCCTCAGTAGCATAGCTACCATCTTCCTGTGCTCATGGAAGAGGCAGGTTGATCAGGAGAATTGTTCCCAGTGGGGTGTGCATCTAGTCTCTCTGTTCCCAGTGAAGCTGTGCATCTAGTCTCCAGGGAAGCAAATGAAATGTGAGCGTAGTTCTGGGATGTCTGGCTTTTGTTTTTATCTCTGTTACTGATCTTCTGAATCCTTCAAATATGGCCCTGTTCATCTCTTCAGATGCATCTGAGCTACTTTTGCAGATTGTCATGCCTGGTTGTAGAAACACTTCTCCAGAGTGATGAGTTCCCTTATTCTAAGAAACACACATCCCATATGAGGAGGCATTTAAACTTGGCAGTAGTGTCTCTCTTTCTCCACAAAGCAATGTGACCTGTGTGCCCTGGCAGCCATCTGAAGATAGATCAGATGCACCTCATCCTTGGTTTTCCTGAGTGAGCACTGGGGAGAATGTCACTTGCAGATTGTCTGCCATAACGATTAACATGAAGTCCACGTTGTTCTTCAGAGCCTCGTGATTTTCCAGCTTGAAATCACAGGATTAGGAAAGCTGCTCAAGATGTTTTGCTCACAATTATTTGAAGGTATTGTCTGTGGCTGCAGCTCTCTCCATAGAGAGCAGCAGGCACAACTTTGCCAGGCGTTGTCCTGGGGAAGGATTTTAGAAGATCAGAGAAAAGAGTGAGAAACAATTCTTATCTTCACTTGCTGCACCCGTTGTTGTGAACATGTGGAATGTGGTATGGAGATTTGTTTACCAAAGGGTAATTTCGTAATTGGCCACTGGTGATGGTGTTTGGATTCAATTGACCAATCTGGTCTGTCTCTATCAGACTATCTCTAAGGGCAATGAGTTTCAGCACAGCATAGCATAGCATAGCATAGTATAATAAAGTGATTGATCAGCCTTCTGGAATCACGGAGTCAATGCTAATTATTTCCTTGATGGGGATGCCATGCTACGATAATTATCACCACCAGGTCCTCATTTGGTTTTATTTTCCAGGGTGTAATCTCCCTCTGATGGACACCTCCTACACTGTGCAAAAGCCCAGGTCACGTCACCTCCAGCTGTGGAAGAAACGGAGCTGCTCCAGAAGCTTTACCATCTCCTGGAAGCCAAGGGGTTTCAGACAAGGATGGAAGGAGTGGAAGTCCTCCTAGACCTGTGCAAAACCAGCCCCAGCTCATCTCCACTAACATTGCCCAAGTATGTAGGGTATCTTCACTGCTCCTTTCCTTTAGCTCCTTTCCTAAGCCTGTAGCAGCAAAGTTAATTCAGTGTGTCTTGGCACTCCGTCCTGGCTGTCTGGGACACTCTGGTCCCTCTTACCCAGAAAAAATTTAATTCAGGTCCAGGCTTCAGGACAAGTTATTTCAGTCCAGCTGTATTTGTCTGGCGGGTGCCTATTGATGCTGTTCATCAGATGATGGCAGAATTTTCTGCTGGTGTAACTGCTGCTCTCTCCTACTCCCAGCTGGGTGAAGTGAAGGGAATCCAGCCCCTGAAAGCATGGCAATTGTTCTCTAGACCAAAAATAGGTTTGCATAGGGAAGAGAAGTATCAGGCTGGGTTGGTTTAAACCCAGTTGCTTTTTCTAAGAATACTTCTATATACTCCATCTTGTCTTACACAGGCACAGCTCTGGCTCCTCATTTCCATCCTTGTTCCTATTCCTCTTGGTAAAGACAGTGCTCTCCCTTCTTGGGGGTCTTTTTTTCTCTTTGGAAAAGGAAGAAAACAGCTAAGGACTCATCTCTGCCTTCTCCTCCCAGTAGCTGCTTTTTCCCTTTTTCCAGGAAAAGGTGCCTGATAATGTGGCTGTCAAGGGACTGAACCTGCTCTAATGAGAGCTGTACAGCACATTACATTTCAGAAGTCCACTTGTTACTTAGAGAAATGGTCTGGATCCTGGAGGAGTTGATCATAGCCCTGCACTTCTCCAGACACTGCCTCTGAGACAAACAAAAGAAAACTTAGATCTCCTCCAGCCATGGTAAAATCATAACTGCCCTCAGTACTTGAGGCAACTGTATAGAAAACCAGGCATTGTAAACATCTGCTTCCATTCAAAGCAAAGGTACTCTTTAGCATTAATAAATTGAATTAATTTAATGATTTATAGATGGAGAGAAATACCATAGGAACTATTCTGTCCCCAGCCAAACCTCTTAAAGACAGAAGAAAATCTTTCAACCAGCATGAGGTTGTGCCACCATTCCAGTGAGTTGCCCACAGGAAAACAGAGAAATTGTGCAAGCGAGTACTGACCTGACAGAAAGGATCACTTTCATCTTTGACATTGCTGACTGCTACAGCCACTCTTCAAACAAGGACATTTGAATCCAGCTTTCACGTTGCTGGTTCTCTTCACAGATTTTTGACTATTTTGTCCTGAGAATATCTGACAGCCACAAGGAAGTGAAGCAGAGGGCGCTGGATGTGCTGGCTGAAATCACAGGAGCCCTGAAAGATGCCTTGAACCCGGTGATCATTGGTTTGGTGGAGGGAATAACAAAGAACCTGAACTCAAAGGATCCCAGGGTTCGTGGGGCAGCTGTGAAAGCACTGGAAGAATCCATTGCTCATTTGGGTCAGGCTGAGCCCTGGCAGGGACTCTCCTCAGCTTCGTCTCTGTCTCTCCTGCACAAGAGAGTGCTGAGTGCCTTGACAGCTGCTCTTGTCTGTGGAACACTCCAGCTGACACCCACCAGAGGCTGTGCAGGTGCAGTCCTTATGCACCATCCCCAACAGGCTGGAATGGGATCAGCATTTCCCAACAGTCCCAGGAGCCCTTGGCTCTGTGCTGCTTGTCTGAAGAGCAAGTCCTGGGCTACAGCTCTGCTACAGTTCAGAGGCAAAGGGGGTTTGGAGTTTGCTTGGGCCCCGTCTGACTTCCCAAATGAACAGCTTTGCTGTTGGCATGAAGGGACACTGACCCATCAGAGCTTCTGCAGAGCAGCCACCTGCAAGGCTCTACATTAGAGGCATTAGCTGCCTATTTTCCACTTTTCTTCTTTTCTTCTATTTTCAAAGGGGAACTTGTGATTCACCAAGTTCATTTGTTTAGAACAAACCGGTATAAACCCAGCTGTCAGTGATGCCTTGTTCCACATGTTGTTTTGCATGGGGCAAGGTGGCCACAGCAATTAACTGCATAGACAAGGGCTGGTCCAAATTCCTTTGCCACACACATTTATGTCAGCTCTGAAAATTCCGTACTGGTGGAATATGCCTGAAAAAAGGAGTGTTGAAGAGGCAGGTCTTCAAGAGGAGTTTCCACTTTCTCCTCCCCAGCTGCTTTGTGATCTCAGGAACTGCCTGACTCAGTGCCTTTCTGTGACCCAAGTATGGGGCTCTTCCTTTTTGCTATGGGGTGCAAAACCTTTTCACTGCTTCCATGTGACTGAACTCTCGAGGTCCCTGATGTGAAATGTTTTAACACAGCTCCTGCTACAGCAGACAAGTTTGGATTTACAAATGTGAATGGAGAGCTTATCTTTTGGAATTTAAAACCCTGCCAAGTATGCTGGAAGGAAAGAAGAATAGGATTCAAACATCTGCAGAAATGTGCTTGATTTTATAAAATGGGGTTGGCCCTGCCCTTTCTCCTATGACCTGAGAAAAGTGAGCAGAAACGTGTGTTTCCCTTGTAGATAAAGTGTCACTGCTGAAAGAGCTCAGCTACCAATGGAATCACCTGAGTGGCCAAGCCCTGCTGGATGTCACCGAGCGTATCACAGGTATGGCCTCCCCTTCTGAGCCAAGAGCTCTTCCCAGGGAGCATTTACAGGGAATGCCTGTGAGCAGACAGCAGAGCAGCTCCTCCAAACCAGGAGGTGCTGAGCTTGTCCCTGCTGCCCCAGAGCCAAGGCAGGTGGGTTTGGCAGGTTTTCCCTGGCTGCTGCAGAGCTGGGCAGCACCTGAGATGGGGGCAGCGCTCGGCCTGGGGCTGAGCTCTCACTGGGGCATCTCAGAACCACCTCCAGCAAAGGGAGGGCTAAAAATGCCCCAGCTGGCTCCTCTCTGGGGAGCTCAGGGGCATCTGTGATCTTTGAGGGGAAATGGTGGCCAATGCTGTTTCAGGGTATCAGTTTGTTTTGTCCTCACAGAACTCTTGTTTTTCTCTTGGAAAGTTTTGAGGCTGAACTGTGCAGGGCCTGGGGGTCACAGCTTAGGCCAGAACTCAACAGAGGTATCAGAGGCACGGGTTTAGTGCAAGGCAGCCTCTGGGGCACAGGGACAGAAGCAGAGTGCTGAGGCTCCCTGCCTGTGCTGTCAGAGGGGCCTTGGACTGAGCCTTTCAGGGTGTGCAAACAGTGTCTGCCTGTGTCAGCGCTGTCCAAAATGCTACAAATGCAGCTGATAATTGATTCCTCAGAGGAGCTTGCTGTGTCAGCAATAGCCACGGAATGGAAAAAGGATAATCTCAATATATAGCAGAGAAGATGATTGATAGCCTTGCTTTAACTGGGGCTAAATCCACTGCTAATTATGCCAACATCTTTGAATGCAAGGTTTAATACACTTTGTGTCTTCATTAGGAATCTCAAAAGGGCATGTTCAGTGATTGGGAATGTCAAAGGCCCTTTAAAGAGTATTTGAATAAAGTAGATCTCCAGCAATAGGGCATTTAGTTTAGCACTTCTTTTGATCTCTTTTTCAAATAAAGGAATTAACCATAAATTAGGACTACTTTAGAAAAAGCAGATGTTCTCTCTGAGATTTAGCAGGACCGGACAGCTGTTCCTCACATTCAGTAGTCACTGATGTCTTTAATTGCATTTAAATTCAAATGAATTCCCATTTTAAAATGGGTACCATAACCCTTTCCTGCTTAGCAGAATTGGTTTTGGGTACTTGCAGGAGCTCTTTCAATGTTGATGACTGCTGGTGGATTAACAGCATAGAGAAAATGAAGTCTCTTCCGCCACAGAATATTAAATTGCTGCTAAATAACATTTTGTCTGATCAGAAAATAAGAATGGTCTCCAGAGCATTTCAGGTTTTCATCTCTTAGCCAAATCTGACTGTTGCAAGGAGCCTGTTGCTAGTAAACATTTGTCCGTGTTTGATACAGTTCAGTTCAGAAAATGGGCAGAGAGATTTCAGGGGAAATCTCTGAAAGTGAGAAAACACTCGTGTTTTGGTTACATTTCAGTCCCCTGTGTAGCATTTTTCTTTCTCTATGCCCCTATTTCAGTGGACATATAAGAAAAAATGCAATTAACATTGGGAGAGGAAGTGGCATTAAAATGTGGAGATGCCCAAATGCCAAGGCAATGGGATCTGGGTAATTCTCTAGAGATGCCCTGAGGTTTGAAACAGCTCTTTGCTGGAAGCCCCAAAAGCATTCTGCCAAAGACACCAGCTGGTCACTGATGTTTCTCATCCAGCTGTCAGGCCGCAGCCATCTCTGGTGGGCTGGAGTTTTGAGGTGAGTTCTAATCCTGCCCTTTGCTGTGTGCCACTGAGCACAGGGAAGAGCCAGATTAGACATTTGGCACTTGACATAAAAGTTACAAAAATGGAATCATCCCTTTTATTAGAAATCTCTCCATTTCCTCTCTATGGTACATTTCCAAATCTTCAGAGTGGGTTTAGACAACTTCTTAATGGAAATCAAAGGCAATTGGACATTTCATTCATTGTTCATACAGAGATTGTGACATAATTTAGTAAAGGTAGGAAGTCTGCCACAGGGACAAGGCTCTGGTTGGAGCAATTAGTGCTGAGGGGTGGGTGGTTCTGTTTCCAGGATGATCAGCTGCTTTGCCCGTTTCTGGATCAAGGGGCTCTGGGTGCTATTTTGCTGCTCTTGGCCAGAGAGGCTGGCAAGAAGCAGAAGCAGAGGTAGATCCTTGTTTGCAGTGAGGCTGGTGGGTAAGGAGCTGTGTCTCTGTCCCGGCAGTGCTTGTGCAGGGGGTTCATGCCAGGAGCCCTGAAGTCGTCCAGCGCGACGCCCTGCCCGTGCTCTGGTCCTGCCTGGAGAACAAGGCGCTGCCTGTGCGGAGCGCCAACGTCCTCACCGTGGCCACCAAGCTCGCCTCTGCCCTCTGCAAGGTGATGGGCACCCAGCTGAAGAAATGTGCTGCCAGCAAGCCTCCACATGTGCGGGAAAACCTCTCCAGAATGTTGGGCTGGTGAAGGCAAGATGTTCTCCAGAAAGCTGAGGAAGCGCTGAGTTGGATGCCTCTGGGTTTGCCTTTTGAGCTGTGCCAAAAATGACGAAATCCTAAGGAAGGGTGTTCATCTGCCCCTGCTCTCTCCATTGCCATTCCTAGTCATGGCATGGGGGGCCTGGAGCAGCTCCAGATGGAGGACAGGGTGAAGGCAATCATGGCTCAGCCTCACACAGAGGTGAGGGGGGAGCTGGGCCAATCTCTGCTGGCAGGAAGGGTCTTGTGGCAGCCCAGAGAGGCTGTGCACATTGCCAGGGAACAGCTGTGCCCTGCATGTGCCCCTGCACTGAGCTGTGCTGCTGCCAGTGCCCCTGGAGCTGCAGGGCTGCTGAGCTGTGGGGCAGGCAGAGGAGCAGGAGGGTGCATGTGCAGCTGAGCCATTCCTGGAGAGCACAGGGCTCTGGGCTTCCTGCTGTCCCAGGGCAGCCCAGGGGCCAGGCTGTGCCTGTGCCAGCTCTGGGCAAGTGGCTCAGGGTTTTGCCCTGGCCTGCCTCAGTGTCTGCCAGCAGGAGCATGTTTCCCTGTGCAGCTGTTTAGACATTTCCAGGAAATGTGTCCCAGGAAATATGGAGCTTCAGATGCTTTAGGTTTGCATGGTGGCCTCCGTTAAACTTTGTGTCTCCATTTTGCAGATCTGACTGGTTACAGTCTTACCGAGAAGTTTTCTCTGGACACTTCCAATGTTCCCTCACCCACAAAGTCCTCACCTCCCATCCAGAAGAGCTCTCTTTCCTCCAAGCTCAGGAAGAAGCTGCCGCCTGTATGGAGAGTGTTTGAAGAATAGGATTGATGCATTAGGCTTGATAGTTACAGATGTACATATGTTCTGATCTTTAGATGTAGATTGAATTACTGTGTTTTGATTGTATCTTTAAAATTTGATGACATACTTTTAATTGTATATATTTTATTTTGATGATGAAAAAAAAGTAAAAAATAAATAACATTTAAATAAACCAAGAGGAGAATGTGAGACCAGGACCTGCTAGCCTAGAGATTATGGGACGCAGCTCAGTCAATGTGCCAGTGTCTCACCACATCCTTTCCTCATTGGGCCTCTCCTCTTCCTCTTTGGCCATGGTTTCTTTGTGTCATTTGTGCTGCTGTTTTCAACTTGTCATTGGAACAGGGCCATACATTGACCTGTTTGGGGGACAATGGATCCAAAAGATCCTGTCTAGTCAAAGGTTTTCTACCTAGGTGTGTTCTGTGCTCACCAAAGGCCTGAGCAAAGAAACCAAGAGAAGTGTGCCCAAATCCCAAAGCTTTGCTCCTTTGCAATCTCCCACAGATCTGGCTCACAGGTGTCTTCAATCACAATTCCATAGGTAAGAAGAGATCATGTATTTCACTGGGAAAAGATGCACGGCTTTGGGAAAGTCACCTGTATGTATATTTACCCAGGACAGCAGTGCAGCTGTGTTGTTTGCCCCTTGTTTGCAGAAGGATGAGTGCACTGCGAGGCCAATAACAAGTGACAAGGTCTCCTCCAATCTGCACTGCAGCCTGGGCGCCATTCAGCCCAGAGCTAGGGGATCATTTGTTCCCATGGACCAGTGCTTGCCAGTGGAATGAATTCCTGCACAGCTGGAAGAAGCAATTCTGGATTCAGCTCCAGCTCTTGGTGGGCTGCATGATCATTGACAGTGCTGCCCTTCCAGAAATTATTCTGCAGTTTCCTTTCATAGTCATTTGAAACTTTGAAACTTCACATTTCAATTTGCTTTGCCTTAGGGAAAAACACTTCTGGGCCCAGTGCAAGCTGTAACCTTCTGACAGCAAAGTCCTCATGGTTGCCAGCTTCTGATGTTACACAATGTCACCTGGCTGCATGTGTTTGCTTAGCTCTGGGTCTAGTCCCAGCCTAGTAAAGCCCAGGCAGGGTGGCACGTTGCAGGGAAAACTGGTCCATGAGCTTATGGTGTTGCCATCAGCAGCAGAGTGAATGTGCCCTTTGGGGATTCCTCTGAAGACAAAATTAGGGACCTGCTCCATGCCACAATATTCTCTTAGATCTTTCTAAAATATCCTAGAAAAGGCAGTGAAACTTCACATCTCCTTGCGCAGCCACTGTTTGAAGAGGGGCATTTTTGTCCCTCCTCAAAGTCATTGCTCTTAAACACCAGAAACATGAACATCCACCAACAGGAATGATGCATGGTCCTGCTGCTGCTGCTGCAGAGCACTGGGCAGTGCAGACCTGGGTATTACCAACATGAGCACTTAATTAGCATTTCATGCTCCTTCAAGCTGTCCAGATCCCAGGGCTTTTTTGTTTCAAAGCAGCCACTGCACCATCTCTAGGGAAGAACAGGAAATGGGAAACAGCGACTGCCAGCCTTGCAGGGGTATGGGGGAAAACCTGAGGTGTCTGCATCAAAAGATGAATGGGAAGAGTGTAATTGCCAAAGCAAACGCTTCATTAGGATAGCAGGAGCAGTTCTTTACTGCATGCTTGCATGAAGATCATTTGGCATCTCCTTTTTGTGTCTCATGCAGAAAAGGAGCTCTTAATAATACCACACTACTTAAACCAGATTGGCATGTAGCTCTGTAGTGGTTCACAATGAAGCAGACTGCCTGCTGTGCCACTGCCAGGCCTGGTTTAGACCTGCTCTGGACTGAAAACCCAGACAAACACCATCAGCACACACCTGTGGCCCACCGAGCTCTGGGACGCTGCATTCCAGCACCAGAGGGACTCAGGAGAGACCAAGTGAATCAACTACAACCCACAAAAAGGACTTTCTGAATTTGCCATCTCTTCAGCACTGTCAGAGGTTTTATTTAATATTATTCATTTTACATGCTTGTGAATACTTTACTTGTTTAATAAACTGTTTTTTTTTTTTACTTTTCTCGAGGGAAGTCTTTTCCTGAACTAGTAGGGGTAGGGGCTGCTTGAACTTGCTTTCTAGATGGATTCCTTTTGGAGATTTCCTCCCAAAATTTGCCCTAAACCAGCACAAACTGTCACAATGAAAATTGCACCAGTGGCACAATTTTTCCTGGTGGCAAATCTTGTGACAGAAGCTTGACCTTATTCTCCATGAGAGATTTTTGGGAAGAGCAGACAGGAGAATATTTCTGGAAAACTGAAACAGCTTTCCAGAAGTGAAATGAAAATGAAAGAAACAATCCAAGATGTTTTCCTCTATTTATTTCTATGCTCCCCTTTTCCATGTTGCATCCCAGTAATTCCAGATGCACCTCACCTCTAAGATCAGTGACTTAGGGATTTTTAGGTGCTCTAAAATACCATAAGCCACACACACTCATTCTCATTCTCATTCTCATTCTCATTCTCATTCTCACTCTCACTCTTCTCTCTCCCTTTCCCGCTGTCGGGCACCCTTCTCTCGGTGTCCGTTTCCCAGCGTCCCTCTCCTCTCCCCGCCTCCCTCTCCCCTGCCGGGCTGGGCCATGTCCCCGGCCCGCCCCCGGCCCTGGGCGGGGCTGCCCCGTCGCGGTCTCGCCTCCGCTCGGCTCTGGCCGTACTGGCGGTGGCGCTGGTGGGCGGGCATCAGTGCCTGGGGCCGGGGCGGCATCGCCGCCCTTCGGCTCCGCCTGGCCCGAGCCCGGCCCCGGACCCGACGCAGGCTCCACTCCCGACTGCGGCCCCGGCTCCTCCCGCGGCCCGCGGAGGACACAGGCGGCGCGGCCGCTCCCGCCGCCTCCGCTGCGGCTTCCCCGGCCCGAGCTCTGCCGCTCGGCAGCGCGGCCTCCAGCCCCAAGCCGCCGGGGCCCGGGGCGGGTGGGGATGCCGGGCCCGGGGCGGGTGAGGGGCGCTCGGGGGCCGTTGCTGGCCCCGGGCCGAGCGCTGACAGCCGCGTCCCGCCCGCAGGGACGGCGCAGGAGGCCCTGCAGGAGCGGCACCGGCTGGGATCGCTGCTGGGGCGCGGCGGCTTCGGCAGCGTCTTCGCGGCCACGCGGCTCTCGGACGGTGCCCCGGTGAGCGGCGGGGCCGGCGGCGGGCGCGGGAGGAGGGGGCGGAGGAGGAGGGAGGAGGAGGAGAAGGTCGGGGCGCGGCGGGACGGGTGGCGAGCTCAGCCCGCTGCTCTCCGTCGCTCGCAGGTGGCCATCAAACGCGTGCCGCGGGATCGCATCCGGCACTGGGGCGAGCTGGTGAGTGAGAGGTGTTATGAACAAAAATTCAGTTGATTTTTTTCTGTGAGAAAAAGGTTACCACTACTGCTGGGCTGCTGCCTGTGTTATGGTAATTACGGGTTGTTGTGGTTAATAGTTGTCTTTGTATCGGTAAAAGCCCTGGCTGGGGCGAGTTAATAACTCTTCTCTCAGCAGTAAAGGGTGCAGTACCTCCCGAACAGTGAGGAGAAAAGACTTTGGAGGGGAGAGATATGCAAAATAATTCTAAGGACCAGCATGCTGTGTGGGACCCCTACTCCAAACGTGCAGGAAGAACCCCAAAAACAACGAGCCACCTAAGAGTTGAGAGACTGGAGTGATGTCTGGACGTGGGGAGCCGAGTGCTGAGCCTGCAGAGGAACACCTTCGGAGTCCCTCTCGCCCTGACCTTTGGAGTCGTCCCCGGCATGGAGACTGAGCGGACGGGGCCGGGAAAAGTAACAACGAAGGGATCATCATGCCCTAAACGCTCCCACGAGGACCTTATCCCCAGCTCTACTCCTAGTGGACAAAGCAGCGCATATCCTCCTCTTGTGGGTCGCCCTGGGAGAGAGAACGGGAGACTGCAGCCCCGCCGAGCTGCCCAATCCTGAGCTGATCACTTTGAATGAAGGTATTAAGAAGGAGAAGAAGTCTCCTGGCCTTGTTTATTTCAAGAGGGGCCAGCAGCAACAGCCGGGCCGTGCCGGGCGGCGAGGAGCCGGGGTCCGGCAGGGTGGGAGCCGCCGGGAGCCCTGCGGGGAGAGCGGGCGTGGGGTGAGCGGGGTGTGCAGAGCATCCCGGGCTGGCTGAGGGCTCCCAGAGCCCCGGCACGGCCTCGGCCCCACTGACGGCACCGCGCTCCTCCCGCAGCCCGACGGCACCAGCGCCCCGCTGGAGATCGTGCTGCTGGCCAAGGTGTCCCGTGGCTGTGGCGGTGTCATTCAGCTCCTGGAGTGGCTTGAGCTCCCCGACAGCTTCCTGCTGGTGCTGGAGCGTCGGGAGCGGTGCCAGGAGCTCCCGGGTTTCCTGGCGGAGCGGGGGTTCCTGCCAGAGGAGGAAGCGCGGGGGCTGTTCCGCCAGGTGCTGGAGGCCGTGCGGCACTGCACCAGCTGCGGGGTCCTGCACCGGGACATCAAGCCCGAGAACATTCTGCTCGACCTGGCCAGTGGGCAGCTGAAACTGATTGACTTTGGCTGTGATGCCTTCCTCCAAGACACAGCCTACACCCAGTTTACAGGTGAGCCCTCGCAGGGGATGCTCCTGGGCATCTCGTGGCCCAGCCTGGGTGCAGCACTGGGGCTTCCCCCTATTGCAGCCGGGACGGGATTGATGCTGGAGCCCAGTTGTTCCGGGTGGGATGTGAGGGCGGCCAGCTCCCAGCCCTGCTGACAGCCTTCAGCACCCACTGTGGCCTGGGCTGGGGCTGGAGCTGGGGCAGCCAGCCCGACACAAACCCCCATGGGGGTAGCAGAGATGGGAGTCTGACCCCATGCCCCAGATGGTTTGGTGTGCAGGCGAGGAAGGGCTGGACTGCTCCGCTCTCCTTGTTTGCCTTGGCTTATTAACATTTTAGGGGGCCATGCAGGTGGGGAGGAGAGTGGGTTTTCTCCACTACTGGGTGGGTTTTTCCTCTGTGTGTCATGGTTGGGCCTTCCTAGGGTCTCTTCTACCCTCTTCCAGGACCAGTGGCTTCTTTTCCAGCCCCGAGTTTGTGCACAAGTCCCAGGTGCTGGCGAGAGGGCAGCGCTCACCCCATGTGCCTCTGGGGCAGCCCCCACATGCCCAGGGATGCTGGGGCCAGGCTCTGGGAGCAGCAGCATCCCCCTGCTGATCTCTGTCTGTGTTCCACAGGAACCCTGTCCTACAGCCCACCAGAGTGGATCCAGCACCAACGCTACCACGGCGAGGCAGCCACGATCTGGTCCCTGGGCCTCCTGCTGTGTCATCTGGTCATGGGGAAGCACCCAGTGATTTTAGTGCACTGCAGGCTTGTGAGTGTTTCTCTTAGGACTTTATTTTCACTCCAAGGGATTCCTAGTTGGGTGAGCAGCACTCAGCTGGGAGGAAATGAAATCAGGTTAACAAACCTGTTCCCCTGCACACAGACTATCAGAATAACCTGAAAGTGCTCTACAGTCAGAAAATGGCACCTGGATCCAGCAGGAAGAAGAGCAGATATATTCCCTCAAAGCCAGAACGGGTCTTGGATGCACCAGAGATGTTCAACGACTACTGTAAGTAGGCTGCAGGGTTGAGTGCTGGGCATCCAGAACATTCTGCATTGGATTGGTGTTCCTAGGACAGTGTGACTGGGCTGTCTGTATTATTTTGTGTACCCAGGCTAGCACAGACCACTTCTGGAGTGTCCCTGTGTTGCCTTACAGGCACAGTGGTCTAGGGCACTGTGTAGGTGCCTTGGAGCAGGGTACCTGGCCCCAGCAGCTGGGCACAGTGACACTCAGAAGGCTGCCCCTCACCTGTACGTGTGTGTGTGCACATGTGCACCCACGCCTGCTGCATCAGCACAGGTGAAGGGCAGGGCTCTCTAGCCAAGCATGGCGTGACCTGCATTGCTCTTTCAAATTGTAGATCTGAATCTCACAGACTGGAGCTCCCAGAACTTCCTGGCAGTGGCTCTGGACGACACTGTTTATCTGTGGAATCACGCTACTAGGGAGATTATCCCCCTGCTGCAGATGGAGCATCCAGATGTTTACATTTCCTCTGCGTCATTGATTAAAGATGGAGACTACCTTGCTGTTGGCACAAGTAGTGCTGAGGTTCAGGTGAATGCAGGGCTAAAACTAGAGGTGTTTTCTAGGGATTGACAGAACTGTGGGGCCTGGGGACAAAACCTTGGCTGGCAGGGGAAGGATGCCATGCACCTGACTTGTCTTCCCTGGTGTGGGGTGGAACTGCCCAGTGTGCAAGACAGGGTTTGGTTTGGGGGTTTTCTGATAAGCAGCGTTACCTTCTGTGCTATAGTCATGAGATACACATTTTCTCTGTTCCCTTACTGAGAAAGCTGAATGCCAGAGCCTGTGCAGTGAGGTTCCTAGGGCATAGAAAGAGGATTGGGTTTCTTCTGAAGAACTTTTTGCTTTGCCTCTCCAGCTATTGTTGCATTTATGTTGTTGTATATCATATTTCTAGGGTCTCATACCTGCTGGGTGGTTTTCTCACAGCAGCTCTTCACAGCACTGGCGCTGTTGTTTCTCAGTCAGGACTCCTCTCCAGCTCTTCCTGAATGCCCCACCCCCTTTTATCCCAGCTACCTCCACGGGCTACAGCTGCTACCCAATCAAGGACATTGCAGCTGCAGCCCAGTTACAATAACTAGAATCAGGGCAGGGTCACTTATACAATACAGAGATCTTTTACTGCAATACATATATTTACTAAGGCCCCTATAAGCTATGGGACATTGAGCAGCAGAAACGTCTCCGAACCATGACCAGCTATTGTGGCTGTGTGGGAACCCTCAGCTGGAAAGCTGCATCCTCTCCAGGTAAAGCAGTGGGTCAAGGGCAGTTTCCAGTTGTTGCAAACTCCTATCCCTCAATCTACGTGTGGCATGGGTTAGGGATGGCAGAGAGAAATTTGTCTTGGCTTGGGATTCTTACTCAGCCTTATCTGTTGGGGCTGTGAGGAGAAGGCCTCTTTCCTGTATTGCAATTTGTGCTGAAGCTGTAAAGAGCTTGTGTGGGTGTTTCACTCACACCAACAGACCTGTGTTGCTGGTAACACTGGTTGAAACCCAGTGGCAGCTATAGCAGTCTTGCAACAACAAAAATGGATTTGGGTGAAAACGTGCAGCCTGACCCTGCAAGCCTTCTCTTCTCTCTGCAGTGGTGCACGGACTGGGCACATCCATCACCACGATGTCCAAGTGGCTGAGCATCACGTGGCCACTCTTGCTGGCCACACACACAAGGTGTGCGGACTCAAATGGTCTCTGGATGGCCGCTACCTGGCCAGTGGTGGCATTGACAGTCTGGCGAACGTCTGGCCATGCACCCAATGTGGGGATGGAGACTTTGCTCCTCTACAGACCTTCACTCAGCACCAGGGTGCTGTCAAGGTGAGCACAGAGCTGCCACGGGCGGATATGTGTGTGCAAGGCAGGCATGCAGCACTGGCTGGGTGCAGGTTGCCTCTTGTATGTTTTAAAATGAACTCTCCTCTCTCAGGCGTGGCGTGGTGCCCATGCCAGATGAATGTTCTAGCCACTGGAGGTGGCACTAGAGACAGACATATCTGCATCTGGAACGTGTGTTCTGGCGCCTGCCTCAGTGCTGTTGATACCCGTTCCCAGGTGAGATATGAACATCAGCTTGGAGACAAACACCTTCTGGCAGCACACCTACACAGAGCTGCTGGCTCCTCAGGCCCAGAGGCACAGGGAAGGAGGGGGACCATGCTCACCTCCGAGTGGTGAGCATCAGCACAAGGACCTCGTCTCACCTGTGTTACTGCCTCTTTGCAGGTCTCTTCTATCCTATGGTCCACCAACTACAAGGAGCTCATTTCAGCCTATGGCTTTGCGCAGAATGAGCTGATTATATGGAACTATCCAACTATGACCAAGGTTGCAGAGCTGCAAGGTAGGTGGACAGGGCCTGGGTGTGGGGGGGCTGTTAGAGGCTGAAGACAGCTGCACTCCTTGGTTTGAGCTTGCAGCATCACTGATACAGGACAGTATCCGGGGCCATGCTGCTAGGAGTAAAGCATGCCCACGGGGCTGTGGAAGAGATACCACTGATCCAAGTGTGTGCTTGGGGTCTGAAATCACACTGCCACAGCCACTGGGGGGACAGCTATGCAAGCTGGCAGGGCTCATGGGAGCATACAGGAGTAAATGTGCATGTGCTGATCAGCTCAGCCCTGATTGCACATTCCTTCTCCTCCTCAGCTCATACTGATAGAATCTTGAACCTGACCATGAGCCCTGATGGTACAGCAGTGGCCTCAGCAGCTGCTGATGAAACAGTGCAGGTCTGGTGCTGTTTTGAGATGGATCCCATAAAGAAGAAGGAGAAACAGAAGGCAAACAGTGCCAAAAGCAGTATTCCTCACCATAGCATCCACTGAGAGCACGGGATTGTTGTGGGGAGGGGGATATTTGGTTTTACACACTGTACAGTATTTTAAATGTCAATGAACTGCTTAACTTGACTTTTTCTTAATGGAGTCTGATGGAAGAAAAAGCTGTGGCTCTTAAACCCAAGTCCTTCTCCCTGAGGCTGGGGATCTGGGCAAGGAGTGGAGACCTAGGTCTTAAGGGCAAGTTTGCAGGCCCCTGAGCTTAGCACAGCCTAGCAGAAGGATGCTGTGCAAGGGCTGTACTTCTGTTTCTGTCCCAGCTAAGATAGATATGTCACCTGCCCCATCTAGATGCTGACTACAAGCACAGCAGCTCTACCACAGGCTCAACTGAAAGCACAGCATGGCTGTGGCCTCAGTTTGTGTTGTTCTGGCCTGTCTCACAAGCCCAGGGACACCTTACCATGGCTCTGCAGGCAGATCTCAGTTTGTCTTGTTAGCTACAGGCAGCCATCACTGCCTGCCTATGGTGCTGGAGTAGAATAGCTGTTGGAAAAAAAGGAGGGAGAGAAATATAGAGCAACAGCTGTAATCACCCCAAAGGCTGGAAAGGGGCTGGCTCTGGCATGAAGCCTGATGCAAAACAAAAGGTTGGCTTACACTGCCACAGCCAGCCTGAATGTCATGCAAGAGCCACGCAAAGCATCACCAACCCTGTACTCAGCCTTCGGTCACGTATTCTTCCAACAACTCTGATCTCCCTTCCCCTCCTGCTGACAGGAGGCCCTGGTGCCTCACTGAGGCTTCATGCAGGGGAGCAGGCACCAGGGCTCAGCTGACATTTATTGGAGCTTGACTCCCCTACACTTGGAAAAATGCCTTTTTTCCAGGCTGAACTGTGCTGGAGCAAGTTGCAGGAAATATATTTGAGCCCTTACCTGATCAACAACCAGCCCAGCCATGCTGCTTTGCACGGTGGAGCCGCAGTGTCTGAGGTTGTGGGGCTGCACCAGACCCATCAAGCCTGTCCTTCAGCTGCACCAGCATGGCCAGGGGCTGCTGGGGACGCTGCACAGCTGATAAGCACCTTGGCCTGTACAAAGCAGCTCCACCAAGCCTGTGCCTCCCATCAGCCCTCAGTGATTAGCTGAGGGTGGATTATTAATTGTTTTCACCTTTCCCTCAGCACAGTGCCACACTGTGCCTAGCACCAGCTCTGCCTCCTGAGCCTTACAGCAGCTGGAACCTTCCAAGGTTCCAACTTGTGCTCTGCCAAGGCCAGTGAGTGTGTAACCACACCCACCAGAGCACCCCCCCCACACACACACATAAAGCTGATATGGGGGGCACAGTCTCAAAAAACAGCCACTGAGCCAGCACCTCCCCAGCAGTGCTGCTGGTGCATCCCCATTTGGCCACTTGGGAAAGATCAGGAGGTCCAAGGATGGAGCTCTCCCTCAGACACAAATCCTCAGGCAACAGCTGTCTCTAAAGGGGAAGCAGGCAGGAACCCAGATGCAAGGCTGGGCTCTCACACAGAGCTGTGCTGTTGTTGTAGGAGCCCTGCCCCACACCCCTGCACTTGGTGCTGGGAGTTAGCACAGACTTGCTTTGTGGGGCCACAGGTGATTAGGCCTTCCCTTTTTCTGTGAGAAAGCTGAGCTGCTTTCTCACAGACTCTTTCTTTCTCCTTAGCACATGCCCCACACCCAGATGCTGTGCATTACCCAGCCCTTAGAAGACCTCTGAGCATTACTAGAGAATAATGATACTGCAGGGTCTTTGACCCCATGCTGGTCTCTTACAGTCCTGGAGTGAGGAGGAGCAGAGGAAGGAAGTGGTCGCTGATCCAGCAGGCCCAGTAAACACAGCCCTGTAAGGTGTGAATTCAGTTCACAGCATGACAGCATATTAATTACCAAGTGCCATGGCCAGCCCATAGAAGAGCACAGCTAACAGTGTTATGAATCAGAAGCTTGACTAGGCCAATATTCAAGCAGCAATCAATTTATTATTTAATATGGCAAAGTATGAGCAATACAGCGCTGGGTACAGTGGGGGAAGTTTTCCCTCCAACTGCACACTGATAATTGAGGGTTACAGGTATTTATAGGGGTACTCATCAGTTTTTTTCAGCAGTTTCTATTTCCAATCTTTTACTCATCAGCAATTTTTGTTCGAAATTATTACATCACAATTCTATACACTACTGTGATTTTAATTTCTCAGGATGGATCTTAAAGGAGTATCCCCAGATGGTTACAGTCCCGTTTCCAAAAGAAGAAAGATGAATCTCATCTGGTGGGGTCCACTCCCCAGATGTGTGTCCACCTTTTAATTGCAGAGACTCCAAATCTCATAACAGTGATGTCCAGCTTCCCTTTGGTCGAAACCATAAACCCTTGAGGTGATGTTCATCTTCCTTTCTCAAGCTGTTTTTCTCTGCTTCAATAAGGTGTGAGATAGGCATATTTCCTTTATATATATCCCAAAGCTACAGTTTCAAGGATACAAGCAATATTCTAAAATTATACTTCAAAAGGTTATTATTGCAGAACTCTTTATGGATTAAATGCAAGCAAAAAGCAACATCTATAACACTTTAATTCAAATGCTCCTAAATCAACTAGGGTTAATTTGCAAACAAAAGATAGGTTCAAAAGTCTTTTTCCATGCTTTATTTTCCTCAGTTATTATTAGAATTCACAGCTCTCCCATTGTTGGGGTCCACACATTTTGCATTCACAAATACACACATCGCCTGTTTGCGCCTGACACGAAACACAGCTTTGCATCTCACAGCCAAGAAAATGCACTCCTTGCTCTTCTGACACAGCTCTCTCTGTTCATGATGTGGGACAGCGAGTGCTGATGATGTGCAGGAGCTGATGCGAGGGACAGGGACGAGGATGCAGCAGGCACAGTGCCAAGCTGACAGAGGGATGATCTCTGGCAGTGGCACTGAAGGAGAAGAGTTTGCAGGCAGGACAGAAAATGCCTCTTTGTTTCACCTCTTCTTTCGGTGCTGCTATGAATGTAGCCTGGAGCAAGCTGGGAACACCAGAGCCTGGAGCCCTTTCCAGACAGGGATGCATCAGACACAAACCAGCAGGGGACTGAGGAGCCCCTGGGGTGGCAGTGAGCAACCTTGGGCTCTGCTCACTGCTGGTGCCATTTTCTATTGAACCATCTCCAAGGACTTCTCTTGAGCTCTGTATTTCTAAGGGTTTCCCTCCTTGTTTTTTTTTGTTGTCTCCTGCACCTTTTTTTCTCCACGTTTTCCTATCCTGTCAGCAGCAGCCCTTGTCCAGAACTGGCTCTAAAATATCAGCAAAGTAGCTAGGAACAACAATGGGTGGAATCCTGCGGCTCAGGAATTTGTATGCCAGAGCCCTGCCTCTGCCTCATGCTTTGTCAGGACCTCCTTCTCTGTGCAAAACAAGGGACTAGTGGAGTCTTTTTGCCAAAGAGCTCCTGAGAAGCAAATGTTGTGCTAGGTTTCTCAGGAGTGTATCCGTTAAGTTCATTGCTGGCAAACAGAAAGTAAGGCCAGGGTAGCAGAGCAGCTGGGAGCTGGTCACTCCCTGCAAAGGGCTGGTGTAGGATGTGGGAACACCAGGTTCCAGGAGGGGCGAGCAGGGTCAATGTGCTCAAGGTGCTGCCAGTGAGGTCTGGGTTCACTTAGAGAGTAGTCAGGAGCAGTGAGCACTGCAAGATCCAGCTGCAGTCCCCATCCGTGTCCCTTTCAGTGCTGGCTTTAGGGTGTCTGCAGCCTGGATCCAGAGCGCCCTGGGTGCTCCTGAGGCTGCCTTTGCACTCAGGGTGAGGATGCCCAGGGGCCCCTGAGGCCGGCAGTGGGGATCAGGGCTGGGGCTTGTGGCCTGGCAGGTGTGCCTCTGGGGGCTGTGACATGCCAGGGCATGGGTCACTGTCACTGCCCTCCGCAGCCCTGGCTAGCTCTGTGATGCTCCAGAGACAATGGCAAGAGGGGGGAACTGGCTAGGATAGGGTTTTGCATGAGCCAGAACCTCTAGGCCAAATGCCAGCAGTAGAGACCCTGGAGGACCGAGTGAAGGAAGCAAAGGAGGCTCTTCTGCGGTGTAAAGGGCAGCAATTTCATCAGGAGAAATAGAGGGAAGGCTCACAACTGAGGATTCCCAAAGGAACAGACATTGCAAAAACCCCCAACATCCCTGTGACCGGATTTTTAAAATCTTTCAAGCCAGGGGGTGGACACCATATAGTAACCAATAAGCGACTCTTGGGGTGTGGTTTTGAGGGCTACAACAAATCAGAACAAGGGGAGGAGAGAGCGTTGGGATAGGGATTGGATCTAAGGGTGAGGGACAGGGAACTTTGTGGAGCAAAGGGTAGGGTTTGGGCTGATGGATGGGGCAAAGGGGCCGGGTTGTCTTGACAGACAGGGAAAAATCTGGTGAGGAGGGAGGGGATTCCTCGGGGGACACTTGGGTAGGAGGGCATAACATAGGGGAGAAGCTAACTGTAATAACTCGGGGAGCACTTGAACGTACCACTATATAACAGAACATTTGACTCAATAAACTAACACACTGCAACACAGAAATTCAGGCTTTCGGCAGCTGAGAGGTGGCACTGTTAGAACCCGCAGCAGCTGGTGAAAGCCATCTCTCCCCTTCAGGTTCTTGCTGTGTGGGAAGGTGCTGCGAGTTGTGGTGGCTGCACTCCCCCTTTGCTGGGAGGATGATCTGTACCAGGGGAGAGCAGAAAGCTGCCATGGTGAGCAGAACATGCTCAGAGCATTACAGTTCAGAGAATGGCGCTGCCCCTGAAGGGCAAAAAGCTTGAAAGCATAGAATTCTGTGGGGAACCATTGCACAAATTTTCTCTTCTAGAACATGCCCATTTTTGTATGCTGTAGATGAATGCTCTGGGTTTTATAGAGTACATGGAGTTTTTTCTTAAGGTTTTTGGGAGAACTCTCAACTTTATTTCTGCTTGTATTTTACATCCAGCATGTATACACTTTTTTATTATTATTTTTCTTCAGTAAATACTTAGGGAAAAAATACCTAAGCATTTTTTAATCCTTTGGGACATTGTGATTAATATTCTTAGAAAGAAAACCTTGTTGAACAAGTGTGAAAACACAGAGAGAGGGAAAACAGTATAAAAGTCTTTTAGAACAGGGTGTGTAATAAGGACTGCAGAACTGAGTAATTCCTCCACGGGCAGAATTAGCAAGATATATCCCCAAGAGTAACTGCCAAGATACTTCCTTAAACCAAGGGAAATGTGACCTGCAGCCATACGAAGCACAGCCAAAGCAAATGAAAACCTTTGGAAAAGAGGGAATTTTGCCAGTGACATCAGTCTGTCTGGATAACTGAGGGATGCCCATCAATATTGCACTACATTCCTCAATATTTGAAATGTCTTTTCTCCCAATTTCTGCAAAATGAATAAGCTGCAGTTGTTTACCATTAACTTAAGCTCTTAGGGGAATTACCAAGCACCATGTATGTTTTTCTGTAGCTGAGCAGGACTTGAGTTTCCCAAATCTTCTACAAAGCAGAAGGGAATCACACAGTTACTTGTGCTAATGTTAATGAAGGATTTCATGAAAGCAGGTGAATGAGAGCATTGCATTGTAAAACTTCCACATGCAAGAAAACAGGAGTCCACTTAGAATAAAACATAGAAGGCTAGCATAACATCAGAACAGGATAAAATGAAATTGCTAGACAGGAACTGATGCGTCAGAAATTAGGTGTATCATTTCTGATACATCTGCATGCATTTTCAAGCTAAAACAGAAAAGGAAGGGCAGAGATAATAAGGAACGAAGATTTTAAAATTGCACTGTGCAGAAGAGACACACAAACCACCAGTGTGAACACAGCTGGGAGATTCAGCTTGGAGATGGATTAGAGTGGAATCCATTCACTGAAGGTCTCTGGTGCACATGAGTGCAAAGACTGAGGAAAAAAGGAGAAAAGTTTAATTTCTGAAAGCTATTTAGATTCCTGGAAGCATTGTCTAGAGATCTAAAAATCTAAAGCCTCAGAGAATCTGAACCTAAACCATCCCCAAATGGATTGATCAGGTATGATGTGCACATCTCTGCTGTTTTCAGAGTCAATGAAATTGTCAGTTAGTGTCTGGAAATTAGGAATGCCCACCCAGATTTTATCTCCCTTACTTTAAGAACACCTTAATAAGGCACTTCAGGAACTGAACACTGACATTCTCACCCTGCTCTATTTACTTTACATTTGAATACAGGCTGGTAGAAGGAGAAATCGGGCTTTAATTTCTCCCCAAATTACCTGTTGCACTTTCAGGTTAGGAGTAGATGTAAAATTCAGCTAATCACTCTCTCTATCCATGAATATTCCACTAGTGAACTGACCTACAGAACATCCTTTTTCTCTTTTGTACCTTCCTAAATGGTGCCCAATGAACAGGACTCTTGCATAAATCTCACAGAAAATCACCAAAATTGCTGAAATTAACACTCAATTCCCTGATAAAAGCTTCTGAGAAAAGGCTTGAGAGAATCACTGAACAAACTGAAACTTGGAAGAGAAACACACATTTCAGCACTGATCAAGGGGAAAGAAAAAGAAATGCTGTAAAAATTCCAGGTGGAAGTTAAGGAGAAACACAGGAAGCACAGAAAGAACAAGGCCCTGTCAGATGACCTGTGCAAAGTAACTTTGTGCCCCAGCACTGTTAGAGGACATTCTCTGTCATTGGTGCAAGCAGCTGGAGACATAAATGCTGATTGATTTGGGGGCCACAGTCTTGATAAGTGCAGAGGTGGTTCAATAATGTGACATGAGGGAGTTCCCTCAGAGCAACTGGGATGCCAGAAAGAAGTGAACAGCTCACCACAGCCTGGCCCGCTCGGCTGCTTTTCCTTCTGACCCTCCTGGGGAGGCTCTGACATTTCCTCTTCCCTGATGGAAGCGCAGCCGCTGCCAAGGGAAACGTCCCCACACTCACTCAGTGTTCCCTTTGCTTGCCAGATGTCCCATCTGCTGTCCCCGTCCAGGAGAGCTGCTCTGCTCGGGAGGGGGAGCCTGAGCGAGAGCCTGGGAACATCGGTGGCTGCAATCCCTCCTGATCTAGCGCTGTTTATGGATGTGTAGTTAGATTTGGATAGTTACAAGTATAGGGATATTTACATACATGGGCTGATATTTGTATAGGGATAGTATGTGTGTATATTGTTATATTGATGCGTGTATATTCATCTGTTTACATACTTGTACAGCTCTGTGGCTGTGCATTTCTATTGCTGGGGTTGTATGGATTTTTTTATTGGTCCATTGATATTTGTGTATTTATAGACAGGTTTGTTATATTTGTATTATATTGTTGTGTTATATGTCATGAAATATGTAATGCATGTTTACATCTCTGTATTGTTATGCCTATATATGTATTTACTTCTATTTATTATGTATGGAGTTGTATAGTTCTAAAATTCTATTTATTTAGTTCTGGATCTGAGATTCTTTGGAAAGGGATATTGATGTTTCTGTATTTGTATATGGGCTGTATTTTTGTAGTAATGTGTAATAAATTTAATTGTTAAACTTCAATTCAGTAACTTCAATATTTGTGTACAGTGAGTTGTTGCAGAGGGTTGCAATAAAGTAATTTTTTTTCACTGAAGTTGATATTTGTATATATTTACATAGCACAATTATCAGAATAAATTAGATTTTAATCATAAATTGATATTTCTCTGTTTCTATATTGGTAACACAGGTGTTGTAATTTATAATAAATTTCATTTTTAAACATAAGTTAATGTTTGTGTATTTGTACATTAGTAGTGCGGGTGTAACTATCTGCAATAAATGCAATGTTTCAACTGAAGTAAGTGTAGATTTGTGCTACCCAAAGCCATGGGCAGATGTAAATGCTGGAGGATTTTGGCCATGCCAATCTCCGGCCATGCCCGGCACATGCCCCACCTGCACTCAGGCTGGGCAGGGGAAGCGCAGATTTGGGCTGGCAGCAGAGCCCCACGTTGGCTCAGAACTCGCTGCAGAGGCTGTTGAGAAAACTCCGGGGCTCCATGAGCACAGAATCCAAGCAGGAGCCACCCGGGGAGGACAAATCCCTCATCCCACAGGCAGCTCTTTAGGAAAGTGCTCCAAGTCTCCCCCTGAAGCTCATCCCAGAGAGCAGAAGCCAGCAGGGATCCTGAGCCAGCTCTGCTGCCTTTGGCAGCATTTGGCAAATGAGCTGCAGCAAGGGGGAGGCAGCAGCGACTGTGACTGCTGCAGGCTGGGGATGAAGGAAGGGCCATGGACACAAGTGCTGAGATGCCCCAAAATCCAGAGGGAGGCTGGAGAGCCGGGAATCAACTTGGCATTTCAGTGCCAAGCTCTCACCGGCACTGAAATGATGGAATCCCTTTGTGTGAAGTGACCTGGAAGAACTGACAGGGAGTTGCTGCTAGGATCAGCAGTAGCAGAAAGCAAAAATGTACAAACACTAGAAGATCATCTAATATCCCCCACAAGCAATGGCTTCAAAAATGATCTCATTTATATATTATATTATGTTATATTATATCATGTTATGTTATTATTATATTAATCAAAATATATAATGTATAATATGCATGAAATTTAATGCACATGTATTTTTGGACAATTTTATTTTTTGATATATATTTTCATTTAAGATGTATATTTGAAATAGTCTTTCAGCTTGGGATAGTGAAGATTTACAACAGTGCAAAACCATCTGCCCACAGAGCAGTCAGCCCCCGGGTGTGTGCATGCACACCCACCCACTGTGCTTGCTCTTCTCAGCACCTCAGGGCTGCTGTTTGCACAGAATTGGGATGAATTTAACTCAACAGAGCCACGAGTGGGGTTTCCAGCTTGTCATGAACACTCATGTGGCAATGAACAACAGAGAGCTCTCAAATCCCATTATCACATGTCGCTTCATTCCTGCTGGGCACTGCAGAACTCTTAAAAGACACAGAAAAGGGGTGGAAAACATTGGCATCATGCTACTGCTGGTGTCCTCCTGGAGGAAAATCTGTTGGGTTTCTTAAGGTGGTAGCTTTCCAAAACCTAGGAATACTGCTCAGTAGTGGTAGCCCAATTCTGAATGGTTTTCTTGACTTGGCAAAGCTGGGGTGTTAACAATGGACTCTGTCCTTGGTCCAAATCACCTGCCCTCACCTGCAGACAAAAGCACCACCACCAGCAGCAGCAGCTACATCTGTCAGTTTTCTCAAAAAGCTGTGTTAAATTTGGGAGAGGAAAGGAAAACACGACAGACACTGTGGATTAATGACAAGACTCTGAGGAGCAGTTCCAAAGCAAAGGGCAGCAGCTTCTCTCTGGGCCACTCCTTGTGCCCCAAGGCAGCCGGGCTGCCCTGGCTGCCCAGGACCCTGCGCCCCGCGGGCTCTGCAGAGCTGCACAGCGGAGAGGCAGCTTCGGGCACCTCAGCCCCTGGGCAGGAGGGGCTGCTTGCTCTGCAGGGCTGCCTGTGGGCAAAAGCAGGGTGCTGGCCTTCTGCTCTTGGCCTCAGCCTGGCCTTGCAGGGCTAATCCTGTTCCCTGTCTCAAATGTGCTAAAGACAGACTTGTTTGTTTTCAGCTCTGCACAGGTGTGATTTGCACCACAAAATACTGAAGGACTAAGGCCTGAACAACAGACCCTGACTGAAGCCTCAACAACAGGACCTGAGCCAAAGCTGCCCTCTAGGTGACCTTTCCAACCCAATATTCTATGTATCTGCTCCTTAACCAAGTGTTATTATCAAAAGGATTGTTGCATCCATCCACTGGTGAAACATGTCTTCACCTTTCTGCATGAGGAAAATGGACAAGGCCACACCTGGCCTTGGTTCCTCCTTGAGCCCTGGCCAGCCCTGGGGAGAAAACCAAGAGGAGAATGACACCAGCTGTGCCCCCAGCAGAAGCTCTGGCACATTGCTCGTCCAGCACTGTCAGAGCCGGGCTACTCTCACAGCGCTCTCGGGAGCCTCGTGGCCGCCAAAGGTGGAGGCACCGCAGGATTTCCCGGTTCCCGGCCGTGGCTCTGCAGGGCTGGGCTGGGACAGCTTCCCCCAGCTGATGTGCAGCTCTGGATGAAGGGGAAACCATTGGGCTACCTGGTGATGGATCTTCCTAAATCACCAGAGGCACCCTTTTGTAATAATGCTGAGGTGCATTGCTTAGCTTATCCTTTCCTGACTCTTTTTTGCATTTGTGCATTACAGTAAATTACACTGTTCCTTCAGCTGGTGTCTGTGTCTGCATCTCTGACCCTCTCCACCATCAAAACAAACACACAGCCCGTTTAGCATGTGTGGTGGTTTGACCAGGAAGAAGCGAGAATTCTGGGATGCTGTGGTCAAACCAATGGGTGCTCGGATTTTGATATTGGCACCTGATGTGGCCAGTGGGATCTGGACACACCTCCGAGAAAACACAGGGGTTAAAAGCAGAGCTTCGGCCCTGGGAGGCTCTCTTGGGACTTCGAGGGACGGAGATCGGATCTCCCTTCCCCCGTCCAGCCGCTGCTGCTGGGCAGGGGAGGGGCAGCCATGTGGTACGCCTGGGCCTGGACAGAGATGGGGGGTGAGGAGGCCCTGGAGGATGGAAGGGTGGAGGAGCCCCAAGAGACGTCAGGCAGCCATTCCCCCCCGGAGAGAGAGAGGGAGAGCTGGCGACAACGAATGTGATAGCAGCCGGCCCAGGAGGGGAAAAGGGGGGGAATGCAGCGAGGGAGGAGGTGCCCGGCCGGAGCAGCAGCAAGTGTGGGAGTGCCGGAGTTCTGGGACAGACAGAGACTGAAATTTTTAACCCTTTTCTTTCATGATTGGGGCCTTGCAAAAAAATACCGATCCTCCTCGGAGCTGAATAAGACGGGAGATAAGAGATGAGATGAGACAAGGATCTGGCCCGAAGGACATGGAGAAGGCTTGCTGAGTGGAGAGAGAGATGATTGGAGTGGCCTTTTGGCTGGACTCTTCTTGTGTAGCCATAGACTGAACCAGTTTTATTCCTGTGGCACAGAGACTGCATTTAGGGGGAGGCAGTGCCTCAGAACCAGGAGGGTTCATTGTGGGGACCCCTCGGCCCCAGGGGGTTGGATAAAAATGGGGGGGACAGATGTCCCAAAGCAGAGACTGTGCCTTTTTGGAGTGAGACAAGCCATCCTTAAAAGACAACCCTAAAAGCAGCTCTGGTCCATGCACAGTGGTGAGAGCACTGGGCATGGAAGGAAGATGTCACAAATGGCAAAAGGACTTTCTGGGCAGTGCTGAGTGACATGGAAGCACACGAGGTTTCAGCGTGTTTCCAGGGGAAGCCTGTGGTGTAAGAAGGACTCCTCTCCTCTTCATGGACTGAAGTTTGAATATCCTAAAGGGTGGTGCCAGACTGGGCAGTTGGTGATTTGGGGGAATGTATCGGATTGGGAAATATTGGTGGTGGGGAGGAGGAAAGTGCTTTTTGTAAGGTTTTCAATTTTTTCCCTTATAGTTTTCTTCCTTCTTCTCTTGTAGTTTAGGTAATAAAGTTTTCTTTTTTTCTAAGCTGGAGCCTGCTTTGCTTATTCCTGGTCACATCTCACAGCAGACACCAGGGAGAGGGTATTCTCATGGGGGCACTGGCTCTGTGCCAGGCCCAAACCATGACACTAACCCAAAGGGAAGAGGGAGAGGACTCTTTGTCAGGAAGTGTAGTGACAGGACAAGGGGGAATGGGATCAAACTGCAAGAGGTGGAAGAGATTTGATGATGGGAAGTTCTTTACTCACAGGGTGCTTGTCCCGGACACAGGGACCAGTGCAGAGAGGCTGTGGATGCCCCATCCCCAGGAACATCCAAGGCCAGGTTGGACAGGGGCCACAGCAACCTGGTGTGCTGGGAGGCTGCTCAGCTTGGAACCAGATGAGCTTTAGGGTCCCTTCCAAGCCAAACCATTCAAGGATTTGATCATTCTGCCATCCCCATCTCCCACTACGCAGTGGGCATGGAATTTCAGTGACATCACAGCTCCCAGAGGGTTCCAGGTGGAATGTCCAGGACCTGGAAACGAGCAGAGCAGACACTTCACTGGCTGCCAAGGGTCAATTGCCGCTCGCTGTGTGCTCTGCCCCTCACTGCTGAGGTGTTGCTGCTGACTGGGCTTTTCCTGCCGCCTACTCTGGAGTGCCAATCGCAGCAGGATGTGCACTGCTGTGCCAGTGGAGGTACAGTGCCATGCCAGGCAGGGGGCACCTGGCTTGGGCAGGCTGCAGCCATGTGGGAATGGATGGTGGGGGACAGGAAGCCCACTGGGAGATTGTGCTGCCCCTTGCAGAGTGCCAGAGACACCGTGGAGGAAATGGAAGTGGACATGGAGCTGGAGAGGGAGGAGATGATGGAGGTGGACGAGAAAGATCCTGTTGAGGACATGGAAGTAGAGGAGGGGGACAACATAGAAGAGATGGAGGTTGATGAGGAGGATGACATCGAGGTAATGGAAGTGGACGAGAAGGATGAGGAGGAGCCCATGGTCCTTGGATGAAGATGGAGCCCCACAGGTAAGACAGGCAGATGCTTCCCACGCCCTGCCCACACACACACTGGGTCCCCTGATGCCAGGCTGGGGCTGGACTGGATGGCCCCGCTCAGGGACATGGTGCCTAAAGGGGTGTTACAGCGCCTGAGTGGGTCGCTGCTGGTGAGAGAGAGACGGTGAATCTTGTTGCTTGATCAGAAGGCTGGATTTATTGATATATGATATAAAATACATTATAACTATACTAAATAGAATAAAGAGAGAAGTTGCAGATGCTTGCTAAGCTAAGAATAGAAAAGAAAGAATCTCAAACAAAGTTGTGTCCAGGGACTCAGTTCCCTAGCTTGCACTGATGATTGGCCCTTAATTATAAACATGCACATGAGACCAATGACAGAGGCCCCTGTTGCATTCCACAGCAGCGGATAACAATTGTTTACCTTGTCTTCTGGGGCCCGTTGCTTCCCAGAAGATACAGAAATCTGAAAGAAAGGATTTCTGTGTAAAAATGTCTGCGACATCTCACCTTTCTAAATTGTATAAAATAAAAGAAAAATGCTGATGTGGAATGAACAGGAAATTTCTTCACCTGTAAAATATACAATACTAACAAATCACTAAAAACAATCCTACAATCTAAGAAAATGCAAAAAACAATGCAAAGAGAATTCAAGTCCATGCAGCTGAGTTTCAGGAACAGTCCATCAGCTGAAGTTGTTTCTTTTGGACATCTGAGAGTCCTTTTCGGTCCTGAAAACAAACTTGCTGCAAAAGGAATCCTATCAATAGTTATCAAAAAACCCATTGACAGTCCTACAACAATTTCAAACAATTTCAAACAATTTGAACAACTTTGGAACGTCCTTTTCTGACCCTTCAATGCTTCAGTGCTTCAGAGCTGCTGCCCGCTATTTTCAATCTTTTTTATTTAATTTAAATTTTTTTTTTTTTTTTTTTTTTTTTTTTTTTTTTTTTTTTCGAGAAGCAAAAGAGCAGCAGCCGAGCAGAGCAGTGCCAGAGAAGTAAAGGCCCTGGGGGCCCTGGCCCATGCTGGACCAGGAACCCCAAAACTGGCTCACAAAGGGGGACCAGGGCCTGTTGGATAGACCACAACCCCCAGAAACATCAGGAGGCCAAATGCTGGCCCTGGCCCAGAAACTTTCTCAGCCCAATGGCTCAGGCCAAACCCATGACAGAGGCTCTGCATTCCCGCAGGCCTGAACCCTGCTGCCAGCACAGTGGCAGCACGGGTAGTGAGATGCTTCCTTTCCCCAAAACCACTGAGGCATGCCAGCAGTGAGGAAATAGAAGCCTTCCCCAGCAATCCCATCTGGGGTCTGGAGATGTTTGTTTCCCACAGCAAACCAGCTATGGTCTCCTCCAGCTGTGCCATCTTCCCCTGCAATGCATCGGGTTTGTCTCTCATCCGCCCCGTGGCATCACCATCCCCATCCCCTCCGGGCTGGGGATCAGAGGCAGGGCTCTCGGGATGCACCTGCCCCCCCATGCCACTAGGACGCAGGAGAGGCGGCAGCCTCCATGGGACAGCAACCGAAACACCACCCCCCAAACCACCGAGCTTGAAAGCCGGCAGCCGGGCTGCGCCCGCACCCAGCTGCCGAGCCACGCCTCCTCCACGGAAGGAGAGACCCCCCGCCGGGGCAGCTGCTACAGCAGCCAGTGGAAGCAGCGGGGGGGAAGCCGGAACCGGGGAGGGAATCACGCTGAGCGTGGGATCCGCCGCGGGCCGCCCCGAGGGTCCCGAGGGTCCCGCGGATTCGGGGCCGTCTCCAACATCGTCCTGAACAAGGACTGTCTTGGCTTGAGGCGGTGAGGAGGCCGAAGGAAGCGGCGGCAGGCACGGCATAGGCAACAGTGGAGCCGGGAGAAGCGGCGGCGGAGCATCGTCGCTGCTTAGCAACAGCTCAGGGGGCGGGGAGGCCGGTGAAACCGCGGGCGGAACAGCCTGGAGAGGCGGAGACGGGATCTCCTGGAGAGGCGGAGCTGGCAGGACCGGAGAAACCTCAGAGACCGGTGCCGCCCCCATGTCTGAAGGCGGAGTCTGAGAGGCCGGCGCTGGCTTGAGCGGCCACTCCCATCCCCCCGGAGAGAGAGAAGGGGGGGAAGGAGAAAACTCCATCTGAGCATGCTCCGGAGCAAGAGTAAAAAAAACTTCTTCGCCCAGCGAAGTTTCAGCCCCCCCCGCCGCGAAGCAGGGCGGGGGGAAAAGCCCAAAGTCATCCTCCACCGGGGACGGTGGAAAGGGACCCTGCCCATAACAGTTAGAAATCCATTGAAAGGTAGCTGCTCTGCGTTTCAGCACTGGAAAAAGCTTTATAAATGCTGGGTAGATAGAAGGCAGGACATGTCCCTGGCTCCAGACGAACTGGAAAATGGAGTCCATGCACTCCCAGACAAAAGCATCTAAAGCGTACAGGACATCAGTAAAGAACCCAAAAAGCTTTGCCCATCTAAAGAATTTATAGAGATCTGTTTCTGACAAAAAGCAACCATCTTCTCTAGACCAATGGTTCCAGAGGGCTATAAGTTTCTCCTCTGAAGGGGAGAATTGAATCTCTTCTGGCAAGGCATGTGTCTGCCATACAAACAGCCACAAGCTACGAAGGGCTGGTTCATCAGGGATAGAAAAGCCCACAGTACCTTTTGAAAGAGTCCAGCTTGCTCTGGCCAGCTCCACAGGTCTGCTGCTCTTTTCCATCATCTTTCCTGAAGATTTTCCAGAAGAAGGTTCTCTTTGTGGTCAGCCTTGGCTGTGAACTCTGTCCAAATCAGGATCTTCAGTTCAGCTCCTGGCTTGAGTCCACTTCTGTGGTCGCTTCAAAGCAACCATCAAATGCTACACATACAGGATTTTTACCCAGTGCAGCAATTTTGCTCCTCTGGTCTTATCAAATTAATTTTTGCTCTGACACGAGGGGTCACCAGATGTTACAGCGCCTGAGTGGGTCGCTGCTGGTGAGAGAGAGACGGTGAATCTTGTTGCTTGATCAGAAGGCTGGATTTATTGATATATGATATAAAATACATTATAACTATACTAAATAGAATAAAGAGAGAAGTTGCAGATGCTTGCTAAGCTAAGAATAGAAAAGAAAGAATCTCAAACAAAGTTGTGTCCAGGGACTCAGTTCCCTAGCTTGCACTGATGATTGGCCCTTAATTATAAACATGCACATGAGACCAATGACAGAGGCCCCTGTTGCATTCCACAGCAGCGGATAACAATTGTTTACCTTGTCTTCTGGGGCCCGTTGCTTCCCAGAAGATACAGAAATCTGAAAGAAAGGATTTCTGTGTAAAAATGTCTGCGACAAAGGGGGTCTGGATTGTGCTGCCACAAGCACCAGTCCCGGCCTGCCCTGCGCTTGCCTGGGGCCACGCCAGCCCTGCCAGCCCCGGCCCAGCCCCTGGGGCCCAGCTCCCAGCCCTGCTGGGCCCAGTGCTGCCAGCTGAGTCCAGCTCTGCTGCTTCCTTTCTTCCAGGACTGATGCAGACGATGGCACAGTTGGGATGCCTTTGTGAATACTTTTCAAAGTTTGGAAGTTGCTTGTAAATACGTTCAGTATATTAGAAGTTTTCTGTAAATACGTTTGAAGATTGTTAGTCCATCAGATCCCATGTAAATACGTTCTGTACATTGTTGTTGTTGTTGTTATAAGGATTGTTATAATGAAACATGTTCTGTAAATCCGAGCTTTTGCCGATCTTCAGCAAATAAATACTGTTTCTTTTTAAAACATCTCTACTTTTTGCCATTCTTTTGGGCGCAGGCAGCGTTTGCACACTTGTGGGTTCCTCTTCATCCGAGTTCGCAGGGCTGGAGGTCCCTGGGGGTGCTGGCACAGGCACCCTGGGGCTGGGGGTCCCTGTTCACAGGGGCTCCCACTGACACCACTCCTGCCACTGGGCACTGCTGCTCTTCCTGGCCTGGGGCACAGCGCTGTCCCCAAGAGCTCAGCTCTCACCACCTCTCACACAGGGGGCTCTCACAGCACTGGCCCCTGCAGCCATGCCACCAAAGCAGCCAGCAAACCTTCAGCCACCCTTCCTGCTGCAGCCACAGGGACTCCTGGGCCCAGAGCCGGCAGCAGGCCACAGCCATGCAAAATCCACCTGCACGCTCTCAAGGCCACCACAGCCTTGGCAACTGGGGCACCGGCATCTGGGCTGCTGCAGGGGCTGATCTTTAAGCCTTGCAGCCTCCAAAGGCCCTGGGCTCTGCTTCCCAGCCTGCTCTGCACTGCCCTGAGCCCGCCTTGCTCAAGAGACAAAAGCCAAGCCAGGGCATCCTCGCCATGCCCGCATTCCTGCTGCTGGCAGTGGTCACTGGCCCCTGGGCCCCATTCGGGTGACAGCTGCCGGGACAGGCCTCTGCTTTCAGCACAACTGAGCTCCTCACCCAGCAATGAAGTCTCAGGAAGTAGTAGTTTTGTGGAGGTCCAGGGGCCTACCACTGGAACCGCAGTACCTAAGGGCAAAGATAATGAATTAAAGTGAGACACTCCTCTAAATGCAATAATCTTGCCCAAAGGCTTTTGCAGGCCTTTGGGGATTCAACAGGGTTTCTTGGTATCATGAACTTCTTTTTTTCTTTATATGTACTCCCCCAAGTTGTTCTCACCTGTCTTTTCCCCTGTTGGTCCTGGGTTGCTGCATATAAGACCCTTTTATCCCCCATATAAACCCTGTGTTCCCAGCGCCATTTTGTCTCTGGCCCTGGACCCTCTTCAGCACAATCCACAGTGTTTGGAATTCCACACAAAGACCCCTCTCTTGCCTCATTCATCAGCAGTTTAAGCGAGCCTGCTCCCAGCTCTGGCAGTGCAGGTGTCTCACAGAGGCTGGCTGTGGACATGCCGCAAAAAGTGGTGCCCAAACAGGGACCATCTTTGAAAATTCCTGAGAGCGACTCCAGTGATGATCCGGCTGTTCCACTGTCACTGGATAGAAAAACGCCTCGGGTCAGCCTCCGCCCTGGAGTGGGACCTGAGTTTTATCAGGGCTTGCTGAAGGCAGCGTTGGCACCCTCAAGGGGCAGGAGGGCCAGCTCAGCTGGTGAAGCCCATGGAACATTTTGAAACACCCGCATCCAGAGCGCCAGAGCAGTGAGTTGCGGGACAGTGCAGTGCAGGATCCTTGGGTGATATTTTAGTCCTGTGGGTGGGCGACCCTTTACATAAGGGGCAGCTATGGGTAACCAATTATCCAAAGCTGAGAGGGACATATATGTTCCAGTTAGGGAGGTTCTCCTTTCAGAGGGGAACACTTTTACTAAGGGAAGTTGGAAGCCTTTTGTTCATTGGCTCTTTAAGGAGTTCCCAGACATTTCTGTTGATTCAGTTCTTCATGGAGCATTTTGGGACTCAGTTAGGGGGAAGACTCTTTCTTTTGCAAACTCAGGGAGTGGTAAGAGTCACAAAATTTTACCCAATTTTTCACATGACTTATAGAGTTTTCTCAAGGGTTCAAAGTTCTAATATTCAACCTAGATTTTGTGCTCTGCCCCCAGCATTCCTGAACCCACTGATACCAAGATTAAGATGAGAGACAGAAACTGCTCTAAAGCACAGACGAGCCACCTGCTGTCTGCCATCTCCTCTCCTTCTCTACCCCCTGTCCAGGTCTGTACTGATCACACCGGCCTGGATTCTACCCTAACCCATTCTTCAGTACCTCTTCTCCCTGGATCCCCCTTCAGATAGCTCACAAAATGTCAAAATCCCTCCCACCCCCAGGGATGTCTCATTGGGTCATCCCCCGTGTGAAAAATGCATATATTTTATGATTGGCTTTTCGGAAATATTAAAATGAATATTATACGTGTTGTGTTAGAAAGCAATGCTGTATTAATTTTCTTAAGTACTGTGTTAAATATAGTTTTAGGTTATAAAAATTGTTAAAATAGAAACTATGCTATGTAAGATGCATTGTTTAAAAGAAAGGACTTGCAGCAAGATAGCAGCCACAGGACACCTAGATCTTTAAGAGAAAAAGAATTTATTGCCTTCTTATCAGAAGAAACTAACTTCTTCCAGCCTCAAAGGCGCTATTAGGATTAGAGGGAAGAAGTTGACACTGACCAGACAGAATCCTGTGTTTGAATGGAATTTATGCATCATGTATGAAGTGCATGAATATGCAACAGGCTATTGTTTTTGAGGGTTAATGCTTTATTAACGGGTGTCCTTTTTTGGGCTCGTGATGCCCAGAAAAAGGTACCCAGACGTCCGTAAGCCTTTGTTTTTATTGCCTCATATTGTCCTAATTCAATTTGTCCAAATCGTTATTACTCTAATTGTGTTACTATTTTTATAACCATTTTACTACTATTAAGCTTTTAAAATTGTAAAAACAAATGATTGGCATTTTTCACAGGGAAAAACACGTTCACTCTCCTGTTAAAATGTACAAAGTTTAATAATGGATAATGGGAGACCAGGACCATGGAGCAAAGGTTATTACGGTCAGGTGCATCTTGGCACTCAGCCAGGAGCACCCTGTTATCTTTGGGGATCCCCCTGAAATACCTTTCCTTTACATCAGCCTGTTGCATATTCATAGAACCTCACGCATATCCATAAACTACTTTACATATTCCAGGAACGATTTTACATGGCCCCTCTTGGGTCTGCCTTTTCAGAGCATGTGTGTTTCTTGGCTGTGGTTTTGGCTCCTGCTCTTTATCACCGCCAGTTTTTGGGCCTTGGTCCACTCTGCCTTCAGACGGGGAGTGCTGATAGTTGGCAGATCTATACAGGTGTCCACATCCTGTGTGCATTGGATGTGATCCCATCCAAGCAGGCAGTTTAACACAAGCAGCTATTCCACTGAGCTTAATTAACAACAGAAATAAAAACTGTATCTTTACAACAAAGTTACTTTAACACCACGCATATAAAATCCATTTTAATATTTGCAAAAAGCCAATATTATAATATGTATCTATAACATTGCCCATATCTGTCCTTACCCTTTGGTTCCCCTGAGTGCAGCAAGGAGTGGGAACTGCCAGCACGGCACAGAGTTGCTGCCGTCTCTCCATCACCCCGTGTCCCTCTCCCGTAAGAACCTGAATGAGAGATGTGGGACTCCAGGCAGCTCTTCAAAATACAGTTTATTGTATCCAAGATGTTACAGCAGTCCAGGATCGTGGGTGGCAGTGCCTGTGCCTACAGCTGTCAGCTCCAGCTGCACACAAGCCTGGAGACCGTTTAGCTTTGGTTACAGTGCAATATAGACTCTTCTTTGCTGAGCATCTTCACACAGAAGAACCAATCTATACCTTTACTTTTACCTATAGCCTATCATAACTCCTGTAATTACCATATTGATGTTACTATTCTTCAATCACTAAAAGTTAGTATGTGTGTCTCCCTGCCTGTGCTGAGAAGCCCTGATTCCCTGGAGAGCACTGCTTTTGACCTTTGTCCATGGAGAAAGCTTCCAAGGCTTTGGGATGAACTGGAATCTACGAGTGTGTGAAATAGATAGTAGCGTAGTTTATCACAGGATGAAAAACTGAGAGCTTTGGGATTTTAGTATGAGGGTGAACAGAAGACAGGATGGAGGATTTTGGGCATTGTCTGATCTCCTTGTCCTTCATCTACTCCATTTTCTCCTGTGTTGGGAGCACAGGGTGATTGGTTGGAAAGAGCGGCAATGCAGATGCTGAGTGGCAGACAAAGAATTAGTCACTGGCTGAAAGGTAGAAATAAAATGCATTCTAAGATTTAATTGGACAAAATAGTTTTAAAACACCTTGAACCTTGTGTCCTGTGACTTTTGGTGCCTTCTCTTTTTACGCTAAGTCTGGTGTGCAGCCAGCGTGCTGAACTGTTGACGATAGAAAAATAAACAACAACCTAAAGACAAAAAAACCCAAAAGTCCCGTTCGTTTCTCAGTCCTGGCCCAAAACTTTTTAGGGGTGTCCCCATCAGGGGATCCTCGGGGGGGTTTCACACCTCCTTCCCTCCCCCCCTTCCTGCCCCACTGCTCAGCCCCCTCCAAGCCCTGCACCCGGGGCCCTCACGCATCACAAAAGGACCCAAAATTATCCCAAATCCACCCAAAATTACCTCAGAGCCCATCCTGAGGAGCTCTGGGGGAATTTTAGGGGGGTTTTGAGGGAATCTGGGGAGATTTTGGCTGGGTTTGTGTGGGGGCCTGAACATATGTATGTATTGTTATGGAGAGAGTCCCTGTTAAGATCTATGTGTGGGTCCTAGTTACTCCAAATGAGCTACAACTGCAAAGTCCTTAGTTGGGCAGCAGCTGTGGCTCCTGAGGGTAACTAGAATAAATAGGGGTGGGTCGAGAGCCCAGGAGGAGCCCCTGAGAAGACACACGAAGAACTGCACAGCAGAAAAGAGCAGCTTGGTGCAGTGTGTGGGACCTGAGAAATATGACTACAACAAGAATGCAACATCTGGTGACCCCGACGTGATGAAGAACTTGCAGCCAAACATCGAGAGAAGGTATGGAACCCTTTGACATCATAGAAGATAGGACAGCTGAGAGCTGTGGCAGCCTGAGAGCTGGGACTTTGGAATATCAGCCTGAGAGCTGGGACTGTATGTATATTGTAATTGTATAATTGTTAAAAGAAAAGGGGGGAAATGTGGAGGCCTGAATATATGTATGTGTTAGAATAAGAAATGTGGAGGCTGTATGTATATTGTAATTGTGTAATTGGTAAAAGAAAAGGGGGGAAATGTGGGGGCCTGAACATATGTATGTATTGTTATGGAGAGAGTCCCTGTTAAGATCTATGTGTGGGTCCTAGTTACTCCAAATGAGCTACAGCTGCAAAGTCCTTAGTTGGGCAGCAGCTGTGGCTCCTGAGGGTAACTAGAATAAATAGGGGTGGGTTGAGAGCCCAGGAGGAGCCCCTGAGAAGACACACGAAGAACTGCACAGCAGAAAAGAGCAGCTTGGTGCAGTGTGTGGGACCTGAGAAATATGACTACAAGAAGAATGCAACAGGTTTGAATCCTACGTCAAATTTGTTGTCCAGGAGGTACCAAAACCACCCAAAATCCACCCAGAATCGACCCAAAATTACCGGAAATTAACCCAAAATTACATCCAAATCTATCCTGAGGAGGTTTGGGGAAGACTTGTAGGGATTTTAGGGGAATTTTAAGGGGAATTTTGGGTGGGTTTGAATCCTATGCCCACTTCGGCATCCACAAGGTGCCAAAATCACCCAAAATTACCTGAAATTAACCCAAAAATTCATCCTGAGGGGGTTGGGGGGAGGTTTGGGGGCGGAGGAGTTGAGGAGATTTGGGGGTTTAGGGGTGTTTTTGGCAGTCATCATCATCCAAAACACAACACCCCATGCCAAAGCCAAGACCAAACCCTAAGGACTGTGCCCCTCATGAAGGAGAGATCAAAGAACTGCACCCCTTCTGGGGAGGAGATCAAAAGCCAGAGGAGACTGAGCTATTAACTAAGCAAAAATGTATTCATTTCATCAAGTATCATCATTTCTGTTACTTTATCCTTTGTGATTAGGTCTGGAATGCTTTTCTAGTCCTTGTTAATTTAGCTGAATAATATTCATTTTGGTTTCGTAAACGATTAAGTTATATTCCTGATGTTATATATGAGGTCCCATATGTCTAATTTAATAAACCACAAACTTAAAATTTAGCAGCAGTTTTACTGAGATAAAATAATACAATCAAATAGAACCCAGTAGTTACAAAAAGAAATTTGGCAGTGGTTTGGATAAAGCATAAGCAAAACCGATCGATCGGGGTTTGGGGAGGGCTTCCCACCCTGCCTCACATGCAAAAGGCAAAAGAATCCAAACACAGCTTATATACTGTGTGCTAATACATATTCATCAATATTTTCCTGTAAATCTCCTCCTATTTCCAATTCCTGAAATCTACATCACCACACATACAGCACATGCTCCCGCTGTGGCTAAGGGGGCTTCTGGCTCTTTGGTGCTCTCCTTGGATGAAGGCTGACAGTCTTCCTCGCTGTCCTCTGAATAACTTGACAGGTTGTGCCTGTGCCCCAAGTCCTGTGTTATGTAAGTAAGCACTATGCTCCAATTAAGCCTCATTATTTTATAGATAAGAGCACTATTTTAGACTCCCTGTCTGGAATTGTCCCAGCGTTATTCATGTCACGGCCGATCCTGTCCTGGGAGTTGTCTTAACTTTGTCTTGATGCCAATTCTGACTTGGGAGGCTTCCTAAATTTTGTTCATCAAGGCCATTCCAATCTCCTGTATCCTGTTTCCCACAGGTATCATCTACAAAGAAACCCATTTTCTTCATAACATTAATCACATATACCTTTCCAATTATTTTCCAAAAATATTGAAATAATTACAATTTTGTTAGAACTAATCACATCCATCTATCACAGGAGGCCAAAAGCTTGGAAAAGGATGAAAGAAATTCTCCAATGATGACGATGACAAAAAAATCCCAATTTATTTTTGACAGCAAATGAACACCGGCCACCCTCCAGCCCTCTCAGCCTGGCAGGCCGAGCGGGGCTGTTCCCATGGCATGAGGTGGTGGCAGCCTGCGGAGAGAAACCAGAGAGCCACGGTCAGTCACAGCAGGCTCCTGTCCCCCTGTCCCACCATGGCTGTGCCCAGGCCAGGCTGCTGGCTGTGCTCAGAGCCCAAACCTCCCGAACCATTCTCTGTTTTTAGAGAAGGGCAGTGGGGCAGGCAACATTCCACCTCCTCTGCTTAATCAGGGCACAGCAACCTCCTCAGCAGCTGCAGGAGCAGGCACTCCCCACCTTTCCCACCCATAAAGGCACTCCTTCCTCAAGGGCCTGCAGAGCGGGCCAGCTGGGGCACTGCTTCGGAACTTGCCCCCTCTGCTGCCCCTATCCACATGGAAGGATGCTTTTGTCAGGCTGGGTGCCCCCACCTCAGCCCGTGCCAGGCTGGCTGGCAGAAGCTGTCAGCAAGGCCAAGATCTGGCTTCCCTTCCACAACATCAGTCCCGTGTCCCGCCAAAAAGCAGCTCAGCGGCCGGCGGAACAATTAATATTCCCCAGTGCTGCCGAGCGGGGAACCTCCGGTGCATGGCCAGGCCGAGCCCTGCCGTTCCTGGGAGCACCAGCATCCCTGCGCCCCGGTGCCGGCTGGGGACTCATCTTGATTCCATCGGGGCGCAGAGCGTGTCCTCCAGGCAGGGGCCACAGCCAAAGACAATGGGCTCCAGGATGGTGTTCCCAGCTCCACGTCGTGCTCCAGAAGAACATGCCAGCTGTACCTCAGCTTGTGGGGACGTCACGATGCCATTGAGCTGCAGGGGGATGTTTCCCTTGTCCCAGTCTGTGGCACCTTCACCGCACTGCCACCACTTCTCCAATGGGACGGGCAGCATCGATCCACTCCCTCCACAGCTCACGGGGACCAGCGGAAGCATCTCCTCGGCTGCGCTCTCTCCTCAGCGCTGTGGCCACAGGGAAATGCTCTGGGGTTTTCTTCCAGCGCCACAAGACGCGTGCCGCTGCTACATGCTGGCTCCTGGATCCTACTGTGCACAGGGATGAATCTCTGCTGTCTCCTGGGCCAGGCAGGGCTCCTTCAGCCAAGAATGCTCAAAAAGGTCCTCCAGTGATGGCCCGTCTGTGGGGTCCATGCATAAACACCACCTGATGAGGTGCTGGCACTTTGCGGAGAGAAACCAGAAACCGCCGCTCAGCAGGAAGGGGCTCCTGTCCATGCTCTCCCACATTCCACAATGCCCAGGCCACCAGGAGTGCTCAGAGCTACAGCCAAAAGCTTCCTATTGATCCTCTCTTGCAGAGGACACCAGCACAGAGGCACAGGTGCCACCTCCTCCAGCTGAGCCCAGGAGATCCACTCCTCACCAGCTGCAAGAGTAGGACGCTTATGCGCCAGCTGCCCCTCCCAATCCCGTTCTTCCCCTCATGCCTTGAAGGTGCATCCCCACCTCGAGACACCCGTGGCGGGAAGAAGAGCTGGTCCCGGACGATGTCTTCATTGGTGTGGAATGGAAGGTGCCTGCAGACCAGCTCATAGAGCAGGATGCCCAGGGACCAGATGGTGGCTGGCTGGCCATGGTAGCAGCCAAAGAGGATCCACTCTAGTGGGCTGTACTCTGATGTTCCTATGGGACATAGGCGCAGCTCATCAGGCCCATGCTACTCCCTCCCTCCCAGCCAGCTCCCGTTCCACAAGAGCCAGCCCCTGCCCTGCCAAAAAGCAACTTGGCTACAGCTGGCTGAAGAAAGATTCCCCCTCCTTCCCTCCCTCCTTCCTTCCCTCCCTCTTCCCCCTCTGCCAGCCAAGGGGGGAACTTTGCTGCCCTGCTGGGCCCCCGGCTTTGGGCTCACCTGACATCTGGGTGTAGAACGTGTCCTGGAGGATCGTGCTGCAGCCAAAGTCGATAAGCTTCGCCTCACCTGTGGCCAGGTAGATGAGGACGTTCTCGGCCTTGATGTGGCGGTGCAGGACACCCCGGCTGCTGCTGCACCACACGGCCTCCAGCACCTGGCGGAGCAGCCCCTGCACCATGGGCTCCGTCAGGAACCGCCGCTCGTGCAGGAAGTACCAGAGGTGCTGACAGCTCTGTGGATGCTCCATGAGCAGCGCGAAGCTCTCGGGCACCTCGAACTAGTCCAGGAGCTGCATGACGCCGCAGAAGCCAGGCCGCGACACCTTCCACAGCAGCGCCGGCTCCAGGGGCACAAGGGCGCCCTTGCACTGCGGGGGGACCGCAATGCCGTCAGCGGGGCCGATGCTGCACCGCACCTCGGGCAGCCCCTGCCCGGCCCCGCCACGGCTCGCCATGGCCTGACCCGGGGCGCTGCGCGGCCTCCACTCACTCCACGCTTGCGCTTGCTGCCCTCGCTGCCGCCCTGCCAGGCCTCGCCCGGCACGCCCCGCCGGCTCCTCCCGCTGGCCCCGCTCACTCACCAGCCGCACCCACTCTGAGATGCGCTCCTGGGACACTCGCTTGATGGCCACCTGCGAGCCAAGGCAAGCGGCGGACTTAAGATCACACTTGGTTAAGAGCGTATAAGCCGGAGAACACGCAAAATAAAAAAAACTTTTTTCTTCTCGTACCCTGATCACATGTGTATTTCACGTCTGGCCTAATGGCGACAGTTGCCCCATCTCTGGGTCAAGAAACAAGTATTATCTGACAGGTAACTTGTCAACAAACTGAGAAAGAAATTAGTACCTGGGCATGCAGATTTCTGAAGGGAGGAAAGAAAAGTGTTGACAAGAATAAGCCTGAATTTTAAATGCCTGAAACACTCAAAAATGACATGTTTTGGGATATTGTACCAGATGTTACACAGAGTTCAAACAAACCACAACTCATTAGTATCTGGACTTCATTGCCCACTATGCTTTGAAATGTTGCTTGAAGGCACTTTGTGTCAAAGATCCAGTTCCTGTAGGCCACTGTAGATGTAGATCAAAATCCTACCAAAAAATCCATGTCCAAACCAGCAAGAGTGAGACTTTTGTCCTTGGCAGTAGCTTCCAGGTGCTCCTGGAAATCCCCAGGCCTAGACACAAAGATGTGTATTCAATGGAGGGAGAGAAGCATCATGCTTAGCTCTAACTGTGACCTTTGCTCGCAGATCTTACTAGCAGGTAACAAATTCCATTTGTTCTGCTCTTAGCCAGAGCCAAGATGGGAATCACAGTTTAGATCACAGGAGAAGATCACAGGAGCCTCAGCTTTTCCAGAAGAGGAGAAATACAAAGGATAGTAAATTTGGGTTGGGTTTTCAGGGTGTTTTTACAAATCCATAGACAAGTGATGAAGCTTAAGAGATGACAGCAAAGGAAAATCAACAGATATGCTGAAAGTGAGTGAAGAGGAAGGAGACTTTAAATTCACTGAAAAGCTGCACAGAAAGCTTCTCTACTTTTTGCAGTTGCTTCAAATTTGAAATGACAAATTCTTGTAGCACTTCCAACTTCTTTTTATTAATTCTAGATTAAAGACAATCAAAACTGTGTACTCCTGCTTACAGTATGCGGTAAAGCACAGGAAGCCATTAGAGTAAGAAAAATTGTGTTTAGAAGGCTGAGGCAGCCTTAGGGGTAGGAGGAATGGGGAGGTGTGGAAATCAGGCCTGTGGGCACCATTCAAGGAGCATCCAGGCCCTGAGCAGTCCCTCACAGTGGGTATCCCAGCAGATGGAGTCCAAATGGAGCCACAGCTGGGTGGGAAAAGTGCCGGGCTGGTGAGCCGTGGTTAGCAGGGGCTCCTGCATCAAATTGCTCCCTGATAGGTGTGGTATGCTGTGTGTGTGTGTGCCCAACAGCTGGCAACAGCAGGCTGGCCCAGATGTGGGAAAAGGCCAAGGAAGCAGAAGAGTGGGAATGGGGCTCTGAGGAGGCCCTGGTGGTTGCACACACCCGTGGGGGATGAGGCTGGCCCAGATGGGCCCTGGGGCTCTGGGTTGAAAAGGGAGGAAAAGAGAATCAGGGAGGAAGGGCCAGAAGCCGCTATGACAATGCCATTCCATCCCATAGGTGACATAGTGAGAGGAGGGTGGGAACCAAATGGTGATTGCTGCTGATCACCCTGACATCTCCAAGACAAGAGGCCCAGCAAGGACTGCACATCTGCCTCCTAGTGTTGTCCTGAATGTGAGCTCATCTCCTGGCGTTCATTACCCGTAAGTCTCTCAGCTTCCCACGGGCATTCCACACTTCAGGCAAGCAAAGCTGCTTACCTCACTATGTTCTTTGGGCCTCTGAAAGGGATTGTCCACTTAGCTACAGCCTGGCAAGGAAGGGAGTCTTACAACACTCTGGATATTTTAGACTTTTATTGGCACTCGGGCTGAAACAAAGTATCCCCTCGCCACTTCTCCATCTTCATCCTTCTGTCCTGCAGGTGGCCTGTTCAGGCTGACAGATTGGAGCACCTGCAGGCTCCAGTTGGGCTGCAGCCCAGCTTTTCCTCTCACAGCTTAATTCTTATTATGACAATTCTTTCGTTTCTACTTAAAAGATATCTCAGAGCTTCCCTAAATTAACAACACTCTACTCTAAGCTAAACAATCCTCTATTATCTAAGCTATCTATGTTCCAAATGTTGGGATTCATAAAATTTGAGGGTTTTGAGAAAGTGGTAAAAAAGACAGGCCTCAGACAGCAGATTTGTGAACATTGCTAATACAGCAAAAAGTTTTCTAAACAGTAGAGCAGACATGAGAAATAGAACAATAAGCCCCTGTGATTTACCCTTATAGGTTGCAACAAGTTTATTTAATGTATATCTTTAGAAGGTTAGTATGAATGAGCCTCTGTGCTTTGTCTCTCATAAACGAGCCATTGTGTTAGAAAATAAGTCCTTATTTTGTTAACTACTGTTACGTGTGTTTCATATGATTGGATAGAATTATTGTCAATATGTTTTGCTCTATGTGTGATTGGCTGAAACTTAGGCTGAGAGGGTTTTATGCTACCCTGTAATGTGACGTTTCCTTGGCATTCCATTTGAATCAGCGAGCTGTAAACATATCCTGTCTCCATTGTCCTAACAATGTACTGAGACTGATGTTTGAAATAAACAGCTCATGACACTGATTCAGAGTGTCCCATTCCGTTTGTGGCTGTATATAGCGTGCCAATAGCACCATAGTCCTTAGAAGTTGATCCCTATATTTCCTAATTTTTTAAACGTTCATCTTTTTGAGAAAGAAAAAACAACAGAGTTTTAAATGGAACCTAACACACCCAACCTAACTTAACCTAACCTAACCTAACCTAACCTAACCTAACCTAACACACACGTAATCTAACCTAACCTAACCTAACCTAACCTAAGACCTAAACTGAGCAAATATGAAAAATGTCACATTTCCTATCTAGGGCACAGCTCCTCTTAATACTTGGGGGATGGCTGAAGCTCTGCCTCAAGATGACACATCCCCTTTTCCCTCCTCTCAGCTGGCGGGGCATAAGGGTCTCCTCAGGTGCAGGTGTCTCCTCTCCAGTCTTCCTGCACTTGCTTGGCTGAAATGATCAGAGCAGCCAGGATGGAGGCAGGATGGCCTGAGGTCACAAAGGGATGCTGCCCAGGAGAAAAAGAACAAAGAAAGGAACTCTTACTTTCCAGGATCCATCCTCACGGGCTCAAGCAGGATTCCCTGGCTACCAGGAAGACACACCAAGAGCACCGAGGGCAGCATGTCCCCCTGCACCTTCCTGTCCTGGGAGCTGTCTGCGTCACGTGGCCCACACTCCTCCTCATCCCTTCATGCAGGTGTCCTCAGCTGATAGGTCTTTTTGCCCCTTTGCTTTTTCTTACCTGCAGGAGTTCCTGGGCAGAGCAGCGCCTGTCCTCGTCTGCCTGCAGGCAGCAGTGGAGGAAGTTGTGCAGGAGAGCCGAGTGGTGCCTGGGCTTCTGCAGTTTTGGGGGCCCATTCCTTTCTATCAGTTCAAAAACCTACAGCACAAAGATGCAAGAGGACACTGCACCTGCTCCTTTGCTAGCCACATCAGCTCTCTCCATGATAGTGGAGCTCTGGGAAAAGTTAAAGATAGAATCTAAAATGTTAGGCTTTGTGCTTTCCCAGATCAACTGCACCTGCGTAAGCAGTATGATAAAGTACATAATTGTTAGATGTGATGATTGTTTAGTAATTAAATATAATTACTATATAACCAGAAGAAGAATAATGAGAAAATATGTTGGAAATTCAGAGAGGGGCTAAATTTATGTATACAATAGAACAATATAAGTTTAATAATTAACATGAAAGTTATATAAAGATAGAGTATAAAAACATGATCATTTTGGATGTATGGTTGGAATCAAATTTGGGTAATACCCTGATTCCCAGAACTCTTGAATAAAAAGCACCGCATATAATCCCTACGTGATTATGTGTTTTTGAACGCTAACATTTTGGCGACCCAGATGGAACCGTTGTGAGTGCTGCTGAGCGAGTTCGCGACTTGATCACGCTCCAGCCGGCACCGAGGGATTCTTGGGGAGCCCATTGACCGCGACTGCTCCTGCCGCTCACAACGTCCCCAGGAGAAAGGTAAGGTGCTTTTTTTACTTTGGTTTGGTTTGGATGCCTGCCAAATAAGACACAGCAAAAGCTACGCTTGGTTGGGCTAAAGGAATTCCTGGTGGTACAAGCCTAGGCGCCGTTCCATAAGACAATCACAAAAGCATTGCAGGTTCAGCATTTGTGGTGTAATTGAAATGGAGAAATTTAAAGGGATTTTGGGCAGTAACACCCCTATCCCGCAAAATTCTCCTTAGGGGTGCTTATTAGCACATTGGAAACAGGGTAACTTTGGGGAAGAATTACGTAAAACTAAGTTGATTGATTACTGTAATTCATGGTGGCCAGAATATGCCTTGGAGAATGGCGAAAAATGGCTAAAATACGGTACTCTGCAATATAACACTATTTCGCGATTAATGTCGTTTTGTAAACAAGAAGGAAAATGGGATGAAGTCCCATATGTTGATCTGGTTTTCTATTTACAGGGAAAGCCAGAATGGCAGGATGAATGTGGATTATTAGTGGTTAAAACATCTGCAAAGTGTGGGGTTTGTGAGGAACTTTGTTTAGAACACTTGGCGTTGAAAGAAAGCTTGAGTAGGGAAAATTACACAGATGTTGAATTACAAGTAGCTCCAATAGGAGCTAAGAAAGCTACAAGAGAACCTAACCCTATCCCACCTGTTTCACCTGTTTCACCTGTCCCTATCCCACTACCTGCTCCTCACCCACCTAGTCCTGAGCCCGTCTCGTCTAGTACACCTTTCCCTCTTTATCCTCCTCTCCCATCATCACCCGGTCCCTCTTCCTCGGAAGATGAGCAAAACCTAACTATGATAGAAAGAAGAAAGAGGTATGCGAATGAAAAAGATAGCAATGGTAATGAATCAGTGACCCCAATTGCCCACAGAACCCGAAGTCGGTCAAAGCTTGCCCCAGTTGTGCATAGAAAAGGCATAAGCAAACAAAAACGGACTGTGATTGCCCCCTTACAACAAGGTGTCGGAATGGAAGGGCCAGTATTTGTAAAAGTGCCTTTTTCCGCTGCAGACTTAGTTATTTGGAAACAGTCAGCCGGAACTTATAGAGAAAATCCTGATAAAATGGCACGCGTAGTAAAAATGGTTATGAAAACTCAAAATGCTGACTGGGATGACATACAAGTAATATTAGATACTCTGATGGATTCTACTGAAAAAGAAATGGTACTTAAGGCAGCCAAAGAGAGGGCAAGAGAAGATATTAGATATGGGCTAGTAACAGGGAATTTAGATGTGAATTTCCCAATTGAGTATCCAAATTGTGACCCTAATTTATTGTGCGATATGAGGAAATTGTGTAAATATCAAGAGTGGATCCAAATAGGAGTTCAGAACGCTGTGCCCAAAACTATAAATTGCTCCAAACTATATGAGGTTCGACAGGAAAAGAAGGAATCTCCCACTGCGTTTTTGGAAAGGCTTAAGGAGGTAGCAAGGAAATATACAGACCTCCAAATGGATACAGAGCAAGCAAAGGTTCAGCTCACTCTCATATTCTTGGGCCAATCACAGGATGACATTCGTAGAAAATTGGAAAAATTAGAGGGGGAAGAATTAAGGAATTTGGATAAGTTACTTGAGGTTGCTTGGATGGCATATAGCAATCGGGAAAAAGAAGCTAGTAACAGACAGCAGCAGAATCTATTGGCAGTAATACAAGGAGAAGGTGACCCAAATTTCAGGGGATGTAACAGGAATATCCGCGGTAAGAGACCAGTCACACAAAGGTTAAGCCTGAATCAATGTGTGTATTGTAAGCGGGAGGGGCATTGGAAGTGAAATTGTCCAAGCTTGAATAACCAGTTTGACCAGGGCAATCAGTTCAAGCAGGGAAACGCTGCCAAAGCCATGGTGTTAGGAGAATATAACTAGCTGAACCTGTGGAACAGGTTCAAGAACTCACCACAAATATAGAATAGAATTTAATCCACCAATATTTCCAGTAAAGAAAACAAATATCTGAATATAGGTTAGCGCAGGATTTGAGAGCAATAAATAAAAAGGACATTTATCCAGTGGTAACAAATTCTCACAAATTGCTAACATCCGTAAAGGGGATTTATAAGTGGTTTACTGTAATTGATTTAAAAGATGCCTTTCTCTGCATACCCTTTGAGAAAGAAAGTAGGAAACTGTTTGTTTTTGAGTGGGAAAACCCAGGGAACAGAAGAAAGACTCAGCTCACCTGGACACGACAAGAACTCGCCGACCCTATTTGGAAACTAACTGGCAAAGGAACTGGAGATTTGGACCGAAAATGGGCTAGTACCAAGAGACCAATACTTATTGTTGCAGTATGTTGATGATATACTAATAGCTACAGAAGAAAAAGTAACCTGTATAAAGGTAACCATTGAGATTTAAATTTCACAAGGGCAACAAAAACTAGGTACTAACCATATCCAAGCTATTTGTGCTATTCCAGAGCCCCAGAATTTACATGAGCTGCGAGTCTTCCTCGGGATGGCAGGATGGTGTCGCTTGTAGATCATGGACTATGGACTGATTGCAAAACCCCTGTATGAAGCTCAGAAGATGCAGCCATTCACCTGGGGCAACCACAGAAAGAAGCCTTCCTAAAATTAAAGGAAGCACTGACAACTGCTCCAGCATTAGGGTTACCTGATCTGTCTAAAGATTTTCAGTTGTTTGTACATGAAAGGCTGCACCTAGCACTGGGAGTCCTGACCCAACATCTGGGAAGCTGGAAAAGGCTGGTGGGCTACTTTTCCAAACAACTCGACAACATAAGTGCCGGGTGGCCCCCATGTCCGCCGGCAGTCGCAGCTACTGTGATCCTGATACAAGAAGCCAGGAAACTTACTATGGGAAGGCACATAGATGTCTATGTACCACACATGGTAACCATTGTCTTAGAACAAAAGGGGGGCCATTGGCTATCTCCCAGCAGGATGATGAAATTCCATGTAGTCCTGACTGAGCAGGATGTCACATTAAAAACAACTAACCTTTTGAATCCAGCTTTGTTCCTAGGTACCACAACTGAACAAGGCCCATTAGAACACGACTGTGTAGAAGTAATAGAGTACACCCATTCAGCAAGAGAAGACCTGAAAGATGTCCCACTAGAGCAGCCGGACTGGGAGCTGTTTACAGATGGGAGCAGCTTTGTGGAAAACGGAACCAGATACGCTGGATATGCGGTAACAACAGTCAATACAGCAGTGGAGGCAAAGGCATTACCACCAAATACATCTGCCGTGAAGGCAGAACTGGTTGCTTTAACCAGGGCACTAGAATTAAGTGAAGGGAAAAAGGTAAGTATGTGGACTGACTCAAAATATGCTTTTGGAGTGGTGCATGTACACGGAGCACTATGGAAAGAAGGAGGACTGTTATCTTCTCGGGGTATGCACATTAAACATCAGGATGCAGTCCTGCAATTGATAAAGGCAGTGCAAAAACCTGAACAAGTGGCAATCATACACTGCAAAGCACACCAATCAGGAAACTCCAAAATCTGTGAGGGAAATCGAAAGGCAGACTGGGCAGCCCGACAGGTTGCTCGAGAGGTACAAACAACAATGGCATTGATACCTTTGAAGCTTAATGTATCCCAATTCAATTTGCCTCCAAAACCAAAATATTCAGTAGAAGATGAGAGACTGGCACATTTGCTAAATGCACAAAAGAATTCACAGGGATGGTATGTGACTGCACAAGGACAAATAGTGGTACCCCCCTTGATAATGGGAGAAGTTCTATAAATTAAACATAATGAATGTCACTGGGAGCAGAGGCATTGGTAAAATTGCTAAAGCAGAGTTTAATTTCAGTACGGATGTTAACAATGGCAAAATCAGTAATGACAAAATGTGATATCTGCTTGAAAAACAACCCAGTGGCCAGGCGACAAGCACAGCTAGAAAGAATTCGGGTAGGAATAGAGCCAGGAGACTATTGGCAGGTAGATTTTGTAGAACTACCAAGGACTCGAGGATACAAATACCTGTTAGTGGGGGTTGACACATTCTCTGGGTGGCCAGAAGCCCTTCCCTGTCGCACAAACCAAGCAAAGGAAACAGTTAAGTGGTTACTACAGGAGATTATTCCCAGATTCGGGGTACTCCTAGGGGTATAATCACATAGGGGACCCCATTTCATAGCTACAGTAGTAAGAGAGGTAAGTAGATTGCTGGGGATAAATTGGGATCAACACACACCGTGGAGACCCCAGTCAAGTGGACAGGTAGAGAGGATGAATCAGACACTAAAAAGGCAAACCAGTAAAATATGCCAAGAAGCCAAATTGCAGTGGCCCCAGGCTTTGCCAATAGCACTGTTGAGGATTTGGATAAAGCCTAGGAGTGGGATGTCAGTCAGTCCTTATGAGATATTGTATGGGAAACCATATGAATCTCCTGAACCCTAATGTACACATCACAGGAAAGAAGGAAGTGTATAATTATGTTCTGTCTCTTGGGAAAACTTTAGCTCGGCTCTGGAGTATCCTCGTGTGGAATAGACCACTGACTCTCGAGAACCCAGTCCATAACATACATCCAGGAGACGAGGTGTACATCAAGAACTGGAACGAGGAACCGCTGAAAGAAAAGTGGAGTGGACTCCATCAGGTACTACTGACCACCTTTACAGCAGTCAAAGTAGCCGGTGTGGACCCCTGGATGCACTATACCTGAGTGAAGAAAGTCCATCCTGGATCACAGACTGTATAAACTCTGGAATGAACAAAGGCTGCAGATAAGATGTGTTTAATTGCTTTCAGAATGCTATCAGTAATTGTGCTAACGTTATGGTTATTAATATCTTTGGGATATGGAGTGCAAAATGATCGACTAACCATTCTTCATTCTAGAATGAAGAGAGAGGTACAAACAGAAACACAGGTGATAAAGGTTTCTAATGCAGTTCGGGCTTAGAATGTAATGATTGGATTAGTCAAAGATTTTGCCAAAATGCAAAACACCAGTCGAATAACTGCCTGTCTGCCAATGCCAAAGACAGCAGGAGACCCAGTAAATTGGAGAATCATAACATCAAAACTACCTGAAATACAAAAGAACAAAACAATTACATGTAAACAGGTACCCGAATCGAGGCAAGTTACAGAAACCACTCTTGTATGGAAATGTGAGGCCAAGGATAGGAAAGATCAGATAGAACCTTGGGACAGTGTGTGGTGTGTGAGTATTCTTCAAAGATTCCAATATATGGCAAAAACCCCTTGGTGTATTAAGTGGGAAGGCCCTGAGAATGAAACAGATCCAGCAATAACGAACACTGACACTAGTAGCAGAACGAGGGCAGACAAAGTAAGTTGGTGGACATGTAATAAAACTTTAAACTGCACTTCAGATGATGTAGAGATAAAGCAGATGCCACCCCTGACAATAGCCCTACAAATTGGTTGTGCTTGCAGAGGGATCAAACATAAACAAGGCAGAGTGAATTATAGAGTAATTATAGGGTGTACCAGGGTTACAGTCTGAGGTCCAGGACAATTTGTATGGGCAGCAAGTGATGGTACCTGGACAACATATCTGCCTGTAGACGGGAAAGTAAAGGAGAATACTTTAGGCCTCCCAACCTTATGTCCAATTTGGAAAAAGTCCCCATTTAATGGAAAACATGAACTTCTGCAGATAAGAGCAAGACGAGAAGTTCTAGACGATGAAAATCCAGACGACATTTGGCAAGAACCCTCTAGTGGAGTGAAATTTGGATGGGCCCTAGAGTCATTGCTTGGTCCTATAGCAAACTATAAGAGCAGAGAGATGCTGTACAAACTTACAGGTCAGGAAGGTAGACTGGCAAGAGTCACCTGGGAAGGATTTAAAGAATTAAATATACAATTACAAGCCATCACAAAAATTACTTTACAAAATCGATTGGCCCTAGATATGTTACTCCTGAAAGAGCATGGAGTATGTGGATTCTTAAAGGGACAAGTTGATCATTGCTGCGTTCATATCCCAAATGTAACTGCAGATGTTGAATGTGACATCAATCAGTTGAAACAAATAGAGCATGAAGCACAAGAAGAGCAAAAGGATTTGGCTACAAGTTGGTTAGGAAAAATCTTTAATAGATTAGGGTGGAATGTGAGTTCATGGATTAAAATCTATCATTGAGAGCGTGATAATCTTACTAATTGTATTCTTAGCAATTTGGTTCGTTTACAGCATCTTAAAGGGAGAGATACAGAAGAAAACGTCCTGGAACCAGAGGATAATAAAGGCACTAACACGAGATCCACGCCCACCATCTTCTGGTTCTCCAGTTCGTAACAGCATCCACGACAATGTTTACATCAACCCTGGATTTGAAGAACCAAGTACGAACTGAGGAATAAAGGACTGTATCAAGTGAAAACATTTACACCTATAGTGAAGTGAAAATGCTTTCAAAGGGGGGAGAATCATAGTGGAGCCCTGGAAAAAGTTAAAGATAGAATCTAAAATGTTAGGCTTTGTGCTTTCCCAGATCAACTGCACCTGCGTAAGCAGCATGATATATTATATAATTGTTAGATGTGATGATTGTTTAGTAATTAAATGTAATTCTTATATAACCAAAAGAAGAATATTGAGAAACTATGCTGAAAATTCAGAGAGGGGCTAAATATATGTATACAATAGAACAATATAAGTTTAATAATTAACATGGATTTATATAAAGATAAAGTATAAAACATGATCATTTTGGATGTATGGTCGGAATCAGATTTGGGTTGAATTTACCCCGATTCCCAGAGCTCTTGAATAAAAAGCACCGCATATAATCCCTATGTGATTATGTGTTTTGAATGCTAACATTGCCAGCAGTTGCTCCAGGTGCTCCTGCCATCAGCCCCTGCAGGAAGGAGCACAGCCCCTAATGCATGTGGGCTTTGGCTCCCTGTGGCACAGAAGCCCCCGGGGGCACAGGTCTCTGGGGCAGCAGATGGGCACCAGCGCTGCCAGGGCTCGGGGGGTGGCAGCTCTGCTTGGCCAGGGACTCTGCCCCAGCTGCTGATGGCAGCACTGCCCGGGCCCCAGGGCTCAGAGCAGCATTGGTGCCCGGGCCTACACGTTCCTTGTGCGTGTCACACCTGTGGGTTTAGGATAGCCACGGGCCGGGACGTGTCCCAAGGAGGCCCTGCCAGCTTCCCTGGAAGGCCCTGTGCCCTTCCCAGCGTGGCTGCGTCGGCAGCCATGGGGGCTCCTTCTGCTGCCCTGATCCCGCAGAGCAGGGCAGTGTTCGCTGATGCTCTGAGCCCTTCCTAAAGATCCTGTCAGGCTGCCTTAGACACCTGGGGCCAGGCATTCCTTCCAGCCTGGGCCACTTTGGCTGGGCTGGGGGCAGCCCCAGGGCAGGCGGCAGTGTGTGCAAGGGCCCTTGGTGACACACTGCAGCACGGTCACTGTGACATGGAATGGAACCCGGTGTCCAAGGTCCCTTTGTGACACGTGAGAAATAGAAGCGTGCCCGGGTGCTGGGAGAACGCAATGGGACAGGACAGGACAGAGCGGTGCCGTGAGGAGCCCCTGCACAGCGCACTCGTTCGTCTCCCACCTGGAAGTTTTCTGAGGCGTTGTTCTTTTAGCTGAGCTCGAGGCCAGACCACAGGACTTGCTGACCCGTGGTCTCCCTGAGGCTTCTCTTTCGCAGCTGCCCTTGAGGGCAGCGTGTGGGACTTGGTGCCCTTGGAGCATTTCCAAGGTATCTCTTCTGCAAGAAGCTAGTGTCACTGACATGAAGCACAGAACCCCAGGAGTGCCCAATCTGGCCTGGGGGGAAGAGGAGGAAGAAGGCCCTGGAGCTGCTTCACCACTGGTGACTAAACAGTTGGAGCCATTCCAGCCACCACAGGAGGGTGAGTGGCAGAGCTAGGCCACAGGACTAGTGCCTGCAGCCAACTTGACCCCATGCCATGCCATGCCGTGCCATGCCATGCCATGCCATCCCCTGGGGACATGCCCAAGGACAGGACGGAAGAGGGGCCGGGCAGACACCCTGCAGTGGTCGTGCCCCATCCCCTGGGCCATCCCGGGGCTCTCCCTGCCTGGGGATCGCAGGGCTGGGCTGTGTTCTCCGACCTCTCCCGCAGCCCCTCATCTCTGGCTGCGCTTGCTCTTTGCCAGATGCAGCCCTGGAGCGCACACAGGAGCAGGAGTCCAGCCGTGGCCGCTTCCGCAGAACAGCGCAGGTACCTGCAGCCACCCCCACCTGGGCTGGGCCTGCTGTCCCTGCTCAGCCCAGCACCGTGTGTGCAGCACTCCATGCAACATCCCCGGCTTCTTGCCCTTCTCCTACAGTTCGTTTGCAACTTCCTCAAGAGAATTGAGGAGCAAGAGACCATCGCCACGGGCGTAGGCCTCAGACCGTACTCGCCCATCTTCCAAAGCAAGACCAGTGCTGCCTTGCTCTCTATGCTTGTAGAGGAACATTTATACACTCCAAAACAAGTAAGCAGCCTGTGGCCAGGCTTTGATCCTCCCAGCAATTCCTTGGCCTCCCCAGCCACGCGTGCTGGTTGCTGTGAGCCTTTCAGGCCACATGGCAATGGGGTGGGAAGGGAAGCACTTCTCTGGGGAAGCTGGGAACATTGCTCCCTCTGGCAGCTTTCCAAGTCTCCCCGTGCCTTCTCCAGGTGCCTGCCATGGTGAGCTACATCCACCAGTGGCTCATGGCAAATGATTCTGCTGAGCACAGGCTGGACAAGACCCTGCTGCATCTCACCGAAGCACAGCCAAATGACGCGATCATGACGCTCCTGCGTGTGGCCCCGTCCTGTAACAGGTATGGGGCCCACCTGCCCACAGAGCTCAGGCCTCCCCAGCCCATCACCCTGTACAGCCTGCCCAGGTGTCTGAGCAACAGAGACTTCCAGGGCCCTCTGGCTGCTCCCTTTCCCAGCGCTGCTACGACAGCCCCTGAGCCTGCTGCCATGCTCCCTTGCCGCCTCTCAGGGCTCTGTCCCCACAGGCCTGGGCTGTCGGGCTGCTGCTGGCAGGGGGGCAGTGGGCCCAGGCAGAAATGGCAGCCAGTTCAGCTGCCCATGGTGCTGTGTCTGACACCCCCCTGAGACACAGCTCTAACCCTGCAGAGCTGCCATGGCCATGTGGAAGACCATAATGGGCTCAGCCAGGACTGTGGAGCTGGCGCAGCTGATCCTCCTGGATGTGCTGGGCAGCTGGCCAGAGTACAGCACCTGCACCTCCGATGGGGACGAAACGGCTGTCTTTGCCCTGGCTGTGAGTTTCTGCAACTGGCCTTTGCTGGCCCCAAGGCTGCCTCTCCAGCAGCTCTCCATCCTCCTTCCCCCACTGCATCTCCCTGCCTCAGGCGCTGGCCTGAAACCTGGCCCAGGGGCAGCTTCAGGCCCACCAGGCCCCGTGCTCCCCCTGCCAAGGTCTCTCCGGGCCTCTTCCTGCTATGCTCGGGCCCTGCCACACGCACACCTCGGCACTGAGCGCTGTCTTGGTGGGCTTTGTCCTTTGCAGGCAACCGTGGTGATGTGGAAGATCCTCCAGGTGCCCTGTCTGCCACGGATATTGAAGGTGTATTTCCCCCGCCTATTGGCGCATCTGCTATTCCAAGTGTTCTTCAGACCTCTGGATATGCCAGAGGCGGTGGACACCTTCTGGAAGGCATGCCAGGAAGAGCACGGCCTTGCCAGCAGCCCCAACAGGTGCTCCATGCCACTCCTCCTGTCCCTGCCACGTGGCCTGCCAAGGAGCCAGTGCTGCCAGTGTGACCTGGGCTTTGCTGTGCACACAGGTTTGCAGTGCGCACCCTGAAGTCCCTGCTCTGCCTTCTCCGCTGCGAGGATGTGGTGGTGGCAATGGAGCGCAGGTGTGCCTGGGACACGCTGCTCTCTCTTGACACTCACCACTTTGCCATGGCTCTGCTTGCCAGGTGAGACCCCCTTCTCCCCACTGCCTCTGACATTGCTGCTCTGTGCCCAGATGGCCCACAAAGTGTTTGTGGTGGCCATGGGGCAGAGGGCCTTGTCACTAAAGGAACGGCCAAGCAGACTGGAAAAGGCTGGCAGAGGAGGGTGCCCATGAGCAACCAACTGCCAAATGGCCCACGCCCCTTTGCTGGAAGGGTGCTGGGGAAAGATGAGAACTGGATGAGTCACGCCTGGGAGAGGTTTGCCTCACTAGCTCAGGCTCTTGTTTCCTTTTTCCCCTCTTCAGAGAAATTTGCCGCTTAGCCATCCACTTTTGTTCCGCGGTTGCATTCTACCTGCTCGCCATGCTCAGAGAAGAGATGCCATACTGGGATTTCCCTGCCCTGGCATTCCTTGTGGAGGTGAGCCTCAAGGCCAGCGCTGCCTGGCTGAGCTGCCTCCCAGCCCTCTGCCCACTCACAGCCACAGCTGCCAGGACAGTGTAAGCCCATGCCCTGTGCTGCTGCCTGGGCCCGGCCCTGTGCAGCTCCGGGCTCCTGCCGGACGGCTCCCCTGTCACTGCCCTGTGCCTTTCAGGTCCTCGAGTGCCTGGACTTGAGCCAATGCAGTGACAGCGTTCTGGAGATCCTGGCACAGAACCTGCAGAGCGAGCACATGGCCAGGCGTTACTTAGCACTCCGAGGCCTCGTAGTGCTGGGCAAGAATCCCTTGATGGTGAGAAGGGGGCAGTGGCTGAAGCCGTGCAGGCAGCGGGGGGCTGGGCAACATTGTCGCTTGGCCTTGCATGGGCTTCGGCCACTAGGTCAGCTGCTCCCAGCTCTCCTGCCTCCCGCTTCAGCTGCCCCAGTGCTTTGGGACAGGCCTGTGGCCTCTGGGCCCTGCGGCAGCAGGGCGGCCTTTCACAAAGTTGTGTTCCGCACAGGCCGAAAAACTGCGGAGCCTGACTGGAAGTCTTGTGGAGCTCCTGCAGGAAAATGACAGCGACATCATCAGGATGAGCATTCTTTTACTGAGATATTTGCTCCTGGATAATGGTGGCCCCATAGCCACCCCCATCGCCCTGCAGCTGGCGGAGGCGCTCCTGCCACTCTTTGACAGCGTAAGGCTCTGTGCCCACAGCCACGGCCACTGGCTGCTGTCCGGACCCTTGGTGCCCTGTGCAGATGCAGGCCTGTGCCCTGGGGGGCCTGAAGCAGCTGATGCCTACGTCTTTTGCCCTTTCCTTTCATCCAGGATGATATCCAGCTGCAGCTGAGCTCCATGGCTGTCTTTCAAGAGATGCTGGACTTATTAACAGAAGAGGGAAGAAAGGCCCTCAAGTCTCACATGCGCCAGAGCCTGCTTCCTCTCTACTTCCACTGCCATGATGAGAATCAGATTGTTGCTGAGGTGAGCACTTGTGGCCACCTGCTGTCCCCCTGGCAGGGGCTTGGGCTGCCTCCTGCCCTGGCACCTTGTGGGCTGCAGCCTCCTCCAACCTGTGCTACTGGGATGCTCCTGTGCCCTGGACTGTGGGGCCATCTCTGCGTCTCTGCTGCTCTCCAGGCCTCCTGGGAAACGCTGCATTCCTCAGCCAGATTCCTGAAGAGGAGGGACATCGAACAAATGCTACACCTGGATCAGAGCTTTGGCGAGTGCCTGGTAAGAGCAGCCGAGAACCCCCAGCCTCAGCATGGCCAAGGTCCCTGGGGGCGGTGCTCAGTGTGCGGGGCTGGCAGCTGTGCCCGCTGCTGCAGCCCGAGGCCGCGCGGGCTCTGCTCCAGGCTCCCGTGGGCCCGAGCCGCGTGGCCTTGGAGCCCCAGCCCGGCAGGGCTGCGGGCCGGCACCGCGGCTCCCCGGGCAGCAGCCGGCCCTCCGCCCCCTCCCCTCGGGAGCCCTTGGCCAGCGGCTGCTGGCCGCGCCTCAGGCCTGTGCGGGCAGGGGAGGCCGGCGCTGGGCGCAGGCAGCACCCAGCCCAGGAGCTGAGCCCACGCCAACCCTTCCCTCCTGCCGCTCTCTCCAGTTGGCAGAGGACAGGAGCCGAGCGGCCGAGCACCTGCGCCGGGCTCTGCGCTACCTGCAGAGCCCACAGGAGCCCCTGCGAGAGGCGGCCGTCAGGTTCCTGGGTGAGTCCCGAGCCCAGGCTCCTCCCCGGCCCGGCGCAGGTCGGCCCTGGCCCCGCCTGCTGCCCCCGCAGCGCCAGCCCGACTCGGCGCCGTGGAGCCCCACCTGGCCTGGGCGTTGCTGCTGCCGCCCTCTGGCAGCCGTGCCCTGGGGCGGCAGCGTGCGGCAAGGGCCCGGGCTGAGCCCTGCCCGGCCAGCAGCCCGTGTGGCCACAGTGCCGGCAGCGCCGCTGGCAGGGAGCTGTGCCGCTGGGACCGTGACAGGCTCTGTGTTCATAGGCATGGCCGGGCGGCGCCTGAGGGGGCAGCAGCAAGAGCTCCAGCTGATCTGCACTGGTGAGTGAGTGAGGGCAGCGGGCTGACCGCTCCAGGGGGCTGGAGGGGGCAGCTGCAAGCCCTGCTCCGGCTGCGGAGGGATCTGCACCCGTGGGCAGAGCACACAGAGATTTCAGGGCCACGTGTGCCATTCATGTCCAGCACCTTCGGGCTGATCCCCTTGCTCCCTGCTCCCTCCTGGCCATGGCAAGAGCCGACCGGGATGGCCCTGGCAGGGGGATCTCCTCGGCTCCCTGCACATGCGGGATCTGACCTTGCCTCTGTTCCTCTCTCTTGCAGCCCTTGAAGAAATGGCCTATGACAGCAGTCCTGCAATCAGAGATGCTGCAGTTGAATCTTGTTTAGTTCTCCGGGCCGTACAGAGAGCTTCCTACTCCCCATGGCGTAAGCTGCGAGATCAATTCCGCAGTGCATGGAGGAAACGGCCTCGTCTGTGCGGCACTGCTTTGCTGTTCTGCTGGAGCTCCGCAGAGAGATGACCTGCAAGATTGTCTGCTGGAGCCATTTGAGCCAGCAGGGATTTTCTTTTTGTTCTTCGAGATTTTTCTGTTTGTATTTTCCTTTTTGTTGAGTATAGAATATCTTAGAGTAGAATAGAATAGAATATCTTACAATACACAGAGTCCCAGGATCTTTCTTTTCCTACACAGGGTCAGTAGGGCATAGGAGAAGAGGGGGAAAAGGGTGCTTGTGCTCAGCCAGCTGCCAAGGTGTGCGGCGTTGCAGGGAAAATAGCCAGAAGCCCCTTGGCCTTTGGTGGTTCTGCTGAAGCCTTTGTGCCCGCCACAGAGCGACTGGGCAGGGGCCGGAGCTGCGGGGATCTCTGCCAGAGCGGTGCCTGGAGATGGCATCAAGCCCTGTGCCGGGCAGGAAGGGCCATCCGTGTCCTCCTGGCCGCGTGCTGCTGGCTGCATTGCTGAGGGCTCCCAGGCGCCTCTGGATGGGGCTGCTCCGGCGCTGCTGTGGGACTGCGGCACTGCTGCCGGGAAGCTTGGCCAGGCTGGGGGAGACCCTGAGGGGCTGAGGCACTGCTAAGCCCTGAGCAATTGGCTGTCAGAGGCCATAAGCAGCCCCCTGGCAGCCGCCTTGATCCTGACAGCTGGCTGCTCTGGTGCTTCTAGGTCAGTGGCTAGTGGGAGGGACCCCCTGGAATCAGGCGTGGAACCCTGGTCCTGGCCTTTCAGGGCTGTGAGGCCAGCTGTTGTGGGGCTGGGCGTGTGCCCTCCCTGTGCTCCAGACTGGAGGCCCCTGCCCCTGAGCCTTAGGCATTGAGCTCCACTGCCTGATATCCAAGTCTTGTTCCTGTTGCTGTGGGGGAGGCCGAGCTCTGTGGCTTTAGGCCCCATTGAGCCAGAGAGCAGCAGCTTTGAGCCCAAAGGGGCCACAGAAAGGCCCTCTTGGACCACGGACATTCCTGTCCTTCCCAGGCCAGGGACACATGAGAGTGCAGCGGGCACCTTCAGGGTGCCATGCTGGCTTTGCACTGGGCCACCTCCCTGTGCTGCGCACGGCTGGCTCTTTGCTTTGCTGCTCTCGGCCTTGTGTCGTCGTACTCCTTTGGCTGCCTGCAGCCCTATCAGGAGGCTGAAAGGCCCCATCTCCAACATCTCAAGGGGGAAATGGAGCTCTCCCAGCCCTCAGCCCACGCTGTAAGCAGAGCAGAGCCTTTTCCCCAGCCCTGATGGCTTTCTGCCTGCTTCTGGCCCCTGGCCACCATGACCCTCTGCACTCGCTCTGAGTCACCTACAGCATGGCTGGTGCCTCTTGATTTGCTGACCCTGGCATGTGAGGCTCACTGAGGGAAAGGTGGCTGTCCCAATGCTGAGGGCACACGCGGCTCACTGAGCAGACTTGAGGCTTCCCCAGCAGCTTGCAGGTGCCTTAGGTGTCGTGTTACAGTGCTTGTGCTCCTGCCTCTTCCTGTCTCTCTTCTCACCCTCACCCAACCTGCACCCTCTGACCTACCTTCAAAAAACCCTGTTGCATCAGACACTGTGTCAAGAGCCCTCCTTCGGCTGCCGGTCGAGCGCACATTACAACCTCCGGGCCTGAGAGCAGGGTGGGCTGGGGGAGCTGGTCTCTCAGACCATGAGGGAACAGCTCTCGACAGCACCTGCCCATGGACCTTCCCCGCACCAAATAAAATCATCTCCAAGCTTAGCTAGTAAGCTAGTAAGGTATAAACCATTAATTGCCTGGAAATCTGGCACTAGTCTCTAAGTTCCATTAGGTTTCTTTATTGCTGATGTAGCAGTATTAAATTTTGGCTGCCATTCTTCCAATAGTCCTGATGTCAGGGATTTCATTGATTGTTGGCTCTATTCCTTTCCTAGCTTCTAATCTTCAAGGGTATTGCTTTCTGACTACTGCCTTAACTCTTGTCTGTAGCTCAATTTTCATAGGGTCTGCTTGTTTTGATTTTCCTGGGCTATCAGTATCCCATACTCTTGGGTATACCTGATTCAATACTTCCTCTAACTAGTTCTTCTTGTTTGTTGGTCTGGTGTCAGTTGTCAGTCCTACTGCTAAAACCACTCATTTGTGTTCAGGTACCTTCCATTGAAGTTTTCTTTTTCTAAACGGAAATGTTGCTTCCAAATTTTCAAGCAAATCCCTGCATAGGACAGACTTGGGTGAGTTTGGTAAATAAAGAAACTGATGTATTCCCATTTTCTACTTGATTTTACATTGAAGTGTTTTCAGGAAGAATGCATTTTCTGGCTGGCCAGTGGCTCCTAGTGCTTGAAGATAGTTTTCACTTTTGGGTATCAGTGCTTGATTCAAGAGTGAAAATGTGTCTCCACAATTAGTTAAAAATTCAACTTCTTTATTATTCGTTAGCTGTATTTAAACCGGTAACCTGCTAGGGTAAGAATTGCCAGTCTCGGTCATTTCTTATCATCTAGAGTGGCTGCAAGAGTTTTGTGTACTTTGTCTGCTAACTCTGGGCACTGGCCTTATTTCCAGTGTCCTGATTTCTTACAAGATGCACATTGATTTGGCCCCAGCTTGGTCTGTGGCTGCTTTGAACCTCCTCTGCCTCTGCTCTTTTCGTCCCTGCCTCTGCTTCATCCACGCCCATGTCTGGCCTCTGCCTGGTGCCGATCCAGAGCTGCCAGCATGGCTGCAGGGAGCTCTTTTTTATTTTCTCTCTCTTGATAAACACTCACTTTCTATGCTTTTCTCATTCATGCCTTTAAGTCTCTCTTGACAGGCTCTTTCAGCTTCTGAAATTTCTGCCTGACATCTGGGCTAGATTGCCCTGACATCAGGGAAACCCACTGCTGCTTCTTTCCCATATCCGACCAGGGATGCAGGGCTGCGCATTTACATGCAGCTGCTAAGAGCCTGTCCACAAAGTCAGTGGGTGACTTGTGCTGTCTCTGTGTAACGTTATCTCTTACTGACCAAGTTATTGCTTTTGGAAGGGCATTTTTTAATTCCAATGTGACTACGTCCTGGTATCTGGTTAACATTGCACAGCTGCCTGCATTGTTCGCGTCCTACAAAGGGCTTGCAGTAGGACACAGCTGGTCCATTGTACCTTGCAAGGCTCCACTAGCAATTTGTCCCTGCACACATGCTCTGGCCACCTTGATCACCAACTCTTTTGCTGGTTTTGTTATCTCTGTCAATATGAAATCACTATCACCTCAGTCTGGCTCTTGACTCTTGACTATGAACTCCAATCTTTTTGCTGCTTTGCTAGCGTTTTCTCTATCCTTTTCAACTTTTTGCCACCAACTCTTGAGGTCACTAGTAGAAAAGCAGATGTTCACCCACATGGCTTCTCCTGGGGGACTCAAGACTTGCCTTAAGGGGGTGACTAAAGGCCAAGCTTTCTTGGTTTTATTCCTTGTGTTGGTTGTCACTGGGGGTCCCTGAAATTGTCCCCTCACCTGGATTATTCATCTCATCCTCACGGCCATTTGGCTTTCATTCAGGTGCCGGAGTGGTTGCCTGAGGTGGAGTGTACCCGTGCTGGCCTGGGCTAACTCAGCTCTAAGTCTTGGACACCTAGAACACAATCTTCCTGGTGAATTTGAGCCCATTTCAAACATCTCTGCCTTATGCTGAGTGCTAAATGACATCTCTTTCTTTTCTGCCTCTTATCTGTTTCCAAAGTTAGGACTAAAGGTCTTGTGGGACCAAATCAAAGCCACATTCTTTCTGACACTTGGGTTTATTCTTCAGGGTAAAAACCATGTCTGCATATATCACTGGATCTCATTTTTCTCCTTGTCTTAAAAATAACATCAACTGTAACAATGGATCATAACGTTCCATTAGGGGGTCACTTTTCAGCACTTTCTAATTGATACTAAGCCTACCATTGGGTAAGAGTATTTCATCAGATTACCTTACATGAAAAATTACCCTCTGGGCCTCCTCCCAAATCTTTCTCATCTGCTAAATTACATTCTAGTGGACTCTTATTAATACCATCTTTACTTCTTGTGTTATTCATTCTTCATGCTAGCTAAATTTCCAAACTTAGCCGGATGTATTAGTACTTGTTGTTTCCTTCTCTTTATCCCCTGTAGACTACACTTAACATACACAGGCTGTCTCTGAGTCACCCAGCACGAATATTCTTTTTGATAGTCCTAACAAGCAGTGAAAACAAAAGGATTCCACATTCCACACAATCTACAAGGATTTGGGGTATGATCGGACATAAAACGAGTTTCTTAAAACACTGCCTAAAGTCATACTCAGGAGCATATACTCATGTAAACCTAGAGGTCACAACCCTTGACTTTGGATGTAGTGTCTAAAAGCTTGAGTGACTGCTCCAAGTTGTTCAAACACTTCTCAAACTCAGACGGGATTGATGCTGTGCCCATTTCCCTGGGGTGTTCCGGTTCGTGTTTATTTATCAGTTATGGTAGAATGGTTTCTTTTCATGTACCCCGTATTTTCCCCAAGTTGGTTTACCCCTAGGTTTTTCCCTCCCTCAAAGCTGTCCCTCATGCCATTCCCCGCTCTTTGTTCCAGCTCCTTCCCTGCCTCTCAAGATAATCCAGCTCTTTATTCCTCAACCTTCCCTGTCACTTTTGCCTTGGACCAATCCCTGACTGCACCACCCCTTTGGAATTCCCTATTGCTGGAAGCCCCTCTGGCCCATGTGACTTACCCTCTCCTCTCATCTGTCCTAATTACTGATGGAATTCCCTCGCTCCTCCCCTGCAGATTCCTTCTTGCTCAATCCTTTGTATCCGCCCCCCTGAGTTGTACCCCGATAAAATCTCATGCACAGAAGTGCTGGCGGCTCTATGCTGCTGAATCCTTCCCTTGGGATAAACCTTTGCCTGTGGAACCTCACCATGGAGGAGCCTCCTCCTTCTCTTTGGCTGCTCCGTGCTGCAGTTAGTAGATCCTGAACCACTGAGCAGTGGCTCAGCAGGTTCAGCCGCAGGCAGAACCCACGCCTTGGCCGTTGCCCACTCCTGGCGCAGCGCCGCAGTTTTCCCAAGAGCCAGCCCGGGCTCCGCTGGGCTGTGTCCATGGGGAACCCGTCCCAGTGCCTGACCATGCTGCAGCGTGCCACCCAGGGCCCTTGCACACACTGCCTTCTGCCCTGGGGCCGCCCCCAGCCCAGCCAAAGTGGCCCAGGCTGGAAGGAATGCCTGGCCCCCCCAGGTGTCTAAGACAGCCTGCACAGGATCTTTGGGAAGGGCTCAGACCATCAGCAAACACTGCCCGGCTCTGCAGGCACAGTCCTATCCCCATATCTTTCCCTGAGAGCATTTGAATTTCTAAATGAGAATCATTTGAAGGGAGGAGATTTACATTTTCCATTTCAGAGAAGGCTTCTGCCTTCCTTAGCAGGCACCTCTCTCTTACAACCAAGACAATTGTTTATCATTTTGCTGATGCGCAGTTGCTGGGGAGCCCTGTTTTACACCCGGGACCCGGAGAACCATTCCCAGCAACTGGGAAAATCCTAGGTGGTCCATCCACTCACAGATGAGGTCTCCAAATGTGCCCGAAATTGGGTCCAGCTCTTAGAGGCCTAAAAGAGCAAGTCCAAGTGACTTGATGATATTTTTAGCCCAGCAGGCCCTGCAGCTGATGGCACACTTCACAATCAGCAGGGGACACAGCTAGGCCAAAGCCCAGGCCTCTGCTGGGAGCCTTTCTCCTCAAATACCCTTCAAACAAACCTCCATGCAAGTCACTTGGAAAGTTTCTTCAAATGATCCATTTCTGGCACATGACTACACAGGGTTAAGTGAAAGATTCTAAAGCAGCTGCTGTGGAGTCAAAGAGGCAGCACTAAGAGTCCTTGTCACCTCTTTGTAGCTAAATGCCACTTTGGCGGATTTGAGGGAGTTTGGAACGAGCTAGAGAGCAGAGCTCCGAGTTTTTTAGATGATGCCATTGCTTTTTCTTCACTTCTACACAGACAGGAAGGGTGAGGTTTGCTCACATCTCCACCGCACGGCTCACAGGGCCGCAAGACTTGTAGTTACAAGAGCTTTGAAGGATTTCTTGGCCAAGAAGACACGGCCAACAAGGATATTTGTGTTTTGGACCCAATCTCCAGTATCTCGTCTTATGGACTCGTGCTCTCGGGGTCTCTAGCTGGTCAGAGTGACCCCAAGATAAGTTTGAAAGTCTCTTTTCCCAGCCCGGCCGTCAAAGAAGGAGTCAGAGCTCTTCATTTCCCGGTCCCCAGGTTGTTTATTGTATCTTATCTATAAAATTCTTTCTTCTCTCTTCCAAGGTCCGCTCAGCCAGACAGTCTAAGGCACTCTGCCTCCCGTGGAGCGGTGTTATCTTTTTATACTAAAAACAACTACGTGTACAATATTTGCCATTACTTTCCCATACCTATCATCTACATTAGACAGTGAGCTTCTACTCTAAACCAGCCTAAAAGTGCCAACATCACAGCAGAAGATGGAGGCCAAGAAGAAGAAGGAGAAAGGCTGGACATGCCCAGATTCCTCATCTTCCCCCCTGAAGCCCCATTCTAAAACGCCCCAAAATCTATTTCTCCACTCTGTGATAAATTCACTGTCATTCTGCTTAAACCTTTGTGGCTTGTCATTCTTCCTACAAGGTTGGTAATTGTTTTTTCCAAGGGCTAAATCAAAGGCACAGGGGTCTTGGGCTCTGTTCCAAGGCCTCTGAGCCCTCTGACAGGGTCTTGAGTCCTGCAGGGCAGCCAGAGGAATTTCCTGGGTTCCCACATCCTGCTACAGTGTAAGCCTCCTTAGCCAATCATGCTATGACACACAAACCTACAGCACTGCATCCTAAACTTCTTGTTTACCACTGTAACTGATTTGATTTTTTCTAGATCTTGAACTCTAAAACTCTAAACTTTCCTCCACTTCAACTTTCCTCCCCATGTCTCTGCTATAAACAAGAAATCCGCATTCTCTCTTCTAGCACCTAAGTTTGGGAGCCCTTTCCAAGGTCTCCCATCAAATCCTGTGTTTAATTCTAAGCTTTGCTGCCAAGACCAAAGGTCTGAGATTTCCCTGCATTTGGATTTCCAACAACACTGATGCTGTTAGTTCCAGAGTGCCCAGGGTCCCTCTTGCAAGTCAACTCTGGCAGGAACAAGGCGGCTGCCAGGGGGCTGCTTGTGGCCTCTGACAGCCCATTGCTAAGGGCTTGCCAGCGCCCCAGCCCCTCAGGGGCTGCCCCAGCCTGGCCAAGCTGCCCGGCAGCAGCGCCGCAGCCCCACAGCAGCTCCAGAGCAGCCCCATTCAGAGGCACCTGGGAGCCCTCAGCAAGGCAGCCAGCAGCATACGGGCAGGAGCACACAGATGCGCTTTCTGCCTGGCACAGGGCTTGTGGCCATCTCCAGGCACTGCTCTCACAGGGATCCCCGCAGCCCCGGCCCCTGCCCACCCGCTCTGTCACCAGCACAAAGGCTTCAGCAGAAGCACCAAAGGCCAAGGGGCTTCTGGCCATTTCCCCTTGCCCACTGCATGCCTGGGCAGCTGGCTGAGCGCAATCATCCTTTTTCCTTCTCCTCCCCTATGCCCTCCCTACTCCGCCCTGCCCCACCCTGCTCACCCCTGCGCCATCCTGCCCCACCCTACTCTGCCCCACCCTACCACACCTTGCACCAGCCTGCCACACCGTGCCTCTCCCCTCCCCACCCTGCTGCAGCCCGGCCCTACCTCACCATGCTCCACCCTATACTGCGCCATCCAACCCGGCCCCGCCCTGCCCCACCTTGCCCCACCCAACCCCGCCCTGCCCCACCTTGCCCCACCCTGCCACAGCTAGGTCCTATCATTTCCTGGGGGTCTTTGCACAAATCACCAACGGGACGGGACTGCTGGGGAACGCGTCTTGAGCTGTTTATCTTCCAGCATCAGTCTCATTACATGGTTATGACAATGGGAAAATGCCAGCAGCTCACATCTGTCGCAGACATCTTTTGTGAAAAATCCTTTCTTAGGATTTTTCTCCTTTCTGAGAAGCTGCAGTTTCAGCAACAAGATGTAAACAATGATTATCTGCTGATGTAGAATGCAACAGGTTCGCCTGTGATTAGCCCCTCTTAGATAATTATAATTAATGGCCAATCAAGATGGAGCTATCTCGGACAGAGTCTGAGAGAGCTGCCTGTGTTATCATTCTTTTCTATTCTATTCTTAGCTGAGCTAGCTTCTGAGGAAACCTTTTCCTTTCTTTTCTTTTAGTATAGGTTTAATGTAAAAAAAATATATATAATAAAATAAAAAAATCAAGCCTTCTGAACATAAAGTCAATATTCTTGTCTCTCCTTTCACCTGAAAACCCCTGTGACCACAGTCACACACATCCCCAGAAGCAGACAAAGAACTTCATGTTAGAATTTACTTTAAAAGTTTTTGACCAATCACACAAAGCAGAAGCATATTGACAAGAGTTCTATCCAAGCGCTGTAAGCACATGTACCTTCAGTCAAACAATGCTTGCTTATTTTGAATATAATACCTGCTTGTAAGCATTAACATACAATCCACAGGGCTTCATTATTGAGCTTAAAACTTCCTAATATCTTGGTAGATAAACTTTTCTGTAGCTTAGGGAGGAATTCTAGCCAAGCATTAATACTCAGACAATTGTCCTATTTTTCCTTAGTTTTCTACTTCTTATAAAAACTTTCTGCTGACAAATCTTATGGCTAGTGCCTAACTCTAATCGCACTTCTGCTGTCTCTGAGGCCTGCCTTTTGTAGCAATCCTAAAACGCTCTGATTTTCAGGATGCCCACAGGCCCCGGCCCTGCCTGCTGCCCCGGCAGCGCCAGCCAGGCCCGGCACCGAGGAGCCCTGCCTGGCCTCAGCACTGCTGCTGCCACCCTCTGGCAGCCGTGCCCTGGGGCAGCAGCGTGCGGCAAGGGCCCGGGCTGAGTCCTGCTGGGCCAGCAGCCCATGTGGCCACAGCGCTGGCAGCGCCGCTGGCAGGGAGCTGTGCCGCTGGGGCCAAGATGAACTCTTTGTTCTCAGAGATGGCTGGGTTTCCCATGATGAAGGAGCAGCAGGAAGAGCTCCAGGATCTCAGTCAGGGTGAGTGAGGGCAGTGGCCTGGCCAGGCGAGCTGCAATCCCTGTCCCAGGTACAGTGGGAAAAACTCCACTCCAGAGAAGGAGATGTCAGGCCTGATTCTGGGTTGGAGGGATGAAAAGGAAAAAATGCCCATCCTTTTGATGCAGGGGATGCCCTGAATGTGGGAGGCCTGCCTGCCCTTTCCACTGGAGCACCATGCTGAGATACCCTGAGAGCAGCCCAGTGCTCCTTGCTTCTCTCTGCTGACCCGTGAGCGTTTCTCTGCTCTTGGGATGGCCCTGGCTGTGTCAGGGCTGCTCCGTGGACACGAGACAGCCGGTCCTGTCGCGCTGGGTCGCAGCAGTGCCTGGCAGCAGCCCTGCACCCACGCCAGGATGCTGGCCAAGAGAGGCCCTGGAAGCTGAGGCAGCTGATTTGAAGCTTTTGCAGATCCAGACAGGGGATGGCCACACACAAGGGATGGCCAACAGCACTCCTGAAGGGTCTCCCTAATTCAAAGAAATCGACAGACAAATGCATTGTCCGCCAAAAGCCCTTCTATTGAGCTGGCAGGAGGGCAGGGGTCTGCACGCCGCTAAAATGCTTCTCTGCCACATGTACATTTCAGTGGGATGATGTCAGAAATGGATCTCCAAAATACCATCCATCTTGTCTCTGCTGAGGTGATTCAATAGGCAGGGCGTTAGAAATACATTCTGTCAGATTCCTGTACTTGAAGCTGATGTCCAGGCACTGGCCAGGAGCGGCCTCCATGCCCTAAAGCAGCACTTCTTCCTCATGGCTTCCCTGCACAGGGCTCATTTTACACTTGCCCTTAGTTCTTCTGGTAGAATGTGGCTAAAGCTTTTTGTCAAGTCCCTCTCCTGTCAAGTTAGGCCAGTCAGGTTTTTCTAATGCTAACTGGTGCTAAGTGCTTGTGTAGGTCTGTGCTAAGTACTTGTTTACTTATGTGAATTGCTTGTGCTTATGTCAAACAAAGGCCTTGTTTCATTCAGCTGTTCTCTTTATCCTGATGCAAATTCTTTTGCAAGATCCTCTGGACAGTCCACAGTACATATGTACTGCTCTGCTGCTGTTTTAATTTTCTACCACATCCATAGGTTTATGATGGTTAAGAGGAGAGGGGTAATTTTTTAAAATTAGAACTGGTTTGCTGAGGAAGCTAAAAATCTGAGGAGCTGTTGGTGGTTCCAGATTTGTCCATCACAAGAAGACATCTGACTCATGATGTTCTCTTTCTTTCTCTCCTTTGGTGATGATTTTGGTAACAACTTTGATACCGGATTTGAGTGTCCATCAGGCTCTGTGAGATGCATTTTTGACTTCTGCCACTAGCCATTCTATATTAGGCTGGTACGGCATTTGCTTTAGAATGTTAGCGTCCGGTGCAGTTTGGAATTTGGGCACTTGGTGGTACCCATCATGTGCATTCTGCAGAGTTTCAAGAGAAGTTCTAGTGTGGTGCAGCTGAAGTCGCATCCACTTTTGGTTGTTGTGAAATTACAAATAGAGAAGTTAGTAACATTAGTAGTTTCATTCAAAGACTCTATTGTAATAGTTGTGCAAGCAGATCTCACACAGGCACAGCCCCTTCCCACATAACACACCTGTGATTGTGCACGGGTAACTGGGCTCATTTCAACAATACAAGTGCTGCCCTCAGCATGCAGACACCGATCCTCTCTTTTGAGGATCCCTTTGGAATTCCTCTATTGCTGGAACCCCCACTGGCCCATGTGACCTACCCTCTCCTCTCATCTGTCCTAATTAGTGCCAAGCAACTGATGGAATCCCCTCGCTCCTCCCCTGCAGATTCCTTCTTGTTCAATCGTTTGTATCCACCCCCTGAGTTGTACCCCGATAAAATCCCGTGCACAGAAGTGCTGGCGGCTCTTTCGTGCTGAATCTTTCCCTTGGAATAAACCTTGGCCTGTGGAACCTCACAATCGAGGAGCCTCCTCCTTCTCTTTTGCCTGCTCCATGCCGCAGTTAGTAGATCCTGAACCACTGAGCAGTGGCTCACCAGGGTCAGCCGCAGGCAGGACCCACGCCTTGGCCGTTCCCCACTCCTGGCGCAGCGCCGCAGTTTTCCCAAGAGCCAGCCCGGGCTCCGTCAATGGGGAACCCGTCCCAGTGCCCGACCATGCTCTGGGTGAAAAACCTTTTCCTGCTATGGAAATGAAACTTGCCCTGTCCCAGCTCCCTGCCCTTTTCTCCAGTCCTGCCACTGGTCCCAACAGTGACGAGAGCTGCAGCAGCCCCTCTGATTCCCCATCAGGAGGACGTTGAAAACCACAATGACACCCTTTACCCTCCTCCAGGCTGAACAAAGTGACCTCAGCTGCATCTAGGCCTTCCCCTCCACACCACACTCCATCCTTGCAGTCCTCCTTTGCATTCTGGCTAATGGCTTCATAACTTTTTCTATTGTGCCGCCCAAAACTGCGCCCGTCTGCTTCCAGCGCTTCTCTTGGCTGCTGCTTCAGGGTGTGGGCACCATCATCAGAGACACAGAACAGCTTCTCCTCCCAGAGTTGTCCTTATCCTCCGCACTTCCACGTCTCTGCCTTGATGTTCACTGGGGAACTTGCCCCTTTGTGGCCGCTCCTTGCTGTGCTCAGCAGGGACACAGTTTTGTTTGGACATGAGCTGCCAGAGCAAGACATGCAGCAACTGAAGCTGAGAGTAGCAGAGGCTGGGCAGAATGAGGAAAGGATGTGGTGAGACACTGGCACATTGAGTGAGCTGCACTCCCATAATCTCTAGGCTAGCAGATCCTGGTCTCACATTCTCCTCTTGGTTTATTTAAATGTTATTTATTTTTTTTTCATCATCAAAATAAAATATATAGAATTAAAAATATGTCATCAAAACTTAAAGACAGAATCAAAAGACATTAATTCAAAACTACATCTAAAGATCAGAACATATGTACAGCTGTAACTATCGAGCTTAACACATCAATCCTGTTCTTCAAACACTCTCCATACAGGCGGCAGCTTCTTCCTGAGCTTGGAGGAAAGAGAGCTCTTCTGGATGGGAGGCGAGGACTTTGTGGGTGAGGGAACATTGGAAGAGTCTGGAGAAAACTTCTCAGTAAGACTGTAACCAGCCAGATCTGCAAAGTGGAGACACAAAGTTAAACAGAGGCCTCCATGCAAACCTAAAGCATCTGAAGCTCCATATTTCCTGGGACAGATTTCCTGGAAATGTCCAAACAGCTGCACAGGGAAACATGCTCCTGCTGGCAGACACTTGAGGCAGGCCAGGGCAAAACCTTGAACCACTTGCCCAGAGCTAGCACAGGCACAGCCTGGCCTCTGGGCTGCCCTGGGACAGCAGGGAGCCCAGAGCCCTGTGCTCCCCAGGAATGGCTCAGCTGCACATGCACCCTCCTGCTCCTCTGCCTGCCCCACAGCTCAGCAGCCCTGCAGCTCCAGGGGCACTGGCAGCAGCACAGCTCAGTGCAGGGGCACATGCAGGGCACAGCTGTTCCCTGGCAATGTGCACAGCCTCTCTGGGCTGCCACAAGACCCTTCCTCCCAGCAGGGATTGGCCCAGCTCCCCCCTCACCTCTGTGTGAGGCTGAGCCATGATTGCCTTCACCCTGTCCTCCATCTGGAGCTGCTTCAGGCCCCCCATGCCATGACTAGGAAATGTGATGGAGAGAATGGGGGCAGATGCACACCCTTCCTTAGGATTTTGTCATTTTTGGCACAGCTCAAAAGGCAAATCCAGAGGTGTCCAACTCAGCACTTCCTCAGCCTTCTGGAGAACATCTCACCTTCACCAGCCCAGCATTCTGGAGAGGTTTCCCGCACATGTGGAGGCTTGCTGGCAGCACATTTCTTCAGCTGGGTGCCCATCACCTTGCAGAGGGCAGAGGCGAGCTTGGTGGCCACGGTGCGGACGTTGGCGCTCTGCACAGGCAGCGCCTTGTTCTCCAGGCAGGACCAGAGCACGGGCAGGGCGTCGCGCTGGACGACTTCAGGGCTCCTGGCATGAACCCCCTGCACAAGCACTGCCGCAACAGAGACACAGCTCCTTACCCACCAGCCTCACTGCAAACAAGGATCTACCTCTGCTTCTGCTTCTTGCCAGCCTCTCTGGCCAAGAGCAGCAAAATAGCACCAGAGCCCCTTGATCCAGAAACGGGCAAAGCAGCTGAGCATCCTGGAAACAGAACCACCAACCCCTCAGCACTAATTGCTCCAACCAGAGCCTTGGTCCTGTGGCAGACTTCCTACCTTTCCTAAATTATTTCACAATCTCTGCATGAACAATGCATGAAATGTTCAATTGCCTTTGATTTCCATTAAGAAGTTGTCTAAACCCACACTGAAGATTTGGAAATGCACCATAGAGAGGAAATTGAGAGATTTCTAATAAAAGGAATGATTCCATTTTTGTAACTTTTATGTCAAGTGCCAAATGTCTAATCTGGCTCTTCCCTGTGCTCAGTGGCACACAGCAAAGGGCAGGGTTAGAACACACCTCAAAACTCCAGCCCACCAGAGATGGCTGCTGCCTGACAGCTGGATGAGAAACATCAGTGACCAGCTGGTGTCTTTGGCAGAATGCTTTTGGGGCTTCCAACAAAGAGCTGTTTCAAACCTCAGGGTGTCTTAGATAATTACTCAGACCCCATTGCTGTGGCATTTGAGCATCTCTACATTTTAATGCCATTTCCCCTCCCAATGGTAATGGCATTTTTTCTTATAATGTCCACTGAAATAGGGCCATAGAGAAAGAAAAATGCTACACAGAGGACTGAAATGTAACCAAAACATGAGTGTTTTCTCATACTGTCTCTGAAATCTCTCTGCCCATTTTCTGAACTGAACTATATCAAACACAGACAAATATTTACTACCAACAGGCTTCTTGCATGGCAGATTTGGCTGAGAGAAAAAAACCTGAAATGCTCTGGAGACCATTCTTATTTTCTGATCAGACAAAATGTTATCCAGTAGGCATTTAATATTCTGTGGTGGAAGAGACTTCATTTTCTCTATGCTGTTAATTCATCAGCAGTCATCAACATTGAAAGAGCTCCTGCAAGTACCCAAAACCTAATCTGCTAACAGGAAAGGGTTATGGTACCCATTTTAAAATGGGAATTCATTTGAGTTTAAATGTAATTAAAGACATCGGTGACTACTGAACGTGAGGAACAGCTGTGTGTTCCTACTAAATCTCAGAGGGAACAGCTGTTTTTTCTAAAGTAGTCCTAATTTATGGTTAATTCCTTTATTTGAAAAAGAGATCAAAAGAACTGCTAAACTAAATTCCCTATTGCTGGGGATCTACTTTATTCAAATGCTCTTTAAGGGCCTTTGACATTCCCAATTGCTGAACATAGCCTTTTGAGATTCCTAATGAAGACACAAAGTGTATTAAACCTTGCATTCAAAGATGTTGGCATAATTAGCAGTGGATTTAGCCTCAGTTAAAGCAAGGCTATCAATCATCTTCTCTGCTATATATTGAGATTATCCTTTTTCCATTCCTTGGCTATTGCTGACACAGCAAGCTCTTCCGAGGAATCAATTATCAGCTGCATTTGTAGCATTTTGGACAGCGCTGACACAGGCAGACACTGTTTGCACGCCCTGAAAGGCTCAGTCCAAGGCCACTCTGACAGCACAGGCAGGGAGCCTCAGCACTCTGCTTCTGTCCCTGTGCCCCAGAGGTGCCTTGCACTAAACCCGTGCCTCTGGTACCTCTGTTGAATTTTGGCCTAAGCTGTGACCCCCAGGCTCTGCACGGTTCAGCCTCAAAACTTTCCAAGAGAAAAACAAGAATTCTGTGAGGACAAAACAAACTGATGCCCTGAAACAGCATTGGCCACCATTTCCCCTCAAAGATCACAGATGTCCCTGAGCTTCCCAGAGAGAAGCCAGCTGGGGCATTTTTAGCCCTCCCTTTGCTGGAGGTGGTTCTGAGATGCCCCAGTGAGAGCTCAGCCCCAGGCCGAGCACTGCCCCCATCTCAGGTGCTGCCCAGCTCTGCAGCAGCCAGGGAAAACCTGCCAAACCCACCTGCCTTGGCTCTGGGGCAGCAGGGACACGCTCAGCACCTCCTGGTTTGGAGGAGCTGCTCTGCTGTCTGCTCACAGGCATTCCCTGTAAATGCGCCCTGGGAAGAGCTCTTGGCTCAGAAGGGGAGGCCATACCTGTGATACGCTCGGTGACATCCAGCAGGGCTTGGCCACTCAGGTGATTCCATTGGTGGCTGAGCTCTTTCAGCAGTGACACTTTATCTACAAGGGAAACACACGTTTCTGCTCACTTTTCTCAGGTCATAGGAGAAAGGGCAGGGCCAACCCCATTTCATAAAATAAAGTACATTTCTGCGGATTTTTGAATCCTTTTCTTCTTTCCTTCCAGCCTGCTTGGCAGGGTTTTAAATTCCAAAAGAAAAGCTCTCCTTTCACATTTGTAAATCCAAACTTGTCTGCTGTACCAGGAGCTGTGTTAAAACATTTCACATCAGGGACCTCAGGAGTTCAGTCACATGGAAGCAGTGAAAGGTTTTGCATCCCAGAGCAAAAAGGAAGAGCCCCATACTTGGGTCACAGAAAGGCACTGAGTCAGACAGTTCCTGAGCTCACAGAGCAGCTGGGGAGGAGAAAGGGGAAACTCCCCTTGAAGACCTGCCTCTTCAACACTCCTTTTTTCAGGCATATTTCCCCAGTGCAGCATTCTCAGAGCTGACATAAATCTGTGTGGCAAAGGAATTTACAGCAGCCCTTGCCTATGTAGTTAATTGCTGTGGCCATCTTGCCCCATGCAAAACAACAGGTGGAACAAGGCATCACTGACAGCTGGGTTTATACCTGTTTTTTCTAAAGAAATGAACTTGGTGAATCATCAGTTCCCCTTTGAACAGAGAAGACAAAGAAGAAAAGTGGAAAATAGGCAGCTAATGCCTCTGATGTAGAGCCTTCCAGGTGGCTGCTCTGCAGAAGCTCTGATGGGTCAGTGTCCCTTCATGCCAACAGCAAAGCTGTTCATTTGGGAAGTCAGACGGGGCCCAAGCAAACTCCAAACCCCCTTTGCCTCTGAACTGTAGCAGAGCTGTAGCCCAGGGCTTGCTCTTCAGACAAGCAGCACAGAGCCAAGGGCTCCTGGGACTGTTGGGAAATGCTGATCCCATTCCAGCCTGTTGGGGATGGTGCATAAGGACTGCACCTGCACAGCCTCTGGTGGGTGTCAGCTGGAGTGTTCCACAGACAAGAGCAGCTGTCAAGGCACTCAGCGCTCTCTTGTGCAGGAGAGACAGAGATGAAGCTGAGGAGAGTCCCTGCCAGGGCTCAGCCTTACCCAAATGAGCAATGGATTCTTCCAGTGCTTTCACAGCTGCTCCACGAACCCTGGGATCCTTTGAGTTCAGGTTCTTTGTTATTCCTTCCACCAAACCAATGATCACCGGGTTCAGGGCATCTTTCAGGGCTCCTGTGATTTCAGCCAGCATGTCCAGCGCCCTCTGCTTCACTTTCTTGTGGCTGTCAGATATTCTCAGAACAAAATAATCAAAAATCTGTGAAGAGAACAAGCCACATGAAAGCTGGATTCAAATGTCCTTGTTAGAAGAGTGGATGTAGCAGTCAGAAATGTCACAGATGAAAGTGATCCTTTCTGTCAGGTGAGCACTCGCTTGCACAATTTCACTGTTTTCCTGTGGGCCACTCACTGGAATGGTGGCACAGCCTCATGCTGGTTGAAAGCTTTTCTTCTGTTTTTAAGAGGTTTGGCTGGGGACAGAATAGTTCCTATGGTATTTCTCTCCATCTATAAATCATTAAATCAATTCCATTTATTAATGCTAAAGACTACCTTTGCTTTGAATGCAAGCAGATGTTTACAATGCCCAGTTTTCTATACAGTTGCCTCAAGTACTGAGGGCAATTATAATTTTGCCAAAACTATGGCTGGAGGAGATCTAAGTTCTTTTGTTTGTCTCAGAACCAGTGTCTGGAGAATTGCAGGGCTCTGATCAACTCTTCCAGGATCCAGACCATTTCTCTAAGTAACAGGTGGACTTCTGAAATGTAAGGTGCTGTACAGCTCTCATTAGAGCAGGTTCAGTCCCTTGACAGCCTCATTATCAGGCACCTTTTCCTGGAAAAAGGGAAAAAGCAGCTACTGGGAGGAGAAGGCAGAGATGAGTCCTTAGCTGTTTTCCTCCTTTTCCAAAGAGAAAAAAAGACCTCCAAGAAGGGTGAGCACTGTCTTTACCAAGAGGAAAAGGAACAAGGATGGAAATGAGTAGCCAGAGCTGTGCCTGTGTAAGACAAGATGGAGTATATAGAAGTATTCTTTAAAAAAACATCTGGGTTTAAACCAACCCAGCCTGATACTTCTCTTCCCTATGCAAACCCGTTTTTGGTCTAGGGAACAATTGCCATGCTTTCAGGGCCTGGATTCCCTTCACTTAACCCAACTGGGAGTAGGAGAGAGCAGCAGTTACACCAGCAGAAAATTCTGCCATCATCTGATGAACAGCATCAATAGGCACCTGCCAGACAAATACAGCTGGACTGAAATAACTTGTCCTGAAGCCTGGACCTGAATTACATTTGTCTGGGTAAGACGGACCAGCGTGTCCCAAACAGCCAGGACAGAGTGCCAAGACACACTGAATTAACTTTACTGTTACAGGCTTAGGAAAGGAGCTAAAGGAAAGGAGCAGTGAAGATACCCTACATACTTGGGCAATGTTAGTGGAGATGAGCTGGGGGCTGCTTTTGCACAGGTCTCGGAGGAGTTCCACTCCTTCCATCCTTGTCTGAAACCCCTTGGCTTCCAGGAGATGGTAAAGCTTCTGGAGCAGCTATGTTTCTTCCACAGCTGGAGGTGACGTGACCTGGGCTTTTGCACAGGGTAGGAGGTGTCCATCAGAGGGAGATTCCACCCTGGAAAATAAAACCAAATGAGGACCTGGTGGTGATAATTATCGTAGCATGGCATCCCCATAGTGGAAATAATTAGCATTGACTCCATGATTCCAGAAGGCTGATCAATAACTTTACTATACTATACCATACTATACTATACTATGCTATGCTATACTTAACTGTACTATACAGAAACTCATCGCCCTTACAAACACACTGATACAGACAGACCAGATTGGCCAATTGAATCCAAAACACCATCACCAGTGGCCAATTACGAAATCACCCTTTGGTAAACAAATCTCCAGAACACATTCCACGTGTTCACAACAACAGGTGCAGCAAGTGAAGATAAGAATTGTTTCTCATTCTTTTCTCTAATCTTCTCACAGCCTTCCCCAGGACAATGCCTGGCAAAGTTGTGCCTGCTGCTCTCTGTGGAGAGAGCTGCAGCCACACACAATACCTTCAGTTAATTGTGAGCAAAACATCTTGAGCAGCTTTCCCAATTTTGTGATTTCAAGCTGGAAAATCATGAGGCTCTGAAGAACAACATGGACCTCATGACAATCATTATGGGAGACAATCTGCCAGTGACATTCTCACCACTGCTCACTCAGGAAAACCAAGGATGAGATGCATCTGATCTATCTTCAGATGGCTGCCAGGGCACACAGGTCACATTACTTTGTGCAGAAAGAGAGACACTACTGCCAAGTTTAAATGCCTCCTCATAAGGGACGTGTGTGTCTTAGAATAAGGAAACTCATCACTCTGGAGAAATGTCTCTACAACCAGGCATGACAATCTGGAAAAGTAGCTCAGATGCATCTGAACAGATGAACAGGGCCATATTTGAAGGATTCAGAAAATCAGTAAGGGAGATAAAAACAGAAGCCAGACATCCCAGAACTACACTCACCTTTCATTTGCTTCCCTAGAGACCAGATGCACAGCTTAACAACCCCACTGGGAACAATTCTCCTGGATCAACCTGTCTCTTCCATGAGCACAGGAAGATGCTAGCTGTGCTACTGAGGCATGTGGTCACTTTCCTGCCACTGCTGAGCAGGACAGAGCTAAATAAATCCCCTCTGCTATCAGAGGAGAACAGGTACAAGCAGCTCTGCAACTGCCATGAAGAGACAGCAAGGAGCAATTCCTGTCTTAAATGCTGATTGCAGCACGGGGGGAAATAAACCAAACATGCTGTCCATCAAGCAAATTACATGAAGGACAGGAATATCAAGACAAAAAGTCCACATTCAGACACCTGTTGACTGAAGTTGTTCAGGAATTGCCTTGCTCCTTACTACTCAAACTTGGTACTGTTTGAGGGTAAGAAAACCCTGATTCAGCCAGGCCAAACCACATGGATGAGAACTGCATCTTTGTGGAATGGCATCTTGCTTCCAGACTGAGATTTCTCATCAAAACACCCATCTGAAAAAGACTCCACTCAGATGAAAAAAAATCCTGTTTGAATTTACTTGTCCCAAATCAGGCAGCAAAAACTTGGCCCTCTCCCAGCCTCCACAACACTGCCCTTGCCACTGCACTGGATCGTCTGAGCTGCAACCAATGGGTGTCTGTTTGTCTCTCCATTTTTGTGGAAACCCCTCCAGAGAAGTTGTGTTCAGCACAATGCACAAGTAGACATTTTTTATCCTAGAGCATTTGTAGGGAAAGGAAACAATCTGTGGCATTGGTCATCTCTGCCAGAAAGTTTTTCCTGAGGAAGAGGCATGTAAAGCTTGTCATGTGGTTTGTCACATCTGACAAAAGTGCTCAGTATCGTTTGCTAGCAGACAATGTGGCCTGGGGCTCTTCTGAGCCATCGTTCCTCTCCTTCACCGGCTCCTTGACAGATGGGCCTTCACCCTTCTGGTTTTCCATCCCCTACAAAGACACAGAGAAACCCCATCAATCTTTGGAATATAAAACAGGAAATTCCCTGTTGAAAACACAAGTTAGAACCAAGATCACTTCTACCAAGGCTTAGGGAAACATTTCCTAACTTAGAGATGAAACAGACCAGAGATTCAGTGATGCCAACTCTTTGCTTTCAATAGCCCAATACAGGTTATGGGTGCTACCAGACTGACAGCAGTCTAAAATCCCAAATTCCCTAGTCTTGAGCAGAAATGGGAAAAATGCAAACTGGCAGGCAACGAGTGTTCGTGAAGGAAGCAGCAGAACAAACTGGACTCTTTGGAGGTTGGCCCAGTGTGTTGGAAGTTGATTTGGTTCAACACTCACTCTCCCTGTGCCTGCATAAAGGCAGGCTTCTGTGGAGAAATGGCTACATGACAGAGGTCACGTAGACATTCGCATGTTAGCCGATCAGGAGCTGGGAAAGTACCAAACACAGCTAGTTTGAGTTTTTGCACCTGCAAGATAGCGTGTTCTTGGGCCTAGCTGGGTATGATAACAAGTAGACAGAGAGATGTGGGAAATAGGGAATGTAGGCCCAAACGAATGAGGAAGAGTTGATGGTATAGTTTAACCAATAGATTGCTTGGCTTACAGAATATTCATAAGCTTATTACTTGCTGTATAAGTGTCTGATGCTCTCTTCAATAAATGGAACTTGCTTATCACTCACATTGAGTGCCCGAGTCTCCCCTCACCGACAAATGGCTCATCCCCGACAAAGGCCTCATTCCGCAATAGGTAAGCAACAGAAAAAATTAAGAGCATATAGGAGTGAGTGTAGTCACAAGGACCTGGAGAAGAAAGAGCCCCAAAAGGCCAGACATGATGTAATATCACCCATAATAAGGGTAAAATATATGTTGCTATTCATCATGTATCCAAAGAATTATGGAATGGTTTGGGTTGGAAGGGACCTTTAAAGGTCATCTGGAATGACAGAGTACTGACAGCAAGAGAAAAGTATCTTAAGTGCCAGGGAAAACTGTGTTGAAAGCAACCTAAGATTAGAGCCAAAACAGCAACACCTTATCTTTGAACTAAAGATTTATCAATCACTAATGCTGTCTGCCACTAAACCAGGGGCACACTAAACCAGAATCCTCCACTCCAGCTTTGCCATGCTGTGCTATCAGAGCTCTCCATGCTCCCCAGCTCCTGCAGAAACTGGACTTTGTGATGTGACCCCAGCATGGCAGCAGCCCAGGTGAAGCATCACCACTCCTACAAAATAAAGCAGTTTTTACCTGACTATCAAGCAACATCAAACTTCTCTGGGAAGCACTGGGTGCAGGAAAATCAGGGACAGAAAAGGGATGTGCCTGTGGAGCAGAGGGCTGGTAAAAATTCTCATTAGGTTGTTAACAGCTGGTTTCATCAGTCTGCCTACAGACAATCATAATTACTTAGTGGCTACTGCAGGGTGAAAAGCCATTGCAGTTTATTAATGTTCTCAGAGCTGCAAACCTGGCAGTGAAATTATTTTTAAAGTGGCTTGTAAAGTTTGTCTCTTCTCAAAGAACGTGTCAGGCTGATAGACCAGGCTGTGAAATTTATGCCCCAATAAAAGGGCGTTTGAATGCAGTTTAATGGCACCTGAAATGTTCTGCTCTGAGAAACTGTCCCCAAAGTCCAGGTGGACCTTTCTCCATTGGAACTCTTAGAAATTTGTAGAAGCTATAACTTAGGCATTAATTTTACAGGAGCATTTATAGCCCAAGGGTCAAGAGCGAAGCCATAAAATGCTGCTCAAGCCCTGAGCTTTCTTGAACCAGAGGTAAACTTGTATCCAAAGGTCTGTCTGTAGACCAAATTTGCTCTAGTAGAATTCTGTTATAGAGCTTAGCCTGCAACAAAGGTAGACTTTTATCTCAGCTTAGTTAAACTGAGTTTAGCTTAGTTAAACCACCATAAATTATAATTTCCCCACTATAATACATGTTTTGCCCACTCCTAATTACTCTTTCTTCTTGCCCTAAGCACAATCCTTACTCATACAATACGTTTTATGACTCTCATTAAATTTATTATTCTACAGACATATGTTAAAGTTTACCTGAATGAGAGCTTTATCCAGTTCCTGCCAGAGCTAATGGAGAAGATATTTCAGTTTATTCAAAGCAGCTGTTATCTCAAAAAGAGGATGATGCTTAAATTATAATAAAAGTTCTGCCAGAAACAGTATTCCTTTGTTTCCCCCAACCATTCACTAAAAGCCCTCAGTCACTTAGGAACTTTTTAAATAATTTCTAGTATTCACTACATGGCCAATTACTAAAGGAGCTCTGACCCTGCAGTGCAGTTAATGACCACCTCTGACATATTTCTTACATGTATTTTTTCCCCCACCATTTTCTTCAACAGCAGCTAACCAGGTGCCTTGCCCTTTTTATCTCCTGTTTAATCCATTTACTCTCATCCTCCATGGCACAGCACACGATGTTTCCACAGAACCAGCCTGCACCAGACACTATTTCACAACTCACCCATAAAATCCCAATCTTTCACACTTCCACCTCTTCATCTTCCCATCCAGGGAGGGCAGTCAAGGTCAGCCAGATGCAAACGAGGTGTTTGAAGCTGAGGTGTGATGAGGCACTGATTGCTTGATGAGCACAGGAGGAGGAAAGGTCTTGGCTGTGCCTTAGTTCTTAAATCATCCTCAGTTGTGCAGGAAAATTAAGGACAGAGCAGTGATGCTCCTCTGACCAGCTTCCCCTTGGCATTGTTCCTGTCACGAAGTCAAAGACAGGCAGGTCACACATATTCTCTTTCTCTGACTCCTGCTGGGATGACAACATTGAAAAATAAAAAAAAAATATAATGATCAGGGCTTTTCATAGTGTGAACTCAGGATTTCCCACACTCTTGCAAAGGGGGAATGTTCATCAGGCAAAGGATATGAGAAGGAGCCTCAAATTGTCCAAAATCCCAGTAAAAATATTTTTTCCTATGGAAAGCTTCACCAAAGCTGGTCACACTTCAGGCCCTTTGTGCACCCATTTCCTGATGTGCATCTCCCAGTGGGGTGTTCCCACTGCTCCAAGGACCCCACACAAACCTTACAGCCTCCCACAAACACACCCCCAGGAGCTGCACCCTTGCCTCCAAACCTGGGTACCTGCATCAGCCACCTCTGTGCTGAGCTGAGCCTGGTTCTCCCCAAAAAGAAGGTGCTCAGTTTATCCTTGAAAAGATTGTCAACAGCATTCTTGTCTTCTTCAAAAGAGCCATTATTTCACAGCTGTAATCTCCACACTGAGACTTTATTCCCTTAAAGTGTCCAAGTACACAGGCAGCGTCAAGGAAGGCACTGAAGTGAGTCAAGTTTAACCCCAAAGAGCTCTCAGCTCCCTGTGAAAGCTCAGACAAGCAGCAGAGAAAGAATGAATGCTCCTATAATGGCATCTAACAGCCACAGGGCAAGGGAGAAGTTGGGTTTAGAGAATGAAGAAAAAGCACTAAGTAATAAAAGGTGAGAAAAATCCATCACTCGAACAGGTAAATGAAGGTAAACCACTTGAAGAGACAGATTTAAGATGGAGAGAAAAAACCCACAATTAATAGTGTTCATGACACCCAGAGGCAAAACAAGCCCAGGGGATCAGGAAAGAGGTAAGCCTGTGCTCCGAGGAACAGCAGAAATGAAGTGAGAGCTCTGGAGGGACCAAAAGAAAGAGGCACTCTGAAGAAAGGCAAAAATGCTTCCACACAAGGTGCTTTGGTTTTTTTAAATCAAGAGTCTCTTTTATGATTTTTTAGAAATACAGAAAAATAAAGGTCAGGAGAAGCATAGTTGATTGGGAACATTCCTGCATAGCAGACAAGATGTATCCTTGTGCAAATTATTCCATGCAGCACTCACATATTTAATTACTTCTTTTCCTCTTCCTGGGGAAGCAGAGTTGCTTTATTTACTCCAAGCAATATTTTCTCCCTGCTCCCTGGCTAAGAACAAGCTCCCACCTTGGCAAGGGCTCGCTGGTTTACTTAGTGCTCATCACAGCCATGCTAAGGAGAGTGGAGCAGGTTAATTTATCACTTGCTACAATGATTAACTTGTCCAGCTGCCGGGTCCAAGAGCCCCAGAGTGCCTCAGGTTATACAGGGTCACAGAAGGAAAAGCTCCATTGCATTAAGCTGCTGCCACACTGGCCCTCTCTGCCTGTCAAATACACTCAGATACTCTTGCACTGCCCTCTGAAAATCCCCCATAAAATACAAGTGAAAATCCCTCATCACCTGTGAGAAAGCACAGCTGGGTTCTGCTCAGAGCATTTCAAACTATGGGGTATTTGTGAGCTCCCCTTGCAAGGGCAGCATCTCAGGAAAACCAAAAGTTTCTTTCCATGGACTCACCATACTCAGGACACTTCCCCTAGACCAGGTTGCTCCAAGCCCCATCCAACATGGCCTTGAACACTTCCAAGGGGGACACAACCACAGCTTCTCTGGAACCTGTTCTGCTCCACCCAGATCTAAAATCATACCAAATTTAGCAGCCTCAGACACAGATTTCTATTAAATATCTACATTTTTCTAGGAAAGAAATATGGCAAACCTTGTTTGCATCCAACTTTGCAAAATCAACACAAGCTCTTCAGAAAGGGCTGCCGCCCACTTTTCTTATTTTTCCCCATTTGGTGGAACATTTTCATTCTGTTGTTGTTTGGAGCAATGTTTTAATATATCTGGCTGAGCTGCTTAAAATAGTACAGCAAAACACTTGTGTGAGGGGTGGAAAACTGAGCTCTTGCACATCTAGTGTCTCTGTTGTTGGAAGTCTTCAATCCCACTTCTCTGGTGGGATGAAATAGGTGCTACTAATCCAATTTCTAAAGTATCATGCATCAAGCTGACACTGTTTTAAGACTTTAAAAACCCCAGTCAATTTAAACAAACCTCTGCTCCTTTCCATTTTCTCTGTTCCACAGTTTATGACAGAAGACAGGAGAGAAAGATTGTTTTGGGAACAATGTTTTCAGCACTCTAAAAATAATATAAAAACTGCTGTGCCACACTCTCAGCTGTTACAGCCCCAAAAAGCACAGGCTGTCTTTGCTCACAGAGTCACAATTGTGGTGGGATTTCTACCACACCAGAGGACAATCAATTTTTTGTTTTCTCCTGGAAATAACTACAGCACTTCTGGGTAGCAAGGCAAACATGAGCCTCTTTCAATGGCCCTTGAAACTGGCCATGTGAAATGAGGGACACAAAGCCAAAGGCCAGCTGAACCTGTGATCTCTGAATGTCTTCACAATCTTCCCAGGAAGATGAATGGCAATCACTGTTCTGCCAGGGAAACTGCATCTGCTGGGAATGGGGTGTAGAAAATGTGCTTTCTGCTCCTCTCAGAGCCAAAATTCCTACACATTTCTTGTAAGTCCCTCTTAGAAAAGGACCATGTTCAGCTGAGTGACAGTGAAGCAGAATGGCAATCCAGGAATAAATGTTCCTGTGCACAACATCCTCCATTCACATGGATGCTTCCTCACTGGCACACAGGAACAAGGAAGGAACAAAAATGCATCATTGTACATAAAGTCAGATGTGTTGAGGGATGAACAGATCTCACAGGCAAATGGAAACCTCCCCTGAAAACCCAGTCCAGGGAGAGCCTGAGCTGTTTTGTGGTTCTAGGCATGAAGATGCTCAGGATCTTCCACAGATGCTCAGGATTGTGCCTGGATCTTGCTCTGGAAATGCCAGTGGCTCAGCTGAGAGCTGTGGGGATGATTTACACTGCACTGAGAGGGGCCACAGTCCTGCAAGGGTCTTTTATCAGGAGCAAACAGCAGCCTGGAGGGTGGGGAATGCTGGGTCTGAACCACTGCTCATCCTTCACCTTAATGTGGAGCTGCCCCCAAAGTTGCCATGTATCACTTTTTATTTTTCTCCTGTTGGGTATATTTTGGAGCAGCTGTTTTATGTGGCTTTTTATGGTGATCCTGTGGGAAGCAGCCATTTGCCTGATGTGATATCCTCACAACTAACACTAACTCCTCATTCCCTTTGGTTTTATTTGGAGTTTTTTATTTTTTTGATTGGTTTGCATGGGTTTGTTTATTTGGGTTTTTGTCTGTTTTGGTTTGAGCTTTTTATTTGCTTTTTTATAAATGACTGGTTAAGTTGGCATAGCCAAACTCAAGAAAATGTAAACCAGGCTTGACTTTCCAGAAATTACTTTTGGCTGGGTTTAGCTGCATCCCTAGACTCAGGATCACCAGTATATTTGCAGGTTTTGCTCTGCATCATCAGCCTGCCCAGACTCTGCTTGGTGTTTCACAAATGGAGAAGAGAGTGGACATTATGCCAAGCTTCCTTTCAAACAGAAAAACCATCAGCATGACAGAAAAGAAGAAAAAAAATAAAATTCACCAGTTAGACCAAGTGTCCCACCATCTTTCCCTCCACTGTTATTAATTTTGTACATTTAGAGGCAAATCTGGGTCTAAAACTTCCATCTCTCAGTTCCTGATGCTATTTGCTACCCTTCAGCCTTGACGTCCCCTGATCTGACTGACTGCTGTCCAAGTGGGACTGGGGATGCTCAGCCTGAAAAGAGGAGACATTGGGAGGCCCCACTGTGGCTGTGCAGGACTGGGAGGGTCCCACAGGAAAGAAGGGGACAGAGAGTTCAACAGGGCCTGTGGTGAGGGGACAAGGGGCATGGCTTTCAACTGCCGATTGATTGAAGCTGGATCTAAGGAAGCTGCTGTTTTACACTGAGGACAGTGAGGCACTGGCCCAGGCTGGGCACAGAGGCTGTGCATGCCCCATCCTTGGGAACAGGGCTCCCCCAAGGTCTGGGAGGAGATTGCTCAGCTTGGAACAAGATGATCTTCAGGGTCCGTTTCAAGCCCAACCATTCAGGGATCCCCAGTGACCACTTCTGTTGACCCTGGAATCTTGGGATCTGTGTGATGTCACATCCCATGTTCCAACTGGAAGTGCCACCACCCAGCACAGAGAACAACTCAACCACTGGCCCTTGTGTCAGCCCACCGTTCGGTCCGCTCCTGCTCACCCTCGTCACCGTTCTTGCCGCCCTTCTTGTCACCTGCCCGCTGCTAATCCCATCAGTGCTGAGAGCTCCCTAGTGCCTGGATTTTGTCATCCATCACTTCAGGATGCTCACGTTTATCCTTTGTCTCATTTGTCAACTGAGGGAGGTACGGTGCCATTCCATGGAGGTGGACACCTCCAGCTGCCCGAGCGGGCTGCAGCTCTGTGGGAATGGTGTGGGACAGGGACCCCACTCTGAGGTTTTGCCACCTCTGCAGGCTGTCATGGACAGAGAGGAAGAGATGGAGGTGGACATCCAGACTCCTACAGTGGAGGACGTGGAAATGGAGGAAGAAGAGACTGAAGAGGAAGAGATGGAGGTGGATATGGATATGGAAGAAGAGATGGAGGTGGATGTGGAAGAGGAAATGGAAGTGGATGTTTATGAGGAAGAGGAGGAGATGGAAGTGGAAATGGAAGAATACATTGAGGACATGGACATTGATATAAAAGATGAGGAAGAGGATATGATTTTGGGATGAAGACCAATGCCAGCAGCAGGACAGGCACGTGATCCCCACAGGCAGAGTGGGTCCCCTGCTGCCAGACTGGAGCTAGGCTGGTCCCTGTGCAGAGACATGGCACCTCGCGAACTGGAGTCTGGTGGCCACACACCGCCTGTCCTGTGCTCACTTTGGGCCACTCAAGCTCCATCCCACAGCCAGCCAGGCTCAGCTCTGGTAGCAGAGTCCTGCTTTGCCCACATGTGCCTACCTGGGGACACATGGAAGAGCCCTCTGTGCCTGACTGCAGTGACCACGGCACCTGCTTTTCTTCCAGCACTGATGAACATTCCGGACAGAGATGCCACCCTTTTGTACATATGTTCTACAGTATTTTGTCTTTAGGCATAGGATTTAAGACTTAAGACTTTTAGAATTTTTTTATCTTCTACAAATGAATTTCATATATTTTAGCTAGATAGGTTCTTATGTATATACGTTCTACGGATTGTTGTTGTTACAAGTGTTCTTACATTGTTCAAGTGTTCTGTATTGTTGTTGATGTTCTTCTGTAATAAACAATTTTTTTTTCACACCCCGTTCTCTTACCATTTGCATTGGGCACAGGCAGCATTTGCAAAGTTGTGGTTTCCACTTGCTCCAGGTTCTCAGGGCTGGAGGTCCCTGGGGGAGCTGGCACAGCCACCCTGGGAGTGGGGGCACCTGTGCACAGAGGGGTCCCACTGACAGAGGTCACCCCCTCCCTGCAGTTTCTCTGGACACACCTGGTAGCTGCAGGGGCAAATCCCAGCGTGCCCTGTCCCATGGGATCCCATGTTGGAACAGGGCTGAGCCTGCCTGCTCCTGCAGAGCCTCAGCCATGGCTCTGCCCTTGGGAGCCCCAGGGCTAAGGAGGGTGCACTGGGCTGTGGGAACCCCTGTTCCTGAGCACCCTGAGGGGCTGGACCAGCCTGGAGGGAGCCCCAGCCCTACATGGACCAAGATTTCCCTTGGAAACCCTGTCTGTGCTTAGACTCTGGTACAAGCACAACAGGAATTGATCATCCTAGTTAAAGGTGTTAATTGGCACAAATTTATCCCTTGGACTTTCTAGTACAGTAAATGTCAGCACTTGTAATCCCTGTTCTGCACTCCCTGGTCAGGCACCAAAACATCTGAACCTGACAGAACATCTTTAATTAGCACCAACCTGCAGAGAGCTATGGGGGAGAACCTACCCCCAACAGCCAGAGAAACATTTGACATTGATAGTCTGGGGCAGAGCTGAAACTAAAGCATTTTAATGCCAAGACAGAGGATTTTTTTATTGAACAATAATGAAAGCTTTTGGTCTCCTCACCTGCCACAGATGTGTATTGCCAAGGTTTGCTTCTGGGTTATGACTGATTTTTATTAATCTGTTCAGAACTCTGCTGCTGTTCCTGGCTAAGGTGCAGAGATGATATTTCAGAGCCAGATAAGCTCAGCACAGCTTGTGCAACACACAATTTCCACACCAGACATTCACACCATGCAAACTGATACTTTTTCATCTCTGTGCAAAGATGAGTGTTAGGACATGACTGACGTACCACACACTTCTCAGAGCTGTCCCTTTCATCCAGCTCTCCCCAGTCACTTCACAGACTTCGCTCCAAGCAGTTTATCTCTGATAGAGTTCAGTGGCACATGGGATTTAATCCTGGTTTTTCTTCATCTTCTCCTGAGCTGTCTCCAGACACAGTGTGTGGGCACTGTCTGACAGCAGCAGCATTAACGTGTCACCTCCCTGACACTGAGGTTCATGTCACAACCTTTCACCAAAAACAGCAAATAAATGATTCCCACTGCGGCCCACACAGCTCCATGGGGAGTTTGTGTGGCTGCAGTTCCAGCACCAGCCCTGGTGCACAGGAATTTCAGGAGGAGATACAGAAGGAATCAGCCATTCACAGAGAAAAACATCACTTTGCATGGCCCAGATCCCCACAGCACTGCAGACTCTGGTGACCCAGACTCTGCATTTACACTTTGGCCTCTGTGCCTTCCTTTTCTTCTCACTAAACTCCTCCCAGTTTCCCTCATGCTCAGGTTCCCAAGATAATTAAAAGCAGCATTAGGAGCAGAGATAGATGACAGGAACTGTCCCAAGGCTTGATAAAATTTATCTTTTCAGAGAATTCCAGCCAAGGAGAGAGGAAAAGCCTGCATGAAAGAGGTGTGAAATCAAAGCAGTAATCAAATTTAGGTACAATGAGAGAAGCTGAAGAGGTTTTCAATGTTCAGAACAAGATTAGCAGCTCCAGGCACAGGAGGGATGGGACAATTTCCCTGCTGTAACAACTCTGTGATGCAAATTGCATCTCAAACCATTCTCTCCAACTCTGGGACCTCTTCAGCCACAAACGTGGTGCTGAATTTTTTAAAGCAAAGTGGAAGCTGGTCAGGGAGGTGGTCTGCAAATAAATAAAAACCACAGAGGACAGCTGGGAAGCACCACCTGGAGCAGAGAGAAGCAGAGCCTGGCCCTGAGGTGCAGCACAGCCTGAAACTCTAACAAATTAAAGAACTTACCACTTGGGTTTTTTTCCCCCAGGAGCTACAGAAGCTGCTTTATGGAATCCCTGCCTCCTTCACACCGCATCAGCCTGCAGGAGGGCCCAAGGATGAAGATTACAGCCCCTTCAGCTGCTGCTTCCATCTCCTGACTCAAATCTCACCAAAATCTGTCACCACTGGGCCTTCCCAAAGCCTCAGATTCACTCGGTCTGTGCAGGATTTCAGTTCTGAGGAGCACGAAGGGAGATAAAGGCACTTGCAGACACCAGAGAAGCAATTGCTGCCTGAGGTGCATTTCACTGCCCAGGTTAGTGCCTCTAAAACCATCAAAATCAGCCCCTTTGACAGCACCAAGCCAACAGCAGGACATCAGGGCCTGCACATGGTTGGAAATGCCTTTTTTTAATATTCCTCTCTCCGTCTCTCATTTCATGGTGCCATTGCAGGAGTTAATCCCATCACTTGGCAATCAGCTTCAGATGGATTTTTAGTGCTGAGCAAATAAGAGGCAATTTTACTTTGTCTCCAATTAATGAAATTTCACCTAAATCAGATAAACTCTGTGTTCTGAGGCTGGCCAGGCACTAACCACTGCTAGGTCCCCAACCTGGATGTCAAACTGCTTTAATACTGAAAAGTTAAATTTATTTGGCTTTGTGTACAAGATTATTCTCTCTCAAAAGAATTGGAATCCATATAATTGCATTTCCAAGCACTAAACTCAGACCAGCCACAAAGAGCACAAGAGACAAGAAAAGAAATAGAGATTTCTAAGGAGATGGAAATTGAATGCTGAGTTTTTTCCCATTATAGAAAGTTTCATAAATTATCACCTGCCAGCTCCTTGCCTTCACTTGTGTGGCCACCACTGAATACACTCACAGATAATGTGAAAATGTTTGTCCTACTGAAAAGTGGGACTAGAAGTAGAAAAAGGCTCAGATATCTGAATTAAGACAACATAATGAAAAGAGCTGCCTTATAATAGCAAGATATGATGGACAGCAGGAATGGCTGAAGCCAGCAGAGATAAGTCCATGAACTATTCATGCTACAAAGATTTCTGACAAAACCCCCAATAACCCAAATACAACGTTTTGTCTGGCAGAGCTGATAGGAACCCTGTGCATTTAATTCAGTCATTGGCAGCAAACAGAGATCAGCTTGAAGCTCCTTTGGTCCACTACTACTTATTTTTGCACCCAAAAAATGTAATTACATCTACTCTTTGGGAAGAAATTACTGCTTTGAGTGGTTCAATGCAAAGAGATTCTTCCCATACCCACTCCTAATCAGTCACCAAGAGAAATATTTTCTAAAAAGATCTCTTCAAAATTTTGGAGTGACTTTCAACATAAATAACTGGGTTATTTTGCTCAAAATGATAAGGGAATTGAATTGGGCTCCCTCATCTTAAAAAGAAGTGTTTCTTCCTGGTTCTTCACAAAGAGGAACAAAACACTGTTGCAGCAGACTGAAGGGAGGAAGAGGTTTTCTTCTCCCTGAGCTGCACAATAGGAGACAATTTTGTTGCCAAGAGGCAACAAAACTCAGCCGATTTCCAGTTCTTTTAGTGTAAGGGAAAAGCTCTGAGGATCTCACCTGTGGGAGACACAGAGTGGCAGGAGCAGGGGATCTGCTGGGGGGTTTTGGGGCGGGGGACATATTAAAGAAATACTCAAGCGAAACCTGTGAGAGGTCAAGACTCTATCCCTCAGAGGAGAAACTCGATTTGACCCAAATGCCATTCAAATCCAACCAACACTGAGGCATTTCCCCAAGCTCTGCTGAGCCATCAGGTACAACCCAAATCACTCTGTGGGACCAGGGCAGCCGATCCCTGGTACGGGACAGGGATGCTCCCCTGGGAAGTCACCTCCATTGCCCATGGGACTCACAAAATCTGCTTCTGAAGACCCCAACATCCAAAAAACTCCACATTAAAAGTCTTTAATTTGGGGTTTCCCTTCTCCACCTGTCTGCTGTCACTAGGCAGCTGCTCCACTTCAACACCCTTCTGATGAGTATAAATTTTCTCCTGATTCCCAGCCTAAAGAGGAAGTTATTTCCATTTATTCTTCTGCAAGTACTGGGAGCTTGTACCTGCTTTGCTCTTTCACTCCTGGTGTGCACATAAAATGCCAAAGCCAAGAGCATTTCCTTGTTTAAATCATGTCATTTGTCCTTATTATTTCTTTCCCATAAAATTGCATGGATTCGGTGCTGGCTCAACACTCAGAATATTGACAGCACAAAGTCCAGTTCTTACACTGACCTCTCCAAGTTTTGGACCAAGCCTGAAAGGAAGGAAATACAGCAAAGAAATTCCAAATAGGGGCCCTAATAAAGGTAATAAAATGCCACCTGTGTTTGCTGCATGGAAGAATAGTGCTGCTTATTAAATCATTACAAACAATTAAAGCAGCCGAGGGGAGGAAGACAGTGCTATCGTTTCCAGCTCCCCAGCCCTCTGCCACTGGCAGGAATTTCATAAAGCACAAATCTCCCAGCAGAAATACCTCAGCAATTGATTTGCTGCTCGTGGAACACAGCAGGCACACACCCTGGTTTTCCTGACCAGAAAAGGAGAATTTGCTTCGATGTTTTTCCCTCGATGTTTTGTGATGTCAAATCCCCCTCCCTGCCCTGAAGTGACATGTTTCTGTAGGGTGGCAGCCCTCTGGAGAGGCACAGAGAGCTTTGTGTCAGTGTAAGGGATCCCCACAAGGGCAGATCCCTAATTCAGGCTCCATCTCTGCTTACATGCAGTTCCTAGCAGAAAATTCATTGCATTTCCCCAGAACAGGTAATTTCAAGCACAGAGCTGTTCTGCCTTCCACAAAAGCAGCGTTCCAGGGATTGCTTTGGAGACCAGCATCAGGAAACACAGCAACACCTAACAGCCAGGACCATCCAAACCCACTTATCAGCTCGCCCCCACATCTCCTGGACTCACTTGAATGCCCAGGAGAGTCTGAAGAGCCAACTGTTTTCTAAGAAATGGTTGTGCAATCAAAAGGTAAATGACAGGGACAACCAACCCCACACAGGTGCCCCAGGCAGGAGAAAGAGCAGGAGGGATCCACCCCTTACTGACAGAGGTGCAGCTCAAGTGATGCTCTCTCACTGTTTGGGTTGTCTTTGTTACTTTTACATTAAAAACACATCCTCTCAGGAGACAGTCTCATTTAAATCTTCTACCTCTTTAGCTTTGTACACTCAGCCCATTACATTGAAAGATTTTATCTTAATTTCTTCTCCAGGAAAGAAGTAATTGATCTTTTATTTGTGGCACTTTAAATTGGCATGTTGACTACAAAAATCCACTGCTCATCACATCAAAAGTTGATCCAATAGTGCCAATTACTCCAGTAATGGGGATCTTTAGAGGGATGGGTGGAAAGGAACAGGATCAAAATGGATGGGTCTTCTCAGAGGAAGAAGCAGCATCTGGGAAGGCAGCACAGCTTTAAATTAGGATATCTGCTGTGCATGGCAAGACAAAACACAGCCCATTCCTCATCCTGGCTCTGGATGTGGTTCAACCCACTCGTCCCCAGCTCTGGAGGTGTGGTGGAGTCTGATCCTCACTCCCCTGGCAAATGACAGAGCTGAGTTGATCTCAGCCTGGAATCCCTGAGGGTTGACAGCAAGGACTCCTACCAGATGTAACTTGTGTTTGCAACAAGCACAGCATCCACTGGCAGGGAATGATTTGCTCTTCATCCTTCCCACTCTCCAGGTATTTCTCTAGGAAAATCCACTCTCTAATGGGGACAAAGCAGTAGATATGGAAGGCTCGGTGTGCCCCAAAAAGCCAGCAGCCTGTTCACCCCACAGCTTTGCCACTCACAGCCACCAGCTCTGCACAGAGCAGGCAGCAAACTGGTGACTACTGGCACTGCCTGTGGTCTGAACTGGGAACTGTGGATCACCATCAAGCTGCAAGTGTTTTCTAGTGGGAAGTATTTTACCCAGTTCCATACAGATTCTGGTTCTGGGTCAGCCCCACAGCAGCTTTGGGGAGTGTTTAGGTCAACAGGATCTCCCCAGGCTGCAGCTGGAGGTTGGGGCCTCCTTCCAAACTACAGCACAGTAAAAAAGATATACGAAGGTCACAATGAAAAATCCTCTGCTTAGCCTCCTTTAGTGTCTCTCAACTCCTAATTCTGATTGTAAAATGCTATTTAGGAAGATCAGACTGATCAAAATCAGGACACCTTTGTGGATTTTTGTAAAAATGTGTTTTGAAGCTTTAAGATGACGGATTTTCACTGAAGTCGTTATTCCTCTTACAAGTTTTTCAGCATCCTGTTGTTTTGACTTTCCACTCTTATCTCCTGCCAACTTTTACCTGCCCAGAGCCAATTGTTTTGCTGACAGCTGCCATGCCCATGTGCCATTTTCTGAGCATCACCTGCATGAAGCCTCAGGGGCTCACTAAGGAAAACTCACTCCTTCATATTCTTTGCAGAACCAGGGAAGATCTTGCTTGGAAGATCTCTTGCCCAATAGAAAAAAAGAGTTTTTTATTCAAACCTACTCTATGTGCCATCACTGATGTATTTTTGACTCAAAGAAATTTGTTTATTTTCTGTTCTTAAATCAGGAGTGAGCAGCTCCATGAGCAGCACCACAGCAGAGGAAACACAAAGAGGCTGTTACTCAAACACCATCTCTGAAGAGGTTGTGCTCTGCTTTTCAGATGAGATTAAGAGCTCAATTACAGTAGAGAAAAAGGCTTTCATTAAATCACACATAGAACATATTAAGGACAAATTACAAAGCTCTTCAGAAGCAAATCTGTGTCAGACTGCTGGGTAAGGAGGCCCTTTAGAGGAGGCCTTCAGAGGTCTCTCCTGCCCTTCTGAAGAAATGAGTCCTGCACACCTCATCTCACCATGTTTTTGAGGAAAGCTCACAACCAGATTCCTATGGGGCATCCAGTGTGCAAATCCCATGGACAGAAATATCCACTGGCCTCTGGATTTGCAGATGTGAACCTGGAGGTGAGGGACTGGATGCTTTTCCCTCCCCAGAAACCCAAGGCACTGCATGGCAGAGCTCAAAGTGGCCAGCAAAGGGTTACCCAGAATCCTGCACCTGAGAAAGGGGAAGCCCAGGTTCAGTCACAGAGTCGTCACCACTTGATTTTGTTCCCTTGTTATTTTGCTCTCCTGGAATGTATTATGGTTAATTAAAGGCAGTTAGCTAATTGGATGGTAAGCAGATGCTGGTTAAAAAAAACCAAACCACTGTTCCCCTTTGAAATGTCAGATAGGAGATTAATTGAAATTCCCTTTGAAAAGATATCCCCAAACCTCCTAATCTGTTGATGGAAAAAGTCAAGGAAAAGTCAAGGAGAAAAGAAAGAACAATGTTTTTCAGGAGGTTTCGCAACTGAGGCAACTGCAACCGCCATCAAGCATTAGGATTGAGGATTGTCATTGCCACACAAGGAAACCTTTCAAAGTCTCAAAATCTTCCACTGAACAGCAGTGCCAGAATGCCCCAAAGCTGAATAACAATCCCATGAAGGCATAATATTTCCACCAAGACCAGGATGAGATGAGTAGGAGAGGATGACTGGGGCTCTTCAAAAGCCAGACCTCAGAGCTGAGACAGGATTTAATCCTGATATCCCTCTGGTTATCCAGAAAAGGATCAAGACATGTGAGGGAGCTCAGAAAGCCAGAGTGCTCAAAAAAGCAGCATGTACACAGAAGGAAGAAGAGAAATGATACAGCTGGATGCTTCCTAATGCTCTTCTTTGGACCGACCTGGTGCAGTGAGTCACAGAAAACTGGCTCTAAACATGAGTGACAGAACTGAAAATGCTCACTGATAAGTGTCGAGAAATGGCTACATGACAGAGGTCATGTAGACATTCGCTTGTTAGCTGACCAGGGGCTGGGAAAGTACCAAACACAGCTAGTTTAAATTTTTGCACCTGGAAGATAGCGTGTCCTTGGGCCTAGCTGGGTATGATAACAAGTAGACAGAGAGACATGGGAAATAGGGAATGTAGGCCCAAACGAATGAGGAAGAGTTGATGGTATAGTTTAACCAATAGATCGCTTGGCTTACAGAATATTCATAAGCTTATTACTTGCTGTATAAGTGTCTGATGCTCTCTTCAATAAACGGAACTTGCTTATCACTCATATTTGAGTGTCCGAGTCTCCCCTCACCAACAAATGGCCCATCCCCGACAAAGGCCTCATTCTGCAACAAATGGTGCCTGAACAGCGACCCTATGGACCCTACAGACTCTACAGACCCTACAGACCCTACGGACTTTACAGAAGATTTGGGCCTGCGAGCCACGGTCGGTACAGTATTTGGGTGTCAGTCCCGACGCAGCCCGGGAGGCACAAAAAGCGGGCCCTGCCTTAGGCGACCATACAGAGGAGTCTTGGAAAAAGGCGAAAGGGTGGGCTTCAGTGCCCTGGCAACCTCACAGGAGAGTCCAGCTGACTGAATGCCTGGCGACCTCACAGGAAAGTCCAGCTGATTGAATGCCGTCAACGTTTTGCAAAGGGTTGCAGCAGCGCTGACTATCAGGTTAGAAGGTAAGGGAAAGGCAAGAGGCTAATCACCTTTTTAGATGCTTTTTAGAGAAACGAGGATTACAGGGTATAGATTTGCTTTTTAGAAAAGCGGGGACTATAGACTGTTGACTTGGGAAGAGAATTCCAGAGATTGCTGCATATACACTTGCAAAAACGTGCGTTATGGTGCTGGCACTGCAAGTATATGCACAGTGGGTCAGCGACCCTGCTGTGATGGCGGCAGCAGCCACGGCTCGGGGCACCTGCAGGGCTGTGCCACTCCGAACTCAGCATGGGCGCTGTGCCGTGGGGAGCAGCCACGGCGGGCAGCTCACCTGAGATGCTGCGCTGCAGCGGCGGTAGCGGCGGCAGCCGCAGGGGGAGCGGAGCCGCCACTGGGGGAGCGACCCGCGCCGCCATGGGTGCAGTGCTGGGTGCGGCGCACGCAGTGAGTCAGCCTGCTGACGAGTCTCGCGAAACAAGGAGCCCAGCGCAGGGGGTTCACCCGCTCCGACACAAGCGGCGCAAGACCAGAGCGCTTTTCCAGTGCGAGCGCTTCTCCCTCCGCCCCGCAGCCAGCAGGGGCCTTAGTTTCGACTTGGCAACCTAAACAAACTGTACCTTAACAGACTCCAAGTATAGCTGCGCAGCTCAGCCGGCGCCGCCATGGACAGTGTCTCCGGGGTGCAAAACTTGGTGCGGCCAGCTGGCGCTCAGCGAGCAGCAATACGAACAGCCACAGAGCCCGAGCGAGGCGGGTGGTGCCGTGCCCGCGGTGCGGTGCGGTACGCACCGGCAAGGCTGGGTGTGCGGAACTCAGCGGCAGGCGGGCAGCCCGTGGTGGGGGCCTCCGTGCCCTGCTGGCAGCCTGAAGCGACGGCAGCGACGGCGCAAAGAGGGCGCAGCGCGGTGGGGGGGGCCCACTGCCGTGGGGCTGCGACTCGCGCCGCCGAAATGCTGCGCTGCGTCCAGCAGCAACTCCGTTAACCCACTGCACCACAGTGACACGAGCAGCAGCGGCCCAATCCCAGGGCCTTCCAAACGCGACTACTTTCCCACCTCCGCCCCGCGGCCGGCAAAAGCTTCAGTTTTAGACCTAACAGCCGTAATAAATGTGACTCTTGTCAAAAAAAGAAAAGATCCCTACTGCAATTAAGAAACCAGTGATAATAAATAAGCGACACCAAGAAGCATTACTATCAAGACGTTCCTCACCTAAGTTTTGTTCTTCCTGTCAGAGACTGTGAAATAGAATGAGTAGTGAATGCGTGGGCCAAATTTCGGCCGATTTGGCTTAGCATCCATTATTGCTGCCTTAAAATCACCTGTATTAACATAGACTTAACATCAGAAGCCCAGATAACTCAGTCGGTGGAATATCAAACTCTGAAATTGTATTTTGAAAAATTTAAAAATGTTAAAGACATGTTAAAGCAATTGTATAAGCAAGATGTAATAAGTGTACTTTTTGTATTCTTTGAGCTTTGCTTGCATGTAGTAGATGTAAAAGCAAGCACTGAATTCAAAAGAATTTTTCCACAGCTATACCTTGGACAAACTCCTTATGTTTAGGTGCATTCAAGTGTAAAAATGCTGTAGCAAACACATGAAAGAAGTTGTTTTAGCTTAGTATTTTAGAGTCAGGCCTGTAAGTAAGTTATAGTAAATTCTACATTCTATTCTATTTCTATAGTAGGTTCTATCTGTTGCTAATAGTTTAAGTTAAATTATCTATTTAGTGCCAATAAATGTTAAATACTGTTAAGGTTGTTTTGTTAAGTTTATGTCCTGTTAGGTTTAAGTGCTGTTCAGTTTAGTTTCTGTTAAATTTAGGTGTTATTAGGTTTAAGTGAAGTTAGATTCTGTTACATTTAAATTATATTAAGTTATGTAGAATTTAAAGTCAGTTGATTTCTGTTAAAATTAAGTTCTGTTAAATTTAAGTGATTTTACATGTAAGTTCTGTTGATTTGAAAATCTGTTAAGTTTAAGTTCTGTTAAGGCTAAGTTTTGTTAAGGTTAAGGTCTGTTAAACTTTAGTCATGGTAAGTTAAAGTTCGTTGAGATTAATTTCTGTTAAGTTTAAGTAAAGATAAGTTTAAGTGATGTTAAGTTCTGTTAAGTTTAAATATTTTAAGTTTAAGTATTTTAAGTCTAAGTGCTATTAAGTTTAAGTGATGTTATACAGATTTATGCTTTTATGCTAGGCATTTATTTTATGACTTTTGTGCAAGGTGTTGTCGTGAACATCAGAGAAACTCTAGTTAGAAGAGACAATCAGAAGCATTTGTGAGTAGAGCCACTCCTGTTTGAAGTATATCTGCTGTTTGAGAATGGAAAGCAAACTTACCAGACAATCGACGCAGATGAAACCTGCGCACATGTTGCTCCTGTAGCTTATTTTTGTAGGTTGTATTGGCACACCTGAGTTTTGTTTGAGCCTTGTAGCAGCATAGAATCCTTTTTGTATCTGTCTTATGGCATATCCTATAAATAGTGATAGCCTTTTCGGTTTGTCTCCCTGGCTTAGATCCCTTGTAAGAGAGAAACCTTGCTAGTGGAGAACACTGCTTGTAATGTAATAGTTGTTAGAATTGCCTATTCTTGTATTGCAAAGAGTATGACGCAGTTAACCCATCAAACCTTGCCTGTGCAACAAGAAAACAGGGGAATTTTGGAGAAATGGCTACATGACCGAGGTCACGTAGACATTTGCTTGTTAGCCAACCAGGAGCTGAGAAAGTACCGAACACAGCTAGTTTGAGTTTTGCACCTGCAAGATAGCGTGTCCTTGGGCCTAGCTGGGTATGATAACAAGTAGACAGAGAGACGTGGGAAATAGGGAATGTAGGCCCAAAGGAATGAGGAAGAGTTGATGGTATAGTTTAACCAATAGTTTGCTTGGCTTACAGAATATTCATAAGCTTATTACTTGCTGTATAAGTGTCTGATGCTCTCTTCAATAAACGGAACTTGCTTATCACTCATATTGAGTGTCCGAGTTTTCCCTTACCAACAAATGCCTCATCCCCGACAGAGGCCTCATTCTGCTACAGAGACCTATTCTACAAAGTTCCCTTAGCCAAGGTGCAAAGCTCTGTCCTTGGAACAAATCATCTAACCATGACCCACCATCTTCCTTAATTGGAGCTGTCAAATCTTTCATCTTTTGTATGCTTTTGTGGATGGATTCAGATTGATCAGAAAGGTTCATGCAACACAATCCTTCAAATTCCTCACAACCATGTCCATGTGCCTGTAAAAGAAAATCAATTGCTGCTCTGTTCTGTAAAGTTGCATGTCTGACAGCACTAACATCAGTCATCATGTCACTAATTGCAATGGAAGTAGCACTGTCTTCTTTCTTCAGACAACACCCCAATCGGTATAGTGGTTTCATGCCTCGCCCGAGGCAAGTTGACGGAGAAATCAAGTTGATGTACCTCATTTTGCAGGGCCCTAGGGTCTGAAATTGCTATTACACTTTTCTTTTTAATGATGGGCACATCTTTTTTCTCTGTGTTTTCTCTTGATGGCTTACTTAACACTAGGTGCTATCACAGTGAGTTGTCTGAGGCTACATGGGCCACATTTAATTTCTGAGGGAATGTCCTGCCAGGCTCAATCTCCACAAATGAGCCAATATTCTGTTGCTTATTGTCATGGGGACTCATCTAGGTCATCTACTCGTCAGCAGTTTCACCCTTATGGGGCACTGGGGTAGTACAATTGCATGACAAACTTGAGTATCTGTCCTCAGGATGATGGGGAGTAACATTTAACTGTGGATCTCCCTGGTACTGAAACTCAGCACAAAATTCCATCACCAATGAACCAGGAATTCCAATTCTTGAGGTTCAGAAGGTGCTTTAAGAGGATCAGGGGCTCAGTGATGCCATCTGGTTATGGGATTGGTCTTGTTGGCAGCCTCACACCAATATTTGTCACCATTGGGTATTGGCTACTCCTTGGCTGGCACAGGCACACCGACCAAACAGGTTGCAAAGGGTTTGTCTGGGCTCAAATTGGTCAAACACATGGTGTCTGAGCCTGCTGACTTGGCTAAAGCAAGGCAAACATTCATTTTTGGTTGATCTACAGGCATGTATGCACAGCAAAAGCAAGCAAGCAAAACCAACAAGCACCAGTATATCATTTGATCAAACTCGGTGTTCCTGTTCAGCTGTTTTTTGGCAAAAGCTTCCCCATCTATTTCAGTTCTCAAGCAAATCTTTTAGCACTTGTTCAGGGACTGGCCAACTATAGGGCACTAACCTTCAATTTTTACAAATTTGGATATCTTAGAATTCTTCGGAACACAATGGACACCACGCTTTTGCTGAAAGAGCTCTATGATACAAACCATTTCCACAGTCCAAAAATCAACATCAAACTCAAGATTTGTAGCTTTCACAGGTTGAACAGGGAACGTCTGGCATGAACCGTAGCTTCTCCGTGCGGCTCACGTCTGCGTGCTCATTTCCCTGCTGGTGGAATTGTCGCTGTGCTCTTTCACATCCTTTGTGGGGACCCACTTAGGTCCAGCACCTGTGCAAATACAAGCATACCCTTTGCCCCAAGCGATTAGTGCAAATGGTCCTTCAATTTGTCCTAACTGAAGGTTTCTGATCAAAACTGAAGGATTTTCTTTCAATTTTGCCTGTGTGCTGTTTGAAAAGTGCCTAAAAATTGGAGGATTAGGTCCTGCAAATGAGCTATTCGAAACATAAAGACGTCTAAACCTTTGCTCAACCTCATCTGGGGTATTGCTTCGGCCATTCCCCCTTTTGTTGATCTAGAATGGGTTTTAGAGTGGTGCATCCTTTCAACAATTTCCTGACCTGTATGGGAATAGGGAATTCCAAAAGTGTGGCGAACACCCCAGTCCATCAAAAATGTGGCCAATTTTTGAGCTGTGTATGTGGGACCATTTGTCAGTTTTCATCTCGTGGGGGATCAGTTTGGCGAGCTCTGGGCCCAGTGACACTGACAAGGACAAAAGCAAAAGACGAGAGACGCTCTCTCTTCCCGGGACCAAAATCCCACAGCTTTAATGGAGAACAGCTCCAGGAGAGAAAAGGAGTGTCCAAGGGAGGAAAGAGGATGTCCAGGGGAGGAAAGAGAGCGTCCATCTCGTGGCAGAAGACTTTAAACCCTTGGGGAAGGGGGTGGTAGAAAGGAACTGCCATAGTTCAACATGAAATCACCACACTGTAGTTTTCTGCATAAATTGCTGCACTTGTTGCAAACAAAATCCTAAAATCTCCCCAAACACAACCGTGCAGTCCCAAATGACCACAGTGTGGGAGAAAAACCACTCAACCCCCCTGTATACCCAAGCACCAGGTGTCACAGGGAACACCAACCCCTGCAATTAGAAAGTCCACACACACAGGCTCACGGGAAAAGGAGTATCTCTTTATGAGGGGACAGAGTGCTCACTTTTCTCAACACAACACACACCATAAATCACAACAGATCCATCCACATCATCTTCCTCAAACATTCACACACTGAAAACACAACCACAATTACAACACACAGGAAAAATTGCAGCAATAAAACAGGATTTGCTCAATTCACCCCCAGAATTGCTAGCAGGTCCTTATTGACACAGCAAATGCTTTCTGCCAGCAGCCAGACCCAAACCCAAACGGTACAGGTGTACGTTGTGCACAGGACATCTCTGTGTGACTTGTGAACAGCCCTTCCCCTGTGTATGCCTTACAGGTTACTTTATACAGAGTTAAACGTTCCCTTTCTCCACAGTCCCAGCAGTCTTGTCTGTCCCCCACAAGGAACAGCCGAGAGCGGAGGTGCCTCCAGGAAAGGAATGTCCTGGCAGCACCCAGAGACATCCAGAGCCCGGTTGTTCTCGCTGGAGCAGAGAAGCGTTCCTGCTGCGGTCACCAAATGAGGTGTGGAATAGAACTCGCCACAGTTAAAGGTAGAAGGTGGTATGTTTATTACAGCGCCAGGCACACGAGGAGTTGTCTCCTAAAGACATGTGTGAAGAATCACTGCCTCTCTACTATCTAAAAAAGTCTTACATATTAATGTAATTCCCAAAATTATTGATACATATTCATTAGGTAACCCCACCTGCTCCCTTTGTATTCAAATGTATTATAACTGAGTCCAAAGTTCCTTCACATTTGCGGATTCTTTCACTTCAAATGGGTTGGTGGCTTTTAAAGTGGCAAATGGTCTCCTTCTGATGAAGGCCAAGATGTCTTCCTCAATTTGACCTCTTTCCTTATGACCTGTTTGCAGGCTTTCGAACCCCTTGGCTATAGCTGAAGTTTCGGGGCCCAGGTGCAGGCTACAGTCCTCTTCTTTGTCACAAAGAAATCCGCATCCCATCCCGCTTCTTTAAACATAGTAAAGACAGGCAAGTGATATATTACCCTAGCCTTAACTACCTTATCTGCTAAAAATTAACCATCCCTTATTATGTCTACTCTTCTTGCTATACTCTTTCCCCCAAACTAAATCTTACTAAAATGCTAACTCTTCCAGTTCTTTTAAATCCTGGATTCATTGGCCTCATCTCACATGTCAGCCATGTGTGAGCCGATGCCATAACTGGGAAATTCCACTCTTGAGCAGGAGATGTAAGGCCTGGTTCTGAGCTGGAAGGGTGAGAAGGATGAGATGCACAGCGTTTTGATCCAGGGGATGTCCTGAATGTGCACTGCTTACCTGCCCCTGCTGCCGAGCACCACGCTCCATCTCCTTCTCCTGCTCAGCAAATTTTTAGGAATCCAGGGCTTGGTATGTATTATTTGCTACTGCAACAAATAGAATGAATTTGCTTTGCAATCCCAGTTTTGTCCTGGGTTATTTTGTGCATGGGTCTCCTCCTGAACCCGTGTCAAAGACCGGCAGGGACCTACAGGACGCTCCTATTTTCATGAGAGTAAATTCGGAGAAGTGATTTAAGTATCAATAAGTCAATAAGTATCAATGAGTAAATCAAATAATTTGGGGGAATATTTAGCCTGTGAGTTTCAGCAAAGTATTGAATATGTCTTAGATCCATGGATACAAAGCAGTAAGTGAGATTGCTGGGGGTGCATGTGTTAGGGAAGTGATTCCCCACACACCCAGTGCTGGGATCAAGGATTGCCTCTCTTCTAACCCTGAGCTGACAGCAGGGATCGGGCCCTGCTTGGTAACATTCATTTTGAAGACCTATGTTGAGAAGGTAAGAATGATCAAAATGAAATCTTTTCCAGCTGTTTCCCTTTGATTTACCTGTTTGAGGGTTAAAATTCTGTGCTGCAGGTGTCCTGGGTGTGTGCAGAGCAGTGCAGCCCCAGAAACTCCTTGGCTTGCCCACCAGTTGTCATGCCTTGTTGCCAGGTGTGCCCAGCTGTGGCAGGAGAAGGAGCCCGCAGCGCAGTGGGCACCGTGCCCTGCCCAGCCGGGGCTCTCTGGCACAGAGCAGCAGCAGCGCCAGCGCCGTTCAGCCTGCTCCTGCCTTGGCTTCCCCTGGCACACAGAAGCCTCTGGAAATCAGCACCGCCAGTGGCGTTCCCAGCTTGGAGCAGCTGCTGCTGGTGGGCAGATGCTGCCAGTTCGACTGCTGCCAAAGGGGAAGAAAGGCAGAGATGTACCCGCACCGGAGCCCTGGGCATGTCCAATAAAGGTGCAAATATGTGGGGAGATTTGTTAGGAAGCATTTCAGCTGTGATGCCAACAGTGGCTTCTCTCCTGGTTCTGTGTGTTCTAGACAAGTAATGCAATGGTTGGTTCTGACAATTAAAGAAGCAGATGTTATGTGGATGTTCAAATGTGTAGTGATGGTATTGTAATATATCCTCACATAGTCCTCTTTCCCGTCCCCCTTGTAACAGCCTTGGTAGTCAGGGCATTTGGGGAGGGCTGGCTTGTGACCAGCAGGCAGGGTGTAACAACACCTGACCTCCAGTCAGGATGCAAGAAAGTACTCTCCACCAATGGACAGCAGAGAAAGAGTTGATTGACAAAACTTTTGGAGGGGCTAAGGGTATAAAAGGCAGAGCGTCCTTTTTGTAGATGAGCACATGGCTGCTAGTCACAGAGACTCCCAATGCTGCAATTTTTCCTTAGTCAGTCCTTTGTTGAGGTTTACTAAATCTTTAAAATTTTAAAAGTGAGAGTCATTTCTCACATGTGCCATGCTGTGGGCCATTGTCTTGGTCTGGTTTCCTTTGCTTGTGTCCCATCTGAGTGCTCAGCTGGGGTACAGGCTGTAGGTGCTTGGGGCACTCTTGGAGTTCCTCTTGGATCCCCTGAACAACAGGGTTTGGCCCATGAGGGGAATTTTTGCTGCTTTGTGACAGAGAAGAATTTCCCAGGCTCTTTTGTGTTTGCTGTAGGAAATGTTGGTTATTGCTTTGCATAAACTCACAGACCAACAGAGAGCTGTCCCTTTGTGATGTCAGGGCACGGTTGCCACCTTGTCGTAGTGACATCAGAAGGTTGCCTTGGTGCACGGAAGGCCTGAGTGTCAGAGCAGCCCTAGTGCTTGCTCACATCAGGAGAACTTTCCTGGTTGGCGCCTTTGTAAATGGGTAGCTGCCCACTGACAGGAGTCTTGTGTTTTCCTTTGTTGTGGCGAACTCCCACAACACTGCTACCATGTTTCACCATCTGGCCACGGCAGCTTTTGCTGCTTATGGTGTTTGTTTTTCCACGTATTATGTGACACACTTCTTTCATAAGTACAGGTTTCAATTCTACTTAGGCTAGGGTGTATCCTAACCTGACTTTTGTATGTCTTCCTGCTCTTTCTTGATGGCTGAGTTTCTGATTTTGAAAGAGAAAGAGCATTAGGATGCCAGTGGTTTGGTAAAGCTCCTGTCAAGAGGTTCAGCTAAAAAGGGGGTGTCTGTAGCCACAGGGGCAGCATTTGCAGGGGAACCTGCAGGGCTCCGTTCCCTCCACGGGAGAGTCTGTGGCAGCAGAGTCTGTCATTTCCTCAGGTTGCTGGGTCAAGCAGGACACCTTTGAAAATGTAGACTGGCAGAGCTTCTTGGAAGGCCTTCTAAAAACTCTGCAGTTGTTCCCAGAATTCAGAGAAAGCTTATTTCTTTTTAAATTTTGTCATGAAAGAATTTGACTGTCTAAGTTAATAACCTTTTACTGAGTGCTAAAATAGTTATTCCCTTTGAAAGGAAGTGCAAACTCTAAAGCAGTGAGTGTCTGCTCCTGAACCCTAGAGGTGCTGCTGTGCTCTTCCAAAATCGAACTGCCGCTGCTCAGGGGAATTTTGGGAAGCTTTTCTGGGCAACTGTTTCCTGCAAGTTAATGAGAATTAGTGCATGTAACTGAAAAAAACAAAAAAGGACCTGAAGGAGAGGATTTCAGAAGCTGTTTTATGTCTTTGGTAGAACAGGAGCATTGAGTGTTAAAGAAGAATTTGCATTTTCTTGGTCATATTTGTATTCATTTACTGGCAAAACAGGCCAAAGTGTAGGCACAAGCAAGAAGATTGTCCTGATCCCTTGCTGGCTGTGTGAATGAAATGTGTCTCCTGGAGGCATGTTGTGAAACGGGAAATCATCCCTGTTTGGGATGACTTGTTCTGTGGGATTCAGCAGCCCAGGCAATTTTCTGACAGCATCTGGTTCATTTTCCCTTCCCACTACAGGACACCTGAAGCGTGTATTCAGCAGTGCTGAAGAACCGTGAGGTGAGTGAGAAAGGGACATTTCATGTTCCTGGTGCTTAAGAATTGTAGAGGAAGATGTGAGCTTGGCCACTAGCAGCAGACTGTAGAGGGCCAGCTAGGAAGGCCAAAAGAAAATCCATTTTCATGCCTGCAAGAAAAATAACAAAGGCAGAAATGGATATTTTTTGATTTCTATATCAGAGCTTTGAAGAACTACAAACCTAATTTTGCAGAGAGAACCTTGCTTGCTGATGGCAGATAGGGTGGAATATATACATAGGAGGGACTTCCTGTACAGTTGAATTAGGCCATTTTAATTTAAACAGAGTCCCTTAGAATTCTGTTCCTATCAAACTTTATGATGTCTACTTAGAAGATGTGATTATAGAACAGGAAGGCCATCTTGCCATGGTGCCTGCTGGATCTGAAGTGAAATGGGCACCTTTGTGGCTGGGGAGCTGCGTGGGCCCAAAGGATGCAGGGCTGGCGGCCGTGAGCAGCTGAAGATGAGGCAGCGTGGGGCCGGGGGGCCAAGAAGGCCAAGGGCACGGTGGCTGTGCCGGCAGCAGTGGGGCAGCAGGAGCAGGGCAGTGAGCGTGGCCCTGTGCTGGGCAGCGCTGCGGCCACAGCTGGAGTGCTGTGTGCAGCTGTGGGCCCTGGGAAGCAGAAAGTCATGGAGGGGCTGCAGCGTGTGCACAGAAGGACAGGGGAGCTGGGCAAGGGGGTGCAGCACAAGGCCAGGGAGGAGGTGCTGAGGGAGCTTTAGCCTGGACAATGGGAGTCTCCTGAGAATCTCCTCAGTGCATTCAAATATTTAGCCACTTTTGGACTTGACTTTCCCTCTCCTTTTTTTATTGTTATTTTTGCTTTACTTGGAGGAGGAAGCTTATTCATTTTCTTTTTCTCCCAGCTAAGGTTCTTTTCGCAATTATTTCCTGCCCTTATACAGCACTGGGACTGGTTCTGCTCCAATTTTCTATTCCAAGGTGTCACTTCTGGGGAATGCAGTATTTTTGCATGAGAACTCATCATTTGGTGCAGGGACATTGATGCGGAAGGAACTTTTGTGGTTCTAGGCCAGCCCCTATGGCCTTACAGATCATCTAGAGCTTAACAATGCCAGTGAGTTTCTGCAGCCCAGGCAATCAGTGTGTGTTGTGTTTGGGAATTGAGCAGGAAATCAATGCCCCTGCATTCCAGCTGGTGCTCAGAGATCACAGGAGCTGGGAGGGGCTGGGCTGAATTTCTGATTCCAGCCACTTCAGCACCATCAGTGTGGTCGAGTCCAAGAGAAGAACTTTCCCGACCACAGATGCACAAAGAGTGCAGTTCCCAGCAATGCTCTGGGTCTGGTTGCATTCCATAAGGACCTACATGCTCCAGATTCCCCAACAGTGTGCTTTTTTGAAGCAACAGGAGAGCAATCTCAGGATTGGAGTTGAGTGGGGCACTGGCTACCAAGTTCTGATGTGTGTAGCAACAGAGAGGACAGTAAAGAGAGATTTCAGTCATGAGATCTATCTATCTATCTATCTATCTATCTATCTATCTATCTACGTAACATTTACATAATTGAATCTTCCTGGCTCTGGTCCAAGGCAGTTGGAGGTGCAAAGCTCACCTAAAGCATCCCTTTCAGGAGACGATTAGAGACATGCTCCCTCGACCAATTCTGAGCAGGCGGAGATGTTTTCCCCTCCAGATCTGGTGGGTTTTTTTCCCCTCAGAGTTGTTTTCCTCCTCCGTCCTCTTCTGCCCTCAAGTCCCCAGTTGATTCTTTAAATTTCTGCCTGTCCTAGAGAGGTGCAACAATTCCATGTTTAGGTGGTGTTTGGTGACTCTGGTCACACATGCATTATGTGACACATGGTTTCCTTCACTGGCATTCCCAGGGCTGTGTAAGTGCATTTGTTCATGGGGCCTTAGGAGAGTCTCTTTCCCTCAAGAGCAGCAGCAGCAGCAGGGAGCGGTGGCAGGGTCAGGACGAGGAGGAGGTGGCTGCCCTGGCCCTTTGCTCCCGGGCCCCAGGCCAGGAGGGCTCTGGCTGCAGCAGGCCGCTCTTCGGGCAGCCCCTGGCAGCCTCTGCAGGGAGCACGGCACGCTGCCCCGTCCTGCTGGTGCCACTTTTCTTCAGCAATACCCTAGCTCCTCCTCACAAGGAAAAAACTCCAGCAATCTAAAAAGTGATCATTCAAGTACAGTTCTACCTGCCTTTGCATTGTAGTTCAGGGGATGTATTTTTTGGTCTATAATTTCATGATTTTTATGAAAACATGCATTCATATCTTCACATTTTTGTGGTTTTAATTATTCATATACCTAAACACTGCATTTTAAACTCTTGATTTATTGCAGTTGGTAATTTTCAGGTAGTATATTTTAAAATGTCACAAAACAACACCTTTTGGGTAGTTTTTCTCACTCTTAAAAAAAAACCCCATATGCCATTTTAGTCTCTGTCTCTCCAAATTGGTTCATATCGGCCTATTTTAAATCAGGGCTACAATACTTTTATAGGATTGAGAGAGCTCCAATGAAATGCACACCGGTGATTCCTCTCGTGGAATATCATGGCCCCACCGTAAAGCCTCTATTTACTTTTTTTTTCTCTCATTAGCTCAACTGCAAACACGTTTAGTTGCAAACTTACACAAGATGAGCAAAATCAAAATGATGTGATGGGCCTTTGGGATCTCCTTGCTGATCCTTCTGCTTCTTCAGCTGAGCAAGGCTCTGATGCAGGCAAAGAGATTGCACTTAGTGCTACACAACCATTTAGCTGGAACTCTGCTGATTTCTAGGAACAGCTGGAGGCCTCTGTCTCCCCAGGATGTTTTGGCTGAGCCAAGCTTTGCTGGGTTTTGGCTGCAAATACCATTGCCCTTGCTTTTCTATATCCACAAGTACCATGGCTGGGCAAAAACTGCCACGTGGGCCATCTTCCAAAGGCACTTTGGTCTGGAGTTTGTGAATGAACAAGAGCCTCATCCACTTCCAAACCACATGAAAAAAATCATGAAAGAAAACTTCCCATCCTTAACAAACAACTGACAATTCACAAGTGGATCTAGAGCTTCTTTACGCAGTGAAAAGGAAGGCAATCTTCCAATGGAGTTGTGCTTTCGGGAGTTTTTCTTCTGACTCGCACTCACAGCTGGCACTGGAAAAGCCACATCTCTGCAAGTGTCAGTGTCTTCTGTCTGCCTTGAGTTTTTTTGCTGCAACAATCAGAACAGGCATCAGGCTGGAGAGAGGCTCAGCTGATGCTAGCAACAGGAGCTGCCCCAAGGAGAAAAAAGACATGAACTTTTACCTCCCAAACCCATCTCCCCAGAGGCTCAAGCAGGATTCCTCTGGTTCCCAGAAATACAAAGAAATAGGGCTGAGAAGACCCTTTGCAGCTATGTGCTCATGCCCAAGACTTTGCTGATGGCATTTGAGTTTTGCCTTTTTTCTTTTCTGTCTTTTCTGTATTCCTTGCCCATCAATTTAGAGCTCTGTAGGCTACTCGATTAGTGACTACTTTTCCCAGTCCTTTTCCATGGCCTTTGCCTAAGCAGAAAGACAAACTTCCAGAGCTCCAAGGGCCAGGGGGTAGAAGGCCCCAGTGTTATCTTGGTTCTTCCTGGGACAGACCCCTCCAGGGAGCTGGTGGACTCACCATCCCTGCAAGCCTTTGAAAGAAGACTGGAAGTGGCACTCGGTGCCGTGCTTTAGTTGAGGTATTACGCCACAGATTGGACTGGATCATCTTGAAAGTGTCTGTCTTCCAAGCCAGTGATTCTGTGAGTCTGTGACTGAGGCAGCTTTTCCTGCAGCCCTGGAAAGGGCTGCGGGGGCCCTTGGCCAAGGACGGGGATCAGGGCTCATGGAAAAGAAGCAAAGGGCTCAAGGCAAAGGCTGACAGGGCAGAGCTGCCCCAGCGCGGCGCAGAGCGAGCCTCATGTCCTCCTCCTCAACCTGCGCCCTCTGCGCTGCCCTTTGCGGCGCCGGCAGCTCCTCTGGCTGCGGGGCTCCAGGGCGTGCTGGGGGCTGGGCCCCTCGTCTTCGGGAAGCGCCGGAGCCTTGGAGGTGAGCGGCCGCTGCTGTGGCCGGCAGGGGAGAGCTGCGGCTGCGGCCCCGGGCACGGCGAGCTGCCGCTATGGCCGGCTCCTGCCGCGGCTCCTGCCTCTGCTGCGGGCTCTGCTCCTGCCCTGTGCGCACAGACACGGCCGAGGGCGGCCCGGCAGCTCCATCCCGCTCCGCAGCGGGCCCGGCCGGGCTGCTGCTCTTTGCGGCCTCTGTCCGTCGCTGCCGGCCCCGCCGCGCTCCCGCCTGCCTCTGCTGCAGCCGGGCTCACACGGGAGGCAGCACATTACGGCTGGCTCGGAAAAGCCCTGCCCGCAAACCGCCCGCCACGGCCTCGGCCTCAGGGCACAGGCTGCTGGCGTCCTCGCAGCTGCAAGCCGGCCCGGGCCGCCTGCCGGCCTCGGCCACAGCTCCCGCCTGTGTCTCCATGGCCGTGGCTGCTCGGCACAGCGGGCCGAGCACAGCCAGCGCCAGCAGCAGCTCCTCACAGGCCCAGGCCCTGGGTGCTCCGAGCCCGCCCTCCCCCGAATTCCAGCCCTGAGGGGCTTTGCGTCCCAATGCATCCCCTGGGGACAGCAGAGTCGGCCGCTGAGCTCAGCCCATGGTGACACCACCAAGTGACCAATGGAAAATTCACCAAATCCTCATCAGAGACAAGACAAAACTCCCATGGTGCCTGACAGCCTGAGGCAACTGCCAATTCCAGATCATTCCATCCATGTAGGAAAAGAGGCTTTTGCATTAAAGCAGAAAAGAGTTATCGAAAAGGAGGGCAGGAACAAACAACAAAGTTATTTGGACTCATGCTTCTTGTGTCTGTTAGAAAGGCCAAGAAAATGCACTCCTTGCTCTTCTGACACAGCTCTCTCTGTTCATGATGTGGGACAGCGAGTGCTGATGATGTGCAGGAGCTGATGCAAGGGACAGGGACGAGGATGCAGCAGGCACAGTGCCAAGCTGACAGAGGGATGATCTCTGGCAGTGGAACTGAAGGAGAAGAGTTTGCAGGCAGGACAGAAAATGCCTCTTTGTTTCACCTCTTCTTTCAGTGCTGCCAAGAATGTAGCCTGGAGCAAGCTGGGAACACCAGAGCCTGGAGCCCTTTCCAGGCAGGGCTGCATCAGACACAAACCAGCAGGGGACTGAGGAGCCCCTGGGGTAGCAGTGAGCAACCTCGGGCTCTGCTCACTGCTGCTGGCATTTTCTATTGAACCATCTCCAAGGACTTCTGTTGTGCTCTGTATTTCTAAGGGTTTTCCCCCTTGGTTTTTTTTTGTTGTCTCCTGCACCTTTTTTTCTCCACGTTTTCCTATCCTGTCAGCAGCAGCCCTTGTCCAGAACTGGCTCTAAAATATCAGCAAAGTAGCTAGGAACAACAATGGGTGGAATCCTGCGGCTCAGGAATTTGTATGCCAGAGCCCTGCCTCTGCCTCATGCTTTGTCAGGACCTCCTTCTCTGTGCAAAAACTAAGGATTAGTGGAGTTTTTTTGCCAAAGAGCTCCTGAGAAGCAAATGTTGTGCTAGGTTTCTCAGGAGTGTATCTGTTAAGTTCATTGCCGGCAAACAGAAAGTAAGGCCAAAGTAGCAGAGTAGCTGGGAGCTGGTCACTCCATGCAAAGGGCTGGTGTAGGATGTGGGAACACCACGTTCCAGGATGGGCGAGCAGGGTCAATGTGCTCAAGGTGCTGCCAGTGAGGTTTGGGTTCACTTAGAGAGTAGTCAGGAGCAGTGAGCACTGGAAGATCCAGCTGCAGTCCCCATCCATGTCCCTTTCAGTGCTGGCTTTAGGGTGTCTGCAGCCTGGATCCAGAGCGCCCTGGGGGCTCCTGAGGCTGCCTTTGCACTCAGGGTGAGGATGCCCAGGAGCCCCTGAGGCTGGCAGTGGGCACCAGGGCTGGGCTGGGGCTTGTGGCCTGGCAGGTGTGGCTCTGGGGGCTGTGACATGCCAGGGCATGGGTCACTATCACTGCCCTCCGCAGCCCTGGCTAGCTCTGTGATGCTCCAGAGACAATGGCAAGAGGGGGGAATTGGCTAGGATAGGGTTTTGCCTGAGCCAGAACCTCTAGGCCAAATGCCCAGCAGTAGAGACCCTGGAGGACCGAGTGAAGGAAGCAAAGGAGGCTCTTCTGCGGCGTAAATGGCAGCAAATTCATCAGGAGAGGCGGGGGGAAGGTCGTGCAGGCAAGAATTCCCAAAGGGAACAGATGTTGAAAAAACCCCCAACATCTCTGTGACCGAATTTTTAAAATCTTTCAAAACAGGGAGTGGACACCATACAGTAACCAATAAGTGACTCTTGGGGTGTGGTTTTGACGGCTACAACAAATCAGAACAAGGGGAGGAGAGAGCGTTGGCATAGGGATTGGATCTTAGGGTGAGGGACAGGGAACTTTCTGGAACAAAGTGTAGGGTTTGGGCTGATGGATGGGGCAAAGGGGCTGGGTTGTCTTGACAGACAGGGAAAAATCTGGTGAGGAGGGAGGGGATTCCTCGAGGGACACTTGGGTAGGAGGGCATAAGATAGGGGAGAAGCTAACTGTAATAACTCGGGGAGCACTTGAGCATACCACTATATAACAGAACATTTGACTCAATAAACTAACACACTGCAACACAGAAATTCAGGCTTTCGGCAGCTAAGAGATGGCACTGTTAGAACCCGCAGCAGCTGGTGAAAGCCATCTCTGTCCTTCAGGTTCTTGCTGTGTGGGAAGGTGCTGCGAGTAGTGGTGGCTGCACTCCCCCTTTGCTGGGAGGATGATCTGTATCAGGGGAGAGCAGAAAGCTGCCATGGTGAGCAGAACATGCTCAAAGCATTACAGTTCAGAGAATGGCACTGCCCCTGAAGGGCAAAAAGCTTGAAAGCATAGAATTCTGTGCGGAACCATTGCACAAATTTTCTCTTGTAGAACATGCCCATTTTTGTATGCTGTAGATGAATACTCTGGGTTTTATAGAGTACATGGGGTTTTTTTCTTAAGGTTTTTGGGAGAACTCTCAAGTTTATTTCTGTGTGTATTTTATATCTAGCATGTATACAGTTTTTTTATTATTAGTTTTCTTTAGTAAATACTTAGGGAAAAATACCTAAGCATTTTTTAATCCTTTGGGATATTGTGATTAATATTCTTAGAAAGAAAACCTTGTTTAACAAGCGTGAAAACACGGAGAGAGGGAAAATAGCATAAAAGTCTTTTAGAACAGGGCGTGTAATAAAGACTGCACACCTTAGTGATTCCTCCAAGTGCAGAATTAGCAAGATATATTACTGTGATAAATAGGTATGATTTGTGCTGATAAAGATTGAAACAGTAATCAATAATGATACAGTAATTAATATTTGAAAATAATAAAATAGTTAAAAGTTGTGATGCCAAGGAGGAGAGGGAGAGGAGGGGCTCCACCCCCCCAAAATGAGCCTTGCTTGGTCTTATCCTAGGCAAGCTATTACAGCTCCAGAGCTCAGTCTCCAAGGGGACTGGGTGCCAGAAGCCAGCTCGCTCTCAGACCAAGGCCGCAGGACAGCCCTAGCAAGCAGGGAATATTCAGCTCTTAGTGATTAGGCAGATCTTATGATTTCAGCATTGCTTGCTAGGTAGCTTTTCCCTTGGTCTAAGGCTCCAGCAGACAGTAGAGAGAGAAGAAGACGCCGGCTGTTCCACAAGTATGGCTTTATTGGAGGGGTTCGTGAAGGGTCTCAGCTCTTCTTCTTCCGAGTTAGTAGGGGTACAGTATGCTACTTTTATACCCTTGGCCCAGATCCAATCCTGACCAATGGCAAAGGAGTTAGAGTGACCATAAGTGACCAATAGTACGGTTAACAACATATTGCCTTACATGGCTATAGGGATAAGGTACAAGGCGGATGTCCCTGGAGACAGGAAACTTCTTTGCCGCTGTGTCAGCATTCTATTCTCCAAGGGGCCTTGGCTAAAGCTGAGGGGTTTACTACACCCCCCCTTCCCAGCAGATGTTCTCAAGGACCACAGGAAAGAAGCTGAAGATACAGTTGCTAAAAATTACCAAGAACCTGGTTGGGTACCAGAAAATGCTAATTATAAGGGATTTATTGCCTTGATATGTAGATGCAGTGATACGTTAGTCTTGGCTTACATTGTACTGGCTTGATGCGCATGTGTAACCCAAAGGTGATTTAAAAGACAAAGAGGAAGAGGAGAGGTCTTCACCCAAAACGACCCCCAAAGACTTGTGTGAACACCAAATCGAGTGGTGGCGCATGCGTGATAAGGGTGGTAATGAGGGCGGAAATAGAGATATGATGAACCGAAAATGAGAAGAGATGGTATTGACACATGACATATAAGGGGTGATTTTCATTTGGCAAGCTTGTACGTGAGGTGGCAAGAGTCCCAGAACTCTGCCCTCCGTACCCCGCGGTTATCGTTTGCTTATGCGCTATTATTGGAACCAAATTATCTCTTATTTTTATCAAATTCTATTGTATCAAATTTTAATTTTTTTTATTTTAGCTATTCAATCAAAATTGTTACTACTTTTAATACTGTTTGGCTTTTTTATGATGAGATAATTGAGCAAACGTAACAATTTTGGTGCCGATACCCGGGACTCTTTTAAATCCAGGGAGGTGGATAGCTTCTGGGAAGGAGCTCCCCACCAGACTTTTAAGTGGTCCCAAGGCTAGACCACTCTCCCTTGGGAAAAGAGAGTCTTTTTTACAATAATGCATAAGCAAATTAGTTCTTCAGAGCGCGCAAGAAAGGCTCCCATCAGAGTGCCGGCTTGTAGGAGAGAGAGTACCCATAGAAAACTGCTTTGTGCACGAAGACCCTTGTGAGAAAAGGAGGCTGTGAATATCATGAGGTTTTGGGTCGGGGGGCGGCTGTATGCATGTGTGAGTGTGTGTGGAGTGTCTGAGATGGGGGCTGGGCAGTCCCGGACCCCTGAAGTGAGTGGGACCTCCCAGTACTGCGTTTTCGCGCTGTCTGAGAGGAGGCCGGCTGGAAAAGGAGGGAAATGAAAGAAAAGTGAATGAGTGGGGACCCCGGGAGGGTTTGACCCAGGGGGAAGGAGGGGATCCCTGGTCCAGGCACCTGTGGGAAGGTCCTTGGGCAGGAGGGATTGACTCAGTGGGGAGACTGAGAGAGTGAATGAAGAGGTTCAATTTCTTTGGATGGGTTGGTAGCAGGCAATTTAGTATGTGATTAGATGGTGAGAGAACGGGGCTAATAGATTGAGAAAGAGGAAGAGATAGGAGTGGAACAAGTAGATTGCAGAGGGAGAGATAGGAGTGGAACAGGTAGATTAAAAAGTCAGTGTGGCAGAGTAGTACGTGAGGAAGTTGAGTCATGAGGTGAGTGTGGGAAACTAAGACTCTCCTGGTACCGGGAATTTCTTAGTTTGTTGCTGCCAGAAATGGGTCAGGGAAAAAGTTCCTTGACCCAGGGGCTGCGAATTGTAGGAAAAATTCGCAGTGGTTTGAGGTATCTGGGAACTGTGAGGGGGGTTCTCAGGGGGGCAGCATTCCTCAGGACAGCCCACTGGGGATGATGATACGGTTTTGGGATGAATGAGAATCCCAAAGAAGAAAAAGTAAACAGAAAATAGTCAAGTATTACATGTTTAAATGGACAAAAGAAATGATCTGGAAAGATAATTTATATTGGCCCAAGTTCAGATCATTTGAGGATTGGATTTGCCAGGCTCTAAATATGTATGTGAGTTGAAAAGACCTTGTTAATCAGGAAGAGAGTAAGTATGCTGCCTTTTGGAGTCCTGAGGGGTGGCATCAGGAAGAAGCTGGAAAAATTAGAAGACTGGCAGGACAGGGGACTTCAGGAGTTACTGAGAGAAGCACAAAGGATGTGTGTGAACAGAGATGAGGAAAAGCAGAAAGCAGATGACAGAATTTTGGTGGTGGCAGTTAGAGAAATGCAGGCAGCTTTGAATACAGAAAAAAAGAAAAAAAAGAAAAAAGTCTGCAGGGAAAAACAAACTGCAGATGTCAGGATCTATTTTTAAGAACACAGGACCTGTGTGTTTTTTCCCGCCACAAGAAAGGGCACTTACGAAATTCTTGCCCTGCCTTGAGGGGTGCAGGACCCACCTGTTTTTACTATTATAAAAAGGAGCACCTACAAAAAAAGTTGCGGGAAGAAACAGCATGATGCGGAAACTTTTCATGAGGTCAGGGGCTCTGTTTAATGAAGGCGACAGAAACGCCACCAGAAGAGCCCTTGATAAGTTATATTTTCAGTAAATATAGGAGTTTCTCAGTCGACAGTGACAAATTTACCCCAGGGATGTGAGATAAGTCGTGAGCGAGTTTCAGTAATCGGAATTACGAGAGAAGCTTTCCCTGTTCCTGTAATAAAAGGAGTGCAAATTAAAACAGATGATAAATTTGGAGTAAATGATTTATTGTTGATATCAGAGGCCGAGAATAATTTGTTAGGCAGAGATCTAATAATAGCCTTAAATTTACAGATAAAACCCTGTGAAGGAAAACTTAAAATTTATTCTTTAACTGAAGAAGATAATCTAGAAATTAATGACACGGGTTGGCATTCAGGTGAAGTGGGAAAAAGTTGAGGGTAAAGGAGTCTGGTCCCCTTAGTCCCTCCTGGTCAGCACAAGCCTGTGAATTGTATGCATTACTCTGGGCATTATTAATACTAAAAGGGCAAGAAGAGACTATTTATACAGACTCCAAATATGCTTTTAGCGTAGTACATACTTTTAGAAAAATTTGGAAAGAAAGGGGACTTATAAACACTCAAGGGAAAGGGTTAGTACACGGGGAATTGATAATTCAGATACTTGAAGCTTTAAAAGGCTCAAAGAAAATAGCAGTAGTTCATGTAAAGGAACACCAGAGAGGGAGGGATATTAGGGTCAGAGAAATAATTTGGCTGATGAAGAAGCAAAAAGAGTGACCTTAAGAAAAAGAGATACTGAAATAATGATCTTACAAAAAATAGAAATTCAGCAGGAGACACTTTCCCTTCCACTAGCAGAACTGGCAACTATAAAGAAATTAGGAGCAACATTTAAGGAGGGAAAGTGAGTTTTTCCTGATGGCAGGATTATGATGCCAAAACCAGTGGCACATTAGATCTTAGATAACTTGCATAGACGGATACACTGGGGAACAAGAGCCTTTTGTGATCACTTTTTAAAATTTTATGGGTGTATAAGGATATTTGAAATTGGAAAGCAAATAACCCAGAGGTGTCTCACCTGTCAAAAAGTAAAAAAGAAAGTGTTAAAAACCCCTCCCTCTGGAGGATGCAAAAGAGCCTACAAGCTATTTGAAAAGATCTAGGTTGATTTTATAGAATTGCCTAAAGTGGGTCGGTGGAAATATTTGTTAGTTATAATAGATGAATTAACTCAGTGGGTTAAAGCATTTCCAGCAGCTCGGGCTACAGTTCAAACTGTAGCTAAAATATTGTTGGAACATGAAATTCCAAGAATGTGATAATATGGTGGAATTTAAGTTGATTTATATTAACCCTGATTTATTAAGAATGAACTAGGCATCCTGGATGGCTGCTAACCGCAATTCCCTTGAGCTCGGAGGCAGAAGAACGCCGGTGGAAAAAGAATAAAAGACTTTCTGAATCAGTGGGAACGGCCTAAAAAGATTGAAGATCTCCTTCAGGGTCATGCACCAGCAACATTATTAGAATTGATTACAGAACTGCAATTCCAGAAACTGCGATTGATAACAGCTGTTGTTGAAAGAGAGCAGAGACAAGTAAAACATTGGGAATGCAGTAAACATGGTTTAAAGTGTCATCCCTGAATATGTATTGTTTGCACACTTTGCTTTAACTCATGGTGGAAAGTAAGAGAGAAGAAAAGAAGAGACAATTTATTTGCTTGCTTTGCTATGGTTATGTATTTAGCCCGCTAACTATAGAACGTATTGTTAATAATTTTTTTTGAGATACCTTTGAGACTGGGAGATGAGACCCTTCCAGCAGCAATTAGATTAATAGAAAACTTAGATCAATTGGTTCTTGCTATATTTGCTATAGCACAAATAAGAGAACGAGCAACTCATAATATTATAGACCAGTGTCTCAAAATTGATAGTTGTGGTGGAGAAGAAGTCTATACACCACATCATAGGCGCATTCCAGGGGCACATTGGCGCCACAAGTGTGCCTATTGGAGATGGTGACTTAATGCATTCCCCGCCCCTGAAGCACAAAATAATTAGAAAAATCTTCTTGTAGTTGGCACATCCCTGAAATTTTGGAAAATACAGGTTTATGGTATTCCGGCCTAATCTTTTCCCTGTTCTTTTTGTTTTAATTATTGCTTCTTAACCAGCTAGAACTGGGAAACGGCATTTAAAAAGAGACAAGCAAACTCTGTGGGGCTATGGGTACCAAAAATACTAAAAGCACCGGTGACTAGATGCCAGGATATTACCTTTGCTACCGAGAAGACTGGCATCTCGGCCCTTGGCTGCAACCCAAGGGGCCTTGAGAAAGGTAAAATGGTAGATTTCCTGAGGATTATTTTCACTGTGATCATTCTGGTACCCTGGGCAGTTGGCCAAAGCCAGAAAGCCACACTGGACAGAGTTTCAGCAATGAAAAAGCAAACAAGGCAAAAACCAAGTCCCAGCAATTTCAACATTTGTGACTATTGTAATCAACCTGTGTGGATTAAGGACAAGGTGGAATCTGTGTTTGTAACACACCCGTATGCTAGTTCTGCCTGCTACAATCGCAGCAGTGTTATAGATGTTTGTATTAAGGAAGGAAAGATGTATTGGGTAGAAAAAAAATTGGGATATAATGGACGAGCTCCTTATCCCCCTAGTAATCAGATTGGCCCTCAATATGAAAGGTTTTTTTGTCTTGAAAGAAATCATAATAAAGATGATCCAAGTATAAGAATAGGAGGCCGGGCACTAAAAGAAAAATTGAAAAAGAAAATAAAAGAAAAAAAAAGAAACAAAGGGGAATAGAAGAAAGAACAAGAGAAAAGAGTCAACAGAATTAGCTGAATTGTATGAACAGCTAAAACAGTACTTCAAAGATTGGAATTTGCCAGCCTTGAATAAGAATCGGTTTGTAGGATTGATGCAAAGGATTGCTACAGAATTGGAATTATCCAAATGTGAGATTTGTAGAGGTCTAAAAAATGGCTAAAAGATGGCCGTAGAAAAGTGAGAGCTTAGTTCCAGAGCAATTTTTAAAGTAGAACCACACCCAAATTTCTGGAACATTGAAGAGACCTGAAGGATGGATTTTAAGCCATCAAGTAATTGGAACCATTTGTATAACTTGAGAAGGAAGGAAATTTAATAAAATAGTAGGGCATACTCCTTGTCAATCCACGTTGGTGGTTAATATGGATAATCATTCAAAAATTTGGCGACCTGAAAACCCCATCGGATATTGGGGACCAATAAAAGAAATAAATTGTGAATAAGATGAACAGATTAATGTATGCTGGTACAGAAGTCCTGGAGCTAACCCCTACCAGTCCATCAACGGCCTGAGGTCTTATTGGGAACAACCGGAGAAAACTGATAAGAAATGGAAAGCCCCAGATGGGATATATTAAATTTGTGGGCAACGCGCATACAGTGAGTTATCTCAAAAATGGGGAGGAACTTGTACTTTGGGAGTAATACAACCCTCCTTCTTTGTTTTACTGAGGTCTAGGAGCAATGTGCTAGGAACTCCACTGTATGAAACCCTGCAGTGGAATAAAGGAGATTTGAATTTAAATTTTCCAACAGCAGGAGGGAATCAAAACTGGGGGGAGGACAAATAGCCTGCAGAACGAATTATAGCATATTATGACCCAGCAACATGAGCTCAGGATGGGTCATGGAGATATAGGACCCCAGTTTATCTGTTGAATCGATTAATAAGGCTCCAAGCAGTAGTAGAGGTGGTGTCAAATCGCACCTCTGATGCTTTAAAAATGTTGGCCAGGCAATATACATGAATGTGGGTGTTTGTGTACCAAAACAGGATCACCCCAGACTATCTGTTAGCAAAAGAAGGAGGAGTTTGTAGGAGATTTAATGAATCTGAGTGCTATGTAGAAATTAATAATTATGGAGAAGCTATCACAGAACTTGCAAAAAAGATTAAAAGAGTAGCTCATGTGCCGGTACAAAAGTGGAATTCAATCTTGAAAACAGATTGGTGGGGTAACCTCTTTAGAAGTGTTTGGAGGAAAATGTTAGAATTCATGTTGTTATGCTCAATTCTAGGACTTATGTTTCTGCCTTGTATGATTTTGTATTTTATTAGGCTAATTCACTCAGTGATTCAAAAGATGCAAATTTCAACAATGTCTCTAGATTCAGAATCAGCAGAAAAAGTAAAACCAAGATCTATAATGGTATTAAAAGCTAAATCGACCCCTGTTAAAGACAAAAAGGACTTAAAAAGATTGAAATAGACCAGGACATGCTAACTAAACTTGAAAGTGTGAAAGACTAGAAGCAGTAATAGAAATGCTAGAAAAGTTTGAAGCTGAAAAGAGACAACAAGAAAACCAAAATTCTGAAAAATATAAAAGACATCAGGGCACAGCTTTTTAAATGCAGCACGAATCATAATGATCAAAAAGAGAAATGAGAGATTTGTGATAAATAGGTATGATTTGTGCTGATAAAGATTGAAACAGTAATCAATAATGATACAGTAATTATTATTTGAGAATAATAAAATAGTTAAATGCCAAAGAAGAGAGGGAGAGGAGGGGCTCCATTCCCCCCCCCCCCAGCAGATGTTCTCAAGGACCACAGGAAATGAGCTGAAGATATAGTTGCTAAAAATTACCAAGAACCTGGTTGGGTACCAGAAAATGCTAATTATAAGGGATTTATTGCCTTGATATGTAGATGCAGTGATACGTTAGTCTTGGCTTACATTGTACTGGCTTGATGCGCATGTGTAACCCAAAGGTGAATTAAAAGACAAAGAGGAAGAGGAGAGGTCTTCATCCAAAACGACCCCCAAAGACTTGTGTGAACACCAAACCGAGTGGTGGCGCATGCGTGATAAGGGTGGTAATGAGGGCGGAGATAGAGATATGATGAACCGAAAATGAGAAGAGATGGTATTGACACATGACATATAAGGGGTGATTTTCACTTGGCAAGCTTGTACGTGAGGTGGCAAGAGTCCCAGAACTCTGCCCTCCGTACCCCGTGGTTATCGTTTGCTTATGCGCTATTATTGGAACCAAATTATCTCTTTTTTTTATCAAATTATATTGTATCAAATTTTAATTTTTTTTTATTTTAACTATTCAATTAAAATTGCTATTACTTTTAATATTATTGGGTTTTTTTATGATGAGATAATTGGACAAACATAACACTTTCCATTTTCATTTCACCTGTGGAAAGCTGTTTCACTTCCCCAGGAATCTTCTCCACACTCCTGTCTGCCCTTTTCAAGAACCTTTCCTGGAGAACGAGGTGCAGCTTCTGTCACAAGATGTGCCCCCAACTGCAGCTTGTCTTGTCTTTCCACACCGTGAGCAGCATGACTTCTCCAGCAAAGCCAGACAAATGTTTGGATTCCTTGACAACTTGTCCTTTCTTTTCCTTGTGGGCTGGGCAATTGTGCCATTGCTGAGTTTTTCATTGTGCCTGTTCTAACCCAAGAAAACAGGAGGTTTTGTTGGGGACTTGCTGGGGAATGCAAGCCTGATCGAATGCAGAAAGAATCTCCAGGACACTCTGGGAGCTCCCTGGGCTGGGCTCAGGTTCCCGCTGGGACTCTGCAGAGGGCAGGGCTCCAACTGGGATCAGCAGCAGTGCAAAATACCTCTGGGCATCTCCATTTTCTGCTGCTCCGAGGAAGCAATGAAGCCAGCCAACTTCAGTATTTTCGTTCTCCTGGTGGATTTTTTCATTTGATTTGCCACTCCAGAGGCAATTTCTGTGATGGTCTCTGTAGGTTGATTCTATTTCAACAGCACCAGCAGCAGGGCTGTGTTTGAGTGCTGCAAAAGTGGTCTGTGATGCTTTCATTCCCCTCGACTTGGTGCTCAAGGACTTGTGAGCATTTCAGTCTCTGCTAATCATGATGCCTGTGACAAAAACCCTGAGTTCACCATCACAAAAGCACAGTGGGCAGCAGTGATTGAAAGAGGCAAGTGCAGTTGTACTGATAAAATTCAGGTGGCAAGCAGAAGAGGGCCAAGAGCAACCGTGATCTCCAATTGCCAAGGCAAAGGCACCAGCAGCCTCCTGCTGTCAGCTCAGGGTGAGTAAAAGAGCCTTGAAAACAGCGCTGGAGCCCGATCCTTTCTTCCTCTGAGGGCTGGCTCAGGGCAGCACAGGTGGGCCCTGAGCAGTCAGGGCTGTGTGTGGGTGCTGGCTGCTGTGCTCCAGAATTGAGCTGTTAAAAGCCCTTGGGAGCCGAGGCAGGAGCAGGCGGGAAGGGGCCGGCGCTGCTGCTGCTCCTGGCCGGGAGCCCCGGCTGGGCCGGGCCGGCGCCCCCTGCGCTGCGGCTGCTGCTGCTGCCAGAGCCGGGCGGGACTCGGGGACAGGGAACGGACACGGGGGGACAGCAAAGGCCTGGCGGCTGCAGGGATGGTGGCACTGGGGCCAGCGCCAGCACAGAGCTTCAGCCCACAAGTAACCCCGAGGGAAATGCTGGGGAAACGCTCCATTTCAGCTTTCTTTTCTTGTTGCTGTAATGAAGGGACTGAAATGAAAGGGGAAAAAGCAGGGCCCGACCCCTCCTCTGGGAGGAGCCCCAGGACTGGGCCTGTAAGGGGCCGTGAGGGGCTGTGAGGGGCCGTGAGGGTGTTATGAATCAAAAGCTTGACTAGTCCAATATTCAAGCAGCAATCAATTCATTATTTAATATGGTAAAGTATGAGCAATACAGTGCCAGGTACAGTGGGGGAAGTTTTCCCTCCAACTGCATACCGATAATTGATGGTTACAGGTATTTACAGGGGTACCCATCAGTTTTTTTCAGCAGTTTCTATTTCCAATCTTTTACTCATCAGCAATTTTTATTCCAAATTATTACATCACAATTCTATAAACTATTGTGATTTTAATTTCTCAGGATGTATCTCAAAGGAGAATTCCCAGATGGTGACGGTCCAGTTTCCAAAAGAAGAAAGACTAATTCCATCTGGTGGAGTCCAGCTCCCCAGATGTGTGTCCACCTTTTAATTGCAGAGACTCTAAATCTCATAACAGTGATGTCCAGCGTCCCTTTGGTCGAAACCATAAACCCTTGAGGTGATGTTCATCTTCCTTTTTCAAGCTGTTTTTCTCTGCTTCAATAAGGCATGAGATAAGCATATTTCCTTTATATATATTCCAAAGCTACAGTTTCAATAATACAAGTAATATTCTAAAATTATACTTCAAAAGGTTATTATTGCAGAACTCTTTATGGATTAAATGCAAGCAAAAAGCAACATCTATAACACTTTAATTCAAATGCTCCTAAATCAACTAGGGTTAATTTGCAAACAAAAGATAGGTTCAAAAGTCTTTTTCCATGCTTTATTTTCCTCAGTTATTACTAGAATTCACAACTATCCCATTGTCGGTATCCACACATTTCTCATTCACAAGTACACACATTGCCTGTTTGTACCTGACACGAAACACAGCTTTGCATCTCACAAGGGGTTGTGAGGGGCCGTGAGGGGCTGTGAGGGGCCATGTGGGGCTGTGAGGGACCATGAGCAGCTGTGAGGGGCCCTTGCCCCTCTATGGAGAACTGTCATTCCTGTCCAGGAACCCATGGCTGAAATGGAATTCCACCCCAAAACTCCCCATATATCCAAGGGTTGATTTCAGACAAAAGCTGCAAGGACAGACAGGTCTGGCTTGCCTTGGCCTCTGGTGACTGCTTCTCATGTGCCTTCAAAACCCTGGAGTTCTGTGATTTCCTTCCTATAGGAAAGAACTGTCCCCATTGTCCAGGTGCTCCTGGCCTCAGGCACTTGACCACTATACAGGGATGCAGTTCGACAAGAAAGTCTCACAGATATGTATGCTTGGCTGAAAGATTTTTGAATGTAATGTCTGAAGACGAATATAAATGAAAGCAAGTTTTGATATAAAAGAAAAGAATTGATGAGCCAGTCTTTTGCGATAGCTAAGAAGGCAAAGTGTATGTTAGTTAGAAGGGGTTTTTATGACTTAGAGCAAAGGATAAGCCCACCTCAAACAAGAAGATTTTACCAAGCAGAAAGATAGCACAGGCAAACAAGTCAGCAAATTTTGCAAGTAGAAAAAAGGTCTCAGAATTTTCCACTGCAAGAAAACTGGAAAACAACTTTTAGCTTAAACTTTAATGTACTAACTTTTAGTGATTGGAGAATAGTAACATGAATATGGTAATGATAGTAGTTATGATTGGCTATAGGTAAAAATTAATGTATAGATTGGTTCTATTGTGTGAAGATGCTCAGCAAAGAAAAGTATATAATGCATTTGTAACCTAAACTAAGGGTCTCCAGGCCTGCAGCTGGAGCTGACAGCTGTAGGCACAGGCTCTGTCACCCATGACTCTGGACTGCTGTATCACCTTGGATACAATAAACTGCATTTTGAAGAGCTGCCTGGAGTCCCACATCCCTCATTTCAGCTCTCACAAACTGGTGTTGCCCGGAACTGCCATTGCCCAGATGCAGAAATTTCCCAGTGCTCGCAAAGCCCAAGTGCAGCAATTTGCTGGCACAGAAATCCAAAACCTGGCAAATACCTGGGGCCAGCACCACCCAGATCTGGTGTTTTCCAGCACTGCTAGTGTCCAAACATGGCAATTTCCTGGTGCTGGCACAGCCCAATTCCAGCAATTTGCTGGCAAAGAAAGCCTAAATCAAGCAAATACCTGGATTTAAAAGGTATTTAAAGCAACCCAATCTCATGTTTGCTGACACCGCCAGTGCCCAGATCCGGAATTTTTCAGATGCCTGCACAGCATAATTCCAGCAATTTGCTGGCAGAGAAGGTTCGCGTTTGGCAATTTCCCGGTGCCAGCACATTCCCCACCCAGATCTGGTGTGCACTGGCACTGCCAGTGCCCACATCTGGCAATTTCCCGATGCCAGCAAAACCCAAAGGCAGCAATTTTCTGGCAAAGAAAGCCCAAACTTGGCAGCACCCAGATCTGCTGTGTTTGGGTTGGTTTAAAAGAAGGAGACCTCGGCTTAAGGCTTTGGGAAAACCCTCTTTAGGGTGAGCAGGAGCTCCCGCCCATAATCCTCTTGTTCAGTTATGCAGATTGTTACTAGAAAGTTCTGAGTTCTCTTTGCTACCATTGGTTACTTTTTGCCGCAAAATTGTAATATTCTTAATCATTCCTTCCTCTTGGATCCTTCCCTCAGATCCCACCTTAACCCCTCCCCATAAATAAATGTATAAATATCCCTGCTAGATCCTGGACCCAGGCTTTTTTCTGCTTCTCTCTCTGTACTGTGCACGCCATCCTGTTTGTTGTGTTTGCCTTCAGTAAAGTTCTGTTTCCACACAACCAGATGAAAGCAGTCTCTGTCTGTAAAGTGGCCAGAGCTGGTTCTCAGGGAAACCACTGGTCAACGGTCCGGACGAGGACCAGAAGGTTTCACTGGTGTTTGCTGGCACTGCCAGTGCCCCGATCTGGAAATTTCCCTGTTCCAGCACCACCCATGTCCAGCAATTTGCTGGCACAGAAAGCTAAAACCTGTGGCAGCTTCCTGCTACTGGGTCTGGCACCACCCACATCTTGCGTTTGCTGCACCAGTGCCCAGATTTGGAAATTTCCCGGTGCCAGCAGAGCCCAAATCTGGCAGATTTCTGTCACTGGCAATGACACCACCCAGATCTGGTGTTTGCTGGCAGCGCCAGCACCCAGATCTGAAAACTTCCCGGTGCTGGCACAGTCCAAGTCCAGTGATTTGCTGGCACAGAAAGCCAAACTTTGGATATTTCCAGGTTCTGGCACCAGCATCATCCAGATCTGGTGTTTGCTGGGACCGCCAGTGCCCAGACTTGGAAATTTCCTGATGCCTTCACAGCCCAGGTCTAGCAATTTGGTTTTAGCTAGCTGGGGCAGAGAAGTTCCTCGGACTGTGACTTTCCTTTTTCTTGGAATTGTTTAAACCCGCTCTGGAGGGAAGTCTTTTCCTCAGCTAGTAGGGGGAGGGGCCACTGGAACTTGCTTTCTAGACTGACCCCTTTTGGAGGTTTCCTCCCAAAATTTGCCTGAAACCAGCACAAACAGTCACAATGAAAACTTCACCAGTGGCACAACTCCCCAGCCCAGCAGGAAAAGAACGGACATGTAAAGTTCTCCTAACATTTGTCCTGCTTTGCTGCAAAAGTCCTGCTGCACACACTGTGCACTGTGGAAAGCTAAGAGAAGCTGCAGCTGGTGGCAAATCTTGTGACAAAGGCTCAACCTTGTTCTCCATGAGAGATTCTAGAGAAGAGCAGACAGCAGATGATTCCTGGAAAACTGAAACAGCTTTCCAGAAGGGAAATGAAAATGAAAGAAACAATCCAAGATGTTTTCCTCTATTTATTCTATGCTCCTCTTTTCCATGTTGCACTGCTTCTCCATCCCATTCATTCCAAATGCACCTCACCTCTAAAATCTGTGACTTGGCAAGTTTTAGACACTCTAAAATACCATGAGCTACACACAGTTTTCCTTTCCACACAGGAAAGCAACACTGGAGGTGTAAGTGCAGTGTTTGGGTCAGGTAGGAATCCTACCCCAAGGGAAGGTGGCCCGGCACTGTCTGACCCTCAGCAAGGACAATGCACAGCAGTGAGGAAGGGGATCGCTGTGCCAGTGTGCAGGAGTCAGGGCTCTGCATCTGGGCTCAAGGCTGCAAAGTTCCCGTGTTTGGGCAGACGGAGGGGCTGTCCCCGGGGCGCGCGGGGCTCGAACGTGGGGCTCGTGGGGCGAGCAGGGAACGGACACGGGGACGAACGGCCCCGGTGCTTCAGTTGCAGCAGCGGCAGCGGCGGCGGCAGCAGCAGCGGCGGCAGCAGTAGCGGCAGCAGCAGCAAAACAGATAATTTTGAATAGTCTTTCTCTCTCTCTCTCTCTCTCTCTATCTCTTTCTCTCCCTTTCCCGCTGTTGGGCACCCTACTCTCGGGGTCCCTTGCCCGGCGTCCCTCTCCTCTCCCCACCTCCCTCTCCCCTGCCGGGCTCGGCCATGCCCCCGGCCCGCCCCCGGCCCCGGGCGGGGCTGCCCCGTGCCCGGGCCCGGCCGTCCCGCCGCGGTCTCGCCTCCGCCCGGCTCTGGCCGTACTGGCGGTGGCGCTGCCGGGCGGGCATCAGTGCCTGGGGCCGGGGCGGCATCGCCGCCCTTTGCCTCCGCCTGGCCCGAGCCGGCCCCGGACCCGACGCAGGGTCCAGTCCCGAGCCCGGCCCCGGCCCCAGCCCCGACCCCGGCCCCAGCCCCGGCCCCAGCCCCGGCCCCGGCCCCCGCTCCTCCCGCGGCCCGCGGAGGACACAGGCGGCGCGGCCGCTCCCGCCGCCTCCGCTGCGGCTTCCCCGGCCCGAGCTCCGCCGCTCGGCAGCGCGGCCGCCAGCCCCGAGCCTCCCGTGCCGCGTTCCGAAGATGGAACGCCTGGGCATGGCCGGCCCGGGGCGGGTGAGGAGCGCTCGGGGGCCGTTGCTGGCCCCGGGCCGAGCGCTGACAGCCGCGTCCCGCCCGCAGGGACGGCGCAGGAGGCCCTGCAGGAGCGGTACAGGCTGGCATCGCTGCTGGGGCGCGGCGGCTTCGGCAGAGTCTTCGCGGCCACGAGGCTCTCGGACGGCGCCCCGGTGAGCGGCGGGGCCGGCGGCGGGCGCAGGAGGAGGGGATGGAGGAGGAGGAGGGCGGAGGGCGGAGGATGGGGCTCGCAGTGCGGGCGGCGAGCTCACCCCGCTGCTGCCCTTGGCTTGCAGGTGGCCATCAAAAGGGTGCCACGGAACCGCGTCCGGCACTGGGGCGAGCTGGTGAGTGAGCGGGGCCAGCAGCCGGGGCTGCCGGCCGGGGATGAGCCGGCGCCCGGCACGGTGGGAGCCACCAGGACGCCCCGAGAGAGAGCGGGCGTGGGGCCAGCGCAGGGCGCAGAGCATCCCGGGCTGGCTGAGGGCTTCCCCAGGCCTGGCACGGCACCGGCCCCACTGACGGCATCGTGCTCCTCCCGCAGCCCGACGGCACCAGCGCACCCCTGGAGATCGTGCTGCTGGCCAGGGTGTCCACTGGCTTCCCCGGTGTGGTCCAGCTGCTGGAGTGGCTCGAGCTCCCCAGCTGCATCATGATGGTGCTGGAGCGGCCAGAGCAGTGTCAGGACCTGCATCATTTCATTCGGGCACGGCGGTTCCTGCCTGAGGAGGTGGCACGGGAGCTGTTCCGCCAGGTGCTGGAGGCCGTGCGGCACTGCACCAGCTGCGGGGTCCTGCACCGCGACATCAAACCAGAGAACATCCTGGTTGACCTGGACACCGGGCAGGCCAAACTCATTGACTTTGGCTGTGGCACCTACCTGCAGGACACAGTCTACACTCACTTTGCAGGTGAGCCTGCAGAGGGCTGTGCTCCCGCTGCTGACATCTCATGGCCCAACATCTCCCAGCCCAAGCTGGCTGTGGCAGCAGGGATTCTCCCTTTTGCTGCCAGTCAGGGCACTGAATCTTCAGCTGAGTTGCTTTAGAGCAACTCAGGTTGGGTGGGCAGCCATCTTCCAGCCCTGCTGGCAGCCTTTGCCAGCCACTCTGCCCAGGACTAGGGCTGGGCTGAGGCAGCCAACCCAACCAAAAGCCCCGTGAGTTGGGGTAGCAGAGAGGGAGGGCGGAACCTTTGCCCCAGCCACTTTTGTATGCAGATGACAGGAAGGGCTTGGGCTGCTTCACTCGCCCTGTTTCCCTTGGCTTCATATTATTTTTGGGGAAATGCAGGCAGGGAGGATAAGGGCATGTTTTTTCCCCAGCATGGAGTGGGTTTTTCCTTTGCATGTCATGGTCGGGCCTAGCCAGGGCTGCCCTCTTCCAACACCAGAGGCTTCTTTTCCAACCCTAACTTTGTGCACAAGTCCCAGATGCTGGCGAGAGGGCAGTGGTCATGCTGTGTGCCCCTGATGCAGCCCCCACACACCCAGGGATGCTGGGGCCAGGCTCTGGGAGCAGCAGCATCCCCCTGATGAACTCCATCTGTATTCCATAGGAACACTGTCCTACAGCCCCCCGGAATGGAACGACTTTGGCTGGTACCATGGCGAGGCAGCAACAGTCTGGTCCCTGGGCATCCTGCTGCACCAGATGGTCTGCGGGGAGCACCCTTTCAGAAGGGGCCAGAACCTCAGCTGGGGCCAGCTCCCGCTGCCACAAGGGCTCTCTCAAGGTGGATCCTCTTCTCTGGGCATGGGGGGAATCCCAGTGCTGGGAGCCAGCAGCGGGCTAGTGGGCATCCCGCTCTGGCAGCTGCTGAGGAGGTGGCACATGTCCTGCTCTCCTCCAAAACAGGGAATTGATGGGAAAGTTTAGGCCCAGCTCTGAGCACATCCAGCATGGCCTGGGCGTGGGAATAGGGGGGCAAAGCAGACAGGAGCCTTCTCTGGCTGACCGGCAGTTTCTGCTTTCTCTTCCCAGAGTGCAAAGACCTGATCAGGTGGTGTTTATCCGTGAACTCCTTGGACAGACCCACACTGGAAGACCTGTTCTGTGATCCTTGGATGTGGGATATTCCTCTGCCATAAAAGAAGGGAGAGAGCCACAGGCACACTTTGATCCAGGGCCCTGGTAAGTTCCTGCTCCACATATGCCTTGGCAATGAGAAGCAAAGGAACCCAGAGCTTTTTGTGCTGCCTGTGTCACTGCACCGGGGTCATGGGATGGGAACACGCAGCCCTTGTGCTGGGGCTGAGCTGCTCTGCCCAGCACTGGTAGCCGCCATCCCAGCTGGTTTTGCTTGTCCTGGTTCCCTGACAGCTGGGGCCCTGGGCAGAGCCCTGAGAGGCTGGTCTTCCCCCAGGGAAGGAGAAGGAGCCCCTGGAGAAGCTGTACCGGGTGGGGATGCTGCTGCTGCTGCTGCTGCTGCTGCTGCTGCTGCTGCTGCTGCTGCTGGAGACAGCGAGGGTGACATCAAGGATGACAAGCTCTTCCTCAGCCTGGCCACTGGAGGCTGAAGGTGGTGCACTTTAATTCTGGCACCTTCTTCAAAGCCAAACTCCACAGGGAATTTGCAGATGAGTCCCACCTGGGAAATTCTGCCAGATCTGGGCATAACCCAGCGTGGCGGGGAACCAAAGGCTCTCCCTTTGCTGGGGCAGATGCAAGTAATTCTTCAGTGGCTGCCCAGCTGCTTTTGGCAGGGTGGGGCATGGGCTGGGGTGGGTACGAAATGGGATTGGGCTCCTGGCCCTGCCAACAGCCCCCAGCACCCACTGTGCCCCGGGCTGGGGCTGGGGCTGGGGCAGCCAGCCCGACACAAACAAAGCCCCATGGTGGGAGCAGAGGTGGGACTCCAGAACCTGTGCACAGCTGCTTTGCTGTGCAGGCAAGGAAGGGCTTGGGCTGCTCCACTGCCCTTGTTTGCTTTGGGGTCACCGTGATTTTGGGGGGCAGTGCAGAGGGGAGGAGAGAAAGTGTGGGTTTCCCACAGCCATGGCTGGGTTTTTCCCTGGCATGCAGGGGTTGGGCCTTCCTCAAGACCCTGACAGAGATAAGACTTTTTACCAATTTTCTTGTTTTCCCATTTTGTCTCTAAACTCTTTTCAATAATGTGTTGTTTGTTATTCCAGAGGAAGTGTTCCAGGTGGTCCAGTGTGGATGGGGAAGTGCTTGGGAGCAGCTGTGGTGTGGATGGGCCGTGCCCCTGGAGAAGGCTGAGGCCATGGTTTGGGAGCAGCTTTTCTTCCAGCCATGGGTGGTGTGAGGTGGGTTCCCTGTGTGCTTGGCAGGGTGGTATCAGAGCTTTTCGGAGATGGCAGCAAGCACAGGAGCATCCTGCTCCGGGCAGCTGCTGAGAGCTGTATGTGCCGTGGCTGGCTGCAGGCTGGGCACATGTGCTGCCCTCCTGCTCTGTGCCTTTGGCAGCAGGGATGGGCAGCTGTGGGCACAGCTCTGGGTGCAGCCAGCATGGCCTGGGCACCGCAGGCCTTGGCACAAGGGCACAGGAGCCCTCAGCTGATGGGCACTTTCTGCTTTCTCTCTTTGCAGCCGGGCTCTGCGGGTGCTGAGGCTGCTCTGGGCTCTGCCAGGGCTCTGCTGGGCTCAGCCCTGGGCCCAGCTGGGCTGGCTCTGCCCTCACATTGCTCCGACAGCTTTGCATCAGACCAGCCCGTTGCGAGCACAGCGCCTGAGCTTTCTGCTTTGGCAGGTGAGTGAGACTCTGCTGCAGGCCCAGAGATTGCAGCTGGGGACACACATCCAATTGGCAAGGACCCAAACTCTCCACAGTCCCAGCTGAACACCTGGATCTATACAGGGTGTTTTGTGTGTCCCATTCTTCCTTCTTGATTGGCTGGAATTGTGCAATTGCACTTTCTTCCTCCTCTAGAAGTGCCACGAGTGGGCCAAAGCTGGCGAGTGGGCCGTGTTCCTGAGGTACTGCAGTCTGGAGCTGGTGGATGGAGAATTGCCCTTCTGCACTGCCAAACCAGAGCAAAAAGCTGTCAGTGGGAGTTCGTGTCTCTAAGAAACTCCTGGCAGTTACAACAGGAATGTGCAGCTCATTTGCAGGGTGAGAAGGAGGGTGATCTTCTAAATGATTTGGGGTTTGACAGAGTTTCCATTCCCAGTCCTGCTTGGAGCTGGAAGGGCACAAAGCAATTTCCTCTTGCTTCAACCACAATTTCAAATACCAGTGTTGGGAACAAAGCCCAAAATCTTTTAAGAGGCTGCTGAGGTCAGTAAGATGGATCCATGCCATCAGCACATTTACAATGTAAAGAACTGAGTTCTCTTTTGAAAAAGATCATTTACCTCTTAATGCAAAGAAGGTGTCTTTGCCTTTATGTTTTGTTTTTTTCACTAACATTGTGTTATGTTTTTTTCACTAACACTTGGATTTTATTCTTATCTTTTACAATTTACCTAGTTTTTTCCTTTTTCCTTTTTTTCCTTCTAAATAGAAAACATGTCCTACAGAAGAAATGTCCTTTGCTCCTGGTTCCTGTGTGGAGCAGCTCCCTTTCTGCTGGCTGAGCTGCTCAGGCAGAGCGCGGCAGCTCCTGGCCCTGCAGGGCTGAGGCTTTTCCCTGTTGCTGGGCACAGACTGATGGAGCAGCACTGCTGAACACGGGCACACAGAGGGACCAGCAGCAGCTGCCTTTGGCCACCTGAGGCTCCAAGGCCCAAACTCTGAGCAGCCAGGGCTGGAAGAGACTGGCAGGATCTAATCCCTGACTCTGGGCCAGGGCTGCACAAATGACCCCACAGCAGCAGCAGCAGCAGCAGCAGCAGCAGCAGCAGCACATGGAGCTGACTTTGAGCACAGCCCCTGCCCCTCTTCCCTCCCATGTGCAGCGGTGTCACAGCAGCCTGAGGCACCTGGGAGCCCCCAGTGCCAGCAGGGACTGGAGATGGCAGCCCTGGGCTCCTGGAGGCTGTGCAAGGAACGGAGCTGGGCACTCCCTGTCCATGGGGAGCTTCCAGATGGAAAAGGCTGCTGTGCCCAGGCAGCTCCAAGGGCACAGAAAGGAGGCTCTGGAGCACTGGATCTGTGCCAGTGCCACAGTCCTGGGCAGCAGCCAGCGAGCCCTGGGGAAACAGAGGGCACAGCACGAGGGACAGAACCAGGCAAGGGCTGAGACTGGAGAGAGCCAGGCCTGGGAGCAGGAACAGCTGCTCCATTGCAGTCTTGGAGAAAGCTCTTGGCTGGTTCAAAGCGCTGAAAGACGTGAAGGGCAGAGAGGAGGCCACAGCAAACAATGCTCCTGTTTGCACAGCCTCCCCTCTCCGTGTCCCAGAAGGAATTGCATGGACTGTGCTCTTCTCTCCGATTCGTCTCATTCAGCATGAGCACCTCAGCACCAGGAGCTGAAGGAGCTGAAGCCTCAGGCCACAAGAGCTGGGCAAGAGGAGACTTTCTGAGCAAAGTAATGCTGCTAAAATAGCCCCAGCTGAATGCAGTGGATATTAGCATGGAGCCACAGAATCCTTTCTGTTGGAAAAGCCCTCTGAGCTCACCCAGTGCAGCCGCTCACCCAGCAGTGCCAAGCCCAGCACTAAACCACGTCCCTGAAGTGCCAAGGTCTGGACACCAGCCCTGAGTGCAGCCTGAACAGCAGGCCCTGAGCCAAAGATGGCCCCTGGATGAACCTTCCAAGCAAAGGTTATCTTTGTATCTGCTCCCTGATGAAATATGCATGGTCATTAGCACTGAGATAGATGTAGCCACTCATTAGGGAAACACGGATTGACCTTTGTGTATTTAGAAGCCAGACAAGGCCATGAAATCTGACATCTGGCCTTGTTTGGGTCTGTATGGTCAAAGTCAGCTCCCTTGGTTCCTCCTTGAGCCCTGGCCAGGCTTTGGGAGGAACCCAAGAGGAGGATGAAAGCAGATGTTGCCACACTAGCAGTGCTGTCAGTTTGTTCATTCAGCACTGTCAGAGCTGGGCCCTCTCCCAGCGGGGTTGGAGCCTCACCTGGGGCTGGAGGCACCTGCAGGAATGCCCAGTGCCCAGGAGTGGCTCTGCAGCCCTTGGCTGTGACAGCTTCCCCAGCTGCTGTGTGGGTCTAGGGGATGGTAAAGGCTGAGGGTAAATGCTGCTGGATCTTTCTTAATCACTGCTGCAATCTTTGGTGGGGATGGCTGGGTGCATTGGTGAGCTGCTCCTGTTGCGATTCTTTGCTGCTCTGAACTGCAGGAAATGACACTGATTCCTTCAGCTGGAGTCTGTGGCTTTGGTGCTGACCCTGCCCACTGGCAAAACAAAACTGGCACAGTCTGGCCAGATGCCAACAAAATGTCATTGTTCAGGGTAAATGTGAGGAATCAGTCCCATCAGAAATTCCCAGCTGGGAAGCCCTTTCCTGGAGTTCCCTGGCTCTGGAGTGGGCTGAGGTTGGAGCCCCGTGGGTGCAGTGGGGCAGTCAGGTAAAAGAAGCTGCACCCCTGGATGTCTTCAAATGCATCCAAAAATTGCACATGGAAAAGGAAAAGACCGTGTGGGTTTGGGCAGACAAAGATGAATTTGTTGAGAGTACATAGGAAACAGCACCTTCAGAAGGAACAATGATTGTTGGAATGCTCCCACATGGAGCAAGAGAAGAAGGTTTTAATCTTGAACTGATATGCATTTGTGCAAGTGAAATATCTATGTACATAATAATTATATATGTATTTATAGTATAATAAGACCTCAATATATCTATTTAGATAAATTTATTTATGTCTGTATCTATCTATATTTCTATATCACTATCCATCTATGAAATTATATAATAACGTGAAATAGTGCTGACAATACTAATTTGGTAACTTTGGCTGCTCAGGGATGTAACACTAAATACCCTACAGAACAGGACTGGCCAGGACCCTCATGTCAGTGGTCAACTTTTTGAGATTGTATACAATGAAAAAGGGAGAAAGGGAGAAAATTGGCTATTTTTGCAGGGGTTGCTGATACTGTGGTGCAGGGTGCTTTGTCTGTTCCTGTGAAAAATACAGTGATTTTGCCTGCAGGGTTTTTCATGTACCAGATTATGCACAAGCTGCAGGATTGGGTGCACGGGTGAAGGGGTTGTTAAAAGAGCAGTTGGAAAAATAAGGAGATGGGAACCTTTGTCCATGGAGAACCCATCTCCCAGATGTGCTCCATGCCCTTAACAATGGCCCACTGGGGAAATGGAAACCCCCTGGCTGTGCACGGCTGCCCCCAATTTGCAAATCCAACCATGGGCAGTGAGACTTGGGCTGCCTGGGAAATTGTTCTGGCTGTGATGGCCCCTGGCAGGGTCAGCCCAGAGGCTGCAGGGCTGGGCCTTCATGCACTGGAATTAATTAGGAGAAATTCAAAGCCAATGAGAGCTGTCAATTCTGAAACAGGAATTCAGATTCCTCCAGGACACTTTGCTTTGGTAACTGCTCCCTTGGAGCTTGGCCTTGCAAAGTGTTCCTGTCACGGCAGGAGGAAATGATGCAGAATATCAAGGAGAAATTACAGTAATTCTGTAAACAATAGTGACCAGGATTGGATTAGTCAACCCTGTGACAGGGTAGTACAATTATTGAGACTGCATTTTTAGGAATGATTGTGAAAAAAGGAGATCCACCTCCAATCACCACTGTTTGTGCAAATAAAGGGTTTGGGTGCAGCAGTTCTAATAATGGAGCCAGAGTGTGGGTCCCAAGGCCAAAAGGCCCTCCCAAGGCAGCTGAAGGAGCAACTCCTGGGAAAGACAACTCTGAGTCCTGAAACCTGGGCAGGAACAATGGGAATGTGTCCCTGCATCCAAGGATTCTGTGTGAGAACAAGGAGATCTGACAGGATATGGTTTTACACATCCTGCCAGACCAGATCTCCCTGTTTGCCCCAAGGGCCCCTTTGGGAAATGCTCTGATCCACGGGGCTCCATGTGAAGGCTGCTGTGACGCTGAGGGACTTGCACAGCAATTCCATCCAGGAGCCTGGGTGCCCCTCAGGGACTGGGACCCGGCCCCTTCCAGCCAGAGGGGAAAGGGCCCCCCAAGCCTTGTTAGCCACAGACAGCATGGTAAAGCTGAACAGCAAAGGGCCTCGGGGCATTATTCTGGAATTAAAAAGGTGCCAGCTCCATGCACAACAGAATTCTTGTTCCTAATTGGAATGAGATTGAGAAAAAAGAATGAAGAACGGTGTTACTAAAGTACTGCTGATGTCTGTAAGGTGTACCTTGATAGTCAGCCAGAATCTTTGTCTGCCACAAACACCTCTGGTGTTTCACCAAGGGATTGGTCATCAAAATGTAATGATGGGTTATGATGGTTTGCTGAGCTTCTTTTGTAATTCATTGCTAATGATGATGTGCTTTGCTGAGCTTATCCTTTTGTAAATCTTTGCAGCTGTGCATGATATAAATGACACAATTCCTTCAGTTGGTGTCTGTGTCTTTGGTAGTGACCCTGCCCACTGGTGAAACAGGGCCCCCTCTTGCCTAAGTGTTCCCTGGGAAGGCAAAAGCCTTCCCTCCAAAATTCCCCCCTTCCTCCCTGTTCCTCCCTTTCTCCCCTGAGCATGATGTGCTCTGGTCTGGGGTATGCCCGGGGTCAGTTGGAGTCCCCTGTCCTGGCTGTGTCCCCTGCCCAGCTCCCCCACAGCCCCAGCCCCTCCCCAGCGTGGCTGGACGAGGGGCAGGACAGGCCTTGGCTGTGCTGCAGCTCAGCAAGAACAAAACCATCTCTGCGTGCTCAGCCCTGTGCTCAGCACCCGGCCCAGCAGTGTCTCAGTGCCAGGGGCTGTGCCCTCAGTGCCTGCCAGGGGTTTCCATGGCAACTGCCAGGCCAGGTGACCCAGGTGTCCCTGCAGTGCCGGTTGCCATGGAAACAGTGCCCAGCCCTGCCCCTTTCTGTCTGGCTGACCTGGCCTTTGGCCCTGGCAGTGCCATTGGCTGCTGGTTCCTGGTGCCTGAGCGGCCAGTGCGGCACAGGACAGGTGGCCATGGCACAGCCCCCAGCAAGGGATCCCCTCTGGCTCTGGGCACTGACACCAGCCCTGAGCAAGGGGCCAGGGCAGCTTTCCATGGCCACCAACCATCACAAGGGCTGCGGGCATTGGCTGCCATGACACCAAACCAAGGAATGGGTCCCAGTGGCCATTGCCATGGCACCTGGTGGCACCAACGAGTGTCACTGCAATTGTACCTGGAACAGCCCTGGCACTGCTTTGTCCCAGGGTTGCCATGGCTGGTGAGGACAGCAACAGCTCTGCAGGCAAGTGGCCATGGAACCTGGCTGCAGAAATGGCTCCTTGGGCTGGTTTCCAAGGAAACCTGAACTGATGGAGGTTGCCATGGCACCGAAACCCAGCAGTGGGGTCATTGCAGTGTCCATGGCAACAGTCCCTTGCAATGGCACCACTGCATGTTGGGATGGTGATCCACCCTCACAGCTGGCCCAGGGCAGGTCTGGAGTGCTCCTGGTGGCAGCTTGGGCTTGGCACACACTTGAGGAGGATGTCTGTTTGCAATGGGGAAACTCAGGAGTTTTAGATTGCTTCAAAAATCAAAGAAGGAAAATCCCTCTTTGGCTGTGTGCAGCCAGTTCTTCAAGCAAAGCAGGTTCCAGGTGAGTGAGGAGAGACACAATGGGCTTGGGGAATGTGGAGCAAGGTTGTCTACACTGGCTCAGAGCTCAAGGCACAGCTTCTCTGAGCAGGCCAGGGCTCCTTAGGAGAGTCCCTGGATCAATATCAGTCACTGAATGCTGCAATCACCTCTTGTGTAATAGGAACAGCAATAAAAGACACCCTTTAAAATAGGACTACATATTTCCTGGAAGCTCTTTGAACTATTTCTCCATAACTGTCAAAGGAAACCGTCCTAATGAACTGCACTGGAGCAGAGGGAAATCAAGGCAGAGCCAGGGTTTGTCAGGACTTGCTTGATCCTCATGAGCCTCACTGTGCATTTGGAGCTGAGCCCTTGAACATCAGGGCCTGGCAGGAGATTGCACAAACCTTGCCAGGAGTCAAAGGCAGAGGAAACACCCCAAGTTTCTCCAGGCATTCATGGCTCCCGCTGAGGTCCCTCTCCAACACAGGCTCCTCATGCACTCCTTGCAGGAGAGAATTGGTGGCCAGGATGGCACAAAAACCTCTCAGACACTCAGTGTGGAAAGGAAAATCCAAAGCACCTTCAGCACCTTGAGTGTCTCAAAGCATTAATGAGCCCCACTGAGTGTCAGTACAAAGCTCTCCGGGGACTAATTAACTCAGATAATTGGGGCCATGATTGGACAAATATCTCCCAGAGTCTATCCCAAGGGAAACACCAAGTACCTTAAAAGAACTGAAGTACCTTGAAGCATTAATGAGCCCCACTGAGTGGTGTTACTGACAAAGCCTCTCTAAGAACTAACTACAACACATAATTGGAGGCCATGACTGCACAAAGCTCTCAGAGACTCCAAAGCAAAAGCAAAACTCCAAGTCCTTTGAAAAACCTGAAGTCCCTGCAGGGAGCATTCAGGAGCCCCCAGGGCCATTGCTGAGCAAGGCTCCCCAGGGACTCCTTCCAGCAGATCCTTGAGGCCACTGGGATGTGGGCTAGGGGGAGATGCTGAGGACAGGACAAGGGGGTGACAGTGCCCAGCCTGGCTGGGGCTGTGCCAGGAGGCCCCAGGGCCTCAGGACAAGGTGTCTCCTCCCAGCCCTTGGTGACACAGACCCTGCTGCTGTGCCCCAGGGCACCAAGACTTGGCTTCTCTTTGTCCGCAGCTGCCATCAGTGCCTGCAGTTCTCTGCTCTGCCTGGGGCCTGGGGACACTTTCCCTGTCGTGTCCCTTATAGGGATCTCTTCAAAGTACAAGAAACTTCATTGTTTCAATAGAACTGAGTTCTTGAGGGTTCTTGAAGGTTCTGTGACATCCCAGAACTGGCTGTGACATCACAGAGTAGGGTCTGAGGCCATAGAACACAGTCTGCCATCATAGAGGGTGGCTCTGTGGCATCAGAGAGTTGGTTGTGACATCACCTGGTGGCTGTGGAACATCATAGAGCAGGCTGTGACATCACAGAACAGATTGTGACATCAGAGGGTGACTTTGTGACATCAGTCTTCTGTGATGTCACAGCACTGCTGTATGACATCACAAGGTGACATCGAGTTGGCTCTGTGACATCAAAGGGGGAGTGTCACATCACAGAGAAGGCTGTGTGACATAACAGGGGCTCTGTGACATCACAGGGGCAGTGTGACATCACAGGGGCTGTGTGACATCACAGGAGCTGTGTGAGGTCACTGGGAAGGTCACTCTGCCCCGGCTCCCCTCACAGCTCCCCCCAGAGCAGTCCAACCCTGCTCGTGCACAGCGGGGTCCCCTGTCCTCCCGGGTCCCCCCACCCCTGGACCCGCAGCCTCCCCCAGAGGATGTTCCACGAGATCGACCCCAGAGCCTGACACGGGGATGGGGGTCGGAGCCCTGGGGGTGGCACAGGGGGACAGGGACCTCCCGGCAGGGTCCCTGTGTCCCCCAGAGCCAGAGCCTGGGCCAGAGCTCCTTCACCCTGTTACGAATGAGGGCTTGAGAGCGCTGAAAAAATCCCCAGCAAGGGAGCAGCAAAAACCAGATTTAATATTAACCAACAGCAGCACAAAGTTCCTTGGCAAGAGTCGCTCTGCTCCTGACTGGACTCTTCAGGCACACCAGGGAAACAAAGCAACAACAAAACCAAACAGAACCCAGGCAATCAAATCAGAAATTAACTGAGAACTGTCCCTCTGTGTGTGTGTGTGACACAAGGACAGCAAGGGCAAGGATAAAAGGAACACGGCCTGAAAGCTTAACAGAGCTCAAACTTAACCGGACATTACTTATACATTAACCTTAACTGATACTTTCAACTTCACAATTTAGCAAAAGAGCAGAGCGTAACAGCATGTAACCTAACTTAAACCTATGACTTCGCAATTTAACAGAGGTATAACATTTAACAATATTGAACTTAACATAAAATTTATATTAAAGGTAACCACTTAGCAAAAGAAAAACTCTCAGCAGCATTTAATTTAACTTAGGCCTTGTGATTTAACCTTCCCTACAGGCCTGACTGACTCAGCTATCCAAGGCACAACAACCCCTCAGAGAGCAGCATTTCTGCCACATTTCCCCAGCACAGGCACTCCTGTGTGCACACTGACACAAAGAGTCAGTGCAAGGCACCTGTGAGCAATTCCCCTGAGGGCAGGAAATGCTCACTGTGGATCCTTTGGCATCTCCCCAGTGGGCAAAGGTTGAGCCTGGAGGAGTTGGGGGAACAGCCCAGGCTCTGTCGTTGTTCAGGATCCCCGAGTGCAGCAAACGGGAGAGTTCCCGGCTGGGAGAGGCCCCACTCAGAGGGAGTCGCTGGCCCAGGAGAGCTCCAAGGGCTCCTTTTGGAGTGTGCAGGGCCCCAAGAGAGAGGCTTCAGTCCCAGCAATGGTTCATCCTGGCCGCACTTGGCATCAACAGCTTTCTTTGGCAGTGTGAGAACAGGGATGTTTTGCCACGGAGGGAACAAAAACAGTTCCCAGGGCTGCTCCTACAGAAACCAGGAGCTGGTTGGGCAGCAGCAGTGGCTGGAGCAGTGTTTGTGATGAGCTGCAGAGGAGCTGAGCCCAGGGGCTGTTGGCCAAGGCCGAGGCCCAAGGAGCATTTCTCAGCTGGCAGGGCGGCCTGAGAAGGGGAGGGGGGAATGCAGCAGCACAGGGCCATGGAACCAAGGGACCATTGTGACACTGTGGAGCCTTGTGACACCAAGGGACCATTGTGACACTGTGGGGCCCTGTGAGACCAAGGGACCATTGTGACACTGTGAGGCCCTGTGAGACCAAGGGACCATTTTGGCAATGTGAGGCCTCATGGTGTCATGGAGACCACTTTGACATTGCTGGGCCTCATGGAACCAAGGGGACTGTACTGACGCTGTGTGACTCCATGGAATGTAGGGATCATCATGACATTGAGAGGCCGCATCGGGCCAAGGGTCCATTGTGACACCACCGGGCCTCATGGAACCATGGAGACCATTATGACACTTTGTGGTGTCATGGAACCAGGCAGCCATTGTGACACTGTGGGACTCCATGGAACCAAAGGTTCACTGTGACATTGCAAGGCCTCGTGGAACCATGAAAAGACAATTAAGACACTTTACAGCCTCATGGAACCAAAGGGCTATTGTGACACTGAGGGGCCCATGGAATCACAGAGACCATTGTGACACTCAGGGGACTCATGGAGACCATTGTGACACTATGAGGCCCCATGGAATAAGCAAAGCATTGTGAGACTGTGAAGCCTCATGGAACCAGTGAGACCATTGTGACCCTGGGAGGAGCATTGTGATATTGTGGGGCCGCGTGAAACCAAGACGCCTTTGTGACACTGCAGGGCTGCATGGAACCAAAGGTCCATTGTGACACTGCATGGTCTCATGTCATCAGTGGTCCATTGTGACACTGGGCAACCAAAGGAGACCATTGTGACACTGCAGGGCTGCATGGAACCAAAGCTCTAGGGTGACACAGAGTGGCCTCCTGTCATCAGTGGTCCATAGTGACACTGTGGAGCCAAAGGAGACCATTGTGACACAGCAAAACCCCAGGGTCCAAAGGTCCATGGTGACATTCCGGACCTCATGGAACAGAGGAGTCCTGTGACATTGTGGGGCCTGGGGAGCCACAGAGACCATTGTGACACTGCAAGGGCTCATGGAATCCTTGGGACCATTGTGACACTGCAGGATCTTATGACACCTAGGGGCCACTGTGACATTGTGGGACCCAATGGAACCTAGGGGCCAGTGTGACACTGCTGGAACCCATGGAATCAAGTCACCATTATGACACTGCGGGGCCCCATGGATCCAAGGAACCATTGTGACAATATGGAGCCCCACAAAACCAAGGGAAAACAGAACAAGTCTGGCTGCTTTGGCCTCCCATAGACTGCCTGACTGGTCCAACTGACCTTTGCATGTTGAGTGTCACTTCTCATCTGCTGCTGAAACACTGAGGCTCTGTGTTTTCCTTCCCAATGGAAAAGAACTGTCCTTCTGCTCCAGGCGCCCATGGCCAGAATTGGGATTTCACCTCCAAAGGTCCTTATATCCAGGGATTCTTCCAATAGGAATATTGCCAGGACAAGTCTGGCAGGCAGTGGTTTCACAAGGGTCACCTCTCATCTGTCCCCAAAACATTGGGAAAGGCTCCATGCTCTCCTTCCTAAGGAAAGAACTGTCCTGCTTCTCCAGGTGCCCATGGCTGAGATTGGGTTTCCACCTCCAAAATTCCCTAAATCCAAACTCTGCAATTACTGACAAGTCTAGCTGGCCTTGGCCTGCTGAGGCTCTCACTTGCCTTCCAAACCTTGAGGCTCTGTGCTTTCCTTCCCATGGAAAAGAACTGTCCTTCTCAGCCAGGTGCCCATGGCCACAATTGGGATTTCACCTCCAACACTGCCTGTTGTGACAGACTGGAGGAGATCGTCGGCTCTAAACATTTTGTGTGGGGGGGGGGGAGGAAGGGGCAGGTCCAGCCTTGCCCTGCCCTGTAAGCACAGCCCTTCCCTGCCCTGTGACCCCAAGGGGCCTCCAGTGGGTTTATGGTTTCTACCTGAACCGTGGCACACTGAACCCCCAGCACTGCCGTTCCACTCTGGGCACTGGGGCCCTCTTGGCTCTACTCAGTGCTGCTGCTGTACTCGGGGCACCCCAAACCCTGGTAGGGACCCGTGTCCCCGCACTCCAGGGATTGTGTGCGACTCACACTGCCCCGATCCTCCACGCACCCGGAGCTCCGTTCGGGGTTTGCGTGCCAATTCACCAATTCATCTGCCACCTTTACTCGAGTTTGGTGCACAGGAAAAACACCAAGCAGATATTCGTAAGAGGTCAAAATGACACAAAATTCTACTGGCAAAGTGCAAAAAATCAAGAACTTTGGAAGAGGATTTAACGCAACATCAAATTACACATAAAACACTTATCATAGCAGTAACTTCATTAACTTAGCCCATTTATCCTGGAAACATTAAAACACGCAAGCTTTTAGGGTATCCAAAAATGTTCCATATAAAGAGCATTAGAAGGAGAAGAAAGAGAGAGAGACCGAAAGACAGAAGCTCTTTAGAAAGACACACATATGACTAACAGCTCCTAGGGTTCCAGTGTGGGTGCGACACAAACCCCAGGAGAAGGCAGAGTCCATACCAGGGGCTCACCTTGTGCTCTGTTTTTAAGCCCCCGGGCCCTTGTGAGCCTCCCCCAGGTGGGATTTCTGATCACACAGGCAATCAGGGCTGGGTTAGCACTGTACCCACTGTGTGACTGATTGACAGCTCATCCCAGGGTGTCTCAGGACATTGATCTCATCCAGCCTCTGACAGTGACCATGGTGACACAGGGGAACCTCAAGGAACCGTGGGTCAGTTGTGACAATGTGGGTCCAAGGACACCACGGGAGATGTCATAGACAGGTAGAATAATGATAAAAGAAAAGCCTTTTGAAATGAAGCCTTGTTCAGCCATATCAATAGCTGGCCTATCATCTCTTCTGTGTGCAACTAAGCAATTACAAGTTCCCATGTGAAGCTATTTTGAGCATGAGACTTTGTGACCATTCTATTCTGAGGGTGAAAAACAAATGCACCTGCAATAACAAGTAATTTGTCCCATGAGAATCAGTGAAGAGGTAAACAATACAATAGAGAGATTTGATGCACAAGTAAAATCTATTTTATTAACCAATAATCAACTAACTGATAAGAAATCTTTGAACGAACTAAAGGTGCACACAAGGTCTGTTAAACTGTGTAAAATGAGTTGTATGAATAAAGAATAAAGAGTTCTTCTCCATCTTAGCTTAGTCCTTTGGGATTTCAGTTCCCCCCTTCTTGACAGCTTTGGGTTCTCCCTTCTTTGGAGCTTTGGGTTCCGCCTTCTTTGGGTCTTTGTCTTCCTTCTTCTCTGAGATTTTGGTTTCCTTCCTCTCTGATGCTTTGGTGTTCTTCTTCTCTGATGCTTTGATTTTCTTCCCTTCTGATGCTTTGCTTTCCTTCTTCTCTGGGATTTTGATTTCCTTCCTCTCTGGGATTTTGGTTTCCTTTTTTGGGATTTTGGTTTCCTTATTCTCTCGGGTCTTGGTTTTCCCCTTTGCTGGTATTGGAGCTTGCTTGCCAACAGAGACACTCTTCTTTCCCTTCTTCTGCCTCTCTTCCTCCTTCCTCCTCTCTTCCTCCTCTAAGGCTTTTGCCTCCTCCTGCTCAAGCTTTTGAGCTGGCTCCTTCAGCTCCCTTCTGCAGACAAAACAGAAAACATGGTTGAGAGTCCCACCAGAACCTTGGGCTCCCTAGTCCTGACTGGCCCTGCACTTCATTCCTTGACCCTGAGGCCATTTCCGTGAATTCTCCTCAACCCACATAGGTTGGGAACATCCCAAGTGAAGGCATGGGTGGAAGGGGACCTCCAGGACCAGCCAAACCTGAGCTTTGCCATCATAAGGTGTTGACTGTGCCAGCTCCCTCTGAAGGCACAGCCAGACCCCTCCAGCCCCTGCCAAAGGCTGATCCAGCAGCTCTCTGCACTGGTGCCTGGAAACGCCCTTTGTCTCTTGGCTTCCCAGTTTAAAGCAGAGCACAGATTGCTGACATCTGCTTAGCTCTCCTACAGTTCTTACTCAGCTCATTCAGCCCCCTTCTCCCTGGGCATAGCTGAAGCATGATTTTAAAGAGTTCAGATTTCAGCTGAGGGTTAGAAGCAATTCCCATTGATCAGGATGTAGGTTAGATAGGCAGACCATAGGTTAATGATTATGAGATGCTTAAGCTGGAGCTGATTGTTCTATTGTTTACCATTAGGAGCTTCTTTCTAGAGGGAAGTGGAGGAAGTGAACTGTTACAAGAACATCTTGAAACCAGTAGGACAATGGTTAGCACCTGGGCTTGATGTCAATCAATCACTAAGCAGGGGACCTTGGATGGTGCCAGAGGGTCACAGAGACCTGATGAAGACATTCCTGACTTCATCCCTTAAGACCACTGACCCAATTCGAGACCACCAACCCAATTCAAGGGAAGAATTGCACAGGAGTGAAGGACCAATGACCTCATTTGAATACAGAGCAGGGATGGGAGGTGCTGGGGTTGTGCAGATGTATTGTATGTAAGATCTTGGGAAATAAAGAGAGGGCAAAGAACCTTGGACAACGCGGGCACGCCTTTTAGGGACGGCTCTGGTGCCGCCTGCTGGTGTTAATAAACATCCCACTGTCTAACTTTAATTAGTTAGAGAGTCTCTGTCCGTGATCTTCGGTTTTAACAACTCCTAGCCTGCTCCTTCATGAGAACAATCCTATCAGTCAGAAAGCAAAGGCTGCAGGAACTCCTCTCCTGCAAGACAGGCTCATGTCAGGCAGATTTCCTGCTGGAACCAGGCTGGGACCAAGCAAACCAGTGCTGGCTGCCATGGAAACCATTGGAAGCAGCCTCGTCCGTCTCCTCCCCATGAAACCAACTTCAGCCTGGCCTGAAGAAGTCCTGATGCACAGGCTTGCTTTAAGCACCTCCACTCCCAGCTCCACACTTGGCCTGTGTGTCCTGAGCTGGGCTGCCTTGCTGGAGCTGAGCTTCTCCTGTGCTTGCCTACGGCTGCAGCTCCAGGGGAGCCTAAAGGACAGGAGCTTTTCTGACTGCTCTGCCACCATAAGGAGAACCCTGGCAGATCAGCAGTGCAAGGACTTCATCTGTGGCAGGAGCAGGACCCAAAGCAAGGTTTGCTCTGTGCCCCACGCCTGCCCATACCACAATCCCACTGTTCTGGTGAAGAAGGCAGATGATGAAGAAGATGCCACTCAACACCATGGACTTCAAGACACCTCTAGATGCGGTGCCAAGGCAAGCCCAGAGCCCAGCTCCCCGCAGACAGCAGCTAAGCCAGGAGGGCTCGGCACTCAAATAGAGAAGAAGATGTTCTGTCTCAACAGAAGAAGGTCCTTCCTCTCTTGGCAGCCAGGGAGCTCAGAGTGGCCATCCCTGTGTTGCTGCTGGCCTTTGCTCTGCAGCTCCTCTGAGCTCAGAGGCCTTGGAGCAGGGAAGCCCTGCAGGGACAAGAACCCATGGCAGAGCAGGAACCCATGGAAGGCTGACTCACCTGTCCCTGAGAGGGGCCTGAGAGCCACAGCTGATCTCCTGGGGGCTCAGGGAGGAGCTGACACGTGAGGCCTCCCTGGGCACCAGCACCTCGGAGGTGGAGCCTGCCTCCATGTGGCACAGCTCCGGGACATTGCAGGTGGTGTTGAGGTGGCCAGAGAAGGTGGAGGAGACCTGCTGGCTCTCTCCTGGCTGCAGCACACCTGCCAGTGGCAGGATATTGAAAGCCTGGATGGAAGACAGGAGAGATTGAGGTGTTGAGCATGGAAATGGATCCAATGGAGCATCTTGGAGCAAAGTGCAGCTGTAGCCAGAGGGGCCTATTCCCCAAACACTGCCAGAATCACCCTCACCTCATCCTGCATCCATGCCATTGACCAGTGCAGGGACCATGGGGAAAATCTTCTCCCATACTCACAGCTCAATGCATTAATTAGTACATTACATGAAAGTGAACTAGGATGTCTCCTGGCAGTAGAAATTCTCTCTGATGCACAAATTGCCTTTAAAAGGTTTTAAAACTACCTGCTTTTAGAAAAGGAGGAGACTCAGAGTGAGAGCTCTTGGAGCTGAGGGAAGGAGTCCAGCCCAGCTCATCTGACTCCTGAGGCTCTTCCCCTCTCTCTCTGATTTAAATGCTTCTTTCTCAAGGTGCTACAGCAAAAGCTCCTGCAAAAATTTCCTGTGGAGCACCTGAGGAGTTCCAGGGGGAGCAGTGCCCTCCACAGGTGCTGCACAGCGTCTTTGGACAGCCCTGCAACGTGTCCTGCACGGCCTCTCCAACAAGCAGCTGCTCCAGCAGCACTTTGTGATGGGCCTGCAGGGATGGGAGGCCCCTCTGTGGCCAATGCTGAGGGCCCCCAGTGGCACTGGCAGCTCCAGCCCTGCTTGCCACACTGACAATGGGCAAGGGAGACAGATTCCCTCTTGCCTTCTCTGCTCCCAGGGCAGTGTGCGCCACGTCCAGGGAGCACCTGAATCCCTCCAAGCCTCGAGGCAGGTGAGGGTGCTCAGGAGTTGGTGCTGGCACCCAAAAAACAAGCCATTTTTTATGCTGGGAAGAAGAGACAGCCCCTCTGCAAAGTCTCCCTTTGTCAGACAGCTCCAGGGCCAGCAGTGCAATAGCAGCTCTGGGTGAAAGCAGAGCCCTGCAAACAGGGAGTCTGGCTGCTTTGGGAAGAGACTCCATGGAGATCAGGATCATCCCAGCTTGCTCTGGGAGGGAAGCTGGAGGTGTTACCATGATGATGCAGAGAAAAGCCTCATCTTACATTGGGAAGGAAACAAGGCAAAAAATCCCACACTCAGCACAGGCCTGTAGGATCTGAGCCAGCTTCTCCAAGGAAAACTCTCCTATTTCTCCCTCCCCCTCAGCCCATGTCCAGCCACTGGCCCTGCTGCCCAGCCCACTGTCAGGCACAGCACAGCAGGGCAGCAAAAAGGGAGCTCAGCATGAGCAGGACTTGGTGCTGGCAGGCTGGGGAGGCAAAGCAAGCAGTAGGTGTAGAAGAAAATCTACCTCTGCTCCTGAAGAGTGGGTAAAATCCTGCACTTCTTTCAGGGCTTTGGCTGCCTCCTCCTTTCCAGTCCTGAAGTGCCTCCATCGAGTTGCTCCACTATCCAGACTCGTTCTCTTCTCCTTCGGTGGCTGAGGTTTGAATTTAGGTGGGTGGAGCTCATCTCTGCAAAATAAATAACTATGACCAGGGACCTGCAGTGGGAGGGAGGGACACCTGCACGAGCAGCTCCTGGCCAGGATGCAGCCCCTGGGTGGGTGCTGGCACGTTGAACCGAGAAATGGTTTGATCCAGCCCTTCCCAATCCAGGCTGGGGCAGGTCTGTTCTAAAGGCAGCCCAGGGATGGCACTGAGGTGCTGCAGCAGCTGCAACTGCTTGCATTGAGCAACTACAGAGGACAGGCATTAACACCTGTTGGGGATGCAAAAAGCACAGTGGGAGAGGAAAAGACAGAGAAGGCAGCAAAAAGGTGAGATTTGAGGCACCGAGGGGCAGACCCAGCCAGTGCCCAGCCAGCACAGCCCACCCAGTGCCCAAGGCCAGAAACTCGGCAGCTCCACCGGGGATTTATCAGGAATGTTCCCCTGACAACGCTGGGAGGTTGGTTGACATTTTACAACACTCCCAGGTGACTCAGGTCGCATTCCCCATCCATCCATCCATCCATCCTTCCATACATACACAGGCTGTGGTGCTGGGATCCTGCCAAGCTCTGCCAGCCTTGGGCTTGGGGAGATTTCTGCCAGCCGTCCTGGGCTCCGTAATTGTGCTCTCTGTTCCAGGAAGAAAGCAAGAAAGATTTTTAAAAAACCAAAACAAACCACAACAGACAAACCTAAAAAAGCTTCAACAGCTCAACCCTGCTCAAGTTTTTTCTTTAGGGACAGCTACCACTCTCCAGCTGAAATGCTGGGCTTTTGGGGTAAAAGAAAATTACATGTTCACCTCCAAATTGAAAAGGATTAAGGTAAGAGAACCTTTCAAACTAAAATTTATTGGCCCAAAGCTTTTATTTTTGCAAGAAATCTCTAGGTAAGACCAGCCAGACAGTTAAACAACTGGTTCTTCTGGTGGGGAGAAACCCTCCTCTTTAAGGGAAGCAGCCTGACAGTTGAAAGCAACTGTTTGGTCAAACTTCAGGCTCCCTGGCACAGCCTGCATTGCCTTTCCTTCCTGTTCACTGATTTACAGGCAGTGCCACGATGGCCCAGGTTCAGATGTTTGGTGCCATCCAGGGAATTTGGCATTGCCATTTCCATATGTTTTAGTTGAAGTTTCAGTCCTTGCAAACACTCTTCAAATGCCAGCTTTCCTTTCTTTTACAGAAAGCTCAAGGTTCCCACAAGTCTTCTGACATCCTCTTTTGTGCTCAGAGAGATGACATTTTCAAACAGATGTTTCCAAAGTTAACAGCATTTGAAAGAATAATTAATTCAAATCCCCCTGGATTCCAGCTTAGCCCAACTCCATTCTGTCTCAGACACTGAGATTCCCACCTCTAAGGCAGGAGCTGTTTGTGCCCCCATCCCTCCTGTCCTTCTCCCCAGCAGCCTGTGCCTGTTTTCCCCGGCACAATCCCTGTCCCTGTGCACCCTGCCAGGAGCAGCTGCACACAGGCTCACATCTCCCCTTGCCCTCACCAGGGGATTTCTCTCATCCCCGAACACGCCGATGAGAACGTTGGTGCGATGAGTGCCCAGGGCCTGCACTGCCACCACAACTGGGATCTCTGCTGTGCTCTGGGGCTGCACAATCCCACAGGGCTTGGGGCTGGAGTAGAGCACAGCAGAGTCCTCCTTGTGTTTCTGGAAGGGACACAATGAAATGCAGATTCAGAGGGACTTCTCAAGAAACTTCAGGCTCCTTAACATCCACCACAACAGCAACTTACACACACCTTTAAAACTCCCCAGGACAAAGGTCAAAGGCACAAACAAGATGCAAGTATTGTAGGTTTAGCACTCCCAGGGCATCCTGCAAGGAGGCTGCCAGCACAGGCACTGGTGTCTGTGGGTGCAGCAGCTTTTCACAACTGTCGCCTTCTGATGCAAGGCGAGGCGACCTGGTTCTGAGGAAACGGCACGGCAACCCAAACTCTCCAGGGTCACTCGGGCCAAGAACACACGCAGGCACCAGTATGGTGGACGGTTCAAGACCTTTATTGTCCCGTCTCATCGGGTTTTATACTGGGGGAGTTTTCTCTCTACGTCAGGGGGTCTTACTTTACTGTAATTGGTTAGTAAGGAGTCGAAAGTTACTAATGTTAGGGGGGACTACATTCTTGGGTGATCCCTTATCACTAGAAGTTAGGGGGAGAGGGATCCTACTGCTTTCCGTGACATCGCGAGATTTTCCGAGCGCCTAACCCTATCAACTACATCTCCCCCCCTTTTTCTACAAATGAGCAAAGTAGTCATATACATAGGTACTGAGATGAGGCATGAGGTTGTTGACAAAGAAAGGGGTTTGGTAAACTTGAGTAGGAGATCTTGTGACTGGCAGTGTTCCCTGGTCAAATTCACAGCAGTTGTTGCCGGCCTATGAACAGGATGTTGGCCCGTTCTAGGCGGGTCTGAACGAATGAGACTAGCTTGTTCAGCAGGCATGGTCCGAAGGTGACAGCTAAAAGTAACATTGCCAATGGACCTATTAGGGTAGAAATTAGGGTGGTTAGCCATGGTGATCGACTGAACCAGGACTTGAACCAAACCTGTTGGGCTTCCCTGTCTTTCTGTCTCTGAGCCAGTCTGTTTCGGAGTTCTGCCATGGAGTCTCTCACGACTCCCATGTGGTCTGCATAGAAGCAGCACTCCTCCTTCAAGGCGGCACACAGGCCCCCTTGCTGCATGAACAGGAGGTCTACACCTCGCCTGTTCTGCAAGACCACTTCTGAGAGTGAGGAGACTGACTTCTCTAGAAAGGAGATGGATTTCTCGATCCTCTGCAGGTCCTCGTCGATTGTTGCCTGCAGCTGTGACAGTCCTTGGTGTTGGGTCGCCAGGGCTGAGACTCCTGTGGCCGTTCCGGCTGCTCCTAGGCCGAGCAGCATTGCGATAGTTATACCTGCTACTATTTCTCTTTTGTGGAGCCGGCTGAGTTCCTCGAAAAGGTGGTACACTTCTTCGTCTGTGTGGTACAGGACCCTAGGAACAATCAGGACTTGGACACAAAAGTCGTTAGAGTCATCGAATTTGGCAAGGAACACACAGGGACTCACTCCAGATCGCTGGCAAACCCACATCCCAGATGCGGATGGGACTGCCCATTTATTGTTTTTCCCGTTGGGTTTGACAACATCGGTGCAGACGTTGCCTTTCTGCCTAGCTAGGGTTGCATTGCCAAAGCATCTGCCCTGGCCTGTGACTTGACTCGAGGTGATTCCTTTGCAGGGGGTATCCCATCTACATTGGTTGGGTGCATCTGCTGCGGAGTAACCGAAGGGAGTGTTTAGAGCAACTCTTTCGTAAAAAGGAGGTTCGACATCGTAACAAAGCCAGCAGGATTTGGTTAGGTTAGGGTTAGATTCGTTCAGGGATAGGAAGGGAGCTTCTAACATACGAAGGATTGGGTCTGAGTCTGACTCGGCTGAACGGCCTATCTGAAAGGCTTCTGCATGGCCGGTCGGGATATCAGCGACCCTTGTGGGCAAGGCTTTGGGGCGAGTCGCGTTTCTCCCTTTCGGCACACTTTTAATCACTTTGTTGGGTCCGACCGCTCGGGATGCCGACGGTTGGAGCCTAATAATTTGCACGTTCACTCTCTCTTTTGACCCTTGAAGGACTACTGTCCACGTTCTGCCTGTTGCCCAGCTAGGGTGATGTGGCACGAAGGATGGGGTGTTTGGTGCGGTGATTTCTTTGAGCACTTTGTGACTACTAAGGTGTTGCATGACCCACCTGAATGGCCGATGGGGGTAGTGGTCTGGGCTGACTTGCCCTCTGGCAACAAACCCCAACAGCAAAATCACACAGAGACACCATTGATGCTTGGGTCTCACCCGCGCGGGTCTCTCGGGCGCTGCCCGGCGGCCTGGTAGTCTGCCGCCTTCCTCTGGAATGGGGATGTACGCGTCATGAGGACGTCCCACGAGCAGGTCCTGCAAACAGAAACTCGCAACTCTCATCAGTCTCATTCTGCTCGTTATGGAGGTCCGGTTTAATTGACCCAAGTGGACACCACTTAGTTTGCCGTCCTCTTTGACAGCTGCGTACCCTCTCCCCGTGAGCATCAACCTCCAGCCCCGTTCCCATTCGCCTAGCTCGTTTCTAATTACCACCTGTGGGCCCCCTGCTCCTGTTTCTGCTCCCAGGCCTTCTGATCCTCCCTTTTCCATTTGCTCCAGTCGCTCCAGCTGCCTCTGGCCCTGCTGGTACAGCTCCTCAGCCCTCAATGCCCGCTCCTCTACATTCTGCTCCATCTGTTTCGCAATGCCCTGCTGGGCTCTCATCAGCCCCTGTTTCCTCTGGCGCTCCAGCTCCTCCTGGGCCTCCATGCCCTTCTCCCGCTCCATTTCCATCATCTCGTTCAGGCGCTTCTCTTCCTCTGCCAGTTCCTCGAGGATCATCTGCTTCTCCAGGACTTGCTTGTCCCAGATCATGTTGCACTTGGCACTGAGGAACAGCGCGTTCAGTTCCCGCACATCTTCCTCTTCCTCCAGCTTCATCCTTGTTGCTCGCTGTGGCAGCTTCTGCTTCCCCTGCTGCAGCTCTTCATCCACGTCTCTCCCACGGTCCCTCTCGTCCTACAGCTCTGCCTTTCTCTGCTCCTCGATCTGGGCCTTTTTCAGGGCTTCCTGCAACGTCCAGACGCCTTTCGCTGCGGCGTCCGCTTTGTCGTTGCCGATCTGGAGGTGGCTGTTGATGTGAATGACTGACACGGTGCCCTGTTGCGAGGAGGGTGCTTCTTCCAGCATCAGGGCTGCTGCTGATGTTGGCACTCCTGGTCCCTTTTTTGTGTGAGGTGTTAAAGCCACCAGCTGGGTGCTTTTCCACGCCCGGGACTGCCCTCCCACCCCGTTCACTGGAGGGACTTCTTTGAATTGCCAACGTCCGGGCCAATGTGCTTGGGGAATGATCGTGCAGTCTGATCCCGTGTCTGCCCAGAACTGAAACCCTATGACGTGGGGATCTTGACTGCCGTAAAGGCGGCATGTCCCCCACACCATCAGGGGTTCCTTCCCTATTTTCATGGCCAGGGCCACCCAGGGACCCCCCTCTGGGGGCAATGAGGAGGAATCTAACGCTGCCTGAAGTCTGTCCACAAACTGAGTGAAGCTCTCACTTTCACTCTGTCTTATGGTAGACCACGGGGCAGGTTTAGCCACTACTTTGGAGGCAGAACGAATGGCCTCTCGGGCAGCCCGGGTGGTTGTCATAACTTCATGGGCCCTTAATCCCTCAGCCTGGGCCTGGGGGGTGATCATCGTGGGGTCTCTACCCACCAATCTCTGTATACTGGAGCCGTGCAGTGGATGGTCAGGCCCCGTTATCTGGGCTAGCTCCTTTGTGCATTGGTCCTCCCACTCTTGTTTAAAAACAATCATTCCTGCCCCATCAAAAATCATTCTGCACGTCTGCTTGATGTCAAAGGGAAGCATGTCATCCCCTCAAAAAACCCCATCTATGAGCGTGTTAACCATGGCAGAATTAATCCCTTGTCTGCAATCGCTTTAATAATTGCCTGTACCTCTTTTGGATTCACTGGAGAATAGGTCCTTCTTTGGTTTTCGCCTGTCCCCCCCACACGGACAGGAAACACTAGCTTGGCTGAAGGGGTGTACTCGGCGCAGGCTATCTTTATTTTTCGCCAATCTGTAAGAGGGGTCCGGTCTTTCTCTGATGACCCCTTCACCCAAGCGGGAGCACTGTGACTAGAGATCTTGTATGCTGCTGCTCTCCCTCTGTTAAGGCTAGTATCCGAACCGGAGCTCCCCGACTCCCTCTCGGACTCGTCCCGGCTCGAGTCTGAGTCGGAGTCGGAAGTGGAATGGCCGAGCACTTCCGGGCTGCTCTGCCTTTTTCTCGGGCTCCGACCCCGCCCCCTCCTGCGGGGGGCGGACCATTCCCTCCCCCTGGGGTCTCCCCGCCTCCTGCTGGGGGAGGTCCTTGCCTTATACGGGCTTAATTTGAATAGAGCACTCTGATTGGTCTCACCCCTCGCCGCGGGGACCGCCCCCCCTCCCCGCTCTCTCGCGCATGCGATGTTAAGCGGGCTGATCCCACTTCCGCCCTTTGTCCCCTCTTCTCTTCCGCCCTGACCACGCGGCCGGCCGCCATCTTCGAGCCCATACGGCGGCGGAGAGATGTTATCGATCCGGGCGGTTTCTGACCGTCCCGCCGCTTCCCGCGCCTCCTCCGTCAGCCCCCCCCAAAACACTGCGCCCGTTGCTCTGCCTCCTGTGCTGGGTCGACAATCGGCGGGGGGGTGTTATGGTTTAGGCCTGGCAAAGCCAAGGCCCCCATAAATATACCTTTTACCTGATATCTGCTGTGAGATGTGGCCAGGAAATAAGCAAAGCAGGCTCCAACTTAAACATAAAGAGAAGTTTATTAACTAAACTACACACACAATTACTAAACTACACACACAATTACTAACCTACACACACACAGGGAAAAAACCAAGGAGAATGAAAACTACACAGAAACACTTCCTTATCCTCCTCCCACCAAATTCCCAAACACATTTACATTTCCCAAAAAATTATCCACACTCGGTCTGGCACCACCCTTTGGAAAAAAAAATCAAATCTTCAGCTCATAAGGGATAGACGGAGTCCTTCCTTGTGCCACGGACTTCTTGTCACAATCAGCAATCCGCCCGGTATCTTGCTATCTCGTGACATCTCCTTTCCATGCCGAGGTGCTCTCACCACCTGGCATGGGATGGGGCAGGGGCCTGCCTTCAGGGCCTTTTAAGAATGCCTCGTCTCGTTCCAAGCAGAGTACAGTCACAATCCTGGGACCTCTGTCCCCCCCCCCCCCATGTCTTCTATACCCCCTGGGGCCGAGGGGTCTCAAAACCAAACTCTCTTGACGCCGAGCCTCCGCTTCCCCCTGCAATACAGCCTCTGCCTCACCAGGAAACAGTCCATGGAAATACAACAAAAAAGAGTCCAGCAAAAACTGCCACTCCATCTTCCTCCATTCCTTCAACATCTCTCTTCTCCCTTTGCCAGACCCTCCTTACTGGCCTGATTTTCTTCCTTCATCTTCCACTCCTGTCCCTTTCCCAGGAAAGGCAATGTTCTGCGAAGCCTTCATTCCCCAAAGGGTTAACAGCTCTCCCAGGCGGCTGGACTGCCCGCTGCCCCCCCCTTTCTCCTCCCAGCCGTGCTGCCTGCCGGCACATGATATCAAGTTTCAAGAAATACAGTTCGAGCACGGGCTGCATTCTCTGGGGGGGGGGGGGAATAAACTGGTCGCTCAAGGGTCTGCCACCCTTCCTCCCGGGCCTACCGTAGATGGGCCACGTGGCTCTCCCCTCCCCCAGCCCAGCCAGAAACTGGGCCGGGGGAGAGACTTCTTCACGCCGGAAATCCCAAGAGCGCTCCGAAGGCCAAGAGCCCTGCTTTTAACCCCTTGAGGTCGTAGTCTCAAGAGGCGGATCCAAATGTCCCACTGGTCAAACTAAGTGCCCATCTTAAATTCCAATTACCCATTGGTAATCACAGCAAAACAAAATATCCCAGATGTCCCATTTCCGGTCAAACCACGACAGGGGGGAATGGGTAGAGGAGCCGTGGTTTTGTCGGGAGGCTCCGGCGGGGGGCTGGGATCTGGCGGGCTTCGCGGGGGGGTTGGGGGGTCTCCTGGGGGTTTTGGGCTCGGGCTCGAGGGGAGGTGGGACGCGCCTAGCCCCCGCACATCCCCATCTGCAATCTGATCGCTTTCCGGGGTGGTCTGTGTCGGTGCCCCCACCCCTAGCTGCGGAGTGGCTATTAAGTAGCTTCTGGCAGCTTTCCAGGTTTCTTCCTCTTGTCGAGCTTTTTGCAGAGCCCGGATGACTCTGCCCCACGATTTTAGGGCTTTCCCCGTGCCTGAACACATGGTATCCTCGGCCAGGGTTTTCGTACAATTATCCCACACCTCTGGGTGTAAAATACCCACGGGGCTCTCTATAGCCCCCAGCTTAATCAATCTCGACAATGCGAGAGTCACATCTTTAAGCTTACAATCTATTCCCCATTGTGTGCACACTTCACTTACGACCTTTGAGACTGCTTCCATGATTCGAGGGCGTCCCCTCCGCTGCACAAGGCCAGCTGTGCAGCCGCCGTCCTCTGTCCAGGCGATCCCCGTTCCCCGGGCACTGGTTCGATCCCGGGTTTCCGGCACCACTAGTCGCCTTCTGATGCAAGGCGAGGCGACCTGGTTCTGAGGAAATGGCACGGCAACCCAAACTCTCCAGGGTCACTCGGGCCAAGAACACACGCAGGCACCAGTATGGTGGATGGTTCAAGACCTTTATTGTCCCGTCTCGTCGGGTTTTATACTGGGGGAGTTTTCTCTCTACGTCAGGGGGTCTTACTTTACTGTAATTGGTTAGTAAGGAGTCGAAAGTTACTAATGTTAGGGGGGACTACATTCTTGGGTGATCCCTTATCACTAGAAGTTAGGGGGAGAGGGATCCTACTGCTTTCCGTGACATCGCGAGATTTTCCGAGCGCCTAACCCTATCAACTACACACAACCCTCTAAGATCACCCACAGGAAAAAACCCTGAGGACTAGAACATCAACTGTTTTTTCAGGAGCTTAAACTGCCTCCTCAAGTTTGCAGTTGGGTAGGTTCCTGTTCTCAGCAGATCTTTAAGACTGAATAGAAAGCAGCAAGGTCTTATCCAAACCCTTTGTTCCCCTAATAATCTCCTCAGGAATATTTGACAGGAGGAGGTGGATGTGATGCCAAACCTGGGGAATAAGCCCGTAGCAGCCAGGAAGGTGGCTGGGATTCCTAATGAGGATCTTCCTCTCGTAGGGCACCTTCAGGTGGCACTCATCACACAGCAGCACTGGGGAGGACACTTGGAGCTCAGGAACGAGACATCTGGGCAAAGAGATGACCCCAGGACAATCAGAGATACTGAGAGAATGGAGAATGCCTACCCCCAAAGATTGTGAAATGGAGCAGAACACATTGGTCACTGTCAAATGCACATTGAAGAGCCCTACAGGGATAAATTGCCTTCTACCTCTTCCCACTCCAACATGTCTTGTCAAGGAGGGGCAAACCCTGAGAGGCAGCACCCAGAGGCTGCCAAGTGCCCCAGGCAGAGCACTTTGCCCCACAGCTGCCTCAGCCCCTGCTTTACCCAAGAAGGCTTGCAAGGACTCCTGGAACAGTGCCAGTGACCCACGAGCTCTGGGGGAGCCTTGCCAACAAGGATCAGTGCTCCCTAAGGCTCAAGGAACACACAACTCCAGGGTCTCCGTTAAAATGATTCCCTTCTCTGCCATGGTGCTGTTGCCCTGCCTGAGAACTCAGCTCTTTGCCCCAGCCCTGGAGGGCACGAGACAGCAGCTGCCCCACAGAGGGGCTGATCAGCCCCTGCCAGGCCCTGCAGCTCCCTGGCTCCTTCACTGCACAGCTCCAGGCACTGCCTGGCCCCAGCTCCACCTGCTGTACACAATGGCAGCCCAGGCACTGCCTGGATGGCTCTGCCTGGCACAGGGAACAGCACCAGGGAGCTGCATCCCTCTGGGCATCACACTGACACCCACAGCAGCACAGCAGCATGGAATTCTGCTGCAGCAACAACGACTTTTGCTCTCAACTCTGACGATATTAAAGCTCAAAATGGGAAGCAGAGGGAAGGACAAAAACTGAAGCTGACCTGCCACATCAAGGGCTGCTTTCCCCTTGTCAGACCTTGCCCTCCCCACTCTTGCTGGGAGCCGCTTCCCCCCTGCCATGTGCCCTCATGGACAGAGCCAGAGCCTGACTCTCAGCAGCTGCTTGCTGTGGCCCAAACCAGTGCACGGTGCTCACAACCAGCACAACTCCACCTCTTGCAGCCTGAAGGAGAGGAGGCCCTCAGGAAATTTGTTCCACCTCAAGCACCAAAAACCAGGCCAATCAATGATATCATTCCTGGTGCCTTTAGAAGAGGGCCAGGACCGTGCTGGGCTGTGAGCAGGGGTGGTTTTCACCACGGGCTGCTGCCCAAGCACTGCTGTTCTCGTGTCCAGCTGGCAAAACATGAGGGCATTCAGCAGCACTTCTCCTTGGCAGCTGCAGCCAGCACAGCCTGGGCAAGGCAGTGCCTGCGGGAGGCCAGGCAAGGGCTGGTACCTGGCTGTGATGATCAGGGCTGCCACTCCCTTGCCAATACCCTCCAGGTCCACCAGCAACCTCCGGTAGAACTCCATCACCGTGTTGGAGCACAGGGTCACCTGGTGGAAGAGAAGAACAGTCAATGCTTCCTTACAAAAGCTCATTACCCACGGGTGATATCCTCCAGTTCCTGAGGGAGGATTTGGCCTTCATTCTTCTGCTGCTCCATGTGTAGAGCACAGTCTCAGAGTAACAAAAGCCTTCTGGCAATACCAGATTTGTTAAACACACCTTGCTATCAGGGCACAGGTCAGCTACATTAAAACATTAGACTACAGCTCCATGCACCACTGCATTCAAATTAAGGGGCCAATTTCTCATCTGACTACAAAGACATCCATGCAGAGGAAATCTGACTCGACCACAATGAGTTCAGCTTTACAGCAGGAGGTTGAGGGCAAAGTGTGGTCCAGCAGGTGCTGGGCAGTTCATGGCTGCCCTGGGAGCCCGAGCCCGGGCTGGCTCTGAGAACTGCGGCCCCACGCCAGGAGTGGGGAACTGCCCCAGGGTGGGCATTGACCACAGGCAGAACCCTCAGAACTGCCCCAGGGTGAGCACTGACCACAGGCAGAACCCTCAGAACTGCCCCAGGGTGGGCATTGACCTCAGGCAGAACCCTCAGAACTGCCCCAGGCTGGGCATTGACCAGAGGCAGAACCCTCAGAACCAGAACTGCCCCAGGGTGGGCATTGACCACAGGCAGAACCCTCAGAACTGCCCCAGGGTGGGCACTGACCACAGGCAGAACCCTCAGAACTGCCCCAGGGTGAGCACTGACCACAGGCAGAACCCTCAGAACTGCCCCAGGGTGGGCATTGACCACAGGCAGAACCCTCAGAACTGCCCCAGGGTGGGCATTGACCAGAGGCAGAACCCTAAGAACCAGAACTGCCCCAGGGTGGGCACTGACCAGAGGCAGAACCCTCAGAACCAGAACTGCCCCAGGGTGGGCATTGACCACAGGCAGAACCCTCAGAACCAGAACTGCCCCAGGGTGGGCATTGACTACAGGCAGAACTCTCAGGGCCTCTTGCTCTACGCTGCAAGAGACAAGCCACCAATGGGACACGGCAGAGGAGAAAAGAGGAGGATCTCTGTCTTGAAGTTCCACAAGGAAGGGTTTATTCCAAGCAAAAGGATCAGAGCCAAAAGAGCCCTGGACACTCCTGTGCAAGGGCTTTTGTACAGATACAAATCAGGGGGTGAATACAAACAGCAAGCCAAAAGGGAATCCTCAGGGGAGCACTGAGGGGATTACATCAAGTGTCTGGGGCCACTTTGGGTAGGAGGGTGGGGAGGATGGCTCACATGGCCCAATGGGGCCTCCAGGAATAGGGGAATTCCAAAGGGGCATTGCAGACAGGGATTGGCTCCAGGTTAAATTGGCAAAGAAGGTTGGGGAACAAAAGGGGCCGGGTGTGACAGGCAGGGAAAGAGCTGGAACAAGGGGCAGGGAATGGCATGAGGGACAGCTTTGAGGGAGGGTAAAGCCCAGGGGTAAACCAACTCGGGGAGAACACGGGGTACCACAGAACAAACCACTTAGCAAGGAATCAATACAATAAATTTGAACCGCTACACATGGCTGCAGATTTTTTTGTCTCCACTGGAGCTTCCTGCAGTGAACACAAATCATTCTGCTCCCCAGGAGGGGGGAAATGAGACCAAGAAGAAAAGCTCACTGCTTGATACAATGACATCTCTCTAACAGCCACCTTCTGCCCTCATCCTTGCTCTGCCCCGTTCCAATCAAATCAATCGCTCTCAAAAACACAAGAATGGCTTCAGGCCTTGGCCATAAGGTCTGTGAACTCAGGCATATGATTTTGGAAAGCAAACAGTGCTCCCTGAGGAACATCCCGAGTAAGCCAGCGAGCAGAGGCCCCCAGCAGTGCAGATCTCTCAGTGCCAGGATGCTCCAAGCTGGCACCAGAGCTAAAGCCCTCCCACCCTGCAGTGCAGCTCCAGCCCTGGTGCTGCAGCGGCTGTGGCTGGGCTCTTGCCGTACCTCGATGTCCTGGTGTCCCTGGGGGAGGATGGTGCCTTGGCTGGGATTCAGGGTGAACTCCCTGGGCTCCACATGGAAATGGATTCCCTTGCTCCAGGCCGGGTCGGTGTCCTGCGGATCTGATCCACGCTGTCCACAGCCGGCTGCGTGCCATCGTCCGACATGCGGAGCTGGAACGTCAGGGGCACCGCGGAGCTGTTGGTGAGGCGGCAGCGCTGCGTGTAGGGAAAGCCTGGGCAAGGACACAAATATCCATTCAGGCACCCAGCAGGGCATGATCCTGGGGGCAAGATCCTGGCAGGATCAAAGTGGGATTGGAGTTCAGCTCTTTATGATCTGAACTACAGCTCACCCAGAAGCTGCGTGAGGAATTAATCGTCACTTAGTTCCCTTTGACACAGATTCCAGACTGCAGCCTTGAAAATGCCCACTCCTAGCCCTGCTGAACACTGCAAGCTTCTCTCTTTGGGATGGGGACGAGCTCCCTCACCTGCCCCAAACCAGCACCAGTTCTCTCTCAGTGATGAGTGTGCACCCAGACCCAGCATTTACTCTGAGAATTCAAGCTGTCCAATTCCCTGCTCAGCCTGCCAACACTCCCACCTTTTTCAAGACATGTAAAGAGTGAGTTGTCAGTGAGAAGAAGCTACAGCAAAATAAAGGGAGGATGGAATCAGAAACTAGAACGTGAGGCAAAGAGCCCTAATGCAGCTTCTCTTTGAAGGATCCTTAAGGCATCTCTTGCTTTGGGCCAAATAGACTGAGCACGTGACAGCTCAGAGCCCACTCAACTGGGGGCACAGGCAAACCTTGCTTTGAGATTAGCAATTAGGAACCAGGTCCACTGTCGCCTTCTGATGCAGGGCGAGGCGACCTGGTTCTGAGGAAATGGCACGGCGGCCCAAACTCTCCAGGGTCACTCGGGCCAAGAACACATGCAAGCACCAGTAGGGTGGACGGTTCAAGATCTTTATTGTCCTGTCTCGTCGGGTTTTATACTGGGGGAGTTTTCTCTCTACGTCAGGGGGTCTTACTTTACTGTAATTGGTTAGTAAGGAGTCGAAAGTTACTAATGTTAAGGGGGACTACATTCTTGGGTGATCCCTTATCACTAGAAGTTAGGGGGAGAGGAATCCTACTGCTTTCCGTGACGTCGCGAGATTTTCCGAGCGCCTCTCCCTATCTACTACTTCTCCCCCCGCTTTTTCACAAATGAATGAAATAGTCATATACATAGGTACTGAGATGAGGCATGAGGTTGTTGACAAAGAAAGGGGTTTGGTAAACTTGAGTAGGAGATCTTGTGACTGGCAGTGTTCCCTGGTCAAATTCACAGCAGTTGTTGCCGGCCTATGAACAGGATGTTGGCCCGTTCTAGGCGGGTCTGAACGAATGAGACTAGCTTGTTCAGCAGGCATGGTCCGAAGGTGACAGCTAAAAGTAACATTGCCAATGGACCTATTAGGGTAGAAATTAGGGTGGTTAGCCATGGTGATCGACTGAACCAGGACTTGAACCAAACCTGTTGGGCTTCCCTGTCTTTCTGTCTCTGAGCCAGTCTGTTTCGGAGTTCTGCCATGGAGTCTCTCACGACTCCCATGTGGTCTGCATAGAAGCAGCACTCCTCCTTCAAGGCAGCACACAGGCCCCCTTGCTGCATGAACAGGAGGTCTACACCTCGCCTGTTCTGCAAGACCACTTCTGAGAGTGAGGAGACTGACTTCTCTAGAAAGGAGATGGATTTCTCGATCCTCTGCAGGTCCTCGTCGATTGTTGCCTGCAGCTGTGACAGTCCTTGGTGTTGGGTCGCCAGGGCTGAGACTCCTGTGGCCGTTCCGGCTGCTCCTAGGCCGAGCAGCATTGCGATAGTTATACCTGCTACTATTTCTCTTTTGTGGAGCCGGCTGAATTCCTTGAAAAGGTGGTACACTTCTTCATCTGTGTGGTACAGGACCCTAGGAACAATCAGGACTTGGACACAAAAGTCGTTAGAGTCATCGAATTTGGCAAGGAACACACAGGGACTCACTCCAGATCGCTGGCAAACCCACATCCCAGATGCGGATGGGACTGCCCATTTATTGTTTTTCCCGTTGGGTTTGACAACATCGGTGCAGATGTTGCCTTTCTGCCTAGCTAGGGTTGCATTGCCAAAGCATCTGCCCTGGCCTGTGACTTGACTCAGGGTGATTCCTTTGCGGAGGGTGTCCCATCTACATTGGTTGGGTGCATCTGCTGCGGAGTAACCGAAGGGAGTGTTTAGAGCAACTCTTTCGTAAAAAGGAGGTTCGACATCGTAACAAAGCCAGCAGGATTCAGTTCGGTTAGGGTTAGATTCGTTCAGGGATAGGAAGGGAGCTTCTAACATACAAAGGATTGGGTCTGAGTCTGACTCGGCTAAACGGCCTATCTGAAAGGCTTCTGCATGGCCAGTCGGGATATCAGCGACCCTTGTGGGCAAGGCTTTGGGGTGGGTTGCGTTTCTCCCTTTTGGCACGCTTTTAATCACTTTGTTGGGTCCGACTGTTCGGGATGCCGACGGTTGGAGCCTGATAATTCGCACATTCACTCTCTCTTTTGACCCTTGAAGGACTACTGTCTACGCTCTGCCTGTTGCCCAGCTAGGGTGATCTGGCTGCAAAACTGTCATGTTGTAGTCTGTGCATTTCTGAGATTTGGGGATTTTATGGCGATATCGATGGAAGTTTCCAGGTATGAAGATGGGTGTTTTGCAACCGATGGGTGCCCAGGGGAACTGTAAGAATTTGTCGGGCTCTGGTGGATCCCACCCAGGCCCCGACGGTCTGGCATCTGTGACAATGGTTTCGCAACCCCAGTGCCCACAATGTCCCCACCCTGGGTGATTGCAGTAGCTTTTCCCAGGGTTTGAAGCTGGGCACCAATAGGATAGGTACATGTGTGTGGAGTGTGGGGAATAGGGGTCTACCTTTGGTCATTCTGGAAACAGGTCGATGATGCGGAGCACGAAGGATGGGGTGTTCGGTGTGGTGATTTCTTTGAGCACTTTGTCACTACTAAGGTGTTTCATGACCCACGTGAATGGCCGATGGGGGTAGTGATCTGGGCTGGCTTGCCCTCTGGCAACAAGCCCCAACAGCAAAATCACACAGAAACACCATGGATGCTTTGGTTCCACCCAGAACTGAAACCCTATGACGTGGGGATCCTGACTGCTGTAAAGGCGGCATGTCCCCCACACCATCAGGGGCTCCCTCCCTCTTTTCATGGCCAAGGCCACCCAGGGATCCCGCTCTGGGGCGTCCCCTGCTGGTTCTGTGACACCGGCCCGGCTTGTGGTGGTGGGGGGTGTGAAAGCATTACTGGTGGTGTTGTGCAGTTCTGGCATTGCGATGTAGGTGGGGATGCAAAATTGACTGCTCCCTGTGGGGGCATGGGGTATGAGGGTCCCCTGCCCCACTGGGGGTTGCTGAAGCTGGGCCACTGCACATTCCAGGTGGGAGGGGGCTGAACACGGCCCGGCCACCCCCTCCCTCCCCCCGTTTCCCTGAAGCTTGGATCTGCATTCTTTAGCTAAATGTCCCTCTTTCCCACATGCCCAGCACGGTCCTCTAAGTTCTCCTTCTCCTGGTGGAGCAGCTGCTGATAGGTGCCTTGGCTGGGGGCAGTTTACTGCCAAGTGGCCTGCCTGGCCACACTCAAGGCACGCCATCACACTGGTTATTGCAGTGTGGACTGCTGCTTGGATGGGAGCAAGGTGTTCCTCCTTTGCAACGTGTCCGATCATGGCAGCTATGTTGGCCCCAGGTGGCAGTGATCTTAGAATGTCCTTGGTGGCTGAGTTGCATTGCTGGCGTAGGCAGTCTGCCAGCACCGGACCCTTAGCCTCTGAGGGTAATGAGGAGGAATCTAATGCTGCCTGAAGCCTGTCCACAAACTGAGTGAAGCTCTCACTTTCACTCTGTCTTATGGTAGACCACGGGGCAGGGTTAGCCACTACTTTGGAAGCAGAACGAATGGCCTCTCGGGCAGCCCGGGTGGTTGTCATAACTTCATGGGCCCTTAACCCCTCAGCCTGGGCCTGGGGGGTGATCATAGTGGGGTCTCTACCCATCAATCTCTGTATACTGGAGCCGTGCAGTGGATGGTCAGGTCCCGTTATCTGGGCCAGCTCCTTTGTGCACTGATCCTCCCACTCTTGTTTAAAAACAATCATCCCCGCACCATTGAAAATCATCCTACACGTCTGTTTGATGTCAAAGGGAAGCATGTCATCCCCCCCAAAAACCCCGTCTATGAGTGTGTTAACCATGGCAGAATTAATTCCCTTGTCTGCAATCACTTTAATAATTGCCTGTACCTCTTTTGGATTCACTGGAGAATAGGTCCCTTCTTTGGTTTTCGCCTGCCCCCCCACACGGACAGGGAACACTAGCTTGGCTGAAGGGGTGTATTCGGCGCAGGCTATCTTTATTTTTCGCCAGTCTGTGAGCAGGGTCCGGTCTTTCTCTGATGACCCCTTCACCCAAGCGGGAGCGCTGTGACTAGAGACCTTATATGCTGCTGCTCTCCCTCTGTTAAGGCTAGTATCCGAACCGGAGCTCCCCGACTCCCTCTCGGACTCGTCCCGGCTCGAGTCTGAGTCGGAGTCGGAAGCCGAGTGGCCAAGCACTTCCGGGCTGCTCTGCCTTTTTCTCAGGCTCCGATACCGCCCCCTCCTGCTGGGGGTGGACCGTTCCCTCCCCCTGGGGTCTCCCCGCCCCCTGCTGGGGGAGGTCCTTGCCTTATATGGGCCTAATTTGAATAGAGCTCTCTGACTGGTCTCACCCCCCACCGCGGGGACCGCCCCCCCTCCCCGCTCTCTCGCGCATGTGATGTTAAGCGGGCTGACTCCATTTCCGCCCTTTGTCCCCTCTTCTCTTCTGCCCTGACCATGCGGTCAGCCGCCATCTTCGAGCCCATACGGCGGTGGAGAGATTTTATCCATCCGGGCGGTTTCTGACCGTCCCGCCGCTTCCGGCGCCTCCTCCGCCAGCCCCCCCCAAAAACACTGCGCCCGTTGCTCTGCCTCCTGTGCTGGGTCAGCAATCGGCGGGGGGGGGGGATGGGTAGAGGAGCCGCGGTTTTGTCGGGAGGCTCCGCGGGGGGGCTGGGATCTGGCGGGCTTCGCAGGGGGGTTGGGGGGTCTCCTGGGGGTTTTGGGCTCAGGCTCGAGGGGAGGTGGGACGCACCTAGCCCCCGCACATCCCCATCTGCAATCTGATCACTTTCCGGGGTGGTCTGTGTCGCTGCCCCCACCGCAAGCTGTGCAGTGGCTATTAAGTAGCTTCTCGCAGTTTTCCAGGTTTCTTGCTCTTGTCGAGCTTTTTGCAGAGCCCGGATGACTCTGCCCCACGATTTTAGGGCTTTCCCCGAGCCTGAACACATGGTATCCTCGGCCAGGGTTTTTGTACAATTATCCCACACCTCCGGGTGTAAAATACCCACGGGGCTCTCTATAGCCCCCAGCTTAATCAATCTCGACAATGCGAGAGTCATATCTTTAAGCTCACAATCTATTCCCCATTGTGTGCACACTTCACTTATGACCTATGTGATTATTTCCATGATTTGAGGGCGTCCCCTCCGCTGCAGTCGGACCCGCCGCTACAGCTGCCGTCCTCTGTCCAGGTGAAACCCCGTTCCCCGGGCACAGGTTCGATCCCGGGTGTCGGCACCACTAGTCGCCTTCTGATGCAAGGCGAGGCGACCTGGTTCTGAGGAAGTGGCACGGCGACCCAAACTCTCCAGGGTCACTCGGGCCAAGAACACACGCAAGCACCAGTATGGTGGATGGTTCAAGACCTTTTTTTGTCCCGTCTCGTTGGGTTTTATACTGGGGGAGTTTTCTCTCTATGTCAGGGGGTCTTACTTTACTGTAATTGGTTAGTAAGGAGTCGAAAGTTACTAATGTTAGGGGGGACTACATTCTTGGGTGATCCCTTATCACTAGAAGTTAGGGGGAGAGGGATCCTACTGCTTTCCGTGACATCGCGAGATTTTCCGAGCGCCTCTCCCTATCTACTACAGTCCACCTCACCCAACAGATGGGGACATCACAGCCATGCTGCTCACTGAGAGTGCTGCCTGCAAGGGTTTACCCCACCTTGGCTCTGAGATTTGCTTTCCATCCTGCAAAGCCAGAGATACAGCCACTCATGGTGGGGATGTCCTGCAGAGCCCGCAGAGCTGCCACAGCCTGCTCTGTGCTGCACATCTGGCTGGGCTGGCCAGCTCTGTGGGGAGGAGACTTCTCCCCAGGCCTGCTCACCAAGAGCATCTGGGACACAGATGGGGAGAAAAAACAACTGCAGCTGCAGCCCAGAGCTTCTCTGTGCCCATCCAAGTGACCACTGCCAGCTCCAGCAGGGACTCCAGCAGGGAGGCAAGAGAGGCACAAAAAAGACAAACCCAGATATCAAAACCTCCAACGACACTGAGGCCAGCACATGCAGACAACAGTACACAGTTACAAAGAAGCAAAGATACAACAGCTGCCTTCAGCCAAAGAGCCCTTAGGAATGAAATTGGATTCAGCAGGATCAGTCTCCTGCTTCAGAAACATATTTCCATCTCTTGCCTTTCGTGTTTCATACCTTCCAAAGGCAACCCTACAAGCGCCTCCGTGGTGATGCAGGCTGGGGAAGAAGCAGCTCAAAAAAGGCAAGGAATTTCCTTCAGAAGTTCATGAACTTCATTGTTCCAGGTTTACGCTTGGCCGTGAATGTTGCCCTTGTTCTGGAAAGGGGGATAGGGGTTCTGGGGGGTTTTGGGGGGTTTTGGCCCTGGGCTGGGCTTTTCCCTTGGGGGTTTTTGGGAGTTGTGGCATGATGCCATGGGCGGCTGTGCAGTGGGAGCTGAGGCTGGGCAGGGAGCAGAGCTTCCCTTCCTCCCGCTCGGGGATCGCAGCTCGGCCGCTGCTGCTGCGGGAGGTTTGTGCTTGGCCCAGGGCTGCCCTGGCTGCAGCTCAGCGCTGGCACCGACCCTGCCTGCCTGCCCCGCTGCTGCTGCTGCTGCTGGGCACTGCCCACATCCCCCTGCCCTCTGGGGCTTTGCAAAAGGAGCATTTCCTCCTTCCCTTCCCTTCCTGCACCAGCTGGGGGGGATCCCTGCCCTGCCAGAGCCCACAGCTCCTCCTGCTGTGACCAGACCTCCACCAAAGGAGAAAAACAGGACTTGGCATCTGGGAAATGTCTGTTCTTGCCTTCTTGTCTGTGCTCTCCTGAGATAGTCTAGCAAAGAACTGTTATTCCTTTTCTCACAGTTTTGCCTGGGAGCCCTTTCATTTCAAAGGGATAATCATTTGGAGGGAGGGGCTCATCTTTCCATTGCAGGAATATTCCCACCTTCCTTGGCACACATCTGTCTTTTAAAGCAGCACAGAGACACCAGAAAATACTGCCTTTCTATTCCTTGCTTCCAATGGATCTCACAATGGCAAAATGCCCCCTGAGGCAGCAGCAGCAGCAGCCCTGCAGTTCAGAGCCTGAAGAGGCTGCTGGGGCAGGGCAGGAGTGAGGGATGCTTTTCTGTTGGAAGGCACACATCCCTGAGGCTGTGTCCCAGCCCAGGGAACACTCACCAAAGGAGATGTCCCCGAAGTCGAGCTCAGCGAGGTCGAAGTGTAAACTCGGTGCAGTGACGCTGCCCCTGCAGGCCGAGGACAGAGCACGCAATGGCTCGGTTAAAGGCATTGCAAAGGTGCGGCTGTCGTGGCTCGGGGGCACAAAACCTGGGCTCACGGCACCCTGGGTTTCCAACCAACACAGCCCCGTGTGCTCAGCACAGGGCCCTGGGCACAGGAGGCAGCTCAAGCCAAGGGGCAGCAGCCAACAGTCCCTGATGGGCTCTGGGCACAGGGCAGGCAGGAGAAGCTCCCGGGTTGCTGGGGGTCCCATGAAGGACCCTGAACACACACCCAGACATAGCTCCGTGCCTCAGTTTCCCAATCTGCAATGGCATGGACATCAAAGTGTCCCCACAAACTTCTGTAAGCAGCCCTTCCAGCCACAGCTTCCCTGCTTTGCTCCTTCTGAGCTGCAACTGCTGTTCCCATGGAGGAGCTTTCTCAAGAGAGTTTGACCCACACAATCATTACAGACACTGTTCTGAGACACGAGTCCAGGGCATTCCCAAACATCCTCTGAAAAGAGCAGCAACAGTTCTACCCAGGGAACAGATGAATCCTAAAGGAAAGGATCAGCTTGTCAGCAGTGCACCAGCTGGCACAGCCAAGAGCAAGAGCTTCAACAACCAAACTTGGCTGTCCTGAATCTAGCACAGCACCTCACCTGTCCTTGAACTCAGCAGACACACTCCAAAAGCCACCAACATCCACTGAAATCAGCACTTGAAGCTGCACAACATTCACCAGTTGATTTCATGGTTGATGCCAATCAGTGCCCACTCTGCCTTTTGGTTCAAAATCAAGAACCAGTGAACTGTGTCCTCTATTGTATTCACAGGACTGCCCCTGGCTCTGTTCTGCACATCTCAACAAGAGACACCTGCCCCTGCTCAAGGATAAAGCTGCTTATGCAGAAACACCCCATGGCCACTTTGGGGGAGGGACAGAGGATGATCAATTATTTGATGGTGAAAGGTTCACTCTTGATTTCCAAATGAAAAAAGCAGCACTTTTCCCCCAAAAACAAAGGCAGTGTCATTGTTTCTCCACTATGGGTTGACCTACTCACCACTTTTCTCTTGCTAAGGAAAACCTTACCTCTTCTTCTTTACCCATCTCCATTATCTCATTGGTATCATCCAGTGCAGATTGCTTTCATTTCTTCACTGCCTGGAGCCAGTGCCGCCCAAGAGCAGCAGCCCAGCTCCAAAGCTGCAGAGCAGCCAGCATCAGCTCTCCTGCTTCCACTCCATTATCCTGCAGCACATGGCTCAGGCTGGCAGGGACAAGGCCTCCTGCCGCTGTGGTGCTGAGCACTGAGCTCTGCCTCCCCTATGATCCGCCCTTCTCCCTTTGGCTGGGCCACGATTGTCTCTTGCCCACGGGATGGTGCCCCAGTCCTTGGCACAGTTCCTGCTGCACAGTTCCTGACTCCCACATCAGCCCTTTGCTGGCTGTGCAAAGGAGGCACCAGAGCCCTCTGGGCACAGGAGCTGGGAGCACAGCTTGTGCCCCACAGCATGGCCATGAGAGGCGAGCTGAGGCTGCTGCTGCCCATCTGGCATGGAGTATTCACACAAGGTTTTACAAACACTGCTGCTGCTGCAGAATCAGCCACGCTGGCCCATCTGCAAAGCCCTGGGGGCCTTGCTGGGTGTTCAGGTGGGACATCCCAGAGCAGCTGCTGCCCAAAGCTGATCCATCCCACTGCCTGCCATGCCCCAAGGCACAGGGAGATCCCTGCAGGGAGGAGTCATTCCAGCTCCCAGCTACCACACAGGGCAGCAGGCAGCCTCACAATAAAGCAATGCCAGCAGCAGAGCAGAGATTCACACCTCAGGAAACACCTTTTTCCTCTGCTCCACCCCAAAAGGAGGTAGGTGGGGGATGTCCCCGAGACAGCCACAGATGTGCCCACCCAGCTCCCAGGGTCCTTACTTGATGGTCAGGATGGCAGGCACAGGAGATCCAGCCACACTGAACTGGAACTCCTCCTCAAAGCTCCCCAGCACGGTGGCACTGAAGGAGATCTGCACAGCCTGGCTCCCACCTGCTGCAATGATGCCCTCCTCGGGGGCAAACTTGAAAAGAAACACAAACCCACATTTGTGGCTGAAGGGAGACAGGTGAAGGGAGCATCAATAGCTCCTTGGTTCATCAGTTTCACCTGCAGCAGCAAGAAAGCAAAATGGAAATACGTGTGGAATCTTCCCTTCTTGTGAGTAATTGTCTAATGATGCAATGAACACCCAGAAAAGGCAGAAGATGCTTTGTGCTGCTGAATGGCAGAAGTCCAAAGATACAACAGGACAAGTTCTGCCTTTGGGTTTTCATGCAGAGCAGTGGCAACTCCACAGAACTGCAGTCACCCTGGGCTTATCCCATGGACACAGAGCAGTGCCCCTCTGCTCAGCAGCACCAAGCGCATTGAGAGCTGGCCCTGAGAGCAACGTGGGCTGATTGCAGCTGCGTAGGGAATCACCCCAGAGCTGCTGCTGCCCCAGTGAGCACAGCTCCAACAGCACCATTTGCTCATTCACCTTTTCCAGACCATGAAAACAATACATTGAGAATGAGGCATCAGCATCAAAACATACAGACAGCACCATCTTTTGGTGAGAAAACTCAGCGTGTCTTTCCCATCCACAGCCAAGATTTTGAAAGAGTCTGCCATGATGCAGTGCCTCATGAAGTTTTTGCAAGCTTGACTCTACTGGGGGGGAGGCAAATAGGTAGAAAACCCCTTTGCTTTATTCCCAGGAACACTTTTCTCTTTCTAGCGCCAGAGGTGCACCGAGGCTGAAGTGTGGTGAGGGACTGGTCAGCAAGGGAGAGAACTCCCAAGGATTTCCTGTGATTGCAGCAATAAGCAGCAGACACTTGGCTGGGAGCTGTTGGCAGTGGGCTGAAGCTCAAAGGCAGCCCGTTTGCTGCAGCTGCTTCTGCAGAGCCCAGTCCAAAGGTGCCTTGTGTCTGGCACTGCCACAAAAGCCTCTGAACATGCAGCTTTGAAGCCAGTGATGGTTTCATGTGCCAAGGAGTTGTTTTGCAGGAAGCCTCCCAGCTGATCCCTAAGGAAGGCTGCCCAAAAGCAGGGACTGGGGCTTCAGGAACAACTGACACACCTTTGTGACCCCCCAGATTTCAGCAGTCCATCAAATATTCCCTGCTCACTGCTGCCCAGGTTGGCAGCAATTCCACAGCTGCACCAGGCTTGCTGCTGCCTCAGGAGCCATCAGCATCCATCCCAAGCCCTGCTGCACACCTCATAGACATGGGGGGTGTTGACGAAAACGTTCCCAAGGTTCAGAGTAGGAGAGCTGAGTTCAACCAAGGGTCCTTGGCCTTCCCCTCTGAGCTGCAGGGGCAGCCTGCTCTCACAGCCTGGGGAGAGATGTCCATTGCAGTACAATCATTCCCTCTGCTCCACTGCATTTTCCAGGCTGCCTCAGTGCTAGTCCCCGACTCTGAGCTGGATGCAACCAGCTCCTGATGCTGCAGGAGAAGATATGCACCCTTCTCTTCCCTCAGGACATATCCCCTGAGGCTGACTTGCAATTTCTAACCCATTTCCTGGGCTGCTTTCCAATTTGAGCCACCAGTTTGCTGAGTTTAAAACATCTCTGGTGCCTGTAGTGACAGGCCATGGAGTTACGGGTAGAAATGGAGAGAAAGGAGATTTAGGTGAGATATTAGGGAAGAAATTTTCCCTGTGAGGGTGGTGAGGCACTGGAGGAGGTTCCCCAGGGATGTTGTGGAGGTTCCAGCCCTGAAAGTGTTCCAAGCCAGGCTGGATGGGGCTTGGAGCGCCCTGCTCTAGAGGGAGTTGTCCCTGCCCATGGCAGGGGCCTTGGGACTAGATGATCTTTAAGGTCCATTCCATCCTTACCATACTGTGATTCTGTGGTTTCCTTCCCATGCACCTAGAGGAGCTTTGAAATCCATTCAGTGCAGGCACAAAGCTCATACGGAGTTTGGCAATTCCCAAACTCCCTGGCCCAGGAGCACAGGACTTTGTTGCCCAAGTGCTCCCCTTGTGACACTCAGCACTGTGTTCTATTGCCACAGACTGAGAGCTGCAAGGTGACAACTGCCACACAGGGAGAGAAGCAGCTGCTGGCCAAGGCTGCTCCCTCTACCAACAGCCCGGGCTCAGGGGGGCTCAGCCCCCTCTGCTCTGCTGCTGTCTGGGCACTGGGAGGTGATCCAGGCTCAGGGAGCCCATTTCTAACTCAGCTCCTACCACCTGATGATGGATCCATGGCAAATGGAGCCATCCTGGAGGCCAGGGGCCTGCAGGGGCTGAGTGCTTGTTCACTAAAGCTGTTCTGCTCTGGAGCTCTCTGGCCTTTGAGGGAATGCTGGCAAAGCCATGGCATGAAAACCTCTCCCTGCACTGCCTGGGCTGTTCTGGGATCACTCAGGCACACACAGCATTCTGAGCCCTGGCCTGGCACGGGAGACTCCCTGGGAGCTGCGGGGCCAGGGGGGATGTGCCAGCACTGCCCTGCTGACCAGGGACTCTTCCCAGCACTTCCATGGGAGCCCAGCGGGCTCAGGCTGGCACCATGGCTTCACTGAGGGGGAGAGAGGCAGGGCAAAGGAGCTGCACCTGAGATGCTGCAGTAAGCCACACTTCCATACTCCAGTGCTTCCAGGGGTTTGAAGGTCACCTTGATTTCAGCTGAACAATTCGGCCCGATTTCTCCCTCCTACAGCAGAAAGAGACAGCAAAACATTGCTTTGCAAACTTCACATTGCTTGTTTTCACCACCCTCCTGTAAGCCTTTGTTTAGAGCATCAGTGATGAGTGAACAACACAAGGAAACCAAGGAGCCAAGGAAACACTCCAAACCCAGCCCAACACAGCTCTCAATGCTCAGCTGATCAGCTCCCACTCTCCACAATATTCCTGCTGCTCTGACACAAGCTCTTGGGCACATCATGCTGCTGTCAGCTACAGTGGGATGCAACTGCCACTGTGCCCTGCGGGCTCTTGGCCTTAGATGGGCCATAGGAGTAACCAAGAAGAGAACATGATCCCCGTCCTTGGAAATAAAAATATTAGTTTAACCTGTATTGAAAGACAGCAGAGGCTGGCATTACTCTAGGGTTTACTCCAAGATGAGAAGGGATGTTGCACTGTGCACACACCAGGCATTCATCATCTCTCACAATGCCAGTACTCAGAATCAAGGCTCTGGTTGATGGGAGCATGTGGCAGTTTGCTTGCATCACCAGAAAAGGAAAAGGTTTTCTGTCCCTGTGTGCAGGACAACTCCAAAGGTCCATTTCAACCTTCCACCCTTGTGTCCAGGCTCACAGATGATGCTGGAAGGGACACTCAGAAATAGTGCAAGGCATGGTTACAGGAGGGGATTAGCATTTCTGTCATTAACCTTGGGCTGAATTTGGCCTCCTTTTGCCAGGGAACAATTGCAAGCTCCAGGTCAGTGTGTGAGCTGGCAGTGCTCCAACAGCCTCTGCTGAGCCCCACGTGTGGGGGGAGCCCCTGTCTACAAGAACTGCTCCCTGGGACACTGACAGGACACGCAGGCAGTGCCTTGAGCTCCAGCCTGGCAGCAGAGCTGGGCTTTGTCAGGCTCCCAGCCCTGCCTGGAGCCTGCAGGGCACAAATGCTTTCAGCAGCGAGCCCTGCAGCCTCACCGGAAACTCCATGTCCTCCCTGCCAGCACATGGGCGCAGCTGAGGATCTGCCCAGTGACCGCAGCCAGAGAAGGGGTGGGTGTAGGCAGTAGGGTGGGTGGGAGGAGGAGGAGGAGGCGGAAGAGAAGGTTCTCAGCTATCACTTACCATTGGCTCAATGAAAAAAATGTCATCAGAGAACAGCATGGGGTCTTCTTGCACCTTTGCCATCTTCTCCTGGACCGTGCTGCTCAGGAGGGCACTGTGATCTCCACAAGAGCCCTTCACCTTCTCTGTTTCTTTCTCCTCTGGGAAGTTTTCCTGGGACACCTCTTTCGGCAGCCACAGCAAACACTGCCTGCAGCCCCAGGGAGAGACAAGGCCAGCAGATGGTTTCATGAGCCACAGATTTGCCGAGAGAAGTGTGAGCGCAGGAGAGCAAAGCACTTGAGGAGGAGCAGCAGCAGCTCCCCAGCAAAGGCTGAGCCCAAGCCACGAGGGTCCCACAGGGATCAGAGGACAACTTGCTGTTCCCTGGCCCAGCAGGGAGTTTCACTCCACACTTGCAAGCTCAGCAGAGGTTTCCAAAGCCAGCATCCCTCCAGAGAACCTCCTGCCTCAAAGCCTCTGCCACAGCTGAGGGAGAATCTACCAGCCATTTCAAGTGGCTTTTCCTCCCACTCAGCTGCTCGGGGGGGCACAGAAAGATCACAGAGCACCCACTGCAGCATTTCCCTGGCAAGGGGAGACAAAGCTGGCTGGCAGCTACATGTTACCAGCATCACTCTTTGTTTCTTCCATTTTGGACCTACCCGGTTCCCTACTCTGCCTTTCACAGGAGCATCCCAGAGCACTTCCACAGGAAATTGATGAATTCAGGCACCGAATCCCTTCAGGGACATTCAAGTTTTTATATGCAATATGCATGAAAACAGAGGCTCTGAGAGGGGAAGGAACTTTGTTGTGCAGGAGGGAGACAGCAAACTCCTGGAGAGACCTTTTCATGAGCCAGAGCTTTTTGGATCCCATCCCAGTGCATGGCACTAGAATGTCCTGAGAGGGAAAGGATCCTGCACTATCTTCTCTCACAAAAAATCCTCTCTGCTCTGAGAGCTCAAAACCTCTCTGACAGCAGCACAGGGACACACAACCAGCCCGCATGGGCAAGGAGCTTTTGAAGGAACTAAGGGGAAAAAAGAGGGTGTATCACCTTTGGAAAGAGGGACTGGCAACTCAGGAAATGTTTAAGGATGTTGCCAGGTCATGTAGAAAGAAGAGAAGAGAGACAAGAGCCCAATTAGGACCTGAGGAAATCCAGTCATCACAATCAACCTTTCCTTCCCAAAATGCCATCCCTGGTTGGAGTATAAATGACCTGGAATGCTGAGTGCTGAGCTCCTGAAGCCCAGGGACACACACCCCAGTGCCAGGCATGGTTTACTTGGCCTAAACCATTCAAAAGCACCAACATCCCCTGAGGCCATGTTAGCTCAGTCTTGGGCCTGTATCTCACTGAAATGCATCTTTCAAACCAACCTCCTCTTCTCTTCATTCTCTTCTTCCTCAGTAGCAAAAGCCTGCCACTGGAAGTGGGCTGTGATGTTACTCCTGTTTTCAATGAACAGGGTTCTGTGGCTTGACATGGTGGTGAAAGTCTTGTCAAGCTCCACGGAATTTGTGCTCAGCCCAACGTTGACATCTACAGCTTCTCCCTGGAGCTTTGTGTGGATTCTTTCTTCACCTGGAACAAAGCAAAGGGGAGTCTTTGCTCAGCTCACTGGCTGATGGAAGCACAAGGAACAGAGCAAGGCACAGGGCACAGAACAAAGTGTCCCAGTTTTGCGCTGAAGGAGCAGTTCTGTGGACCACTCCATTGATCACATCCTTCAGCTCTGTGTGTACAGCCTGAGGATGTCCTGGGCACCTCCTCAAACACCTTATTTCTGAGGGTGTTTGTAGAGATTTGGCCCCAAGGTGACAGGATGGACAGGGAGATTGGTCCATGTGCTCCGGTGACCCACTCAGATCACCAGGATTTCTGCATCCAAGTCCTTCACGTGACAGGGCTGAGGAGCCCTGCTCAGTCCTGCCTTGCCCAGGCTCTCGCCAGGCATCCCAGGAGACTCCTGTCTCTCCTGATGCCTTGGATCCCTTCTTGCTGACCAGCAAATATGCCTGGGGGCAGGTGGGCAGCAGTAGGAGGCCCAGAGGAACAAGTGAAGTGACAGCCCACAGCAGGAGGGGACACAGGTGAGGAAACACAACCAGCCTGGCTCTGCAATGTGACAAACCACTACAGAATGAGCACCATGAAAGTCATCTCCCTGTCCAAACCCACAGCCACATCAGTCTTTAAATATTTTATACTGTTCTGATCTGAAAAACAAAGTTGGAGCATTGCAAATCAAATAAGAAAGGGACAAAAAAAAGATCAGTGAGTACAGAGCAGTTTCTACATTAAGACTGAATGGGACCCCTCAGTCTAGAAATCAAATGGGAGATAGATGTGAGAGGTTTGTAACAGCTTGAACAGCCTGGGAAATGGGGACAGGGAAAAATTTGTTTTGATTCGACACAAAAAAGGAACTTGAGGGCCTGAAAATGTTATTAGGCAGAAACTACATCTATGTGTAAGGGCCACATAGAAAAAGGGTCTGTGGCAAGCCAGAGAAGCAGCATATGGGACAGAGGTGTGCAAGAAACGCATTGCGTTGGAGAGAGTCTGATGGAGACCTCACCTACAGCACTGCCCAGGAATCAAATAAAACTTCACCCAGGCATAGCCACATGGTAGTGGAGAATCAGAGTTCCTCCTTCCTCCACTCAGCAAGTCCCAGCAAAACAGCAGTCAAAAATCTTTGCCTTTCTCAAGCCCCTAAACACCAAGGAGTTCTCAGTTTGCTTTGGGGTAAAGGTGAACAGGGCAGGCACCTGTGGAGGGAATGCAGGGGATGGACAGCAGGCAGCCATGTGCAGAACTGTCCTGTGCCCTGCAGGGCCCAGCACTCACCTGAGCTGCAGCACACGGCCAGGGAGCCGCAATGGGCACCGCTGGCCAGCGGGTGAAATGCCACTGTCACCTGCACGGTGTCACCAGCGCCCAGAGCTCCTGTGGCCGGCACCACGGAGAAAGGACTGCAACACAGAGAGAGGGGTCAGGCCTGGGGGCACCTGGCCATGAGATTCCTGCTGCACTGCAGCTCCCTGCAGCGCCCTTGGCCAAGCAGGGAGCAAACCAAGCACAGGCAGCACAAGAGACAGAACAGACAGGATCACAAACAGCCACTGAGCCTCTGCTGACAAGATCCAGCCCTCACAAGATCCTGGGGGTAAAATGACCTCAGCTCCCCATACTCTGCATCCAGCTCTCTGCAATGAGCCTCAAGGCTCCCACTGCCAGCAATCCCATCAGAGAATGGTTTGTGAAAAGCACAGAGGGGTTCAGAGCTATTTGCATGCACAACTTGACACTGACTGCCTCAGGAATTTCTCTTTTCCTGCTGCCTATAAAACTCATCTCAAGAGATGAAAATGTTAGGGCACTCCCTGTCCTGGGAGATTACACCCTAGGAATCAGACAGGGATAAGGAACTTTTCCTTGAAGAGCAAGGAATAGTTCCTGTTGAATTTGCAGTGTGCTTCTTTGGTTTATTTTACCTTGAAATCATCGTGATTTAGCCTAAAAAGGGCAACATTTCTAAGCATTTCAAAGAAAGCTGCTCTAAGAAAAGGAGCAATCAAAACTCTGAAAGAGTGCAAATGCAGATTAGAGCAATATAGTGACACGGAAACCCAATAGGATGATGCCATTTACAGTCTGAAGGGTCCAATCCCAGCTAAATGAAGCACCATGAGCAGGAGCACATCAAGGAGGCAGAACAGGAGGTTTCTGTGTGTTTACCAGCAATGCAGTCTGGGACTCTGGGCTTTCATGCCGGCTGGTAACTGTTTGCTTGGCCCAGCAGAGAAACTCTGTGCAATGTGTTGGAAATAATGATGCAGATGTATTGGTGCACTTTGGATTTACCACGAGCAATCAGGATTTAGTCACCAGGTAAACAGCTCTTGCCTGACAAACACAAGACTCTGTGCTTTGATGCTCAGGGACAGCTCAGGGGAAATGTGCTTCTGCCCAGCAGCTGCTGGGCTTTGTGCCCTTCTACAGCCCCAGTGAGGAAACAAAAGTTCCTGGCCTTGGTGCTTTGTTGCTGGTCAATCTGTCACTTCAAATGTGTTCTGGGGACTTTGCTGATGAATGCATCACACACAAAAACAAAGAGAACATCTGCCAAGCTGAACTTTGTTCATGTCAGTAGTAACAGCTGATGAACTCCCTTCAGGTTCTGCTCATTAAGGACCTCTTGCTGTAATTATGGGCTGACCTGTTCCCATTGCCACTGGTGAGAACATCACTGCTGGCTGATGGAGAAGCCTTGGGCCAGCAATGTTCATGTGCTGGACGTGAGACTTTGGAGGGAGGGGAGGAAAGACAAGGCCCCAGCAGCCCCAGAGCCAGATCAGTGCTCGTGCTCCTGCATCTGCCCCGGGGCTGATGCCAGCACGGCTGCAGCTCTGCTGGGGCTGGGGGGATCAGGGCCTGCTGGGGGCAGGGCACAGCATTCTGTTCTTAGTCTTTGGCCAGAAATTTCACCGCAATAGAGAAGCTGCCACTTAGGGGAATCCCTGGCCACGCTTCAGCACTACCTTCCATTCCATTCCCTTCCCACTCCTGCCCCATGTTACATGCTCCTGCCTTCAGGTGGCAGGATGGGAATAACATTCCAGGGATGACTTAAGGGCTTGCCTGAGAAAGAAGGTGTCTTCTTTTCAAATTATCAGGAGAAGAGGATCCAGCCAAGTTCAGGACTCAGCTGCCAGGACTGGAAAACTGAGTGCAAATCAGCCCCCACATCTCCTCCATCCCTGGGCTGTACCCACCAGACTCCTCTGTTCCTGCTGTAGCACTCATCTCTCACATACACCTGGCTCCCCAAGACCCAAAGACACAAGCTCCACAGCTAAACTTAACTCCTCTGAATTTCAGCCAACATCACTAAACTGTTCCCTGAGCCCACAGCTAGAAGAGCTGTGAAGGAGACATCCCTGACACTGTAAGAACCAAAGGAAAATCACTGCCAAGACATAGGCCTGGAAAGCTAAATTTTGGGCTTCTCTCTGTTAATTGTGAGCTGCTCCTTAAGACACTTCTCATCCTGTTAGATCCATCCTCTCAATGAATCACTACTGCACTTGACAGGCAGTAAAGATAAGGTATGGAGGGGTTTTAAAAGGTTGTTTTCTTCTGCTTTTATAACTAGGTCCATGCCTTGTATGGCATCTAAAGACAGGTCCATGTCTCCCAATGGCACCTTGCAACCCCCAGACACTGCTCTTGCTTTGAGCAGTGTGTTTGCTCAGATGATTTCCAGAGGTGCCCTCCAGGACCACTGCAAAGCCACGTGCCTGTGGCCTCCCAGAGAATGGCTCTGTTTGGCTGACAGTGCTGAGGAAGCATTTCACAAGCTGCTTGTACTCAGCAGGGTGCAAGCCAGCTCCCAACATGTTCCAGCAGCCTCCAGGAAATCTGGGACACAGAAAGCTCCAAGGCCACTGAAAGCAAGAGCAGATGCCTTCCATCCTGCTCACTTCCAGCCAGGCTGCAGGGCAGCAGATCCGATGCTTGGTTCCTTCTGTAGCTCTTTCCCAACTCCGCTCTCACCCAAGGCTGTTTGCACAGGGACAGATGAGCTGCCTCACCTCTGGGTGCTCAGCTGGTACCGAGCTGCCCGGGCACCGACATTGCGCACCAGCAGAGTCTGCTGGGTTCTGACCTTGACCGGACACTTGGAGAAGTCCAGCTGGGCAGGGAAGTCCAGCACAGCTCGGGCACCAATGGCCCGAATTGGCACAACGATCCTTTCCCTTGCAGTGAGGCACACCAGCTCGTGGCAATAATCCTGCAGGAAAAGAAACTGGCTCAGAACAGGACATTTAGGGCCATCCCCATGGCAGAAGAAAAAACATTTCCTATACCCCTTCAAGGCCATCAATTTACCTATTGCACCCTCAAATGAACACTAAGTTCTACTACTATGTCACATTTTAAAGGCACCAGTGCACTTTGCAAAATCTGTCTCAGTGGCATTCAGCTCTTGTGTCACTTGAGTCATACAGATAACAGCCCTAGGCCACCATCATTTTTACTCTAAACTTTAATGATGGTTAAAGAATTCCTAAGCCCCTTCTAAGCAACATGGAGCTGGGGAACACAGGACATTGCTCTTTAGGCTTCTGTATTCCCACTGTCTGAGAATAGGACAAAGTGTTCAACTGACTCTAAGCAGCAAAAGGAAGAGGAGAAAACAGCTGCACCCAAAGACATCCTGCACCTCTGGCTTGGTGCAGAAATATCGGTTGGCTCACAACTCCCCTCTAACTTTGCCTGTCCAACCAAGTCAGGAGAAGAACAGTGCTAAGAGGTTGCAGGATGCTGTTGGAAAGGGCCTCTCTTTGTTTCCCTGCCAGGGTTCCTCCCTTCCATGCCATGCCCTCAACCCTTCTGTATGAACAAGCCTCCAGATCAGAACATGAACCCTCCAGACCCCAGCACTGAGATCAGACTTGCCAAGGCCTCAGCACTGCCGTTCAAACCTCCCCACAAAAGCAGCTTTGGCACAGAATGGGTGCCAGCTGACAGAGCAAGCACAGCGACAGGCATGAAGACAGAGCCCCAGCAGTGTCACTGCCACGGGCTCTGGGCTCACAGCTCTGCCTGCAGCTTGTACCTGCCCTACACCAGCTCCTTCAGGCAGGTGTCCAAGTCCCCTGCAGCTCAGCAACCTCCTGCTGACCAAGGGCACCCAGAGCCCAGTGTGCCTGTGCCAGGCCGGGCTCACGGGCACAGCATGTCCTCTGCCCTGGCCCTGCAGCTGTGCCATGCTCACTTGTGCTCTGGGACAGCACAGCTGCAAGGCTGCACAACAGAGGGGCTGAAAAAGCACCGGCTTTGCTCCAGCCCAGGGGCAGGCAGGGAAGCTGTTGGCAGTCCAGGAAGGAGGAAAGCTCTCTGACCTCTTTGTTCCTCTGGTGTTTTCCATCAGAATGATACCCCTTCCACTGCACCTAGAGATGGCCCAACATCTATCAACAGCCCTCTGTCATTTTCATCCTGTTTCCTGTGCATCTTCCCTTGGCAATGCTCAGCAATGTGCAGGTAGGGGAAGCAGAGCCTGTCAGGCCTGGCTGCAGTGCCTGCCAGCAGTGCCCAGGTGTGACTGGCTGCAGGCTGCCTGCCCACGCCTGGAGCCCAGCTCACAGCATGCAATGGGCTGGAGCCAGAGTGCAGGGAAAACAATGGCTGTGGAGATCATTGTGTGCTTTGGCTCCTCCAGCCTCACCTGGTTCTTGCTGGGGGTGAAGCGGATGCGCACAGGGGCAGAGGCGCCCGGCGGCACGGCACGGTACGCATCGCTGGAGCTCACCAGCTGGAAGTAAGGTGAGCTCTCCATGGAGACCTTCACCACGTGAAGAAACTGCAGCAAAGACATGAAATTATCATTTTGCCACTTGTGGAAACAGGACGAGAGGAGACCTGTCCATGCCCTGCTACTATCCCTCCCTTGCCCCTTTTCCAAAGCACTTTCAGCTGAGCAGGCACAGGCACATCATTCACAAGGCTGAACTTGAATCCCTTCTCTCTGGCTCCAGCATTTGGCCAGGGCCATAGGGCAGTGCCTGCTGGGAAGGAAGGGCTGAGCAGGTCAGCACCAGCAGGATGGAGACACAGCACCTGAACCAAGTCACCTGCGTATTCAACAAGGCCAAAAAACCTGCTGGCTTCTGCTGCACACAGCCATGAAGTTGTCATGTTCCAGAGGGGGAATGTGCTACCTAAAAGCAAACCAGCACATTACTGTGGGGCAAGGAAGAAATTCCCTTCCAGCAGATCAGGTTTGGGTAGGGACCTTCTGGGGATACAGTCAGGCAGGCAGAGCAGCAAGACAGGAGACCAAACACTGTGGTCTTACTGGGAATAAAAGCAAACCTGAAAAGCAAAAGAAGGAATGAACACAGCAAGACAATCCCTAAAACAAGGAGATGGCAAAGAGAATTTAAATGGGCAGTAAAGCAGCATGGAAGAATCATAAAACCATGAGAGCAACCAGCTTGCCAAAAGTGACAGAAACACAGACAGGCCGTGTCTATTGACCATGGGGCTTCAGAGGCATTTTCTGCCTGGAGAAACAGGACCAGCACTGACTGACAGTGTGGTTCCAGTATGCAAAGCCAATCTTGGCTCTCCAGGGCTTCCTGCTGCCTGTGCAGGCAAGCTGGGCTGCTGGGCATTCCTGCCTGCACCCAGCAGGCCAGGTTCTGCCCTCTGGGGCTCACAGACAAAGCACACATGCATTTTCTAGCACACTGATATCATCAACCCCTGAGCACCAAAATGCTCTCCAAAAGTCTAAACCAGATGATTTGGACTCCCTCCTGTCTCCTCCCACCAGCCCACTCTTGGCACTAGCCTCACTTGAGAAAATGTTTCCCTGACTGAAATTCAAATGGTCTCAAGTTTTCCTCTTTACAGTGGAACACAACTGACATTTTTCAACTGTTTCCCTCTCAGCTCTCTTGGGAAACTGCAAAACAATCCCAATTTCTTCAGCTGAAGGTGGAAACCTCCAGGAGCACATGGCTTTGGATGTGCTGTGCTTCTGCAAAGGGAAAGCAGAGCACCGTGTTGCTTTTGGAAAAGCTGAGCAGAGCTGGATGAAGCTGAGCAGGAGCCTCAAGTGGCACCTAAAGGCCTCTCACTGCTTCTGCTCCATCACTCTGGTTGCAGGGCTCTTGCAGAACACGGCTCCTGCAGGGCCAATGCCATTAATGAGAAGTGATTCCAGCATAAAGTGCAGAAGGCTCAGCCCCTGAGCTTTGCCTGTGAGCTGCACAAAGGGAGCCAAACTGGCTGACAGAGGCAGAGATTCCTACCAGGAGCCAAGATTAACCAAGGACACACAGGGTGTGCTATAGACCCAAGGCAAAGCATGAGAGCAGGTAAGAACTGTACAGCCCTAAACATTCCTGTCAATCCAGAGCTTTCAAGAGAAGGAAACTCCTTTGGGAGAGACACCATCATCACCTGGCCAATATCTGGGGACAGTTCCCAGCAGGAAGATTTCCACCATCTTGCAGAAGAAGGTGCTGAGACATTTTCTCCTGCATGTGCTGCAGCACATAACTTGCTTTGCTCTACACTGAGGGAATGACAGCACTCTCCTCTTCCAGCACAGTGTTAAAGCTTCGCGTGCCAGCACTTACCTTGTCCTTATTCATGAGAGACAGCGCCATTTCAGAGACCTCCTGAGCGACGAAGTTCTGAAATACCAGCTCTGGTGGGGAAACCCCAAACCAGCTCTGTTTCGGGGCAGCTGACGGCAGCTGGAGAGGAGAGAGAGCAGGGAGAGCTTCAGCTGCTGGGAGGAAGGTTCATGCAGGAGAATCTTCCACTGATCCCCAGTGAAGTACAGACTCTGGGGGAGCACGTCTGCCCGGCCCACACTGGGCAAACAGTGGCTCCCCCACCTCTGCTCTGAGCTGATCCACAGCTGCTGGGCCACACAGAGCAGGCTCAAGCCAAGCTGCTCTTCTGGCATGGATTTCTCCAGGTTTCTTTCTCCAGAATGCCAGGCAGCACTTTCCTAAAACACAGCCCTGTGCCCATGTGGTCACAGAGCTCTGGGGCACTGACTGAGCACTCAAGGAGTAAGTAAAACCCATGAATTTACAGGAGACTCCATGGGAAAGAATTTGGGATGTCTTTTACTCTGAGACAGGGAAACCGATGCCCACACAACTGCAAATATTTTTTTTGCTCTACAACTTAGACATCAGTAAGAAGAGCACAGGACCAGAGGAGGTGTGAGAGATGAGGTGACACTTGGCTGAAGCCAAAAGGTTATTAAGCAAAAGAATGGAATTTGTTGGTTCTGTGTGTTATTTGTGGTTTGCATTTGTTCAGGTTGGTTTGTTGAGTGTCACAGTGAGAGGGACAGGGTTGAAGACCTGACCAAAAGGAAGGAGGACAAGAAGGGAGGGGACAGAAAAGTTGGTGCTCAGTAGAGAATGGAAGCTCCTGAGTACCCATCCAATGGCAAAGGGCACAGGGACCGCCCCAGCCGGGTAGAAAGGGGATACAAAGATTGCCATTTTCTGTCGGAGAATGACTTAAAGAAAAGGCCATGAGACATACAATTGAGAGAAAAGTATAAGGGAAAAGTAAAGCAGTTCTCAGCCTTCTGATTTCTATAAACAATTAGACTCTCTTTGTAAACAATAAAGTTCTCAGACTGTCTTCCCATAACAAGCAGAACACCGTCTCTGGGAAAAAAATGACACCCTGGGAACAGATGTGAAAGCTTTGGGAACTCTGGTTCTGTTTTTAATAAACAATTGTAGGTATTCTAAAACAAGAGGAGTGGTTAGAATTTTCTCTGTTAGCCTATCATGAAATTGGATTACAGAATATGCATGAAGTTCGTTACCATTGTTATTTAAGGTGATTGATTGATCAATAAAATTGGAGCTCGATGCATTACCAGGATGGTCGTTCTCCCTTCACTTCAATAATTTTCTAAGAGGGTGTGTGTGTGCGCTTGGCTCTCAGGGAGGGAGACATCCCCAGCTCAGCTGAATCCTTACTAAGAAACACTTTTCTTTTGCTTTGATGATTTTGTTCCTTTTCATTGTATTTAAAAGTTAGTGTGTTCCAAAGAGAGGAAAAGGCAAAAATAAAAAGACAAATGAGCTGAAAATAAAAAGACAAGTGAGGTGAATGCTGAATGAGGATAAGGTTCAGTTATTTTCTCAGCAACTTGGGTAAAAGTAGAGTTGGTATCTCCTTTTTCAATGGCCTTTAAATGGGTGCTTTCTTGTCATTACTGCGATCTTATTTCATGCCATTCTAGAGGCACGTCTGGAATGACACAACAACAGCAAATGCTTCTGGAGCAGAGACATTGCTTGGAGAAAACTCTGCCCTGCTTTCTCTGCCTTCTCCAGCCACACTGCTGTCACTGCAGAGATGCAAGCAGCTCTCCTCTGTGACTTCACAGCAGATACATTCTGCTGAAGGGAGTGGCTGCAGCACACTGTCCCTTAGCTGTGCCCTTCCCTGAGGTCTTCCCAAGGCTCCTCTCCAGGACAATCCTTTACCTGGATTGTGTCTCTTGCTGCCAATTTCCTGCTCAACAGCCCACCTCAGTCACTTACCCGTTTGGACTGTGCTTTATACCGAGCTAGTCCTGCCAGAAAAGCAGCTTTAAACACACCTCTGAGTAGGCACTGATCTAGATAAAGCACATCCATTCCCCTCTGCCCAGGGCCAGTCTCCTGTACATCTGGCAGCCTGCAAAATCTAACACCCCATCAGGGTCCAACACATTGTTCCAGCACAAAGCAGTAATGCAATTTGTTTTGTTCAATCTGAAGTAATTCCTGCACATCCTTGGCCTTCAAAGGCCAACGCTGCCACTCTGCAGGGAATCCTGTGACCCCGAGCATTTGATGGTGACCACACCAAAGCAAGAGGTGGCTCCTTCAGCAGGAGAATGGCAAAGGGCAATTTTGGGCCTCTGTGTCCCCAGCCTTCCTCCCATTGTTTTAGCAATGGCAGCTGCACTCCAGCACACCCCAGCAGCTTCAGCAGAGGGTATTTGTGTTGGCTTAGTGCAGATCAGGACTCCCAGTCCACCACTCCCAGCACCTTGCAATGACAGCAGGACCTGGACACTGAGGTATTTTGCTGGAGGCAAGCCTGTCACAAACACACACCCTCTTCAAACTTCATGTGAAAAAGAAAGGAAAAGAGCAGGAAAAGGCTACCTTTGGGCGAGTCTCACTCCTGTCTAGAAATGGGCCAATTCTGGGCAGGATACCTTCCCCAGTGCTGGCCTCCTTCTTCCTGCTGAGAAACTTCTCCCTCTGGAACTTAGAGGGAAGCAGCTGAAAGGCAAAATAAACCAGCTAGAGCCTCAGAGTGGTGCTTGTTCAGAAAGGCTTTTCGTGAACAAGTGGCACTGCTGAATAACTTGTGATCACAGCCACTAGGACATTCCTGGAAGCCCTGGGAGTTTCCTGCTGAAATACTTAGCATCAGTGAATTAATAATACAGAGTGGAACACACATACTCCAGCCATATGGCTCTGTCCCATTGGCTTCTCCATGATTGCATGGGACATGGTTGGGGATTTCTGCTCTTTGGGCATTTGTTTCCTCTTACGTTTCGTTGGATTGAGGCAGTGACCTTTCCAGAGAATGGGGAGGAGCTCTCAGAACTGCCTGAACTCCATCCCTGCACAACGCTCAGAACTCACAGCAAGGAGATATCGCTGCTGGATGAGTCCAAGAGATGCAAGAAAGGAACACTGTACCAAGAGTGAGGTGCACAGGAATGTGCCCAGGTTTTAGTTCTCCCTGTTAATTGTTTTCTCTGTCTGGGCTGACAGAGCCTTCCACAGAAGAAAACAGAGGCATCTCCTTGAAAGAGCCTCAGCAGTGGGGCATCTTCAGCCAAGTGAGCTGCAGACAGCAAGGGACCTTTGTGGCCCTGGCTCCAGCGCTGCCTGCAGGGCTGCATCTGTGCCCACACAGGAGCTGGGAGAGAACAGCTGCTTTGGAAGCTCTTCCAGCTGGGACCAGCCGTGGCTCTCAAGGCTTTGGGCAGAGTTTGAGCTTCCCCCCGCCACATGCCCAGGTGCCAAAGGGCAGGATGGTCAGAGCAGCACAGGTGAGTGCCCAGCCTGACAGAAGGAATTCCTGTGGCAAAGGGAAAGGGACAGAACACATGCTCAGGCCTTCAGCTGTACATTGGTTTCACTCGGCTCTGCTGGCACAGACAGGCAAGACACAGCTGAAGCATCCCACAGTGTTCCCTATTGCACCAGGACAGCCCCAGCAACAGCAGCACAGCACAAAGGGCTGGGCAGGGGCTCTGCAGCTTCACAGCACTGCTGGACAACAGGGGCAGGGAGAGCAGGGACACCAGGGCAGTGCCAGCCTTAACACAGCCCCAGTGGGTACTCACAGTATTAGGCTTCAGCCCTTCCCTGGACAAAAGACGAGGTGTTGGTGCCTTCTTTGGCAATCCAGACGCCATTTCCAAGGGACAATGTCGCAGGTCAGCGACAATGCCTCAACAAAACTGGAAAGAGCAACAATGGAACTCTGAAAATCCACAACCCAATTCATGGCAGATTCAAGGCATATTCTGCTGCTAAAAATGTTACATTACTTGAAAGTAGCTAAGTGCTTGTTTGGCACAAGTAGCCAGTATAGTTAGGCCTCTAGTTGGACTGTATTTGAACTATATGGCTACCTTGTGCAATTCAAAGTTAGATCATACTGAAACCTGGAGCTTAAAATCTGAACATTAATAACAGTTTGAACAGACAAAGCTGTAGCTTAAGTATTACTCAAAAATAGCTAGAGTGGGCCTCCTCTTCTTTAGGCTAAAGCACCCTTGCTCTCTCAGCTGCTCCTCACAGTTGAGACACTAATGAGAGACTGGAATGTTATGGCTAATGGCTTAAATATCATTATAAAGGACCTTCTGCCCATTGTGACAAAACTGTATAAAGAAGCTGCGACCAACCAAGCCCACCCTTCCCTGAAAATGCCTCCTGACTGGAACTAGGCACTGTGAGTTAAGCCGCCTCAGGGAACTTGAGACAAGATCAAGGTGACACTATTGTCCCATTAGCTCAGGTCTGGGGAGAAATAACAAGGCTGAGGAGAAAAGCCTATCCACAACAAAGCCAAACCCAGCAGCTGTCCTGAAAATCACCTCTGTCTGGGTTCAGGCTGGGGAAGTCATAGCCACAGACTCTTCTGCTGAGGCCAGGTTTGCACACAAACCTCCCAGCAAAGACCTCCACAGTGCCTCCAGACCCATTCCTGAGGCCTTGCACCAGACGACTGCAGGGCATGCAAAGCAACACAACAAATCAGAAAATCCAGAACCCAACTCATGGCAGACTCAAAGGATATACGGGTGCTAAAGATTTTGTATTTTCTGAAAGTAGCAAGAGACAGAGTCCAACTTGCCCCACTCCCCGGGAGGCACCTGGGCAAGGTATCATCTTGCCCAAATCTCCATTAATCCATTGGAGTCTTACATTTTGCCAGACCTCACCACAGAGAAGACCACAAGAGGATTTAATGGTAGGCCAATGGGATCCATGGAATGCTGATATTTTCTACTAAATCTCTCTCTGTCACTCTCTTTCTCCTCCCCCCCTTCCCAAACTCCATCCCCCTCCCACTTTTTCTTTTCTTTCTCTCTCTTTCTCCCTCACATTTACTGTTCCATAAAATCCAGACCATTGACTTTGGCATATGGTCTCGTTTGCACCTCAATACTGAGGCATCTCCCTAAAAATTTTAAAACCCAGATGATAAAAACCCACTGAAACTTGAACAGAACTCATTCACCTTTAAGCAGTTTAAGCAGTTACTATAGGACAAAAATGTATAGACTACTATCTTTAGAAAATGTTGCATTTCTTCAATAAAAAAAGCACGATCAGTAGACCATTTATTGGTCATCCTCTCAGGTGTACATGTCACTGAACTACTGCGCCAGAAGACTGACATGATCACATCCTCTATTTCCCTTTGGTATTCTCTTTCAGAGCACAGATGAAACAAAACCAAAAAGTTCAACTTTAGTCGGTCTTTACCTTCAAATGAAATTCAGGACTCCCTAGCAGACACCAGTGTTCTGCAGGCTGCGGAGCTTTTCGCAGAGGCCAATGCTCTGCACCTTTAGCAATTCTCCACGCCGACAATTCACCTGGCGAATGGCCCGGAGCAGCCGCCTGCAGGAGCCCAGGCTGCGCACACCCAGCCAGGGCCGCGCTCTCAGGCAACTGAGGCCGCGCCGCTGTCACAGACGCTGAGGGCCCGGGCGCGGTTACCGGGCAACCGCGGCACCGAGTGCGGGGCCGGGCGGGGCCGCAGGGATTTGCAAAGGAGATTGGCACTGCAGCGACTGACTGCAGTTTGGGGCTTCCCAAGAGTCTTTCTGTAACTAATGAAAGGTTAAAATGTGGTGACAAAGGCACCTATGCCAGGTCTGTACATTGCTCTTTGCAGCACTAGTATCCGACCCTGGCTGGAACAGCAGGAGGGGCTGAGGAAGCAGGGAAGGGGGCTCAGCCTGGAGAAAAGGAGGCTCAGGGGGAACATTCTGGCTCTGCACAACTCCCTGAAAGCAGGGGACAAGAGGCTGCTGCAAGTTCAGGCAGCGCCGGAGCCGCCTGGCTCCCCCTCTCCTCCCCCGCTCCGCCTCTTCCTCCCTCCCTCCTCCTCCTCCTCCGCTCCCGCAGCCCTCGCAGCCCCCGGGAGGGGCGGGGATGGAGCCGGGACAGGTCGGAACGCAGAGAGGCCTGGGGGGATGCCAGGACTGGGAGTGACTGGGCTGTACTGGGATCATCCTGGGAGCAGCTCCTGGGTGACTGAGTTCTACTGGGATCATCCTGGGATCACACTGGCAGTGAGGAGGAGCAGGGCGATGGCTCCAGCGCTGGGGCTGAGGGCGCTCGTGGGGGGCCAGGGGGGAGTGGGACCCCCGGCACCGGGACCCTGAACCGCCACTGCCAGCACCGGGACCCCCCTGCTCCCCTTAGCCTGCAGAGGGGCCCCCTGAATTCCCCTGTTGTGGACATCAGGACCCTCTGCTCTCTTTTTCCCGGGCATCCCGTGGCTCCCAGCCTCCAGACTTGGCGTGGGCTTGACTCTGGGACAACGTGGAACGCCTTGGTCTCCCATTCCTGCCTTTCCCAGGCACACCTTTCTGCAAAACCAGAGACCCCCTGAGCTCCCCCTTTCCGAACATCCCAGGTGACCCCACTCTGGTCCCCCCTTTTTGGGAAACCCTGGACTCCCCTTTCCTGGGCTCAAGGACCCCCTGGAACTCCATTCTACCTCTCCACGTCCCTGCCCTCCCCCCCTCATTTTCATGACCCTGAGATCCCCCTGGCACCCCCATTCCTGAGAACCCAGACCCCCCTGCATCTCTTCATCGAACACCAACGCAACCTTTTCCCGGCCCCCCCGCCTCTCCCAGCCCCCAGCCCCCAGCCCCACCCTTTTCTCTGGCCTGGGACCAGAAGTGCAACTGACTGAAAACAAATGTGACAGAAAGCAATATTTTGCGCCTTTTATTTACTATTGAAATACAATTTCCTCCCTTTCTCACAAATCTCCTCCTAGTGTCATTCAGCAGGGTGGTCAGAAAGTCCTTAATTCTGGGTGGGTGTTCCAAGCTGCAGCCACAAGGAAACAGGGAATGGGGATTTTCCTGCTCCTGGGAAGTTTGACATCCTCAGCTGAGGAGAGGAGGCACCAGAAGGAAAGGGCAGCTGGGCTTCATCTTTCCACAGGGAAGAGGGGGGGAAAAATCTCTCATCCTGTCTGCAGCTTCTCCCACAGGGATGTGAGGGCTGATCCCAGAGCCCTAAGGATCACAGTCAGGGCTGCCCTCAGGGAATGCTTGCCTGGTATGGTGGGGCAGTGTGCAAGCACCTGGATCTTGGGGCACCCAGCTGCCCCTCATGTTTGGAGGTGCCTGAGGAGGGCTGGGATGATGCCAGGGACATCCTGCAGTGACATCCCCTCTGTCCCGCTCTGCGTGAGCTCAGTCCCAAACCTGACCCTGATCCTGGTCTCAATCTCACTCCACGTTTAGACAAACTCACAGTTCTGTATTTAATCACATCCCAATTCCAAACTTGTCTAGCCCCAGACCACAACCCAACCCCAGCCCAAAGCCAATCCCATGTCTAGCCTTAACCCCAATCCCAGCTCTAATCCAAATCTCAGCCCCAACTCCAACTCAGCCCCAATTCCAGCCCCTTCCTAAATCCTCAGCCCCAAATCAAATCCCAGGTTCTGCCGTTCTGGGGGTTTGCGGGTGTCTCTGTCCCTCTGACCCCGATGATGTTTGGCTGGGGTCACACCAGGGCTGAGAGGGACAGAGACTGCCCCGACCTCCGCAGGTGTGAGAAGGTCGGAGAGCCCCCCCAGCCCCAAGCACCCTCATCCGTGAGCAGCACCCCTGCTGTGTCCTTTCTCTGGTGACAGCACAGACATTCCTTTGTGCCCAGGTCTGTGCCAGCCCCGCACACAGCACTGCTCTGCGGCAATGGGGACACGGGAAACGGTGCCCGTCGTGTGTCCCCTTTGTGTTGCCGTGTGTCCCCCCACGTCTGGCTGTGTTCCCCCGGTCAGGTAGCTGCTCTGGCCCGGGATGGCCGGGCCCAGCCGCCGGGCCTCGCCGGCGGCGGGCAGGAGCCGGCCCGGGCTGCGGGACACGGCGGGGCTGCCTGGCTGGAAAGCAGCTCTGGCTCCCGCCAGGGAGCTGTGGGCAAGGGGCTGCCGGCTGTGCGGGAGAAAAGCCGCTGGGCCAGCCCCTAACGCTGCCCCGCAGAAAGGAAGGGGAGGAGGGAGCTCGGAATGTGGCAGTGCAGAGATGAAGGGACAAGTGCCCTTGGGGGCCGCGGGTCGGGGCCAGCCCTCGGGCACGGCTCCGAGCGGCTCCTGAGCCGGCATGAGGGCTGCCTGTAAGGATTGCAGGCGGCAGCCAAGAGCAGCATCGCTGGCATTGCCAGCCGGGCCCCATGGCCATCTGCCCGTGCCTTCGCAGCCCGTGAGGGCCGCGGGCTCTGCAGTGCGGCTCCTGCTCCCACAGCCGGCCGGGAGCCTCAGGGCTACCCCGCAGGCGCCGCGGGAGCAGCAGCGGCCTCAGGGCCTGGCCCGGGGCTCGAACTGCTCAGCCCGGGGGCAGAACCACAGCAGGGGGGAAGGAGCTGAAGGAGCACCAGGGAGCCTGGGGAGAGGCAGGCTGTGAGACAAGGCTCTGCCCGTAATTTTAACAGTTTTTATTAACCTAATAACTATATACAACCAACTTAGTTATTATATACAAGTAAAAAGTCAAGTTCCTTATGACAGTTGTCACAGGTGTTTCTTGCTTCGGACAAGATGTCCCAGGTTGAGCATTGGGCACTGAGTCCTTTCCAGCTGGCCGGGGCCTGTTGATGTCTGGTGGGGCTGGAGAGGCTGCTCGAGCCCTGGGGCCCATGAGACCTGTCGAGGAGCTGTGCCTGGCTAGTGCTGTCCTGAGGCAGCAGGGCCTGGGCGGTGAAGGACAAGGGTGAGCCGCCACAGGTGCTGGCCCCAGCACACCAGGACTCAAGGTCTTGTCCCACACTGGGCATGGCCATTCTCCCACGTTACTCCAGCTCCAAGCTCAGTTGCCCCATGTGCCAGTCCTCCTGCTCCATTCTGCCCCTTCCTTCTTACCCCAGACGCAAAATACCCATGCCACATTACCCAGCTCTGTACACAGAGCCCTACTCATCCCCCAGCTAGCACCCTGCAGATAATCAGCCCCCTGTCGTCACTGACCCCCTTGCCCTGACAGGGCCATATCTGACACATCCTGTGTCCTGGTCGCCGTGCGATGCTGGTCATTACGGCCCCTCGAGATGTGTCCATCACCGTGCAGCAGGGTCACACTAGGCTGAGGAGGAGAGGGCAACTGGCTGCAATGCAGGGCCCAATCCAGCACCCCCCAATAATCCTCCCAACCCAGGTCTCCCTGGGGACTGAAGGCACAGATTCCTCCTGGGTAGTCAGCAATGCTTAAAGCCTCAGTCACCATTCTGTGTCTCTACCTTCATCACACCTACCTTGTTGTGGTGTACCAGGAGACGCTGCAGCTGTGCCCTTGTATGTGGGGAAGCCTTGATGTTCTGCATCGTGAAACTGCTGCTTTGATGGTCCCCAGAGATCTGAGGCATACGGGGGACACTGGCACAGACCAGCGGCCTCCTGTGGGATGGGACAGAGGAGGCTCAGTGCCCAGCCCTGTGGCATGCAGGGCATCACCCTGCTGTGCCAGGGAGGGCACTAGCAGTGCTGCTTGCAGGGGCATGTCCCTGCCAGCTCCTGTCCACCTGCTGCAGGAGCCCCGAGCCCATCCCACCAGGCTTGATCTGCTGGCTATGTCCCCACAGCAAGGTGTGCTGGCCATGGCCATGGCAGGTCCCTGTGCACAGGACACCAGCTGGCAGGAGCTGCGCTGTCCCAGCTGCAGGGATTGGTTTTGGGAACTCCTTTCACAGGAGGCACACAACTCCCCACCAAGCCTGAGCTCAGACTGAAAACAGACACAGCTCATCAGATGTGCTTTCAGCAACCTTGGGACAGAGAAGTGGGCCAGACAGAGCAGTGCAAGGCAAGGAATGCAAAAGCCCCCAGCCCTGGGGCAAGCACTGGCCCTCCACAGCTGCCTTCTGCTCCCCTACCCTGCCCCGTCCCCCCAGGCTCCTCTGCCCCAGCCCAGGTGCAGAGCCATCCTTGCTGTGTCAGGGCTACCCTGCACCCCAGGCGCGGGGAACGTGTCCTCAGAGCCCTTACCTTTGGCTGGGCGGTGGCTCCTTGCTAGGGGGCATCGGCTGCAAATACGGGAGTTTTTCAGGGTGCCTGGGGAGGGTAGGAGTCACAGGTGTGTGGCAGGGGACAACGAACCTGTTCCTGTTGGAGGCAGCAACTCAAGGCCATGGGATTGTAGCCCATGGCATCTCGCTGCCTTTAGCCCTTGGGATGAGCCCCTATAGGCCCTGCTGATGGGCAGGGCTGCACAGGGGGCTCCCCACATCAGCCCCTCCCAAGCAGACACTGTCACCCCTGTGCCCAGCACAACGGGTCACTGCTGGCACCCACCCCCCCCCCCATGCCAGCCCTGCTGCCCCCGATGCACTGGTGCTACTCACTGGCCAGGAACCTGCACGCTGAGCATGCGGTCACAGGACAGACACGTGAAAGGGACTGGCAGCTGCCTATGGAGGGTGAGGGAAGAGGGCCGGCTGAGCTCCTGGGGCCACAGGCCTGCAGCACACAGGCAGCTCTGAAAGAGAATGCCAAAGGGAAATAGAGGATGTGATCATGTCAGTCTTCTGGCGCAGTAGTTCAGTGACATGTACACCTGAGAGGATGACCAATAAATGGACTACTGATAGTGCTTTTTTTACTGAAGAAATGCAACATTTTCTAAAGGTAGTAGTCTATACATTTTTGTCCTATAGTAACTGCTTAAACTGCTTAAAGGTGAATGAGTTCTTTTCAAGTTTCAGTGGGTTTTTATCATCTGGGTCTTAAAATTTTTAGGGAGATGCCTCTGTATTGAGGTGCAAACGAGACCATATGCCAAAGTCAATGGTCTGGATTTTATGGAACAGTAAATGTGAGGGAGAAAGAGAGAGAAAGAAAAGAAAAAGTGGGAGGGGGATGGAGTTTGGGAAGGGGGGGAGGAGAAAGAGAGTGACAGAGAGAGATTTAGTAGAAAATATCAGCATTCCATGGATCCCATTGGCCTACCATTAAATCCTCTTGTGGTCTTCTCTGTGGTGAGGTCTGGCAAAATGTAAGACTCCAATGGATTAATGGAGATTTGGGCAAGATGATACCTTGCCCAGGTACCTCCCGGGGGGGGGGGGGGGCAAGTTGGACTCTGTCTCTTGCTACTTTCAAACAATATAAAATCTTTAGTACCCGTATATCCTTTGAGTCTTCCATGAGTTGGGTTCTGGATTTTCAGATTTGTTGTGTTACTTTGCATGCCCTGCAGTGGTCAGATGCAGGCCTCAGGAATGGGTCTGGAGGCACTGTGGAGGTCTTTGCTGGGAGGTTTGTGTGCAAACCTGGCTTCAGCAGAAGAGTCTGTGGCTATGACTTCCCCAGCCTGAACCCAGACAGAGGTGATTTTCAGGACAGCTGCTGGGTTTGGCTTTGTTGTGGATAGGTTTTTCTCCTCAGCCTTGTTTACTTCTCCCCAGACCTGAGGTAATGGGACAATAGTGTCCCCTTGATCTTGTCTCAAGTTCTCTTAGGCAGCTTAACTCACAGTGCCTAGTTCCAGTCAGGAGGCATTTTCAGGGAAGGGTGGGCTTGGGTGGTCGCAGCTTCTTTATACAGTTTTGTCACAATGGGCAGAAAGTCCTTTATAATGATATTTAAGCCATTAGCCATAACATTCCAGTCTCTCATTAGTGTCTCAGCTGTGAGGAGCAGCTGATAGAGCAAGGGTGCTTTAGCCTAAAGAAGAGGAGGCCCACTCTAGCTATTTTTGAGTAATATTTAAGCTACAGCTTTGTCTGTTCGAACTGTTATTAATGTTCAGATTTTTAGCTCCAGGTTTCAGTATGATCTAACTTTGAATTGCACAAGGTAGCCATATAGTTCAAATACAGTCCAACTAGAGGCCTAACTATACTAGCTACTTACACCAAACAAGCACTTAGCTACTTTCAAGTAATGTAACATTTTTAGCAGCAGAATATGCCTTGAATCTGCCACGAATTGGGTTGTGGATTTTCAGAGTTCCATTGTTGCTCCTTCCAGTTTTGTTGAGGCATTGTCGCTGACCTGCAACATCGTCCCTTGGAAATGGCGTCTGGATTGCCAAAGAAGACACCAACACCTCGTCTTTTGTCCAGGGAAGGGCTGAAGCCTAATACTGTGAGTACCCACTGGGGCTGTGTTAAGGCTGGCACTGCCCTGGTGTCCCTGCTCTCCCTGCCCCTGTTGTCCAGCAGTGCTGTGAAGCTGCAGAGCCCCTGCCCAGCCCTTTGTGCTGTGCTGCTGTTGCTGGGGCTGTCCTGGTGCAATAGGGAACACTGTGGGATGCTTCAGCTGTGTCTTGCCTGTCTGTGCCAGCAGAGCCGAGTGAAACCAATGTACAGCTGAAGGCCTGAGCATGTGTTCTGTCCCTTTCCCTTTGCCACAGGAATTCCTTCTGTCAGGCTGGGCACTCACCTGTGCTGCTCTGACCATCCTGCCCTTGGGCACCTGGGCATGTCGGGGGGGGAAGCTCAAACTCTGCCCAAAGCCTTGAGAGGCACGGCTGGTCCCAGCTGGAAGAGCTTCCAAAGCAGCTGTTCTCTCCCAGCTCCTGTGTGGGCACAGATGCAGCCCTGCAGGCAGCACTGGAGCCAGGGCCACAAAGGTCCCTTGCTGTCTGCAGCTCACTTGGCTGAAGATGCCCCACTGCTGAGGCTCTGTCAAGGAGATGCCTCTGTTTTCTTCTGTGGAGGGCTCTGTCAGCCCAAACAGAGAAAACAATTAACAGGGAGAACTAAAACCTGGACATGTTCCTGTGCACCTCACTCTTGGTACAGTGTTCCCTTCTTGCATCTCTTGGACTCATCCAGCAGCGATATCTCCTTGCTGTGAGTTCTGAGCGTTGTGCAGGGATGGAGTTCAGGCAGTTCTGAGAGCTCCTCCCCATTCTCTGGAAAGGTCACTGCCTCAATCCAACGAAACGTAAGAGGAAACAAATGCCCAAAGAGCAGAAATCCCCAACCATGTCCCATGCAGTCATGGAGAAGCCAATGGGACAGAGCCATATGGCTGGAGTATGTGTGTTCCACTCTGTATTATTAATTCACTGATGCTAAGTATTTCAGCAGGAAACTCCCAGGGCTCCCAGGGCTGTCCTAGTGGCTGTGATCACAAGTTATTCAGCAGTGCCACTTGTTCACGAAAAGCCTTTCTGAACAAGCACAACTCTGAGGCTCTAGCTGGTTTACTATTGCCTTTCAGCTGCTTCCCTCTAAGTTCCAGAGGGAGAAGTTTCTCAGCAGGAAGAAGGAGGCCAGCACTGGGGAAGGTATCCTGCCCAGAATTGGCCCATTTCTAGACAGGAGTGAGACTCGCCCAAAGGTAGCCTTTTCCTGCTCTTTTCCTTTCTGTTTCACATGAAGTTTGAAGAGGGTGTGTGTTTGTGACAGGCTTGCCTCCAGCAAAATACCTCAGTGTCCAGGTCGTGCTGTCATTGCAAGGTGCTGGGAGTGGTGGACTGGGAGTCCTGATCTGCACTAAGGCAACACAAATACCCTCTGCTGAAGCTGCTGGGGTGTGCTGGAGTGCAGCTGCCATTGCTAAAACAATGGGAGGAAGGCTGGGGACACAAAGGCACAAAATTGCCCTTTGCCATTCTCCTGCTGAAGGAGCCACCTCTTGCTTTGGTGTGGTCACCATCAAATGCTCGGGGTCACAGGATTCCCTGCAGAGTGGCAGCGTTGGCCTTTGAAGGCCAAGGATCTGCAGGAATTACTTCAGATTGAACACAACAAATTGCATTACTGCTTTGGGCTGGAACAATGTGTTGGACCCTGATGGGGTGTTAGATTTTGCAGGCTGCCAGATGTCCAGGGGACTGGCCCTGGGCAGAGGGGAATGGATGTGCTTTATCTGGATCAGTGCCTACTCAGAGGTGTGTTTAAAGCTGCTTTTCTGGCAGGACTAGCTCGGTATAAAGCACAGTCCAAACGGGTAGGTGACTGAGGTGGGCTGTTGAGCAGGAAATTGGCAGCAAGAGACACAGAACACAATCCAGGTAAAGGATTGTCCTGGAGAGGAGCCTTGGGAACACCTCAGGGAAGGGCACAGCTAAGGGACAGTGTGCTGCAGCCACTCCCTTCAGCAGAATGTGTCTGCTGTGAAGTCACAGAGGAGAGCTGCTTGCATCTCTGCAGTGACAGCAGTGTGGCTGGAGAAGGCAGAGAAAGCAGGGCAGAGTTTTCTCCAAGCAATGTCTCTGCTCCAGAAGCATTTGCTGTTGTTGTGTCATTCCAGACGTGCCTCTAGAATGGCATGAAATAAGATCGCAGTAATGACAAGAAAGCACCCATTTAAAGGCCATTGAAAAAGGAGATACCAACTCTACTTTTACCCAAGTTGCTGAGAAAATAACTGAACCTTATCCTCATTCAGCATTCACCTCACTTGTCTTTTTATTTTCAGTTCATTTGTCTTTTTATTTTTGCCTTTTCCTCTCTTTGGAACACACTAACTTTTAAATACAATGAAAAGGAACAAAATCATCAAAGCAAAAGAAAAGTGTTTCTTAGTAAGGATTCAGCTGAGCTGGGGATGTCTCCCTCCCTGAGAGCCAAGCGCACACACACACCCTCTGAGAAAATGGCAATCTTTGTATCTCCTTTGTACCCGGCTGGGGCGGTCCCTGTGCCCTTTGCCATTGGATGGCTACTCAGGAGCTTCCATTCTCTACTGAGCACCAACTTTTCTGTCCCCTCCCTTCTCGTCCTCCTTCCTTTTGGTCAGGTCTTCAACCCTGTCCCTCTCAATGTGACACTCAACAAACCAACCTGAACAAATGCAAACCACAAATAACACACAGAACCAACAAATTCCATTCTTTTGCTTAATAACCTTTTGGCTTCATCCAAGTGTCACCTCATCTCTCATACCTCCTCTGGTCCTGTGCTCTTCTTACAGATGTCTAAGTTGTAGAGCAAAAAAGATATTTGCAGTTGTGTGGGCCTCGGTTTCCCTGTCTCAGAGTAAAAAGACATCCCAAATCCTTTCCCATGGAGTCTCCTGTAAATTCATGGGTTTTACTTACTCCATGAGTGCTCAGTCAGTGCCCCAGGGCTCTGTGACAACATGGGCACAGGGCTGTATTTTAGGAAAATGCTGCCTGGCATTCTGGAGAAAGAAACCTGGAGAAATCCATGCCAGAAGAGCAGCTTGGCTTGAGCCTGCTCTGTGTGGCCCAGCAGCTGTGGATCAGCTCAGAGCAGAGGTGGGTGAGCCACTGTTTGCCCAGTGTGGGCCGGGCAGACGTGCTCCCCCAGAGTCTGTACTTCACTGGGGATCAGTGGAAGATTCTCCTGCATGAACCTTCCTCCCAGCAGCTGAAGCTCTCCCTGCTCTCTCTCCTCTCCAGCTGCCGTCAGCTGCCCCGAAACAGAGCTGGTTTGGGGTTTCCCCACCAGAGCTGGTATTTCAGAACTTCGTTGCTCGGGAGGTCTCTGAAATGGTGCTGTCTCTCATGAATAAGGACAAGATAAGTGCTGGCACGCGAAGCTTTAACACTGTGCTGGAAGAGGAGAGTGCTGTCATTCCCTCAGTGTAGAGCAAAGCAAGTTATGTGCTGCAGCACATGCAGAAGAAAATGTCTCAGCACCTTCTTCTGCAAGATGGTGGAAATCTTCCTGCTGGGAACTGTCCCCAGATTTTGGCCAGGCGTTGATGGTGTCTATCCCAAAGGAGTTTCCTTCTCTTGAAAGCTCTGGATTGACAGGAATGTTGAGGGCTGTACAGTTCTTACCTGCTCTCATGCTTGGCCTTGGGTCTATGGCACACCCTGTGTGTCCTTGGTTAATCTTGGCTCCTGGTAGGATTCTCTACCTCTCTCAGCCAGTTTGGCTCCCTTTGTGCAGCTCACAGGCAAAGCTCAGGGGCTGAGCCTTCTGCACTTTATGCTGGAATCACTTCTCATTAATGGCATTGGCCCTGCAGGAACCCTGTTCTGCAAGAGCCCTGCAATCAGAGTGATGGAGCAGAAGCAGTGAGAGGCCTTTAGGTGCCACTTGAGGCTCCTGCTCAGCTTCCTCCAGCTCTGCTCAGCTTTTCCAAAAGCAACACGGTGCGCTGCTTTCCCTTTGCAGAAGCACAACACATCCACAGCCATGTGCTCCTGGAGGTTTCCACCTTCAGCTGAAGAAATTGGGATTGTTTTGCAGTTTCCCAAGAGAGCTGAGAGGGAAACAGTTGAAAAATGTCAGTTGTGTTCCACTGTAAAGAGGAAAACTTGAGACCATTTGAATTTCAGTCAGGGAAACATTTTCTCAAGTGAGGCTTGTGCCAAGAGTGGGCTGGTGGGAGGAGACAGGAGGGAGTCCAAATCATCTGGTTTAGACTTTTGGAGAGCATTTTGGTGCTCAGGGGTTGATGATATCAGTGTGCTAGTAAATGCATGTGTGCTCTGTCTGTGAGCCCCAGAGGGCAGAACCTGGCCTGCTGGCTGCAGGCAGGAATGCTCAGCAGCCCAGCTTGCCTGTACAGGCAGCAGGAAGGCCTGGAGAGCCAAGATTGGCTTTGCATACTGGAACCACACTGTCAGTCAGTGCTGGTCCTGTTTCTCCAGGCAGAAAATGCCTCTGAAGCCCCATGGTCAATAGACACCGCCTGTCTGTGTTTCTGTCACTTTTGGCAAGCTGGTTGCTCTCATGGTTTTATGATTCTTCCTTGCTGCTTTACTGCCCATTTAAATTCTCTTTGCCATCTCCTTGTTTTAGGGATTGTCTTGCTGTGTTCATTCCTTCTTTTGCTTTTCAGGTTTGCTTTTATTCCCAGTAAGACCACAGTGTTTGGTCTCCTGTCTTGCTGCTCTGCCTGCCTGACTCTATCCCCAGAAAGTCCCTACCCAAACCTGCTCTGCCAGAAGGGAATTTCTTCTTTGCCCCACAGTAATGTGCTGGTTTGCTTTTAGGTAGCACATTCCCCCTCTGGAACATGACAACTTGATGCCTGTGTGCAGGCAGAAGCCAGCAGGTTTTTTGGCCTTGTTGAATATGCAGGTGACTTGGTTCAGGTGCTGTGTCTCCATCCTGCTGGTGCTGACCTGCTCAGCCCTTCTTTCCCAGCAGGCACTGCCCTATGGCCCTGGCCAAATGCTGGAGCCAGAGAGAAGGGATTCAAGTTCAGCCTTGTGAATGATGTGCCTGTGCCTGCTCAGCTGAAAGTGCTTTGGAAAAGGGTCAAGGGAGGGATGTTAGCAGGGCATGGGCAGGTCTCCTCTCGTCCTGTTTCCACAAGTGGCAAAATGATAATTTCATGTCTTTGCTGCAGTTTCTTCACGTGGTGAAGGTCTCCATGGAGAGCTCACCTTACTTCCAGCTGGTGAGCTCCAGCGATGCGTACCGTGCCGTGCCGCCGGGCGCCTCTGCCCCTGTGCGCATCCGCTTCACCCCCAGCAAGAACCAGGTGAGGCTGGAGGAGCCAAAGCACACAATGATCTCCACAGCCATTGTTTTCCCTGCACTCTGGCTCCAGCCCATTGCATGCTGTGAGCTGGGCTCCAGGCGTGGGCAGGCAGCCTGCAGCCAGTCGCACCTTGGCACTGCTGGCAGGCACTGCAGCCAGGCCTGACAGGCTCTGCTTCCCCTCCCTGCACATTGCTGAGCATTGCCAAGGGAAGATGCACAGGAAACAGGATGAAAATGACAGAGGGCTGTTGATAGATGTTGGGCCATCTCTAGGTCCAGTGGAAGGGGTTTCATTCTGATGGAAAACACCAGAGGAACAAAGAGGTCAGAGAGCTTTCCTCCTTCCTGGACTGCCAACAGCTTCCCTGCGTGCCCCTGGGCTGGAGCAAAGCCGGTGCTTTTTCAGCCCCTCTGTTGTGCAGCCTTGCAGCTGTGCTGTCCCAGAGCACAAGTGAGCATGGCACAGCTGCAGGGCCAGGGCAGAGGACGTGCTGTGCCCGTGAGCCCGGCCTGGCACAGGCACACTGGGCTCTGGGTGCCCTTGGTCAGCAGGAGGTTGCTGAGCTGCAGGGGACTTGGACACCTGCCTGCAGGAGCTGGTGTAGGGCAGGTACAAGCTGCAGGCAGAGCTGTGAGCCCAGAGCCCGTGGCAGTGACACTGCTGGGGCTCTGTCTTCATGCCTGTCGCTGTGCTTGCTCTGTCAGCTGGCACCCATTCTGTGCCAAAGCTGCTTTTGTGGGGAGGTTTGAACAGCAGTGCTGAGGCCCTGGCAAGTCTGATCTCAGTGCTGGGATCTGGAGGGTTCATGTTCTGATCTGGAGGCTTGTTCATACAGAAGGGTTGAGGGCATGGCATGGAAGGGAGGAAGCCTGGCAGGGAAACAGAGAGGCCTTTTCCAACAGCATCCTGCTACCTCTTAGCACTGTTCTTCTCCTGACTTGGTTGGACAGGCAAAGTTAGAGGGGAGTTGTGAGCCAACCGATGTTTCTGCACCAAGCCAGAGGTGCAGGATGTCTTTGGGTGCAGCTGTTTTCTCCTCTTCCTTTTGCTGCTTAGAGTCAGTTGAACACTTTGTCCTATTCTCAGACAGTGGGAATACAGAAGCCTAAAGAGCAATGTCCTGTGTTCCCCAGCTCCATGTTGCTTAGAAGGGGCTTAGGAATTCTTTAACATCATTAAAGTTTAGAGTAAAAATGATGGTGGCCTAGGGCTGTTATCTGTATGACCCAAGTGACACAAGAGCTGAATGCCACTGAGACAGATTTTGCAAAGTGCACTGGTGCCTTTAAAATGTGACATAGTAGTAGAACTTCGTGTTAATTTGAGGGTGCAATAGGTAAATTGATGGCCTTGAAGGGGTTTAGGAAATGGTTTTTCTTCTGCCATGGGGATGGCACTAAATGTCCTGTGCTGAGCCAGTTTCTTTTCCTGCAGGATTATTGCCACGAGCTGGTGTGCCTCACTGCAAGGGAAAGGATTGTTGTGCCAATTCGGGCCATTGGTGCCCGAGCTGTGCTGGACTTCCCTGCCCAGCTGGACTTCTCCAAGTGTCAGGTCAAGGTCAGCACCCAGCAGACTCTGCTGGTGCGCAATGTCGGTGCCCGGGCAGCTCGGTACCAGCTGAGCACCCAGAGGTGAGGCAGCTCATCTGTCCCTGCGCAAACAGCTTTGGGTGAGAGCGGAGTTGGGAAAGAGCTACAGAAGGAACCAAGCATCGGATCTGCTGGCCTGCAGCCTGGCTGGAAGTGAGCAGGATGGAAGGCATCTGCTCTTGCTTTCAGTGGCCTTGGAGCTTTCTGTGTCCCAGATTCCCTGGAGGCTGCTGGAACATGTTGGGAGCTGGCTTGCACCCTGCTGAGTACAAGCAGCTTCTGAAATGCTTGCTCAGCACTGTCAGCCAAACAGAGCCATTCTCTGGGAGGCCACAGGCACGTGGCTTTGCAGTGGTCCTGGAGGGGACCTCTGGAAATCATCTGAGCAAACACACTGCTCAAAGCAAGAGCAGTGTCTGGGGGTTGCAAGGTGCCATTGGGAGACATGGACCTGTCTTTAGATGCCATACAAGGAAACAAACATGTCAATGGACCTAGTTATAAAAGCAGAAGAAAACAACCTTTTAAAACCCCCTGCATACCTTATCTTTTCTGCCTGTCAGGTGCAGCAGTGATTCATTGAGAGGATGGATCTAACAGGATGAGAAGTGTCTTAAGGAGCAGCTCACAATTAACAGAGAAAAGCCCCAAATTTAGCTTTCCAGGCCTATGTCTTGGCAGTGATTTTCCTTTGGTTCTTACAGTGTCAGGGATGTCTCCTTCACAGCTCTTCTAGCTGTGGGCTCAGGGAACAGTTTAGGGTGTTGGCTGAAATTCAGAGGAGTTAAGTTTAGCTGTGGAGCTTGTGTCTTTGGGTCTTGGGGAGCCAGGTGTGTGTGAGAGATGAGTGCTACAGCAGGAACAGAGGAGTCTGGTGGGTACAGCCCAGGGATGGAGGAGATGCGGGGGCTGATTTGCACTCAGTTTTCCAGACCTGACAGCTGAGTCCTGAACTTGGCTGGATCCTCTTCTCCTGATAATTTGAAAAGAAGAATACACCTTCTTTCTCAGGCAAGCTCTGAATTCATCCCTGGAATGTTATTCCCATCCTGCCACCTAAAGGCAGGAGCATGTAACATGGGGCAGGAGTGGGAAGGGAATGGAATGGAAGGTAGTGCTGAAGCGTGGCCAGGGATTCCCCTAACTGGCAGCTTCTCTATTGCGGTGAAATTTCTGGCCAAAGACTAAGAACAGAATGCTGTGCCTTGCCCCCATCAGGCCCTGATCCCCCCAGCCCCAGCAGAGCTCAGCCGTGCTGGCATCAGCCCCGGGGCAGATGCAGGAGCACGAGCACTGATCTGGCTCTGGGGCTGCTGGGGCCTTGTCTTTCCTCCCCTCCCTCCAAAGTCTCACGTCCAGCACATGAACATTGCTGGCCCAAGGCTTCTCCATCAGCCAGCAGTGATGTTCTCACCAGTGGCAATGAGAACAGGCCAGCCCATAATTACAGCAAGAGGTCCTTAATGAGCAGAACCTGAAGCGAGTTCATCAGCTGTTACTACTGACATGAACAAAGTTCAGCTTGGCGGATGTTCTCTTTGTTTTTGTGTGTGATGCATTCATCAGCAAAGTCCCCAGAACACATCTGAAGTGACAGATTGACCAGCAACAAAGCACCAAGGCCAGGAACTTTTGTTTCCTCACTGGGGCTGTAGAAGGGCACAAAGCCCAGCAGCTGCTGGGCAGAAGCACATTTCCCCTGAGCTGTCCCTGAGCATCAAAGCACAGAGTCTTGTGTTTGTCAGGCAAGAGCTGTTTACCTGGTGACTAAATCCTGATTGCTCCTGTTAAATCCAAAATGCACCAACACATCTGCATCATTATTTCCAACACATTGCACAGAGTTTCTCTGCTGGGCCAAGCAAACAGTTACCAGCCTGCATGACAGCCCAGAGTCCCAGACTGCATTGCTGGTAAACACACAGAAACCTCCGGTTCTGCCTCCTTGATGTGCTCCTGCTCATGATGCTTCATTTAGCTGGGATTGGACCCTTCAGACTGTAAATGGCATCATCCTTTTGGGTTTCCATGTCACTGTATTGCTCTAATCTGCATTTGCACTCTTTCAGAGTTTTGATTGCTCCTTTTCTTAGAGCAGCTTTCATTGAAATGCTTAGAAAAGTTGCCCCTTTTAGGCTAAATCACGATGATTTCAAGGTAAAATAAACCAAAGAAGCACACTGCAAATGCAACAGGAACTATTCCTTGGTCTTCAGGGAAAAGTTCCTTCTCCTTGTCTGATTCCTAGGGTGTAATCTCCCAGGACAGGGAGTGCCCTAACATTTTCATCTCTTGAGATGAGTTTTATAGGCAGCAGGAAAAGAGAAATTCCTGAGGCAGTCAGTGTCAAGTTGTGCATGCAAATAGCTCTGAACCCTCTCTGTGCTTTTCACAAACCATTCTCTGATGGGATTGCTGGCAGTGGGAGCCTTGAGGCTCATTGCAGAGAGCTGGATGCAGAGTATGGGGAGCTGAGGTCATTTTACCCCCAGGATCTTGTGAGGGCTGGATCTTGTCAGCAGTGGCTCGGTGGCTGTTTGTGATCCTGTCTGTTCTGTCTCTTGTGCTGCCTGTGCTTGGTTTGCTCCCTGCTTGGCCAAGGGCGCTGCAGGGAGCTGCAGTGCAGCAGGAATCTCATGGCCAGGTGTCCCCAGGCCTGACCCCTCTCTCTGTGTTGCAGTCCTTTCTCCGTGGTGCCGGCCACAGGAGCTCTGGGCGCTGGTGACACCGTGCAGGTGACAGTGGCATTTCACCCGCTGGCCAGCGGTGCCCATTGCGGCTCCCTGGCCGTGTGCTGCAGCTCAGGTGAGTGCTGGGCCCTGCAGGGCACAGGACAGTTCTGCACATGGCTGCCTGCTGTCCATCCCCTGCATTCCCTCCACAGGTGCCTGCCCTGTTCACCTTTACCCCAAAGCAAACTGAGAACTCCTTGGTGTTTAGGGGCTTGAGAAAGGCAAAGATTTTTGACTGCTGTTTTGCTGGGACTTGCTGAGTGGAGGAAGGAGGAACTCTGATTCTCCACTCCCATGTGGCTATGCCTGGGTGAAGTTTTATTTGATTCCTGGGCAGTGCTGTAGGTGAGGTCTCCATCAGACTCTCTCCAATGCAATGGGTTTCTTGCACACCTCTGTCCCATATGCTGCTTCTCCACTGGCTTGCCAAGGACCCTTTCTCTATGTGGCCCTTACACATAGATGTAGTTTCTGCCTAATAACATTTTCAGGCCCTCAAGTTCCTTTTTTGTGACAAATCAAAACAAATTTTTCCCTGTCCCCATTTCCCAGGCTGTTCAAGCTGTTACAAACCTCTCACATCTATCTCCCATTTGATTTCTAGACTGAGGGATCCCATTCAGTCTTAATGTAGAAACTGCTCGGTACTCACTGATCTTTCCTTTGTCCCTTTCTTATTTGATTTGCAATGCTCCAGCTTGGTTTTTCAGATCAGAACAGTATAAAATATTTAAAGACTGCTGTGGCTGTGGGTTTGGATAGGGAGATGATTTTCACGGTGCTCATTCTGTAGTGGTTTGTCACATTGCAGAGCCTGGCTGGTTGTGTTTCCTCACCTGTGTCCCCTCCTGCTGTGGGCTGTCACTTCACTTGTTCCTCTGGGCCTCCTTTTGCTGCCCACCTGCCCCCAGGCATATTTGCTGGTCAGCAAGAAGGGATCCAAGGGATCAGGAGAGACAGGAGTCTCCTGGGATGCCCGGGGAGAGCCTGGGCAAGGCAGGACTGAGCAGGGCTCCTCAGCCCTGTCACCTGAAGGACTTGGATGCAGAAATCCTGGTGATCTGAGTGGGTACAGGAGCACATGGACCAATCTCCCTGTCCATCCTGTCACCTTGGGGCCAAATCTCTACAAACACCCTCAGAAATAAGGTGTTTGAGGAGGTGCCCAGGACATCCTCACGCTGTACACACAGAGCTGAAGGATGTGATCAGTGGAGTGGTCCACAGAACTGCTCCTTCAGCGCAAAACTGGGACACTTTCTTCTGTGCCCTGTGCCTTGCTCTGTTCCTTGTGCTTCCATCAGCCAGTGAGCTGAGCAAAGACTCCCCTTTGCTTTGTTCCAGGTGAAGAAAGAATCCACACAAAGCTCCAGGGAGAAGCTGTAGATGTCAATGTTGGGCTGAGCACAAATTCCGTGGAGTTTGAGAAGACTTTCACCACCATGTCAAGCCACAGAACCCTGTTCATTGAAAACAGGAGTAACATCACAGCCCACTTCCAGTGGAAGGCTTTTGCTGCTGAGGAAGAAGAGAATGAAGAGAAGAGGAGGTTGGTTTGAAAGATGCATTTCAGTGAGATAGAGGCCCAAGACTGAGCTAACATGGCCTCAGGGGATGTTGGTGCTTTTGAATGGTTTAGGCCAAGTAAACCATGCCTGGCACTGGGGTGTGTGTCCCTGGGCTTCAGGAGCTCAGCACTCAGCATTCCAGGTCATTTATACTCCAACCAGGGATGGCATTTTGGAAATGAAATGTTGATTGTGATGACTGGATTTCCTCAGGTCCTAATTGGGCTCTTGTCTCTCTTCTCTTCTTTCTACATGACCTGGCAACATCCTTAAACATTTCCTGAGTTTCCAGTCCCTCTTTCCATAGGTGATACACCCTCTTTTTTCCCCTTAGTTCCTTCAAAAGCTCCTTGCCCATGCGGGCTGGTTGTGTGTCCCTGTGCTGCTGTCAGAGAGGTTTTGAGCTCTCAGAGCAGAGAGGATTTTTTGTGAGAGAAGATAGTGCAGGATCCTTTCCCTCTCAGGACATTCTAGTGCCATGCACTGGGATGGGATCCAAAAAGCTCTGGCTCATGAAAAGGTCTCTCCAGGAGTTTGCTGTCTCCGTCATGCACAACAAAGTTCCTTCCCCTCTCAGAGGCTCTGTTTTCATGCATATTGCATATAAAAACTTGAATGTCCCTGAAGGGATTCGGTGCCTGAATTCATCAATTTCCTATGGAAGTGCTCTGGGATGCTCTTGTGAAAGGCAGAGTAGGGAACCGGGTAGGTCCAAAATGGAAGAAACAAAGAGTGATGCTGGTAACACGTAGCTGCAAGCCAGCTTTGTCTCCCCTTGCCAGGGAAATGCTGCAGTTGGTGCTCTGTGATCTTTCTGTGCCCTCCCGAGCAGCTGAGTGGGAGGAAAAGCCACTTGAAATGGCTGTTAGATTCTCCCTCAGCTGTGGCAGAGGCTTTGAGGCAGGAGGTTCTCTGGAGGGATGCTGGCTTTGGAAACCTCTGCTGAGCTTGCAAGTGTGGAGTGAAACTCCCTGCTGGGCCAGGGAACAGCAAGTTGTCCTCTGATCCCTGTGGGACCCTCGTGGCTTGGGCTCAGCCTTTGCTGGGGAGCTGCTGCTGCTCCTCCTCAAGTGCTTTGCTCTCCTGCGCTCACACTTCTCTCTGCAAATCTGTGGCTCATGAAACCATCTGCTGGCCTTGTCTCTCCCTGGGGCTGCAGGAAGTGTTTGCTGTGGCTGCCGAAAGAGGTGTCTCAGGAAAACTTCCCAGAGGAGAAAGAAATGGAGAAGGTCAAGGGCTCTTGTGGAGATCACAGTGCCCTCCTGAGCAGCACGGTCCAGGAGAAGATGGCAAAGGTGCAAGAAGACCCCATGCTGTTCTCTGATGACATTTTTTTCATTGAGCCAATGGTAAGTGATAGCTGAGAACATTCTCTTCCTCCTTCCCCCCCCGTCCTCCCACCCACCCTACTCCCTACACCCACCCCTTCCCTGGCTGCGGTCACTGGGCAGATCCTCAGCTGGCCCCATGTGCTGGCAGGGAGGACATGGAGTTTCTGGTGAGGCTGCAGGGCTCGCTGCTGAAAGCATTTGTGCCCTGCAGGCTCCAGGCAGGGCTGGGAGCCTGACAAAGCCCAGCTCTGCTGCCAGGCTGGAGCTCAAGGCCCTGCCTGCGTGTCCTGTCAGTGTCCCAGGGAGCAGTTCTTGTAGGCAGGGGCTCCCCCCACACGTGGGGCTCAGCAGAGGCTGTTGGAGCACTGCCAGCTCACACACTGACCTGGAGCTTGCAATTGTTCCCTGGCAAAAGGAGGCCAAATTCAGCCCAAGGTTAATGACAGAAATGCCAATCCCCTCCTGTAACCATGCCTTGCACTATTTCTGAGTGTCCCTTCCAGCGTCATCTGTGAGCCTGGACACAAGGGTGGAAGGTTGAAATGGACCTTTGGAGTTGTCCTGCACACAGGGACAGAAAACCTTTTCCTTTTCTGGTGATGCAAGCAAACTGCCACATGCTCCCATCAACCAGAGCCTTGATTCTGAGTACTGGCATTGTGAGAGATGATGAATGCCTGGTGTGTGCACAGTGCAACATCCCTTCTCATCTTGGAGTAAACCCTAGAGTAATGCCAGCCTCTGCTGTCTTTCAATACAGGTTAAACTAATATTTTTATTTCCAAGGACGGGGATCATGTTCTCTTCTTGGTTACAGCTATGGCCCATCTAAGGCCAAGAGCCAGCAGGGCACAGTGGCAGTTGCATCCCACTGTAGCTGACAGCAGCATGATGTGCCCAAGAGCTTGTGTCAGAGCAGCAGGAATATTGTGGAGAGTGGGAGCTGATCAGCTGAGCATTGAGAGCTGTGTTGGGCTGGGTTTGGAGTGTTTCCTTGGCTCCTTGTGTTGTTCACTCATCACTGATGCTCTAAACAAAGGCTTACAGGAGGGTGGTGAAAACAAGCAATGTGAAGTTTGCAAAGCAATGTTTTGCTGTCTCTTTCTCCTGTAGGAGGGAGAAATCGGGCCGAATTGTTCAGCTGAAATCAAGGTGACCTTCAAACCCCTGGAAGCACTGGAGTATGGAAGTGTGGCTTACTGCAGCATCTCAGGTGCAGCTCCTTTGCCCTGCCTCTCTCCCCCTCAGTGAAGCCATGGTGCCAGCCTGAGCCCGCTGGGCTCCCATGGAAGTGCTGGGAAGAGTCCCTGGTCAGCAGGGCAGTGCTGGCACATCCCCCCTGGCCCTGCAGCTCCCAGGGAGTCTCCCGTGCCAGGCCAGGGCTCAGAATGCTGTGTGTGCCTGAGTGATCCCAGAACAGCCCAGGCAGTGCAGGGAGCGGTTTTCATGCCATGGCTTTGCCAGCATTCCCTCAAAGGCCAGAGAGCTCCAGAGCAGAACAGCTTTAGTGAACAAGCACTCAGCCCGTGCAGGCCCCTGGCCTCCAGGATGGCTCCATTTGCCATGGATCCATCATCAGGAAGCAGGAGCTGAGTTAGAAATGGGCTCCCTGAGCCTGGACCACCTCCCAGTGCCCAGACAGCAGCAGAGCAGAGGGGGCTGAGCCCCCCTGAGCCCGGGCTGTTGGTAGAGGGAGCAGCCTTGGCCAGCAGCTGCTTCTCTCCCTGTGTGGCAGTTGTCACCTTGCAGCTCTCAGTCTGTGGCAATAGAACACAGTGCTGAGTGTCACAAGGGGAGCACTTGGGCAACAAAGTCCTGTGCTCCTGGGCCAGGGAGTTTGGGAATTGCCAAACTCCGTAGGAGCTTTGTGCCTGCACTGAATGGATTTCAAAGCTCCTCTAGGTGCATGGGAAGGAAACCACAGAATCACAGTATGGTAAGGATGGAATGGACCTTAGAGATCATCTATTCCCAAGGCCCCTGCAATGGGCAGGGACACCTCCCCCTAGAGCAGGGCGCTCCAAGCCCCATCCAGCCTGGCTTGGAACACTTTCAGGGCTGGAACCTCCACAACATCCCTGGGGAACCTGCTCCAGTGCCTCACCACCCTCACAGGGAAAATTTCTTCCCTAATATCTCACCTAAATCTCCTTTCTCTCCATTTCTACCCGTAACTCCATGGCCTGTCACTACAGGCACCAGAGATGTTTTAAACTCAGCAAACTGGTGGCTCAAATTGGAAAGCAGCCCAGGAAATGGGTTAGAAATTGCAAGTCAGCCTCAGGGGATATGTCCTGAGGGAAGAGAAGGGTGCATATCTTCTCCTGCAGCATCAGGAGCTGGTTGCATCCAGCTCAGAGCCGGGGACTAGCACTGAGGCAGCCTGGAAAATGCAGTGGAGCAGAGGGAATGATTGTACTGCAATGGACATCTCTCCCCAGGCTGTGAGAGCAGGCTGCCCCTGCAGCTCAGAGGGGAAGGCCAAGGACCCTTGGTTGAACTCAGCTCTCTGACTCTGAGCCTTGGGAACGTTTTCGTCAACACCCCCCATGTCTATGAGGTGAGCAGCAGGGCTTGGGATGGATGCTGATGGCTCCTGAGGCAGCAGCAAGCCTGGTGCAGCTGTGGAATTGCTGCCAACCTGGGCAGCTGTGAGCAGGGAATATTTGATGGACTGCTGAAATCTGGGGGGTCACAAAGGTGTGTCAGTTGTTCCTGAAGCCCCAGTCCCTGCTTTTGGGCAGCCTTCCTTAGGGATCAGCTGGGAGGCTTCCTGCCAAACAACCCCTTGGCACATGAAACCATCACTGGCTCCAAAAGCTGCATGTTCAGAGGCTTTTGTGGCAGTGCCAGACACAAGGCACCTTTAGACTGGGCTCTGCAGAAGCAGCTGCAACAAACTGGCTGCCTTTGAGCTTCAGCCCACTGCCAACAGCTCCCAGCCAAGTGTCTGCTGCTTATTGCTGCAATCACAGGAAATCCTTGGGAGTTCTCTCCCTTGCTGACCAGTCCCTCACCACACTTCAGCCTCGGTGCATCTCTGGCTCTAGAAAGAGAAAAGTGTTCCTGGGAATAAAGCAAAGGGTTTTTCTACCTATTTGCCTCCCCCCCCCACTAGAGTCAAGCTTGCAAAAACTTCATGAGGCACTGCATCATGGCCGACACTTTCAAAATCTTGGGCTGTGGATGGGAAAGACGCTGAGTTTTCTCACCAAAAGATGGTGCTGTCTGTACGTTTTGATGCTGATGCCTCATTCTCAATGTATTGTTTTCATGGTCTGGAAAAGGTGAATGAGCAGATGGTGCTGTTGGAGCTGTGCTCACTGGGGCAGCAGCAGCTCTGGGGTGATTCCCTACGCAGCTGCAATCAGCCCACGTTGCTCTCAGGGCCAGCTCTCAATGCGCTTGGTGCTGCTGAGCAGAGGGGCACTGCTCTGTGTCCATGGGATAAGCCCAGGGTGACTGCAGTTCTGTGGAGTTGCCACTGCTCTGCGTGAAAACCCAAAGGCAGAACTTGTCCTGTTGAATCTTTGGACTTCTGCCATTCAGCAGCACAAAGCATCTTCTGCCTTTTCTGGGTGTTCATTGCATCATTAGACAATTACTCACAAGAAGGGAAGATTCCACACGTATTTCCATTTTGCTTTCTTGCTGCTGCAGGTGAAACTGATGAACCAAGGAGCTATTGATGCTCCCTTCACCTGTCTCCCTTCAGCCACCAACCTGGGTTTGTGTTTCAAGTTTGCCCCCGAGGAGGGCATCATTGCAGCAGGTGGGAGCCAGAGTGTGCAGATCTCCTTCAGTGCCACCGTGCTGGGGAGCTTTGAGGAGGAGTTCCAGTTCAGTGTGGCTGGATCTCCTGTGCCTGCCATGCTGACCATCAAGTAAGGACCCTGGGAGCTGGGTGGGCACATCTGTGGCTGTCTTGGGGACATCCCCCACCTACCTCCTTTTGGGGTGGAGCAGAGGAAAAAGGTGTTTCCTGAGGTGTGAATCTCTGCTCTGCTGCTGGCATTGCTTTAGTGTGAGGCTGCCTGCTGCCCTGTGTGGTAGCTGGGAGCTGGAATGACTCCTCCCTGCAGGGATCTCCCTGTGCCTTGGGCCATGGCAGGAAGTGGGATGGATCAGCTTTGGGCAGCAGCTGCTCTGGGATGTCCCACCTGAACGCCCAGCAAGGCCCCCAGGGCTTTGCAGATGGGCCGGCCTGGCTGATTCTGCAGCAGCAGCAGGGTTTGTAAAACCTTGTGTGAATAATCCATGCCAGATGGGCGGCAGCAGCAGCCTCAGCTCACCTCTCATGGCCATGCTGTGGGGCACAAGCTGTGCTCCCAGCTCCTGTGCCCAGAGGGCTCTGGTGCCTCCTTTGCACAGCCAGCAAAGGGCTGATGTGGGAGTCAGGAACTGTGCAGCAGGAACTGTGCCAAGGACTGGGGCACCATCCCGTGGGCAAGAGACAATCCTGGCCCAGCCAAATGGAGAAGGGCGGGTCATAGGAGAGGCAGAGCTCAGTGCTCAGCACCACAGCAGCGTGAGGCCTTTCCCTGCCAGCCTAAACCATGTGCTGCAGGATAATGGAGTGGAAGCAGGAGAGCTGATGCTGGCTACTCTGCAGCTTTGGAGCTGGGCTGCTGCTTTTGGGAGGCACTGGCTCAAGGCAGTGAAGAAATGAAAACAATCTGCACTGGATGATGCCAATGAGATAAGGGAGATGGTGAAGAGGAACAAGGAAGTTATTCCTTAGCAAGAGAAAAGTGGTGAGCAGGTGCGCCCATAGTGGAGAAACAATGATGCTGCCTTTGTTTTTGGAGGAAAAGTGCTGCTTTTTCATTTGGAAATCAAGAGGTAACCTTTCACCATCAAATAATTGATTCTCCTCTGTCCCTCCCCCAAAGTGGCCATGGGGTGTTTCTGCATAAGCAGCTTGCTCCTTGAGCAAGGGCAGGTGTCTCTTGTTGAGATGTGCAGAGCAGAGCCAGGGGCAGTCCTGTGAATACAATAGAGGACACAGTTCACTGGTTCTTGATTTTGAACCAAAAGGCAGAGTGGGCACTGATTGGATCAACCATGAAATCAACTGGTGAATGTTGTGCAGCTTCAAGTGCTGATTTCAGTGGATGTTGGTGGCTTTTGGAGTGTGTCTGCTGAGTTCAAGGACAGGTGAGGTGCTGTGCTAGATTCAGGACAGCCAAGTTTGGTTGTTGAAGCTCTTGCTCTTGGCTGTGCCAGCTGGTGCACTGCTGACAAGCTGGTCCTTTCCTCTAGGATTCATCTGTGCCCTGGGTAGAACTGTTGCTGCTCTTTTCAGAGGATGTTTGGGAATGCCCTGGACTCGTGTCTCAGAACAGTGTCTGTAATGATTGTGTGGGTCAAACTCTCTTGAGAAAGCTCCTCCATGGGAACAGCAGTTGCAGCTCAGAAGGAGCAAAGCAGGGAAGCTGTGGCTGGAAGGGCTGCTTACAGAAGTTTGTGGGGACACCTTGATGTCCATGCCATTGCAGATGGGGAAACTGAGGCACGGAGCCATGTCTGGGTGTGTGTTCAGGGTCCTTCATGGGACCCCCAGCAACCCGGGGGCTTCTCCTGCCTGCCCTGTGCCCAGAGCCCATCAGGGGCTGTTGGCTGCTGCCCCTTGGCTTGAGCTGCCTCCTGTGCCCAGGGCCCTGTGCTGAGCACACGGGGCTGTGTTGGTTGGAAACCCAGGGTGCCGTGAGCCCAGGTTTTGTGCCCCCGAGCCACGACAGCCGCACCTTTGCAATGCCTTTAACCGAGCCATTGCCTGCTCTGTCCACGGCCTGCAGGGGCAGCGTCACTGCAACGAATTTACACTTCGACCTCGCTGAGCTCGACTTCGGGGACATCTCCTTTGGTGAGTGTTCCCTGGGCTGGGACACAGCCTCAGGGATCTGTGCCTTCCAACAGAAAAGCATCCCTCACTCCTGCCCTGCTCCAGCAGCCTCTTCAGGCTGTGAACTGCAGGGCTGCTGCTGCTGCTGCCTCAGGGGGCATTTTGCCATTGTGAGATCCCATGGAAGCAAGGAATAGAAAGGCAGTATTTTCTGGTGTCTCTGTGCTGCTTTAAAGGACAGATGTCTGCCAAGGAAGGTGGGAATCTTGCTGCAATGGAAAGTTGAGCCCCTCCCTACAAATGATTATCCCTTTGAAATGACAGGGCTCCCAGGCAAAACTGTGGGAAAAGGAATAACAGTTCTTTGCTAGACTATCTCAGGAGAGCACAGACAAGACAAGAACAGACATTTCCCAGATGCCAAGTCCTGTTTTTCTCCTTTGGTGGAGGTCTGGTCACAGCAGGAGGAGCTGTGGGCGCTGGCAGGGCAGGGATCCCCCCCCAGCTGGTGCGGAAAGGGAAGGGAAGGAGGAAATGCTGCTTTTGCAAAGCCCCAGAGGGCAGGGGGATGTGGGCAGTGCCCAGCAGCAGCAGCAGCAGCAGCGGGGCAGGCAGGCAGGGTCGGTGCCAGCGCTGAGCTGCAGCCAGGGCAGCCCCGGGCCAAGCACAAACCTCCCGCAGCAGCAGCGGCCGAGCTGCGATCCCCGAGCGGGGGGAAGGGAAGCTCCGCTCCCTGCCCAGCCTCAGCTCCCACTGCACAGCCGCCCACGGCATCACGCCACAACTCCCAAAACCCCCAAGGGAAAAGCCCAGCCCAGGGCCAAAACCCCCCAAAACCTCCCAGAACCCCTATCCCCCTTCCCAGACCAAGGGCAACATTCACAGCCAAGCCTAAACCCAGAACAATGAAGTTCATGAACTTCTGAAGGAAATTCATTGCCTTTTTGGAGCTGCTTCTTCCCCAGCCTGCATCACCACGGAGGCGCTTGTCAAGTTGCCTTTGGAAGGAATGAAACACGAAAGGCAAGAGATGGAAATATGGGTCTGAAGCAGGAGATTGATCCTGCTGAATCCAATTTCATTCCTAAAGGGCTCTTTGGTTGAAGGCAGCTGTTGTATCTTTGCTTCTTTGTAACTGTTGACTGTTGTCTGCATGTGGTGGCCTCAGTCTCCTTGGAGGTTTTGACATCTGGGTTTGTCCTTTTTGTGCCTCTCTTGCCTCCCTGCTGGAGTCCCTGCTGGAGCTGGCAGTGGCCACTTGGATGGGCACAGAGAAGCTCTGGGCTGCAGCTGCAGTTGCTTTTTCTCCCCATCTGTGTCCCAGATGCTCTTGGTGAGCAGGCCTGGGGAGAAGTCTCCTCCCCACAGAGCTGGCCAGCCCAGCCAGATGTGCAGTGCACAGCAGGCTGTGGCTGCTCTGCGCGCTCTGCAGGACATCCCCACCATGAGTGGCTGTATCTCTGGCTTTGCAGGATGGAAGGCAAATGTCAGAGCCAAAGTGGGGTAAACCCTTGCAGGCAGCACTCTCAGTGAGCAGCATGGCTGTGATGTCCCTGTCTGTTAGGTGAGGTGGGACCTGGTTCCTAATTGCTAATCTCAAAGCAAGGCTTGGCTGTGCCCCCAGTTGAGTGGGCTCTGAGCTGTCATGTGCTCAGTCTGTTTGGCCCAAAGCAAGAGATGCCGTAAGGATCCTGCAGAGAGAAGCTGCATTAGGGTGCTTTGCCTCACATTCTAGTTCCTGATTCCATCCTCCCTTTATTTTGCTGTAGCTTCTTCTCACTGACAACTCACTCTTTATATGTCTTGAAAAAGGTGGCAGTGTTGGCAGGCTGTGCAGGGAATTGGACAGCTTGAATTCTCAGAGTAAATGCTGGGTCTGGGTGCACACTCATCACTGAGAGAGAACTGGTGTTGGTTTGGGGCAGGTGAGGGAGCTTGTCCCCATCCCAAAGAGAGAAGCTTGCAGTGTTCAGCAGGGCTAGGAGTGGGCATTTTCAAGGCTGCAGTCTGGAATCTGTGTCAAAGGGAACTAAGTGACGATTAATTCCTCACGCAGCTTCTGGGTGAGCTGTATTTCAGATCATAAAGAGCTCAGCTCCGATCCCACTTTGATCCTGCCAGGATCTTGCCCCCAGGATCATGCCCTGCTGGGTGCCTGAATGGATATTTGTGTCCTTGCCCAGGCTTTCCCTACACGCAGCGCTGCCGCCTCACCAACAGCTCCGCGGTGCCCCTGACGTTCCAGCTCCGCATGTCGGACGATGGCACGCAGCCGGCTGTGGACAGCGTCGATCAGATCCGCAGGGACACCGACCTGGCCTGGAGCAAGGGAATCCATTTCCATGTGGAGCCCAGGGAGTTCACCCTGAATCCCAGCCAAGGCACCATCCTCCCCCAGGGACACCAGGACATCGAGGTACGGCAAGAGCCCAGCCACAGCCGCTGCAGCACCAGGGCTGGAGCTGCACTGCAGGGTGGGAGGGCTTTAGCTCTGGTGCCAGCTTGGAGCAACCTGGCACTGAGAGATCTGCACTGCTGGGGGCCTCTGCTAGCTGGCTTACTCGGGATGTTCCTCAAAGAGCACTGTTTGCTTTCCAAAATCATATGCCTGAGTTCACAGACCTTATGGTCAAGGCCTGAAGCCATTCTTGTGTTTTTGAGAGCGATTGATTTGATTGCAACGGGGCAGAGCAAGGATGAGGGCAGAAGGTGGCTGTTAGAGAGATGTCATTGTATCAAGCAGTGAGCTTTTCTTCGTGGTGTCATTTCCCCCCTCCTGGGGAGCAGAATGATTTGTGTTCACTGCAGGAAGCTCCAATGGAGACCAAAAAATCTGCAGCCATGTGTAGCGGTTCAAATTTATTGTATTGATTCCTTGTTAAGTGGTTTGTTCTGTGGTGCCCCGTGTTCTCCCCGAGTGGGTTTACCCCTGGGTTTTACCCTCCCTCAAAGCTGTCCCTCATGCCATTCCCTGCCCCTTGTTCCAGCTCTTTCCCTGCCTGTCAAACCCAGCCCCTTTTGTTCCCCAACCTTCTTTGCCAATTTAACCTGGAGCCAATCCCTGTCTGCAATGCCCCTTTGGAATTCCCCTATTCCTGGAGGCCCCATTGGCCCATGTGAGCCATCCTCCCCACCCTCCTCCCAAAGTGGCCCCAGACACTTGATGTAATCCCCTCAGTGCTCCCCTGAGGATTCCCTTTTGGCTTGCTGTTTGTATTCACCCCCTGATTTTTGTCTGTACAAAAGCCCTTGCAGGGGAGTGTCCAGGGCTCTTTTGGCTTTGATCCTTTTGCTTGGAATAAACCCTTCCTTGTGGAACTTCAAGACAGAGATCCTCCTCCTCTCTCCTCTGCCTGGTCACGTTGGTGGCTTGTCTCTTGCGGCATAGAGCAAGAGGCTCTGAGGGTTCTGCCTGTGGTCAATGCCCACCCTGGGGCAGTTCTGAGGGTTCTGCCTGTGGTCAATGCCCACCCTGGGGCAGTTCTGAGGGTTCTGCCTTTGGTCAATGCTCACCCTGGGGCAGTTCTGAGGGTTCTGCCTGTGGTCAATGCCCACCCTGGGGCAGTTCTGACGGTTCTGCCTCTGGTCAATGCCCATCCTGGGGCAGTTCTGAGGGTTCTGCCTGTGGTCAATGCCCCCTCTGGGGCAGTTCTGACGGTTCTGCCTCTGGTCAATGCCCATCCTGGGGCAGTTCTGAGGGTTCTGCCTCTGGTCAATGCCCACCCTGGGGCAGTGCCCCACTCCTGGCGTGGGGCCGCAGTTCTCAGAGCCAGCCCGGGCCCGGGCTCCCAGGGCAGCCATGAACTGCCCAGCACCTGCTGGGCCACACTTTGCCCTAAGCCTCCTGCTGTAAAGCTGAACTCATTGTGGTCGAGTCAGATTTCCTCTGCATGGATGTCTTTGTAGTCAGATGAGAAATTGGCCCCTTCATTTGAATGCAGTGGTGCATGGAGCTGTAGTCTAATGTTTTAATGTAGCTGACCTGTGCCCTGATAGCAAGGTGTGTTTAACAAATCTGGTATTGCCAGAAGGCTTTTGTTACTCTGAGACTGTGCTCTACACATGGAGCAGCAGAAGAATGAAGGCCAAATCCTCCCTCAGGAACTGGAGGTTATCACCCGTGGGTAATGAGCTTCTGTAAGGAAGCATTGACTGTTCTTCTCTTCCACCAGGTGACCCTGTGCTCCAACACGGTGATGGAGTTCTACCGGAGGTTGCTGGTGGACCTGCAGGGTATTGGCAAGGGAGTGGCAGCCCTGATCATCACAGCCAGGTACCAGCCCTTGCCTGGTCTCCCCCAGGCACTGCCTTGCCCAGGCTGTGCTGGCTGCAGCTGCCAAGGAGAAGTGCTGCTGAATGCCCTCATGTTGTGCCAGCTGGACACGAGAACAGCAGTGCTTGGGCAGCAGCCCGTGGTGAAAAGCACGTTTGCTCACAGCCCAGCACGGTCCTGGCCCTCTTCTAAAGGCAGCAGGAATGATATCATTGATTGGCCTGGTTTTTGGTGCTTGAGGTGGAACAAATTTCCTGAGGGCCTCCTCTCCTTCAGGCTGCAAGAGGTGGAGTTGTGCTGGTTGTGAGCACCGTGCACTGCTTTGGGCCACAGCAAGCAGCTGCTGAGAGTCAGGCTCTGGCTCTGTCCGTGGGGGCACGTGGCAGGGGGGAAGTGGCTCCCAGCAAGAGTGGGGAGGGCAAGGTCTGACAAGGGGAAAGCAGCCCTTGATGTGGCAGGTCAGCTCCAGTTTTTGTCCTTCCCTCTGCTTCCCGTTTTGAGCTTTAATGTCGTCAGAGTTGAGAGCAAAAGTCGTTGTTGCTGCAGCAGAATTCCATGCTGCTGTGCTGCTGTGGGTGTCAGTGTGATGCCCAGAGGGATGCAGCTCCCTGGTGCTGTTCCCTGTGCCAGGCAGAGCCATCCAGGCAGTGCCTGGGCTGCCATTGTGTACAGCAGGTGGAGCTGGGGCCAGGCAGTGCCTGGAGCTGTGCAGTGAAGGAGCCAGGGAGCTGCAGGGCCTGGCAGGGGCTGATCAGCCCCTCTGTGGGGCAGCTGCTGTCTCGTGCCCTCCAGGGCTGGGGCAAAGAGCTGAGTTCTCAGGCAGGGCAACAGCACCATGGCAGAGAAGGGAGTCATTTTTACGGAGACCCTGGAGTTGTGTGTTCCTTCAGCCTTAGGGAGCACTGATCCTTGTTGGCAAGGCTCCCCCAGAGCTCGTGGGTCACTGGCACTGTTCCAGGAGTCCTTGCAAGCCTTCTTGGGTAAAGGAGGGGCTGAGGCAGCTGTGGGGCAAAGTGCTCTGCCTGGGGCACTTGGCAGCCTCTGGGTGCTGCCTCTCAGGGTTTGCCCCTCCTTGACAAGACATGTTGGAGTGGGAAGAGGTAGAAGGCAATTTATCCCTGTAGGGCTCTTCAATGTGCGTTTGACAGTGACCAATGTGTTCTACTCCATTTCACAATCTTTGGGGGTAGGCATTCTCCATTCTCTCAGTATCTCTGATTGTCCTGGGGTCATCTCTTTGCCCAGATGTCTCATTCCTGAGCTCCAAGTGTCCTCCCCAGTGCTGCTGTGTGATGAGTGCCACCTGAAGGTGCCCTACGAGAGGAAGATCCTCATTAGGAATCCCAGCCACCTTCCTGGCTGCTACAGGCTTATTCCCCAGGTTTGGCATCACATCTACCTCCTCCTGTCAAATATTCCTGAGGAGATTATTAGGGGAACAAAGGGTTTGGATAAGACCTTGCTGCTTTCTATTCAGTCTTAAAGATCTGCTGAGAACAGGATCCTACCCAACTGTAAACTTGAGGAGGCAGTTTAAGCTCCTGAAAAAACAGTTGATGTTCTAGTCGTCAGGGTGTTTTCCTGTGGGAGATCTTAGAGGGTTGTGAAAAGCTGCTGCACCCACAGACACCAGTGCCTGTGCTGGCAGCCTCCTTGCAGGATGCCCTGGGAGTGCTAAACCTACAATACTTGCATCTTGTTTGTGCCTTTGACCTTTGTCCTGGGGAGTTTTAAAGGTGTGTGTAAGTTGCTGTTGTGGTGGATGTTAAGGAGCCTGAAGTTTCTTGAGAGGTCCCTCTGAATCTGCGTTTCATTGTGTCCCTTCCAGAAACGCAAGGAGGACTCTGCTGTGCTCTACTCCAGCCCCAAGCCCTGTGGGATTGTGCAGCCCCAGAGCACAGCAGAGATCCCAGTTGTGGTGGCAGTGCAGGCCCTGGGCACTCATCGCACCAATGTTCTCATCGGCGTGTTCGGGGATGAGAGAAACCCCCTGGTGAGGGCAAGGGGAGATGTGAGCCTGTGTGCAGCTGCTCCTGGCAGGGTGCACAGGGACAGGGATTGTGCCGGGGAAAACAGGCACGGGCTGCTGGGGAGAAGGACAGGAGGGATGGAGGGCACAAACAGCTCCTGCCTTAGAGGTGGGAATCTCAGTGTCTGACACAGAATGGAGTTGGGCTAAGCTGGAATCCAGGGGCATTTGAGTTCATTATTCTTTCAAATGCTGTTAACTTTGGAAACATCTGTTTGAAAATGTCATCTCTCTGAGTGCAAAAGAGGATGTCAGAAGACTTGTGGGAACCTTGAGCTTTCTGTAAAAGAAAGGAAAGCTGGCATTTGAAGAGTGTTAGCAAGGACTGAAACTTCGATTAAAACATATGGAAATGGCAATGCCAAATTCCCTGGATGGCACCAAACATCTGAACCCGGGCCATCGTGGCACTGCCTGTAAATCAGTGAACAGGAAGGAAAGGCAATGCAGTCTGTGCCAGGGAGCCTGAAGGTTGACCAAACAGTTGCTTTCAACTATCAGGCTGCTTCCCTTAAAGAGGAGGGTTTCTCCCCACCAGAAGAACCAGTTGTTTAACTGTCAGGCTGGTCTTACCTAGAGATTTCTTGCAAAAATAAAAGCTTTGGGCCAATAATTTTTAGTTTGAAAGGTTCTCTTACCTTAATCCTTTTCAATTTGGAGGTGAACATGTAATTTTCTTTTTCCCCAAAAGCCCAGCATTTCAGCTGGAGAGTGGTAGCTGTCCCTAAAGAAAAAACTTGAGCAGGGTTGAGCTGTTGAAGGTTTTTTAGGTTTGTCTGTTGTGGTTTGTTTTGGGTTTTTTAAAATCTTTCTTGCTTGCTTCCTGGAACAGAGGGCACAATTACGGAGCTCAGGATGGCTGGCAGAAATCTCGCCAAGCCCAAGGCTGGCAGAGCTTGGCAGGATCCCAGCACCACAGCCTGTGTATGTATGGAAGGAAGGAAGGAAGGAAGGAAGGAAGGAAGGAAGGAAGGAAGGAAGAAGGAAGGAAGGAAGGATGGATGGATGGATGGATGGATGGATGGATGGATGGATGGATGGGGAATGCGACCTGAGTCACCTGGGAGTGTTGTAAAATGTCAACCAACCCCCCAGCGGTGTCAGGGGAACATTCCTGATAAATCCCAGGTGGAGCTGCCGAGTTTCTGGCCTTGGGCACTGGGTGGGCTGTGCTGGCTGGGCACTGGCTGGGTCTGCCCCTCAGTGTCTCAAATCTCACCTTTTTGCTGCCTTCTCTGTCTTTTCCTCTCCCACTGTGCTTTTTGCATCCCCACCAGGTGTTAATGCCTGTCCTCTGTAGTTGCTCAATGCAAGCAGGTACAGCTGCTGCAGCACCTCAGTGCCATCCCTGGGCTGCCTTTAGAACAGACCTGCCCCAGCCTGGATTGAGAAGGGCTGGATCAAACCATTTCTCAGTTCAACGTGCCAGCACTCAGCCAGGGGCTGCATCCGGGTCAGGAGCTGCTCGTGCAGGTGTCCCTCCCTCCCTCCCTCCCTCCCACTGCAGGTCCCTGGTCATAGTTATTTGTTTTCCAGAGATGAGCTCCACCCACCTAAATTCAAACCCCAGCCACCGAAGGAGAGGAGAACCAGTCTGGATTGTGCAGCAACTCGATGGAGGCACTTCAGGACTGGAAAGGAGGAGGCAGCCAGAGCCCTGAAAGAAGTGCAGGATTTTACCCACTCTTCAGGAGCAGAGGTAGATTTTCTTGTACACCTACTTCTTGCTTTGCCTCCCCAGCCTGCCAGCACCAAGTCCTGCTCATGCTGAGCTCCCTTTTTGCTGCCCTGCTGTGCTGTGCCCTGACAGTGGGCTGGGCAGCAGGGCCAGTGGCTGGACATGGGCTGAGGGGGAGGGAGAAATAGGAGAGTTTTCCTTGGAGAAGCTGGCTCAGATCCTACAGGCCTGTGCTGAGTGTGGGATTTTTTGCCTTGTTTCCTTCCCAATGTAAGATGAGGCTTTTCTCTGCATTATAATGGTAACACCTCCAGCTTCCCTCCCAGAGCAAGCTGGGATGATCCTGATCTCCATGGAGCCTCTTCCCAAAGCAGCCAGGCTCCCTGTTTGCAGGGCTCTGCTTTCACCCAGAGCTGCTATTGCACTGCTGGCCCTGGAGCTGTCTGACAAAGGGAGACTTTGCAGAGGGGCTGTCTCTTCTTCCCAGCATAAAAAATGGCTTGTTTTTTGGGTGCCAGCACCAACTCCTGAGCACCCTCACCTGCCTCGAGGCTTGGAGGGATTCAGGTGCTCCCTGGACGTGGCGCACACTGCCCTGGGAGCAGAGAAGGCAAGAGGGAATCTGTCTCCCTTGCCCATTGTCAGTGTGGCAAGCAGGGCTGGAGCTGCCAGTGCCACTGGGGGCCCTCAGCATTGGCCACAGAGGGGCCTCCCATCCCTGCAGGCCCATCACAAAGTGCTGCTGGAGCAGCTGCTTGTTGGAGAGGCCGTGCAGGACACGTTGCAGGGCTGCCCAAGGACACTGTGCAGCACCTGTGGAGGGCACTGCTCCCCCTGGAACTCCTCAGGTGCTCCACAGGAAATTTTTGCAGGAGCTTTTGCTGTAGCACCTTGAGAAAGAAGCATTTAAATCACAGAGAGAGGGGAAGAGCCTCAGGAGTCAGATGAGCTGGGCTGGACTCCTTCCCTCAGCTCCAAGAGCTCTCACTCTGAGTCTCCTCCTTTTCTAAAAGCAGGTAGTTTTAAAACCTTTTAAAGGCAATTTGTGCATCAGAGAGAATTTCTACTCCCAGGAGACATCCTAGTTCACTTTCATGTCATGTACTAATTAATGCATTGAGCTGTGAGTATGGGAGAAGATTTTCCCCATGGTCCCTGCACTGGTCAATGGCATGGATGCAGGATGAGGTGAGGGTGATTCTGGCAGTGTTTGGGGAATAGGCCCCTCTGGCTACAGCTGCACTTTGCTCCAAGATGCTCCATTGGATCCATTTCCATGCGCAACACCTCAATCTCTCCTGTCTTCCATCCAGGCTTTCAATATCCTGCCACTGCCAGGTGTGCTGCAGCCAGGAGAGAGCCAGCAGGTCTCCTCCACCTTCTCTGGCCACCTCAACACCACCTGCAATGTCCCGGAGCTGTGCCACATGGAGGGAGGCTCCACCTCCGAGGTGCTGGTGCCCAGGGAGGCCTCACGTGTCAGCTCCTCCCTGAGCCCCCAGGAGATCAGCTGTGGCTCTCAGGCCCCTCTCAGGGACAGGTGAGTCAGCCTTCCGTGGGTTCCTGTTCTGCCATGGGTTATTGTCCCTGCAGGGTTTCCCTGCTCCAAGGCCTCTGAGCTCAGAGGAGCTGCAGAGCAAAGGCCAGCAGCAACACAGGGATGGCCACTCTGAGCTCCCTGGCTGCCAAGAGAGGAAGGACCTTCTTCTGTTGAGACAGAACATCTTCTTCTCTATTTGAGTGCTGAGCCCTCCTGGCTTAGCTGCTGTCTGCGGGGAGCTGGGCTCTGGGCTTGCCTTGGCACCGCATCTAGAGGTGTCTTGAAGTCCATGGTGTTGAGTTGCATCTTCTTCATCATCTGCCTTCTTCACCAGAACAGTGGGATTGTGGTATGGGCAGGCGTGGGGCACAGAGCAAACCTTACTTTGGGTCCTGCTCCTGCCACAGATGAAGTCCTTGCACTGCTGATCTGCCAGGGTTCTCCTTATGGTGGCATAGCAGCCAGAAAAGCTCCTGTCCTTTAGGCTCCCCTGCAGCTGCAGCCATAGGCAAGCACAGGAGAAGCTCAGCTCCAGCAAGGCAGCCCAGCTCAGGACACACAGGCCAAGTGTGGAGCTGGGAGTGGAGGTGCTTAAAGCAAGCCTGTGCATCAGGACTTCTTCAGGCCAGGCTGAAGTTGGTTTCATGGGGAGGAGACGGACGAGGCTGCTTCCAATGGTTTCCATGGCAGCCAGCACTGGTTTGCTTGGTCCCAGCTGGGTTGCAGCAGGAAATCTGCCTGACATGAGCCTGTCTTGCAGGAGAGGAGTTCCTGCAGCCTTTGCTTTCTGACTGATAGGATTGTTCTCATGAAGGAGGAGGCTAGGAGTCGTTGAAACCGAAGATCACGGACAGAGACTCTCTAACTAATTAAAGTTAGACAGTGGGATGTTTATTAACACCAGCAGGCGGCACCAGAGCCATCCCTAAAAGGTGTGCCCGCGTTGTCCAAGGTTCTTTGCCCTCTCTTTATTTCCCAAGATCTTACATAAAATACATCTGCACAACCCCAGCACCTCCCATCCCTGCTCTGTATTCAAATGAGGTCATTGGTCCTTCACTCCTGTGCAATTCTTCCCTTGAATTGGGTTGGTGGTCTCGAATTGGGTCAGTGGTCTTAAGGGATGAAGTCAGGAATGTCTTCATCAGGTCTCTGTGACCCTCTGGCACCATCCAAGGTCCCCTGCTTAGTGATTGATTGACATCAAGCCCAGGTGCTAACCATTGTTCTACTGGTTTCAAGATGTTCTTATAACAGTTCACTTCCTCCACTTCCCTCTAGAAAGAAGCTCCGAATGGTATACAATAGCACAATCAGCTCCAGCTTAAGCATCTCATAATCATTAACCTATGGTCTGCCTATCTAACCTACATCCTGATCAATGGGAATTGCTTCTAACCCTCAGCTGAAATCTGAACTCTTTAAAATCACGCTTCAGCTATGCCCAGGGAGAAGGGGGCTGAATGAGCTGAGTAAGAACTGTAGGAGAGCTAAGCAGATGTCAGCAATCTGTGCTCTGCTTTAAACTGGGAAGCCAAGAGACAAAGGGCGTTTCCAGGCACCAGTGCAGAGAGCTGCTGGATCAGACTTTGGCAGGGGCTGGAGGGGTCTGGCTGTGCCTTCAGAGGGAGCTGGCACAGTCAACACCTTATGATGGCAAAGCTCAGGTTTGGCTGGTCCTGGAGGTCCCCTTCCACCCATGCCCTCACTTGGGATGTTCCCAACCTCTGTGGGTTGAGGAGAATTCACGGAAATGGCCTCAGGGTCAAGGAATGAAGTGCAGGGCCAGTCAGGACTAGGGAGCCCAAGGTTCTGGTGGGACTCTCAGCCATGTTTTCTGTTTTGTCTGCAGAAGGGAGCTGAAGGAGCCAGCTCAAAAGCTTGAGCAGGAGGAGGCAAAAGCCTTAGAGGAGGAAGAGAGGAGGAAGGAGGAAGAGAGGCAGAAGAAGGGAAAGAAGAGTGTCTCTGCTGGCAAGCAACCTCCAATACCAGCAAAGGGGAAAACCAAGACCCGAGAGAATAAGGAAACCAAAATCCCAAAAAAGGAAACCAAAATCCCAGAGAGGAAGGAAATCAAAATCCCAGAGAAGAAGGAAAGCAAAGCATCAGAAGGGAAGAAAATCAAAGCATCAGAGAAGAAGGACACCAAAGCATCAGAGAGGAAGGAAACCAAAATCCCAGAGAAGAAGGAAGACAAAGACCCAAAGAAGGTGGAACCCAAAGCTCCGAAGAAGGGAGAACCCAAAGCCGTCAAGAAGGGGGGAACTGAAATCCCAAAGGACTAAGCTAAGATGGAGAAAAACTCTTTATTCTTTATTCATACAACTCATTTTACACAGTTTAACAGACCTTGTGTGCACCTTTAGTTTGTTCAAAGATTTCTTATCAGTTAGTCGATTATTGGTTAATAAAATAGATTTTACTTGTGCATCAAATCTCTCTATTGTATTGTTTACCTCTTCACTGATTCTCATGGGACAAATTACTTGTTATTGCAGGTGCATTTGTTTTTCACCCTCAGAACAGAATGGTCACAAAGTCTCATTCTCAAAATAGCTTCACATGGGAACTTGTAATTGCTTAGTTGCACACAGAAGAGATGATAGGCCAGCTATTGATATGGCTGAACAAGGCTTCATTTCAAAAGGCTTTTCTTTTATCATTATTCTACCTGTCTATGACATCTCCCGTGGTGTCCTTGGACCCACATTGTCACAACTGACCCATGGTTCCATGAGGTTCCCCTGTGTCACCATGGTCACTGTCAGAGGCTGGATGAGATCAATGTCCTGAGACACCTTGGGATGAGCTGTCAATCAGTCACACAGTGGGTACAGTGCTAACCCAGACCTGATTGCCTGTGTGATCAGAAATCCCACCTGGGGGAGGCTCACAAGGGCCCGGCTGCTTAAAAACATAGAGCACAAGGTGAGCCCCTGGTATGGACTCTGCCTTCTCCTGGGGTTTGTGTCGCACCCACACTGGAACCCTAGGAGCTGTTAGTCATATGTGTGTCTTTCTATAGAGCTTCTGTCTTTCTGTCTCTCTCTCTTTCTTCTCCTTCTAATGTTCTTTATATGGAACATTTTTGGATACCCTAACAGCTTGCATGTTTAAATGTTTCCAGGATAAATGGGCTAAGTTAATGAAGTTACCGCTATGATAAGTGTTTTATGTGTAATTTGATGTTGCGTTAAATCCTCTTCCAAAGTTCTTGATTTTTTGCACTTTGCCAGTAGAATTTTGTGTCATTTTGACCTCTTACGAATATCTGCTTGGTGTTTTTCCTGTGCACCAAACTCGAGTAAAGGTGGCAGATGAATTGGTGAATTGGCACGCAAACCCCAAACGGAGCTCCGGGTGCGTGGAGGATCGGGGCAGTGTGAGTCGCGCACAATCCCTGGAGTGCGGGGACACGGGTCCCTACCAGGGTTTGGGGTGCCCCGAGTACAGCAGCAGCACTGAGTAGAGCCAAGAGGGCCCCAGTGCCCAGGGTGGGACGGCGGTGCTGGGGGTTCAGTGTGCCGCGGTTCAGGTAGAAACCATAAACCCACTGGAGGCCCCTTGGGGTCACAGGGCAGGGCAGGGCTGTGCTTACAGGGCAGGGCAAGGCTGGACCTGCCCCTTCCTCCCCCCTACACACACAAAATGTTTAGAGCAGACGATCTCCTCCAGTCTGTCACAACAGGCAGTGTTGGAGGTGAAATCCCAATTGTGCCCATGGGCACCTGGCTGAGAAGGACAGTTCTTTTCCTGGGAAGGAAAGCACAGAGGAAAGCACAGAGCCTCAAGGTTTGGAAGGCAAGTGAGAGCCTCAGCAGGCCAAGGCCAGCTAGACTTGTCAGTAATTGCAGAGTTTGGATTTAGGGAATTTTGGAGCTGGAAACCCAATCTCAGCCATGGGCACCTGGAGAAGCAGGACGGTTCTTTCCTTAGGAAGGAGAGCATGGAGCCTTTCCCAATGTTTTGGGGACGGATGAGAGGTGACCCTTGTGAAACCACTGCCTGCCAGACTTGTCCTGGCAATATTCCTATTGGAAGAATACCTGGATATAAGGACCTTTGGAGGTGAAATCCCAATTCTGGCCATGGGGGCCTGGAGCAGACGGACAGTTCTTTTCCATTGGGAAGGAAAACACAGAGCCTCAGTGTTTCAGCAGCAGATGAGAAGTGACACTCAACATGCACAGGTCAGCTGGACCAGTCAGGCAGTCTATGGGAGGCCAAAGCAGCCAGACTTGTTCTGTGTTCCCTTGGTTTTGTGGGGCTCCATATTGTCACAATGGTTCCTTGGATCCATGGGGCCCTGCAGTGTCATAATGGTGACTTGATTCCATGGGTTCCAGCAGTGTCACAATGGCCCCTTGATTGCAAGAAGACTTGCAGTGTCACACTGGCCCCTAGGTTCCATTGGGTCCCACAATGTCACAGTGGCCCCTAGGTGTCATAAGGCCCTGCAGTGTCACAATGGTCCCAAGGATTCCATGAGCCCTTGCAGTGTCACAATGGTCTCTGTGGCTCCCCAGGCCCCACAATGTCACAGGACTCCTCTGTTCCATGAGGTCTGGAATGTCACAATGGACCTTTGGACCCTGGGGTTTTGCTGTGTCACAATGGTCTCCTTTGGCTCCACAGTGTCACTATGGACCACTGATGACAGGAGGCCACTCTGTGTCACCCTGGAGCTTTGGTTCCATGCAGCCCTGCAGTGTCACAATGGTCTCCTTTGGTTGCCCAATGTCACAATGGACCACTGATGGCAGGAGGCCCTGCAGTGTCACAATGGACCTTTGGTCCCATGCAGCCCTGCAGTGTCACAAAGGCCTCTTGGTTTCATGAGGCTCCAAAATATCACAATGGTCCTCCCAGGATCACAATGGTCTCACTGATTCCATGAGGCCTCACAGCGTCACAATGGTCTCCATGTTTCCATGAGTCCCCTGAGTGTCACAATGGTCTCTGTGTTTCCATGGTGCCCCTCAGTGTCACCATGGCCCCTTGGTTCCATAACACCCCAAAGTGTCCAAATGGTCTCCATGGTTCCATGCAGCCCCACGCTGTCACAATGGCCCCTTGTTTTGATGAGGCCTCTCAGTGTCACAATGATCCCTACATTCCATGGAGCCACACAGCGTCAATACAGTCCCCTTGGATCCATGAGGCCCAGCAATGTCACAGTGCTCTCCATGATTCCATGAGGCCCCACAGTATCACAATGGCCCCTTGGTCCCACAGGGCCCCACAGTGTCACAATGGTCCCTTGGTGTCACAAGGCTCCACAGGGTCACAATGGTCCCTTGGTTCCATGGCCCTGTGCTGCTGCATTCCCCCCTCCCCTTCTCAGGCCACCCTGCCAGCTGAGAAATGCTCCTTGGGCCTCGGCCTTGGCCAACAGCCCCTGGGCTCAGCTCCTCTGCAGCTCATCACAAACACTGCTCCAGCCACTACTGCTGCCCAACCAGCTCCTGGTTCCTTTAGCAGCAGCCCTGGGAACTGTTTTTTTTTCCCTCAGTGGCAAAACATCCCTGTTCTCACACTGCCAAAGAAAGCTGTTGATTTCAAGTGTGGCCAGGATGAACCATTGCTGGGACTGAAGCCCCTCTCTTGGGGCCCTGCACACAGCGCTCCAAAAGGAGCCCTTGGAGCTCTCCTGGGCCAGCGACTCCCTCTGGGTGGGGCCTTTCCCAGCCGGGAACTCTCCCGTTTGCTGCACTCGGGGATCCTGAACAACGACAGAGCCTGGGCCGATCCCCCCACTCCTCCAGGCTCAGCACTCTGCCCACTGGGAAGATGCCAAAGGATCCTCAGTGAGCATTCCGTGCCCTCAGGGGAATTGCTCACAGGTGCCTTGCACTGACTCTTTGTGTCAGTGTGCCCACAGGAGTGCCTGTGCTGGGGAAATGTGGCAGAAATGCTGCTCTCTGAGGAGTTTGAGCGCCTTGGATAGCTGAGTCAGTCAGGCCTGTAGGAAAGGTTAAATCACAAGGCCTAAGTGAAGTTAATTGCTGCTAAGAGTTGTTCTTTTGCTAAGGTGTTCTTTTGCTAAGTTGCTACCTTTAGTGTAAGTTATAAACTAAGCAAAATATTGTAAAGTTTTATTCCTTTGTAAAATTGCAAAGTCAAAAGGTTTTATTTAGGTTGAATGCTGTTATGCTCTGCTCTTTTGCTAAATTGTGAAGTTGAAAGTATCAGTTAAGGTTAAGATATAAGTGAAGTCCTGTTAAATTTGAGCTCTGTTAAGCTTTTAGGCCATATTCCTTTGATCCTTGCCCTCACTGTCCTTGTGTCACACACACACACACACACACAGGGACAGTTCTCAGTTATATTCTGGTTTGATTGCCTGGATTCTGTTTGGTTTTGTTGTTGCTTTGTTTCCCTGGTGTGCCTGAAGTGTCCAGTCAGGAGCAGAGCGACTCTTACCAAGGAACTTTGTGCTGCTGTTGGTTAATATTAAATCTGGTTTTTGCTGATCCCTTGCTGGGGATTTTTTCAGCGCTCTCAAGCCCTCGTTCGTAACAGGGTGAAGGAGCCCTGGCCCTGGGGGACACAGGGACACTGCCGGGGGGTCCCTGTCCCCCTGTGCCACCCCCAGGGCCCCGGCCCCCCGTCCCCATGTCAGGCTCGGGGGTCGATGTCGTGGAACATCCTCTGGGGGAGGCTGCGGGGCCGGGCGCAGGGGGACCCGGGGGGACAGGGAACCCCGCTGTGCACGAGCAGGGTTGGACTGCTCTGGGGGGAACTGTGAGGGGGGCTGGGGCAGAGTGACCTTCCCAGTGACCTCACACAGCCTCTGTGATGTCACACAGCCCCTGTGATGTCGCACTGACCCTGTGATGTCACACAGCCATCTGTGATGTCACACAGCCCCCGTGATGTCACACTGACCCTGTGATGTGACACTGACCCTGTGATGTCACAGAACCAACTCTATGTCCCCTTGTGATGTCATACAGCAGTGCTGTGATGCCACAGAAGTCTGATGTCACAAAGTCACCCTGTGATGTCACAATCTGTTCTGTGATGTCACAGCCTTCTCTGTGATGTTACACAGCTACCCGGTGATGTCACAACCCACTCCCTGATGCCACAGAGCCACCCTCTCTCATGGCAGACTCTGCTCTATGGCTTCACATCCTACTCTGGGATGTCACAGCCAGCTCTGGGATGTTACAGCCAGCTCTGTGATGTCACCATCCCCTCAGTGATGTCACAGAACCCTCAAGAACTCAGTTCTGTTGAAACCCTGAAGTTTCTTGTACTTTGAAGAGATCCCTGTCAGGGACACAACTGAGAAAGTGTCCCCAGCTTCCAGCTAGAACAGAACCCTGCAGGCAGTGGTGCCAGGTGGGGACAAGCAAGGGAAAGCTGTCTCTGGTGCTCCCCACAAGCCCCACATTGGCTGGAGATTGTGCCTGTGAGACTGAGAGTGAGTGACTGAGTGGCAGAGAGCTCCCAGGGGTTTGGGCGTCTGATTTTCTGTTCCTGTGGGTGTGCATTCCCTCTTCCATTGGGAGCAGCTACGGGAAATACTCATTCCCAAGCTGAAAGGGATGTTTTTGTTAAGTTTTGGAGAGTTTTAAATTTAGAGGGGAGTTATATTTCTGAAGGGAGTTTAAAAGGGATTGTTCATGGTTATTTGAGGAGCTTCCTGATATCTCTGTTGATTCTGTCTATCAGTTATCGTTTTGGGATGCTGTCGGGGAAAAGTTTTATATTTTACAAACACAAGGGGTTTTAAAAGTTGGGAAATTTTATCTGTTGTTTCATTCAATTTATAGGATCATTTAAGGAGTTCATGGTTCCAACCCTTTTCCCTGGTTTATTCAACCCGCCCTTCACGTTCCCGAACCCAGGTTCCCTGAGAACAGGATGGGAGATGGCGCCCGCCCTTTGACACAGACAAGCCATCTGCTGTCTGCCACCTCCCCTCCTTTTCTGTCCTCTCCTCAGGGTGGTAGTGGCCATACTGCCTTGAGATATTCCCTCACCCACATTCCTTCATTCCCTAGTTCTAATCCTCCTTCCTATAAATCACAAGATGGCAATACTCCTGTTAGAGAGACCGCCATTTTAGATTCCCTCCCACCTTCATCCCCATTTCCCACCTTTGCTTCAGGTGCCTCCTCTGTGACGGGTCTCACCTTAATGTTGAATTCCACCGCTGCATTGGGTCCCTCCCCTGTCATCAGAAAGCTCCTCCCCGGCGCAGGCTCCACCTCTCCACTTCCAGACCCCTTCTCCAGTCCAGCTTCTTCCAGTTCCCACATCACTGGAACCGGACATGGGGCCAACTGGAAGGAAGCCATTTGGGCTACCAAAGGCCTTCAACGCCAGGCATTGCTGGTTGGCAGAAAGGCCTGCGCCTCTGCCAGCAGACCTGCCTCCTCTACAGAGGAAAAGAGTGATAGCTTATCTGAGAGTGAGGATGAGCCCAAGGATTCTTGGCAGAGGATGCGGAGAAAAGCTGCAAAGGAGGGGGATTGGGAGGTGATATCCAAGATTCAGGTGGTGTGCAGTATAAGCAGGGGCCAAAACCTAAATGGGAATCCATAGGGAATAGATTCCCATTTAGGCTTTGGCCCCTGGGAATCCATAGGGAATAGATTCCCATTTAGGTTTTGGCCCCTGCTTATACTGCACAGGTGCCACCTGAATCTTCACTGACATTCACCCGGGCCCGGATGAGAACTATATCAAGTTCATAAAGCACCTTATGAAAGCCCTGGAAAAACAGGTAGATGATCAAAAGGTCCAGGATGATCTTATTAGCAAATTAGCTTTCTATAATGCCAGTATTGCCTGCAGAAAGGTTCTTCACAGCCTCCCCCTTGACCCTGAGCCTACCATTGCTCAGATGGTTGATGCTTGCATATTCCAAGCGGTCTCAGACTGTGACTCCAGCCTAGCCAAGGCCACCAGCCAGGGTGCAATTGAAATGCTGGTTGCAGCAAACGTGCTTCCCCACAATACAGAATGTAATAAAGGCAGTGGAAACTGTTATAACTGCAGGAAAACTGGACATGTAACAAAAGACTATAAATACAAGAATACTGTTCTGGTTTTTTACTCAACCCTCAGTCCTACAGCCATTACCCAAACTGTTCCTGAAGCCAACAGCACTACCAGCCCTCGGGAAACTCCCAGCAGAGCACAAAATGACACCAAATATGAAGTTATTCGGTCCCACCCTTCCATTGGTGAGAGATGACCTAGGTTACAATATAAAGATGTACTCTATTCCCATCCTCAAGAGCTGTTGAAACAGGAGGGGTATTGTTTTATTCCTTATCTCCTGTTAATAGGCCTATCAATGCCTTTCTGCATGACTCAGAGATAATGCCCTCCAGGAGCCATTTCTGTTTAATGGACCCACCTCATGACTCATAGAATGATATCAGCCCATTGTGAGATGCTCCACCCAGGGGGGAAGAGCTAAGCATCCCCCCCTGGATATTATCTGGGCTTTGGGACAAAACAAGCTGCCTTTCCACTGGATTCCCCAGAGCAACAGCTGCCATTTCCACTGGAACTTCAGAGGTAGGCTACACCCTGCTACAGGATCACTGCTCCAACATAACCACATCTGCCACTCCAGGAGGACTGCAGCCACCATTCCAACTGGACTGCTATCAACACCCTGACCAAGAGAGTGACAGGTTATATTCTGACTTTATCAGTGTTTTTTCTTATGTATTATTGCATGATTTTTGATTTTTTTTTCCTAATAAATTGTATTTCTGACATCGAGTCTCTCTCTGGTTTTGCTTTCAAACCAGAACAAATGGAAAACCCTGAGTGGGTTTCCTGAAAAACAAACCCACCTCAGAAACAACCTGCTCAGTCCAGACTGCCTGGAATGATGTCACCTTTCTACAAGGGACAGTGTGAGCAGAAATGATCTCTGGGAGCAGAATTCTATGAGTCTTGCACCTGAATTCTCTGTCCCTGTCGTTTCCCTGTATCTCTTTTGCAGATGAAGCTGCTCCTGCCATCCTCACCTTTTACCTCTCTCTTGAATGCAAACAGATGTTCCCAGGTTTATTGATTTTTCAAAGTTTCTATGAAACTTTTTTGTTCCTCATGGAACCAAGGGGCCATTCTGGCACTGAGGAGGTGACGTGGAAGCAAGGAGTCAATTATGACCCTGGGGTCCCATGGAACCAAGGGGCCATGGTGACACAGCAGGGCCACGTGGATCCAGTGGTCCATGGTGACACTGTGGATCCAAGGAGACCATGGAGACACCCCCAGAACCTCGTGGAACCAAAGAGTCCATGGTGACCCAGCGGGGCTGCATGGAGCCAATGGCCCATGGTAACACTGCCCATCCAAGGAAGACATTGTAACACTGCGGAAGCTCATGGAGCGAGGGAGGCCATTGTGACACTGAAGAACTTCATGGCACCAAATATCCATAGTGACACAGCAGGGCATCATGGGAACCAAGGAACCGCTGTTGGCAGTAAGGACATTCATAGACCCAGGGGCCCTTGTGGCACTGCAGAACCAACAGAGCTGCTGGACCTTGTCCACTGGCCCTGCAGAGCTCCTTGGGAGGCACGGCAGGAGCAGCACCCTGGGAGCCTCGGGAATGCCCCTCTGGGATCCATGGCACACACTGCCAGGGGCTGGAATTCCCATTCCCAGGCAGGAAAAGATGCTCCAAGTGGAGCACGATCTTACAGTGACATTTCACTGCCAGCCTTCACAGCTTCACCTGTGGTTGTGTTAGCTCCGAGAGTGGGAAATAAATCAGGGCAGGGTCTTTGGTGGGAGCTGCCCTGGGTCAAGAGAGACACTGAGAGAGAAACAGAGCAGGCAAAGAAAGGCAGGAGAGAAAGAAGGGCACAAACACAAACAGCTGCGAAGGTGGCACTCTGAAAAACAAACTGGAACTGACAAAAAATGAATGGGACAGAAATCAGTCATTCTGGAAGTTTTATTTACTATCAAAATACAGGCCACACACCCAGCCCCACACAATTCCAATCCCACACCCTCAAATTTGGATGCCACTTCTCCCAATCTCCTTCCAACCCCCTCTCACCCTGGACACTGTGGAATCAAGTAGATTTGTCATGGGACTGAATTTTTCCTAGGTGGGAATAAGGCATTTTGACAAGGATTGGTCAACTTTGGGGTAAAATTGAGGTGTTTTCAATGGGATTGAATCATTTTGAGGTGACAGACCAATCTATCTGGAATTCTGGAGTGCAAAGATATGGAGAACACTTGCTGAAATCCCCCAAGAACCCAAAAATCCTACAGAACAAATGTTCACAAACCATAAATTCCACCTCAAATACCTGTTAAATGGTGGGACTTCAGACATCCTTGATCAATTACTTTCATTTTAGTCCTGTTTCAGGTGTTTTTAGGTGATAAAGACAAATCAGAAGAAAATTAGGGCCAAAAGGATAACCAGCCAGGTCTCCTCCCAACATGGATCACTGGGAATGTGGGTCACCAGTGTTCTGACCAATGTGGGTCCTCCCATGGGGGATGAAGCTGCGCCAGTGCACAAAGCTCCTCCTGTAGTTGGAGCACACGCAGGGCTTCCCTTACCAGTGCTTCCGTTGGTGTCGGGACAAGGTAGAGCTGTTTGAGAAGCTCTTCCCATGCTGGGGACACTTGTAGGGCCTCTCCCCGGTGTGGGTGCGCTGGTGGATGCTGAGGTGGGAGTTGTGTTGGAATCCCTCCCCGCACTCAGGGCAGTGGAAGGGCCTCTCCTCAGTGTGAATCCACTCATGCAGGAGGAGATGAGAGCTGATCCGAAACCTCTTCCCACAATGGGAACACTCGTAGGGCCTCTCCCCAGTGTGGATGCGTTAGTTCCTGATGAGTTCTGAGCTGCAGCTGAAGCCCTTCATACATTCCTCACACTTGTAGGGCCATTGCCCGGTGTAGATCACCTGGTGGCGGATCAGGGTGCTGCTCTGCCTGAAGCTCTTCCCACACTCCAAGCACTTGTAGGGATTCTCCCCATTGTGAAACTGCTCATGCACCACCAGCTCCGAGCTCTGGCTGAAGTTCCGTCCACCTTCCTGGCCCAGGGTGGGTCTTTCCTCCTCAGAGCACACTGGGCTGGGTTTGCAGCCCCTCTTCCTGTGGGATCTCCAGGGCTTTTCCTCTCCATTGGATTCTTGTGCCATGGAGCTGAGCAAAACAGCCTCTTCCACGAGGTTCTGCTGTGGGGATTTGTCCGCCCTGGTTTCCATCCTCAGCTCCTTGTCTGGGGCAGGAAGGACAAAGAGAGGATGAGATTTGCCTCTGTGACAAAAGGAAGGGGAAGGAGATCTCCCCAGTGCTTCCCCGGCAGGACGGCATTGGCAGTGAGGTTGTCCTGCAGCTGGGGGCTGTGCTGGGCTGGGAGATGGAGCAGGAGAAAGGGGGAAAGGGGCACTGACTTCCTCCTCACCCGCCTGGGTGTCCTGGGGCATTGTCTCGGTTTGAATAGACAGGTGTCTGCTAAGGAAGGCAAGAGCCTCCCTTGAAATGGAAAAGGTAAACAACCTCCTTCCGAACAGTTATAATTTTGAAATTATGGGGCTCTAAGGAAACAGATATGGGAATAGGAATAACAGCTATTTAGCAGGAAAATTAAAATATAAACACAATAGTACAAAGAAAAAACACTGACAGATTCAGAATACGACCTGACACCCTGTGGGTCACAGTGGCAGTGGCAGGGATCCTGCAGAACAGTGGGGTTTTCCTCTGAAGATCCAGTGGTGGTGGTGTTGGGCCTGGTCTTTCTCTGGCAATCCAGTGGAAAAGGCTGACTCTGGTCTTCCAGCCCTCTGATTATATCCAGGTAGGAATGCTTGGCTCCTCCCTCTGGGTGGAGCTTCTCACAATGGGATGATGGAATTTTATCAGTCATGCAGTGGCACTCAATGGCCCATTAACAAAAGATATCTCCTGGGAGGGAGGTTGGGTTGTGAAAGAGATAAAGAAAACTGCCCAATTAACATAAGATAACTGCCCCATCAGATAGGAATAGAATACACCCCCACTGTCCAACCTAAGATAGCTGGGAAATGCTTTGCAGTATTCTTTGTCTGTGTGTCTGTGTTCATGTGTATTTTACACTCAAAGTCCCCCAAATTTCCAAGAGGTTTTCTTTGGGGTGTTGTCTTGCCCCTGTGTCCATCTGCACCTCCCGTCACTCTGTCACTGTCACCTCCAGCCATCTCTGAGCCAACCGGCGCCTCCAAGGTTTGCACTGAATCCCTCCCTCCTGCCCTCCAGCACCAGCAATGACCATGGCAGGGAGCTCAGAGCAGGAGCACCCAGGCCAGGGCTAGCGCCAGGACCAGGAGCACCTGGCAGAGGCAGGAGGAATCCCCCATTCCAGGGGCTGCAAGGGCTGCAAGGGGGGCACCTTTGTCCCCTCTCAACCCTAGGGCTACAGACCAGGGAGGAGATGCCTCAACTGCCTCAGCTGAATTGCTTCCCTCAGCCCTTGGCCCAGGAAGTCTCCGGCTGGAGCACAACCTCTAGAGGAGAGTTTCCACAAGGAAGAGAAAAGAAAGGAACTGTTTCTTCCCTTTCTTTCATCCGTGCCCTGTGTGCTCATTTTCTTGTCATCTCTTAGCAAAACCAACAAAAAAGCATCTGCACTGAGGTGTTTCCCAGGGTCGGTTCCTAAATAAGGCCAAAGGAAGGTTTTCTGCCACGGAAAAAGTGACAAATGTGGGATTTGTTCAGACAGTTGAAAACATGACAATTTCTAAGCACTGGAAATCCAAAGACTATAAAAACCGGAGTTTGCAGTTGTAATGGTCCATTGTCCTCCCTCTTCCCACTGCTGATTTGTCACATCCCAACTCCGGAGGAGCAGATTATGGAAAGAAGACCTGCAGGGAGTGTTGGAGGCCTAATCCCAGAGACTGGAAGAAAGAGTGAAATCAAGAAAAGATTTCCAGTTGTTTTCTTATCATATTGACCACAAATAGCTCTATAGTCCATATGCAATATCCAGATGAAGAAGCACGTTCCTGGTTTCCAAATTGCAGTACTTTGGAACATCTTTCTGGATGAGAACAAACCACAGGCCAATAATTGACCCACTTTGGTTCCCAAATCAGAAATCATTCAACTTCTACCAAGATGTCTTCCTCTGCAGGTGTCCCAGATTGCAAGGCAAAATGGATTTTATTTGCCATCTGTGTGGCAGTTTTCCTTATCTCTTCCACAACCACTCCTCCCTCCAGGGGTGAAGGCATCTGCTGATAACAGCCTATTGAATGTCACTGCATGGCTGATAAGAATTACAGCATCCCATTGGGAGATTCTCTGCCCAGAGGGAAGAGCCAAGCATTCCTAACTGGATAGAATCTGGAGATTCTGGAATAGCAGCACAACTTCTCCACTGGATTTCCCAGTGGAATAGCAGCTGCCTCTTCCTCCACTGGACCCTCAGAGAAAGACTACATCCTTTTCTACGGGAGCCCCTGCACCAACAGAACCACACCTGCCACTCCAGGAGGACTGCAGCCACATTTCCAATTGGATTGCTACCAACAGCCTGACCAACAGGGTGTCAAGTTGTGTTCTGACTCTGTCAGTGTTGTTTGACTGTACTGCATTGTTGATTTTATCCTTTTATTTTCTTCCCTATTAAATAACTGTTATTTCCGGCTCCTATACTTTTTATTTTTTGCCTGAGAGCCCCTTAATTTAAAATTATAGCAATTCAGAGGGGGAGGGTTCACATTCTTCATTTCATGGGAGGCTCCTGCCTTCCTTAGCAGGCACCTGTCTTTCAAACCAAGACAGCAGGACAGAAGGCACTTTGATTCCTTATGTCCCAAGTTTCTCCTGAATTCATGACTCATGACTTCAGATGAACTGGAATGGTCCTGACTGCACAAAAGCAGCCACAATGAGCAGGATCAAATGCCCAGGTCACCATTAATTGCACTCGATCCACGCCTTGCACAGCCCAGCAGCAATTCCTACCTGTGCCCCCAGCTCTGGCTCAGCCAGAGGGGCATTGCTCTGGTGTGTGCGGGACCGGCTCCTGCAGGACATAGCGCTTGGAGCCGCTCTGTGTCCCACAGCTTCAGCATCTCAGGCACCGCTCCACAGCTGTGGGGCTGTGTCACCACTGTTCCATGGCTGTAGCTCCTGTGCCACCGCTGTTCCACGGTTGCAGTTCCTGTGCCACCACTGTTCCATGGCTGTAGTTCCTGTGTAACCACTGTTCCATGGCTGTAGTTCCTGTGCCACCACTGTTCCATGGCTGTAGCTCCTGTGCCACCACAATTTCATGGCTGTAGTTCCTGTGCCACCACTGTTCCTCCTTTTCCATGCTCACTCCACTGCTGTTCAAAAGCTGTGTGGTGCAGTTTCAGCACGGTTCCTCAGCTCCTCCACCACTGCTCCACTGCTGCTCCAACACTGCTCATCTACCACTGTTCCACTGCTCCTTCTCTGCTCCTCCCCTGCTCCCCTGTTCTTCCACGGCTGCTGCTTCTGTTTTAGTTCTGCTGCCACAGCTGCAGTGTCACAGAGAGGGGAACGTTCGGGCAGCAACCGCTGTGGTGTCACAGAAACCGGGACAACGGGACTGCCACAGCTGTGGTGTCACAGAGAGGGGAACACTGAGGCTGCCACAGCTCAGGTGTCATGGAGAGGGGAATGTTGGGGTGGCTGCTGCTGTAGTGTCATAGAAGGGACAACTGGGGCTGCCACCACTGAGGCGTCACAGAGAGAGGAACGTTGTGGCTGCCCCCACAATGGTATCATACACATGAGAATGCTGGGGGCTGGGGGCTGCCTCTGCTGTGGAGTCATAGAGAGGAGAACATTGGGGCTGCCTCTGCTGTGGAGTCATAGAGACGAGAATGTTGGGGCTGCCAAAGCTGTGGTGTCACAGACAGGGAACTCTGGGCCTTCCACTGCTCTGGTGTCACAGAGAGGGGGACTTGGGGCTGCCACAACTATGATGTCACAGAGAGGGAAATGTTGGGGCTTACACTGCTAGGGTTCCACAGACAGGGGAATTCTGGGGCTCCCACTGCTGTGGTATCATAGAGAGAGGAATGTTGGGGCTGCCATCCTTGTGGGCTCAAAGACAGGGTAATCTTGGGGCTGCTGCCCCTGTGGTGTCCTTCAGAAGTCAATGCTGGAACTGCCAACTCAGTGGTATCACAGAGAGGGGAATGTTGGGGGAGTCACTGCTGTGGTGTCACAGGGGAGCATTTGGGGCTGCCACCCCTGCAGTGTCACTGAGAGGGCAATGTTGGGCTTGCCACTGTGGTTCTGTCATAAAGAGGAGAATGCTGCGGGTGCCACCTCTGTGGTGTCACAGAGAGGGGAACACTGGGCTTGCAATTGCTTTGGTGTCATAGACAGGGGCACATTGGTATTGCCACTGCTGTCATGTCACAGACAGGGGAACTTTGAGGTTGCCACCACTGGGGTGTCACTGACAGGGGAATGCTCGGTCTTGAACATCTGTGTTATCTTAGAGATGGGAACGTTGGTGTTGCCACCACTGTTGTGTCACAGACATGGAAGCACTGCCAAACCTGCCCTGGTGCTGTGCCCACTCCAGTGCTGCTCCTCTGTGACACTGCACTGCCTCCTGGGGACATTGTCACACTGCAGTGTCTCCTGGGGACACTGTCACACTGTGAAGACTCATGGGACTGTAGGGGCCCTGTGACACTCCAGGGTCTTGTAGAATCCATGGAAGCAAGAGGAGACTGTGAAACTCTGGGACTTCATGGAACCATCCATTGTGATACCTCAGGGCCTCATTCTTTCCAGGAATCCTTGTGACACTGCAGAACTAAATGGAACAAAGGGGACATTGTGACACTGTGGAGTTCATGGAACTGAGGGGATGCTCTGAGACTCTGGTGCCTAAAGATGCTCAGGAACCATTGTGAAGCTGTCACTTGTGGAACCAAAGGGACATGGTAGCACTGTGGAGTCTCAAGAAATCCAGAGGCCCTTGTGACTCAGTGAGGCCAGTTGGAATCAACAATCCATTGGGATCCCCCAGAACCTCGTTGTGTCCCGGGATTCTTGTGACATTGTGGGGCCTCATGGAACCAAAGGGACACTGGGACACTGTGTGATCGCAGGGAACCAAGGGGACTCAGAGACACTGTGGGGCCTCCTGGCTCTCAGTAACTTCAGACACTTGTGTCCATCTACAAGGGGGCAAAAGTCAGCAGCCTGAGCCTGTTGATCCAGAATATTCCTATCTCCATGGAGGGTGTTCCTGCCAGCTGTGGTGTTTGTGTTCTCTCTGCTCTCTGGGGGAATTGCATCCTACAAGAGACACTGACCACTCCAGTAGCTGACACCACAGGGCCTCCTGTGGGGTGGGGGCAGAGGCATCTTTCACTCCATTATGTTGCTCAGAGCCCATCCGAGCTGGAATATTTCCAAGGATGGGGCATTCACTGGCTCTCCACCAAGGCTAACGGAGAAAGCAGGGCACTGGGGAAGGCAGCAGGGAGAGCAGACGCTGTGCTGGATGAGCAAGGGAAGAGGATGAGTGCAGAAGGCACAGCCCACCAGGAGGCCACCAGGCAGAGCCGTGGAGCCTCCCCAGGTGAGAGTGACCTGCCCAGGGAGTGCCCTGCTGCCCTCAGGACTGTGCTGCCACCCTTGGCAGAGGTGTTTTCCCAGCAGGATGTCCCCTGGTCACCCGGGGCCGTGCCGCTGCCCCCGGCGGGAGGGCGCCATCAGCTGAGTGTGCCATCCCTGGAGTCAGTGGTGGAGGTGCCCGGAGCAGCCTGGCTGTGTTAAATGAGCACCCTGCAGCCCCTCCGTGCCCTGCCGTGGCTGCCAAGACTCCTGAAAGGACTGGCTGCTGTGCGGCTGTGCCCTCTGCTGCCCACTAAGAGATGTCTGAGTGCTCAGCCTCATTCCTGTGCCTGCAGGCAGATCAGTCGATAGAGCGACTGGGAGATGGGGGTTCACTATCCAATAGAGTGGCCGTTAGCCACCCTGGGGGTGGGCGCCAGAAGCGAGAGCCCCCCTCAGGGTTTGCCCCCCCGCCTCACCGGGTAAGTGAAAACACAATCAGAGTAGTGGTATTTCACCAACGGCTGGGACGCCAGCGGGCGGGTCACCCCGCACTGCCGAGCGCATGCCCGGCCTCCCACTTATTCTACACCTCTCATGTCTCTTCACAGTGCCAGACTAGAGTCAAGCTCAACAGGGTCTTCTTTCCCCGCTGATTCTGCCAAGCCTGTTCCCTTTGCTGTGGTTTCGCTGGATAGTAGGTAGGGACAGTGGGAATCCATCCATTCATGCACGTCACTAATTAGATGACGAGGCATTTGGCTATTTTTCAAACACATATAAATAATATATGTTCCTTTTCCGGGTTAAATAAAGGTGGCCCGTCCACCTTGGACAAATCCGGTAAATTGTTTCAAATACAGTAAATTGGTCTGAATCGGGTGGTAATTGATGCGTTATGAATTAAAGTCTTTGTCCCTACTCACTATGAGCTACCTAACTGGCTTGTGGCTTCCTTACGAACCTAGCTACTCTCTAGTTTATTAAAATGTAAAAGTGATACAAAAAAAAAAAATTGCATACAAAAATCAACATATTAAAACAGCAATAAAAATCTACAAAACATTACAAAGTACAAAAAATGCAAAAATTCACTACCCTGAATCGTGTAATCTTCTGGCCCTACTGGTGAACATATGCACAATCTCCACAGACGATAGGAGTGCTTCTGTGGATAAAGTCTTTGCAACCATCGCTTGCCTCGATTTGGAGAGGCCAAGTGTACTCAAAAGTTCAAAGTTCCCCTTGTACCATTTCCCCCGCGCTCCAAGGGGAAAGCCCATAGAAACAACGTCCTTTGCGTTGGTGAGGCTTTGCACCTTGGTTTCCAAATGTTTGCACTTGTTTACTTTCTCTGCAGCTACTTCTTCCAGAGATGTTGTGGAGGCTTCGTATCGTACTGTCACTTTCACGATGAATGCACGTCCGTCCTTAACAGTTATCAGATCTGGTTTGTACAGCTTCTTGATGGTTTCCCTTATGGGTGGTTCTTTGAACACTACCCAGTCCCTCTTCTTCACCTCCTCAATAAGCGTTTCACAGATATGATTGTGCCTCTTGATTTGAGCGTCCTGAATCACTGGGCAGTAGCCGAGGATGAGGGTGCAGGTTTCGTTGTCCGCATCACAGTGCCTACAGGCCTTGATGTAATTTTCCTCTCTACCCCAGGAGAGAAATTCTCTTGTGGGGTAGAAGTTGGCCCTAAGTTGTAGTGTAGTGAGGAGTTTCCTGTGAGGAATGCATCTATAGTATTGGAGCCAATCACTACTAATTTTATCACCTTCAAAGCTTTTAATTCCACGGCCTTGGGATACTAATTTGGTCCATTTCTTGAATTCTTTTTTCCGCCAATCACAAGGTTTAGGTAATTTAGTTTTAAGGGTCGGTGCTTCCCACTCCGAGGTTGTGTCTGCACTGTTGGGTGGTTCATTCTCCGGTAGTGCTTCCCAAATTGAGGTTATCTTCTCGCTTTCCCCTCCAGCTTGAATCCACAATTTCTTATACAGTTGTTCCATTTGATCTTTCTCTAGGAACTCCTTCATTGTTTCATCCGAGGACTGTGCAATCCAGTGCAGTCTCCGGGCCTGTACACTGGGGATCAGTCCCGCCAACTTGGTGTCGCCCAAACCGCCGTCCTTCGTGCTCGAGTACAAGATGGCACTGCAGGTGCGCGGAGGTAGTTGCAGCCAGTCCTTGACCGCTGTTCGGATCTTCTGGTTAAGGGCTTCAAGGGCCCCTGTTTCATTTGTGAATGGTCAGCCAGGTAGGTCAGTCGAGGGATGGTGTATGTTTTGAGGATATCAAGTATTTGCAGAGGTTTAAGTGGAGCTTGATCAATTCATTCAAGCCAGAATTCTAGTTTTGTGGGGAGGTTGGCTTTTGCTATCCCAGTTCAGGGGTCAAAGTGTAGGCCAAGGTATTTCTTATATTCCCTGGGGTTGATCATGTTCAGAGGTGCGCTGTTGATGGTCCATGCAGCGCAGTTATTGAAGGTGTAAGAGTCTTTTTTGGGCTTGATGCTGAAGCTGTGGCACTTTTCCCCTTGTGTTTTGAGACCGGTGAAATCACAGAAAGTCTCTAATATCTTGATATTTGTTTTCATGTTTTCCCAGGAGTCGCTCAACAAGACCAGATCGTCGGCGAATGCCACTGCTGTTATACTACTCTGTCCTCGGTGGAATCCTTTACCACTCTCTTCCAGCTTGCACAACACGGGGTCCATTGCCAGGTTAAATAAAAGGGGTGACAGCGGGTCACCCTGCTTTACTCCAACCCGGATCTGGATTTTGTCTGTGTGTGTGTTCATTTTTGTGGTGACATACATATTGATGTCTTTGTACATATTGTTCATCAGGCCAATGATGTGGGGATCCACTCCCCATAGCTGCAAAGCATGTATGATGTGATGGTGGCTTATGGCGTCAAAAGCCTTGGCGATGTCCACAAATACAACACCCAGTGGTCTGTGTTCACTTTAGGCAGTCTGAAGTATAGTTTGCAGGAGTTTCAGGTTTTCAGAGCATCCTGCTGCTCTAATAAAGCCTCTTTGCCTTGGGTTGAGGGGGCACGCTTTGCTCAGCCTTGCTTTTACAATCCTGGAGAACAGTCTCAACAAGATGGAATTGATTGTGATAGGCCTCCAGTTAATAATGTCCTTTAAATGTTCCGGTTTTGTAGATTTGGGAATCAAAACAGTTCTGCAACCCCTCACCATGTCTGGGATCTCCCCAGATGTTAACCATAAGTTGAAGAGCTCAGCCGTCCGGGAATACCTGGGATCCATCTTTTTGATGTCCCCAAGAGTAACCCTATCTGGACCTGGAGTCGAGCCCTTGCTCATTTCCCTCACATTTCTTTCAATTTCTTTGGCCGTGATTAAGCCTCTGAAGGTGCTGTTGTCTGCCTTCCCATTAATTTCAAAGTCCCTGATGCCAGCAAAAGTACCAGGTGTTTCCCATCTGGCTTTAAATACCGAGTAAATTTCACTGGATGATATATCCCAGGACAAACACTCTACGTCATCCAAAATAATTTTTGCTAGTTTCCCCCTGTCAAGATGGAATAAATGCTGAAAGCAAAGGTAATTACCTTTTTTGATCGCTCTGTCCTTCATCCACTTCTGAAATGACTTTCTTGGTTGCTTCTCCCGGGTCTCCTTCCCATTTTACCACGTGTAGCAGTTCTTATCTGGCTTATTGATTCTAGGCATCCAAAGCAGTCCTGCACTGCCTGATTAATCATTGTCAGCATCTCCTGGCCGTCCATCAATTGCTTGAATGCTCTGGGGAAGTGGTTAATTGCTCCAGCTGATAAGCGTTCCTTGACTGTCTTTTGGTAATGAGCCTGCAGCTGCCCCGCCCTCTGCTGGTTTCTGGCGGCGGTTGTCCTTATCAGGGTGTCGTCTTAATTTATCCATTGTTTTCTCTCTGGCAGCTGGCCTCCCTGGTGGATGGTTCTCCCCAGGTCCATTGTCCACGGTTCTTGCCTGGGATTGCTGACTCAACCCAGGTTCCATTCCCATGCCCTCAGCTGCTCTCCTGGTGTGATGACTCACCTCAGGTCCTCTGTCAGCTCCATCTGTTGGTTTCCTAGGCAGCAATCTTCTTTTGTAACTAATTTGCTTAGCTGTTTTTGTTGTTATGTGTTCGGCGATAGGTTTATTAATGTTTTTGTTTCCCTCAAACTGTGCCTCCAGTCTTATCAGCAGTTCTTCCTCCTCTTTTGTGGGCTCCTGGATTTGATGTTTCTTTCAGTTGGGAAGCAATGATCCTTTCTTGGTTTCTTATCAATGGCTGTGCCAATCTTTTGTGTTGTCCCAGGCCAATTTTGGTTCTGAAGTCTCTGACGCATACTTCACAGATCCACTCTCCAGCTGGAACCCTTTCAGTTTCTGGACCTCTGCATTTTGCAAAATGACAAATAACACTATGATAGTTAATATTTTCCTTTACACACTTGGCACACCGAAAGCAAACCCTCCTTTTCCAGTGCGACTCCTTTAGATGTTCAATCAGGTTTAACACAGAGTTTACCCAGGTACCACACAACAGGGACAAGGTGGATTTTTGTCAGGAACAGTCACCTTCACCATGTTATCCGGTGACTGCCCTCCGTGTTCCCCAGGCACTGGAGGCAATGCCTCTGGTGTGCCTTCACTCACCTTTTTGCCGCTTCCCTCACCAAGCACAAACGGTTCAGTGTCTCGTGGGAGGCTAGGATCTGAGTCTGAGTGCCCACCGATACCCTGGACAGGCGTGCTGGCAGCCCCCAGACCACCCCCCCCCGCCCCCCTAAGGACAAAATCCGGATTTTGAGCCATCGAATTGGGGCCACATTTACGGCGAGAACGGAGTGGGTGGTCACTCCACTCCAGTGCTCTTTGCCCCGTCTGCAACCTGGGGAGCCAGGTTTCAAGCAATAAGCCAGGCGGCCTTTACCAAGGAATTTGTTTCACCGAATTTGGTAGGAGTTCATTGGTGACTTGGTTTGGAAAGACAGGAGTCTGCTAAGGAAGGCAGGAGCCTCCCCTGAAATGGAGAATGTAAACCCTCCCCACTCCTCCGAATTGCTATCAATTTCAAATTAAGGGGCTCTCAGGCAAAAATATGGGAGCAGGAAATAACAGTTCTTTAAGGGGGAAAAGAAAAAAATTAAAGGATGAAATAAAACAATGCAGTACACCAGAACAACACTGACAGAGTCAGAACCCAACCTGACGCCCTGTGGGTCAGGGTGTTGGTGACAGTCCAATTGAAAATGTGGCTGCAGACTTCCTGAAGTATCATTTGTGGTTCTGTTGGAGAAAGGGGGATCTGTAGAGAAGGATGTATTCTTCTTCTGAAGACCCAGTGGTAGAAGAGACAGCTGCTGTTCCTCTGGGGAATCCCATGGAGAAAGCTGTGCTGGTGTCTCAAAAACCTCTGGATTATATCTGGGTAGCAATGCTTGGCTCCTCCCTCTGGGTGGAACATCTCACAATGGGATGTTATAGTTCTTATCAGTCATGCAGTGACATTCAATAGTCTGTTATCAGCAGATGTCCCCTCCCGAGGGAGGTGTGAATGTGGTCACTCAAAGAGAGAGATAAAGCAAACTGCCCACTTGACAAAGGTAATCTGCCATACAGATGGTAATGGAAAACATCTTGCATTGCAATCTTCAACACCAGCGCACACCAGATCTTGGAAGGGAATGTGCTGACACTGAGAAATTGTCAAATGTTAACTTTCTGTGCCAGCAAACTGCTGGAATTATGCTGTGCAGGCATCTGAAAAATTCCAGATCTGGGAACTGGTGGTGTCAGCAAACACAAGATTGGGCTGGTGTAGGCACCAGGTATTTGCCTGGTTTGTCTTTCTTTGCCAGCAAATTGCTGCACTTGGGCTGTGGTGGCACAGGGAAATGTCCAGATCTGGGCATGGGCAGTGCCATCAAATACCAGGTCTGGGTGGTGACAGACTTGGCACCAGGAAATTGCTGTGTTTTGTCTTCTTTTGCCAAAAAATTGCTGCTCCCCTATTGGTGCATCCTGTGTCACCCCACCTTATCTCCAGCCCTGGCTCCCTTCTCCATTGCATCATTTGTACCCTGACCCCTCCTGCCTTCCTCCAGTTATATACCCTGGCCCCAGTCCTGCTCCTGGCTCTTCGCCTCTGGTTCCCTTCAGCAGATGTTGTGTTCCTGCTTGCTCCTGTTTCCCTCTGCACCCTCACTTCCCCTGGACCCTTGGATTTTCCCTTAGTAAACCCAGCTGGATCTGCTCTGCGAGGAGTCCTCTCGTCCCTCTGCTGAGGCTTTGATTGCACCATCCGGGCTCAGGGTCTGCTGGGCTGGGGGAGTTGTCAAGGCAGCCCCAAGTGGAGACGCTTTCGGTGCTGCAGGCACCTGACAGCACCTGCCTGGGGAAGCTGCTCTGGCCACCCGCAGAAACCAATTCCTTTTTCCAAGCAGCAGCTCCCAGCGTCCTCCTCCGAAGCCCAGAGAGAGAGGGAGCAGCTGCCCTCAGCCCTGTCCTTTACCGCATCCCAATTCTCATGGAATGTCCCCCTCGGAGAGAAACTCCCAGACAAGAGAAGTGCGACCAGATCCCCTCCTCCCCTGAGCTTGATCACTTCTTTTGTTTCTTAAGGATCCAGTCCATCAGAGCGGTGGTATTGCACTGAGAGCTGGGACACCAGCAGGGGATCACCCCACACTGCCCAGTGTGCACCAGGCTCAACAAGGTCTGCTTCCCCCCTGATTCCACCAGGCCTCTTCCCTTGGATGTGGTTTTGCTGGATAGTGGGTCAGGACAGTGAGAATCTCCTTCATCCATTCATTCACCATTTAGGACCCTGCAGACACTTCCTCAATTTCTCTCCAAGATGACCCCACCCACCAATGATGTCACAGCTCTTGTCCATCTGGTCAAGAATCCCCCATAAGGACACTATGGTGTCTTCTCCAAGGGCACAAAGCAGCAAAACCCCCATGGAAAATCTTCCCCCTTGGGCCCTGCGCCTCCTTGGGTGAGTTCCAGAGCAAACAGTCAGGGCAGTGGCCTGAAATGTTTTCCCAGCTGAGTCATAAGACTTCTCTGATGGATCCACATTGTCCCTGGGGAAAGAGTTTTGCAGAACCCTTCACTAATGCCCTGGAATGTCAAACAGGAATCACAGCCATAGACAGCTCTTCAGAACCACTTCACCGTGGATTTTCCTTCCTGGAAGCCCAAGATGTCTGAATGTCCTCCTGGTGCCTCAGGCCCTGGGTAAACAGGGCTTGTCAGAGATGCTGGCAGGGCACCAACACCCCTCCTCCTCACAGGGCACCTCTGTTACCTCAATTAGCTCCGAGTGGCGTCCTGGGGACAGGCGCCCACTTCCCCATGTTCCTGGGATGGGCACATCCTGCTCGGGGCCAGTGCTGGCCTGGGCCCAGAGCCAGGGCCATGACCCAGGTGCTCTGCGAGGGCTCCGTGGCTGCGGGTGTGACAGCATGAGGGGCAGGGCAGGGCATATTCTCCTCTGGACAGTGCTCTGGGCACGGAGCTTGGTCGGGTTTGGCATGTGCGGGGAAAGGAGTATCGGGTTGTGTGGATGTGGGAATTGTCACTGCTGAGCCATTCCCCAGCCCTCAGCCTTGTCTGCAGGTGATCAGCATTGCCCAGTGCTCCCCAGTGTCTGCAGTGCCGGAGATGCCAATCAGCCATCTGATCACATGTCCCTTGTTCCCCTTGTTCTCCCACGTGTTGGGTTTGCGGCCGGGCTCAGCTCTGGGGTGTCCCCCAGGGAAAGCTCTGGGAGGGGAGGGGCAGCAGGAGATGGGGGATCTGGCCCTGGGGGCTGTTGGAGGATGGATTGTGTTGGACTGGGGGTTGTCCCCACAGGGTCCCCAGGTGCCTTTGGCTCCCTGCCTGCCCTCCTTGGCCCCCCAGGTGCCTGGGCCCTTCCAGGGGCAGCTGCCCCGTGCAGGAAGCTGGAGGGATGCCGAGCAAGGGGGCTGGATCTGTGCCACAGGTGGGGTGGGATGGACTCTGTGCCAGGGCTGGGCTTGTGGCCAGGGCTGGGGGCTGTGCCAAGCCGGGCTTTGGCCTGGGGGCTGGCAGGGAGGGTGCGGGGAGGAGTCCCGGCAGGGATAAAGGAGCTCCTCACCTGCTGCAGCCTCAGGCAGCGCTGCCCAGAGCGAGAGGAAGATGAAGGTGGCTGTGCTCAGCGTGGCCCTGCTCTTCTCCATCCTCCTCCATCCACAGGCCAAGGTAAGGCACCAGCCAAATGCTGTCCCCACATCCTGCCCTTTCTGGCCTCCCATCCCACCCTTTTGGTCCCTCCTCTGTGTCCCATTCAGGGTCCCCAGCTGCCCTCCCACTGACCATTCCTGAGGCCTTTCCTTTCATGTCCCCCCTCAATCCTTTGCCTTTCTTTCTGGCCACTGCAGAGGGGTCCCCCTGTACAATTCCCTGACTCACCCCCCAATCCCACACCATCTCCAAGTCCTGTTGGTTTTGTCCCCACCTGTCCTCATTCTCCTGTCCCCACCAAGCCCCTCCCTTGCACTCCCATGTCTCTACACCTCAATTCCTTTCTCCTCCCCTGTACCTCACACGCTGCTCCTTCCACACCCCCAGCCCTGTCCCCTGGACTCTCAATGTTTTTGGGTCTCCCCCCACCTCAAACAGATCTTTTTGGAGGCCCTGAATTCCCATCCCTCTGCCTGCACCCTGCTCCCTGCACCCATTTCCCACCCCAGCCCCACAAGGTCCAGTCCGGACCCAGCCTTTGTTCTCCTTTCCAGGCACTCCTGGAAGGAACCCAAGATGATCTGCGGGAGGTGAGTGGGATGCTGGCATTGGAGGACATCCCCTCAGGGAATTGGGGGGCAGTGCTGTCCCCCCATCCCTTGCTGGCACCAGGGACATCTCAGTGACCAGCGAGGTCTCCTGGTCTCTCTGCAGTTGGATTTAGACAATGTCGCGGTCCTGGAGACACCTCTGGTGGGTACCATGAGTTCTGCCAGTGCCAGACCCTCCCATTGCATGGCCACCACAGCCCAGGCCATCCCAGTGTGTCCCAGCACAGCCCAGTGCACCCCTCCTGACAGCCCAGACAATGCCCTGCCCCAGGGCTCCTCCCCAGGGAAGCCTTTGCCCAGGGCCCTGCTGCATTCCACCCCTGTCACCCCAGGACCCTCTGGATGAGCCAGGACGCAGCCCCTGCCCCAGCTCTGGCTCTTGGCCAGGAGCCCAGTGCTTCTGGGCAGCAGCACAGCAGTTCCTGCACCCCATTGCTGCCACAGGCCCTTCCCCAAGGCCCCCCTGCTCTCCCCTGCCTCCCAGTGCAGCCCGCTGCCCCCATTGTGTCTCTAACGCTGCCTTTTCCCCAGCCCCCTGTGGCTGAAGAGCTGCGGGCTCTCCTGCGGCAGAAGCGCCTGGCTGCCTCTCTGGATGCCTAGGTGAGCCGTGCCTGCAGGGACAGGGCTGGAGACAAAGCCCATCCATGTCCCAGTGGGCTCCAGAGGTCACGTTCTGGGGTTTGTCTTTTAGGGTGTGAAGGACCAGTGTACTTTTTCCTCTCCAGTGGCATGAGGAGATGATCATCACTGGAGGAAACCCCTGAACTCTTTGAGCCCTGGGCCATTTCCCCTGAAAGAATCAATCATCAAGAATCAATAAATCCTTTGAGCAAAGCTTTGCTCTGTGTCCATGTGTGTCCATGGAACTGGATTTCCTCCTTTCCAGTGGTCCAGGGAAGTCAGGCCAGGTCTGGGCTTTGCTGCCTTTACACAGTCTGTGCCTTCCCCCAGACAAATGGTGTGTTGGGAGTTGTGCAGAGTCCAGGGGGAGTGGGTTGATGGGGGGGGTGAATGTCTATTGAAGTGAAGGGAGACACGACCATCCTGGTAATGCATCGAACTCCAACTTTATTGATCAATCAATCACCTTAAATAACAGTGCTAACGAACGCCATGAATATTCTGTAATCCAATTTCATGATAGGCTAACAGAGAAACTTCTAACCACTCCCTTTGTTTTAGAATACCTACAATTGTTTATTAAAAACAGAAACCAAAAACAGAAACCAGAAACCAAAACAGAAACCAGTGTTCCCAAAACTTCTGCATCTGTTCTCAGGATGGCAGGCCTTCCCAGAGACGGTGTTCTGCTTGTTATGGGAAGACAGTCTGAAAACTCTATTGTTTATAAAGTGATGCCTGAGAGAGTCTAATTGTTTATACAAATCAGAAGGCTGAGAACTGTTAGAAACTGCTTTACTTTTCCCTTATACTTTTCTCTCAATTGTATGTCTCATGGCCTTTTCTTTAAGTCATTCTCCGACATTTCCCCCGTTTTTTCTTTTTTAAGAAAGGAGGTTAGTTTGCAGGTTTTTTCTATTATCTTACTGACTATTTTTTGAATGCAATAAGGTAAGATAATGGTGAAGTTTTTCCTCACAGAAACTCTTGTGGAGGAGACATTACCTCCTGTTCACTATCAGGGGCAAAGAAAAAAGAAGGGAACTCATCCACTACGCTTGGCAACACTTTAAACTTCAGAGCAGCTTCATGTGGGCCTCATAACAAACTCCAAAAGTACAGACCCCGCTCTGTCAGGGCTCAGCTGCACCAAAGGCCTGAGGACAAACAGGACACTCAGTGTCAGAAGTGTGATCCTGTAGAGAAGGATCAGAACCAGTGCTCAGAGGTAGAAAAATGATAACTTGCTTAAATAACAAGATCCACCCTGCGCTTGAGCTGGTATTCCATTCCAGGCTCTATCTTCACAAATTAAAAATATCCCTGTGGGTAATTTCCTAGGTGTCATAATAGTAGAGCCTTTACACTGGTTATAAAGCTGTTTGAACACTATTTCCAGGTTTAGAGATGAATCCAGAGTAGCCCATGTCTGTTTATGCTGACTCATCTTTTGAAAATTAGAGTAATCAAAGCTGTAACTGCAATTATCTAATGCTTGATTGGGATCTCTTCTTATAGGGCCTACAACAGAATGTTGTGTTAAAGGCACCAGTTTTCTACATCTTATTGAGGCTATATATGATGTACTTTGAGCTTTAACCCCTTTTCAAAATACACTGTACCTCCCGCCGATAATAAGCCAAGATTTACTGCTCATGAGATTTATAAAGGTCTAAAGCTGAAGCAGTGTTTGGCCTTGTCTCATTCCGTAGTGCCTACTCCCAATTATGTTCCCAGATATGCCTATAATTACAGGTGTGGCACCATAAATGAAAAAGTAACAACTGATCACAACCCCACAACACAGTGCAACCCAAGCAGCACAATTTAGGCTGTGATATTCAAAACAGTTCTCTTTTGCCGGTCCTCTTATATGAAAAGATGATAATGATTCAATAATGTCAATCCGTTCTCTGGTCGTCCGGCAACGACGTGTACAGGTGGTAATTGGACTAAGAAAAGAAAGCTGTTAACTGTTTTCATTCATGCAACCTGGAGAGAAGGTGAAAAAGTCTGAAAATTATTCTTTCTGTCCTTGAATTTATCACATCCACCTTTTTACATGAGCTTCCCAGAAATGTTCAGTCAGTTTTCAGTTTGTAATCCTTTAGTCATTTGGCTCAAATGGCATCAACTGGGAGATTCTCAGTCCTTTGTTAATTTGGAGTGGTGAAAAGATAGTATACATTTAAGGCACTTAAAATATTTGACCTAACAGACTTATTTGCAAATCATGTAAAATCACTTAAATCTAATTCAAACTTATCTATAACAAAATTTACCTGACTTTAAATTCTACACACCTTAACCCAATATAATCTAAACAGAATCTAGCTTTACCCAAACTTAATAACACTCAAACTAAACAGAAACCAATTTCAACAGAACTTAACTGGCTTCAAATCCCACACAACTTAAATCTATATATAATTTAAACTTAGAAGACCTCGAACCCAACCGAAAACAAACTCAACAAACTTAACCTTAACATTTAATGGCACTTAATTGATAACCCAACTTAAACTACTTAATAACAGATAAAACTTACTATAGAAATAATATATGGCATTCACTATAACTCACTCACGGGCCCGATTCCAAAACACTCAACCAAAACAACCTTTCTCACGTTTTTGCTGCAGCATTTATACCAAAAACACACTCACAACATCTCACTCACACAATCAATCCAACACATCTCAACATTTTTAAACTTTTCAAAACACAGCTTTAAAGTCTAATGTTCCACCGGCCCAGCCATACGGGCTTCTGATGTTCAAAGTCTCTGGTAATACAGATGTTTCCAAGACAGCATACCCAATGCCGAGCCAAATCGGCTGAAATTTGACTCCTGCATTCATTTACGCTGATCTGCTTTACAGTCTGTGCTGGGGAGAACAAAAGATCTCTCTAACTTAGGTGAAAAACATCCTGACAGCAACAGTCCTTGGTGTCGCTTGTTTAGTTTCACTAATCTTTTAATTGCAATAGGAATCTTTTCTTTTGTTGACAAGAGTCACAGTTATTACGGCTGTTAGATCTTAAACTGTAGCTCCTGCCGGCTACGGGGCGGAGGGAGAAGCGCTCCCGCTCGAAAAAGCACTCTGAAGTCGGAATCCGCCAAGGAGCGCGTGACCACTCACTTGCCGAATCAACCAGCCCTTAAAATGGATGGCACTGAACGCTCATCAGAGCCCAGAAAAGACGTCGGTCGATCCAAACAGCAGGACGAAAACTATCAATGCACAGCATGATTGCTCCTCCATCACCTGCTCTCTGATGTCCAGTCACTGTTCCCAAGCAGCAACTGGCCGCCCGTGGACATCTGGCTCCCAGTTCACACATGAGGGCGACGCGGCTCCGGTCGCTCCCCCCGCGGCGCTCTTTGTTCACTTCCGGTGCGGCTCTCGGGGCGGCGCGGCCCGGCTCCTGCGGCGGCGGCTTTTGATCTTCCCGCCGCTGCCTCCGGTGCGCCCATGCCAAGTTCGGAGTAGCACAGCACTGCAATTCTACCATAAATCACCGAATTTACGCATTTCTGTTAATCTGTAAACCGTATGGAAAATCCCTTTACCGTAGTCATAAGCCCAAAGTCCTGTTAAGTCCTTTTGCCAATTCATCTCTGCTTTGCTCTGCGGGTCACTCCCTACGCGACAGTTCAGCTTCACCCGCGGTGGCTCCCTGTGATGTCGGGTTGAAGGCTCCCTGTTGCGGAGGGTTAGAGGCTCCCTGCTGTGGAGGGTTAGAGGCAGGAAAAGGTACCGATGATGCAGCGATGACTTCTGAAGGTGCTTGGCATTCCCGGCGCAAGTGGCCTGTGCCTTCCCATCGGCAGCATTTCGTGCGGCCCTCTTTATTAGATGTTGCAAACGCAGCGGACGCTTGAAGAGGTGCAAAAGTGGCTAACACCTGACTCTGAGAGGACTTTGCCTGTTCTTGCAAACCTATTCCTATCTGTTTGAGTGCATCTACCACAAAAGCCTGCTGCCCGGTAGGAATAAGAGCCATCCTCTCTAATGCTTCCTTGATAGTCCAATTTGCACCTAAGGTGTTAAGTATGTTTCTAGTAGCAGAGTTACAATTTTGAATACAACACTGTTTAAGGAGAGCCTCGCGCATAAATTCTGCTACTCCAGCTCTCTCAATTGCAGCCGCAGCTCTATCAACAAAAGCGCCAAATGTCTCATCTTTGCCTTGCTTAATTCCCATATACACTGGTATCCCTCCTGGTTCCTTTACCTTATCTATCGCGAGTCTGACTAACCGCATTGCCTCCTGGCACTTTTCCAGACCTATTAAAGCTTGTGCATCAGTACGTAGAAAAGGCCCCAGCCCCATAAGCTCATTAATAGTGATACCATGCAAGGGATCCCCCGGCTGTCTTTGAACTGCCACACATTCATTAGCTAAAGCTTGCCAGTTGGCGTTAAACAGCAATTGTTGATGTTGAGTAAAAATTAATTTAACTATCCCACGACAATCATTAACAAGAAGGATACTGGTGTCAAAAATATAATCGAGCATTTGCTTAGCTGGTTCACTTTTAAAGCCAAACTGACTAACAGTAGCTCGCAATTGAGATAACAGCTTCCAGTCAAGAGCGCTAATTGTGGCTTGAAAACCTCCTCCAGGCTGGGGGTTAAAGACAACCGGACAAGCCAGTTCTCGAGCCGAACTTATCAGCTCTTGATCTCCCTTGTCAATTGCATCTTTGGCCAGGGCAGCCCACGTGTCCCGTCTTTCCCTCGCAATCGCCGCCGCCAAGCCGCTTTCCGACCCAGGGACCGGCTGATTGCTTGTCGGGAACGGAGTACGCGTTTTTGGCCCCAGCTGCTGAGACGCAGCAGGTATGGGAGAGTCAAAAGTGCTCTGTGTACCCTGCGGCAAAGCAGACAAGGCACCCCGCGGAGCTTGGCTCGTTAGGGGGGGCTGCGAAGCGGGTACTAAAGCAGTCTGCGTAGCCTGGCTTGTAGGCTGGCTCGTAGCCGGGCTTGTAGCCTGGGCCGTTAAGGGGGACTGCGCGGCGGGTAGTGAGGCGGTCTGCGCCTGGCTCATAGTGTGACTCATAGCCTGGCTTTCCAAGGGAGGCGGTGAAGCAGGTAATAAAACTGTCCGTGTCGCGGGGCCAAGAGGAATTCCCGCGTTCTTATCAAATTCCCTATCTTGATCGCATTCTTTGTTACGATCGTAAGCGGCAGTAGCCTGGTGAGCAGCCCTTTTTTCAGCTTGAATCCGCAACAGTTCGGTGTTAACGACCCGCCATAATTTACCCCACTTCTTAGCAGTTTTATCATCATCTAACTAGCCTGCCACAATAAATCACCAAATCTACGCCACTCCAACAATTCGTGAACTGTGTAAGGATTTATAAAGATCCCCCTTTCTAGGCCATAAGCTAAAAGACCCGGTAAATCTTTCTGTAAATCTATTCCCTTAATTTGCCTTTTTTGCAAAAGGGTAATAAAAAGTTCATATGCGGCTTGCCTTTCCATACCTATGTGCGCACGTTGCAGCTCTTCAAATCAAGGTCGCGGCCGCATGTATCGGACGAGCCTATCTGTATAGTCGCTCGCAGCGCAGCGCGGGCCGGCGGGTTACCCTCCGCTTAGTCTTCCGCGCTTCTTTGCCGTTCCGGCTGCAGTTTCGATCTTTCGGAACCCGAACCTGGCTTCACTTCGCGTGGCGTTCGCTTCCCCGTGGTGTTCGCTATCACGGTCGGAGGTCACCATATATTGAAGTGAAGGGGAGAAACGACCATCCTGGTAATGCATCGAACTCCAACTTTATTGATCAATCAATCACCTTAAATAACAGTGCTAACGAACGCCATGAATATTCTGTAATCCAATTTCATGATAGGCTAACAGAGAAACTTCTAACCACTCCCTTTGTTTTAGAATACCTACAATTGTTTATTAAAAACAGAAACCAAAAACAGAAACCAGAAACCAAAACAGAAACCAGTGTTCCCAAAACTTCTGCATCTGTTCTCAGGATGGCAGGCCTTCCCAGAGACGGTGTTCTGCTTGTTATGGGAAGACAGTCTGAAAACTCTATTGTTTATAAAGTGATGCCTGAGAGAGTCTAATTGTTTATACAAATCAGAAGGCTGAGAACTGTTAGAAACTGCTTTACTTTTCCCTTATACTTTTCTCTCAATTGTATGTCTCATGGCCTTTTCTTTAAGTCATTCTCCGACAGATGTCCAAGTGGTGAGAAAGGCAGTGGTTCACTGTCAGCATGGTAGGAATGACCTGGGTTTAAAAGAAAAAGAAGTAATTTCAAAGAAACTTTCTTTTACAACTTTTTCTCCCTGTGAGAAATCACCATTTACTTCTCAATATTTTGAAAGGTCTATTAAAAACTTAATAAAACTTACAACAAAAGGATTAAATAAGGAAAAAGTTACAGCGCTGGGAGCCTCCCCCACTTGGTGGCTGGTAACCACGTGGCTGGCTCATCCACACAATGGCTGCTCTCCCTTTTATATCCTTGCTGTTGCAACAGGCAGCCCTAGTTCCTTCCAAAGGCTGTCTGTTGACTCTTGGTCACTGTCCATTGGTGTAGACTGCTTTCGTGGAACTGCATTGGAGGGCAGGTGTTGCTAGGCCGTGCCTCTTAGGAACAATCTGCCCCTCCCCAAATGCTCGGACTACCAATATCAGCCCGGGATAACAATGCTGGGTGGGGGGGACACATTGCAGTAACATAACTATACATCTGTACAACTTCTCTTAACATACTTATCATGTTCACCCTTTAATTGGGAGAGCCAACCATCTCATTACTCATCTCTAACATTGTGGCATTCACATTCTCTGAAAAAATCCCTTTGCCCAGGATTTTTCTCCTGGGAAGCTGAGAAGCCTCAGAGAAAAAGGAAAACAATTCTTATCTCATTTGCTTTTCCTGTGTTGTGCTCATGTGCAGAAAGTGTTTGGAGATTGGTTACCCACAGGTGATTGTTTGACTGGATTCTGGTGTGAGTTATTTTGACTCATTGGCCAATTATGGCCAAGCTGTGTCGAGACTCTGGAAAGAGTCACGAGTTTTCATTATTATCTTTTGAACATTCACTAAGAATCCTTTCTCTGTTCTTCAGTATAGTATAGTATAGTATAGTATAGTATAGTATAGTATAGCATACTTTATTATAAGATAGTATTATAAAGTAATAAATTAGCCTTCTGAGAACATGGAGTTAAATGCATCATTCCTGCCTTCGTTGGGCAACCCTGCAAATAGAATATTACACCCCCAAAATTCTTGATTTACTCAAAAGAATTTAAATGCCAAAAAAAAATCTTCCTATGTCAAAAGTATGTTGAAATTATTTATTGGTCTTGAAATTTGGTTTCCTGGCGGGATGGGGCTGCTGGTTCTACCTGTCTATGGGGCACTGTGGGGCTCTGGGGTTTCCTGGGTGAGGGGCCCTACACGGTCACCTGTAATGCCTGGCCACGGTGGGGTAGAGCCACCGCAGTGTCCTGGAAAAGGGTGAGTGGTTCTACCTGGCTCTTGGGTTGTTCTTGGCCGCTGGGTCCATCGGCTTCAGCAGGACTTGGGTGAATTTTAGGGTGGGCCAGGTGGATCAGTTGTCCCCGGCCATCCTGAGAGCTCACCAGTCATGTTCGCTGACTCCAGTTCCAATACTGAAGGAACCACTGGTGCCAGCATCGCCCCAAGGAAGCCTCACAGCAGAACTGGCACAGGGCATTCCCCTGGCAGAGGGGCAGGGAAAATGTCTTGGCCATGAGCAGCAGAATGGCCAGAAAGCCGCTGGTGCAGGAGTTGCCCACCCCAGCAGATTGAAGGCAGGTTTGGGTTGCATTCCTGCTGTCCTGGCAGTGAAATTCTGAGCAGAGGGCACAAAGGTGTCTTCTCCTCGGGGCTCACAGGTGACACCGAGATGCTGTGGGGGAGCTGAGCCCTGCCTGAGGGCAGACTCAGCCCAGCAGGACCCCCGGACTGACACCGCGATGGACTACACAGCTGGCTCAGGGGTGCCGTGTGCCATGAGTGGGGAACAGCTTCCCCTGAAACAGGGAGAGCTGAACCTTGGAGCCACCTGCTCCACAGCTGGAATGGTGTCAGTGTCAGGGAGCAGACTAAAGAGGAGAGGGAGGCCTTTGGTGTGAGATTCTGAGGAAGCTTTACTCATCAGAGGGAACAGGCACCAAAGAGCTTCAAGCACCAGTGTGCTCAGGATTTTATAGAGCACTAGAACTGTGGGTGGGCATGATCGCTGAGCCAATAGGGAATCAGGGAGGGAGGAGCAAAAGGAGGGGAATACATCTCAGGGACCAATGGGATAAGGGGGTGGAGAGGGCAGGTCACATGGGCCAATGGGGCATCATCCATGAGGGGAATTCCCAAGGGGCGGAACCTGCAGGGGAGGGGTTTACAGGAGACTGACAGGGAAGGGTCCAGAACAGGGGCAGAGTTTACAGGGATGGATAGGGAAGGCACTGGAATACAAGGTGGGGATTATAATGATTGAAGGGTAAAAGAGGAGGGATATAACCTGGGAATAATCCAGTTTGGGGAAAGACAACATACAGGGGGTGAACTGGAACAGACCATCCAAAAAGCTATGAAATAAAAGGGCACTGCAACAGCGCCCAATATAGAGGGATGCAGGACACGTTTTATGGTGCAAAAAGAAAGGATCGATCCTGTGCTATTTTTATACAGTCTTTTTATAGGCCTTTTTGTAGGGTTTTTTAAGAACATCCCCTTTCTATCCCCAGTTGGTCAGCAACAAGTTGTTACCCAGTATTGACCGGTCACTCAAACCCATGGTGTGTATGTGCAGGAAAAGTTGTTTGTGAGAGATAGTTTTCATTTTTCTGTCTAAGAGGGAAAATACAGTTTATACGGGTGGCTGGTGTTTATCACAGACTTACAGCTCTTTTTCAGGGAAAGTAGGTTGTTTTCCACAGTCCTAGAGCTCTTTCTCAGGAAAAACAAGTTGTTTTTCACTGCTCCACAACTCGGTTCTCACAAAGAGTTGTCAGCTTTCTCATGGCTTCTTCCTCTTGCTGGGATTTATTAAAAGGCCTTCAAAGGATTCACCTTGAGCAGGACAAGAGCCCAGTTGAGGCTACACTCAAAATGGATGACTGGTCAGGAGTTTTCACACTTTTATAAGGTTTGGTCCATTTAAAAATTGGGGTTAGTTGTCCAGTTACAGCCTCAGATTATGCAGTCCCATCCTCCCGGTTTGCTCTCCTCAATTTGCTGTTGTTTGCACTTTTTGTGCCTGAAGCTGCAACAGTGTCCGGTTCTGGGGCTGGAAAAGGATTGTTTTGTCTGACTACACTGTGAAGAGAACTTGCTAACACTGTGTATGAAGTCCAGAGTTACAGACTAATGCAGTAGAGAATCTGGAAATATGACAGCTAAAACTGAAGGCATCAGCCTGTTCCATGTTCCCTTGGTTCCATGGGGATCCACAGCATCACAATGGCCACTTGTTCCCATGAGATACCCTGATGTCACCATGGTGTCCTTGGACACACCTGGTCACAACTGACCCATGGTTCCATGAGGTTCCCCAGTGTCACCATAGTCACTATCAGAGGATAGATGAGATCAATGTCCTGAGACACCCTGGGATGAGCTGTCAATCAGTCACACAGTGGGTACAGTGCTAACCCAGCCCTGATTGCCTGTGTGATCAGAAATCCCACCTGGGGGGAGGCCCACAAAGGCCTGGAGGCTTAAAAACATGGAGTGCAAGGTCAGCCCCTGGTATGGACTCTGCCTTCTCCTGGGGTTTGTGTCTCACACACGCTGGAACCCTAGGAGCTGTTAGTCATATGTGTGTCTTTCTATAGAGCTTCTGTCTGTCTCTCTCTCTTTCTTCTCCTTCTAATGCTCTTTATATGGAACATTTTTGGGTACCTCAACAGCTTACGTGTTCATTGATTTCTACGTCAAATGAACTAAGTTAATGAAGTTATTGCTATGATAAGTGTTTTCTTTGTAATTGGATTTTGCATGAAATCCTCTTCCAAAGTTTCTTGGTTTTTTGTACTTTGCCTGTAAAAATTTGTGTAATTCCTGACCTCTTGCAGATATCTGGCTGGTGTTTTCCCTGTGCACCAAACTCCAGTAAAGGTGGCAGATGAATTGGTGAGTTGGCACGCAAACCCCGAACAGAATCGGGTGCGTGGAGGATCGGGGCAGTGTGAGTCGCACACAATCCCTGGAGTGCGGGGACACAGGTCCCTAGCGGGGTTTAGGGTGCCCTGAGTACAGCAGCAGCACTGAGTAGAGCCAAGAGGGCCCCAGTGCCCAGGGTGGGATGGCAGTGCTGGGGATTCAGTGTGCCGCAGGTCAGGTAGAAACCGAAAACCCACTGGAGGTCCCTGGGGGGATTGGGATCGCAGGGCAGGGCAGGGCTGGGCTTACAGGGCAGCGCAAGGCTGGACCTGCCCCTTCCTCCCCCACATACAAAATGTTTAGAGCCAACAATCTCCTCCAGTCTGTCACAACAGGCAGTGTTGGAGGTGAAATCCCAATTGTGGCCATGGGCACCTGGCTGAGAAGGATGGTTCTTTCCATAGGAAGGAAAGCACAGAGCCCCAAGATTTGGAAGGCAAGTGAGAGCCGCAGTAGGCCAAGGCGAGCTAGACTTGTCAGTAATTGCAGAGTTTGGATTTAGGGAATTTGCAGGTGGAAACCCAGTCTCGACCATGGGCACCTGGAGAAGCAGGACAGTTCTTTCCCATGGGAAGGAGAGCATGGAGCCTTTCCCAATGTTTTGGGGACGGATGAGAGCTGACCCTTGTGAAACTACTGCCAGCCAGACTTATCCTGGCAATATGCCTATGGGAACAATCTCTGGATATAAGGAACTTTGGAGGTGAAATCCCAATTCTGGCCATGGGTGCCTGGAGCAGAAGGAAAGTTCTTTTCCATTGGGAAGGAAAGCACAGAGCCCCAGTGTTTCAGCAGCAGATGAGAAGTGACCCTCAACATGCAAAGGTCACTTGGACCAGTCAGGCAGTCCATGGGAAGCCAAAGCAGCCAGACTTGTTCTGTTTTCGCTTGGTTTTATGGGGCTCCATATTGTCACAATGGTTCCTTGGATCCATGGGGCCCCACAGCGTCATAATGGTGACTTGATTCCATGGGTTCCAGCAGTGTCACAATGGCCCCTTGATTGCAAGAAGACCTGCAGTGTCACTGGCCCCCAGGTTCAATGGGGTCCCAAAATGTCACAGTGGCCCCCAGGTGTCATAAGGCCCCACAATGTCACAATGGTCCCAAGGATTCCATGAGCCCTTGCAGTGTCACAATGGTCCCAAGGATTCCATGAGCCCTTGCAGTGTCACAATGGTCTCCGTGGTTCCCCAGGCTCCACAATGTCATGTGACTCCTCTGTTCCATGAGGTCTGGAATGTCACAATGGACCTTTGGACCCTGGGGCTTTGCTGTTTCAAATGGTCTCCTCTGGCTCCACAGTGTCACAATGGACCATTGATGACAGGAGGCCACTCTGTGTCGCCCTGGAGCTTTGGTTCCATGCAGCCCTGCAGTGTCACAATGGTCTCCTTTGGTTGCCCAGTGTCACAATGGACCACTGATGACATGAGACCATGCAGTGTCACAATGGACCTTTGGTTCCATGCAGCCCTGCAGTGTCACAAAGGCCTCTTGGTTTCACGCAGCCCCACAATATCACAATGCTTCTCCCAGGGTCACAATGGTCTCACTGGTTCCATGAGGCTTCACAGTCTCACGATGCTTTGCTTATTCCATTGGGCCTCATAGTGTCACAATGGTCTCCATGAGTCCCCTGAGTGTCACAATGGTCTCTGTGATTCCATGGGCCCCTCAGTGTCACAATAGCCCTTTGGTTCCATGAGGCTGTAAAGTGTCTTAATTGTCTTTTCATGGTTCCACGGGGCCTTGCAATGTCACAGTGAACCTTTGGTTCCATGGAGTCCCACAGTGTCACAATGGCTGCCTGGTTCCATGACACCACAAAGTGTCATAATGGTCTCCATGGTTCCATGAGGCCCGGTGGTGTCACAATGGACCCTTGGTCCGATGCGGCCTCTCAATGTCATGATGATCCCTACATTCCATGGAGTCACACAGCGTCAGTACAGTCCCCTTGGTTCCATGAGGCCCAGCAATGTCAAAGTGGTCTCCATGACACCATGAGGCCTCACATTGCCAAAATGGTCCCTTGGTCTCACAGGGCCTCACAGTGTCACAATGGTCCCTTGGTCTCACAGGGCCCCACAGTGTCACAATGGTCCCTTGGTCTCACAAGGCTCCACAGGGTCACAATGGTCCCTTGGTTCCATGGCCCTGTGCTGCTGCATTCCCCCCTCCCCTTCTCAGGCCACCCTGCCAGCTGAGAAATGCTCCTTGGGCCTCAGCCTTGGCCAACAGCCCCTGGGCTCAGCTCCTCTGCAGCTCATCACAAACACTGCTCCAGCCACTGCTGCTGCCCAACCAGCTCCTGGTTTCTGTAGGAGCAGCCCTGGGAACTGTTTTTGTTCCCTCCGTGGCAAAACATCCCTGTTCTCACACTGCCAAAGAAAGCTGTTGATGCCAAGTGCGGCCAGGATGAACCATTGCTGGGACTGAAGCCTCTCTCTTGGGGCCCTACAAACAGTGCTCCAAAAGGAGCCCCTGGAGCTCTCCTGGGCCAGCGACTCCCTCTGAGTGAGGCGTCTCCGAGCCGGGAACTCTCCCGTTTGCTGCACTTGGGGATCCTGAACAACGACAGAGCCTGGGCTGATCCCCCAACTCCTCCAGGCTCAACCCTTTGCCCACTGGGGAGATGCCAAAGGATCCACAGTGAGCATTTCCTGCCCTCAGGGGAATTTCTCACAGGTGCCTTGCACTGACTCTTGGTGTCTGTGTGCACACATGAGTGCCTGTGCTGGGGAAATGTGGCAGAAATGCTGCTCTCTGAGGGGTTGTTGTGCCTTGGATAGCTGAGTCAGTCAGGCCTGTAGGGAAGGTTAAATCACGAGGCCTAAGTTAAATTAAATGCTGCTGAGAGTTTTTCTTTTGCTAAGTGGTTACCTTTAATATAAGTTTTATGTTAAGTTCAATATTGTTAAATGTTATACCTCTGTTAAATTGCGAAGTCATAGGTTTAAGTTAGGTTACATGCTGTTACGCTCTGCTCTTTTGCTAAATTGTGAGGTTGAAACTATCAGTTAAGGTTAATGTATAAGTAATGTCCGGTTAAGTTTGAGCTCTGTTAAGCTTTCAGGCCGTGTTCCTTTTATCCTTGCCCTTGCTGTCCTTGTGTCACACACACACACACAGAGGGACAGTTCTCCGTTAATTTCTACTTTGATTGCCTGGGTTCTGTTTGGTTTTGTTGTTGCTTTGTTTCCCTGGTGTGCCTGAAGAGTCCAGTCAGGAGCAGAGCGACTCTTGCCAAGGAACTTTGTGCTGCTGTTGGTTAATATTAAATCTGGTTTTTGCTGCTCCCTTGCTGGGGATTTTTTCAGCGCTCTCAAGCCCTCGTTCGTAACAGGGTGAAGGAGCCCTGGCCCAGGCTCTGGCTCTGGGGGACACAGGGACCCTGCCGGGAGGTCCCTGTCCCCCTGTGCCACCCCCAGGGCCCCAGCCCCCCGTCCTTGTGTCAGGCTCTGGGGTCGATGTCGTGGAACATCCTCTGGGGGAGGCTGTGGGGCCGGGGGCAGGGGGACCCGGGGGGACAGGGGACCCCGCTGTGCACGAGCAGGGTTGGACTGCTCTGGGGGGAGCTGTGAGGGGGGCCGGGGCAGAGTGACCTTCCCAGTGACCTCACACAGCCCCCGTGATGTCACACTGCCCCTGTGATGTCACAGAGCCCCTGTTATGTCACACAGCCTTCTCTGTGATGTGACACTGCCCCTTTGATGTCACAGAGCCAACTCGATGTCACCTTGTGATGTCATACAGCAGTGCTGTGACATCACAGAAGACTGATGTCACAAAGTCACCCTCTGATGTCACAATCTGTTCTGTGATGTCACAGCCTGCTCTATGATGTTCCACAGCCACCAGGTGATGTCACAACCAACTCTCTGATGCCACAGAGCCACCACCATCTATGATGGCAGACTGTGTTCTATGGCCTCAGACCCTACTCTGTGATGTCACAGCCAGCTCTGGGATGTCACAGAACCTTCAAGAACCCTCAAGAACTCAGTTCTATTGAAACACTGAAGTTTCTTGTACTTTGAAGAGATCCCTGTAAGGGACACGACAGGGAAAGTGTCCCCAGGCCCCAGGCAGAGCAGAGAACTGCAGGCACTGATGGCAGCTGCGGACAAAGAGAAGCCAAGTCTTGGTGCCCTGGGGCACAGCAGCAGGGTCTGTGTCACCAAGGGCTGGGAGGAGACACCTTGTCCTGAGGCACTGGGGCCTCCTGGCACAGCCCCAGCCAGGCTGGGCACTGTCACCCCCTTGTCCTGTCCGCAGCATCTCCCCCTAGCCCACATCCCAGTGGCCTCAAGGATCTGCTGGAAGGAGTCCCTGGGGAGCTATGCTCAGCAATGGCCCTGGGGGCTCCTGAATGCTCCCTGCAGGGACTGCAGGTTTTTCAAAGGACTTGGAGTTTTGCTTTTTCTTTGGAGTCTCTGAGAGCTTTGTGCAGTCATGGCCTCCAATTATGTGTTGTAGTTAGTTCTTAGAGAGGCTTTGTCAGTAACACCACTCAGTGGGGCTCATTAATGCTTCAAGGTACTTCAGTTCTTTTAAGGTACTTGGTGTTTCCCTTTGGATAGACTCTGGGAGATATTTGTCCAATCATGGCCCCAATTATCTGCGTTAATTAGTCCCTGGAGAGCTTTGTACTGACACTCAGTGGGGCTCATTAATGCTTTGAGACACTCAAGGTGCTGAAGGTGCTTTGGATTTTCCTTTCCACACTGAGTGTCTGAGAGGTTTTTGTGCCATCCTGGTCACCAATTCTCTCCTGCAAGGAGTGCATGAGGAGCCTGTGTTGGAGAGGGACCTCAGTGGGAGCCATGAATGCCTGGAGAAACTTGGGGTGTTTCCTCTGCCTTTGACTCCTGGCAAGGTTTGTGCAATCTCCTGCCAGGCCCTGATGTTCAAGGGCTCAGCTCCAAATGCACAGTGAGGCTCATGAGGATCAAGCAAGTCCTGACAAACTCTGGCTCTGCCTTGATTTCCCTCTGCTCCAGTGCAGTTCATTAGGACGGTTTCCTTTGACAGTTATGGACAAATAGTTCAAAGAGCTTCCAGGAAATATGTAGTCCTATTTTAAAGGGTGTCTTTTATTGCTGTTCCTATTACACAAGAGGTGATTGCAGCATTCAGTGACTGATATTGATCCAAGGGCTCTCCTAAGGAGCCCTGGCCTGCTCAGAGAAGCTGTGCCTTGAGCTCTGAGCCAGTGTAGACAACCTTGCTCCACATTCCCCAAGCCCATCGTGTCTCTCCTCACTCACCTGGAACCTGCTTTGCTTGAAGAGCTGGCTGCACACAGCCAAAGAGGGATTTTCCTTCTTTGATTTTGAAGCAATCTAAAACTCCTGAGTTTCCCCATTGCAAACAGACATCCTCCTCAAGTGTGTGCCAAGCCCAAGCTGCCACCAGGAGCACTCCAGACCCGCCCTGGGCCAGCTGTGAGGGTGGATCATCATCCCAACATGCAGTGGTGCCATTGCAAGGGACTGTTGCCATGGACACTGCAATGACCCCACTGCTGGGTTTGGGTGCCATGGCAACCCCCATCAGTTCAGGTTTCCTTGGAAACCAGCCCAAGGAGCCATTTCTGCAGCCAGGTTCCATGGCCACTTGCCTGCAGAGCTGTTGCTGTCCTCAGTGGCCATGGCAACCCTGGGACAAAGCGGTGCCAGGGCTGTTCCAGGTACAATTGCAGTGACACTCGTTGGTGCCACCAGGTGCCATGGCAATGGCCACGGGGACCCGTTCCTTGGTTTGGTGCCATGGCAGCCAATGCCCGGAGCCCTTGTGATGGTTGGTGGCCATGGAAAGCTGCCCTGGGCCCTTGCTCAGGGCTGGTGTCAGTGCCCAGAGCCAGAGGGGATCCCTTGCTGGGGGCTGTGCCATGGCCACCTGTCCTGTGCCGCGCTGGCCGCTCAGGCACCAGGAACCAGCAGCCAACGGCACTGCCAGGGCCAAAGGCCAGGTCAGCCAGACAGAAAGGGGCAGGGCTGGGCACTGTTTCCATGGCAACCGGCACTGGGGGGACACCTGGGTCACCTGTCCTGGCAGTTGCCATGGAAACCCCTGGCAGGGACTGAGGGCACAGCCCCTGGCACTGAGACACTGCTGGGCCGGGTGCTGAGCACAGGGCTGAGCACGCAGAGATGGTTTTGTTCTTGCTGAGCTGCAGCACAGCCAAGGCCTGTCCTGCCCCTCGTCCAGCCACGCTGGGGAGGGGCTGGGGCTGTGGGTGAGCTGGGCAGGGGATACAGCCAGGACAGGGGACCCCAACTGACCCGGGCATAGCCCAGACCAGAGCACATCATGCTCAGGGTATGAAGGGGGGAACAGGGAGGAAGGGGGGAATTTTGGAGGGAGGGCTTTTGCCTTCCCAGGGAACACTTAGGCAACAGGGGGCCCTGTTTCTCCAGTGGGCAGGGTCACTACCAAAGACACAGACACCAACTGAAGGAATTGTGTCATTTATATCATGCACAGCTGCAAAGATTTACAAAAGGATAAGCTCAGCAAAGCACATCATCATTAGCAATGAATTACAAAAGAAGCTCAGCAATCCATCATAACCCATCATTACATTTTGATGACCAATCCCTTGGTGAAACACCAGAGGTGTTTGTGGCAGACAAAGATTCTGGCTGACTATCAAGGTACACCTTACAGACATCAGCAGTACTTTAGTGACACCGTTCTTCATTCTTTTTTCCCAATCTCATTCCAATTAGGAACAAGAATTCTGCTGTGCATGGAGCTGGCACCTTTTTAATTCCAGAATAATGCCCCCAGGCCCTTTGCTGTTCAGCTTTACCATGCTGTCTGTGGCTAACAAGGCTTGGGGGACCCTTTCCCCTCTGGCTGGAAGGGGCCGGGTCCCAGTCCCTGAGGGGCACCCAGGCTCCTGGATGGAATTCCTGTGCAAGTCCCTCAGCGTCACAGCAGCCTTCACATGGAGCCCCGTGGATCAGAGCATTTTCCAAAGGGGCCCTTGGGGCATACAGGGAGATCTGGTCTGGCAGGATGTGTAAAACCATATCCTGTCAGATCTCCTTGTTCTCACACAGGATCCTTGGATGCAGGGACACATTCCCATTGCTCCTGCCCAGGTTTCAGGACTCAGAGTTGTCTTTCCCAGGAGCTGCTCCTTCAGCTGCCTTGGGAGGGCCTTTTGGCCTCGGGACCCACACTCTGGCTCCATTATTAGGACTGCTGCACCCAAACCCTTTATTTGCACAAACAGTGGTGATTGGAGGTGGATCTCCTTTTTTCACAATCATTCCTAAAAATGCAGTATCAATAATTGTACTACCCTGTCACAGGGTTGACTAATCCAATCCTGGCACTATTGTTTACAGAATTACTGTAATTTCTCCTTGATATTCTGCATCGTTTCCTCCTGCCATGACAGGAACACTTTGCAAGGCCAAGCTCCAAGGGAGCAGTAACCAAAGCAAAGTGTCCTGGAGGAATCTGAATTCCTGTTTCAGAAATGACAGCTCTCATTAGCTTTGAATTTCTCCTAATTAATTCCAGTGCATGAAGGGCCAGCCCTGCAGCCTCTGGGCTGGCCCTGCCAGGGGCCATCACAGCCAGAACAATTTCCCAGGCAGCCCAAGTCTCACTGCCCATGGTTGGATTTGCAAATTGGGGGCAGCCGTGCACAGCCTGGGGGTTTCCATTTCCCCAGTGGGCCATTGTGAAGGGCATGGAGCACATCTGGGAGATGGGTTCTCCATGGACAAAGGTTCCCATCTCCTTATTTTTCCAACTGCTCTTTTAACAACCCCTTCACCCGTGCACCCAATCCTGCACCTTGTGCATAATCTGGTACATGAAAAACCCTGCAGGCAAAATCACAGTATTTTTCACAGGAACAGAAAAAGCACCCTGCACCACAGTATCAGCAACCCGTCAAAAATAGCCAATTTTCTCCCTTTCTCCCTTTTTCATTGTATACAATCTCAAAAAGTTGACCACTGACATGAGGGTCCTGGCCAGTCCTGTTCTGTAGGGTATTTAGTGTTACATCCCTGAGCAGCCAAAGCTACCAAATTAGTATTGTCAGCACTATTTCACGTTATTATATAATTTCATAGATAGATAGTGATATAGAAATATAGATAGATACAGACATAAATAAATTTGTATAAATAGATATATTGAGGTCTTATTATACTATAAATACATATATAATTATTGTGTATATAGATATTTCACTTGCACAAATGCATATCAGTTCAAGATTAAAACCTTCTTCTCTTGCTCCATGTGGGAGCATTCCAACAATCATTGTTCCTTCTGAAGGTGCTGTTTCCTATGTACTCTCAACAAATTCATCTTTGTCTGCCCAAACCCACACGGTCTTTTCCTTTTCCATGTGCAATTTTTGGATGCATTTGAAGACATCCAGGGGTGCAGCCTCTTTTACCCAACTGCCCCACTGCTCCCACGGGGCTCCAACCTCAGCCCACTCCAGAGCCAGGGAACTCCAGGAAAGGGCTTCCCAGCTGGGAATTTCTGATGGGACTGATTCCTCACATTTACACTGAACAAGTGACATTTTGTTGGGATCTGGACAGACTGTGCCAGTTTTGTTTTACCAGTGGGCAGGGTCAGCACCAAAGCCACAGACTCCAGCTGAACAAATCAGTGTCATTTCCTGCAGTTCAGAGCAGCAAAGAATCACAACAGGAGCAGCTCAGCAATGCACCCAGAAATCACCACCAAAGATTGCAGCAGTGATTAAGAAAGATCCAGCAGCATTTACCCTCAGCCTTTACCATCCCCTAGACCCACACAGCAGCTGGGGAAGCTGTCACAGCCAAGGGCTGCAGAGCCACTCCTGGGCACTGGGAATTCCTTCAGGTGCCTCCAGCCCCAGGTGAGGCTCCAACCCCGCTGGGAGAGGGCCCAGCTCTGACAGTGCTGAATGAACAAACTGACAGCACTGCTAGTGTGGCAACATCTGCTTTCATCCTCCTCTTGGGTTCCTCCCAAAGCCTGGCCAGGGCTCAAGGAGGAACCAAGGGAGGTGACTTTGACCATACAGCCCCAAACAAGGCCAGATGTCAGATTTCATGGCCTTGTCTGGCTTCTAAATACACAAAGGTCAATACATGTTTCACTAATGAGTGGCTACATCTATCTCAGTGCTAATGACCATGCATATTTCATCAGGGAGCAGATACAAAGATAACCTTTGCTTGGAAGGTTCATCCAGAGGCCATCTTTGGCTCAGGGCCTGCTGTTCAGGCCGCACTCAGGGCTGGTGTTCAGACCTTGGCACTTCAGGGACGTTTTTTAGTGCTGGGCTTGGCACTGCTGGCTGAGTGGCTGCACTGGGTGAGCTCAGAGGGCTTTTCCAACAGAAAGGATTCTGTGGCTCCATGCTAATATCCACTGCATTCAGCTGGGGCTATTTTAGCAGCATTACTTTGCTCAGAAAGTCTCCTCTTGCCCAGCTCCTGTGGCCTGAGGCTTCAGCTCCTTCAGCTCCTGGTGCTGAGGTGCTCATGCTGAATGAGACCAATCGGAGAGAAGAGCACAGTCCATGCAATTCCTTCTGGGACATGGAGAGGGGAGGCTGTGCCAACAGGAGCATTGTTTGCTGTGGCCTCCTCTCTGCCCTTCACGTCTTTCAGCGCTTTGAACCAGCCAAGAGCTTTCTCCAAGAGTGCAATGGAGCAGCTGCTCCTGCTCCCAGGCCTGGCTGTCTCCAGTCTCTGCCCTTGCCTGGTTCTGTCCCTCTTGCTGTGCCCTCTGTTTCCCCAGGGCTCGCTGGCTGCTGCCCAGGACTGTGGCACTGGCACAGATCCAGTGCTCCAGAGCCTCCTTTCTGTGCCCTTGGAGCTGCCTGGGCACAGCAGCCTTTTCCATCTGGAAGCTCCCCATGGACAGGGAGTGCCCAGCTCTGTTCCCTGCACAGCCTCCAGGAGCCCAGGGCTGCCATCTCCAGTCCCTGCTGGCACTGGGGGCTCCCAGGTGCCTCAGGCTGCTGTGACACCGCTGCACACGGGAGGGAAGAGGGGCAGGGGCTGTGCTCAAAGTCAGCTCCATCTGCTGCTGCTGCTGCTGCTGCTGCTGCTGCTGCTGCTGCTGCCGTGGGGTCATTTGTGCAGCCCTGGCCCAGAGTCAGGGATCAGATCCTGCCAGTCTCTTCCAGCCCTGGCTGATCAGAGTTTGGGCCTTGGAGCCTCAGGTGGCCAAAGGCAGCTGCTGCTGGTCCCTCTGTGTGCCCGTGTTCAGCAGTGTTGCTCCATCAGTCTGTGCCCAGCAACGGGGAAAAGCCTCAGCCCTGCAGGGCCAGGAGCTGCCGGGCTCTGCCTGAGCAGCTGTGCCAGCAGGAAGGGAGCTGCTCCACACGGGAACCAGGAGCAAAGGACATTTCTTCTGTAGGACATGTTTTCTATTTAGAAGGAAAAAAAGGAAAAAGGAAAAATCTAGGTAAATTGTAAAAGATAAGAATAAAATCCAAGTGTTAGTGAAAAAACATAACACAATGTTAGTGAAAAAAACAAAACATAAATGCAAAGACACATTCTTTGCATTAGGATGGTAAATGATCTTTTTCAAAAGAGAACTCAGTTCTTTACATTGTAAATGTGCTGATGGCATGGATCCATCTTACTGACCTCAGCAGCCTCTTAAAAGATTTTGGGCTTTGTTCCCAACAGTGGTATTTGAAATTGTGCTCGAAGCAAGAGGAAATTGCTTTGTGCCCTTCCAGCTCCAAGCAGGACTGGGAATGGAAACTCTGTCAAACCCCAAATCCTTTAGAAGATCATCTTCCTTCTCACCCTGCAAATGAGCTGCACATTCCTGTTGTAACTGCCAGGAGTTTCTTAGAGACACGAAGTCCCACTGACAGCTTTTTGCTCTGGTTTGGAAGTGCAGAAGGGCAATTCTCCATCCATCAGCTCCAGACTGCAGTACCTCAGGAACACGGCCCACTCGCCAGCTTTGGCCCACTCGTGGCACTTCTAGAGGAGGAAGAAAGTGCAATTGCACAATTCCAGCCAATCAAGAAGGAAGAATGGGACAGACAAAACACCCTGTACAGATCCAGGCGTTCAGCTGGGACTGTGGAGAGTTTGGGTCCTTGCCAATTGGATGCGTGTCCCCCGCTGCAATCTCTGGGCCTGCAGCAGAGTCTCACTCACCTGCCAAAGCAGAAAGCTCAGGCGCTGTGCTCGCAGCGGGCTGGTCTGATGCAGAGCTGTCAGAGCAATGTGAGGGCAGAGCCAGCCCAGCTGGACCCAGGGCTGAGCCCAGCAGAGCCCTGGCAGAGCCCAGAGCAGCCTCAGCACCCACAGAGCCCAGCTGCAAGGAGAGAAAGCAGAAACTGCCCGTCAGCTGAGGGCTCCTGTGCCCTTGTGCCAAGGCCTGCGATGACCAGGCCATGCTGGCTGCGCCCAGAGCTGTGCCCAGAGCTGCCCATCCCTGCTGCCAAAGGCACAGAGCAGGAGGCCAGCACATGTACCCAGCCTGCAGCCAGCCACGGCACATCCAGCCCTCAGCAGCTGCCCGGAGCAGGATGCTCCTGTGCTCGCTGCCAGCTCCCAAAAGCTCTGATCCCACCCTGCCAAGCACACAGGGACCCACCTCACGCCACCCATGGCTGGAAGAAAAGCTGCTCCCAAACCACAGCCTCAGCCTTCTCCAAGGGCACGGCCCATCCACACCACAGCTGCTCCCAAGCACTTCCCCATCCACACTGGACCACCTGGAACGCTTCCTCTGGAATAACAAACAACACATTATTGAAAAGAGTTTAGAGACAAAATGGGAAAACAAGAAAATTGGTAAAAAGTCTTATCTCTGTCAGGGTCTTGAGGAAGGCCCAACCCCTGCATGCCAGGGAAAAACCCAGCCACGGCTGAGGGAAGCCCACACTTTCTCTCTTCCCCCCTGCACTGCCTCCCAAAATCACGGTGACCCCAAAGCAAACAAGGGCAGTGGAGCAGCCCAAGCCCTTCCTTGCCTGCACAGCAAAGCAGCTGTGCACAGGTTCTGGAGTCCTACCTCTGCTCCCACCATGGGGCTTTGTTTGTGTCGGGCTGGCTGCCCCAGCCCCAGCCCCAGCCCCAGCCCCAGCCCGGGGCACGGTGGGTGCTGGGGGCTGTTGGCAGGGCCAGGAGTCCAATCCCATTTCGTACCCACCCCAGCAAATGCCCCACCCTGCCAAAAGCAGCTGGACAGTCACTGAAGAATTACTTGCATCTGCCCCAGCAAAGGGAGAGCCTTTGGTTCCCCGCCACGCTGGGTCATGCCCAGATCTGGCAGAATTTCCCGGGTGGGACTCATCTGCAAATTCCCTGTGGAGTTTGGCTTTGAAGAAGGTGCCAGAATCAAAGTGCACCACCTTCAGCCTCCAGTGGCCAGGCTGAGGAAGAGCTTGTCATCCTTGATGTCACCCTCGCTGTCTCCAGCAGCAGCAGCAGCAGCAGCAGCAGCAGCAGCAGCAGCATCCCCACCCGGTACAGCTTCTCCAGGGGCTCCTTCTCCTTCCCTGCGGGCAGACCAGCCTCCCAGGGCTCTGCCCAGGGCCCCAGCTGTCAGGGAACCAGGACAAGCAAAACCAGCTGGGATGGCGGCCACCAGTGCTGGGCAGAGCAGCTCAGCCCCAGCACAAGGGCTGTGTGTTCCCATCCCATGACCCCGGTGCAGTGACACAGGCAGCACAAAAAGCTCTGGGTTCCTTTGCTTCTCATTGCCATGGCATATGTGGAGCAGAAACTTACCAGGGCCATGGATCAAAGTGTGCCTGTGGCTCTCTCCCTTCTTCTATGGCAGAGGAATATCCCACATCCAAGGATCACAGAACAGGTCTTCCAGTGTGGGTCTGTCCAAGGAGTTCACGGATAAACACCACCTGATCAGGTCTTTGCACTCTGGGAAGAGAAAGCAGAAACTGCCGGTCAGCCAGAGAAGGCTCCTGTCTGCTTTGCCCCACTATTCCCACGCCCAGGCCATGCTGGATGTGCTCAGAGCTGGGCCTAAACTTTCCCATCAATTCCCTGTTTTGGAGGAGAGCAGGACATGTGCCACCTCCTCAGCAGCTGCCAGAGCGGGATGCCCACTAGCCCGCTGCTGGCTCCCAGCACTGGGATTCCCCCCATGCCCAGAGAAGAGGATCCACCTTGAGAGAGCCCTTGTGGCAGTGGAAGCTGGCCCCAGCTGAGGTTCTGGCCCCTTCTGAAAGGGTGCTCCCCGCAGACCATCTGGTGCAGCAGGATGCCCAGGGACCAGACTGTTGCTGCCTCGCCATGGTACCAGCCAAAGTCGTTCCATTCCGGGGGGCTGTAGGACAGTGTTCCTATGGAATACAGATGGAGTTCATCAGGGGGATGCTGCTGCTCCCAGAGCCTGGCCCCAGCATCCCTGCGTGTGCGGGGGCTGCATCAGGGGCACACGGCGTGACCACTGCCCTCTCGCCAGCATCTGGGACTTGTGCACAAAGTTAGGGTTGGAAAAGAAGCCTCTGGTGCTGGAAGAGGGCAGCCCTGGCTAGGCCCGACCATGACATGCAAAGGAAAAACCCACTCCATGCTGGGGAAAAAACATGCCCTTATCCTCCCTGCCTGCATTTCCCCAAAAATAATATGAAGCCAAGGGAAACAGGGCGAGTGAAGCAGCCCAAGCCCTTCCTGTCATCTGCATACCAAAGTGGCTGGGGCAAAGGTTCCGCCCTCCCTCTCTGCTACCCCCACCCACGGGGCTTTTGGTTGGGCTGGCTGCCCCAGCCCAGCCCTAGTCCTGGGCAGAGTGGCTGGCAAAGGCTGCCAGCAGGGCTGGAAGATGGCTGCCCACCCAGCCCTGCTCTAAAGCAACCCAGCTGAAGATTCAGTGCCCTGACTGGCAGCAAAAGGGAGAATCCCCGCTGCCACAGCCAGCTTGGGCTGGGAGATGTTGGGCCATGAGATGTCAGCAGCGGGAGCACAGCCCTCTGCAGGCTCACCTGCAAAGTGAGTGTAGACTGTGTCCTGCAGGTAGGTGCCACAGCCAAAGTCAATGAGTTTGGCCTGCCCGGTGTCCAGGTCAACCAGGATGTTCTCTGGTTTGATGTCGCGGTGCAGGACCCCGCAGCTGGTGCAGTGCCGCACGGCCTCCAGCACCTGGCGGAACAGCTCCCGTGCCTCCTCCTCAGGCAGGAACCGCCGTGCCCGAATGAAACGATGCAGGTCCTGACACCGCTCTGGCCGCTCCAGCACCATCACGATGCAGCTGGGGAGCTCGAGCCACTCCAGCAGCTGGACCACACCGGGGAAGCCAGTGGACACCCTGGCCAGCAGCACGATCTCCAGGGGTGCGCTGGTGCCGTCGGGCTGCGGGAGGAGCACGATGCCGTCAGTGGGGCCGTTGCAGTGCCAGGCCTGGGGAAGCCCTCAGCCAGCCCGGGATGCTCTGCGCCCTGCGCTGGCCCCACGCCCGCTCTCTCTCGGGGCGTCCTGGTGGCTCCCACCGTGCCGGGCGCCGGCTCATCCCCGGCCGGCAGCCCCGGCTGCTGGCCCCGCTCACTCACCAGCTCGCCCCAGTGCCGGACGCGGTTCCGTGGCACCCTTTTGATGGCCACCTGCAAGCCAAGGGCAGCAGCGGGGTGAGCTCGCCGCCCGCACTGCGAGCCCCATCCTCCGCCCTCCGCCCTCCTCCTCCTCCATCCCCTCCTCCTGAGCCCGCCGCCGGCCCCGCCGCTCACCGGGGTGCCGTCCGAGAGCCTCGTGGCCGCGAAGACTCTGCCGAAGCCGCCGCGCCCCAGCAGCGATCCCAGCCTGTACCGCTCCTGCAGGGCCTCCTGCGCCGTCCCTGCGGGCGGGACGCGGCTGTCAGCGCTCGGCCCGGGGCCAGCAACGGCCCCCGAGCGCTCCTCACCCGCCCCGGGCCGGCCATGCCCAGGCGTTCCATCTTCGGAACGCGGCACGGGAGGCTCGGGGCTGGCGGCCGCGCTGCCGAGCGGCGGAGCTCGGGCCGGGGAAGCCGCAGCGGAGGCGGCGGGAGCGGCCGCGCCGCCTGTGTCCTCCGCGGGCCGCGGGAGGAGCGGGGGCCGGGGCCGGGGCCGGGGCCGGGGCCGGGGCCGGGCTCGGGACTGGACCCTGCGTCGGGTCCGGGGCCGGGCTTGGGCCAGGCGGAGGCAAAGGGCGGCGATGCCGCCCCCGCCCCAGGCACTGATGCCCGCCCAGCAGCGCCACCGCCAGTACGGCCAGAGCCGGGCGGAGGCGAGACCGCGGCGGGACGGCCGGGGCCGGGCACGGGGCAGCCCCGCCCGGGGCCGGGGGCGGGCCGGGGGCATGGCCCAGCCCGGCAGGGGAGAGGGAGGCGGGGAGAGGAGAGGGACGCCGGGCAAGGGACCCCGAGAGAAGGGTGCCCGACAGCGGGAAAGGGAGAGAAAGAGAAAGAGAGAGAGAGAGAAAGACTATTCAAAACTATCTGTTTTGCTGCTGCTGCCGCTACTGCTGCCGCCGCTGCTGCTGCTGCCGCCGCTGCCGCTGCTGCAACTGAAGCACCGGGGCCGTTCGTCCCCGTGTCTGTTCCCCGCTCGCCCCACGAGCCCCACGTTCGAGCCCCGCGCGCCCCGGGGACAGCCCCTCCGTCTGCCCAAACACGGGAACTTTGCAGCCTTGAGCCCAGATGCGGAGCCCTGACTCCTGCACACTGGCACAGCGATCTCCTTCCTCGCTGCTGTGCATTGTCCTTGCTGAGGGTCAGACACTGCCGGGCCACCTTCCCTTGGGGTAGGATTCCTACCTGACCCAAGCACTGCACTTACACCTCCAGTGTTGCTTTCCTGTGTGGAAAGGAAAACTGTGTGTAGCTCATGGGATTTTAGAGTGTCTAAAACTTGCCAAGTCACAGATTTTAGAGGTGAGATGCATTTGGAATGAATGGGATGGAGAAGCAGTGCAACATGGAAAAGAGAAGCATAGAAATAAATAGAGGAAAACATCTTGGATTGTTTCTTTCATTCTCATTTCCCTTCTGGAAAGCTGTTTCAGTTTTCCAGGAATCATCTGCTGTCTGCTCTTCTCAAGAATCTCTCATGGAGAACAAGGTTGAGCCTCTGTCACAAGATTTGCCACCAGCTGCAGCTTCTCTTAGCTTTCCACAGTGCACAGTGTGTGCAGCAGGACTTTTGCAGCAAAGCAGGACAAATGTTAGGAGAACTTTACATGTCCGTTCTTTTCCTGGGGAGTTGTGCCACTGGTGAAGTTTTCATTGTGACTGTTTGTGCTGGTTTCAGGCAAATTTTGGAAGGAAACCTCCAAAAGGGGTCAGTCTAGAAAGCAAGTTCCAGCGGCCCCTCCCCCTACTAGCTGAGGAAAAGACTTCCCTCCAGAGCGGGTTTAAACAATTCCAAGAAAAAGGAAAGTCACAGTCCGAGGAACTTCTCTGCCCCAGCTAGCTAAAACCAAATTGCTAGACCTGGGCTGTGAAGGCATCAGGAAATTTCCAAGTCTGGGCACTGGCAGTCCCAGCAAACACCAGCATCTGGATGATGCTGGTGCCAGAACCTGCAGATTTCCAAAGTTTGGCTTTCTGTGCCAGCAAATCCCTGGACTTGGGCTGTGCCAGCACCAGGAAGTTTTCAGATCTGGGTGCTGGCGCTGCCAGCAAACACCAGATCTGGGTGGTGTCATTGCCAGTGACAGAAATCTGCCAGATTTGGGCTCTGCTGGCACCGGGAAATTTCCAAATCTGGGCACTGGTGCAGCAAACGCAAGATGTGGGTGGTGCCAGACCCAGTAGCAGGAAGCTGCCACAGGTTTTAGCTTTCTGTGCCAGCAAATTGCTGGACATGGGTGGTGCTGGAACAGGGAAATTTCCAGATCGGGGCACTGGCAGGAAGCTGCCACAGGTTTTAGCTTTCTGTGCCAGCAAATTGCTGGACATGGGTGGTGCTGGAACAGGGAAATTTCCAGATCGGGGCACTGGCAGTGCCAGCAAACACCAGTGAAACCTTCTGGTCCTCGTCCGGACCGTTGACCAGTGGTTTCCCTGAGAACCAGCTCTGGCCACTTTACAGACAGAGACTGCTTTCATCTGGTTGTGTGGAAACAGAACTTTACTGAAGGCAAACACAACAAACAGCATGGCGTGCACAGTACAGAGAGCGAAGCAGAAAAAAGCCTGGGTCCAGGATCTAGCAGGGATATTTATACATTTATTTATGGGGAGGGGTTAAGGTGGGATCTGAGGGAAGGATCCAAGAGGAAGGAATGATTAAGAATATTACAATTTTGCGGCAAAAAGTAACCAATGGTAGCAAAGAGAACTCAGAACTTTCTAGTAACAATCTGCATAACTGAACAAGAGGATTATGGGCGGGAGCTCCTGCTCACCCTAAAGAGGGTTTTCCCACAGCCTTAAGCCGAGGTCTCCTTCTTTTAAACCAACCCAAACACAGCAGATCTGGGCGCTGCCAAGTTTGGGCTTTCTTTGCCAGAAAATTGCTGCCTTTGGGTTTTGCTGGCATCAGGAAATTGCCAGATGTGGGCACTGGCAGTGCCAGTGCACACCAGATCTGGGTGGGGAATGTGCTGGCAGCGGGAAATTGCCAAATGCGAACCTTCTCTGCCAGCAAATTGCTGGAATTATGCTGTGCAGGCATCTGAAAAATTCCGGATCTCGGCACTGGCGGTGTCAGCAAACATGAGATTGGGTTGCTTTAAATACCTTTTAAATCCAGGTATTTGCTTGATTTAGGCTTTCTTTGCCAGCAATTTGCTGGAATTGGGCTGTGCCAGCACCAGGAAATTGCCATGCCATGTTTGGACACTGGCAGTGCTGGAAAACACCAGATCTGGGTGGTGCCAGCCCCAGGTATTTGCCAGGTTTTTGATTTCTGTGCCAGCAAATTGCTGCACTTGGGCTTTGCCAGCACTGGGAAATTTCTGCATCTGGGCAATGGCAGTGCTGGGAAACTCCAGGTCTGGGCAGCAACAGAGCCAGCAGTGGAAAATTGCCAGATTTTGGGGGTTTTTGCCTGCAAATTGCTGCACTTGGGCTGCACCAGCACCAGGAAATTTCTGGATCTGGGCACTGGCAGTTCCGGGCAACACCAGTTTGTGAGAGCTGAAATGAGGGATGTGGGACGCCAGGCGGCTCTTCAAAGTGCAGTTTATTGTATCCAAGGTGATACAGCAGTCCAGAGTCATGGGTGACAGAGCCTGTGCCTACAGCTTTCAGCTCCAGCTGCAGGCCTGGAGACCCTTAGTTTAGGTTACAAATGCATGATATACTTTTCTTTGCTGAGCATCTTCACAAAATAGAACCAATCTATACCTTAACTTTTACCTATAGCCAATCATAACTACTATCATTACCATATTCATGTTACTATTCTCCAATCACTAAAAGTTAGTACATTACAGTTTAAGCTAAAAGTTGTTTTCCAGTTTTCTTGCAGTGGAAAATTCTGAGACCTTTTTTCTACTTGCAAAATTTGCTGACTTGTTTGCCTGTGCTATCTTTCTGCTTGGTAAAATCTTCTTGTTTGAGGTGGGCTTATCCTTTGCTCTAAGTCATAAAAACCCCTTCTAACTAACATACACTTTGCCTTCTTAGCTATCCAAAAAGACTGGCTCATCAATTCTTTTCTTTTATATCAAAACTTGCTTTCATTTATATTCATCTTCAGACATTACATTCAAAAATCTTTCAGCCAAGCATACATATCTGTGAGACTTTCTTGTCAAACTGCATCCCTGTATAGTGGTCAAGTGCCTGAGGCCAGGAGCACCTGGACAATGGGGACAGTTCTTTCCTATAGGAAGGAAATCACAGAACTCCAGGGTTTTGAAGGCACATGAGAAGCAGTCCCCAGAGGCCAAGGCAAGCCAGACCTGTCTGTCCTTGCAGCTTTTGTCTGAAAGCAACCCTTGGATATATGGGGAGTTTTGGGGTGGAATTCCATTTCAGCCATGGGTTCCTGGACAGGAATGACAGGTCTCCATAGAGGGGCAAGGGCCCCTCACAGCTGCTCATGGTCCCTCACAGCCCCACATGGCCCCTCACAGCCCCTCATGGCCCCTCACAACCCCTTGTGAGATGCAAAGCTGTGTTTCGTGGTACAAACAGGCAACGTGTGTACTTGTGAATGAGAAATGTGTGGATACCGACAATGGGATAGTTGTGAATTCTAGTAATAACTGAGGAAAATAAAGCATGGAAAAAGACTTTTGAACCTATCTTTTGTTTGCAAATTAACCCTAGTTGATTTAGGAGCATTTGAATTAAAGTGTTATAGATGTTGCTTTTTGCTTGCATTTAATCCATGAAGAGTTCTGCAATAATAACCTTTTGAAGTATAATTTTAGAATATTACTTGTATCCTTAAAACTGTAGCTTTGGAATATATATAAAGGAAATATGCTTATCTCACGCATTATTGAAGAAGAGAAAAACAGCTTGAAAAAGGAAGATGAACATCACCTCAAGGGTTTATGGTTTCGACCAAAGGGAAGCTGGACATCACTGTTATGAGATTTGGAGTCTCTGCAATTAAAAGGTGGACCCATATCTGGGGAGCTGGACTCCACCAGATGAAATTAGTCTTTCTTCTTTTGGAAACTGGACCGTCACCATCTGGGAATTCTCCTTTGATATACATCCTGAGAAATTAAAATCACGATAGTTTATAGAATTGTGATGTAATAATTTGGAATAAAAATTGCTGATGAGTAAAAGATTGGAAATAGAAACTGCTGAAAAAAACTGATGGGTACCCCTGTAAATATCTGTAACCATCAATTATCGGTATGCAGTTGGAGGGAAAACTTCCCCCACTGTACCTGGCGCTGTATTGCTCATACTTTACCATATTAAATAATAAATTGATTGCTGCTTGAATATTGGACTAGTCAAGCTTCTGATTCATAACACCCTCACGGCCCCTCACAGCCCCTCACGGCCCCTCACAGGCCCAGTCCTGGGGCTCCTCCCAGAGGAGGGGTCGGGCCCTGCTTGTTCCCCTTTCATTTCAGTCCCTTCATTACAGCAACAAGAAAAGAAAGCTGAAATGGAGCGTTTCCCCAGCGTTTCCCTCGGGGTTAATTGCGGGCTGAAGCTCTGTGCTGGCGCTGGCTCCAGCGCCACCATCCCTGCAGCCGCCAGGCCTTTGCTGTCCCCCCGTGTCCGTTCCCTGTCCCCGAGTCCCGCCCGGCTCTGGCAGCAGCAGCAGCCGCAGCGCAGGGGGCGCCGGCCCGGCCCAGCCGGGGCTCCCGGCCAGGAGCAGCAGCAGCGCCGGCCCCTTCCCGCCTGCTCCTGCCTCGGCTCCCAAGGGCTTTTAACAGCTCAATTCTGGAGCAGAGCAGCAATCACCCACACACAGCCCTGACTGCTCAGGGCCCGCCTGTGCTGCCCTGAGCCAGCCCTCAGAGGAAGAAAGGATCGGGCTCCAGCGCTGTTTTCAAGGCTCTTTTCACTCACCCTGAGCTGACAGCAGGAGGCTGCTGGTGCCTTTGCCTTGGCAATTGGAGATCACGGTTGCTCTTGGCCCTCTTCTGCTTGCCACCTGAATTTTATCGGTACAACTGCACTTGCCTCTTTCAATCACTGCTGCCCACTGTGCTTTTGTGATGGTGAACTCAGTGTTTTTGTCACAGGCATCATGATTAGCAGAGACTGAAATGCTCACAAGTCCTTGAGCACCAAGTCGAGGGGAATGAAAGCATCACAGACCACTTTTGCAGCACTCAAACACAGCCCTGCTGCTGGTGCTGTTGAAATAGAATCACCCTACAGAGACCATCACAGAAATTGCCTCTGGAGTGGCAAATCAAATGAAAAAATCCACCAGGAGAACGAAAATACTGAAGTTGGCTGGCTTCATTGCTTCCTCGGAGCAGCAGAAAATGGAGATGCCCAGAGGTATTTTGCACTGCTGCTGATCCCAGTTGGAGCCCTGCCCTCTGCAGAGTCCCAGCGGGAACCTGAGCCCAGGCCGGGGAGCTCCCAGAGTGTCCTGGAGATTCTTTCTGCATTCGATCAGGCTTGCATTCCCCAGCAAGTCCCCAACAAAACCTCCTGTTTTCTTGGGTTAGAACAGGCACAATGGAAAACTCAGCAATGGCACAATTGCCCAGCCCACAAGGAAAAGAAAGGACAAGTTGTCAAGGAATCCAAACATTTGTCTTGCTTTGCTGCAGAAGTCGTGCTGCTCACGGTGTGGAAAGCCAAGAGAAGCTGCAGTTGGGGGCACATCTTGTGACAGAAGCTGCACCTTGTTCTCCAGGAAAGGTTATTGAAAAGGGCAGACAGGAGTGTGGAGAAGATTCCTGGGGAAGTGAAACAGCTTTCCACAGGTGAAATGAAAATGGAAAGTGTTATGTTTGTCCAATTATCTCATCATAAAAAACCCCAATAATATTAAAAGTAGTAGCAATTTTAATTGAATAGTTAAAATAAAAAAAAAGTAAAATTTGATACAATATAATTTGATAAAAATAAGAGATAATTTGGTTCCAATAATAGCGCATAAACAAACGATAACCGCGGGGTACGGAGGGCAGAGTTCTGGGACTCTTGCCACCTCACGTACAAGCTTGCCAAATGAAAATCACCCCTTATATGTCATGTGTCAATACCATCTCTTCTCATTTTCGGTTCATCATATCTCTATCTCCGCCCTCATTACCACCCTTATCACGCATGCGCTACCACTCGGTTTGGTGTTCACACAAGTCTTTGGGGGTCATTTTGGATGAAGACCTCTCCTCTTCCTCTTTGTCTTTTAATTCACCTTTGGGTTACACATGCGCATCAAGCCAGTACAATGTAAGCCAAGACTAACGTATCACTGCATCTACATATCAAGGCAATAAATCCCTTATAATTAGCATTTTCTGGTACCCAACCACGTTCTTGGTAATTTTTAGCAACTGTATCTTCAGCTTCTTTCCTGTGGTCCTTGAGAACATCTGCTGGGGGGGGGGGGGGGGGGGAGTGGAGCCCCTCCTCTCCCTCTCTTCTTTGGCATTTAACTATTTTATTATTCTCAAATATTAATTACTGTATCATTATTGATTACTGTTTCAATCTTTATCAGAACAAATCATACCTATTTATCACAAATCTCTCATTTCTCTTTTTGATCATTATGATTCATGCTGCATTTAAAAAGCTGTGCCCTGATGTCTTTTATATTTTTCAGAATTTTGGTTTTCTTGTTGTCTCTTTTCAGCTTCAAACTTTTCTAGCATTTCTATTACTGCTTCTAGTCTTTCACACTTTCAAGTTTAGTTAGCATGTCCTGGTCTATTTCAATCTTTTTAAGTCCTTTTTGTCTTTAACAGGGGTCGATTTAGCTTTTAATACCATTATAGATCTTGGTTTTACTTTTTCTGCTGATTCTGAATCTAGAGACATTGTTGAAATTTGCATCTTTTGAATCACTGAGTGAATTAGCCTAATAAAATACAAAATCATACAAGGCAGAAACATAAGTCCTAGAATGTAGCATAACAACATGAACTCTAACATTTTCCTCCAAACACCTCTAAAGAGGTTACCCCACCAATCTGTTTTCAAGATTGAATTCCACTTTTGTACCGGCACATGAGCTACTCTTTTAATCTTTTTTGCAAGTTCTGTGATAGCTTCTCCATAATTATTAATTTCTACATAGCACTCAGATCCATTAAATCTCCTAGAAACTCCTCCTTCTTTTGCTAACAGATAGTCTGGGGTGATCCTGTTTTGGTACACAAACACCCACATTCATGTATATTGCCTGGCCAACATTTTTAAAGCATCGGAGGTGCGATTTGACACCACCTCTACTACTGCTTGGAGCCTTATTAATCGATTCAACAGATAAGCTGGGGTCCTATATCTCCATGACCCATCCTGAGCTCATGTTGCTGGGTCATAATATGCTATAATTCGTTCTGCAGGCTATTTGTCCTCCCCCCAGTTTTGATTCCCTCCTGCTGTTGGAAAATTTAAATTCAAATCTCCTTTATTCCACTGCAGGGTTTCATACAGTGGAGTTCCTAGCACATTGCTCCTAGACCTCAGTAAAACAAAGAAGGAGGGTTGTATTACTCCCAAAGTACAAGTTCCTCCCCATTTTTGAGATAACTCACTGTATGCTCGTTGCCCACAAATTTAATATATCCCATCTGGGGCTTTCCATTTCTTATCAGTTTTCTCAGGTTGTTCCCAATAAGACCTCAGGCCGTTGATGGACTGGTAGGGGTTAGTTCCAGGACTTCTGTACCAGCATACATTAATCTGTTCATCTTATTCACAATTTATTTCTTTTATTGGTCCCCAATATCCAATGGGGTTTTCAGGTCGCCAAATTTTTGAATGATTATCCATATTAACCACCAACGTGGATTTACAAGGAGTATGCCCTAATATTTTATTAAATTTCCTTCCTTCTCAAGGTTCCAATTACCTGATGGCTTAAAATCCATCCTTCAGGTCTCTTCAATGTTCCAGAAATTTGGGTGTGGTTCTACTTTAAAAATTGCTCTGGAACTAAGCTCTCACTTTTCTACGGCCATCTTTTAGCCATTTTTTAGACCTCTACAAATCTCACATTTGGATAATTCCAATTCTGTAGCAATCCTTTGCATCAATCGTACAAACCGATTCTTATTCAAGGCTGGCAAATTCCAATCTTTGTAGTACTGTTTTAGCTGTTTATATAATTCAGCTAATTCTGTTGACTCTTTTCTCTTGTTCTTTCTTCTATTCCCCTTTGTTTCTTTTTTTTTCTTTTATTTTCTTTTTCAATTTTTCTTTTAGTGCTCGGCCTCCTATTCTTATACTTGGATCATCTTTATTATGATTTCCTTCAAAACAAAAAAACCTTTCATATTGAGGGCCAGTCTGATTACTAGGGGGATAAGGAGCTCGTCCATTATATCCCAATTTTTTTTCTACCCAATACATCTTTCCTTCCTTAATACAAACATCTATAACACTGCTGCGATTGTAGCAGGCAGAACTAGCATATGGGTGTGTTACAAACACAGATTCCACCTTGTCCTTAATCCACACAGGTTGATTACAATAGTCACAAATGTTGAAATTGCTGGGACTTGGTTTTTGCCTTGTTTGCTTTTTCATTGCTGAAACTCTGTCCAGTGTGGCTTTCTGGCTTTGGCCAACTGCCCAGGGTACCAGAATGATCACAGTGAAAATAATCCTCAGGAAATCTACCATTTTTCCTTTCTCAAGGCCCCTTGGGTTGCAGCCAGGGCTGAGATGCCAGTCTTCTTGGTAGCAAAGGTAATATCCCGGCATCTAGTCACCAGTGCTTTTAGTATTTTTGGTACCCATAGCCCCACAGAGTTTGCTTGTCTCTTTTTAAATGCCATTTCCCAGTTCTAGCTGGTTAAGAAGCAATAATTAAAACAAAAAGAACAGGGAAAAGATTAGGCCGGAATACCATAAACCTGTATTTTCCAAAATTTCAGGGATGTGCCAACTACAAGAAGATTTTTCTAATTATTTTGTGCTTCAGGGGCGGGGAGTGCATTAAGTCACCATCTCCAATAGGCACACTCGCGGCGCCAATGTGCCCCTGGAATGCGCCTATGATGTGGTGTATAGACTTCTTCTCCACCACAACTATCAATTTTGAGACACTGGTCTATAATATTATGAGTTGCTCGTTCTCTTATTTGTGCCATAGCAAATATAGCAAGAACCAATTGATCTAAGTTTTCTATTAATCTAATTGCTGCTGGAAGGGTCTCATCTCCCAGTCTCAAAGGTATCCCAAAAAAACTATTAACAATATGTTCTATAGTTAGCTGGCTAAATACATAACCATAGCAAAGCAAACAAATAAATTGTCTCTTCTTTTCTTCTCTCTTACTTTCCACCATGGGTTAAAGCAAAGTGTGCAAACAATACATATTCAGGGATGACACTTTAAACCATGTTTACTGCACTCCCAATGTTTTACTTGTCTCTGCTCTCTTTCAACAACAGCTGTTATCAATCGCAGTTTCTGGAATTGCAGTTCTGTAATCAATTCTAATAATGTTGCTGGTGCATGACCCTGGAGGAGATCTTCAATCTTTTTAGGCCGTTCCCACTGATTCAGAAAGTCTTTTATTCTTTTTCCACCGGCGTTCTTCTGCCTCCGAGCTCAAGGGAATTGCGGTTAGCAGCCCTCCAGGATGCCTAGTTCATTCTTAATAAATCAGGGTTAATATAAATCAACTTAAATCCCACCATATTATCACATTCTTGGAATTTCATGTCCCAACAATATTTTAGCTACAGTTTGAACTGTAGCCCGAGCTGCTGGAAATCCTTTAACCCATTGAGTTAATTCATCTATTATAACTAACAAATATTTCCACCAACCCACTTTAGGCAATTCTATAAAATCAACCTAGATCTTTTCAAATAGCTTGTAGGCTCTTTTGCATCCTCCAGAGGGAGGAGTTTTTACACTTTCTTTTTTACTTTTTGACAGGTGAGACACCCCTGGGTAATTTGCTTTCCAATTTCAAATATCCTTATACACCCATAAAATTTTAAAAAGTGATCACAAAAGGCTCTTGTTCCCCAGTGTGTCTGTCTATGCAAGTTATCTAAGATCTAATGTGCCACTGGTTTTGGCATCATAATCCTGCCATCAAGAAAAACTCCATTTCCCTCCTTAAATGTTGCTCCTAATTTCTTTATAGTTGCCAGTTCTGCTAGCGGAAGGGAAAATGTCTCCTGCTGAATTTCTATTTTTTGTAAGATCATTATTTCAGTATCTCTTTTTCTTAAGGTCACTCTTTTTGCTTCTTCATCAGCCAAATTATTTCTCTGACCCTAATATCCCTCCCTCTCTGGTGTTCCTTTACATGAACTACTGCTATTTTCTTTGAGCCTTTTAAAGCTTCAAGTATCTGAATTATCAATTCCCCGTGTACTAACCCTTTCCCTTGAGTGCTTATAAGTCCCCTTTCTTTCCAAATTTTTCTAAAAGTATGTACTACACTAAAAGCATATTTGGAGTCTGTATAAATAGTCCCTTCTTGCTATTTTAGTATTAATAATGCACAGAGTAATGCATACAATTCACAGGCTTGTGCTGACCAGGAGGGACTAAGGGGACCAGACTCCTTTACCCTCAACTTTTTCCCACTTCACCTGAATGCCAACCCATGTCATTAATTTCTAGATTATCTTCTTCAGTTAAAGAATAAATTTTAAGTTTTCCTTCACAGGGTTTTATCTGTAAATTTAAGGCTATTATTAGATCTCTGCCTAACAAATTATTCTTGGCCTCTGATAACAACAATAAATCATTTACTCCCAATTTGTCATCTGTTTTAATTTGCACTCCTTTTATTACAGGAACAGGGAAAGCTTCTCTCGTAATTCTGATTACTGAAACTCGCTCACGACTTATCTCACATCCCTGGGGTAATTTTGTCACTGTCGACTGAGAAACTCCTATATTTACTAAAAATATAACTTATCAAGGGCTCTTCTGGTGGCGTTTCTGTCCCCTTCATTAAACAGAGCCCCTGACCTCCCTGAAAAGTTTCCTCATCGTGCTGTTTTTTCCCGCAACTTTTTTTGTAGGTGCTCCTTTTTATAATAGTAAAAACAGGTGGGTCCTGCACCCTTCAAGGCAGGGCAAGAATTTCGTAAGTGCCCTTTCTTGTGGCGGGAAAAAACACACAGGTCCCGTGTTCTTAAAAATAGATTCTGACATCTGCAGTTTGTTTTTCCCTGCGGATTTTTTTTTCTTTTTTTTCTTTTTTTCTGTATTCAAAGCTGCCTGCATTTCTCTAACTGCCACCACCAAAATTCTGGCATCTGCTTTCTGCTTTTTCTCATCTCTGTTCACACACACCCTTTGTGCTTCTCTCAGTAACTCCTGAAGTCCCCTGTCCTGCCAGTCTTCTAATTTTTCCAGCTTCTGCCTGATGCCGCCCCTCAGGACTCTAAAAGGCAGCATACTTACTCTCTTCCCGATTAACAGAGTCTTTTGAACTCACATACATATTTAGAGCCTGGCAAATCCAATCCTGAAATGATCTGAACTTGGGCCAATATAAATTATCTTTCCGGAACATTTCTTTTGTCCATTTAAACATGTAATACTTAACTATTTTCTGTTTACTTTTTCTCCTTTGGGATTCTCATTCATCCCAAAACCGTATCATCATCCCCAGTGGGCTGTCCTGAGGAATGCTGCCCCCCCGAGAACCCCCCTCACGGTTCCCAGATACCTCAAACCACTGCAAATTTTTCCTACAAGTCGCAGCCCCTGGGTCAAGGAACTTACTTTTGCCCTGACCCATTTCTGGCAGCAACAAACTAAGAAATTCCCGGTACCAGGACAGTCTTAGTTTCCCACACTCACCTCGTGGCTCAACTTCCTCACTTACTACTCTGCCACACTGCCTTTTTAATCTACCTGTTCCACTCCTATCTCTCCCTCTGCAATCTACTTGTTCCACTCCTATCTCTTCCTCTTTCTCAAACTATTAGCCCTGTTCTCTCACCATCTAATCACATACTAAACAGGCACAATGGAAAACTCAGCAATGGCACAATTGCCCAGCCCACAAGGAAAAGAAAGGACAAGTTGTCAAGGAATCCAAACATTTGTCTTGCTTTGCTGCAGAAGTCGTGCTGCTCACGGTGTGGAAAGCCAAGAGAAGCTGCAGTTGGGGGCACATCTTGTGACAGAAGCTGCACTTTGTTCTCCAGGAAAGGTTATTGAAAAGGGCAGACAGGAGTGTGGAGAAGATTCCTGGGGAAGTGAAACAGCTTTCCACAGGTGAAATGAAAATGGAAAGTGTTATGTTTGTCCAATTATCTCATCATAAAAAACCCCAATAATATTAAAAGTAGTAGCAATTTTAATTGAATAGTTAAAATAAAAAAAAAGTAAAATTTGATACAATATAATTTGATAAAAATAAGAGATAATTTGGTTCCAATAATAGCGCATAAACAAATGATAACCGCGGGGTACGGAGGGCAGAGTTCTGGGACTCTTGCCACCTCACGTACAAGCTTGCCAAATGAAAATCACCCCTTATATGTCATGTGTCAATACCATCTCTTCTCATTTTCGGTTCATCATATCTCTATCTCCGCCCTCATTACCACCCTTATCACGCATGCGCCACCACTCGGTTTGGTGTTCACACAAGTCTTTGGGGGTCGTTTTGGATGAAGACCTCTCCTCTTCCTCTTTGTCTTTTAATTCACCTTTGGGTTACACATGCGCATCAAGCCAGTACAATGTAAGCCAAGACTAATGTATCACTGCATCTACATATCAAGGCAATAAATCCCTTATAATTAGCATTTTCTGGTACCCAACCAGGTTCTTGGTAATTTTTAGCAACTGTATCTTCAGCTTCTTTCCTGTGGTCCTTGAGAACATCTGCTGGGAAGGGGGGGGGGGGGGGGTAGTAAACCCGTCAGCTTTAGCCAGGGCCCCTTGGAGAATAGAAAGTTGACACAGCGGCAAAGAAGTTTCCTGTCTCCAGGGACATCCGCCTTGTACCTTATCCCTATAGCCATGTAAGGCAATATGTTGTTAACCCTACTATTGGTCACTTATGGTCACTCTAACTCCTTTGCCATTGGTCAGGATTGGATCCGGGCCAAGAGTATAAAAGTAGCATACTGTACCCCTACTAACTCGGAAGAAGAAGAGCTGAGACCCTTCATGGACCCTCCAATAAAGCCATACTTGTGGAACAGCCGGCCTCTTCTTCTCTCTCTACCGTCTGCTGGAGCCTTAGGCCAAGGGAAAAGCTACCTAGCAAGCAATGCTGAAATCACAAGAGCTGCCTAATCACTAAGAGCTGAATACTCCCTGCTTGCTAGGGCTGTCCCGCGGCCTTGGTCTGAGAGCGAGCTGGCTTCTGGCACCCAGTCCCCTTGGAGACTGAGCTCTGGAGCTGTAATAGCTTGCCTAGGATAAGACCAAGCAAGGCTCATTTTGGGGGGGTGGAGCCCCTCCTCTCCCTCTCATCCTTGGCATCACAACTTTTAACTATTTTATTATTCTCAAATATTAATTACTGTATCATTATTGATTACTGTTTCAATCTTTATCAGCACAAATCATACCTATTTATCACAGTAATATATCTTGCTAATTCTGCACTTGGAGGAATTACTCAGGTCTGCAGTCTTTATTACACACCCTGTTCTAAAAGACTTTTATGCTATTTTCTCTCTCTCTGCGTTTTCACACTTGTTCAACAAGGTTTTGTTTCTAAGAATATTAATCACAATATCCCAAAGGATTAAAAAATGCTTAGGTATTTTTTCCCTAAGTATTTACTAAAGAAAACTAATAATAAAAACACTGTATACATGCTAGATATAAAATACAAACAGAAATAAACTTGAGAGTTCTCCCAAAAACCTTAAGAAAAAAAACCCATGTATTCTATAAAACCCAGAGCATTCATCTACAGTATACAAAAATGGGCATGTTCTAGAAGAGAAAATTTGTGCAACGGTTCTGCACAGAATTCTATGCTTTCAAGCTGTTTGCCCTTCAGGGGCAGTGCCATTCTCTGAACTGCAATGCTCTGAGTATGTTCTGCTCACCATGGCAACTTTCTGCTCTCCCCTGGTACAGATCATCCTCCCAGCAAAGGGGGAGTGCAGCCACCACAACTCGCAGCACCTTCCCACACAGCAAGAACCTGAAGGACAGAGATGGCTTTCACCAGCTGCTGCAGGTTCTAACAGTGCCACCTCTCAGCTGCCGAAAGCCTGAATTTCTGTGTTGCAGTGTGTTAGTTTACTGAGTCAAATGTTCTGTTATATAGTGGTATGTTCAAGTGCTCCCCGAGTTATTACACTTAGCTTCTCCCCTATGTTATGCCCTCCTACCCAAGTGTCCCTCGAGGAATCCCCTCCCTCCTCACCAGATTTTTCCCTGTCTGTCAAGACAACCCAGTCCCTTTGCCCCATCCATCAGCCCAAACCCTACCCTTTGCTCCAGAAAGTTCCCTGTCCCTCACCCTAAGATCCAATCCCTATCCCAACGCTCTCTCCTCCCCTTGTTCTGATTTGTTGTAGCCCTCAAAACCACACCCCAAGAGTCACTTATTGGTTACTGTATGGTGTCCACTCCCTGTTTTGAAACATTTTAAAAATCCGGTCACAGGGATGGTGGGGGTTTTTGCAACATCTGTTCCCTTTGGGAATTCTTGCCTGCACGACCTTCCCCCCGCCTCTCCTGATGAATTTTCTGCACTTTATGCTGCAGAAGAGCCTCCTCTGCTTCCTTCACTTGGTCCTCCAGGGTCTCTACTGCTCGGCATTTGGCCTAGAGATACTGGCTCAGGCAAAACCCTATCCTAGCCAATTCCCCCCTCTTGCCATTGTCTCTGGAGCATCACAGAGCTAGCCAGGGCTGTGGAGGGCAGTGACAGTGACCCATGCCCTGGCATGTCACAGCCCCCAGAGCCACACCTGCCAGGCCACAAGCCCCAGCCCTGGTGCCCACTGCCGGCCTCAGGGGCTCCTGGGCATCCTCACCCTGAGTGCAAAGGCAGCCTCAGGAGCCCCCCAGGGCGCTCTGGATCCAGGCTGCAGACACCCTAAAGCCAGCACTGAAAGGGACACGGATGGGGACTGCAGCTGGATCTTCCAGTGCTCACTGCTCCTGACTACTCTCTAAGTGAACCCAAACCTCATTGGCAGCACCTTGAGCACATTGACCCTGCTCACCCATCCTGGAACCTGGTGTTCCCACATCCTACACCAGCGCTTTGCATGGAGTGACCAGCTCCCAGCTGCTCTGCTACCCTGGCCTTACTTTCTGTTTGCCAGCAATGAACTTAACAGATACACTCCTGAGAAACCTAGCACAACATTTGCTTCCCAGGAGCTCTTTGGCAAAAAGACTCCACTAATCCCTTGTTTTTGCACAGAGAAGGAGGTCCTGACAAAGCATGAGGCAGAGACAGGGCTCTGGCATATGAATTCCTGAGCCACAGGATTCTATCCACTGTTGTTCCCAGCTACTTTGCTGATATTTTAGAGCCAGTTCTGGACAGGGGCTGCTGCTGACAGGATAGGAAAACGTGGAGAAAAAAAGGTGCAGGAGACAACAAAAAAAAACCAAGGGGGAAAACCCTTAGAAATACAGAGCACAAGAGAAGTCCTTGGAGATGGTTCAATAGAAAATGGCACCAGCAGTGAGCAGAGCCCCAGGTTGCTCACTGCCACCCCAGGGGCTCCTCAGTCCCCTGCTGGTTTGTGTCTGATGCAGCCCTGCCTGGAAAGGGCTCCAGGCTCTGGTGTTCCCAGCTTGCTCCAGGCTACATTCTTAGCAGCACTGAAAGAAGAGGTGAAACAAAGAGCCATTTTCTGTCCTGCCTGCAAACTCTTCTCCTTCAGTGCCACTGCCAGAGATCATCCCTCTGTCAGCTTGGCACTGTGCCTGATGCATCCTCATCCCTGTCCCTTGCATCAGCTCCTGCACATCATCAGCACTCGCTGTCCCACATCATGAACAGAGAGAGCTGTGTCAGAAGAGCAAGGAGTGCATTTTCTTGGCCTTTCTAACAGACACAAGAAGCATAAGTCCAAATAACTTTGTTGTTTGTTCCTGCCCTCCTTTTCAATAACTCTTTTCTGCTTTAATGCAAAAGTCTCTTTTCCTACATGGATGGAATGATCTGGAATTGGCAGTTGCCTCAGGCTGTCAGGCACCATGGGAGTTTTCTCTTGTCTCTGATGAGGATTTGGTGAATTTTCCATTGGTCACTTGGTGGTGTCACCATGGGTTGAGCTCAGTGGCCGACTCTGCTGTCCCCAGGGGATGCATTGGGACGCAAAGCCCCTCAGGGCTGGAATTCGGGGTTGGGTGGGCTCGGAACGCCCAGGGCCTGGGCCCGTGAGGAGCTGCTGCTGGCGCTGGCTGTGCTCAGCCCGCTGTGCCGAGCAGCCACGGCCATGGAGACACAGGCGGGAGCTGTGGCCGAGGCCGGCAGGCGGCCCGGGCCGGCTCGCAGCTGCGAGGACGCCGGCAGCCTGTGCCCTGAGGCCGAGGCCGTGGCGGGCGGTTTGCGGGCAGGGCTTTTCCGAGCCAGCCGTAATGTGCTGCCTCCCGTGTGGGCCCGGCTGCGGCAGAAGCAGGCGGGAGCGCGGCGGGGCCGGCAGCAGCGGGCAGAGGCCGCAGAGAGCAGCAGCCCGGCCGGGCCCGCTGCGGAGCGGCACGGAGCTGCCGGGCAGCCCTCGGCCGTGTCTGTGCGCACAGGGCAGGAGCAGAGGCTGGAGCAGAGGCAGGAGCCGCGGCAGGAGCCGGCCATCGCAGCAGCTCGCCGTGCCCGGGGCCGCAGCCGCAGCTCTCCCCTGCCAGCCACAGCAGCAGCCGCTCGCCTCCGAGGCTCCGGCGCTTCCCGAAGACGAGGGGCCCGGCCCCCAGCACGCCCTGGAGCCCCGCAGCGAGAGGAGCCGCCGGCGCCGCAAAGGGCAGCGCAGAGGGCGCAGGGTGAGGAGGAGGACATGAGGCTCACTCTGGACCACACTGGGGCAGCTCTGCCCTGTCAGCCTTTGCCTTGAGCCCTTTGCTTCTTTTCCATGAGCCCTGATCCCCGTCCTTGGCCAAGGGCCCCCGCAGCCCTTTCCAGGGCTGCAGGAAAAGCTGCCACAGTCACAGAATAAAAGAATCACTGGCTTGGAAGACAGACACTTTCAAGATGATCCAGTCCAATCTGTGGCGTAATACCTCAACTAAAGCACGGCACCGAGTGCCACTTCCAGTCTTCTTTCAAAGGCTTGCAGGGATGGTGAGTCCACCAGCTCCCTGGAGGGGTCTGTCCCCAGAAGAACCAAGATAACACTGGGGCCTTCTACCCCCTGGCGCTTGGAGCTCTGGAAGTTTGTCTTTCTGCTTAGGCAAAGGCCATGGAAAAGGACTGGGAAAAGTAGTCACTAATCGAGTAGCCTACAGAGCTCTAAATTGATGGGCAGGGAATACAGAAAAGACAGAAAAGAAAAAAGGCAAAACTCAAATGCCGTCAGGAAAGTCTTGGGCATGAACACATAGCTGCAAAGGGTCTTCTCAGCCCTATTTCTTTGTATTTCTGGGAACCAGAGGAATCCTGCTTGAGCCTCTGGGGAGATGGGTTTGGGAGGTAAAAGTTCATGTCTTTTTTCTCCTTGGGGCAGCTCCTGTTGCTAGCATCAGCTGAGCCTCTCTCCAGCCTGATGCCTGTTCTGATTGTTGCAGCAAAATACTGATGGCAGACAGAAGACACTGACACTTGCAGAGATGTGGCTTTTCCAGTGCCAGCTGTGAGTCCGAGTCAGAAGAAAAACTCCCGAAAGCACAACTCCATTGGAAGATCGCCTTCCTTTTCATTGAGTAAAGAAGCTCTAGATCCACTTGTGAATTGTCAGTTGTTTGTTAAGGATGGGAAGTTTTCTTTCATGATTTTTTTTCATGTGGTTTGGAAGTGGATGAGGCTCTCGTTCATTCACAAACTCCAGAACAAAGTGCCTTTGGAAGACGGCCCACGTGGCAGTTTTTGCCCAGCCATGGTACTTGTGGATATAGGAAAGCAAGGGCAATGGTATTTGCAGCCAAAACCCAGGAAAACTTGGCTCAGCCAAAACATCCTGGGGAGAGAGAGGCCTCCAGCTGTTCCTAGAAATCAGCAGAGTTCCAGCCAAATTGTTGTGTAGCACTAAGTGCAATCTCTTTGCCTGGATCAGAGCCTTGCTCAGCTGAAGAAGCAGAAGGATCAGCAGGGAGATCCCAAAGGCCCATCACATCATTTTGATTTTGCTCATCTTGTGTAAGTTTGCAACTAAACATGTGTTTGCAGTTGTGCTAATGAGAGGAAAAAAAAAAAAGTAAATAGAGGCTTTATGGTAGGGCCATGATGTTCCACAAGAGGAATCACTGGTGTGCATTTCATTGGAGCTCTCTCAATCCTATTAAAGTATTGTAGCCCTGATTTAAAATAGGCCGATATGAACCAACTTGGAGAGACAGAAACTAAAATGGCTTATGGGTTTTTTTTTTAAGAGTGAGAAAAACTACCCGAAAGGTGTTGTTTTGTGACATTTTAAAATATACTACCTCATAATTACCAACTGCAATAAATCAAGAGTTTAAAACGGAGTGTTTAGGTATATGAATAATTAAAACCACAAAAATGTGCAGATATGAATGCATGTTTTCATAAAAATCATGAAATTATAGACAAAAAAACACATGCCCTGAACTACAATGCAAAGGCAGGTAGAACTGTACTTGAAAGAGAAGACTCTCCTAAGGCTCCATGAATGAATGCACTTACGCAGCCCTGGGGATGCCAGTGAAGGAAACCATGTGTCACATAATGCATGTGTGACCAGACTCACCAAACACCACCTAAACATGGAATTGTTGCACCTCTCTAGGAGAGGCAGAAATTTATAGAATTAACTGGGGACTTGAGGGCAGAAGAGGCCGGAGGAGGAAAAAACTCTGAGGGGAAAAAAATATCTGGAGGGGAAAACATCTCTGCCTGCTCAGAATTGGTCGAGGGAGCATGTCTCTAATCCTCTCCTGAAAGGGATGCTTTAGGTGAGCTTTGCACCTCCAACTTCCTTGGACCAGAGCTAGGAAGATTCAATTATGTAAATGTTACATAGATAGATAAATAGATAGATAGATAGATAGATTGATAGATAGATAGACAGACAGATCTCATTACTGAAATCTCTCTTTACTGTCCTCTCTGTTGCTACACACATCAGAACTTGGTAGCCAGTGCCCCACTCAGCTACAATCCTGAACTTGCTCTCCTGTTGCTTCAGTAACGCGCACTCTTGGGGAATCTGGAGCATGTGGGTCCCTATGGAATGCAACCAGACACCCAGAGCATTGCACTGGGAACTGCACTCTTTGTGCATCTGTGCTCGGGCAAGTTCTTCTCTTGGACTCGACCACACTGATGGTGCTGAAGTGGCTGGAATCAGAAATGCAGCCCAGCCCCTCCCAGCTCTTGTGATCTCTGAGCACCAGCTGGAATGCAAGGGCATTGATTTCCTGCTCAATTCCCAAACACAATACACACGATTCCCTGGGCAGCCAAAAGACACGGGAGTCATTAACCTGAAAGTGATGTGTTTCTGCCAGTGCTGGAAAAGGGTAGGAAAGATTGCGAAAAAGTTCCCTTGCTCCCTGGAGAAGGAGAAATTACACAAGGCTTCCCCTTCTAGCAAACAAACAAACAAATAAACAAAATATGAAAGTGTTACCTACTCCAGTGTCTTAAGCACTTGGATGCAGTGAAGGGATGTTTGGCAGGGAAACAGCCCTTGTGCTGAGCATTGGCTCTATGGATCTAAGGCAGGGATCTATGGAAGTCTGCCTGAAGGTCCCTCACGAGCCCCCATTGTCCAGGGTAAAGCTCCCTCAGCACCTCCTCCCTGGCCTTGTGCTGCACCCCCTTGCCCAGCTCCCCTGTCCTTCTGTGCACTCGCTGCAGCCCCTCCATGACTTTCTGCTTCCCAGGGCCCACAGCTGCACACAGCACTCCAGCTGTGGCTGCAGCGCTGCCCAGCACAGGCCACGCTCACTGCCCTGCTCCTGCTGCCCCACTGCTGCCGGCACAGCCACCGTGCCCTTGGCCTTCTTGGCCCCCTGGCCCCACGCTGCCTCATCTTCAGCTGCTCACGGCCGCCAGCCCTGCGTCCTTTTGGCCCACGCAGCTCCCCAGCCACAAAGGTGCCCAATGCTCTTCAGATACTGCATGTGCCGTTTCAAGATGGCCTTCCTTTTCCACCACCTCATGTTCCAAGTAGATATCGTGAAGTTTGATAGGAATAGGAGTCTAAGTCACTCTGTTTAAATTAAAATGATCTAATTCAACTGTACAGGAAATTGCTCTTATTTAAATTTTCCCTATCTGCTGTCAGCAAGCATCGTTCTCTTTTCAAAAGTAGGTTTTTAGTTCTTCAAACTCTGAGAAGGAGATTTACAAATATCTATCGCTGCCTTTGTTACTTTTGTCTCAGGCGTGGAAATGGATTTTCTTTCAGCCTCCCTAGCTGGCCCTCTACAGTCTACTGCTACTGACCAAGCTCACATCTTCCTCTACAATTCTTAAACACCAGGGACATGAAATGTTCCTTTCTCACTCACCTCAGGATCTTCAGCACTGCTGAATACACGCTTCAGGTGACCTGTAGTGGGAAGGGAAAATGAACAGAATGCTCTCATGAAACTGCCTGGGCTGCTGAATCCCACAGAACAAGTCAACCCAAACAGAGATGATTTCCTGTTTCACAACATCCCTCTCGGAGACACATTTCATTCACACAGCCAGTAAGGGATATGGACAATATTCTTGGCTGTGCCTACACTGCAGCCAGTTTAGCCAGTAAATGAATACAAATATGATCAAGAAAATGCAAATTGTTCTTTAACACTCAATGCTCCTGTTCTACCAAAGACATAAAACAGCTTCTGAAATCCTCTCCTTCAGGTACTTTTTTTAATTTTTTCCAATCAGTTACATGCACTAATTCTCATTAACTTGCAGGAAATGGTTGCCCAGAAAAGCTTCCCAAAATTCCCCTGAGCAGCGGCGGTTTGATTTTGGAAGACCACAGCAGCACCTCTAGGGTTCAGAAGTAGACACTCACTGCTTTAGAGTTTGCACTTCCTTTCAAAGGGAATAACTATTTTAGCACTCAGTAAAAGGTTATTAAGTTAGACAGTCAAATCCTTTCATGACAAAATTTAAGAAGAAAGAAGCTTTCTCTGAATTCTGGGAACAACTGCAGAGTTTTTGGAAGGCCTTAAAGAACGTCTGCCAGTCTACATTTTCAAAGCTGTCTTGCTTGTCCCAGCAACCTGAGGAAATGACAGACTCTGCTGCCACAGACTCTCCCGTGGAGGGAACCGAAGCCCTGCATGTTCCCCTGCAAATGCTGCCCCTGTGGCTACAGACACCCCCTTTTTAGCTGAACCTCTTGACAGGAGCTTTACCAAACCACTGGCATCCTAATGCTCTTTCTGTTTCAAAATCAGAAACTCAGCCACCAAGAAAGAGCAGGAAGACATACAAAAGCCAGGTTAGGATGCAACCAGACCTAAGCAGAATGGAAAACTCTACTTAAAAACAAAGTGTGTCACGTAATACGCGGAAAAACAAACACCATAAGCAGCAAAAGCTGCCGTGGCCAGATGGTGAAACATGGTAGCAGTGTTTTGGGAGTTCACCACAACACTGAAAGACACAAGACTCTTGTCAGTGGGCAGCTACCCACTGACAAATTACCCAACCAGGAGGATTCTCCTGATGTGAGCCAGCACTAGAGCTGCGCTGACACTCAGGCCTTCCGTGCACCAAGGCAACCTTCTGATGTCACTACGACAAGGTGGCAACCATGCACCGACATCACAAAGCAAACGCTCCATGTTGGTCTGTGAATTTATGCACAGCAATAACCAACCTTCCCTACAGCAAACACAAAAGAGTCTGGAAAGTTCTTCTCTGTCACAAAGCAGCACAAAATCCCCTCATGGGCCAAACCTTGTTGTTCAGGGGATCCAAGAGGAACTCCAAGAGTGTCCCATAGACCTACAGCCTGTACCCCAGCTGAGCACTCAGATGGGACACAAGCAAAGGAAACCAGGCCAAGAAAATGGCCCACAGCATTGCACATGTGAGAAATGACTCTCACTTTTAAAATTTTAAAGGTTTAGTAAACCTCAACAAACGACTGAATAAGGAAAAATTGCAGCATTTGGAGTCTCTGTGACTAGCAGCCATGTGCTCATCTACAAAAACGATGCTCTGCCTTTTATACCCCTAGCTCCTCCAAAAGTTTTGTCAGTCAACTCTTTCTCTGCTGTTCCATTGGTGGAGATTACTTTCTTGCATCTTGACTGGAGGTCAGGTGTTGGTGTGCTGCCTGCTGGTCGCAAGCCAGCCCTCCCCAAATGCCCTGACTACCAAGGCTATTACAAGGGGGACGGGAAAGAGGACTATGGAAGGATATATTACAGTATCATCACTACACATTTGAACATCCACATAACATCTGCTTCTTAATTGTCAGAGCCAACCATTGCCTTACTCATCCAGAACACACAGAACCAGGAGAGAAGCCACTGTTGGCATCACAGCTGAAATGCTTCCTAACAAATCTCCCCACATATTTGCACCTTTATTGGACATGCCCAGGGCTCCGGTGTGTGTACATCTCTGCCTTTCTTCCCCTTTGGCAGCAGTCGAACTGGCAGCACCTGCCCGCCAGCAGCAGCTGCTCCAAGCTGGGAACGCCACTGGCACTGCTGATTTCCAGAGGCTTCTGTGTGCCAGGGGAAGCCAAGGCAGGAGCGGGTTGAACGGTGCTGGCGCTGCTGCTGCTCTGTGCCAGAGAGCCCCGGCTGGGCAGGGCACGGTGCCCACTGCGCTGTGGGCTCCTTCTCCTGCCACAAACAGGTAAACCAAAGGGAAACAGCTGGAAAAGATTTCATTTTGACCATTCTTACCTGCTCAACACAAGTCTTCAAAATGAATGTTACCAAGGAGGACCTGATCCCTGCTGCCAGCTCAGGGTTAGAAGAGAGGCAATACTTGATCTCAGCACTGGGTGTGTAGGGAATCACTTCCCTAATACGTGCACACCCAGCAATCTCAGTTACTAGTTTGTATCCTTGGATCTAAGACATATTCAATACTTTGCTGAAACTCACAGACTAAATAGTCCGCCAAATTATTTGATTTACTCATTGATACTTTTGACTTATTGATACTTAAAGCACTTCTCAGCATTTACTGACATGAGTATAGGAGTGTCCTGCAGGTTCCTGCTGGCCTTTGTCACAGGTTCAAGAGGAGACCCATGCACAAAATAACCAAGGACAAAACGGGACTTGAAAAGAAAATTCATTCTATTTGTTGCAATAGCAAATAATACACAGCAACCACTGGATTCCTAAAAATCTGCTGAGTAGGAGAAGGAGATGGAGCCTGGTGCTCGGCAGCAGGGGCAGGTAGGCAGTGCACTTTCAGGACATCCCCTGGATCAAAACGCTGTGCATCTCATTCTTCTCACCCTTCCAGCTCAGAACCAGGCCTTACATCTCCTGTTCAGGAGTGGAATTTCCCAGTTATAGCATCGGCTCACACATGGCTGGCATGTGAGATGAGGCCATGAATCCAGGATTTAAAAGAACTGGAAGAGTTAAAATTTTAGCAAGATTTAGTTATGGGGAAAGAGTGTAGCAAGAAGAGTTGAAATAATAAGGGATAGTTAATTTTTTGCAGGTAAGGTAGTTAAGGCTAGGGTAATATATCACTTGCCTGTCTTTACTCTGTTACAAGAAGCAGGATGGGATGCGGATTTCTTTGTGACAAAGAAGAGGACCGTAGCCTGCACCTGGGCCCCGAAACTTCAGCTATAGCCAAGGGGTGCGAAAGCCTGCCAACAGGTCATAAGGAAAGAGGTCAAATTGAGGAAGACGTCTTGGCCTTCATCAGAAGGAGGCCATTCCCCACTTTAAAACCCACCAACCCATTTGAAGTGAAAGACTGCAGTAATGTGAAGGAACTTTGGACTCAATTATAATACATTTTAATTCAAAGGAGGGTAGGCAGTGTTATCTAGTGAATATGTGTTAGGTTTTTTGGGAATTATATGAATGTGTAAGATATTTTAGATGAGTAGAGATGAGAGAGAGAGCCAGTGATTCTTCACACATGTCTTTAGGAGACAACTCCTCCTGTGCCTGGCTGTAATAAACACACCACCTTCTACCTTTAACTGTGGCGAGTTCTATTCCACACCTCATTTGGTGACCACAGCAGGAACGCTTCTCTGCTCCAGTGAGAACAGCCGGGCTCTGGACGTCTCTGGGCGCTGCCAGGACGTTCCTTTCCTGGAGGCATCTCCGCTCTCGGCTGTTCCTCGTGGGGAACAGACAAGACTGCTGGGACTGTGGAGAAAGGGAACGTTTAACTCTGTATAAAGTAACCCGTAAGGCGTACACAGGAAAAGGGCTGTTCACAAGTCACACAGAGATGTCCTGTGCACAACGTACGCCTGTACAGTCTGGGTTTGGGTCTGGCTGCTGGCAGAAAGCATTTGCTGTGTCAATAAGGACCTGCTAGCAATTCTGGGGGTGAATTGAGCAAATCCTGTTTTATTGCTGCATTTTTTCCTGTGTGTCGTAATTGTGGTTGTGTTTTCAGTATGTCAATGTTTGAGGAAGATGATGTGAGTGGATGCTGTTGTGATTTATGGTGTGTGTTGTGTTGAGAAAAGTGAGCACTCTGTTCCCTCATAAAGAGATACTCCTTTTCCCGTGAGCCTGTGTGTGTGGACTTTCTAATTGCAGGGGTTGGTACTCCCTGTGACACCTGGTGCTTGGGTATACAGGGGGGTTGAGTGGTTTTTCTCCCACACTGTGGTCATTTGGGACTGCACGGTTGTGTTTGGGGAGATTTTAGGATTTTGTTTGCAACGAGTGCAGCAATTTATGCAGAAAACTACAGTGTGGTGATTTATTATGTTGAACTATGGTAGTTCCTTTCTACCATCCCCTTCCCCGAGGGTTTAAAGTCTCCTGCCACGAGGTGGACGCTCTCTTTCCTCCCCTGGACATCCTCTTTCCTCCCTTGGACACTCCTTTTCTCTCCTGGAGCTGTTCTCCATTAAAGCTGTGGGACTTTGGTCCTGGGAAGAGAGAGCGCCTCTCGTCTTTTGCTTTTGTCCTTGTCAGTGTCACTGGGCCCAGAGCTCACCAAACTGATCCCCCACAAGGTGAAAACTGACAAATGGTCCCATATACACAGCTCAGAAATTGGCGACATTTCTGATGGACTGGGGTGTTCGCCACACTTTTGGAATTCCCTATTCCCACACAGGTCAGGCAATTGTTGAAAGGATGCACCACACTCTAAAACCCATTCTAGATCAACAAAAGGGGAAGTGGCCCAAGCAACACCTCTGATAAGGTTGAGCAAAGCTTTAGATGTCTTTATGCTTTGAATAGCTCATTTGCAGGACCTAATCCTCCAATTTTTAGGCACTTTTCAAACAGCACACAGGAAAAATTGAAAGAAAATCCTTCTGTTTTGATCAGAAACCTTGAGTAAGGATAAATTGAAAGACCATTTGCACTAATCACTTGGGGCAAAGGGTAGGCTTGTATTTGCACAGGTGCTGGACCTAAGTGGGTCCCCGCGAAGGACGTGAAACCATCTCATACACAGGAGCACACCGACAATTCCACCAGCAGGGAAATGAGCACGCAGACGTGAGCCGCACGGAGAAGCTATGGTTCATGCCAGACGTTCCCTGTTCAACCTGTGAAAGCTACAAATCTTGAGTTTGATGTTGATTTTTGGACTGTGAAAATGGTTTGTATCATAGATCTCTTTCAGCAAAAACGTGGTGTCCATTGTGTTCAAAAGAATTCTAAGATATCCAAATTTGTAAAAATTGAAGGTTAGAGGGACAGTTTAGTGCCCTATAGTTGGCCAGTCCCTGACCAAGTGCTAAAAGATTTGCTTGAGAACTGAAATAGATGGGGAAGCTTCTGCCAAAAAACAGCTGAACAGGAACATGGAGCTTGATCAAATGATATACTGGCACTTGTGTGTTTTTCTTGCTTGCTTTTGCTGTGCATACATGCCTGTAGATCAACCAAAAATGAATGTTTGCCTTGCTTTAGCCAAGTCAGCAGGCTCAGACACCATGTGTTTGACCAATTTGAGCCCAGACAAACCCTTTGCAACCTGTTTGGTCGGTGTGCCTGTGCCAGCCAAGGAGTAGCCAATACCCAATGGTGACAAATATTGGTGTGAGGCTGCCAACGAGACCAATCCCATAACCAGCTGGCATCATTGGGCCCCTGATCTTCTTAAAGCACCTTCTGAACCTCAAGAATTCAAATTCCTGGTTCATTGGTGATGGAATTTGTGCTGAGTTTCAGTACCAGGGAGGTCCACAGTTAAATGTTACTCCCCATCATCCTGAGGACAGATACTCAAGTTTGTGGTGCAATTGTACTACCCCAGTGCCCCCTGAGGGTGAAACTGCTGATGAGTAGATGACCTAGGTGAGTCCCCATGACAATGAGCAACAGAATATTGGCTCATTTGTGGAGATAGAGCCTGGCAGGACATTCCCTCAAAAATTAAAGGTGGCCCATGTAGCATCAGACAACTCACTGTGATAGCACCTATCGTTAAAAAAGCCATCAAGAGAAAACAGAGAGAAAAAAGATGTGCCCATCATTATAAAGAAAACTGTAATAGCAATTTCAGACCCTAGGGCCCTGCAAAATGAGGTACATCGAATTTATTTCTACATCAACTTGCCTAGGGCGAGGCATTGAAACCATTACACCGATTGGGGTGTTGGCTGAAGAAAGAAGACAGTGCGACTTCCATTGCAATTAGTGACATGATGACTGATATTAGTGCTGTCAGACATGCAGCCTTACAGAACAGAGCAGCAATTGATTTCCTTAGCAGCCATTCCATGTGGTCAGTGTCACCCCCATGTTCCACACTGTCACTGTCAGCTTTGACAGCTTTTGGACTGTGTTTGAGAAGTCAAATTTTTCTGACTGTTGAAGGGCTTTGGGGCCCAGAGTTCTTGTTAGGAACAAGGGATTAAGTGTGTGAGCCATGGAGTTGTTGGACCAGGTGTTTTGTGTAAGTGGTGAGAAGGGTTTCTTCCTTTCTGTTTCTCTTTCAAGGGGAATATTAATGTTGCCCCTGAGTCCTCAGGAGGGGAGCCTGTGGACTGAGCTGCAGCAGAGGGAGCTTTGCCTGGCACTGAGAGCTGTGGGAACAATTCCCAGGAGCCTGAGGAGCCTGGTAAGGACAGAGCCCCCACTGGTTTAGAGAGGGGTGAGATGGCTGCTCTGAGCCTGCCTCTGGCAGTGAGGGAGATGAGAAGGGTTGAGTTCCTCTCTGCAGGCTTGGTGCTTCCTGGTGCCTTGAGTTCAAATCCTGCACTGGCACAACCTGCCTGAGCCCTGCCCTCCACGCTTCTCCAGAGGCTCTGGCACTGAGTCCTCTGTGGGAATCCACAAAATTAGAGGGTTTTGGGAAAGCTGAAAAAGGCAGGTCTCAGATACAGTAGAGCTGTTTACAGCTAAGCAGCAGCCATGAGATAGGTCAGCAGAAAAATTATTTAACCTGTAGAAAAGCAAGGACAAATAGAACAATGATCTGTGTATTAATGCTGGTCTAGAAGACCCCTCTAAGCTACAGAAAAGTTTATCTAGCAAGATATTGGGAAGGTTGAAGCTTAATAATGGAGCTCAGTGCATTGTGTTTTAAGGCTTCCAAGTAGGTATTGTATTTGACATAAGCGAGCATTGTTTTAACCAAAGGTACCTGTGCTTATAGTGATTGGATAGAACTACTGTCAATGTGCTTTTGCTTTGTGTGATTGGTCAAAAAACTTATGAAGTAAGTTGTAACGCTAAGTTCTTTGTCTACTGCCTGGGATGTGAGCTGCTGGCATCTTCCCATGGTCATACCCATGCAATGAGACTGATGCTGGAAAACAAACAGCTCGAGGCGCGTTCCACAGCAGTCCCGGCCCATTCGTGATTTCTACATAGCCCCTGCCAGCGTCAAATGGCACGGCTTGATTTGCAGGGCAGGCAGTCTTAAACATCTGCAATATCCTATCAGAGTCCTAGTATGGCTTCATTCAAAGAAAGAGGAGAGTGCACCTAACACTGACCACTTGTTAGGCAATATCTTCCACCTTGCCCTTGTACCCCTACAGAGAGGCTGTCTGCAAAATGCCCAGAACACCATCCAAATCTGCAGCAAGGACAGGAAAAGCAGGCAGAGAATCTTTCTGTTTTCAAGGGCCCCCTTCCTAGGCGACTTGACCCTTTCTACCTGATTCTCACTTGAGATCTACCCATGATAGAGCACTGCAGGAAAACACTTTAAAGGATCATTAATCAGGACCTGCTTGGAAAGCAAGGGTAGAAACTCTTTCCCTCCCTGATGGACTGTGGGCTGGCAACTGCTGCTCTGAAGATGTGCAGCTGCTCCTCTCTGGAGAGGCCATGGAAGGGCTGTGATGGTCTACGGGAACCAGAGGACCGATGAGCTCAGGTTGGCATTTAAGCTTCATGGGAACAAGCAGAATGAAGAGCTCACAGTGGAGATGAAATTTGCCTGTGCCTGGCTCCTCCGAGGAAACCCCAAGAAGTCCAGATGAAGCAAACACCTTCTCCCAAGCAGCCAGGAAAACCTCAGAGTCCTGAGCACCTGCACTTAGCCTGGAAGGGCCTGGAGGCAGCTCTGAATCCTCAGGTGAGGCAGCACTGAGGTCCTGGTATGAGAGCGCTGTGTAGCAGTGAGGGAAGGAAAAGGGAAGCAAAGGGAAGGCTGGGTCACTATTGGTCTTTGGGTGTGTTTCCCTTGGCAGCAACTGTACTTCTGTCAGGGAAAACAAAAGCTCCCTGAATTGTTAAAACTGAAAATCAGGAACAAAGACTCTCTAACTAGTCAAAGTTACAAAGTGGTACGTTCATTACGCCAGCGGGCGGCACAGGAGAGGGTCATTCCCCAAATGCGTGACTGCTGGCCGGGCTCGGCTCGGCTCGGCACAGCACAGCAGGATCCAGCAGGACAGGGAAGGGCAAGGCAGGCACGGAAGGGCAGGGCAGGGCACTGGGAGCAGTGACAGGCTCTGTCCCCACGCTGCATGCCGTGCCTGGGTCACCATCGGGGACAGAGAGGAAGGACATTGCTCTTGGCTGCAGAAAGGAGGAAAAGGGAGAGTTAGAAAACATTCATTTGGACTCCTTTTCAGCAGACTAGCTGGTTTCATCTCACCATGTCTCCCTGTCTTTGGCAGAATTGGCACATTTCTCGTGATTCAGAGTCAGCTACAGCAGCAGGAAGGGGCAGCAATTTTGTCAGCATTGATATCAAAGCCAAAGTGCTGCCCCATGGATGGATGTTGCTTTCTTCAAGAGATTTCTGGCCTTGAGTTGTAGTGAATTCATACTGGTGTCTTCCCAAACAGACTTGCCTTTTTCTTTCCTCAGGAATCACCTCTTCTTTTTCTTCCCCCTATCTGGGGAGAGCTCCAATGCAAATGCCTCCTGCAGCCAAGTTCTGCCACTGTAGACTGACAAAGGAGATCTTGCAGTGGGGAGAGACTCCCTAGAGCTGCTGTGGAGAGCTGAAGGGGGAAGCTTTGTCCCTTAGTCTTGAAGTCTTGTTGGGGAGCTGCTCGTGCTCAGGGGGACAGACACTTATGATGTTTATCCAAGCCTTGTAGGTTCATTCCTGAGCTTCCTGACACACCACCGAGACTTTGGGGTTGTAATATTGGCAAACAAATTACAGTCTGGGCGCTTCTTGAAATGCTTCAGTTATTCTTTTTTTGCTTTTCTGCAGAAATGTTGTCATCATCTATTCCTTCAAGAGAATCTTTTCCTACTTTTTGGGGGATTCCTTTTGCTGCCCTCCCAGATCAGTCCAATTCCCAGGGCTCCTTCCCAAAGTGAGCTGCAGCCCATGCCCTCCACTCTCCAGCTGGAACAGAAGGAAGCACAGTTTGCTGTTGTGGCAGTGGAGCTTCTCTCTCCTGCCTGCTTTCCCTTTGGGACAGGTTGGTGTGTGCTCATTTGGTAAAGGCAGGTTTTAACTCTGAAGCAGTTGTGTTTCAAACTGCTCCCTTCTCCAGCTCTTCTGTGGGTATCCTTGGACAGAAGGCCTCTTGGTGGGAGCTGCCAGTGGCAGGTTAAGGAAGGAGGTTGATATTTCAGGGCTGTGACTGCTGAAAGCAGCTGGTTTCTGGAGGTGTCCAGAGCTGGGAGTGGCTCATTTCTCACCTGCCTGCAGAAAAGGAAGTTGCAAAGTGGGAATTTCATTTGTGGAGGTAGGTCTCAGGGGTGTTTGTCAAGAGACAGGCTGGCAGAGAGGCAGGTCTCATGCTAAACTGGCTGTGTGTTTGTTTTGGTGGTGGGGAGGGTCAGAGATGCAGACACAGACACCAGCTGAAGGAACAATGTAATTTACTGTAATGCAAAAGTGCAAACAAGAGTCAGGAAAGGATAAGCTAAGCAATGCACCTCAGCATTATTACAAAAGGGTGCCTCTGGTGATTCAGGAAGATCCATCACCAGGTAGCCCAATGGTTTCCCCTTCATCCAGAGCTGCACATCAGCTGGGGGAAGCTGTCCCAGCCAAGCCCTGCAGAGCCACGGCCGGGAACCGGGAAATCCTGCGGTGCCTCCACCTTTGGCGGCCATGAGGCTCCCGAGAGCGCTGTGAGAGTAGCCCGGCTCTGACAGTGCTGGACGAGCAATGTGCCAGAGCTTCTGCTGGGGGCACAGCTGGTGTCATTCTCCTCTTGGTTTTTCTCCATGAGCCTGCCTAAGAACCAAGAGAGCTGGCTTAGATCCAGCACCTCCAGGCAGGGCCAGACATGGCCTTGTCAAGATTCTAAATGCTGAAAGGTTTCCCCAGGGAGTGGACACCTCGATCCTACTGCTAACAACACTTTTGTAATGGGTGGATACATAGATCCACTTGCTGTTTGTGTCCTTACCAAGTGCACCGGTAGGGTTGAGTTGCTGAGCACATGCACAGTTCCATGCAATGCCTTGTGTTCCTGAAAGCTGTACATCCCAGTCTCCTCTGCAGAAGACACAGGCTATGAAAACAAGGCCAACTTGTTACCTAGGTTTTCTTCCCTCAGGACTTGTTTGACACAATATTTTTTCGAAGGACTGCATTTGCCTCTCCTCAGCTTTCTTATTTAAAGAAGAGAGCTGAAGGAGTTTCAGGCATGAGAGTGCCTGATCTCTCTTTCCCTCTAATGGCTCTGCCTCTCAGAGTCCCGGTTACCTGCCAGTGCTTTGGCACGGGAGTCATTCCTTCCCTAAACTCCATTCCCTAAACACAAGTGGACTTGAACTGCAAAGCCTCTCTTTGCAGTGGGATTGCTTTTGCCCTACAGCCTCCATGGGCAAGGGCTTTGTGGGAGCAGGGGCCATCAGAGCCTGTGTCCTGAAACAGAGCCAGGAAAAGGAGCAGATCCTGCTGCCTTCTGCTACTGCTGATCCTAGCAGCAAGTCCCCTGACAGTTCCTTCAGGGAACTTCACACAAAGGGCTTCCATCATATCAGTGCTTGTGAGACCTTCTTGCTTCCCAGTTGTCCTCGATTTTGGAGCATCTCAGCACTTGTGTCCATGGCCCTTCCTTCATCCCCAGCCTGCAGCAGTCACAGTCACTGGTGCCTTCCCCCTTGCTGCAGCTCATTTGCCAAAGTGCTGCCAAAGGCAGCAGAGCTGGCTCAGGATCCCTGCTGGCTTCTGGTCTCTGGGATGAGCTTCAGGGGGACACTTGGAGCACTTCCTAAAGAGCTGCTTGTGGGATGGGGGGTGGATTTGTCCTCCCCGGTGTCAGACACTGAAATACAATAGTTTATGCTTTAAACATTTTTATGAAAGACTTTGACCTACTACAGCAGAGCTTTGTTACAAAAGCTGCAGAGATGACCACCACATCCTGAATTGGGCTCTGAGAGGCCCTACAGGGTTCTCTGATGAAGAGGAGATAAAGTAACAGCTCAGGGGCATTCAGGAAGCACAAGCCAATGCTTTCAGGGTGGAGATGACAGCCCCAGGGCTATCAGCTGCCAGGTTCACACAGACCCTGGCACCAAAGCTGGGGGCAGAGAGGCTTTGGGTGAGTGCTGGAAAGCCTCTGGTGAGAGGCAGTGGCCGCCCATCCTCTGCTGGGCAGAGCCCAGCTGTGGGGCCCTTCACAGGGGGAAAGCTTGTCCACAACAGAGGGGGTGATGTGCCCCATCAAAGGGCCCCCAAAGGGGTGCCCAGACCCTGCACCAGAGCACTGCAGCACGATGCCACAGACCCTCAGGGCAGCAAGGGACAGTGTCCAGCTGGCCCCCCACAAGGGAGGCACCTGGGCATTCCACCTCTCAAAGCGTGCGTTAATCCAGGGAATCCCTCACTCGTCAGGATGTGTGGCAGTGTGGTGTGGGACCCTTACCACCAAGGAGACCAGATGGAGGAGAGCAGCGAGACATGGTGGGACCCTTGGATGGGTGATAAAGCTGTCACACATAACCCCTGCCACCCTCTCCCTGTCCCCCCACCACCCATGCACACTTCCTTCTCCTCCTTTCTTTTCTCTTTGTTTCTCTTTGCCTCTTTTACTATTCAGTAAATTACACCAATTTAGCACAAATCACAGAACACCCATCACGACTGACAAATGGCATTTCTTGCAGATTGCTACAGCCACACTGCTGATCCACAAATACGCAAGAATCAATTTCAGCTGAAAAATGTTGTTTATTACAAATTGCTACACCCACGCTGACAATACAGAACTATACGAATCTCAATTTAGGTTAAAACCAGGAATTTATTAGATTATTACAACCAGTCTGTGTAAAAATATACAAATACTAACTTCAGTTAACAAAACTAAATTTATTGCCAAACTCCACAACAACTCACTATACACAAAGATCAATTAGGCGTTTAACAACTTAGTTTATTACATATAACTACAAACGAATAAATAGCAACACAACTGTATATATAGGAAACAGAACTAAACACAGACATAACAACATCCTTGTATACTTAGATAGAAATATACACATAGATGTAATTACAAACAAATACGTATATATACACGTACATATACACAGAGTATACATCCCTAAACAGCACACATACAGAAATAGTCCTATACAAATGGGAACCCACAAATGTGCATATCCAAATGATAATCCATCTCTAGACATTTATACGTAACAGACACGTCTAGAGATGGATAGACATGTCTATCCAAATGGATAATGCAATTCTAGACATGTCTACACGGAACTCAAAGCAGAGGGATCCCAGCTGCCCCATCTTCAAAGCCTCTCGCTTGGTCTCCTCCTCCCGTGCAGAGCAGCTCCCCTGGACAGGGACAGCAGATGGGACATCTGGCAAGCAAAGGGAACACTCAGTGAGTGTGGGGACCGTTTCCCTTGGCAGTAGCTGCACTTCCATCAGGGCAGAGGAAATGTCAGAGCCTCCCCAGGGGGTCAGAAAGAGAAAGCAGCCGAGCAGCCAGGCTGTGGTGAGCGCAGCCGCGGCGGGACTGTCCCGCAGCCCGGCAGAGCCGGAACAGCTCCCGGGCCCTGCCGGCACAGCTGCCTTGCCCAAGGACAGTCCCTGTGCCAGGCGGGGCAGCTGCGCTGAGCAGCCCCAGCACGGGCAGGGCCCGCTCCTGCCCCGCCGGGCAGTGCCCACAGCCACAGCCCATGGCAGCCTCAGCCCCACCTGTCTCCCCGGGCCTGTGGCCTCAGCCGGGCTCTCTCCAGGCTGGCAGCAGCTGGGCCCCGTTCACTGCTCTCGCTGCTGGCCTTCAGCTCCTCCCTGCTGGCTCCCGTCAGTCTCCGGCTGTCCTCAAGGTCTTCATGGCAGCTGTGGCAAAAGCAGAACCTCTGGAATTGCTTCCAAGGCCTGACAGAGCTGCAGCCCCGGAGCCCTCTGTGCTCCCTGCTGGCCCCCTCTATCCCCTCAACCCCATCATGCTCTTGGTGAAGCCCCAGCCACCTTCAGTTTCTTCAGCCCCTCACAGTCCTCTCACGCCCCTCAGTCCCTTCTGAGCCATCCCGTCCCCTGAGACCCACCAGCCCTCAGCCTGTGCCACTTCCCTGTCACCTCGGTGCCACCATGGCCTGCGGCTGCCCCACAGCCCTCAGCCCCAGCAGCAGCTCAGGGTCACCGTCCCTTCAGCGCCACGGCCCCCTCAGCCCCCTGAGCCCCCTCAGTCTCACCGTCCTTCAGCAGCTCCTCAGGGACAGTGCCTGGGGCCAGCGGCAGCTCCCACCGCTCCAGGGACAGCCGGGGCTGGAAGTGCTGCTCCGCCCAGCCCGGCCGCCAGCTCGGACCCAGCACAGGGACAGGGGACACAGGGGGCACCGGGGGAAAAGCAAGAGGTGAAAAAGGCAGCCGAGGGGAAAAAGAGGTACAAATGCAGCCTAGGCCTACACAAACAGCAATCCTTCCATCAATCTCTCCATCTAAACATTCCTATTCCTCTTACTATATAACTATACACATTTATAAATCTAACTTCATATATATATATATATATATATATATAAAAATATAAATATTTTACTCTACACATATAAAATTCTAACTCTGAAAATCTATAAATGTCTACACATTTATAGATGTAAATATACATCTATAAATGTATATATATAATAAAATATAATTATATCCCATCTATAACTATATACATATCCACATTTAACTATACAGATCTATCGATATATGTCTACATAAATAGAACACTATCATCTATAAATGGAATTATAACCACTAATAAATAACCATAGAAATCTATAAATATATCTACAAACAGAGGAGTTCTACCTGCCTGATGGTCACAGGCTCTCCCCTGTCTCTTCCAGCCCTCCTGGAGATGTTGGTCAGATGGCATCTGGGAAGCAAAGGGAACGCTCAGTCAATATTGGCCCTTCTGCACCTTTCCCTTGGGCAGCAATTGTCCTTCTACCAGGGGCTGTCAAAGATGACCTGAAAGGCAGACTCTCACTTGGCAATTTGAAGCAATGTGCCCTTAAAAGAATGGGACCATTCCAAGTGTTCAAAAGTGTGCTTCAAAACACTGAAGTATCTCGATAAAGTCTCAGCCCCACAGTGCAAAGGGCACCCAGGAGAGCTCGAAACACAGACAGTCCCCGCTGCCACAAGGAAGCCCGGCCTTGTTCTTTCTCTGAGCTGACAGAGAGACCTCAGTCCTCCCTGAAATGGCTGAAGCTGAAGGTGCTGGGAGCTGAGTCATGAACCAGCTCCATTACCTGGCATCTACAAACTGCCCTCTGCAGTGAGCAGCAGCTGCTCCAACTCGACCATCAGCTCTGGCAGGAAGGGCTGGGAGGGACAGAGCTCCCTAACAGGTCTGCAGGCTGCCCCAGCTTGGCTAAGGAATGGGTCCACAGTGCTCCTTCTCTCCTCTTAGGCCTCCCTAATCAGGGGTCATTCAAGCTTTTCCTTCTGATACTGGAGTTACTGTGATTTTTCAATTGGTTGGCCTCTGATGCTGTGCTCCTTGTTTTTCTTGTGGGTCAGGACCAATACCAGCAGACTGGTGCTACATTCAGTCAGTGATTTGGACTTCTACCCTGACTTTTTGCTCTTTTTTTCCCCTGTTCCTTCAAGAGTCGCTCAGCCTGGCCTCCCCTGGCACCTTGCAGTAAATTTATCCACCAACTTCAGCAAAAACTGGGACACCCGGCATGGTGACACAACTCGCACAAGGTCAGGTTTATTCCCTGCTCTCTGCCCCAGCAGAGGACTCAGTGTCAGAGCCTCTGGAGAAGCGTGGAGGGCAGGGCTCAGGGAGGTTGTGCCAGCGCAGGATTTGAACTAAAGGCACCAGGAAGCACCAACCCTGCTCAGAGCAGCCATCTCACCCCTCTCTAAACCAGTGTAGGCTCTGTCCTTACCAGGCTCCTCGGGCTCCTGGGAACTGTTCCTGCAGCTCTTGGTGTCAGATGTAGCTTCCTCTGCTGCAGCTCTGTCCACAGGCTCCCCTCCTGAAGAATCAGGGGCAACACCAACATTGTCCTGAGCAGAAAAACAGAAAGAAAGGAACCCAAAGATCACTCACTATTCTGCTGGAATCGTATCAGGGATACAATAACTCTCCTTCTCCACTCCCAAAGGACATGGAGCACAGAGGAGGGAACACTGTCCACATAGTTCACATGACAAGCCTTTTAAACTCAGGATTCAGGGGGCCAAGGTGAAACTGAAGCTCTTACAAAATGACCTTTGAGACAAAACATGAACACAGAGAACCAGAAGACACCACGTGAGGGGACGTGCCCCCACGCTCTGACCCTGCCTTATCCCAGAGCTGTGAGAAATCAGCCAGCACAAAGCCAGGGGCTCTCCTTGCTGCCAGCACAGCTGCCAGCCCTGCCCAGGGCTGTGTGCTACAAACCCACAGGCAAAGCACACATTTCTGCCTGGCAGTCTCAGCACCCCCAGCCAACTGCTCACACAACCCATCACAAGGTGCTGCTTCTCGGAGCCCTCTGCTGCTGCCCCGCGTGTGTCATCCAGGCAAACATTGATGCACCCAGGCTATTTCCAGGATCACATTTGTGATCAGTGGCAAAAAGCTGTATATCGTTATGGTAGGGAAAAAAACCAACCCAAAAGACAGGAAAAGCCAGACAACCAAGTAGTGTTTCTGTTCCACTGAGGAAGCAAATGGCCACAATGAAGCAAATTACCTTTGGACACAAAGATATTCTCCCTATGACCAGTTTCAGAATATTCATCTCTTCTGCCATAGTCCATCCATCAGAACCCTAAAGATTCTAAAGATGGTTCTGAGCCTGCAATGTTTCCTTTTATTATGGAATAAAATGCTTCTCTAAACTGCTATGTGTGACTTTACAGAAGACAAAAGTCATCACTTGAGAATAAGGTATTGGTAAATCCAAAAAATCCCACTCCCCCCCTTGAGTCATCATCACAACTGTACTGCAGGCAATGGGTCAGCACATCAACAGAAAGACAGACATTCTTTGGCCAACAGTGTAATAATCTGCAAAGGACAGAGAGCTGCAGCTGCAGCCCAGCCACAGCCACGGCTCTGGGAGCACCTACATGCACGGCAGGGCTCACACAGCAGCAGCAGCTGCAGCCCAGCCCTTGCTTTGCCTTGGCCTTCCCACCCAAAAGAGGCACAGCCCACATCTGCTGCAGCTGCAATAGAGGCACCTCTGGCATGCCCCTCCCTGCACGGGACACTTGGCCTTCAGTGCCACTTCTCCAAACACTCTTGTCCTCTTTCCCAGCAAGTAAAACCTCTTCTTCATTTCTTCTTCATCTCCTCTTTTAGAAATCTTTCTTTACCAAGAATAATTCAATAACTAAATAATAATGATATAAGTTCAATTAAAGAAGCCTTTGCTTGTCAACCATGTAACAAGGTTCAAAAGCTCTCAGTCCACCCCCTTTTATCCCCATCCAATGGAATTACCTGCGCAGAGGGAGATCTTTCAGACAGGGACCTCCTGATCTCCCGAATCATTTTCTCTACAGCAAGGCCCAGATCTGCTGGTGGCCATTCCTCCTCCGCAGGTGCATTCTGTGCTGAGCTGGAGGCCGTCCATGCTGCACAAGCTGCACTGCTGGGCGGAGCACTGGGACCTGAAGTGCCCAGGGTGGCTGCAAGAATCCAAACACATTGGTCAGGCTCCACAACGTGGCTGTGGGACACAGAGCTCTAGTGCTGCTGTGGATCAAACATCACGGGAAGCACACAGCAAAACCAGGCAAAGAATCTTTTGGCCTCCTAGGTGCCCCTTCCTAGTAGGCTCGACAACTTCTGGCCGAGAATGACAGAGCCTTGAGGCAAACTACTTCAAACGGTCACTTTTCAGGACCTTTTGGAAAAACAAGGTTACAACTCTTTTCGTACCTTGTGCGTCGTAGGCTGGGGGCTGCTGCTCCCTGTGGAGCTGCTGGAAGCTGCAGGGCTGGATGGCGAGCACCTCCCGCTCGGCCGGAGGCAGCTGCTCCCTGTGGAGCTCCTGGAAGCGGCTGCGGGGCCCCTCCCGCCCGAGCGGCAGCGGCCGCTCCCCGTGGAGCCCGAGCAAGTGGCAGGGCGGGATGCCGAGCACCTCCCGCTCGGCGGGCAGCGGCCGCTCCCCGTAGAGCTCCTGGAAGCGGCTCGGCCCCTCCCGCCGGGCCGGCAGCGCCCCCTCCCTGTGCAGCAGGTGGAAGCTGCAGGGCGGGCGCCGGGCGAGCAGCGGCCGCTCCCCGGGGGGCTGCTGGAGGCGGCCGGGCCGGGGGCTGCGCAGCTCCCGCCCGTCCGGCAGCGGCCGCTCCCTGTGCAGCAGGAGGAAGCCGCTGGGCGGGCGCCCGGCCGGCAGCGGCGGCCGCTCCCTGGGCAGCGGCGTGAAGCGAGCGCGCCCGTGCCGCCCGTCCGGCAGCGGCCGCGCCCCGGGGAGCTGCTGGGAGCAGCGGGGCGGGCGCCTGCGGCCATCCCGGGCCGCCGCCGGCCGCTGCCTGTTGGCCGCGCTCCGCCGCTTGATGCGGAGCAGGAGGTCGGGGCGGTCGCGGCGAAAGCAGGGGTTGCTGTAGTGGAGCCAGGCCCCGGCATCGCCCGGCGCAGCCGAGCCGAGCCAGCCCGGCACCTTGCGGAAGCCGTAGCGGTAGAGCTGCCGCACGAAGCTGCGGAACTGCGTGGCCCTGAATGTGTGCGGCACCGGGGCCGGCCCATGGCCACGGCCCCTGTGGGCGCGGCCCGAGCTGAGCAGCTCCCGCTCCAAGAGGGAGCGGTCGATGAGCAGCCCCTGGGCGCGGCTGTCCCAGCGCACGGAGCGGACGCGGGGGCTGTTCACCAGGCGCCAGAGCTTGGCGGGGGAGGTGCGGGCGCTGAGCCCGGCGGGCAGCGGCAGCTCCGCCATGGCGTCGACTGCCGACTGTGGCCACAACGCCCGCAGCGCAACGGCCGCGGCTGCGCCGGCGGCGCGCGGCCTGAGGGGGGCGCTGCGCTCGGGCCCGCGCGAGCCCAGCGCCCCCCGGCGCGGGCCGGACTTGGCGGGGACGCGCGCGGCAGAGCCGGAGCTGCTTGGCACAGCACGGCACGGCACGGCACAGCACAGCACAGCAGGTTATCCACACGCTGCATGCCGTGCCTGGGTCACCATCGGGGACAGAGAGGAGGGACATTGCTCTGTCTTGGCTGTGGAAAGGATGAAAAAGGGTGATTAGAAAACATTCATTTGGACTCCTTTTCAGCAGACTAGCTGGTTTTATGTCACTGTGTCTGCCTGTCTTTGGCAGTGTTGGCACATTTCTCGTGATTCGGAGTCAGCTACAGCAGCAGGAAGGGGCAGCAATTTTGTCAGCATTGATATCCAAGCCAACGTGCTGCCCCATGGATGGATGTTGCTTTCTTCAAGAGATTTCTGGCCTTGAGTTGTAGTGAATTCATACTGGTGTCTTCCCAAACAGACTTGCCTTTTTCTTTCCTCAGGAATCACCTCTTCTTTTTCTTCCCCCTATCTGGGGAGAGCTCCAATGCAAATGCCTCCTGCAGCCAAGTTCTGCCACTGTAGACTGACAAAGGAGATCTTGCAGTGGGGAGAGACTCCCTAGAGCTGCTGTGGAGAGCTGAAGGGGGAAGCTTTGTCCCTTAGTCTTGAAGTCTTGTTGGGGAGCTGCTCGTGCTCTGGAGGACGTACACCAATGATGTTTATCCAAGCCTTGCAGGTTCATTCCTGAGCTTCCTGACATGCCACAGAGACTTTGGGGTTGTCATATTGGCAAACAAATTACAGTCTGGGCGCTTCTTGAAATGCTTCAGTTATTCTTTTTTTGCTTTTCTGCAGAAATGTTGTCATCATCTATTCCTTCAAGAGAATCTTTTCCTACTTTTTGGGGGATTCCTTTTGCTGCCCTCCCAGATCAGTCCAATTCCCAGGGCTCCTTCCCAAAGTGAGCTGCAGCCCATGCCCTCCACTCTCCAGCTGGAACAGAAGGAAGCACAGTTTGCTGTTGTGGGAAAGGAGCTTCTCTTTCCTGCCTGCTTTCCCTTTGGGACAGGTTGGTATGTGCTCATTTGATAAAGGCAGGTTTCAACTCTGAAGCAGTTGTGTTTCAAACTGCTCCCTTCTCCAGCTCTTCTGTGGGTATCCTTGGACAGAAGGCCTCTTGGTGGGAGCTGCCAGTGGCAGGTTAAGGAAGGAGGTTGATATTTCAGGGCTGTGACTGCTGAAAGCAGCTGGTTTCTGGAGGTGTCCAGAGCTGGGAGTGGCTCATTTCTCACCTGCCTGCAGAAAAGGAAGTTGCAAAGTGGGAATTTCATTTGTGGAGGTAGGTCTCAGGGGTGTTTGTCAAGAGACAGGCTGGCAGAGAGGCAGGTCTCATGCTAAACTGGCTGTGTGTTTGTTTTGGTGGTGGGGAGGGTCAGAGATGCAGACACAGACACCAGCTGAAGGAACAATGTAATTTACTGTAATGCAAAAGTGCAAACAAGAGTCAGGAAAGGATAAGCTAAGCAATGCACCTCAGCATTATTACAAAAGGGTGCCTCTGGTGATTCAGGAAGATCCATCACCAGGTAGCCCAATGGTTTCCCCTTCATCCAGAGCTGCACATCAGCTGGGGGAAGCTGTCCCAGCCCAGCCCTGCAGAGCCACGGCCGGGAACTGGGAAATCCTGCGGTGCCTCCACCTTTGGCAGCCACGAGGCTCCCGAGAGCGCTGTGAGAGTAGCCCGGCTCTGACAGTGCTGGACGAGCAATGTGCCAGAGCTTCTGCTGGGGGCACAGCTGGTGTCATTCTCCTCTTGGTTTTCTCCCCAGGCCTGCCCAGGGCTCAAGGAGGAACCAAGGCCAGGTGTGGCCTTGTCCATTTTCCTCATGCAGAAAGGTGAAGATGTGTTTCACCAGTGAATGGATGCAACAATCCTTTTGATGGTAACACTTGGTTAAGGAGCAGATACATAGAATATTGGGTTGGAAAGGTCACCTAGAGGGCAGCTTTGGCTCAGGTCCTGTTGTTGAGGCTTCAGTCAGGGTCTGTTGTTCAGGCCTTCGTCCTTCAGTATTTTGTGGTGCAAATCACACCTGTGCAGAGCTGCAAACAAACAAGTCTGTCTTTAGCACATTTGAGACAGGGAACAGGATTAGCCCTGCAAGGCCAGGCTGGGGCCAGGAGCAGAAGGCCAGCACCCTGCTTTTGCCCACAGGCAGCCCTGCAGAGCAAGCAGCCCCTCCTGCCCAGGGGCTGAGGTGCCCGAAGCTGCCTCCCCGCTGTGCAGCTCTGCAGAGCCCGCGGGGCGCAGGGTCCTGGGCAGCCAGGGCAGCCCGGCTGCCTTGGGGCACAAGGAGTGGCCCAGAGAGAAGCTGCTGCCCTTTGCTTTGGAACTGTTCCTCAGAGTCTTGTCAATAATCCACAGTGTCTGATGTGTTTTCCTTTCCTCTCCCAAATTTAACACAGCTTTTTGAGAAAACTGACAGATGTAGCTGCTGCTGCTGGTGGTGGTGCTTTTGTCTGCAGGTGAGGGCAGGTGATTTGGACCAAGGACAGAGTCCATTGTTAACACCCCAGCTTTGCCAAGTCAAGAAAACCATTCAGAATTGGGCTACCACTACTGAGCAGTATTCTTAGGTTTTGGAAAGCTACCACCTTAAAAAACCCGACAGATTTTCCTCCAGGAGGACACCAGCAGTAGCATGATGCCAATGTTTTCCACCCCTTTTCTGTGTCTTTTAAGAGTTCTGCAGTGCCCAGCAGGAATGAAGCGACATGTGATAATGGGATTTGAGAGCTCTCTGTTGTTCATTGCCACATGAGTGTTCATGACAAGCTGGACACCCCACTTGTGGCTCTGTTGAGTTAAATTCATCCCAATTCTGTGCAAACAGCAGCCCTGAGGTGCTGAGAAGAGCAAGCACAGTGGGTGGGTGTGAATGCACACACCCGGGGGCTGACTGCTCTGTGTGCAGATGGTTTTGCACTGTTGTAAATCTTCACTCTCCCAAGCTGAAAGGCTATTTCAAATAGATATCTTAAATGAAAATATATATCAAAAAATAAAACTGTCCAAAAATACATGTGCATTAAATTTCATGCATATTATATATTATATATTTTGATTAATATAATAATAACATAACATAATATAATATAACATAATATAATATATACATGAGATAATTTTTGAAGCCATTGCTTGTGGGGGATATTAGATGATCTCCTAGTGTTTGTACATTTTTGCTTTCTGCTACTGCTGATCCTAGCAGCAACTCCCTGTCAGTTCTTCCAGGTCACTTCACACAAAGCGATTCCATCATTTCAGTGCCTGTGAGAGCTTGGCACTGAAATGCCAAGTTGATTCCCGGCTCTCCAGCCTCCTTCTGGATTTTGGGGCATCTCAGCACTTGTGTCCATGGCCCTTCCTTCATCCCCAGCCTGCAGCAGTCACAGTCGCTGCTGCCTCCCCCTTGCTGCAGCTCATTTGCCAAAGTGCTGCCAAAGGCAGCAGAGCTGGCTCAGGATCCCTGCTGGCTTCTGCTCTCTGGGATGAGCTTCAGGGGGACACTTGGAGCACTTTCCTAAAGAGCTGCCTGTGGGATGAGGGATTTGTCCTCCTGGGTGGCTCCTGCTTGGATTCTGTGCTCATGGAGCCCCGGAGTTTTCTCAGCAGCCTCTGCAGCGAGTTCTGAGCAACGTGGGGCTCTGCTGCCAGCCCAAATCTGCGCTTCCCCTGCCCAGCCTGAGTGCAGGTGGGGCATGTGCTGGGCATGGCCGGAGATTTGCATGGCCAAAATCCTCCAGCATTTACATCTGCCCATGGCTTTGGGTAGCACAAATCTACGCTTACTTCAGTTGAAACATTGCATTTATTGCAGATAGTTACACCCGCACTACTAATGTACAAATACACAAACATTAACTTATGTTTAAATATGAAATTTATTTTAAATTGCAACACCTGTGCTACCAATATAGAAACACAGAAATATCAATTTATGATTAAAATCTAATTTTTTCTGAGAATTGTGCTATGTAAATATATACAAATATCAACTTCAGTGAAAAAAAAATTGCTTTATTGCAACCCTCTGCAACAACTCACTGTACACAAATATTGAAGTTACTGAATTGAAGTTTAACAATTAAATTTATTACATATTACTACAACAATACAGCCCATATACAAATACAGAAACATCAATATCCCTTTTCCAAAGAATCTCAGATCCAGAACTAAATAAATAGAATTTTAGAACTATACAACTCCATACATAATAAATAGAAGTAAATACATATATAGGCATAACAATACAGAGATGTAAACATGCATTACATATTTCATGACATATAACATGACAATATAATACAAATATAACAAACCTATCTATAAATACACAAATATCAATGGACCAATAAAAAAATCCATACAACCCCAGCAATACAAATGCACAGCTACAGAGCTGTACAAGTATGTAAACAGATGAATATACACGCATCAATATAACAATATACACACATAATATCCCTATACAAATATCAGTCAGTGTATGTAAATATCCCTATACTTGTAGCTATCCAAATCTAACTACACATCCATAAACAGCACCAGATCAGGAGGGATTGCAGCCGCTGATGTTCCCAGGCTCTCGCTCAGGCTCCTCCTCCCGAGCAGAGCAGCTCTCCTGGGCAGGGACAGCAGATGGGACATCTGGCAATCAAAGGGAACACTGAGTGAGTGTGGGGACGTTTCCCTTGGCAGCGGCTGCGCTTCCATCAGGGAAGAGGAAATGTCAGAGCCTCCCCAGGGGGGTCAGAAGGAAAAGCAGCCGAGCGGGCCAGGCTGTGGTGAGCTGTTCACTTCTTTCTGGCATCCCAGTTGCTCTGAGGGAACTCCCTCATGTCAGGTTATTGAACCACCTCTGCACTTACCAAGACTGTGGCCCCCAAATCAATCAGCATTTATGTCTCCAGCTGCTTGCACCAATGACAGGGAATGACCTCTAACAGTGCTGGGGCACAAAGTTACCTTGCACAGGTCATCTGACAGGGCCTTGTTCTTTCTGTGCTTCCTGTGTTTCTCCTTAACTTCCACCTGGAATTTTTACAGCATTTCTTTTTCTTTCCCCTTGATCAGTGCTGAAATGTGTGTTTCTCTTCCAAGTTTCAGTTTGTTCAGTGATTCGCTCAAGCCTTTTCTCAGAAGCTTTTATCAGGGAATTGAGTGTTAATTTCAGCAATTTTGGTGATTTTCTGTGAGATTTATGCAAGAGTCCTGTTCACTGGGCACCATTTAGGAAGGTACAAAAGAGAAAGAGGATGTTCTGTATGTCAGTTCACTAGTGGAATATTCATGCATAGAGAGAGTGATTAGCTGAATTTTACATCTACTCCTAACCTGAAAGTGCAACAGGTAATTTGGGGAGAAATTAAAGCCCGATTTCTCCTTCTACCAGCCTGTATTTAAATGTAAAGTAAATAGAGCAGGGTGAGAATGTCAGTGTTCAGTTCCTGAAGTGCCTTATTAAGGTGTTCTTAAAGTAAGGGAGATAAAATCTGGGTGGGCATTCCTAATTTCCAGACACTAACTGACAATTTCATTGACTCTGAAAACAGCAGAGATGTGCACATCATACCTGATCAATCCATTTGGGGATGGTTTAGGTTCAGATTCTCTGAGGCTTTAGATTTTTAGATCTCTAGACAATGCTTCCAGGAATCTAAATAGCTTTCAGAAATTAAACTTTTCTCCTTTTTTCCTCAGTCTTTGCACTCATGTGCACCAGAGACCTTCAGTGAATGGATTCCACTCTAATCCATCTCCAAGCTGAATCTCCCAGCTGTGTTCACACTGGTGGTTTGTGTGTCTCTTCTGCACAGTGCAATTTTAAAATCTTCGTTCCTTATTATCTCTGCCCTTCCTTTTCTGTTTTAGCTTGCAAATGCATGCAGATGTATCAGAAATGATACACCTAATTTCTGACGCATCAGTTCCTGTCTAGCAATTTCATTTTATCCTGTTCTGATGTTATGCTAGCCTTCTATGTTTTATTCTAAGTGGACTCCTGTTTTCTTGCATGTGGAAGTTTTACAATGCAATGCTCTCATTCACCTGCTTTCATGAAATCCTTCATTAACATTAGCACAAGTAACTGTGTGATTCCCTTCTGCTTTGTAGATGATTTGGGAAACTCAAGACCTGCTCAGCTACAGAAAAACATACATGGTGCTTGGTAATTCCCCTAAGAGCTTAAGTTAATGGTAAACAACTGCAGCTTATTCATTTCACAGAAATTGGGAGAAAAGACCTTGCAAATATTGAGGAATGTAGTGCAATATTGATGGGCATCCCTCAGTTATGCAGACAGACTGATGTCACTGGCAAAATTCCCTCTTTTCCAAAGGTTTTCATTCGCTTTGGCTGTGCTTTGTATGGCTGCAGGTCACATTTCCCTTGGTTTAAGGAAGTATCTTGGCAGGTGTTCTTGGTGATATATCTTGCTAATTCTGCCCTTGGAGGAATTACTCAGTTCTGCAGTCCTTATTGCATGCTCTGTTCTAAAAGACTTTTATACTGTTTTCCCTCTCTCTGTGTTTTCACACTTGTTCAACAAGGTTTTCTTTCTAAGAATATTAATCACAATATCCCAAAGGATTAAAAAATGCTTAGGTGTTTTTCCCTAAGTATTTACTGAAGAAAAATAATAATAATTAAAAAAAAACTGTATGCATGCTGGATGTAAAATACAAACAGAAATAAACTTGAGAGTTCTCCCAAAAAACTTAAGAAAAAACCCCATGTATTCTATAAAACCCAGAGTATTCATCTACAGTATACAAAAATGGGCATGTTCTAGAAGAGAAAATTTGTGCAACAGTTCTGCACAGAATTCTATGCTTTCAAGCTTTTTGCGCTTCAGGGGCAGTGCCATTCTCTGAACTGTAATGCTCTGAGCATGTTCTGCTCACCATGGCAGCTTTCTGCTCTGCCCTGGTACAGATCATCCTCCCAGCAAAGGGGGAGTGCAGCCACCACAACTCGCAGCACCTTCCCACACAGCAAGAACCTGAAGGACAGAGATGGCTTTCACCAGCTGCTGCGGGTTCTAACAGTGCCACCTCTCAGCTGCCGAAAGCCTGAATTTCTGTGTTGCACTGTGTTAGTTTATTGAGCCAAATGTTCTGTTATATAGTGGTACGTTCAAGTGCTCCCCGAGTTATTACAGTTAGCTCCTCCCCTATGTTATGCTCTCCTAACCAAGTGTCCCTCGAGGAATCCCCTCCCTCCTCACCAGATTTTTCCCTGTCTGTCAAGACAACCCGGCCCCTTTGCCCCATCCATCAGCCCAAACCCTACCCTTTGCTCCAGAAAATTCCCTGTCCCTCACCCTTCGATCCAATCCCTATGCCAACGCTCTCTCCTCCCCTTGTTCTGATTTGTTGTAGCCCTCAAAACCACACCCCAAGAGTCGCTTATTGGTTACTGTATGGTGTCCACTCCCTGTTTTGAAAGATTTTAAAAATCCGGTCACAGGGATGGTGGGGGTTTTTGCAACATCTGTTCCTTTGGGAATTCTCAGCTGTGAACCTTCCCCCTATTTCTCCTGATGAAATTGCTGCCCTTTACACTGCCGAAGAGCCTCCTTTGCTTCCTTCACTCGGTCCTCCAGGGGTCTCTACTGCTGGCATTTGGCCTAGAGGTTCTGGCTCAGGCAAAACCCTATCCTAGCCAGTTCCCCACTCTTGCCATTGTCCCTGGAGCATCACAGAGCTAGCCAGAGCTGCGGAGGGCCGTGACAGTGACCCATGCCCTGGCATGTCACAGCCCCCGGAGCCACACCTGCCAGGCTACAAGCCCCAGCGCTGGTGCCCACTGCCGGCCTCAGGGGCTCCTGGGCATCCTCACCCTGAGTGCAAAGGCAGCCTCAGGAGCCCCCAGGGCGCTCTGGATCCAGGCTGCAGACACCCTAAAGCCAGCACTGAAAGGGACATGGATGGGGACTGCAGCTGGATCTTCCAGTGCTCACTGCTCCTGACTACTCTCTAAGTGAACCCAAACCTCATTTGCAGCACCTTGAGCACATTGACCCTGCTCGCCCCTCCTGGAACGTGGTGTTCCCACATCCTGCACCAGCCCTTTGCAGGGAGTGACCAGCTCCCAGCTGCTCTGCTACCCTGGCCTTACTTTCTGTTTGCCAGCAATGAACTTAACGGATACACTCCTGAGAAACCTAGCACAACATTTGCTTCTCAGGAGCTCTTTGGCAAAAAGACTCCACTAGTCCCTTGTTTTGCACAGAGAAGGAGGTCCTGACAAAGCATGAGGCAGAGGCAGGGCTCTGGCATACGAATTCCTGAGCCGCAGGATTCCACCCATTGTTGTTCCTAGCTGCTTTGCTGATATTTTAGAGCCAGTTCTGGACAGGGGCTGCTGCTGACAGGGTAGGAAAATTTGGAGAAAAAAAGGTGCAGGAGACAACAAAAAAAAACAAGGGGGGAAACCCTTAGAAATACAGAGCTCAAGAGATGTCCTTGGAGATGGGTCAATAGAAAATGCCAGCAGCAGTGAACAGAGCCCGAGGTTGCTCACTGCCACCCCAGGGGCTCCTCAGTCCCCTGCTGGTTTGTGTCTGATGCAGCCCTGCCTGGAAAGGGCTCCAGGCTCTGGTGTTCCCAGCTTGCTCCAGGCTACATTCTTAGCAGCACTGAAAGAAGAGGTGAAACAAAGAGCCATTTTCTGTCCTGCCTGCAAACTCTTCTCCTTCAGTGCCACTGCCAGAGATCATCCCTCTGTCAGCTTGGCACTGTGCCTGCTGCATCCTCATCCCTGTCCCTTGCATCAGCTCCTGCACATCATCAGCACTCGCTGTCCCACATCATGAACAGAGAGAGCTGTGTCAGAAGAGCAAGGAGTGCATTTTCTTGGCTGTGAGATGCAAAGCTGTGTTTCGTGTCAGGCACAAACAGGCGATGTGTGTATTTGTGAATGCAAAATGTGTGGACCCCAACAATGGGAGAGCTGTGAATTCTAATAATAACTGAGGAAAATAAAGCATGGAAAAAGACTTTTGAACCTATCTTTTGTTTGCAAATTAACCCTAGTTGATTTAGGAGCATTTGAATTAAAGTGTTATAGATGTTGCTTTTTGCTTGCATTTAATCCATAAAGAGTTCTGCAATAATAACCTTTTGAAGTATAATTTTAGAATATTACTTGTATCCTTGAAACTGTAGCTTTGGAATATATATAAAGGAAATATGCCTATCTCACACCTTATTGAAGCAGAGAAAAACAGTTTGAGAAAAAAAGATGAACATCACCTCAAGGATTTATGGTTTCGACCAAAGGGAAGCTGGACATCACTGTTATGAGATTTGGAGTCTCTGCAATTAAAAGGTGGACACACATCTGGGGAGCTGGACCCCACCAGATGAGATTCATCTTTCTTCTTTTGGAAACTGGACCGTCATCATCTGGGGATACTCCTTTGAGATACATCCTGAGAAATTAAAATCACAGTAGTGTATAGAATTGTGATGTAATAATTTCGAACAAAAATTGCTGATGAGTAAAAGATAGGAAATAGAAACTGCTGAAAAAAACTGATGAGTACCCCTATAAATCTGTAATCCTCAATTATCAGTGTGCAGTTGGAGGGAAAACTTCCCCCACTGTACCCAGCGCTGTATTGCTCATACTTTGCCATATCAAATAATAAATTGATTGCTGCTTGAATATTGGCCTAGTCAAGCTTCTGATTCATAACACTGTTAGGTGTGCTCTTCTATGGGCTGGCCATGGCACTTGGTAATTAATATGCTGTCATGCTGTGAACTGAATTCACACCTTACAGGGCTGTGTTTACTGGGCCTGCTGGATCAGTGCCCACTTCCTTCCTCTGCTCCTCCTCACTCCAGGACTGTAAGAGACCAGCATGGGGTCAAAGACCCTGCAGTATCATTATTCTCTAGTAATGCTCAGAGGTCTTCTAAGGGCTGTGTAATGCACAGCATCGGGGTGTGGGGCATGTGCTAAGGAGAAAGAAAGAGTCTGTGAGAAAGCTGAGCTGCTCTTACATGGGACTGCAAAAATGACAGGAACTTTTTGGCATATAAAGCTTTCCTTCCAGGTCAGGGACCAGGGAAGGCCTAATCAGCTGTGGCCCCACAAAGCAAGTCTGTGCTAACTCCCAGCACCAAGTGCAGGGGTGTGGGGCAGGGCTCCTGCAACAACAGCACAGCTCTGTGGAAGAGCCCAGCCTTGCATCTGGGTTCCTGCCTGCTTCCCCTTTAGAGACAGCTGTGGCCCTAGGATTTGTGTCTGAGGGAGACACATCCTTGGACCTCCTGATCTTTCCCAGGTGGCCAAATGGGGATGCACCAGCAGCACTGCTGGGAAGGTGCTGGCTCAGTGGCTGTTTTTGAGACTGTGCCCCCCATATCAGCTTTATGTGTGTGTGGGGGGGTGCTGTGGTGGGTGTGGTTACACACTCACTGGCCTTGGCAGAGCACAAGTCAGAACCTTGGAAGGTTCCAGCTGCTGTAAGGCTCAGGAGGCAGAGCTGGTGCTAGGCACAGTGTGGCACTGTGCTGAGGGAAAGGTGAAAACAGTTAATAATCCACCCTCAGCTAATCACTGAGGGCTGATGGGAGGCACAGGCTTGGTGGAGCTGCTTTGTACAGGCCAAGGTGCTTATCAGCTGTGCAGCGTCCCCAGCAGCCCCTGGCCATGCTGGTGCAGCTGAAGGACAGGCTTGATGGGTCTGGTGCAGCCCCACAACCTCAGACACTGCGGCTCCACCGTGCAAAGCAGCATGGCTGAGCTGGTTGTTGATCAGGTAAGGGCTCAAATATATTTTCTGCAACTTGCTCCAGCACAGTTCAGCCTGGAAAAAAGGCATTTTTCCAAGTGTAGGGGAGTCAAGCCCCAATAAATGTCAGCTGAGCCCTGGTGCTGGCTCCCCTGCATGAAGCCTCAGTGAGGCACCAGGGCCTCCTGTCAGCAGGAGGGGAAGGGAGATCAGAGTTGTTGGAAGAATACGTGACTGAAGGCTGAGCACAGGGTTGGTGATGCTTTGCGTGGCTCTTGCATGACATCCAGGCTGGCTGTGGCAGTGTAAGCTAACCTTTTGTTTTGCATCAGGCTTCATGCCAGAGCCAGCCCCTTTCCAGCCTTTGGGGTGATTACAGCTGTTGCTCTATATTTCTCTCCCTTCTTTTTTTTCCAACAGCTATTCTACTCCAGCACCATAGGCAGGCAGTGATGGCTGCCTGTAGCTAACAAGACAAACTGAGATCTGCCTGCAGAGCCATGGTAAGGTGTCTCTGGGCTTGTGAGACAGGCCAGGACAACACAAACTGAGGCCATAGCCATGCTGTGCTTTCAGTTGAGCCTGTGGTGGAGCTGCTATGCTTGTAGTCAGCATCCAGATGGGGCAGGTGACATATCTGTCTTAGCTGGGACAGAAACAGAAGTACAGCCCTTGCACAGCATCCTTCTGCAAGGCTGTGCTAAGCTCAGGGGCCTGTAAACTGGCCCTTAAGACCTAGGTCTCCACTCCTTGCCCAGATCCCCAGCCTCAGGGAGAAGGACTTGGGTTTAGGAGCCACGGCTTTTTCTTCCATCAGACTCCATTAAGAAAAAGTCAAGTTAAGCAGTTCATTGACATTTAAAATACTGTACAGTGTGTAAAACCAAATATCCCCCTCCCCACAACAATCCCGTGCTCTCAGCAGATGCTCTGGTGAAGAATCCCACTTTTGGCACTGTTTGCCTTCTCTTTTCTCCTTCTTCTTTATGGGATCCATCTCAAAACAGCTCCAGACCTGCACTGTTTCATTAGCAGCTGCTGAGGCCACTGTTGTACCATCAGGACTCATGGTCAGGTTCAAGATTCTATCAGTATGACCTGAGGAGGAGAAGGAATGTGCAATCCGGGCTGAGCTGATCAGCACATGCACATTTACTCCTGTATGCTCCCATGAGCCCTGCCAGCTTGCATAGCTGTCCCCCCAGTGGCTGTGGCAGTGTGATTTCAGACCCCAAGCACACACTTGGATCAGTGGTATCTCTTGCACAGCCCCGTGGGCATGCTTTACTCCTAGCAGCATGGCCCCGGATACTGTCCTGTATCAGTGATGCTGCAGGCTCAAACCAAGGAGTGCAGCTGTCTTCAGCTTCTAACAGCCCCCCCACACCCAGGCCCTGTCCACCTACCTTGCAGCTCTGCAACCTTGGTCATTGTTGGATAGTTCCATATAATCAGCTCATTCTGTGCAAAGCCATGGGCTGAAATGAGCTCCTTGTAGTTTGTTGACCATAGGATAGAAGAGACCTGCACAGAGGCAGTAACACAGGTGAGACGAGGTCCTTGCGCTGATGCTCACCACTCGGAGGTGAGCATGGTCCCCCTCCTTCCCTGTGCCTCTGGGCCTGAGGAGCCAGCAGCTCTGTGTAGGTGTGCTGCCAGAAGGTGTTTGTCTCCAAGCTGATGTTCATATCTCACCTGGGAACGGGTATCAACAGCACTGAGGCAGGCGCCAGAACACACGTTCCAGATGCAGATATGTCTGTCTCTAGTGCCACCTCCAGTGGCTAGAACATTCATCTGGCATGGGCACCACGCCAGGCCTGAGCGAGGGGAGTTCATTTTAAAACATACAAGAGGCAACCTGCGCCCAGCCAGTGCTGCATGCCTGCCTTGCACACACATATCCGCCCGTGGCAGCTCTGTGCTCACCTTGACAGCGCCCTGGTGCTGAGTGAAGGTCTGTACAGGAGCAAAGTCTCCACCCCCACCTTGGGTGCATGGCCAGACGTTCGCCAGACTGTCACTGCCACCACTGGCCAGGTAGTGGCCATCCAGAGACCATTTGAGTCCGCACACCTCCTCTGTGTGGCCAGCAAGGGTGGCCACGTGATGCTCAGCCACTCGGACATCGTGGTGATGGATGTGCCCAGTCCGTGCACCACTGCAGAGAGAAGAGAAGGCTTACAGAGTCAGGCTGCACATTTTCACCCAAATCCATTTTTGTTGTTGCAAGACTGCTATACCTGCCACTGGGTTTCAACCAGTGTTACCAGCAACACAGGTCTGTTGGTGTGAGTGAAACACCCACACAAGCTCTTCACAACTTCAGCACAAACTGCAATACAGGAAAGAGGCCTTCTCCTCACAGCCCCAACAGATAAGGCTAAATAAGAATCCCAAGCCAGGACAAACTTCTCTCTGCCATCCCTAACCCATGCCACACGTAGATTGAGGGATAGGAGTTTGCAACAACTGGAAACTGCCCTTGACCCACTGCTTTACCTGCAGAGGATGCAGCTTTCCAGCTGAGGGTTCCCACAAGGCCACAATGGCTGGTCATGGTTCGGAGACATTTCTGTTGCTCAACGTCCCATAGCTGGAGAGGCAAAGCAAAAAGTTCTTCAGAAGAAACCCAATCCTGTTTCTATGCCTAGGAACCTCACTGCACAGGCTCTCTCAGCTTACTCAGTAAGGGAACAGAGAAAATGTGTATCTCATGACTATAGCAGAGAAGGTAACGCTACTTATCAGAAAACCCCCAAACCAAACCCTGCCTTGCACACTGGGCAGTTCCACCCCACACCAGGGAAGACAAGTCAGGTGCATGGCATCCTTCCTCTGCCAGCCAAGGCCCCACAGTTCTGTCAATCCCTAGAAAACACCTCTAGTTTTAGTCCTGCATTCACCTGAACCTCAGCACTACTTGTGCCAACAGCAAGATAGTCTCCATCTTTAATCCATGACACAGAGGAAATGTAAGGATACGGATGCTCCGTCTGCAGCAGGGGGATAATCTCCCTAGTACCGTAATTCCACAGATAAACAGCGTTGTCCAGAGCCACTGCAAGGAAGTTCTGGGAGCTCCAGTCTACGAGATTCAGATCTACAATTTGAAAGAGCAGTGCAGGTCACACCATGCTTGGCTAGAGAGCCCTGCCCTTCACCCGTGCTGATGCAGCAGGCGCGGGTGCACATGTGCACACACACACGTACAGGTGAGGGGCAGCCTTCTGAGTGTCACTATGCCCAGCTGCTGGGGCCAGGTACCCTGCTCCAAGGCACCTACACAGTGCCCTAGACCACTGTCCCTGTAAGGCCACACAGGGACACTCCAGAAGTGGTCTGTGCTAGCCTGGGTACACAAAATAATACAGACAGCCCAGTCACACTGTCCTAGGAACAGCAATCCAATGCAGAATGTTCTGGATGCCCAGCACTCAACCCTGTAGCCTACTTACAGTAGTCATTGAACATCTCTGGTGCATCCAAGACCCAGTCTGGCTTTGAGGGAATATATCTGCTCTTCTTCCTGCTGGATCCAGGTGCCATTTTCTGACTGTAGAGCACTTTCAGGTTATTCTGATAGCCTGTGTGCAGGGGAACAGGTTTGTTAACCTGAGTTAGTTTCCTCCCAGCTGAGTGCTGCTCACCCAACTAGGAATCCCTTGGAGTGAAAATAAAGTCCTAAGAGAAACACTCACAAGCCTGCAGTGCACGAAAATCACTGGCAGAATGAACTGCTGAACAGGGGTGAGCTACAATTTGCTCATTCATGGAAACAAATTTAACAAACACTTGGGTTTTTGAATCCCATTATATTTAGTTGCAGTTTAAGCTAGAAAATGCACAGCAGAGACTTTGATGCTCTTACAGACTTCATGAAGGCTTGGAACCTGTAGTGCGGGTGACTGTCACCGACATCTTTTCATAAAAATCCTTTCTTTAGGATTTTTCTCCCTTCTGAGAAGCTGTGGCCTCAGCAACAAAATGTAAACAATGGTTATCTGCTGCTGTGGAATGCAACAGGTGGATGCGTGATTGGTCTTGGGTGAATGTTTGGATTTACTGACCACTCAGAGCAGAGCTGGGTCTCACTCTCTGTTGAGACACAGAAATTTGTTTATTTATTCTTTTTCTATTCTTAGCTTAGCTAGCTTCTGAGAACTTTCCTTCTATTTCTTTTAGTATAGTAATAATGTAATATATATCATAAAATAATAAATCAAGCCTTCTGAACATGAGGTCAGATTCTCATTTCTCTCTCCACCCTGAAGACCCTTGCAAGCCCTGTAACAGGTGACCAACTGGCAGTCATAGCAACTCTCCTAAATAAATTCACTGTAACTGTTATGCCCTCCCTCGACCTCAGGAACCATAAGAAAGGAGACTCCAGCCTGTACAGCTCTCAGAAACCAGTTGATTTCTCCTGTGACCACACACAGAGCCTCTGTGTTGCTGTTCCCCTAACCTGATCTCTCCTGCTGATTCAGCTCACAACGACTCTGTATCATACCTTCTGGAGCATTCTGTGGTTTTCCACTGAGGTGGAGGATCTTTGCCTCTTCTACATCAAAACCATTCAGATTCACTGCCCAGGCTTTCTGTTGCTCCTACAGAGACAAATCACCCTCAGTGCAATGCATTTAAAACAATTCCCACACTGCAATTTAAACAGACACCTAAGTCCCCTTCTCTTAGAATCTGAAGATGTTTGACTGTGCTGCAAGGGTCAGTCACACAGAGGCAGGTCAAAGCAGTTTTCCCTCAGACTTACATGCATCGTCCTGCTCACATTTTCACACAATGGCAAACTCAGTGTCATTGCCAGTGGGAAAAGCCACAGCCACAAAGCGACCAAATGCTTCATAAACAGATTTCAGAACACAGTGTAAAACATTCCAGAAGTGTTCCCTGTGGAGACATTGTCCTAGAATAGCTACCACCAGCAGTTTCACTTTGCATAGGCTCACAGCTTTGTGTTTTTGTTGCCTGCTACGTTTTAAAGCCTCATTAGTCAAAAGCTAAATTTTGCTACCAGAAGCAGCATAGGCTTAGAGTGCATGGCAGTCTCTACAGCTTCAATCTCATCCTAGGCTCCTGAAGCCCAGAGCTGCAAGTAGTGATGGCTGGGACTTGTCAGTCCCACGTGCCCACTTGATAGAGTAAAGGGGAAGGAAGGAGTAGCGGTTGTGAAGTAATTGTAACTTAGCAACATGCTCACCTTCTTGGTAGGGGAATCCTCATCAGGGTCATTCTCTTTGGTTAGGAGGAAATTTGCCATCTCCATCTGCATAGTGCTGCGTTTGGGAATGTAGCGATCCCCCCCAGCCTTTGTGGGGGTGCTTTGAATTTTGGATCCAGATTTACCTGCATTCACATATGCAAATATTGTCTTACAGCTATTTAACAGCCTGTATTAGAGCTTTCACGGGAGCAAACCCAACACTCCTCCACATCACACCCACCAGACAAGTAGGACTCTGAGGTCTCATGCCACCCAGTCACAACTAACTTATATTTTCCTCCCTGCCACCAAGTTGGTTAGGGACAGTGTGGTGCAACACCTTGGGTCTAGTGCAACAATTCTAGAGTCCACAGATAAGGGGAAGATACTAAAACGCTCACAAGATGTAAAGCTGTCAGCTAACAGTCCTGCCCACACTCATCCTAGCATACAACTGTGCCAGCAAGGCACAGCTGGGCAAACAGCAGCTCGCCAGCCCCAGTGCTAAGAGCTCTGCCCCTAATGCTGGCAAGGAGGTGGGTGGCTGTCAGGAGCACAGACCACCTCCTCCTGCCTCAGCAGCAGTCAGTAGGGCAGCGTGGCAGGGAGCCCAGAGCCCCATGGCTACAGACAAGCATTCTGGGCGAGGCTCCCGCACTCAACCTCTGTTGCTGGGGGCCGGCGCTCACCGGGTGTCTTGGACAGCATCTTGCTGGAGCTGTGGGAGCAATTGGCCGGCTTCATGGGTGACACGCCGATGGGGCTGGGCCCGGGGCCACTGTCCTTGGCCTTGCGCTGCCATCGCGCAGGCAGCGCATTCGGGATCAGCGTGTCCAGCTTCAGCAGCCCGCGCAGGTCCGCCTCGAACAGGAACTGCGCCATGGTCCTGTGGGTGGGTGGCGTTAGCCGTACCCACCGGCCGGGCTGAGCCTACTCTGACAGGCCCCGCCGGCCTCCCCATCACCGGACCGTGCAAGCGCTCCGGCTGCTCCTCCCCACCAACGGACACCCCTACACTCCCCAACCGCTCCTCGGGACACTCCATCAGCCTATACACCCTCCCTTCACTCCTTGGGGGTCCTTGATCAGCCGGCACCCCTTCCAGCCACTCTTTGGGGCTTCCTCCGATAAGCGACATTCTCCCTTCCCCTGCCTTTCAAGGGCAATCTCGTCCCTGCTCTTTCTCCTCCCCACCATGCTTTGCCTCTGCCCTGTGCCCCTGGGGCTGCTCTTGGCCAGGCAGCCTCAGTGGGGGCCAGCACTGGCTGCAGCCCCAGCGGGCCCCCCAGGACAAGGCCCAGCAATTAGGAGGCCAATGAAAGCTCTGGGCAGCAGCAGAACCCTCAGCAGAGTTCTTTGGACAATCATGGACTGGCCACACCTACACTGCAGCCTCACTGGGAATGTTTCCTATGTACAGTAGACTTTCAAAAGAAGCTGTTTGAGGGAAAGGTGAACTAAACACTCACTGTCTTCAAGTAAGTCCAAATTTGGACAGAGCGTAAGATGAAGATCATCTCCAAAACAAGCAGGCCTGCCAGGAACCCCAGCCAGCAGCCTGTTCCCTGACAGAAACCCCTTCCAAGGCCCTTCTGGGCATCAGGAACATGTGCTGTGGTTCCAGCTGCACCTGTGGGAGCAATGGGGAGGGTCAGCCCGTGCTGTGCTGCACTGCTGAGCTGGCAGCACGGTGGATGCGGGCAGGACATTCTCGGTTTCCCCCAGAGCTGGGGCCTGCAGGCACCTTGCTGCCCCTTGGCACAGGCTGTGCCACCCAACAAAGCCCAGCAGGCTGGGAGGAGAGCCCGGGTGCAGCAGGAAGCTGAGAGAAGGCCCTGCTCTAGAACTGAGGGAGTTCCACCAGAAGCAAACAAAGATGGTAACTTAAAGACATTCCCACTGTGCTCAAAGTTTGTCTGAGAAGACTAAGACGTTAGCTTGTCCAAAATCCCAGGAAATATCTGGGAAATGGTTTTATGTATGTTGGTTGTGACCAGATAAAAAGCTCCTGTGGGAAAAGAGCCTCTGCAGCAGGCTGGCGGGCTGAAGGGGTCTTTTTTCTTCCTAAAATAAAGATTACCACTGAAATGCAATTTTATTTTTTATTGTATAAGGGGAAAATATTTTCCAGACCTCTAAAACCAGTTTCAAAAATACAGATGTCTTGTGGAAAAAGGAATGAAACATATGGGGATTTCTCTATACAAGAGATATTTCTAAATATTTTTAAAAATGAAAAGTGAAGACAAAATTAGGTCATATTTTTGGATTCTAAAACTACTTAGAAAAATCTTTACCTACTATAGGAATTGGGAAGAAATATTTGGGGGTGTCTGTCTACAGAAAAAATATTTTGAAATATTTCTACAAATTTCTAATATCGAAAAGTGAAAAACTAAGCAAATGGGGTTGCTTTTTCTCAGGAGCCCCATGCTGCTGCCTGCCCCCTGCACTCCCCCAGCCCTGGGGACCCCGCCGCTGGTCACAGCAGCCCCTGCCTGGCTCCTGCCTGCCCACACCGTGGGCATCCACGGCTGCTCCTGGCCATGGAGCTCAGCCAGTGCTGCTGCCCGCTGGGTTTTGCTGCTGCTGCCACCCAGACACTGGGGTGACGGCACCTTCCCTGTAGTGCAACTAAAGAAAGGGCCATCACCCAGACTGGCAGAGAGCGGGGATAACTTCAGTGTTGTTTAGAGGGCAGGACCAGGGGGTTCAGGGGCACAGGAAGGGACATGTTGGTCTCAGGAGGGGCTGGAGGGTGCTGGGCTGCTCCTGGGGTCTATAGAAGAAGTCGGGACGGGTCAGAGGAGGATCAAAAAAGAGGTGGAAGTAGCTTGGGGATATACATGGGGAGAGGAGGTGGCAGTGGCATCTCCAGGAGAATAGGAGATTTCCTTGACAATGGCTGTTCTGGAGTCTTCTTCTCAGAACTCTTGACAGGGCTACCCAGGCTCTTCTAACTGCTGGAGGAGCTGCTCTTGCTCTTTGGGTGTGAGGTGCAGCCACCATCTTACAACTCCTGTCCAGAGGTGGAACTGTGGAAAGAGGAGGTGGCTGAGGCCCCAGCTGCCAGTGGCACACAGGGAGCCTCTTGCACAGCAGGGCCCAGAGCTGGCAAGGTTCCCCAGCACAGCTGGAGCTGCTGGCACAGCTTGGCCCAGCTGCACAGCTGTCCCTCAAGGCCCCGGCCAGCAGGGCACGACTCTGGCCAGGCTCCCTGGCCAGGAGTGGGCCCCAGAGCGCCTCTGCCTTTCAAGGGCAATGTCGTCCCTACTCTTTCTCCTCCCCACCGTGCTTTGCCTCTGCCCTGTGCCCCTGGGGCTGCTCTTGGCCAGGCAGCCTCAGTGGGAGCCAGCACTGGCTGCAGCCCCAGCGGGCCCCCCAGGACAAGGCCCAGCAATTAGGAGGCCAATGAAAGCTCTGGGCAGCAGCAGAACCCTCAGCAGAGTTCTTTGGACAATCATGGACTGGCCACACCTACACTGCAGCCTCACTGGGAATGTTTCCTATGTACAGTAGACTTTCAAAAGAAGCTGTTTGAGGGAAAGGTGAACTAAACACTCACCCTTTTCTCTTCCAGCAAGTCCAAATTCAGACACAGCATAAGATGAAGATAAGCTCCAAGACAAGCAGGCCTGCCAGTAACCCTAGCCAGCAGCCTCTTCCCTGACAGAAACCCCTTCCAAGGCCCTTCTGGGCATCAGGAACATGTGCTGTGGTTCCAGCTGCACCTGTGGGAGCAATGGGGAGCGTCAGCCCGTGCTGTGCTGGACTGCTGAGCTGGCGGCACGGTGGATGAGGGCAGGACATTCTTGATTTCCTCCAGAGCTGGGGCCTGCAGGCACCTTGGCGCCCCTTGGCACAGGCTGTGCCACCCATCAGAGCCCAGCAGGCCGGGAGGAGAGCCTGGGGGCTGTGCAGCTTCTTGGGCAGTCGCTGCTTGGAGGGACGCCGGCCAAAACCATCCCTGAGCAGCCACTGCCAGCCCTGGCCCTCCCTGCCCCGTGACAGCTCCCCCAGCCCCAGGGCACAGAGTCAGGCCCTGTCAGGACCCAGTGCAGCCCCTGCCCAGTCGGGAGCCAAGGCTGGCTCTGGCCCTGGGCTCGCGGCAGGGCTCTCGCTCGGGGCTGCTCCTGTGCCTTGGGCCTCTGGGCACTCAGGGCCAGCTCCAGAGCAGCTGCAGCAGGAGGGACGAGTGCACGAGTCCCCTTTCCCCGGGGCTCTGAACGAGCTCCAGAGGCCTCAAGGACTCCAGAGGCGCCTCCAGCTTTGGCTGCTGCTGGGCCGTGCAAGGGCAGGCCCTGGGGGAACAGCTGAAGCCACTCAGCCCTGCACAGGGCTGAGCCCTTCTCAGCCCTGCTGAACCTGGCACAGCAATTACCTTCTGAGCCTATGCCTGTGCCCATGCCTGTGTTTGGCTTGGCCTTCCTTCTGGCAGGAGCGGCTCCCAATCGGCCTCTGCTTCATTGGGGAAACACCTCCTTCTGTCCTGAATTTTGGCCCATCGCTTGAGAAACAAAAAGTACACTTCAACAGATGGAGAAATTCTCCATTTCTTTAATGGCATGTTCAGGATGTCATGCTTATGCAAAATTGGATAAAATCAACAAATCATCTGGTCTTTTTCAGCTGGGCTAGGGCCCACCCTCCTCCAAACAGCTGCCAGTGCTGAGCAGAAGTTGTGAGTGGATCGTGCAGGGCGAGGGCACACACAGCCATGGCTCTGTCCTGGCACCTGCAGCGATGCCCCCTGGCCGAGCTTTGGGATCTGAGCTGGCAGCTCTCCCAGGGGAAAAGCCTTGGCCTACCCTCACCATCTCCCAGAGGCTCAATCCTGAATGTGGGCTGGGAAGCCAGATCACCTTTGCCTACAGGCTCAGCTGCAAAGAAAGGCAGGACACAACAGGTCCAGTGGCACTGCTGAAGATTCTCCTTCAGGCCCGAGTGGCAGTGAGGGCACCTGGGTGATTGGTGCCTTCCAAGGCACTCCCTTGGCTCTGCCTTCCACTCAGGAGCAGGGCCAGGGGCACCTCGTGCCTGCAGTGGCCCCACACTGGGATTGAAGGAGCCCCTTGCGGGGCAGTCGGGGGCAGAAAGGACTCTCTGGAGCTGCCAGCACCTCCAAACCCAGCCCCAGGCAGGGCCAGGGCTTGGCAGAGGCAGCAGGAGCAGCTCAGGCTCCCTCGGGGCAGGAAATGAGCTGAGAAAGGGTCAGCCCCGGGACACAGCCCTGGGCCCAGCCACTTCCCTCTCTGCTCTTCTCTGTGGCTGTACAGAGCACACAGAAGGCCACAGTGGCATTGCACACGGGAGGAGGATGGACAGATAAATGCTCCTTCTTCCCACTGACAGTGATCCTGTGGGATCCCTCAGGGCTCCAGAAGGGATCAGGGCAAGGTTTCCAGAACTGATCAACCTTCAGAGAAACTTAAGGGAACTGGCTCATGAGTGAGCTCTTGCCCCACTGACACAGATTATTCTGTCAGGAAAGGTACATTCAGACCTTGTCTTCAACATCTGGCAAGGTCTTTAAAGCACCATTCACCAGCATTTCCAAGTAATCCAAGTCATGTGCTAGTCGAGAAGGGAGCACAGATCCTATCGAACCATTGCCATGGTGTGCTGGGATCCCCTTCTGCCATGGGGAATTGGGCAATGCAAGGGGGTGGGGTAAGGCTGTGGGAGCCCGTGCCTCCTGGTCACTCTCCACGCTCTTTGCAGGTCCTGTGCAACATGCCTGGAGGGGCAGCTGGAGCAGCCCAGGGCCCTGGGGCTCTCTCCCTCCCACACAGGAAACCCTCACTAAATGCTTGGGGAAAGATGCAGTGCCACAGCTGTCACTCCCAACCTCCGTACCTCCCTCCTGCTTGCCCACCTGCCCATGGAACAGCTCCCACAGCACACGAGCACATAGCCAGGCCCTCTCAGGACACACTGGAGCCTTGCTCTCCCCCTCTGCCCTTTCCCCACCATGGGCACCCCGTGCAGCCGCTCCCAGGTTTCGGGACATGTCTCCCACAGAGGGAGCCCAGCAGGACAGCTCAGTACCCGAGGGCCATGAGCCTGCTCGGGACAATTCCTCTGGGCTGTGCCCGTCTTGTCCGGGCTGTTCCCGCAGTGCCAAGCAGCAGAGAGGGCAGCTCAAGCCTCAGCAGGGCTCAGGCCCAGAGGCACAGCAATTACCTCCTGTGGCTGTGCCTGGCATCACCTCCCTTCCTGCAGGAAATACCACCTTCCATAGAGCCCCTCTGTCCATCCCTTGAGAAAGGAAGAGGCACAGCTGGATCAGATGGAATCATTGCACATCCAGGAAGTGGCCTCTTCAGGAGGCAATACTTCTCCAAAACATGGATAAGGATCGGTAAAATCCTGATACCCCCTGGCCTTTGGGGCTAGCTCTGGCCCTCCCTCCTCCAAGCAGCCACACCTCAGGATGTTACTGGGGACCGGGAAAATGCAGGGGATCCCTGCTGAGTTTGGGCTGCACGGCAGCTGATGCCCAATGCCTTCCTGCAGAGGCTGGGGAGAAGCTGCAGCCAGGCCAGGCTGGGAAACAGCCCTGCAGGGCATGGAAGCAGCAGCGGGGCAGCAAGGCCGCCATGGATCCCTTCCCGCTGTTCCGGGCACGGCGTGTCCAGATGTGCAGCCAGAGCCCTCGGCTGCTGAGCCCCAGGACAAGGCTGAGGGAAATGCTCTCACCATTCCCTTTCAGCAGTTCTGTCACTATTCGTTTCAAGATGTTGTTTGGCTCATGTGGTTTCTTGTGTCCTGGGGCTTTGTTCTTCCCTCTCAGAGGACCTTAACAGAAAGTAGTTCCATTTCCTAGGAATGGATGCCACAGAAGCAGGGCTCAGCCTGTGGGGTCAGCAGGGACAACACTACTCACCCCTGCGATGGGAGCCAGGCTTCTCGGTAGGAATCAGCAGAGAGGCAGGAAAAGTCCTCCCTGCAGACACATCTGTAACACAACAGCCACAGTAGCTTGTGTAACCTGGTTGCTGTGAAGTTGTCAACAATTATTACTGTGTAGGACAGTGAGAACATACCTGAAGGAGGCTCCAAAGGCTTCAACACTTTTTTCAACCAATCTAATGGGGAAGCCTTTCCAGCACCCTCATCTAGAACGGAGCACAGATGAGAACATTTTTCAGGGTGTGTTGGGATCTCCTTCTGCTTTGGGAATTGGGCACTGCAACGGGGTCGGGTAAGGCCGTGGGAGCCAGGTGTGAATGGGCAAGGTCAAACTGCACAGGGGCCGGGGGAGCTCTGGGCAGGCTCCTGGTCACTCTGCACCCTCTTTCCATGCGCTGTGCAACATCCATGGTGGGACGGCTGAAGCAACCCAGGGCCCTGGGAGCTCTCACTTCCACAGCTGCAACTCTTGCTAAATCCCTGGGGAAAACTGCAGCAGGCAGTGCCACAGCTATCCCCCTGTCCCCCTCCGTCCCTCCTGCCCTTTCTCCCTCCCTTTCTACCTACTTCTATCCCTCCAACCGTCTTTCCCCTGGGACAAATCCCCCAGCACATGGGCACATGGCCAAGCCCTCTCAGGACACACTGGAGCAGGGTATGCCTCTCAAAGACATGGTTAAGATTCAGGAAATCCCTTTCAACTTTTTGGGTAGGGCAGGGCTCTCCCTTCTCCATATAGGTGCCCCTTCTGATTTGCCTGGAGATGGGAAATTGCAGGGAATCTCATGCCTGTGGTGCGGTTTGGTCTGCCTGTCAGCTGATGCCCAATGCCTTCCTGCAGAGGCTGGGGAGAAGCTGCAGCCAGGCCAGGCTGGGAAACTGCCCTGCAGGGCGTGGAAGCAGCAGCGGGGCAGCGAGGCTGCCATGGATCCCTTCCTGCTGTGCCGGGCTCAGCGTGTCCAGATGTGCAGCCAGAGCCCTCGGCTGCTGAGCCCCAGGTGAAGGCTGAGGGAATGAACCCACCTTGTCCTGCCTGCTGCATTTCCTTCAGCATTTCCCTCATTTGTTCAGATGGCTCATGGGGTTTCTTCTGTCCTGTAGCTTTGTTCTTTCCCCTTGGAGGACCTTAGAGCAACATGGTTCCATTTCCCATGAATGGATGCTACAAAAGCAGGGCTCAGCCTGTGGGGTCAGTGTGGAGAGTTATTCAAAGAGTGACTTGAGGAGAGAGGACACAGCCGAATTGATTTGGTAGAGATGTCCTAACTAGGGCAGAGGCCTTTTTGCAGGCAGAGTGTCTGTTGAGAAAGTAGCAGGCTAAAGAATGGAAAAGTACAAGACAGTGGTTAATTCCAAATCTTGCACCTGCAAAGATAATGTGTCCTTGGGCCTAGTGGAGGATGATAAAGAAATGGACAGCGAGGTGTGAGAAGTAGAGAGCGTAGGCCCAAAGGAATGTGGATGAGTTAATGGTATAGTTTAACCAATAGATTGCTTGGCTTACAGAATATTCATGAGCTTATTATTTGCTGTATAAGTGTTCGATGCTTTCTTTAATAAACTGGACCTGTGATGAACCATCTGGTGTCCTGGTCTCCTTCCTACAGCAAGTGAGGGGTGTATACTTTCAATTTTCCCCCAAAGGTTAATTTTTTGCTTTCTGATATGAGTAAGGCAGTCGTTGCCACAGCCTGAATGCAGATTGGCCACCCGCAGCTGACAAGAGCTAGTAATTTTGATAAATTGGCCACTGGTTTCCTGGATTATCTCCAGTCCTGGGCTAATACTCCATGTGTTACGACTTTTTTCTATATCCAGAAACAATAGAAGGGTTTGTCTAAGGCAGGAAGACTCAATGCTGGTGCACTGACTAAATTTTGCTTCAAAGCTTCAAACTTTCGTTCATCATCTTTTTCCCACCTAATCTCTTCTTCATTTCTTCATTTAACTTTTCATACAAGAACTGGATGGCCTGCATGCATCCTTCAATCCATAGTCTACAATATCCCAACAGGCCTAAAAACCTTCTGACTTCCCTCTTAGTTTTTGGCCATGGGAGTGAGACTATCCCCATAATTCTCTCAGGGTTCAGCTGCCAGCTCCCTTGTCACACGTCGTAGGTATTTTACTTCTCAATCTACAAATTCGAGCTTTCCTTTTGATACCCGAAGTCCTTGGTCCCCCAGAAAATTTAACAACACTATGGTGGATTCCCAAACTTCTTTTTCTTCCTGTCCTGAGAAAAGCAAATAATTTACATATTGTATGAACTTTATCTCTGGTTTAATGGAGAAGAGTTGTAGTACTTCTCCTAGGCTTGACCAAACAGGTTTGGGGATTCGGAAAACCCTTGGGGTAACCTAGTCCACCAAAGCTGTTGCTTCCTCCCAGAATCAGGGTCCTCTCATTCAAAGGTAAATATATCCCACTTTCCTCTGCCAGTGGACACACACAAAAAGCATCTTTTAGGTCTATGACACTAAACCACTGGTGTGCTGGGGGGATATTACTCAGTAGTGTATTGGGATTAGGCACTGCTGGGTATCAATTCACAGTTCTTTTGTTCACTCCTGTCAAATCTTTGACAAGCCTGTAAGTCCCATCTGACTTCTTTACTGGTAATATGGATGTATTAGAACCATGTATGGGAGGACATACATGGTTCTAAGATCCCATCCTCAAGTAGGTCCTGGATCAGCGGCCGTAGTCCTTGTCTCCCCTCCAGGAAGAGTGGATATTGTTGTACCTGAACTGGATGGTTCTCATTAACTATTTTTATTGCTATAGGTTTGATGTTTAATTTACCTCAGTTTTTCAGTTTTGCCCACACCATCTCATGAATTTTCTCCTCATTTTCTTCCCTTAATTGGAGAAGCTTAACTACCATTTTCCCTTTCTCTGGGAGCACTCCAATGTCAAACTAAACCTGTAAATCCTGTCCTAATAAATTTCACCCTGCTTCTGGATCTACTAGAACATCCCCAATTCCTATTTTATTTGTTCATTCAAACTTTATTTGCTTCATAACTGAGGCTTTGAACCCTTCCCCTTTAGCACTTACTACTTGCATGGTATCTTGGCCCTTTTTGCACCCTTTTGGATTCTACAAACACAAGTTCTTTCAGCCCTCGTGTGTGGTAGTGTTCACAGGGGTCTTAGGATGAGAGAAGAGATGAGGATCTGACTCCATGTTTCAGAAGGCTTCATTTATTATTTTATGATATATATTAAAACTATACTAAAATAATAGAAGAAAGGATGTCATCAGGTTAGCTAAGAATAGAAAAGGAATGATAACAAAGGCTTGTGATTGACCGAGACAGTTCAGACAGCTGGACTGAGATTGGCCATTAATTAGAAACAACCACATGAGACCAATCACAGATCCACCTTTGCATTCCACAGCAGCAGATAACCATTGTTTACATTTTGTTCCTGAGGCCTCTCAGCTTCTCAGGAGAAAAAATCCTAAGGAAAGGATTTTTCAGAAAATATCATGGCTACACCCGTGTCTACTAAGAATTCAAATTCTTCCTCCTGGAGATCTATTTTTAAAGTTCTCAAGGGCTCCTGATGGTATTCTGTCCCCAGGAGGTAGAGCCCCTGACACTCCTAGTCTTCCACTTCTCCTTTTTGCTCAGTCTCATCGACCCTCAGGTCCTTTTCCTTCTGGGGGCAAATATTTCTGACATGCCCACTCTCTTTACAGTATAAGCAAACTGGTCCTAGGTTTCCATGTTTTCTAAACTCCTTTTTGTGTCCAGTCCCAAGGTGCTGCCTCTCCCTGCCAGTCTATCTTCTCTCATTTGGTGTCCCACTCCCTTACATAGGTTGTTCTTTACATGCTGGTTTCCTTTCCTAATGGCAGTTACCATTACCTTGGTTTTTGTATTGGTCTTCTCTTAGTCCCTCTTTGCATACATTTTCTGTGCTTCCCTTAAAAGATCCTCTAACCTCCTTTCTTGCCAACCATCTAACTTTTCTAACTTTCTACATGTATCTGGCCAAATGTGAGTGACGAAATTTATCTTTGGTAAGATCTGTCCAGCCACTGTATCAGGGTCAACCCCTGAATATTGCCTCATATTCCTTCTCAGTCTTTCTAGCCACTCTGTCGGGGTTTCTTCCCTCCTTTGCTGCTCATAGAAAGCCTTTCGGGCATTTTGATTACATGGAGCTGCCTCTTTGATACCTCTTGTAATCAGTGTTCTGTATTCCTCCATGTCTTTCTTCCCCCCAGTGCTGTTTTGGTCCCAGGTGGGGTGCACTATGGGCATTTTCAGGTCCCCAGGAGGTCCTTTCACATGCTCCCTTTCCCAAATCCATATCTCAGCCATTTGGATCATCTTTGTGCCGTCTTTCCTCTGATGTAAACAACTAAATCATTATCAATTGCATCTCCTCCCATGTATAAATATTGGGCCCCAGAAACTGTTCCACTCATCCAGTGAAGTCCTCTAGTAATCCTTACTATTATTTCTTGAACATTCTCACATCAAAAGAACTTAGAGGCACGGTTACAAATCTAATTCCTCCCTGCACCCCACACAGGGGTACTTCCCTCACAGGACATAATCCCGCTGCTTGGTTCCCATCCCCTGATCTACTTTCTGCTCATTGTGCCACCCTGTTTCTGGTGTTTTGACTAGGCCCATCAGAGGGTAGGGGAGGTGCATCTGGGGCTATTGGAGGTGGAGGGGTAAGTGTTCCAATGGGTCCCATTCTTTATTTTCTTAAACCTTAAACATGTTCACCTTTGAGGGTGAACTCTCCCCCTCCCAGCAGCCAGCGTAGTCACTCTCTTCCTGATTGCTTTCTTAGCTCTTACATGAATGTTTAATGCCTGACACATCCACCCTTCATCTGACCCATATCTCGACTAGTATACATAATCACTCCTAATTTCCCTTCTGGTCCATCCTACCATGCAATAGTGAATCACTTTGAGCTGATCCTTATCTCTGGTATTTGGGTCATATTTCCACCGGGCTAGCTTCCTTCCCAGTGGGCTATCTGGGGGCATACCTATTGGTACCTCTTCAATTTCTACTCCTCCCCTTGGGGATTCTCTATTTGCCCATAGTCCCATCCTGACTGGTGATCACAGGCCCTGCTCCGACAGATCCCACCTTTCCAACCACAGGCCCTCCGGACAGAGCCTGCCTTTCTCAGAAGGGAAAAGGAAAGGGGGCCAGGAAAAAACTAAACAAGGAAAGGATGAAAGAGAAGGAAAGGGAAGAGGGGGATAAAAACCAAAAAACTGTACTTCTCTTTTGACAAGTAAAAATTAAAAAAATCTTATGATCCAGGGGCTTCCATATCACCGGATTGGTCCCTGCCCTTCCTCTCCTCCTCGGTTCCAAGCTCTGGTCCCACGGTCGCACTCTACTCTCTGTCTCACCTGGCTCAGCTCGGCTGTGGCCTGCCCCTGGCCCAATTCACCTCAGCTGCTGCAGTCCCAGCCCTGGCCCAGCCTGGCTCAGTTTTGGTGGCTCCACCCACTCCAATTCAACTCAGTGGCTTCCATCCAACTTCTGACCCAACTTGGTTCAGCTTCGGTGGCTGTGCTCACCCCAATTCAACTCAGAGGCTCAGTCCGCTCCACTTCAGGAGTTCCTGTTCCTGGCCTGACTCGGCTCAGCCTCAGTGTCTCCGCCTGCCCCGATTTGGCTCAGCTCAGCAGCCAGCCCAGCCTGACCCCCTCGCTTTGGCAGCTCCGCCCTGACACAACTTGGCTTGGCCAGACTGCCCTGACCCCCTTGGCTCGGCAGCACAGAAACTACTCCACTGGCTCCTGGGTGACCCCCTGCAGCAAACCCCTTGGCAGTCACCCTGCTTCCAGCCCAGTTTCAACCTGGCCCTGGAAATTTTAGCACTGACTGCGCCCCAGAGGCTGCCCCCGCTCTGAGCACCATGTAAGCCGCCGCGCAATGTGGAGCTCACCAGGTCCCTTGGTGTGCACTGGATGGGAATCCCACCGTGGGTCCCCATCCCGGCACAAACATGGTTTCCCCGATGGGTGAACCCTGCTCCCAAGTCCCCACAAACCCTTCAACCCTACGTGCCCCGCCGGCCATGGGGTCCTTGTCTATGGGATCCCCGCTTTCCTCCCCCCTCCATGCATCCTGCTGTTCCTTTTTCCTTTCTACCGTCCAATATCCTGATGCTTCAAGGGACCAGGATGGATCCAGTATATTACTAATGCGAAGCTCACTTTCATACACCGGAATAATGGTGTCACAATCTGGCCAAAAATAGTTATGTGGGTGGTACTCACCCCGTCTTCCCCTCTTTTATTTATCCAGTCTCCTGGTGTCTTTGGGCTTCCAACCTGCAACCACTGGTGGAACTGGGACAGTCCAATAGACTCCGCCCAATCTTTGGGAGGGGATGCCCCTTTTGAAAACTCCTAAGGCCACCAGTTGTATTTCCTGGATGAGTCCCCATTTGTGAGAAATGATGATCACTTCCAAAAATTTAAAAGGATTATTAAAACCTTATAAAAAATACAACACAGGACTGAATACAGAAAATATTATGGCACCTCGAGCAAAGGATTTTTTCCCACCATTTCCGTGTCCACACAATGGATGTTTCACCTTTTAACCCTTTAGCCCCTCTCAAAATCTTGTTATAAAACTCTTTCTTCGCTGTCCAGCAGTGGAGGTCACTTCCTTACATCTTGATTGGAGGTCAGGTGTTGCCATAGTAACAAGCCAACCCTCCCAAATACCCCAACTACCAGGTAACCCTCTGATAACAAGGGGGATAAAACATAACTATAAATCTAAAACATAACTATAAATCTATAAAACTTGTCTTAAGATATCCATGTTATCTGCCTTTTAATTGTGTGACTCAACCATTGCTTTACTGATCTATCACACCATTATTTCAAAACTGCTTCCTGTTTCACCCTGACTGTCCCTGCAGAGGAACAGGGCATGTTTCAGGCACTTCCACAAGCTCAGGCTTCTCATTTCATGAGGAATCTGGGATGGAAATGGCCATATTAAAAAGGAGAAAAGCAAAAGGAAATTGATTAGAAATTCTTCGGAAAAATTACCCTTCTTACAGACGAGGTTCACCAAGTCATTCCCTGCAATTCTCCTTTTCAGATTCTTTCAGTCTTCTACTCTGGGAGGTGCAGCTTGTTCTGCTGCTTATCATGAACTGATTGTGCTCTTGATTTATACCAGCATGAGAGATGTAGAATCATCTAAACTGAAAACAGAAAGAAACTGCCTCTGACAACCGATTTTCATGTTCTAGATCACTTTCCAGGTGTCTATGGAGATGTGTGAATGATTATCACACAACTCTCCATTTCTGGCTGCAGCTCTTGGAGATTCTTTCTCTGAATTCAGTCAGGGTTGCATTCCCCAACAAGTCCTGGTACCACCTCCTGTTTTCCAAGATTGGAACAGTCACAATGAAAACCACACCAATGGCACAACTCCCCAGTCCACCAGGAAAATAAAAGGACAAGCTGTCAAATTCTCCAAACCTTTGTCTTGCTTTGGTGCAAGAGTCCTGCTGCATGCACAGTGTGGAAAGCCAAGAGAAGCTGTAGGTGGTGGCACATCTTGTGACAGGAGCTCAACCTCATTGTCCAGGAAAGGTTTTTGAGAAGAGCAGACAGGACTGTGGAGAAGGTTCCTGGAAAACTGAACCAGCTTTCCAGAAGTGAAATGAAAATAGAAAGAAATCATCTGAAATGTTTTCCTCAGTTTATTTCTATGCTCCCCTTTTCCATGTTGCACTTCTTCTCCATGCCATGAGTTCCAAATGGATCTCGCTTTATGATCAATGCTTTAGTGAGTTTTAGACACTCTAAAATACCATGAGCTCCACACAGTTTGCCTTCCCCTGTTTTTGTTGGAAAGCAATGCTGGAACCATCAGTGCAGTGCTGGGGTCAGGCCCGAATCCTGCAGGCAGGGAATGTGCCCGGCAGTGTGTGACCCTCAGCAGGGACAATGCTCAGCAGTGTTGCTATGCTTGGTCTCCATGGAACCATGCCAGGAGCAGCTGCTGAGCACAGAAGCCATCGCAGCCCCCGCCCTGCTCCAGAGCCCCTTGGCAGGGTGGGCTCCTGCCCTGGCTCTGTGTGCCAGGAGCCGGCAGCGCTGGGTGCAGGGAGCCCAGGGAGGGCACAGAAACGCTGGGTGAGAAATGCTGGGGCACAGCAAGATGGGCGAGTGCAGCCGGCCAGGGCAGAGGAGCAGCACGCCCAGGGGGCACAGCCGGCAGGACAGATGGCCAAGGGGAGAAAAACTTCTCAGGAGGGTGGAGAACAAACTTCTAGTGCAAACTTCAGAGAATGAGGTACCTCAGGGGGAGAGGAGCATTGAATTACAGTAAAGCACTTCATAAAGCATTGACTCCGCAAACTCTAAACTGTCCAACTTCAAGTTATCCAGATTTCGAGAAGAGGAAGTCAGGAGAAGAGAGAGGGAGAGAGAGATCCACAGTCAGTCTTGGGTCTCAGTAGCTGTGAGCTCCAAGGCCGTCGGATGTGACAGTGTCACACCCGTGTCACAGCCTGACCTGCTCTGGTTCCTCTCACAGGTGAGGTTTTTGGGGTACCAGGGACTTGGCAGCAAGTTTGGGCCTGGGCCAGAGGCTGCAGTGTCTGGGATGGGGCAGTGACCACCCCACCTGTGCAGAACCCTCCCTGCCCCCAAACACACACTGGAGATGTCGGGGGCCGTTCATCATTTCTCTGCTCTCCAGCACTGAGGCAACAGACTCTGGCTATAGCTCTGTGCTCATGCCCAAGGCAACCACCCCTGGCAATGGGGCTCCATGGAGCTGCTCTCAGGAAACCCCCAAGAGCTGAAGAGTGCCTCAGAACTGCCTCAGAAACATGAAATACCCCAAAATCTCTTCAGGAATGTGGATTATTCAAAAACTCTCTCAGTAATGGGCTCCTCCTCTCTTCATCATCCCCAAACTTTGGCTGTCTCATTCCAGACCCCAATCCACCTCCCCAGTCCCAACCCCAACCCATCCCACCCTTCGTGGACATCATGACCCCCTACCCAAGCTGTATTTCCCCCATTTCCCACTTCCCAAACCCCATCCCACCCATCATGCCCCACCCAATGCCCATCTCACCCCTCCTGATTTGCATCCCACTTTACCCAATCCATTTCCAACCCCATTCCACACCAAGAGGCTGGAATTTTGGGGTGGGAGTGAGTAGTTTCAGTGCTATTGAGCTGACAGATCAAACCCTCTTGTCTCTTTGAGTGCCAAGAGAGGGAGAAAACTAAACCAAATACCCCCAAAACCCCCAAATTCTGGCAATTATTTCCCTGAATCCCAAATTGCCCTGAAACACAAGTAAAAAGTGAGGATTCAGATGCCTTTGATGAATTTATTGATTTTTGCCCCAATTTTCTCTGTTTTAAAGGGATGAAGATGAATCCAAAGAAAATTAGGGTCAAAACAAAAGAATACCCAGCCATCTGCTCAATGCAGATCACTGGGAATGTGGGTCCTCCCATGGGGGATGAAGCTGGAGCAGTGCATGAAGCTCCTCCTGCAGTTGGGGCATTCACAGGGCTCCCCTTACCGGTGCCTCCGTTGGTGTCGGGTAAAGAACGAGCGGTCTGAGAAGCTCTTCTGACCCTAGGGACACTCGTAGGGCCTCTCCCCGGCATGGATACGCCGGTGGGTGACGAGGGTGGAGTTATGCCTGAAGCCCATCCCACAGTTGGGGCAGCAGAAGGGCCTCTCATCTGTGTGAATCCGCTCATGTACAAGGAGGTGGGTGCTGGTGTGAAACCTCTTCTGACACTTGGGACACTCTTAGGGCCTCTCCCCAGTGTGGAACCTCTGGTGGACAACCAGGTCGGACCTGTGGCTGAAGTTCATCCCGCATTCCAAGCGCTCGTAGGGCCGTTCCCCATTGTGGATCATCTGGTGGCTGATCAGGGTATTGCCCTGCCTCAAGATCTTCCCACACTCCAAGCACTTGTGGGGCTTCTCCCCATCATGAAGCTGCTCATGGGCCACCAGCCCCGAGCTCTGGCTGAAGCTCTGTCCACCTTCCTGGCTCAGGGTGGGTCTTTCCTCCTCAGAGCATCTTGGGCTGGGTTTGCAGACTCTCCTCCTGTGGGATCTCCAGGGCTTTTCCTCCCTGTTGGATTCCTGTGCCATGGAGCTGCTCAAAATGGCCTCTTCTACGAGGTTCTGCCATGGGGATTTTTCCTCCCTGCTCTCCATTCTCAGCGAGGGCAGCACGGTTTTAGCAGGAGCAGAATTTTGGGGAATCCCATTCCTGAACCCCGGCCCATGGAAACCGAGCATCCCAGCTGGTCCCAGCCCTGGTGGCCATGGCAACAGCCTTGGGAGCGGGTCCCTGGCTGGGGCTGTGGGAACCTCTTCCTTCTGGTGCCCAGGGACAGGAGCGGAGGGTATGGCTGCAGCTGAGTCGGGGCAGTCTCAGGTTGAATCTCAGGAAAAGGTTTTTGCCCAGAGGCTGCTGGGGCCCTGCCCAGGCTCCCCAGGGAAGGGTCCCAGCTCCAGGGCTCTCTGAGTTGCAGCAGCGTTTGGACAGCGCTGCCAGGCCCAGGCTGGCATTGTTGGGGTGTCCCGTGCAGGGCCAGCAGTTGGACTGGAGGATCCTGATGGGTCCCTCCCAGCTCAACCAATTCTGTGGTTCTGGGATCCCATGAGCCTGGGGATGGGGGCTGCCAATGGTTGCCATGGCAACGGGCTGTGGCTGCAGGCCTGAGCTGGTGTCCATGGCAACCACCCCTGGCATGGGGTCTCCATGGAGCTTCCAAGGGACTGAGCATAGCAACAGGGGGCTGGTGATGGTTGCATGGAAACTGACATTAGCAACAGGGGTCTGGTGATGGTTGCCATGGAAACGGACCATAGCAACAGGGGGCTGGTGATGGTTGCCATGGAAACGGACCATAGCAATAGGATGCTGGTTATGGTTGCCTACTAAGGATCAGATTTGTCACAGGCCCTCAGAGCGGTTCCATAGGGACTTTCCAAGGGTCTCCAGGCTGTTCCAGAGCTGGAATATCAGAGGCACAGACAGGGGCTCCATGGAGACCTCCCAGGGCTTTCTGGGGATGGTAAAGAGCCGTGTGGACAGAGGCAGTCACAGCCATTCCATGGTGACATCCCAGGGGACCTTGGGCTGCAAAGGCGCCGATCTGTCACAGGCACTCACGGGGGCTCCACGGTGACATCCCAGGAGTCCCCCGGCTGCCAAAGAGCTGGGATGTCCCAGACACTCACAGGGGTTCCTGTCATGGGCACAGTGGGAGCTTCAGGCAATGTTTATTGGAGAAGCTCCTCTTGAGTCACAAGGTGCAAAAAGGAGCCCCAATAGCCCCCACAAACCCACAGATACCCCCAAGGACCTCCAGGCTTTCTCAATGCCTTCTGTGAGAGTAGCCTTGGAGCAGCGGTTTCCAATCCCAGTTCCAGATTTTTACAGAGTTTGTGTGTAAAGAATTATAAAGTTGCAATTAAATCTTTGTAGAATTTGTACCACAGGATTAGGGATGGCAAACCAGATATTTTTATATAAATATGTATGATATATTATGGTAATGATTAGAGAAAATTGCCTAAATCATAAACATTTAACCAGGATGTAAAAGATGTATAATATATTATATAGAGCACTAAGAAATTATTTCAAAGGAACTGCATTAAAGCAAAATCTGTAATTATGCAGAGATTGATGTTACTCCTGCAGACCAATGACTGTGGGCAAATCCCTTCAATTCAGGCTGGAGCAGTGACCTTGAGGGGTGTCCCCACTGCAGGGAGGAATTTCCACACCCCCCAAGAAGGGAAATGTCAGGAGATGTTGCCATTAAAATTTGCGACGGGGCTTTTCTAGTCTGAGGTGCTGCCCTCTCAGTCAGATGTGCCCAGGCTGGGCCAGCTCAGACGCTCTGCAGAAGCTCTCAGTGGTGTCACTTGGTTGTTCCTTTCTGTCCAGGTTTAGAGCAAATTTGGGGAAGAATCCCCCAAAGGAGCTCCGGTGGGAAAAGCAGATTCAATCAGCCCCTCCCCCCCAACTGGTCCGGGAGGAAAAAATACTTCCTTGGAGAAAGGTGGAAAAAAACCTCTTTATTAAACAATAAGATCAAAACAGTGTCAAAACAATGAGACCCCTTGCCACTCTAAAAGAGATGACAAACTGAGAAAACCCCGGGTTCAAGCAGCAGCTCATTCAGTCTCTGATCAGTCCCTCCGGTGCTGGAATTGTGCCAGGCCAGGCCAGGCCCGGCCCAGTGGGCCACAGCTGCAGCTGCCGGTGCTCTCCTGGGTGTTCAGTCCAGAGCAGTTTCAAGAGGTCCAAAGAAAAAGGAAAAAAAAAGTCCAGGGAACTTCTTTGCCTCAGCTAGCTAACACTAAGTAAAAAACAAAAGAAGAGCTCTGTCCCGCTGTCTGTCCGCAGACAACACAGTCAGGAGCAGGAATGTGGAGGAGTGAGTGCAGTGTCTGAAAACAAACTGCGCGCTTCTTCTCTCCCCCCCTTCACTCTCTGTAACACTCTTAAAGGTACAAAACTTATTATTATTCAACATAAACAGAATGAGACGACTGGGGATAAAAGCATCATATAGTCAACCCAGGACATTCCACCCCTTATACCCATGTTGTCTGCTTACTGCTAACACTAATATAAATTCTAACTCTACAAGTACATACATGATACATCCATTATACAACTATACACAGACAATGGTAATAACATTCAGGAAACAGTGATATTTATACAGGTTTCATCCAACAATCAGATCTCCCTGAGGTACACATCGTGTTCTTCCATCTTTTTGCATTATCCACCATGTGCAACCTGGTCCCTGAGCAAAAACAACCCCACAAATGGGTTTGTCTGTATTTGAGGCAGGATTAATCCAAACTGTCTTCCCTAATAAACCTCTGACATGTACCACTGGGACTTTGACTCCATCTTCTCTGTGCAAAGGCTCAGATTGGGCAGGGCCCACTCAGTTAGTAGAGCCTCAGGTGTTAACTAACCAGGTGGCTTTTTCCAGATGCTGCTCCCAGTTCCTGAAAGATCCCCCACCTAATGCTTTCAATGTGGTTTTTAACAGTCCGTTGTACCTCTCCAATTTGCCTGCAGCTGGTGCATGGTAGGGGATATGGTACACCCATTCAATGCCATGTTCCCTAGCCCAGGTGTTGATAAGGCTGTTCTTGAAATGAGTCCCGTTGTCTGACTCAATCCTCTCAGGGGTACCATGTCTCCACAGAACTTGTTTTTCAAGGCCCAGGATGGTGTTCCGGGCCGCAGCATGAGACACAGGGTAGGTTTCCAACCATCCAGTGGTGGCTTCCACCATGGTCAGCACGTAGCGCTTGCCCTGGCATGTCTGGGGCAGTGTGATGGAGTCAATCTGCCAGGCCTCCCCATACTTGTACTTGGACCACCACCCACCGTACCACAGGGGCTTCACTCGTTTGGCCTGCTTGATGGCAGCACACGTCTCACAGTCATGGATAACCTGAGAAATACTGTCCATGGTTAAATCCACCTCTCGGTCTCGTGCCCACTTATAGGTGGCATCTCTGCCCTGATGGCCTGAGGCATCATGGGCCCATCGAGCTAGGAATAACTCTCCCTTATGTTCCCAATCTAGGTCTATTTTGGACACCCCTATCTTTGCAGCCTGGTCTACTTGCTCATTGTTTTGGTGCTCCTCATTAGCTCTACTCTTGGGTACATGGGCATCCACATGGCGGACCTTCACAGGCAGTTTCCCTACCCTGGTAGCAACGTCTCTCCACTCATCAGCAGCCCAAATTGGTTTTCCTCTACGCTGCCAGTAAGCCTCTTTCCACCTCTCCAGCCATCCCCACAGAGCATTGACTACCATCCATGAATCAGTATAAAGGTAGAGCTTTGGCCACTTCTCTCTCTCAGCAATGTCCAGGGCCAGTTGAACAGCTTTGAGTTCAGCAAGTTGGCTTGATCCACCTTCTCCTTCAGTGGCCTCTGCCACCTGTCGGGTGGGGCTCCATACGGCTGCTTTCCACTTCCAGTTCATTCCCACAATGCGGCATGAACCAGCAGTAAAGAGAGCGTATCGTGTATCTTCTGCTGGCAGTTGGTTGTATGGTGGAGCTTCTTCAGCCCATGTCACTTCTTGTTCCCCTTCATCAGAGAAACCAAAGTTTTCACCTTCCGGCCAGTTTGTAATTATCTCCAGAATCCCAGGGCAATTCAGTTTTCCAATACAGGTGCGCTGTGTGATAACAGCAATCCATTTGCTCCATGTAGCACTGGTGGCATGGTGCGTAGAGGGAACCTTTGCTTTGAACATCCCCCCCAGCACCAATAGTCGGGGCACCAGGAGGAGTTGTGCTTCAGTGCCTATTACCTCTGAGGCAGCCTGGACTCCTTCATAGGCAGCCAAGATTTCTTTCTCTGTTGGAGTATAGTTGGCTTCAGACCCTCTGTAGCTACGACTCCAAAATCCTAGTGGTTGGCCTCAAGTCTCCCCAGGCACCTTCTGCCAAAGGCTCCAGGACAAGCCATGGTTCCCGGCTGCAGAGTAGAGCACATTCTTCACCTCTGGTCCAGTCCTGACTGGGCCATGGGCCACTGCATGAGCAATCTCCTGCTTGATCTGTGCAAAGGCTTGTTGCTGCTCAGGGCCCCAGTGGAAAGCATTCTTCTTATGGGTGACCAGGTAGAGAGGGCTCACAATCTGACTGTATTCGGGAATACGCATCCTCCAAAAACCTATGGCGCCTAGGAAAGCCTGTGTCTCCTTCTTATTGGTGGGTGGAGACATTGCTGTGATCTTGTTGATGACATCGGTGGGAATCTGACGCCGTCCGTCTTGCCACTTCACTCCCAGAAACTGGATCTCTTGAGCAGGTCCCTTGACTTTGTTCTTCTTGATGGCGAAGCCAGCTTTTAGGAGCATCTGGATGATTTTCTCCCCTTTCTCGAACACCTCTGCTGCTGTCTTCCCCCACACAATGATGTCCTCAATATATTGCGGATGTTCTGGAGCCTCACCCTTTTCCAGTGCAGCCTGGATCAGTCCATGGCAGATGGTGGGGCTGTGCTTCCACCCCTGGGGCAGTCGCTTCCAGGTGTACTGCACGCCTCTCCAGGTGAAAGCAAACTGAGGCCTGCATTCTGCTGCCAGGGGAATGGAGAAAAATGCATTGGCAATGTCTATAGTGGCGTACCACCTTGCTGCCTTGGACTTCAGCTCGTACTGGAGTTCCAGCATGTCCGGTACAGCAGCGCTCAGGGGTGGGGTCACCTCATTCAATGCACGATAGTCCACTGTCAATCTCCATTCTCCTTCAGATTTTCGCACAGGCCCAATGGGACTGTTGAAGGGTGAGTGGGTTTTGCTGACCACCCCCTGGCTCTCCAGCTCAGGGATCATTTTGTGGATGGGGATCACAGCATCTCGATTCGTTCGGTACTGTCGGCGGTGCACTGTTGAGGTGGCAATTGGCACTCGTTGCTCTTCCACCTTCAGGAGACCTACTGCAGATGGGCTTTCTGACAGTCCAGGCAAGCTGTTCAACTGCTTGACACCCTCTGTCTCTACAGCAGCTATTCCAAATGCCCATCTGAGTCCCTTTGGGTCTTTGAAATACCCACTTCGAAGGTAGTCTATGCCCAAAATACATGGGGCCTCTGGGCCAGTCACAATAGAGTGTTTCTTCCACTCATTTCCAGTCAGGCTCACCTCAGCTTCCACCAAAGTGAAATCCTGTGATTCCCCCTGTCACACCAGCAGCAGAAACAGACTCTGTCCCCACATGTCTCGATGGGATTAATGTGCATTGTGCACCAGTGTCAACCAAAGCTTTGTATTCTTGTGGTTCAGATGTGCCAGGCCAACGAATCCACACAGTCCAAAAAACACAGTTTTCCCCAGCCTCTACCTGGCTAGAGGCAGGGCCCCTCTAAGCCTGGTTATCCTTCTTTCCCTGGGCATATGTCTTGGAGGTTCCTTCAAAGGGATCAAAAATATTGTCATTATCGTCATATGTGACAGTTCGGTTACTGGCCACTGGAGCTGCTTCCCTTTTGGAACTTCCTCTCTGAATCTTCAGTTGTCTCACCCGTTGTGCCAGAGCAGCGGTAGGTTTTCTATGCCATCTCCCCATGTCTTCTCCACAATCACGCAGGTAGAACCACAGCTCAGCTCGTGGGGTAAACCTTCTCTCGCCATCTGGGGAACGTCTGCGTTGGGTACCAGAACCTCTGATCTGCACTGCTGAGATTTGGAGAAAGCCCTCTTTAATCTCCTCCCTCAGTTTCTTGTGACCGTCCTCTATCTTGTCCTCTAATTTTTGCAGACGTGTTTCCACTGCTGCGATTCTGGCATGTGTTGGGCCATTCACAGTGTCTGCATATGCTCGGAGCTTCTTTGCCATATCCAGCACAGTCTCCTCACCATCATCCTGCTTCATCATTGCTAAAGCAGAAGCATATTCTCATGGCCCAAGTCGTACAAGTTTTCTCCACATCATAGATGTGCATGGTACCAAGTCTGGATTTACAAAGTTTCCATCATCTGAGAAGACAATCTCAGCTACTGCCATTTCCCTCAAGCGTTGAATCCCTTGTTCTATGGTTTTCCACTGGGTTTGCTGCATATAGAGATCGTCTGCGCACAGATATCTTTGTGCTACACTTCTTAGGACCCATTCCCAGAGGCTGTGAGAGTTAGCCCTGCTCATCATTCCTTGGTCTATGACAGGATCCTGTGACAGGGATTCCAAATGTTTCACTTCAGTGCCATCCAGAATTGTAGCCTCGCCTGCAGCATCCCAGAGACGGACCAGCCAACTAATTATGGATTCATTGGGTCATCGGGTGTAATCCTTCCTTAGGCCACGAAGGTCCTTCAGGGAATAAGACTCAATATTTGCGTCTGATCTTGCACCTGCTGCTTTGACTCCTGATTTTATGTCAGGAGGCATTGAGGTTCCTTCTCCTGTATCACCATCATCATCATCATCATCCACTGGTGGATCAGTTTTTTCTGTGCATTTCCGACTTCTAGTACTGGTAGCAACAGCCATGGGTTTAGATGCTGGCTTAGGCTCACTATCTGGTTTGGCTGCTGGCTTCAAGCCTGGGCTGTTGGCTACAGCTTGAGTGACTGGGATAGCTGATTTATCTCCCTGCCCCCCTGCCTCTGTCTGCTGCCCTACACTATCTAACAGAGTGCGATAAGCATAGGCCAGGGCCCAGCTTATTGCAATAAGCCTTTTCTCCTTAGAATCGTCATGGCACTTCTCTTTTAGGTATTTCCCCACCTCTGCTGCTTTCTGAATTTGTTCCCGTGGAAAATCCCAGTCTACAGGATCAGAAAATTCCTTCAGGGTTTGGCCTATATTTTCCCACTGTCTGCACCACTCAGGATTTTTCACGCCTGCATCTGCTTCTGGGCCAGGGGTCTCACCAGCTCCTCTGGATATCTCAGCCTGCATTCTAGAGAAGCTGCAGACCATATAGAGGAAGCTTACCAGATTAAATACCAGAAAGATGGTCTCTTTAACATTCAGGGGAAACTAAACATTCTCAAAAAGTGGCATAACCAATCCAAAGGAGAAGAAGGAAAGGGAAGGCTGGAAAGTCTCATTCTTGGCTCCTCCTCTAACAGACTGAGTGTAGTTACTAATAAATTCCCAAAACCTACTACTGGAATTGGGATGCAGGGTAGGATGAAGAAACCATAAACCATACATTTGGTAAACAGAGGCCAGTATCTTTCTAAACGCTTTTAAATCATTATCACCAAGGCCAGCACAACAGCCATTCCAATCCGTACCCCTCTACCGTAAAAATTACTTGTTAAGGACAATAATCCTAGTGACCAGAAAGGTATTGAAACCTCAAAAAGGTCTAGAGCCCAGAGCCACAATAAGGCATTCACAACCACAGACATCAGGGGTCCAAGCAGCATGGCTACTAACTGCTTTAACAACAAGAAACACACAATTAATAGGGTTTTTTTCCACCTTTTCCAGCCGCACGTTGGGTGCCAATGCATGTATTTGTTCAGGTTTAGAGCAAATTTGGGGAAGAATCCCCCAAAGGAGCTCCGGTGGGAAAAGCAGATTCAATCAGCCCCTCCCCCCCAACTGGTCCGGGAGGAAAAAATACCTCCTTGGAGAAAGGTGGAAAAAAACCTCTTTATTAAACAATAAGATCAAAACAGTGTCAAAACAATGAGACCCCTTGCCACTCTAAAAGAGATGACAAACTGAGAAAACCCCGGGTTCAAGCAGCAGCTCACTCAGTCTCTGATCGGTCCCTCCGGTGCTGGAATTGTGCCAGGCCAGGCCAGGCCCAGTGGGCCACAGCTGCAGCTGCCGGTGCTCTCCTGGGTGTTCAGTCCAGAGCAGTTTCAAGAGGTCCAAAGAACAAGGAAAAAAAAAGTCCAGGGAACTTCTTTGCCTCAGCTAGCTAACACTAAGTAAAAAACAAAAGAAGAGCTCTGTCCTGCTGTCTGTCCGCAGACAACACAGTCAGGAGCAGGAATGTGGAGGAGTGAGTGCAGTGTCTGAAAACAAACTGCGCGCTTCTTCTCTCCCTCCCTTCACTCTCTGTAACACTCTTAAAGGTACAAAACTTATTATTATTCAACATAAACAGAATGAGACGATTGGGGATAAAAGCATCATATAGTCAACCCAGGACACTTTCTTTGGGGATTTTTCCAGCTCTGCCACATCTTCAGCTCCTTCTGAGAATGTTGAACTGTGGGGTGGAGGAGTCAGGTTGGTTTCAGCATTATTCACCCCAAAAGCAGAGTAACCCGCCTCCTTCATTTCCCAATGGGGGCTTTGCAAACAGGGCCTTGCTGGAGTTGTTGGAGCCCATTGCAGGCAGAGCCTCCTGCTCCAGCAGGAACTGCCTTTCCTGTGCCATAAGCAGGACAGGTCCCGCTTCAGGAAAAGCCCCAGGCCATCCCCAGCACAGGGAAGGGCTCGGGCACAAGGGCAGAGTGCCGTGCTGGGAGCTGTGTCAGGGAGAGCCTGAGGCACCAAAGGCACCTTGGCAGCAGCAGCTGCTTGCAGGCCATGGCCAGAAGCCTCCCTTGGCAGCCCGGCCTGATGGCCACCACTGCAGAGCTGCTGCCTCAGGGCTCATTCCTGGCTGGGCTCTGAAAAGCCACTTCTGCTCCAGGACTAGGAAGCCATTGGCCCCAGCATCTTGGGGACAAGATATGAATGACAAAACTCTTCCTGGCAGCAGAGCCAAGGCAGGGGCAGAGGAAAGGGCAGAGCCAGGCCCAGGGGACAGGGCTGCCATGGTGATGGCTGTGAGGTCACTGCCCCTGCAGCAGCCTGGCTGCCCTCAGCAGACATTCTGGCCAGAAGCGCTGTGAGGGCACCCAGCACATCAGAGAACACAGAGAACAGGAATTCTGTCCCTGGGGATGAGAGGGTTTCACTGGGTCAGGTTGCACAAATTGTCCTGCTCTTGGACAATTCCTGTGATGGGGAATCCACTTCTCTGGAAAAAGAGCTGCAGTTTTGTGCCACTCTCATAGCTGTAAAATATTTCCTCCTTCTAACAAATGTAAATCCACCCTTGTTTAGTTTAGAGATATTGACCCTTGTTCTGTCAAGGAAACATTTGGGAGAAAATACCTTTGACCACTATTTTTCCATTTTCACAGACCTTGGAGAAGACACAAAAGTCTCCCAAGATGGGGTTTGGAGGCCTCATCGCAAAACCAGCTGGTAGAGGCTGATGGCTCTGGGCTCAGTGGTGTGGAGACTGAGGACAGAACAGGAGTAGCCATGGAGGGATGGAAGGGTGGTTTTAGAGTGGCTGGAGCTTTTCTTCATAGTAGGAATGAGCCTGAAGAAGACATAATAGCACCAAGTGCAGTTAGAAAGGTCCAGACTAAACACCAGGAGAAAGGAATTTCCCTGGAGGGGCAGGGCTATGGTGCAGCACATCCCCCAGAAGGAGCCTGGAGCAGCCCAAGGCTTTGTGTGGGCAGGCAGAGGCAGGCAGGAGGCAGAGCTGTCAGCAAAGGAAGGTCCCAGCCAGGTGGGGCAGCCGGGGGATGCCGACAGCCTGCAGGGATGGAGGCACAGGTTTGCTCAGCACCAGAGACACCTTTCCCTTGTTTGTCCTCACCTGTCATCACTGCCACCAGTGCTCTGCGCTACCTGGAACCTGGGGACACTTTCTCAGTCCTGTCCCTCAGAAAGATCTATTTAAAGTATGAGCAATTTCAGTGTTTCACCCTCTTTTTGAGTCCCTGCGAAGTTCTTTGAGCACACTCAGAGGTGAGGGACTGAGTCTGATCCAAAGAGCACCAAAGCCTCAGAGGGTCATTAAAGTCCCTGTGCTGTGTCTGTGCTGCTGAGCTGGGCCGGGCTCCTGGCCCAGAGGCAGCTCCTGGCAAGGGCAGCGCTGCAGAGAGACAGCTCTGGCCAGAAGCAGCTCCTGTGCACAGCCCAGCAGGATTGGGGCACTGCCAGGGCCCCTCAGGGACACCAGCAGGGCACAGACAGAGCTCACAGGGGCTCAGCACTGGCTGGGGCTGTGGGATGTCCCAGAGGGGGCTGTGTCACAGCAGCACCTCTGGGGCTGTGTCACAGAGGCACAGAGCAGCTGTGATGGCAGCAAGGGCTGTGTGACAGCACAGAGTGGGCTGTGTGAGGTCACAGATTGGGCTGTGACAACACAGAGTGGCAGTATGCCATCATAGAACGGTTTGACATCACTGAGAGGGTAATGACATCACAGAGCTGGCTGTGACATCATATAATAGGGTGTGAGGCCATAGAGCAGATTGTGCCATCATACAGGGTGTCTCTGTGACATCAGAGAGTGGGTTGCGACATCACTGGGTGGCTGTGTAACATCACAGAGCAGGCTGTGACATCACAGAACAGACAGTGATATGAAAGTCTGACTTTGTGACATCACAGAGTCTTCTGAGACATCACAGTGCAGATTTACGACATCCCCTGTTTCTGTGACATCACAGGATGCTGTGTGACATCACAGGGGCTGTGTGAGGTCACTGGGAAGGTCACTCTGCCCCGGCCCCCCTCACAGTTCCCCCCAGAGCAGTCCAACCCTGCTCGTGCACAGCGGGGTCCCCTGTCCCCCCGGATCCCCCCGCCCCCAGCCCCGCAGCCTCCCCCAGAGGATGTTCCACGAGATCGACCCCAGAGCCTGACACGGGGACGGGGGGCCGGGGCCCTGGGGGTGGCACAGGGGGACTGGGACCCCCCGGCAGTGTCCCTGTGTCGTCCAGGGCCAGAGCCTGGGCCAGGGCTCCTTCACCCTGTTACGAATGAGGGGCTGAGAGCACTGAAAAAATTCCCAGCAAGGGATCAGCAAAAACCAGATTTAATATTAAGGGACAGCAGCACAAAGTTCCTTGGCAAGAGTCATTCTGCTCCTGACTGGACACTTCAGGCACACCAGGGAAACAAAGCAACAACAAAACCAAACAGAATCCAGGCTATCAAACCAGAAATTAACTCAGAACTTTCCCTGTCTGTGTGTGACACAAGGACACTGAGGGCAAGGATAAAAGTAATGTGGCCTAAAAGCTTAACAGAGCTAAAACTTAACAGGACTGAACTTACACCTTAACCTTAACTGATACCTTAAACCTCCCAATTTAGCAAAAGAACAGCACTTAACAGTATGTAACTTTACTTATAATCTATGACTTTGCTATTTAACAGAGGAATAACATTTAATTATATTCAACTTAGCTTATAACTTATAATAAACATAACAATTTAGCAAAATAACAGCTCTCAGCAGCATTTAACTTCACTTAGACCTTCGTGACTTAAACTTCACTTACAGGCCTGACTGACTCAGCTATCCAAGGCACTCCAACCCCTCAGAGAGCAGCATTTCTGCCACATTTCCCCAGCACAGGCACTCCTGTGTGCACACACACACAAAGAGTCAGTGCAAGGCACCTGTGAGAAATTTCCCTGAGAGCAGGCAATGCTCACTGTGGATCCTTTGGCATCTCCCAGCAAAGGGCAAAGGGCTGAGGCTGGAGGAGTGGGGGGATCAGCCCAGGCTCTGTGGTTGTTCAGGATCCCCGAGTGCAGCAAACGGGAGAGTTCCCAGCTGGGAGAGGCTCCACTCAGAGGGAGTCGCTGGCCCAGGAGAGCTCCAAGGACTCCTTTTGGAGCGCTGTTTGCAGGGCCCCAAGAGAGGGGCTTCAGTCCCAGCAATGGTTCATCCTGGCTGCACTTGGCACCAACAGCTTTCTTTAGCAGTGTGAGAACAGGGATGTTGTGCCACTGAGGGGACAAAAACAGTTCCCAGGGCTGCTGCTAAAGGAACCAGGAGCTGGTTGGGCAGCAGCAGTGCCTGGAGCAGACAGTGTTTGTGATGAGCTGCAGAGGAGCTGAGCCCTTGTGCAAATCTCCTGTTGGCCAAGGCCGAGCCCCAAGGAGCATATCTCAGCTGGCAGGGTGGTCTGAGAAGGGGAGGGGGGAATGCAGAAACACAGGGCCCATGGAACCAAGGGACCATTGTGACACTGTGGGGGCCTGTGAGACCAAGGGACCATTGTGACACTGTGGGGCCCTGTGAGACCAAGGGACCATTGTGACACTCTGGGGGTTTCATGGAATCAGGGAGACCACTGTGACATTTTTGAGCCTTATGGAACCATGGAGACAATTGTGACACTTTGGGGTGTCATGGAACCAAGGAGACCATTGTGACTCTGAGGGGACTCATGGAACCAGTGAGACCATTGTGGTGCTATGACGATCCATGGAATAAACAAAGCATTGTAACACTGTGAAGCCTCATGGAACCAGTGAAACCACTGTGACTCTGGGGATCCCTACAGATCCAAGAGGACCATTGTGATACTGTGGGGCCTCATGAAACCAAGAGGCCTTTGTGACACTGCAGGGCTGCATGGAACCAAAGGTCCATTGTGACATAGAGGGGCCTCCAGTCATCAATGGTCCATTGTGACACTGTGGAGCCAAAGGAGACCATTGTGACACTGCAAACCCCCAGGATCCGTCCAAAGGTCAATTGTGACATTGCAGGGCTCATGGAACAGAGGAGTCACGTGACATTGTGGGGCCTGGGGAACAACAGAGACCATTGTGACACTGCAAGGCCTCATGGAATTGTTGGGACCATTGTGACACTGCAGGGCTGTATGGAACCATGGGCCACTGTGACACTGTGGTACCCCATCAAACCAAGGGGCCAGTGTGACACTGCAGGTCTTCTTGTAATCAAGGCACCATTGTGACACTGTGGGCCCCACAAAACCAAGGGAACTCAGAACAGGTCTGGCTGGTTTGGCCTCCCAGGGGTCACCTGACTGGTCCAACTGACCTTGGCATGGTAAACATCTCTTCTCATCTGCTACTGAAACACTGGGACTCCATGCTCTTCTTGCCATTAAAAAGAACTCTCCTTCTCCTCCAGGCAGTCATGGTCAGAATTGGGATTTCACCTCCAAATTTCCTTATATCCAGGGTTTTTCCCATAGGAATATTGCCAGGACAAGTCTGGCTGGCAATGGTTTCACAAGGGTCAGCTCTCATCTTTCCCTAAAACCCTGGGGAAGGCTCTGTGCTTTCCTTCCTATGAGAAAGAACTGTCCTGCATCTCCAGGTGCCGATGGCGAGATTGGGCTTCCACCTCCATAATTCCCTATATCTGCTCCCAGACAAAATCTGCCATTCCTAACAAGTCTGGCTGGCCTTGGACTAGTGCGGCTCTCACCTGCCTTCCAAACACTGGGGCTCTGTGCTTTCCTTCCTGTGGAGAAGAACTGTCCTTCTCAGCCAGGTGCCCATGGCCACAATTGGGATTTCACCTCCAACATTGCCTGTTGTGACAGACTGGAGGAGATTGTTGCCCAGAAACATGTCATATGTGAGAGAGAAAGGGGTAGGTCCAGCCTTGCCCTGCCCTGGAACCCCAGCCCTGCCCTGTCCTGGAACCCCAATCCCCCCAGAGCCTCTATCCCAGCCCAGTAGTATCTGCCAGTCCCTGGCACAGCACAGGCAATGCTCCACAGCCACCTCTGGAGCCCCCAGCCCAGCTCCTGAGTCCAAGTCCCACCTGGGGGAAGGGCCCAGGAAGACCAAGGGGTATTGAAGGCTGACCACAAGGCAAGCACACATCCTATCTCCTGTTGGAATTTCCATCTGAACAGTGCTGGAATCCAGGAGTTTGTAGCTGTGTGTGTGCTTCTCTGTATATTTTTTGTCTTTCTTTCTGTGTCTTCTTCTGTTTTCCTGCAAATTTTGATTAACATTAAATTAAACAGGCTTAGAGTTTGTGCGGTTGAAAGCGCCAAGTCAATGCTTTGAGAAGTGTTTTTTGTTGGTTGAATGTCTGTTGTAGTTTGACATGAGAAGAATTTTAAAAATAATACAAAACTGTTTGTGTAACTGACCATCTGTTAAACCACTAAGATACTGAACACACATCTGTGAAACACAAATGTTAAAGATGAAAAAACCCAGGAATCTCCTCTTTCTTTTCCAGTCAACAAAGAAGCAGCAGGCCCTGGCCCCAGCCCCCATCTCAACCAAACCAAACCAAACCAAACCAAACCAAACCAAACCAAACCAAACCAAATCAAACCAAACCAAGCAACCCTGCCATGGGCCAAGCCCCTTCCCCCCTCCCCAGGCTGCCCTCATCCATCGGCCCCATTCTAACCAAACCAAACCCCAACAACTACCAAAGAGGAAAACAAAAGAGGCTTCAAAACCCCGACCAGAACAAAGCTAGCCACAGCTATTAAAATCTTACCTTTAAGTCCCCTCCCCGCAAAAAAACCTAAAACTAAAAACCCCTACAACCTACAACCTATACAAAATAACCCCACAACTAAAAATTTAAACACTAAAAACCCCAAAAACCCACCATAAAACCAGTCCTAACACAATCCAACCACAAGTTACTAGCAGGTCAGGTGTTAACCCTTTCAATTCTTCAATCTTCCCTCAAGTAAAACTAGAAAACTAAATACAAGCATACAAAAAAAACAACATAAACCCATCAAAATCACTAAAGAAGAAATGAAATTGCAAATAAAAAAAGAAAAAATACTTTATTCTTAACACTAAAATCCTCCTATAAACTACAATGAAAAAATTGTTTTCCATTATAACACAGAAAACTAAAAAAAAATCAAAATACACAAATTAATATAAAGTAAAAACCTCCATGCTAGATTAAACAAATGTAAAATAACTGTAATTTCTTCAAAATTATAAACAGAAAAAAAGCAATGCACTATCCCCAAGAGAGGATCTCTATCCCCAGAGATAAAAATAATTTTAAAAGTAAATAATAAAAACTTTTACTTTTAAACAATTAATCTTTAAAACAATACCCCATAAGTCGACATGGCCCATAAGCGAGCTGTCAAAAACCTTGTAGCAATAAAACCTGCCTCACAATAACAAAGTTCCCCAGACAACTGTAATCCATGACAAAATTAAAACCCCAAAAACCCTGTTTTTCTTTTGTAAAAAAAATTTCCATAACCTTAACAAGAAAACTTCTCTCCCAAAGTAAACTAAAAAGAGAGTATTCTAGAAATAATAAACTAACTAGAAATTTTAAGTTCACTTTCTTTACATTGTCAGTAAAAAAAGAAAGTTGCAAAGAAAAGAAAAAGTGTTCCAAAGCGTTTACTTTAATTCTTACTGCCTTTGTACTTGTATTTACATTTAGTAAAAATTTTCTTTTATGCCCTTTTCAAAGTTTTAGCCTACTTTACCTTTCTCATAATCCTATCTCACAACAAAAAATAAATAAATAATAAACTGACACTAAAACCCACCACACTCATAAATCCATCAATTAAGAAATCTCAAGATTAGAAAAAACTTAAATTAACAAATCAAAACCACTACGAAGCCATAATAAACCTTTTGCCAAAGTTTCTCTGATTTTTTAAAGTTTCCAGAAAAGGCTGTTTAAATGTTTTGAGCTTCTAAGGAACTCTTCTGTTGTTTCTCCAGTGCATCCAACTCAGAGGACAAAAACAGCTGTAATTCCTTGTAAATGTCCCATTGAGAGAGTTGTTTGGGGAATGGGAGTCAGGGCTTGCCTGTCCTGCTTGGCACAGCCCAGGCAGGGCTTTCCCAGCCATATTCCACACTCCATTTCCCAGCTGGAGTGGCTGGTGCCTCTGAGTTGTGCTGTCCCAGCCCCAGGGATGCTCTCCTTGTCTGCCCATTCCCCCACGGTCTCTGGGCAGGGATGGCCTCAGTGGGGGCTGCTGACATCCTCAGCACCTTGGAGGCTGCTGCTGAATTTTCCTGCTCCAGAGGCTTGTTCAGCCTTCAGCTCTTCAGTGCAGGAATTCAGTGTCCCAGGGCTCATTAACATGCAGAACACCTTAACAAGCCAAGCCTCTGGGAGTCATTTGACTTAAGTGTTCAAATCTTTTGTGGTTAATTAGACAGATTTTAGAAGTGTATTCAAACTGAATATATCCTATTTAAAAAGACAGTGAGAAACCATATTTTTAAGTCCTGTTGAGGTTTTTTCCCTGTTCATAAATTGATATGTGCAGTCTCCAATTGACACTGAATCCAAGTACCTCCTCATGCAGTTTGAATAGATATGAAAATCAAGACCCTTCATGGCTGACAATCAATCAGACTCTGTCCCTACCCCCACCCCACCATTTCCTCCACCCAAGCCCTGGCACTCAGAGCAGCCTTGTGCAAATCTGAGCTCTCTCCAGCCCAGGCTGCACCTGCAGCTTTCAGCTCCTTGGCTCCAACTCCCACCTGCTTTCCTTGGAGAAGGAGCTGCCTGAGACACAGAGGGATGTTCATTTCTTTTCAGCCAACAAAGCCAAGGGAAGGCACAGCTCCATCAAATGCAAAAGTCATCCCTCTGATGGATATTAAATCCACTTTCCACAGCAGACAGTCTCAGAGCAATGGAAAACACCTTCAGTGCCCAGCACATATCCCAAGGCCCCCAGACCCTCTCTGCCCCAATTCTGCCCAGATTTGCTCTTTGCACACACGAGTCACAGGTTGAAATCAGGAGCTCCCTCCATGCCCAGAGGGAGGAAAAGAGAGAAAGGGGATGAAGAGGTCTCTTGTGCAGAGCCAAGGTCCAAGTGCAACCCCTGCAGTGGGAACCAAAAACTCATCAGGTTTGTGTCCTTTGGCCTCAGGTCCTGGTGACACTCAGAGGCACCGAAAGGTTTCTTGCCAACAAATAGAACTTGAACATTTGAACCGTTTAATAACCATCACAGCTCTTCCCTCAGCTCTCTGGGATGTCCCAGCAGCATTTGACATGTCCACTATCCCCCAGGGATTTCCAGACAGGAACAGTTACAGACAATAACAAAAGAAAATGTAATTCTGTAATGGATATAAGCACAATTAAGATGTTGACTAATGTGTTATTTACTTCAACTTCAGAAAACTAGGCAACCAGCTGAAGCTCAAAGCATGAAAATAGTCAGTTGAGAGGCACTTGAATGACCAGAGAGCATCTAGAGGAGGAAATCTGGGATGAATGGGAAGTACATAGACCCAGATGGTCTAGTGAAGAGATGTCCTTAGACATGGCCATTTAAACAGGAGGGCTGGAAAAACCTGTGGAAAAGGGAGATTAAATAATAGACTGAATATTGGTGACACAAGAAGATGGGAAGATCAGTATTTGTTCTCCTTCTGCCATCAGTATACCTCCAGGGAATTCCTGTTCCTGGTGGGAAAACATTGACATTTCTTAAAAGTACTCAAATTACCTAGCTGAAAAAGATTTGCTTGTATATTATGAAACAAACAGGTATTAACACTGGTGCCCTATTACAGGCAGACATCAGCTGTGTGCCCATGAACAGCCAGTGCCACTTGTGCCCTGAGGTGCCCAGCTGGGATTGAATCTCTCCAGAGAGCACCTGAGGGAGAGAAGAGCACCTTGCAAGCTGCAGGTCCCTGACAGCCCCGCAGGGCTCCTGTCCTATCAACATCTGCTCTGCTCCAGTCTGAAACGGGGCCCAGCATGGTGCCGGGATCATCAGAGAGCTGAGGTGTGTGCTGGAATTCAATGCCCTCCCCATCCCACAGCAGCCCTGCATTTTCCTGCGGCAGCCTTGGTCTCCAGCACAGTCATGGAGGCTCTTTGGGCTCTGGAGTGTTCCTGCAGCCCAGAGAGCTGGCCATGGCTGGGAACAGGCCCTGAGCCCCGCAGGAGGATGGAGCTGGGCCACAGCCAAACTCAGCCCAGGCCAAAGCTGGGCTCAGCAGCCAGGGCTGCCAAGGGCTGGGCACAGAGGCTGGCACTGACAAATGTCCTGGGCCCCCTCCCTGCTCTGTCCATGCCACCAAGGGCACAGAGCAGCCTCCTCTCTGGGCCACTTGCCTGTTTGCAATGCCTTGCACAGGCGCTGGCCCTGCCCCACAAGGCCTGGCCTGAGTCCGGCCCCTGCACGCTCAGCCAGGCTGAGATGGACACTGATGGTTTCTGGGCCGGGCTCTCTGAGCCCAGCCCAGCTCCCTGCAAGCTCAGCCAGCTGCCCTGAGCTCTGGGCAGCACCAAGGGCCTCTCCCCAGCCCAGCCCAGCCGGCTCTGGCCCCACAGCTCTGCTCAGGCCAGGCTGCTCTGGGCACTGCCCCACGGCCTCAGCCCCTGGCAAGGGCACAGCAGCAGCTGCAGCTGCCACAGGACTCAGCCCCACCATGGGGGAAGGTGCTTGGCCAAGTCCAAAGGAGGCTCCCTGGCTGCCCTGCTCCCCTCGGGCTGAGGTGCTGAGAGCTCTGCAGCCCCTGCTGCCATCCCATCTGCCCAGGGCAGCACAAGAGCCCCGGCCCTGGGGCCCTCAAGAGCTGCTCCTGCTCCAGGCCCAGGGCCCATCCCAAAGCTGGGACAGGCACAAAGCTGTGCCCATTTCTGTTCATTGCTGCCCTGATGGGGATGGATCCTCAGCCACTTGGGGGTTGCTGATGAATTTTCCTACTCCAGAGGCCTCTTCTTTCTTGAGCTCTTCAGTTCACGAATTCAGTGAGGAAAGCTCATAAACATTTGTTCAAATCACTGTAACAAGAAAAGCCCCTGGGAATAATTCAGGTTTTCCATTATTCTGTGGTTAATTAGGCACATTTCAGAAGTGCATTCAAAGTGAATATACTGTATTTAAAACAATGAAGAGAGAATTGTTTTCTCCTGTTAAGTTTTCTTTTCCTGTTTATAGAGTGATATCAGCAATGTCCAATTGATATTGACCACAATCACCTTCTCATGCAGTCTGAATAGGTATGAAAATCAAGACACTTATGGCTGACTATCAATAACACTTTGCCTCTACCCCTTCCCCACTGTTATGAATGAAGTTCTATATGTTTAATTCAATCAACAACAAAATTGAATTTAGCATGTATTTAAATTGCGTAGTAATTTTATATAAAATAATATCAAATATAATCAAGCAGATACAAAAAATTTGGCAGTGGTTCAGATAAAGCATGTGCAAAACTGATCGATCGAGGAAATGGGAGGGTTTTTCTCACCTTGTCTCCTGTAGAAAAAACACAGGAATCCAAACACAACTTATATACAGGATGCTAGACATATTTATAAATATTTTCCCATAAATCTCCTCCTATTTTTGATTCTTGAAATCTACATCACTATACTTCTCAGCATATGCTCCGCTTGTTGCTAAGGGGTCCTTTGGCTCTTTGGTGATCACATCCAACAAAGGCTTCTCCTCACTGTCATTGTCCTTTGAAAAACCCCACAGGTTGCACATGTGCCCCTTCTATAACACAATTCTTGTATTATATCAGCCAGAATTACATTTAAAAAAAAAAAAGCCTTATTATTTCAAAAATACCTGGAATCATTTAAATTTTGTCCATTTCAAGGCCGATTCTCTAATTATCTCGATGCCTATTCTGTTTTGAGATTTTACTTATCTCAAACTACATCCTGTATCCTATTTTTTCATGAACATCTGAAAACATCTGTTTTGTGACACTAATTACACATCTTTTTCCTCTATTGCTTTTTTCTAAAATTCCAGTATGTTTACAATTGTTAGCACGAATCATATTTATTTATCACACCACCATTTCCGTCATCCAACCCCTGGCACTCAGAGCAGCTGAGGAATAGAGTCAAATCCAGGGGTGTTCCCAGGGCTCAAATTTGGGGCCAGGACAGTTCAATCTCTTTATTGCTGATCTGGATGAGGCCATCGAGGGCACCCTCAGTCAGTTCCCAGGTGAGCCCAAGCTGGGTGGCAGTGTGGCTGTGCTGGAGGTCAGGAAGCTCTGCAGAGGGACCTGGACAGGCTGGAGCCATCCGTGGGCCCAGGACAATTGGATGAGGTTCACCAAGGCCAAGGGCCAGGTCCTGCCCTGGGCTCACAACCACTCCAAATCCCTGGCTGTGCCCTGCCCCTGATCCCCACGGCCTGTCCAATTTCCTTTATCCCTGCATTGCCGGGGAATTTTTGGAACAAGGCAGCTCTGCTCTGGCTATGGAGAGAGGTGCAGGTGTGACCACTGGTGTGAGAACCACAATTCATCAGATTTGTGTCCTTTGGGGTCAGGAACTGGTGAGACTCAGAGGCACAGAAAGTTTCTCTTCATGGCCCAAGGACCATGGTTGAACAGGACACAATTTCATACCAATCACACTGCTCCCTGAGCTATGTGCAATGTCCCATCAGTGTCTGATGAGTCCACCATCCACAGGAGATTTCCGTGCTAAAATTAATTTTAGACAAACGTGGTTTTGTGATAGATATAAACACAATTAAGTCCTTGTATCAGGATGCTCGTCCTGGAGTGGGTGCAAAACAGCTCCAACAATTCCTGATTTGCAAAGCTGTCAGTGGTAGATGAAGAAGGGAGGTCAGGCTGCTTTGGATGTTGAGGAAATGCTGAAACCAGCCTGACTCATTTCACCTCCTCCTGTCCTGGCTGATCTCCTCTCTTTCCCCTTTCACCCATTGGCTTTTGTCTCCCCCCAGCCCCCGGTGAAGAGCCTGGCTCTGTGTTCTCCATCCCATCCTCGCTGGCACTGCCAGGCTGGGATGAGGAGCCCCTCACACTCCCCTGCTCCGGGCTGGACAAGCCCAGCTCCCTCAGCCTCTGCTCACAGCCCAAGGGCTCAGCCCCACCTTGGAGGCCCTTCCCAGACCCTGCTCCAGCTGCCAGACACCTTTCCTGCCCTGGGAAACCAAAACCAGGCCACAGTGACCTGGATAATCCATGTCCTTGAAGTCCTGGTCACACAGCCCTGGTCCCTTGTCCCCTGTCAGGCTCTGGGGTGGATCCTGTGGAACATCCTTTGGTGGAGGCTGTGGCTCCAGATGGGCCGGGGGGATCCCTGGGGGACAGGGACCCTGCTGGACATGGACAGCATTGGACTTGTTGGGAGAAACTGTGAGGGGGAGCTGGGGCGGAGTGACCAACCCAGTGACCTGACAGAGCCCTGCTGGGATGTCACACAGCCCCTCTGGGATGTCACAGCCTACTCTGTGATGTCACCGACCCCTCTCTGATGTCACAGAGCTGCTCTCTGATGTCATACCAGAGTCTGTGATGTCATTGTCTGCACTGTGATGTCAGACCTCTGCCCTGTGATGTCGCAACCTTCTCTGTGATGTCACAGACCATTATCTAATGTCACACAGCCCCTCTGGGATGTCACAGTCTGCTCTGTGATGTCACAGCCCACTCTGTGACCTCATGTTATCAGATGATCAATTGTCTCCACCAGCTGAGCTGACACCTGGAGCTTGTTCTCCACCACCCCAGGCCTGTGGAAACCACACAGTGCCCATTGTGTGAGAAGGGGAACTGGAAGTTCAGCAGCCTCAGTGTCCTGCCAGCTCAGCCAGGGCCACTGGAACATCGGGGTCCACGACCACCAAGGACCACCAGAGAGACACCGAGGAGAACAGGGGAGGGGAAATACATTAATGATTTGGGGAAAATGATTATCAGATGTATATTTAGTCTGGGACAATTAATGAATATGTATGCAAAATACAGAATATAAACAGAAACTTTCCTTTACTCAGCCTGCAGAGCTTTGGGAGGAGCTGTCCCCCGTGCATCCCCCTGAATAAATAATGCTGTTTCTAATGCTGCATTGGTGTTAAGGAGTTTTCTATTTTACTGAATTTTTGGTAACACTCTCACTGCCAGGGAAAGCTCTGTCTCCTGCTGTTCACAAACAAAGAAGGTCTGGTGGCAGATGTGGGGCCTGGAGGCTGCCTGGGGCACAGTGACCATGAAATAATCAAGTTTTCAATGCTCTCTGAAAGAAGGAGGGGCAGCAACAAAACTTCTGCACTGGAATTAGGAAGGGCAGACTTTGGCCTATACAGGATGCTGATTTGGGGAGTACAAAATTGGGTCCTGATTTTTTTAAGAGACACAGCCCTTAAAAACAAAGGGGTCCAGGAAGGATGGACACATTTCAAGAAAGTAATCGTAAGGGGGAAGGAGCAGCCTGTCCCAGTGTGGCAAAAGATGAGCTAGTGAGGAAAATGACTGGCCTGGCTGGGCACAGAGATTTTGTGGGAACTCAAGGGTAACAAGAGGTGCATCAACTTTGGACAGAAGGTCAAGCAGCTTAGGAAATTTTTAAGGATGTTGTAAAGTCGCGCAGAAAAAAAGTTAAGAGGTGAAAGCTCAATTAGAGTTTAACCTGACCACTTCCATGAAAAAAAATAGACAATGTTTCCACAATTAAATTAATAGCACAATATGGGATAAGGAGAACCTCTACTCTTTATTGGATGCAGTGGGGAATAGTAACTAAAGATAAGGAGAAGGCAGAGCTACTTAACATCTTGTTTCTCTCAATTTTTGATATTAGGACAGGCTGTCCTCAGGACAATTGTTCTCCTGAGCTGGTAGAGGGGCACAGGAAGCAGAACAGCCCCTGTAATGCAGGAGGAATCAGTTGGTGACCTGCTGAGCCTCTCAGATTCTCACAGGTGTATGGGATTGGATGGGATCCATCCCAGGGGGATGAGGGAGCTGTGGATGAGCTTCCCAAGCTGCTCTCCATCATTTACCATCAGTGTTGGCTCAGCAGGGAGGTCCCAGAGCACTGGAGGTGCCAATGTGAGCCCATCCTCAAGAAGGGCTGGAAGGAGGATCTGGGGAACTCCAGGCCTGTCAGCCTGACCTGGGTGCCCGGCAAGGTTATGGAACAGATCACTCTGAGTGCCATCACAGGGCACCCACAGGATGGCCGAGGGGTCAGAGCCAGCCAGTGTGGATTTCAATGTCTGCACTGAGGATCTGCATGAGGGCACTGAGTCCAGCATCAGCAAATTTGCAGATGACACCAAGCTGAGTGTGAGTGTGGATCTGCTGGAGGGTAGGAGGGCTCTGCACAGGGACCCGGACAGGCTGGATCCAGGGCTCAAATCCAACAAGGTGAGATTTAACAAGTCCAAGTGCCGGGTCCTGCACTCTGGCCACAACAACCCCTGCAGCTCTACAGGCTGGGGACAGAGTGGCTGGAGAGCAGCCAGGCAGAAAGGGACCTGCAGGGACTGATGGACAGCAGGCTGGACATGAGGCAGCAGTGTGGCCAGGTGGCCAAGCAGGCCAATGGCTCCTGGCCTGGCTCAGGAATGGTGTGGCCAGCAGGAGCAGGGCAGGGATTCTTCCCCTGTGCTCAGCACTGCTTGGGCAGCGCCTCAAGTGCTGTTTGCAGTTCTGGGGCCCCCAATTTAGGAAGGACATGGAGGGGCTGGAGCGTGTCCAGAGCAGGGCAACAAGGCTGGGGAGGGGTCTGGAGCACAAGTCCTGTGAGGAGTGGCGGAGGGAACTGGGGTTGTTTATCCTGGAGGAGAGGAGGCTCAGGGGAGACAAGGCGGTGTCAGGGCACAGGTTGGATTGATGATCTCCACGACCTGTTCCACCCTTGCTGATTCTGGGATTCTCTGAAACCACCCTTGGAGCAGTTGCAGGAGGAGCCCTGGGCCTCCCGTTCAGAAGCTCCAGCAGCCCAGGTCCCTCAGCTTCTCCTGCCAGCCCCAAAGCCCATCCTGTCAGTCCTGCAGAGCCTCTGCAGCTCCTCCTCACTGCCCAGAACAGGGAGCCCCAGAGCCAGACACAGCAGCCCAGATGTGCCCCCCTGGCCTGGGGTGCCTCTGGGAAGGGAGCACCACCAGGCACTGCAGGAGCCTGCAGACAATTGATCTGAAGGCCAAACCTCCTTAGCTCCTTCTGAAAGAGCAGGAACAGTTCCTCATTCCAGTGTGGTCCAATGCTGGGCACCACAGCTCCAGGTGAGGACTGGACACAAGTTTTCTCCCACTGAGTGCTGTGATGGGTTCTTCAGGAGCTCTGGGCTCCTGTGCTTGCCAGGCACAATGAGGAGAGAAGGAGCCAAGTCCACTGATGTGGGAAAAGGATTTGTAGAAAGCTTTTAGGGCCTAGTAGAAGGCCCACAGAGTATGAATCTGTATATAAACCTTGAGACAAGAAATGCTAACTTAGAATGCCATGGAATAGGACAGATATTGTTGAGAGAGAAATGAAGCTAGAAAAAAGTTCCAAAAGATGGCCTTGCAAATAAGATTTTGGAAAAACAGAGCTATGAAAGATGCATTGTAGTGGGACCCACAAGGGGCAGTTTTAAATAATTGGCTTTAAGGCATCTACAACATGGCATGGGAAAAGGCTGATAGACCAAGAAACGCTTATAATGTATTATAATTAGGAAGTAGTTGGCTTCTGATTGTGATGGCGTGAATTATAACATCTGTATTGTATCACCCTTCTCATGAGACTGAAATGGAATAAAAGTTTTTAAAACACCTCTCAGTGTCCCCATCTCTAGGTCAAGAAAAGAGTATTATCCAACACACTGACACACCTTTGCCTCGAGCATAACCCAGCCTGGACCAAACACACTGAAAGGTTTCCCCTTTGGCCCATGTCTCAAAATATCAGGTCTGCTGTTTGACAGCTCAGGTTTGGTTTGTGTCAAGGAGTTTCCCTCAGAAATACTGGGTTTGTCTTCCTCTGTGCCTTCCCCTCAGCAGCTTGGGGATGCTCCTGTGTGAAGCCATCTGTCTCACACAGTTTGAGACAACTTCAAACAGGATATTGTGCAATAAATTGTTTTCTCTAAAGTGTTCCAACAATCCCTTTCCAGCAATAGGAAATTATTACTCATAGATGAAAGTGGAAAAATGCCAACAGTTTATTAACAAACAGAATCCCCCCATGACATGCATTCCAAGAAGGCGCCGGGTTCTCTCTTGGAAGAACAGGAGCTGTCACGGAGCAGTTCCAGCAGCTGATGGAAGCTCGGGGGCTCATCCGACGTTGGCTTTCTCCCATGGCAGAGCTCCATGGAGCGGGCAGGGCAGTGAAGCAGCAGGGCTGGAGCCCCTCGCTGCCTTTTCTCCCTGGCGTGGCTCAGCTCACAGACTCTCGGGCTGGGAGCGGGGCCGCTCCGCTCCTGCCGGCACTGTGTCCCTGGGCTTGGACAAACAGTTTCCTGCCAGGAGAGCCCTGCACACTGCTCCACAGATCTTTCATAAAGGCCCAAACCAACTCCAAACACTCTGTCTGCAGCAGCTTTTCACAAAGGGCTGGAGCAATCCAGGACAGCTGCAAGTGAGTGTCGGAAGGCTCTTGTCTTGTTCCTGACAGCAGAATTCCTGATGATGTGATGCAATTTGATTCAGATGTAACATGAGAGCTGAGGATTTCTTTGTTAAAATATTTCATGATGAGTAACAAGCCTTGGGAGCGTGAGGTAGAGGACTGACGTGTGAAAGCATGAGCATATCCTCCAAAGTGGCCAGTTTAATTGTCCATTTTATTACTCTTGTATTTACTCCACACTAATAAGGAAAACCAAGCTCTGCTTGGAGGTAAAACAGGCATGGGATACACTCCAGTCCCTCACAGGCTCAGCAGGGCTGGCAGTGACACAGCAGGCAGTCTGCTTCATTGTGAACCCCTACAGAGCTACATCCCAATCTGGTTTAAGTAGTGTGGTATTAGTAAGAGCTCCTTTTCTGCATGAGATACAAAAAGGAGATCCCAAATGATCTTCATGCAAGCATGCAGTAAAGAACTGCTCCTGCTGTCCTAATGAAGTGTTTGCTTTAGCAATTACACTCTTCCCATTCATCTTTTGATGCAGACACTTCAGGTTTTCCCCCACACCCCTGCAAGGCTGGCAGTCACTGTTTCCCATTTCCTGTTCTTCCCTAGAGATGGTGCAGTGGCTGCTTTGAAACAAAAAGCCCTGGGATCTGGACAGCTTGAAGGAGCATGAAATGCTAATTATGTGCTCATATTGGTAACACCCAGGTCTGCACTGCCCAGTGCTCTGCAGCAGCAGCAGGACCATGCATCATTCCTGTTGGTGGATGTTCATGTTTCTGATGTGCAAGAGCAATGACTTTGAGGAGGGACAAAAATGCCCATCTTCAAACAGTGGGTGTGCAAGGAGATGTGAAGTTTCACAGCCTTTTCTAGGATATTTTAGAAAGATCTAAGAGAATATTGTGGCATGGAGTAGGTTCCTAATTTTGTCTCCAGAGGAATCTCCAAAGGGCACATTCACTCTGCTGCTGATGGCAACCCCATAAGCTCATGGAACAGTTTTCCCTGCAACGTGCCACCCTGCCTGGGCTTTACTAGGCCGGGACTAGACCCAGAGCTAAGCAAACACATGCAGCCAGGTGACATTGTGTAACATCAGAAGCTGGCAACCATGAGGACTTTGCTGTCAGAAGGTTACAGTTTGCACTGGGCCCAGAAGTGTTTTTCCCTAAGGCAAAGCAAATTGAAATGTGAAGTTTCAAAGCTTCAAATGACTATGAAAGGAAACTGCAGAATAATTTCTGGAAGGGCAGCATTGTCAATGATCATGCAGCCCACCAAGAGCTGGAGCTGAATCCAGAATTGCTTCTTCCAGCTGTGCAGGAATTCATTCCACTGGCAAGCACTGGTCCATGGGAACAAATGATCCCCTAGCTCTGGGCTGAATGGCACCCAGGCTGCAGTGCAGATTTGAGGAGCCCTTGTCACTTGTTATTGGCCTCCCAGTGCACTCATCCTTCTGCAAACGAGGTGCAAACAAGACAGCTGCACTGCTGTCCTGGGTAAATATACATACAGGTGACTTTGCCAAAGCCGTGCATCATTTCCCAGTGAAATACATTACCTCTTCTTACCTATGGAATTGTGATTGAGGACACCTGTGAGCCAGATCTGTGGGAGATTGCAAAGGAGCAAAGCTTTGGGATTTGGGCACACTTCTCTTGGTTTCTTTGCTCAGGCCTTTGGTGAGCACAGAACACACCTAGGTAGAAAACCTTTGACTAGACAGGATCTTTTGGATCCATTGTCCCCCAAACAGGTCAATGGTGGCCCTGTTGTAATGCCAAGTAACAAAGAGTAGCACAAAGGACACAAAGAAAACATGGCCAAAGAGGAAGAGGAGAGGCCCAATGAGGAAAGGATGTGGTGACACACTGGCACATTGAGTGAGCTGCACTCCCATAATCTCTAGGCTAGCAGGTCCTGGTCTCACATTCTCCTCTTGGTTTATTTAAATTTTATTTTTTTTTTTATCATCAAAATAAAATATATATAATTAAAAATATGTCATAAAAACTTAAAGACAGAGTCAAAAGACATTAATTCAAAACTACATCTAAAGATCAGAACATATGTACAGCTGTAACTATGAAGCCTAACGCATCAATCGTATTCTTCAAACACTCTCCATACAGGCGGCAGCTTCTTCCTGAGCTTGGAGGAAAGAGAGCTCTTCTGGGTGGAAGGCGAGGACTTTGTAGGTGAGGGAACATCCAGAGAAAACTTCTCGGTAAGACTGTAACCAGTCAGATCTGCAAAGTGGAGACACGAAGTATAACAGAGGCCACCATGCAAACCTAAAGCATCTGAAGCTCCATATTTCATGGGACACATTTCCTGGAAATGTCTATACAGCTGCACAGGGAAACATGCTCCTTTCTGGCAGACACTGAGGCAGGCCGGGGCACAACCCTGAGCCACTTGCCCAGAGCTGGCACAGGCACAGCCTGGCCCCCGGGCTGCCCTGGGACAGCAGGGAGCCCAGAGCCCTGTGCTCTCCAGGAATGGCTCAGCTGCACATGCACCCTCCTGCTCCTCTGCTGCCCCACAGCTCAGCAGCCCTACAGCTCCAGGGGCACTGGCAGCAGCACAGCTCCTTGCAGGGGCACATGCAGGGCACAGCTGTTCCCTGGCAATGTGCACAGCCTCTCTGGGCTGCCACAAGACCCTTCCTCCCAGCAGGGATTGGCCCAGCTCCCCCCTCACCTCTGTGTGAGGCTGAGCCATGATTGCCTTCACCTTGTCCTTCATCTGGAGCTGCTTCAGGCCCCCCATGCCATGACTAGGAAATGTGATGGAGAGAGCAGGGGCAGATGAACACCCTTCCTTAGGATTTCGTCATTTTTGGCACAGCTCAAAAGGCAAATCCAGAGGTGTCCAACTCAGCGCTTCCTCAGCTTTCTGGAGAACATCTCGCCTTCACCAGCCCAGCATTTTGGAGAGGTTTTCCCGCACATGTGGAGGCTTGCTGGCAGCACATTTCTTCAGCTGGGTGCCCATCACCTTGCAGAGGGCAGAGGCCAGCTTGGTGGCCACGGTGCGGACGTTGGCGCTCCGCACAGGCAGCGCCTTGTTCTCCAGGCAGGACCAGAGCACGGGCAGGGCATCGCGCTGGACGACTTCAGGGCTCCTGGCATGAACCCCCTGCACAAGCACTGCCGGGACAGAGACACAGCTCCTTACCCACCAGCCTCACTGCAAACAAGGATCCGCCTCTGCTTCTGCTTCTTGCCAGCCTCTCTGGCCAAGGGCAGCAAAACAGCACCAGAGCCCCTTGATCCAGAAACGGGCAAAGCAGCTGAGCATCCTGGAGACAGAACCACCAACCCCTCAGCACGAATTGCTCCAACCAGAGCCTTGGCCCTGGGGCAGACTTCCTACCTTTACTGAATTATTTCACAATCTCTGCATGAACAATGAATGAAATGTCCAATTGCCTTTGATTTACATTAAGAAGTTGTCTAAACCCACACTAAAGATTTGGAAATGCACCATAGAGAGGAAATTGAGAGATTTCTAATCAAGAGGGATGATTCCATTTTTGTAACTTTGATGTCAAGTGCCAAATGTCTAATCTGGCTCTTCCCTGTGCTCAGTGGCATACAGCCAAGGGCAGGATTAGAACACACCTCAAAACTCCAGCCCACCAGAGATGGCTGCTGCCTGACAGCTGGATGAGAAACATCAGTGACCAGCTGGTGTCTTTGGCAGAATGCTTTTGGGGCTTCCTACAAAGAGCTGTTTCAAACCTCAGGGTGTCTTGGAGAATTACCCAGATCCCAGTGCTGTGGGATTTGCGCATCTCCACATTTTAATGCCATTTCCCCTTCCAATGGTAATGGCATTTTTTCTTATAATGTCTGTTCAAATAGGGCATAGAGAAAGAAAAGTGCTACACAGGGGACTGAAATGTTACCAAAACACGAGTGTTTTCTCATATTGTCTCTGAAATCTCTCTGCCCATTTTCTGAACTGAACTATATCAAACACAGACAAAAAGTTACTACCAACAGGCTTCTTGCATGGCAGATTTGGCTGAGAGAAAAAAACCTGAAATGCTCTGGAGACCATTCTTATTTTCTGATCAGACAAAATGTTATCTAGCAGCCATTTAATATTCTGTGGTGGAAGAGACTTCATTTTCTGTATGCTGTTAATCCATCAGCAGTCATCAGCATTGAAAGAGCTCCTGCAAGTACCAAAAACCAATTCTGCTAAGCAGGAAAGGGTTATGGTACCCATTTTAAAATGGGAATTCATTTGAGTTTAAATGTAATTAAAGACATTGGTAACTACTGGACGTGAGGAACAGCTGTCTGTTCCTACTAAATCTCAGAGAGAACATCTGCCCTTTCTAAAGAAGTCCTAATTTGTGGTTAATTCCTTTATTTGAAAAAGAGATCAAAAGAACTGCTAAACTAAACTCCCTAATGCTGGAGATGTACTTTATTCAAATGCTCTTTAAAGGGCCTTTGACATTCCCAATTGCTGAACATGCCCTTTTGAGATTCCTAATGAAGACACAAAGTGTATTAAACCTTGCATTCAAAGATGTTGGCATAATTAGCAGTGGATTTAGCCCCAGTTAAAGCAAGGCTATCAATCATCTTCTCTGCTATATATTGAGATTATCCTTTTTCCATTCCTTGGCTATTGCTGACACAGCAAGCTCCTCTGAGGAATCAATTATCAGCTGCATTTGTAGCATTTTGGACAGCGCTGACACAGGCAGACACTGTTTGCACACCCTGAAAGGCTCAGTCCAAGGCCACTCTGACAGCACAGGCAGGGAGCCTCAGCACTCTGCTTCTGTCCCTGTGCCCCAGAGGTGCCTTGCACTAAACCCGTGCCTCTGATACCTCTGTTGAGTTCTGGCCTAAGCTGTGACCCCCAGGCTCTGCACGGTTCAGCCTCAAAACTTTCCAAGAGAAAAACAAGAATTCTGTGAGGACAAAACAAACTGATGCCCTGAAAAAGCATTTGCCACCATTTCCCCTCAAAGATCACAGATGTCCCTGAGCTCCCCAGAGAGGAGCCAGCTGGGGCATTTTTAGCCCTCCCTTTGCTGGAGGTGGTTCTGAGATGCCCCAGTAAGAGCTCAGCCCCAGGCCGAGCGCTGCCCCCATCTCAGATGCTGCCCAGATCTGCAGCAGCCAGGGAAAACCTGCCAAACCCACCTGCCTTGGCTATGGGGCAGCAGGGACACGCTCAGCACCTCCTGGTTTGGAGGAGCTGCTCTGCTGTCTGCTCACAGGCATTCCCTGTAAATGCTCCCTGGGAAGAGCTCTTGGCTCAGAAGGGGAGGCCATACCTGTGATGCGCTCGGTGACATCCAGCAGGGCTTGACCACTCAGATGATTCCATTGGTAGCTGAACTCTTTCAGCAGTGACACTTTATCTACAAGGGAAACACACGTTTCTGCTCACTTTTCTCAGGTCATAGGAGAAAGGACAGTGGGGAGGGAAAGGGCAGTGCCAAACCCATTTTATAAAATAAAGTACATTTCTGCAGATGTTTGAATCCTTTCCTTCTTTTCTTCCAGCCTACTTGGCAGGGTTTTAAATTCCAAAAGAAAAGCTCTCCCTTCACATTTGTAAATCCAAACTTGTCTGCTGTACCAGGAGCTGTGTTAAAACATTTCACACCAGGGACCTCAAGAGTTCAGTCACATGGAAGCAGTGAAAAGGTTTGGCAACCCAGAGCAAAAAGGAAGAGCCCCATACTTGGGTCACAAAAAGGCACTGAGTCAGACAGTTCCTGAGCTCACAGAGCAGCTGGGGAGGAGAAAGTGGAAACTCCCCTTGAAGACCTGCCTCTTCAACACTCCTTTTTTCAGGCATATTCCCCCAGTACGGAATTTTCAGAGCTGACATAAATGTGTGTGGCAAAGGAATTTACAGCAGCCCTTGCCTATGTAGTTAATTGCTGTGGCCATCTTGCCCCATGCAAAACAACATGTGGAACAAGGCATCACTGACAGCTGGGTTTATACCGGTTTGTTCTAAACAAATGAACTTGGTGAATCATCAGTTCCCCTTTGAACAGAGAAGACAAAGAAGAAAAGTGGAAAATAGGCAGCTAATGCCTCTAATGTAGAGCCTTCCAGGTGGCTGCCCTGCAGAAGCTCTGATGGGTCAGTGTCCCTTCATGTCAACAGCAAAGCTGTTCATTTGGGAAGTCAGACGGGGCCCAAGCAAACTCCAAACCCCCTTTGCCTCTGAACTGTAGCAGAGCTGTAGCCCAGGACTTGCTCTTCAGACAAGCAGCACAGAGCCAAGGGCTCCTGGGACTGTTGGGAAATGCTGATCCCATTCCAGCCTGTTGGGGATGGTGCATAAGGACTGCACCGGCACAGCCTCTGGTGGGTGTCAGCTGGAGTGTTCCACAGACAAGAGCAGCTGTCAAGGCACTCAGCGCTCTCTTGTGCAGGAGAGACAGAGACGAAGCTGAGGAGAGTCCCTGCCAGGGCTCAGCCTTACCCAAATGAGCAATGGATTCTTCCAGTGCTTTCACAGCTGCTCCACGAACCCTGGGATCCTTTGAGTTCAGGTTCTTTGTTATTCCTTCCACCAAACCAATGGTCACCGGGTTCAAGGCATCGTTCAGGGCTCCTGTGATCTCAGCCAGCACGTCCAGCGCCCTCTGCTTCACTTCCTTGTGGCTGTCAGATATTCTCAGGACAAAATAATCAAAAATCTGTGAAGAGAACAAGCCACATGAAAGCTGGACTCAAATGTCCTTGTTTGAAGACTGGGTGTAGCAGTCAACAATGTCAAAGATGAAAGTGATCCTTTCTGTCAGGTCAGCACTCGCTTGCACAATTTCACTGTTTTCCTGTGGGCCACTCACTGGAATGGTGGCACAGCCTCATGCTGGTTGAAAGATTTTCTTCTGTTTTTAGGAGTTTTGGCTGGGGACAGGATAGTTCCTATGGTATTTCTCTCCGAATACCTTTGCTTTGAGTGGAAGCAGATGTTTACAATGCCCGGTTTTCTATACAGTTGCCTCCAGTACTGAGGGCAGTTATGATTTTGCCAAAACTATGGCTGGAAGAGATCTAAGTTTTCTCTTGTTTTTCTCAGAGCCAGTGTCTGGAGAAGTGCAGGGCTCTGATCAACTCTTCCAGGATCCAGACCATTTCTCTAAGTAACAGGTGGACTTCTGAAATGTAATGTGCTGTACAGCTCTCATTAGAGCAGGTTCAGTCCCTTGACAGCCACATTATCAGGCACCTTTTCCTGGAAAAAGGGAAAAAGAAGCTACTGGGAGGAGAAGGCAGAGATGAGTCCTTAGCTGTTTTCCTCCTTTTCCAAAGAGAGAAAAAGACCCCCAAGAAGGGTGAGCACTGTCTTTACCAAGAGGAATAGGAACAAGGATGGAAACGAGTAGCCAGAGCTGTGACAAGATGGAGTTTATAGAAGTATTCTTTAAAAAAAACAACTGGGTTTAAACCAACCCAGCCTGATACTTCTCTTCCCTATGCAAACCCGTTTTTGGTCTAGGGAACAATTGCCATGCTTTCAGGGGCTGGATTCCCTTCACTTCACCCAACTGGGAGTAGGAGAGAGCAGCAGTTACACCAGCAGAAAATTCTGCCATCATCTGATGAACAGCATCAATAGGCACCTGCCAGACAAATACACCTGGACTGAAATAACTTGTCCTGAAGCCTGGACCTGAATTACATTTGTCTGGGTAAGAGGGACCAGCGTGTGACAAACAGACAGGATGGAGTGCCAAGACACACTGAATTAACTTTGCTGCTACAGGCTCAGGAAAGGAGCTAAAGGAAAGGAGCTAAAGGAAAGGAGCAGTGAAGATACCCTACATACTTGGGCAATGTTAGTGGAGATGAGCTGGGGGCTGGTTTTGCACAGGTCTAGGAGGAGTTCCACTCCTTCCATCCTTGTCTGAAACCCCTTGGCTTCCAGGAGATGGTAAAGCTTCTGGAGCAGCTCTGTTTCTTCCACAGCTGGAGGTGATGTGACCTGGGCTTTTGCACTGGGTAGGAGGTGTCCATCAGAGGGAGATTTCACCCTGGAAAATAAAACCAAATGAGGACCTGGTGGTGATAATTATCGTAGCATGGCATCCCTATAGTGGAAATAATTAGCATTGACTCCATGATTCCAGAAGGCCTGATCAATCACTTTATTATCCGATCCTATCCTATCCTATCCTATCCTATCCTATCCTATCCTATCCTGAAACTCATTGCCCTTACAGACAGTCTCATACAGACAGACCAGACTGGTCAATTGAATCCAAAACACCATCACCAGTGGCCAATGAAGAAATTACTCTTTGGTAAATAAATCTCCATAACACATTCCACGTGTTCACAACAACAGGTGCAGAAGTGAAGATAAGAATTGTTTCTAATTTTTTTCTCTGATCTTCTCACAGCCTTCCTCAGGACAATGCCTAGGAAATTTGTGCCTGCTGCTCTCTATGGAGAGAGCTGCAGCCACAGACAATATCTTCATTTAAATGTGAGCAAAACATCTTGAGCAGCTTTCCTAATTATGTCATTTCAAGCTGGAAAGTCATGAGGCTCTGAAGAACAATGTGGACCTCATGACAATCATTACAGGAGACAATCTGCAAGTGACATTCTCACCACTGCTCACTCAGGAAAACCAAGGATGAGATGCATCTGATCTATCTTCAGATGGCTGCCAAGGCACACAGGTCACATTGCTTTGTGGAGAAAGAGAGACACTACTGCCAAGTTTAAATGCCTCCTCATAAGGGATGTGTGTGTCTTAGAATAAGGAAACTCATCACTCTGGAGAAGTGTCTCTACAACCAGGCATGACAATCTGGAAAATTAGCTCAGATGCATCTGAAGAGATGAACAGGGCCATATTTGAAGGATTCAGAAAATCAGTAACAGAGATAAAAACAAAAGCCAGACATCCCAGAACTACACTCCCATTTCATTTGCTTCCCTAGAGACCAGATGCACAGCTTAACAACCCCACTGGGAACAATTCTCCTGGATCAACCTGTCTCTTCCATGAGCACAGGAAGATGCCAGCTGTGCTACTGAGGCATGTGGTCACTTTCCTGCCACTGCTGAGCAGGACAGAGCTAAATAAATCCCCTCTGCTGTCAGAGGAGAACAGGTACAAGCAGCTCTGCAACAGCCATGAAGGGACAGCAAGGAGCAATTCCTGTCTTAAATGCTGATTGCAGCACAGGGGGAAATAAACCAAACATGCTGTCCACCAAGCAAATTACATGAGGGACAGGAATATCAAGACAAAAAGTCCACATTGAGACACCTGTTGACTGAAGTTTTTCAGGAATTGCCTTGCTACTTACCACTCAAACTTCATACTGTTTGAGAGTAAGAAAACCCTGATTCAGCCAGGCCAAACCACACAGATGAGAACTGCATCTTTGTAGAATAGCATCTTGCTTCCCGACTGAGATTTCTCAAGGCAACTCCCATCTAAAAAAGTCTCCACTCAGATGAAAAATAAGCCCTGTTTGAATTTACTTGTCCCAAATCAGGCAGCAGAAACTTGGCCCTCTCCCAGCCTCCACAACACTGCCCTTGCCACTGCACTGGATCGTCTGAGCTGCAACCAATGGGTGTCTTTTTGTCTCTCCATTTTTGTGGAAACCCCTCCAGAGAAGTTGTGTTCAGCACAATGCAGAAGTAGACATTTTTTATCCTAGAGCATATCCTAGAGCAGGGAAAGGAAACAATCTGTGGCATTGTTCATCTCTGCCAGACAGTTTTTCCTGAGGAAGAGACAGGTAAAGCTTGTCATGTGCTTTGTCACATCTGACAAAAGTGCTCAGTACTGTTTGCTAGCAGACAATGTGACCTGGGGCTCCTTTGAGGCATCGTTCCTCTCCTTCACCGGCTCCTTGACAAATGGGCCTTCAGCCTTCTGGTTTTCCATCCCCTACAAAGACATAGAGAAATCCCATCAGTCTTTACAATATAAACCAGGAAATTCCCTGTTGAAAACACAAGTTAGAACCAGGATCACTGCTACCAAGGCTTAGGGAAACATTTCCTAACTTACAGATGGAAACAGACCAGAGATTCAGTGATGCCAACTCTTTGTTTTCAATAGCCCAATACAGGTTATGGGTGCTACCACACTGAGCAGCAGTCTAAAATCCCAAATTCCTTAATCTTGAGCAGAAATGGGAATAATGCAAACTGGCAGGCAACGAGAGTTTTTGAAGGAAGCAGCAGAAAAAACTGGACTCTTTGGGGGTTGGCCCATTGTGTTGGAAGTCCATTTGGTTCAACACTCACTCTCCCTGTGCCTGCACAAAGGCAGGCTCCCTTCTGTAATGTTGATAAAAAAAATAAAATCCTCCCCCAAACAAAGAAAGGATTTTCCACTGGATGCTGCTGAATTCACCAAACTTCTTCCAGCTCCACAGGGCTTGACAGCAGGGCAGTATTCCCAAAAGACAGACAGTAATTGTAGTAACTAGGATTGACTTGGACATCTTTTGTAAATTGGAAAATTTTCTTGGCACTACTACTTCCAGTGTCCTTTGCAAAGACTCTGTTATCTTCAGAAGCACAGTTCTCACTTAATTGCTTTACAGGGGGCAGAGTAGGGAGAGCATGGTGGGGGCTTATGCTTAAATGTAAACCCATTTTCTCCTCTTTGCCTTTCCTCTTTGTGACCGATATTGAAAATATTCTAAACCCCACTTTTTCCCTAATAATATCAGTTCCTTTGTGGTCTGCAGATGAACAGGCTGAGGATTAACAGCTCATTCCCAGGAGCAAAATGATTCAGAAGAGGAATGAGCTGAAGACAGATTGGGTGTGTTTGCTCTCATATTATCTGTGACAATACTTGCACAAAGGAGACATTTCTCCTGCCAGCACTTACTTTCTTCTCAATCCTTGTCAAAATATCTTCCAGGTCATGGGTGGGAAGAGATCGTTCCAAAAGCACTTTAAATTGTTGATGATTGAGCAACATCTTCACCATCTCCTGTCCATAATGTCTAAGGCAGGCAGGCAGGCAGGCAGGCAGGCAGGCAGGAGGGAAGGAAGGAAGGAAGGAAGGAAGGAAGGAAGGAAGGAAGGAAGGAAGGAAGGAAGGAAGGAAGGAAGTGAAAGAAAGGTGAACAAACACAGGAAGAGTGTTAACAGAAGAGGCTGATACCTTAAACTCATCACGTGCAAGCCTTGCACGAGAAGGCATGACCTACTCAGCAAAGAGGGAGATTTACCTCACTGGACACTGCACAGTGCTGTCAGCTGAACACAAGAGGCAAGAGGAGAATGTGGGGCAACAGAAAAACACCATTTCACTCTGAAACTGGGGGTGTGCTTCTGTGGCATCAAAGGATCCCAGGGAACAAGCAAAACACATCTGCTTTGTTGTCAGAGCCTATTACATGTCTTGCTGCCATTGCACAGTAATTTGCCTTTCTTTAACTGGCAGGGAAGCCAAGACAAAACACCTCATGCATCCTCTTGATTATTCTATACTATGTGTATGCAGAGGGGCAGCTAGTTGCTCTGGTGTTCTTGGCAGCTATTAACGGGAATTTCATCACAAAAAGAAGGGAATTTTGGCAGTTTGGGTTGATTTTGCCACTAGGAAACCACAGGTTTTTTTCAAGAAGAAATGTGGAGCTCACTGAGCCAAAGATAACAGCATTCTAGAAATCTTCAGAACAAGTTTAGAAAGACTGAATATGTTGGCTAAAGAGCCCTGAAATATTTCTAGGAAAGTCTGAAGTTAATGAGAAATTGATGTTTGGGATCCTTCAGTGATGAACATTAGCCAACGCTTTGGCTTTGTGTTGTGCACCTAAGGCCAAACATAAGTGTTGGACTGGCTGATCTGAGCTCTTTTGATCTCAGTAAAGAATCCTTCAAGCCACAGGAAAAAGCTGGCAATGTTCCTTTTTGCTGGCCAACCTCAGGTTTCCCAGTACAGACATTTGCCCAGGCAGCCCAGAGCAGTGGTCACAGTGCCAAGGCTGACAGAGCTCAAGAAGAGTTTGGACAATGCTCTCAAGCACATGGAGTGACTCTTGGGGTGTCCTGCACATGGCCAGGAGATGGACTCGATGACCCTGATGGGTCCCTTCCAACTCAGCATATTCCATGATTCTATGACCCTTATTCACACTGTGAGGTAACTTCATATTCCCTTTAGTTTCCACTCTGTTGTGGTTTCACCTTCACAGCCAGACACAAAACGGTTTTCCGTTTTGGGAGGTGAAATGAAGATCATTACCTTGTGTCCTTGTGACAGTCCTGAGCAAGCTTCCCTGCCACGTGTGGCAGCCTCTCAGCCCTGGCTGTGCCTGCGAGCTGGGTGACTCCAATTCTCTCCATCAGGGACAGGAGGAGTTGGGCCGCACACTCGCGCACCGGGGCGGGGCGGCTGCTGGGGAGGAGAGAGCAAACCCTGGGCACAGGGACAAGGAGCAGCAGCAGCGCCGGCCTTGGCCAGAGCTTGCTCCCTGTCCTTGCTGGGTGAAGGGGCCTGGGCTCTGCCTGCACCTTCAGACACCTGTAGAAGGTTCTGGCCTCAGGGAAACACAAAGGTAGCATTGTACACAAGGCCTGCCTGCACAGAAGAGGGAGGAATTCAGTCTCCCTGCACTGTCTGATACTCAGTTACTTTCACAGTATTTACTCTGAGAAAGATTAAAGAAATAGATGACATATGAATAATTTAGAAATTAAGGATAATTGATGCTGATCCATCAGAGGGCACCCAGTACACAGAGCTGCAGCAGGATTGAGGCTCTTTCCAGCCATTTATCCCCAAATCTGCAGAACTTTGGAAAACAACAAATGCAGGGAAAACACGTTGTGGGCCGTGAAGTTGCAGAATATCCAGCAATGCAGCTTGTTTCTTCTCTGGGGCTTGGCAATGGATCCATCTGAATGTTTCACCCTATTCCAAAGCTGAGGAAAGGGTGGCAGGCAGTTTAGCCAGGCTGTCCTGTTCTAGAGAGCGTCTCTTGGGAACTATCAGGCCCAGAACCAACATTTAAGGCAGCATTTGCTTCAACTGTCCCATGGCAGTCAGCCTGTGGAGGTGCCCTTAAAGTGATTCATCATGTCAAGGCTAACATGAAACATCAGTTTGAATAGAAAGTAGAGCTCTAAGGCCAGGACAGTCATACAAGGCTCCTTTAGCAGGAGCTGCAGCTGCTGTGCAGGCTGTGCCACACCCAGCAGATTGTCCCCCATGTGCTCCACGCCCCAGCAAGGACCCTCCTCATTTCTCAAGTTAATGGCATCAAGAGGAGACATGGTTTTCCCAGGGCCTCTCTGGTTAGAGCTGTGAAATACCAAACACTGCTCACAGCTGCAATTGTCCCTCTGCCCACAAAAGCACAAGGCTCTATCCTTGGCCTTTGCAGGCACTTTCCCTTCCCCATCAGTCACCACATCTAGGAAAATCTGACAGACTGAGAGAACTCCAGGAAGCAGCAGGAAGCTGAGTCAGAGGAGCTTTAGTTTGGATATCAGGAAAAAAGGTTTTTCACCCAGAGGGTGGCTGGGCACTGGAACAGGCTCCCCAGGGCAGAGGTCACAGCACCAAGCCTGACAGGGTTGAAGGAGCATTTGGACAACAATCTCAGGCACTTGGTGTGACCCTTGGGCTGCTCTGGGCAAGGCCAGGAGCTGGACTCGATGGTCCTGATGGGCCCATCACACTCCCCATATTCTACAATTCTGTGATTCTGAGAACTAATAGGCTGCAGGAGGGCAGAAATAGGTGACAAGAGGAAAGAAGTGAGGTTGGTTGGAGAATCAAGTCACTGAGTTCACAGAAGATGCAGGATACAGGACCCTTCCCTCCCACCATTCTCATTCTCTGTCTCATCCCTTCTCCCTCCCACACACACGAAGGTGAAGAACATCACTAAAAGAAGAAGAACCTGCTTGACTCCCATGTCCATGAGAGCAGTCATTGCTCGTGCAGGAGTCACATTCTCCACCATGATCCCCAGGCTCTGACTGGCTGCTTTCTGAACAAATTCTGGGGAGTTGGACACCATCTGGAGAAGGACCCGAGCAACCTCATCCACCTCAGAGTCCATGTCCTTCTTCAAGGTCACAAAGAGCTCTCCCAGAGTGACAATGGCAGAGTAGGACACCTTGGAACAGACGTTGGTCACCTGGGGAAGCCATGAGGGGAAACATAGGAATCACCTTGGAAAGAAAACCAGTTGCCTTCAACAGAAGTCCCAGGAAAGGACAACACATCCCACTCTGTTGTGTCCAGAAAAACATAAAAGTACAGGAAGAGCAGGAGAGCACAAGCACAGAAAGGCACTTACTCTGGCACCAATTTCTGGCTTCAGACCTGCTTACTGCAGGCCTAAAATAAAAATTTCATTCAGTGTTCTACTTAACCCTTCTAAAATGTCCACAGCTTTGATTTTAGTCCCTTTTACTAGAAAATTAAAACAAGAGCTGCTTTCAAATCATGAAGGCAAAAGTCATAAAGGTAAAAGAGTCAGGTGCTCCTGTTCCAAAAAGCAACACCAGCAGTTGAAGCACCCAGCCAGGAAACAGAAAACACAGGCTCAGGTCTACAGAATAATTTACAGTGTTGCATTACAGCTTGGGCAGAGACTGGGACTCTGGCAAATAACGTCATTAGTGTCTCAGTTTCTGCATTTGCACATTGCATTATAAAGGCACCACACTCAAAGATGGGTGTCAGATACCCGACCTGCCAATAAATACAGCTGCATGTGCCCACAGATCCTACAGATAGCTGACAGACATTAGAAATCTCAGGTCTAAACCAGAAATGAAGGCAGACCCTGAGCTCACATGGAGATGAACAAGCACACACCTACTCTACACACTGTGTATGAAGTATGGGGGACAATTCAGAACAATGTTCTCACCTCGCTGGTAACTGCCAAGAAAACCTCACCAAGTCTGCAAAGCAGGAGCTCTGAATGGGACCCAGCCAGGTGTTGGATGGTGAAGAGTCCCTTCTCCTTCAGCTCCCTGAAAGGCAGAAGATTGATTTTTCTCTCCACCAAGGCAGCACCCTCTGAAATAACCAGGCTGGCAGCTCAGTTGAACAATGGGAGGTGCTTTTCAAGGAGTGCTTAATGAAATCGTGGAACACGTTGCCCCAGGATGCTGTGGCTGTCTAAAGCATTCACAAACCCAAGAGGCAAAGAGAGGGGTTTCAGAGTGGCCATTTGAGATGACAGCCTTTCTGAAATCTCTGGCACATGAGGCCCCTCTGCCACTGCTTCCTAGGAGCTGTGAGACTGGGCCATGCTGCTGTTTGTTGTCACCTCCCTGTACCTGTCCCTGAGGCACAGTGCCACCGGGCTGTTATTGGGGCATTTTCCTTCTTTGCCAGCCCCAGCAGGCATTCAGCAGGGAGAGTCTGCACTGCCACTCTGGAGCTGAGTTTCCAATCTATGATCTCGGCCTCTCTGTCACCCCCTCCACTCCCCCTCACACATTCCCCAAAAATGCAGCAGGATGTCTGCTGGAACCACCTCAGCCTGCAGGAAGGCCAGGTGGGTCCTGGCCTCTCCTGACGCACAGCACAGCTTTCTTTCATCCCAGCATGGAAATATAAAAACTATATTATCACATCACACAGAGGGCCAGGAGCTTTTTTATTTTGGCTGCAAGTGTCCACAGGGCATTGGGGAAGAGGAGAAAAAGAGTGTTTTGCAGCAAGCAACCCAGCTACTCAGGCAGGATGGTAGGAAAAGTGTCTGGAAGCTGCTTTTTAGGACTTTGGTTGTTCTGCTGAAGCTTCTGACAGAGCTGATGGGCAGATCCCAGAGCTGTGAAGAGTTCCTGGGAAATTTGTCCTTGGATCTGTCTACGAATGCTCTCCCAGCTATGAACTGCCATCTGTGTCCTGTCCATATGTTACTGCCTTGACTGTTGAGTGTCTGAGGTGCCTCTTGAGGCTGCTATGGACCTCCTTCACCAAGGAATGGATTGTGATACAACATCCCTTTCTGCTTCTATTTGGGCACTGACAGAGCCTGGACCACTCTGGCTGGAGCTTGGGCTCTGGCCAAGCAAGATGGCAAATGAGAGCAGCTCATGGTCCTCAGCTCTTCCCTGCTGCTGGGACAGACAGACATGGCCATGGGGACAGAATGGAGCTGCCCCATCTGCCAGGTCACTAAGAAGGATGTGAATTTTTCTCTGCCCTGTCACCACCAGTTCTGCCTGGGCTGCATCCTGCAGTGGGCAAAGAGAAATCCAGCGTGCCAACTCTGCAGAGGAATGATAGAAGCTGTCAGGTTTTCTGAGTAGGGTGAACAGGACTACATACAGTGTGCCATCAGCTCCCCCAAACAATTGCTAGAGTCCAGCAGGGAGAGAGCCTGGCCACCTTGCTGAAAACAGCCCCCCAGACCCTGTGATGGCTGCTCCATCTTCCCCACAGGGAACACTGTCCCCAGCTAGGCAGGGGCTGCAGGACCAGAGCCTGTGGATGGCCTCCTGCCCAAGGAGTGGGCCGAATTTTTCAAATAACAATGTCATCTACTGGACCAAAGGTGGCCCTGGCTGCAGCAGAAGCTGGAGGGAATATGCCAGCACCAGAGATGGCTGGTTAAGGAATTCATAGAGCAGCATCCTGCACGCCCTCTGTGCCTATGGTCAAGTTGCCCAAATCTTGGTGCCAGTACTGCAGTTTCTCCTCTGTAGCAGTCTGAATTGCTGCTACCATAGTCCAGGGTAAAGAAGCAAAAAGGGCCTTTGCATAATCTCCACAGATGTTTTATTCAGCTGTGCAGGGAGATGTTCAGGTCCTAGTACCCACACACAGAGGGTCTCACTTTGTCTCCACGGGGCCTGGGGGCTGACCCTGATCTCAGGGCAGTACAAAGATAAGGGGGCCAATCAGGAATAGGGAAGGTGTGGCTCAGGAGCACAGGAACAGACACAGGAACAGGGGAAGTAGCAAATGGGGTCTAACAGCTTTTTGAGGGAAGCTTCCTGTGTCTCCCTAGACTAGGGAATGCCCCCCCCAGGGTCTCCACAATTCCCCATGTTTTATATTATTAGGAAAGCTTCTCTGAAGGATCAACTGAATCAACACAAAATGACAAAAACAATCAAAAGCACTCCTAAGACAATTGTTCAAAATGCAAACAATTCTGAGTTCCCAATGTGCCCACAGATTTCTTGGAGCGTCTTAGATCTGGCAGGAGGGATGCAGGGTTTTCTCAGCACAGTTTATCAGGAAACTGAGTCATACATACTGAACCTCTGGTCCATGGCCTCCTCACTGCCATCGTGCAGCAAGGAGGCCCAGAGGCTGCTGTGCTCTGCTCCTGTCAGGGATGAACACAGCGGCTCTGTGGCCAGTGCCAGCTCCAGCTCCAGCAGCTCACTAGAGGAGACTCCTTCCAGAAGCTCTGCTGGCTCCAGTGTGGCAGACCAGCAGAGCCCACTGGAAGCCACCCTCCATTGCAGCCACCCCCAGCTGCGCCCATCATCACTGCAGAGCAGGAGCTGCCCCAGAGGAGCCGCGGCAGGAGCTCATGGCAGTGGCAGGTCCCTGTGCCCAGGGCAGAGCCACAGAACCTCTGCTCCTGCCTGGGACAGGGGCTGCTCACCCTGGTGTCCCACCGAGAGGAGGGATCCTGGGCCCCAAACTCTGCCCAGCCCTGCAAAAGGCCACCCCGCCAGCAGTGCTAGCAAGGTTCCTGCAGCCATTCAGTCAAATCAGAGGAAACAAATGTCTCTTCAGCTGACACAGTCTCTGCACACAGCTTTCTCCCCCTTCTCCTGGTGCCTTTCCCTGACTCCAGCAAGAGCTGCAGGAAATGCTGTGTGAGCCATGATGATGGAAGAGCTACTGATAAAAACACTGGGGTGATGCTTTCAGAGGAGTCATGAATGGAAGATTGACCAACCTTCCAGCCAATGGTATGCCAAAAGTTTCCATGCTTTAAATAATTGATTGTAATAAATTAATTAAAAGAAAGATACAGAAACAAATTAAATCTCCCACAGCTGCTGGCTTTATTCAGGCTCCATGGTCTATGTATTGCTAGACTTACTTCATTTAGGCAGAATATTAACTGCCCTGACTTGTTGGAGACTGACCACAAGGTCTCATCTGTGGTGAGCAGTCACTAAAATTAGCTCAGCAGAGGTATCTTCAGCTGTCCTAGTGTAGCAGAAATACATATTCTCTGCTTCATGACTGTGTGGCAACAGCTGCTGGTGTGGATTTGTCAGCGTTGCTTCATGGATTACTCCTGGGAAGGAATTGTGTGCACAGGCACAGTATGATGGCTTCGATCTCCTCTAATTACTCCAATGGGATGATGGCCAGAACTTTTAGGCAAAAAGCATCATGACAGAATAATTTACAGTATTCTCCAAACTACTCCTGTGGTTTTGATTTTCTTACTGATTAGGTTCAGTGTCTGGCCTCAAGAAATCAGTCCAGAAAGAACAGGCAAACCTCAGCTTGCAAGTTAGAGTGCAAGTCTTTAATCTGCCATTTTTGCAGCAGGTACAAACAACTTTTCAACATTTTTGCAAAAAAATCTCTTCATTCTTGCTGTACCTATCCAGAACCTGACTCTCTCCTCATTTTATTTTGATTTGAGATCCAAGCATGATTTTTTTCTGGACAGGGAAGTAAAAACCAGCTTCAAATACAGACTACAGGTGTGAATCTATACTGCAGGAACTGAGCTGTAGCTTGGAAATAAAGGCAAGAAGTGATGCCATGATAAATGTGAACATTTAATGCTGACATAGGAGCCTTCTGCAATGCTCCACCAACCCATGGTTCAGATTGCTACAAACTCTCTTTCTGGTGTTACAAAGAGTGTTGAAGAGCTGACTGTAAGTGAAAAAAATATCCAGAATGTTAATTTTTGTTAATATGGCGAACAATGACTATCTAATAATTCAGAGCTTATATTTCCACTTAGTATGTCCTGGCAGTTTTAATTTGAAATCAACAGGTTTATCCAAATCAAGTTATCCATAGGAATTAATTTGCTCTATGATCTACCTGAAAATGCCTCATTGTCTGGTAAGTTTAGTAGAAATTTGCAAAGTCAACAGTCCACAGATTTTCATTTCTTGTTTAGTGGCTATTCTGCAGGAAAGCTTTTACAGACTAATCAGTTTGGATGTAATTAAAATGCCAGTACATTTCATCTAGCCATCTTGGTATTAGAGACAAACCATATGCCTGCACAGCCTTAAAAAAATATTTTGAAATAAATTTTCAAATCAACAGTCTGAGTAGGACTCAGAATAAAAACTCTACCAAACTTCAACTCCATTGGAAGATTCCCTTGTCACCCTGTGAATCAACTCTCCATTCAGAAGATTAAAAGTCCCAATGATGGTGGTTTTGGTATGGTTAGGAATTGGGGAATGGTCTTCTTCCTTCTCAACTCCATGCTGCAGTGCCTTGGGGATGTGGCCTGCTGGCCGTTGTTTGTGCAGCCCTGGTATTTCTCCATGAGGCAGAAAGTGCAATTGCATTTCCAGCCCAAAGCCCGGGAGGAGTGGGGCGTGCAGAGCTGTGCCAGACCCAGGCCAGCAGCTGTGCCGCCAGAGGGTTTTGGTTCCTGCCCAGGGCAGCTGGTGCATCTCTGCCGTGAGTGCCTCCCCTTCCAGGTGCCCATGGACAGCAGGTGCAGGGTTCTGCAAGGGGCATGGAACAGGGTGGGGATGTCTGCTGGCAACAGAGTGCAGCGGAGAGCAACCAGTCCAGGATGTTCCTGGAGTGTGTGACAGGGAACTCCTGACACAGCTGGTGACTGAGCCAGTGAGGGAAGACACTGCTGGCCCTGCTGTTTGTGAGGAGAGAAGGGCTGCTGGGTGACAGCAGGGCTGGAGGCGGCCTTGAGCTCAGTGACCACAAAATGCTTGTGTTTGATTCCCAGAGAAGGAACGAGAGATGTTGGGGAAGTGTTGACCTGCAACAAATGGTGAATTTGTTAAGCTTTAACAGGCAGTGCTTAGTCGTACCTTCCCTCACACCAGTGGTTAATGTGTGCAAGTGGATGTCTTAGCCTTGAGAATAAAGACAGTGGGCCTACTGAGGAGGTAGCTGCAATGCATTCAAGGAGAAGAAGGCTCTTAACCATGGGAGGAGAATTTGAGGAACGGGATGTTCACCACATGACCACCAGAGACCCTCAAGAGACCCGTACTCTAAATGTCAGTAATTTTAGGGAAGTGATTTAAACATGTCAAAAACTTTGGGAGAATGTTTAGCCTGTGAATTTCAGCAAAGTAATGAATAAAAGTAATGAAAGTAATGTCTTAGTTCCACGGATACTAACACGTGGGTGCGCATGTTTCAGGGAAGTAATTCCTCACACACCCAGCACTGAAATAAAGTAATGCCTCTTTTCTCACACTGAGCTGGCAGTGTGGATTGGGCCTGCTTGGTAACTTTCATTTTGGTCATTCCTAATGAAGCATAAAGAATGGTTGAAATGAAATCTTTTCCACCTGTTTCCCTCTGGTTTACCTGTTTGAGGGTTAAAATTCTGTGCTGCAGGTGTCCTGGGTGTTTGCAGAGCAGTGCAGCCCCAGAAACCCCTTGGCTTGCCCACAGGTTGTCATGCCTTGTTGCCAGGTGTGCCCAGCTGTGGCAGGAGAAGGAGCCCACAGCGCAGTGGGCACCGTGCCCTGCCCAGCCGGGGCTCTCTGGCACAGAGCAGCAGCAGCGCCAGCACCATTCAGCCCGCTCCTGCCTTGGCTTCCCCTGGCACACAGAAGCCTCTGGAAATCAGCAGTGCCAGTGGCGTTCCCAGCTTGGAGCAGCTGCTGCTGGCGGGCAGATGCTGCCAGTTCGACTGCTGCCAAAGGGGAAGAAAGGCAGAGATGTACACGCACCAGAGCCCTGGGCATGTCCAATAAAGGTGCAAATATGTGGGGAGATTTGTTAGGAAGCATTTCAGCTGTGATGCCAACAGTGGCTTCTCTCCTGGTTCTGTGTGTTTTAGACGAGTAATGCAATGGTTGGCTCTGACAATTAAGAAGTAGATGTTATGTGGATGTTCAAATGTGCAGTGATGGTATTGTAATATATCCTCCCATAGTCCTCTTTCCCGTCTCCCTTGTAATAGCCTTGGTAGTCAGGGCATTTGGGGAGGGCTGGCTTGTGACCAGCAGGCAGGGTGTAACAACACCTGACCTCCAGTCAGGATGCAAGAAAGTATTCTCCACCACTGGACAGAAGAGAAAGAGTTGACTGAAAAAACTTTGAGAGGGGCTAAGGGTATAAAAGGCAGAGCATCCTTTTTGTAGATGAGCATATGGCTGCTAGTCACAGAGACTCCCAATGCTGCAATTTTTCCTTATTCAGTCCTTTGTTAAGGTTTACTAAACCTTTAAAATTTTAAAAGTGAGAGTCATTTCTCACATGTGCAATGCTGTGGGCCATTGTCTTGGCCTGGTTTCCTGTGTTTGTTTCCCATCTGAGTGCTCAGCTGGGGAACAGGCTGTAGGTGCTTGGGGCACTCCTGGAGTTCTTCTTGGATCCCTGAACAACAGGGGGAGGATTTTTACTGCTTTATGACAGAGAAGAACTTCCCAGGCTTTTTTGTGTTTGCTGTAGGGAAGGTTGGTTATTGCTTTGCATAAACTCACAGACCAACACAGTGCTGTTCCTTTTTGATGTCAGGGCATGGTTGCCACATCGTCATAGTGGCATCAGAAGGTTGCCTTGGCGCACAGAAGGCCTGAGTGTTAGAGCAGCCCTAGGCTTTGCTCAGATCAGGAGAACCTTCCTGGTCAAAGCATCTGTCAGTAGGCAGCTGCCCACTGACAAGAGGCTTGGTTTTTTAGCTTTTAGAAAAATTGCAGAAATGCCAATAATTAACCATCTGGCCACTGCAGCTTTTGCTGCATATGGCATTACTTATTCCATTTATTATTTTACGTATTTTGCACGTAAGTAGAGGCTTCTCTTCTGCTTAGGTTAGGGTGTATCCTAACCTGACTTTTGTATGTCTTCCTGCTCTTTCTTGGTGGCTGAGTTTCTGATTTTGAAACAGAAAGAGCTTTAGGATGCGAGTGGTTTGGTAAAGCTCCTGTCATGACGTTCAGCTAAAAAGGGGGTGTCTGTAGCCACAGGGGCAGCATTTGCAGGGGAACCTGCAGGGCTTCCGTTGCCTCCACAGGAGAGTCTGTGGCAGCAGAGTCTGTCATTTCCTCAGTTTGCTGGGAAAAGCAAGACACCTTTGAAAATGTAGACTGGCAGACCTTCTTTAAGGCCTTCCAAAAACTCTGCAGTTGTTCCCAGAATTCAGAGAAAGCTTCTTTTTTTTTAAATTTTGTCATGAAAGGATTTGACTAACTTGACCTTTTACTGAGTGCTAAAATAGTTGTTCCCTTTGAAAGGAAGCGCTGCTGTGCCCTTCCACAATAGAACTGCACCATCTGCAGGGGGATTGTGGGGAAGCTTTTCTGGGCAACTATTTCCTGCAAGTTAATCAGAACGAGTGCATGACACTGAGTGATAAAAAAAAAAGAGTACCTGAAGGAGAGGATTTCAGAAGCTGTCTTATGTGTTTGGTAGAACGGGAGCATTGAGTGTTAAAGAAAAACACTTTGCATTTGCTTGATCACATTTGTATTCATTTACTGGCTAAACTGGCTGTAGTGTAGGCACAAGCAAGAAGATTGTCCTGATCTCTTGCTGACTGTGTGAATGAGATGTGTCTCCTGGAGGGATGTTGTGAAACAGGAAATCATCTCTGTTTGGGTTGACTTGTTCTGTGGGATTCAGCAGCCCCAGGCAGTTTTCTGACAGCATCTGGTTCATTTTCCCTTCCCACTACAGGACACCTGAAGAGTGTATTCAGCAGCGCTGAAGATCCTGAGGTGAGTGAGAAAGGAACATTTCATGTTCCTGGTGTTTAGGAATTGTAGAGGAAGATGTGAGCTTGGCCAGTAGCAATAGACTGTACAGGGCCAGCTAGGAAGGCCGAAAGAAAATCCATTTCCATGCCTGAGACAAAAATAATAAAGGCAGAGATAGATATTTTTAAATTTCCATCTCAGAGTTTGAAGAACTAAAAACCTAGTTTTGAAAAGAGAACGATGCTTGCTGAAGGCAGATAGGGAAAATTTAATTAAGAGCAATTTCCTGTACAGTTGAATTGGATCATTTTAATTTAAACAGAGGGACATAGAATCCTATTCCTATCAAACTTTATGATATCTACTTGGAACATGAAGTGGTAGAAAAGGAAGGCCATCTTGCAATGGTGCCTGCTGTATCTGCAGTGAAATGGGCACCTTTGTGGCTGGGGAGCTGCATGGGCCAAAAGGACGCAGGGCTGGCGGCCTTGAGCAGCTGAAGATGAGGCAGCGTGGGGCCAGGGGGCCAAGAAGGCCAAGGACACGGTGGCTGTGCCAGCAGCAGTGGGGCAGCAGGAGCAGGGCAGTGAGCGTGGCCTGTGCTGGGCAGCGCTGCGGCCACAGCTGGAGTGCTGTGTGCAGCTGTGGGCCCTGGGAAGCAGAAAGTCATGGAGGGGCTGCAGCGTGTGCACAGAAGGACAGGGGAGCTGGGCAAGGGGGGGCAGCACAAGGCCAGTGAGGAGGTGCTGAGGGAGCTTTAGCCTGGACAATGGGGGCTCCTGAGGGACCTTCAGGCAGACTTCCATAGATCCCTGCCTTAGATCCATAGAGCCAATGCTCAGCACAAGGGCTGTTTCCCTGCCAAACATCCCTTCACTGCATCCAAGTGCTTTAGACACTGGAGTAGGTAACACTTTCATTTTTTTTTTTTTGTTTATTTGTTTGTTTGTTTGCTAGAAGGAGAAGATTTGTGTAATTTCTCCTTTTCCAGGGAGCTTTTTCTCAATCTTTCCTGGCCTTTTTCCAGCACTGGCAGAAACACATCACTTTCAGAGTAACGGCTCCCATGTCTTTTGGCTGCCCAGGGAATCAGTGTGTGTTGTGTTTGGGAACTGAGTAGGAAATCAATGCCCTTGCATTCCAGCTGGTGCTCAGAGATTAGAGGAGCTGGGAGGGGCTGGGCTGCATTTCTGATTCCAGCCACTTTAGCGCCATCAGTGTGGTCGAGTCCAAGAGAGGAATTTGCCCGAGCACAGATACACAAAGAGTGCAATTCCCAGTGCAATGCTCTGGGTCTGGTTGCATTCCATAAGGACCTACATGCTCCAGATTCCCCAAGAGTGTGGGTTACTGAAGCAACAGGAGAGCAAGTTCAGGATTATAGCTGAGTGGGGGCACTGGCTACCAAATTTTGATGTCTGTAGCAACAGAGAGGACAGTAAAGGGAGATTTCAGTAATAAGATCTGTCTATCTATCTATCTATCTATCTATCTATCTATCTATATCTATCTATCTATCTATCTGTCTATCCATCCATCCATCCATCCATCCATCCAGGAACAGCTGGATGCAGAGCTTCAGATAGCTCACAGTATGACCAAGGCAAGGCACAAGCAGCTGGAGGAAGAAATGAAAATCATCAGAGAGAAACTTAATCGTTTCCGTCAGTCTCTGCAAAACCAAGTGAGTGAAAGAGGGATGCAGCCACTGCAGTCACCAATCTGGTGGTTTCTGCCCTTCTTGCCTTTCCAGTGCAGAGCAGCAGGGAGTGGGGTGATGCCTCTGAGTGCCATGCTGCTGTAGTGTGTGTATCACAGTCACTCTGAAGGACATTTCCTGGTGTGCTGAATCTCAACATCTGCCCTGGACAGTGAAACTTGTCCTTTGGCCTTTTGGCCAGCAGTCATCCAAAGTGATTCCTGCTGGCCTGTTCCTGCTCTCCTTTTTTCTTGAGGTGTTTTTACAGTGGAACTTGGTGACCCAGATGGAGGATTGAAACAAGCTGTTGTATCCCCTGTCAATCTGTTCTTTGCCTTTCCTCACAGTCGATGACTCCTGGCTGACAGGGACAAGCTGTAGTGTCTGACTGCTTTGTTCTGTTTGACTTGAGGTGCAAGTGTTGATGTCTCACCGGGCAGCCTGCGAAGACTTGCAGGGAATGTGTGGCAATGAAGGACTCTAAGTTAGGAGTGAGGCACAGGAACAGTGCCCACCAGAAATGCTCCAGGTCCAGCACATCATGGGCTCTGAACCTGCTGCCGCAGCAGCATCACCTCGAGGAAGCTCTTCTGTTAAACCTGGGAACTCAAGCTCAGGCAGTTCCTGGGAACAGGAGATTGAGGAGGAGTACCTGGAGCTGCTGGGTACATCTGGGGTGTTTCTTGTCTGAGGGACAGTGTGTTGTGTGCAGGTGTCAGCAGAGCTGTACCAAATGCTCCTCCTGAGCTTGGTGTCACAGGGCCATTTAGGACTCCCCAGGGAAGTGCTGTGCTCCGAGGCAGCGAGAGAGCTCTGGGTGTTCCTGCTGCCTCTGAGGGTACCTGGGACTGGCTTGGGTTTGCCTGAGCTTCCCTCTCTGCTAAAGGCTGAAGCAGGGATTGTTCTTGGATCAGCAGAAGGCTGTGACCTAGCAAATGATCTAGGCAAGTCCTGTGTGCTAGTGGCAGAACTGAACAGAATTTTTAGCTTCCTAAATTCTCCTTAGACTCTTGACTTCCAACCAGTCATCAGAGCAAAAAAATTTCACAGAAATGGACTGGCTTTGGAGTTTTGTCTTTTTGTTTGGGGGTTTTTTTGGGGGGGGGGGAGGGGGGTGGGATTGCTTTTGTGTTGTTCATTTTTGGTGGGGGTTTTTGTTGTGTTTTCTCCATCCTGAAAGAGCCCTTCTACCCCACGTCTTACTGATGTCATTTTTATGACTGTTACTGTTACCACTACTACATCTGCAGTTTATTTTCATGAGAATGCTATATTTTTGTCAATAAGAGAATGCTATCTTTTTGCCAATAAGAACTACTTTGAAAGAACATCAGGTTACAGGACAAATAGAGAGCACAAGGTATTTTCCACGTGCCCCAAAGAAAAAACAGAGACTTTGAAAACAAACTTTATTTAATCTTCTAGTTTTATGCTTATCAAGATGTGTCCAGGAGACACATCCAAGTGGCGTGATCAGATAAAAGTGTACTGCAGGCATTACATAGGAGAGAGCCTCCAGCCCAGCCATGGTATATTCCTCAGATCCATGGCACTTTTCCATACCTGATTCCCACTCTTTCCCATGACTGTTAGAATCCTACCCATTGGCCCAGGCCCTGCTCAGATCAGTCTCTAGGAGAACACATCAAGCCCTTTGTGATTCTGCAGCACAACCCAATGAATCTGCTTCTTGCCCATAACAGCTGCCAGTGCTGTGCCCACAGATAAGAGACATGGTGGGGCTGAGACCAGAGCCCAGTGGATTCTGTGTCTGCATCACCTGTTGGGACAAAAAGGGAACTGATCTGTGCCTCGGTGTGGCTGATCTAAAAGCCCATCCTGTTGTGTCCTGAATGGGTGCAACAGCTTGTCCGGGGCCCAAGCTCACTCTGGCTTCTTCCCATCAGTGCCTGTCAGTGCTCATGCTTGGGCTTTGCCAGCCTTGTTGTGGTCGCTGCCCTGCCCCTGAGGGCTGGAGGGACTGCAGAGGCTGGAGCCTTCCTTAGCTGGGAGAGGGGCATCTTCGAGCTCAGCCTGCTCATAAACAGGTCAGGGTCCTGATGCTCAAAGCCCCGTCAGGATCGGTTACAGCTTGAGCTGCTCTGGTTTACAAATGGGAAGGCTTTCTTTTGGCAAACTGCTGAAAGGTGGGGAAGATGTCCTCCTCTCCTGGGATTGCACGTCCCTGTGCTTTGTTTTCTGTCAAGAGAACTCTTCAAAAGACTGTACAAATCAGTCTCTGTGCTGGCCACCTGTGCTGCAGAGCTGTCTTCCTGGTTGTGGTCGTTGTTACCCAGCCGACCACAAAGGGCTCAGAGCTCCAGGCACTGGGGCTACCTTTTGTATCTCCTGGAAGCTGGGATCTCTGCTTTAAAGTCAGCATCTTGCATTTTGTTTCCCTCAGGGAGAATGGTGAACCCCACTGAAAATCCCCTGATGAAATACACGCATCTGAATTATATTGGCAGAGGGTGAGTCCAACAGCAGTTACTCCTGTACAACCATGGGCCAGGTGTTTTTCTGGTGGAATGTCTGTCCAGCGTGAAGTCAGGCCAGCTGCAAAGATGTTCACACACTGGGGCTAGATTGTCCCATCTCTCAGTGCTGCTCAGAATTTGTGAGTGGGCTCAGAAGGCATTGTCAGAGATGCCTTGCTACCGAGGTCTTACCTCCATCAAGGAACAGGACCTGGAAGATCTCCGTGTCTGTCAAGTGTGAGACAGCTCTGTGTTAATTTTTTTAGCATTTTTTGTATGTCTCAAAATCATACTGGCACACTAATGAAAAGAGAAGAAACTTGCTTGCCTGAAAGAGCAACCTACACCCTATCAAAGCTGTGAGATAACAGTTCCCAGGAACAATTCTTTCCCCTGGTTTGAAGAAGGAAACACTCTGTGGTCAGGATACGAACCACACCGTTTCAGCAGTGAAACCCAAGAGGAAAGACTAAATTCCCTTTAGAAATTGAACCCCAGTGCTTCAGGAACAGGCCCAGTGCCCATGCACTTGAGAGGAAAATGCATCATCTCCCTTCTGGCAGAGCCCTCCTGCATCCTGCAGGTTTTGACACTTTCAGCAGAGATCTCCTGTGTGGGCTGGCTTTCACTGCAAGATCTAAACAGCTTCTCCTTTCTCTGCTTCTGTTTTGTTTCTAGGGGGTTTGGAGATGTTAATAGAGCACTCGACACTGCCACAGGAGGAGAGGTAAATGTCAACAGCCCCTGCAGACTCTGCTGCACTCGAGGGCTTTCCCCTCTGGTGTGAGCTGTGGCTGGAGCTTTGGGCAGAGCTGTGCTGAAAAGGCACAAGCAGCACAGACTGGTGCCAGCCCACAAAACACATTTGGGACTTTGTCCTCCTCAGCTGCCAGAAGGAAGGCACAGAGGCAGTGGTTCCTTTCAGAGAAGGACGTGCTCACTCACTCTCCATTGCTAAAACAAAGGTGGTGCCTTCGAGCACCTCACTGCTCTTTGGGGCTACAGCTTCAGAGTCCTGGATTCTCATTTCTGGCTGCCAGCAAATGCATCTGAAAGTTACTGGTAGTTCCTTAGCCACCTGCAGTGCTGCACTTGGGAACTGCACGTAGGGAGAGATCTGCAAGACGTCCCTGGAAGCCCTAAGCTCTGCCCATATCACAAGATGTATCCACAGAGTATTAAGGCATGGATTACTTCTTCTGAGTCCCAAACAAAGCAGCAGAGAGTGCGGTCAGAGGTTTGTGGGTGATAACTGAGACACTGCTGTTACCAAGTGGTCAAGGCAAAATGTCAGTGGCCCCACGTGTCCTGTAACTGGCTCACAAGGGAGCACAGAAATGGGCTGTTGGAATGTCAGTTCCTAATTAGTGCAGTGCCTAATCACAAGGCAGTTTGGCACAGCTCAGCTGTGTCATTGCAAAATCACTCCCTCCACGTGCCTTGTGGTCTCGTGCCACCAACCTCCCAAGTTACTGATTTTCAATGTCATTTTAGGTGGCAATAAAAAAAATAAATCTTCAAGGAGTGAGGAGGAAGGAGCTAACCTTTAATGAAATAATGATCATGAAGAGGTATAGGAGTCCCAATGTTGTGAATTATTTAGACAGGTGAGAGGTTATGGTCTTATCCTATGGATGTCTGTTTACATAAAGCAAACATGAGAGGTTAAAAACCCACTTTGGTCAGTGGCAGCAAGTAAAGCTGTTAATTTTGATTTATTCATATTTCTCTACTCATATCCAATGGATGAGAAGAGAGTGCATCTTGTCTGCATGAGTCTTCCCTGGCATACCTAGTTTGATAATTACACCAAAATTATTCAAAACCTGGATCAGCTGTATCTTCCTAACTCAATAGCCTCAAAGTTCACTGCCTCCACATTTATTTGGGATTGATTTTTTAAAGTTTTTTAAGTGCAGATGAACCATCCTAAAGTGGATTTCCCTTCGATTGTTGCCCCTCTTTGCCATTGCTATGCATGCCAGGAAGACTAGGTGCTTATTTCCAGAAACACCATGCCTGACATGTTTTTTTATCTGGGCTGTTTCTAAACTGCACTTTTCATTTACTGCCCATCTAAGACATCTCCTTTTTCACAGATGTGTCTTTCTCTTTGAGACTGCACAGATTGCAAACAATGCACAGCCCAGAGGGAATATCTATTCCTTTGATTCTGTCTTTGTCACAAAGGCATCTGGAAATAAGGAACCTGGAAGCAAAAAATCAATGTAGCCATGCATGTTCATCTCCACGCCCTTGTTTCCTTCTTTCAGCTACCTTCTGGGCGAGGAACTCTTGCTGGTTATAGAGTACATGGATGGAGGTGTCCTGAGCGATATCATCAGCCAGACCTGCCTGTCTGAAGATGAGACAGCAGCCATCAGTCGGGAGGTCAGCAATCCCAGCTGTGTTTCCAAGGGCTTGGGCAGCATTGTCTGGGAAACAGGGGCTCAGAACAGAAGAGGTTTCCTGTGCCAAGCTGTGTTTCTGTGTTGCTGGTATGCTATGGGCAAGTAAAAGCATCTAAAGTGAAAGGCCTGCCAGTGCCCCTGCACTCCCTGTACTCAGTGCCAGTACTCTTATCTCCTGCTGTTGTATTCTCGCTCTGTCTCTTGTTTGTATTTGCTGTTCTCCACTTTGCCTCTCTAAATGTTTGCCTGGAGTCTGTCTTCACTGCATTCCTTTCCTGTAAAAGCAAAGGTGCTGGTGGCAGGATTTGAAACAAACAGCAAAGAAAAAAGAGAGAGACTCGTTTCTCTCAGTCCTCAGCTGAAAAGGATAGGAGTGCAGCCAGAATGCTCTTTGCTTCTGAGCACATGTACTGATGCAGGAGTCATCCTGGCTGGTTGGCAGGGGACAGCCTACAACAGCAGGTGCTGTTGCTCTTTCAAAAGCTGACGTGCCTTTCCTCAGAAATGTCCTGCTCTGCAAGTGTTAGAGCAGCAAGCTCTTCCTCTCAGTGGCCATTACTGTTCTGTCATTACTCCCCATTCCCCTGGAGAGGGAATCTTTTAGATTCTTTGTTTCCTTTCTTGTGTGATGAAATCACATCACTCATTTTTGCCCTGCTGTTTCTGTTTTCTCCCTCAGTGCCTGCAAGGACTGGATTTTCTTCATTCAAACAATGTGATCCGAGACGTGAAGAGTGACAACATCCTTCTCAGAACCAACGGTTCTGTCAAGCTGGGTCGGTATATTCTTGGTCAGGTGCAGCATTCTAGGGATGTGGGTGTGGGGCTGCTTGGAGTGACTGCCAGCCCCCCAAAAATGGTGCTGGTGGCAGTGCAGGGACCCCTGCTGCGAGCTGAGGGCACAGTTGCAACGTGCACAGAGGTATAAGGAGCCACAAGCAGTCAAGAGTGGCCTTGCTCTGTGTGTGTCCCTTCCAGAGGGAGGGAGTTACAAATGTAAAGTTTCCAAAGAACAAAAGCCACTACTGGAGGCAGTGTAAAAAATGTGGGGATTTTTAAAGTTGCCAATGCCAGGAGATTCAACAGCACATTTTCAAACTTCTACTGGGGAATTCTTTTGCTTGCTTTCCTAATTGCATAGAATTCAAATAAAAGCAGTATTTTGCTTTCTCCTCAGCTGATTTTGGCCTCTCTACTCAGCTCACCCCTGAGCAGAGCAAACGGTGCTCGCTAACCGGGACTCCTTGGTGGATGGCGCCTGAAGTGCTGACAGGTCAACCATATGGCCCCAAAGTGGACATATGGTCTTTGGGAATTGTGGGAATTGAAACGATAGAACAAGAACCTCCTTACTTGAGCAAAAGTTCTGGCACGGTAAGGAGCAAATACTCACTGATCCCACTGTCTTTCTCACCTTTTCCAAGTTCTGTGTGCCATTGGACAAAATCCCATTGCCATCTGCTGGAACTACTTCCACCAAGGTCCCCTCCTACAGATATCCCTGCAACACATCAGCATCTGCTGTAGTTTTGGCGCATCAGTGGGGGAACTCAAGCCTTACCACATGCAAAAAAACTCCAAACAAACTCCATTCTCAGGCAAAACTTTCCTTTGGGTTAGTGGTTCCAGTTCTTTTGTCAGTGTAGATGGCCTTAATAACAGGAAAAAAGCATCTTAAAACTGTTATCTTTCCAGAAATGAAAGACGGAAACCCAAACCCAAAAAAGTTTCTAAAACTGTGGTCTTAGGAGAGGAACCTAACCCTCTGTGCAGTTTCTTCTCACTGGGAAACCTGCCTCAAACCTGGGCATGAGGGTGTAAAGGCTACAGAGTCTCTTCTGCTTCTTGTGCAGTGCTGCTGAAACACTCAGTGACCGTGTTTCTCTCCTAGCCCAAGGCACATGCTGCCCGTCACCAAGCCAGAGCCTGGTGATGGGGAGAGCCTGCCAAAACCTCCCAGTGATTCCTGGCACTTTCTGGAATGGGCCTACCATTCATGCATTGACTTGAGAAGCCAAATGAGCAGAGGGTGACCGTAGGGATGGCATCTCTCCTTCTTCTGACCTAGACAATTTTTCTTTTGCTGTAAAAATGGGAAGCTGCAATTTTCAGACTGCTGAGAGACAGAGCTGCAGGTGGCTCCTCTGTGCCCAAGCAGGCATTTTCATCCCAATACATTTGTGCAGGCATCTTAATGTGTCTGTGTTGAAGAGGAGATTGTAAATGTTTGTTTTCCTACCTGGGTATTAACTGATGGATTTCCTTTCTTTTTTTCCAATTCCCATTTTTTTCAAGAACAAAGCAAAAAGCTTGATGAGTTTTGTTCTAGGGCACGTGCGCTTAAAGGACCAAAAAGCACTGCAGAGATGCCTTTCATGTACTAACCCTTGAAATTAGTTAGTATAGCACAGTCCTTCTTCCAAAAACGCTCTCAAGCTGGTATGAATCCTCAGAGAAGCAAATGTCCTTTTGCTGATGTAGTTCCCACTAACTAGGTCAGGCAATGAAATCAGCTGCCAAGGCAAGATCTGCAGGATGGTGGAAAAGCTGTGGCTGCATCGGGGCTTGGGTTTTTGGTTGGTAAAGGAAAGTCATCTCTGGGTCTCTGCCAGGGCAGAAACTGCCACTGAAGAACAGAGGATAAACAAAGGGATCTGGGAGAGCCTTAGAGATGTGAAGGCAGGAGGTGGAGCCTGGTGTCTCCTTTTTCTCCAGGCTACACACCTGATAGCCACAGTAGGGACTCCACAGCTGCAGCAGCCCAAGCTCCTCTCAGCTTTGCTGCGTGACTTCCTGAGCTGCTGCCTGCAGAGAGCCGAGGAGCGGCGCTGGTCTGCCAAGGAGCTCCTGCAGGTAAAATATGAAGGGGCTGCAGGTGAAAAAGGCTCTGAGGGATGGGCTCCTCCTCCACTCAAGTCCAAGGCAGCAGATGAGCCCCCTTCCTCCTCACCTCCACTCTTGGTGCTCTTCAAATGAAAATGGTGAGGAATCCTCGACTGGGCTGGGCTGGCAGGGCCCTGTAAATGTCCTCTGGTGCAAGTGTCCTGCAATGAGCAGGGACATCTTTAAAGAGATCAGGTTGCTCCGAGCCCTTTGCCACCAGAGCCGGAATGGTTGCAGGGATGGGGCACCTACAAGCTCTTGGGGCACGCTGTGCCAGGGTTGCACCATGCTCTGAGTAAACAAGTTCTTCCTTAGACCTACTCTGATTAGATGCCCTTTGTGTTTAAAAATATTTGTCCATATCCTATTGTAACTGACCCTGTTAAAAAAGATGTCCCCCACTTTCTTCAAAGCCACTCTGAAGTCTTGGAAAGTGGCAATCAAGTCTCCCAGGGGCCTGTTCTTCACAAAACTGAATAACTCCAGCTCCCTCTGCATTTCCTGAGAGGAGAGGTGCTCTGTCCTCTGACTGTTTCTGTTGCCCTCTTTTGTAATTTGATAGGGTGTTCAGTTTTATCTAATGGCAAAAGAATTGAAGTAGAGCAATGCAGGGTACAGAGACATGAAATGGTGGTGGAGGAACCCAAGGAAGCCAGTCCCAGACTAGGGGTCAGAGATTTGGCTGTGGGCAGGAGGGGCTGTGGGGGGCTCACTGTGAGCCTCTGAGGGGCCCTGGTTTGTGCCTCCAGCCCACCCTTAGAGGTTTCTGCCACGCAAACAGGGACAGCTGGGAGGGACTTGTCCCAGCCCCATCTGCTGCCTGGCACGCTCAAGCAGACGGGAACTGCACCAGGGTTACTGCCAGGCTGTGTGGCAGAGAGGGAACTGCAGGGCCCAGTGCCACTGGGCTGGCCCTGCTGGGAAGGAAGGTGCCATCCAGCAGACGAGGGGCAGGGCATGGAAAGGTAGACACTGCTTTCTGTGTCTGTGGCAATCAGCACAGTGCCTGTCTTCCAAAGGCAGGGGCCTGTGTGAGTCATTGGAGTTTCCTGAAAGCAAGAAAACCCAGGGACAGAAAGCGCCATTTCTAGAGCACTGGCAGGGCAAAAATCCCAGCATGATGAAGAAATCACAATAAACAGATGAGTGGGATTCTGGGCCAGGTTTGCCTGTGATGGCAAGGACTTGCACACTGGAGATGACTGGGGAGCAGATGGTCTCATTGCTCCTCTTTCTGGGTCTTTCTAGAAACTTGATGTATCCTGATTGAGTCCCTGAAGCAATGAGCTTGGAAAGTAATGGTTCACTGTTCTTTGTTGTATTTTTTTTTTTCCGGTGGACAGCATCCATTTGTAACTTCAGCCAAGCCACCATTCATCCTGGCACAACTCATCAACTCAGTGAAGAAGACGAATAACCCTAACCCTAAACCCTAACCCTAAACCCTAACCCTAACCTTAAATGCTAACCCAAACCCAAACCCTAACCCTGTCCCTATCTCTAACCCTTACCCTATCCCTAACCTTACCCTAACCCCAACCCTAAGTCTAAGCCTAGGCCTAAACCTAAGCCTAAGCCTAAACCTAAGCCTAAACCCAAACCTAAGCCTAAACCTAAGCCTAAACCTAAGCGTAAACCTAAGCCTAAGCCTAACCCTAACCCTAGGAGACGAGAACATAGCAATCATGTCAAGATGTAATCTCTGTTACCGATTTAGAGTAGGATTGTAGAGTAGGGTTGCTGAACAGATTTGTTGCATAGAATTATAGATTAGAGTTGTAATTAATAAAGTTTCTGAAACATCAACTCATTTGGAAGATTCTCCTCCTTCTGACCCCTTCAGAAAATTCAACATTTCCTTCTGAATTACCAATTGTTTTTTATTGGTGCTAAGTCACACATATGGCTTCTTTTGTATGATTTCGTAAGTGAGGAGGGCTCCTCTTCATTCATCCTCTCCAGACCACACTGCCTTTGGAATATGACCCACTGGCTGGTTATGGCACAGCTGTGATATTTCTAGTTGAGGCAGTAAGGGCAATGGCATTTGAAGGAAAAACCAAAGGAAGAATGAGGCAGCCCAAACACCTTGTGCAGATGCAGGCCTTCAGCTGTGACTGGAGAGCATTGGGGTTCCTGCCACTTGGATTGTATCCATAAATGCAATAATCTCTTTGGCTGGAGGAGAGCCTTGCTCAAGTGAGAAAGCAGAAAGATCAGAGAGGGTGCTCGGGAAGGTCTCCTGTGGTGCAGAGCTGTCAGCGCCTGTGAGGTGAGAGCGGGCCCGGCCTTGCCCGGGCTGGAGCCCCAGCAGAGCCCCGGCAGAGGCCGGAGCAGCCTGAGCCCCGGCAGAGGCAGGCTGCAAGGAGGCCCTTGGAGCTACAAGAGGCAGCAGCCAGGCCCTGGGTGCCTCTTGCTGGGAGCAGGCGAATCCTCGACTCTCCGAGCCCAGGTGGCAGCTGGCTGCTGCCGAGGGGAAGCGCAGCTGTGCTGGGCACAGCCCGGCCTGGAGGCATTGGCCGTCTGGAGTGTGCCCCGGAGCAGAGAAAGGCCAAGGGCAGCCGAGGGCCTCTGGGCTGGCTGAGGATTCTCCTCTTCTGCCGGCTGCCCTTCAACTCCTGGCAAAGGTTAGCAGTGTGTGCAGCACTCTGGGCACCGGGGCAGGGAGCTGGGCTGCTCGGCAGGCTGGAGCACAGGGCAGCCTCCTTCAGGCCCGGCACTTGTGCCAGGGGAAGCGAGGCCAGCGTGAGGCAGGGACAGCTTGGCAGGGCACATCTGCAGGAGCCAGCGCCTCACGCAGCTCTGGGAGGAAGCGCCTGCAATCCTGCAGTTCTGCACTGAGCCAGAGCAAAGGTGTGAGATGCAGAGTGTTTGGCAGAAATATTCAGGCCCACCAGGCCAGCCTGCTTTTGCTCTCTGGCGCACATCAAGCCCTGTGCAATGCAGCTCTGAGCTGCTGGGAGAGAGGGAATCGGGGATGTGCCTGAGGCTTGTGCTTGAGGAGTGAACTGATTTGGAAGGCGGCAGAAGGGTTTCAGTAGAGAATCTGTGTTTTCTTCATTAATTTCTGAAACAAAGTCATAATGTGTTGCACACAGGTAGGCGGATTAGGAAAGGAAGGCCTTATAAAATCCGGCCTTGCTATGGTAAATTCCCAGCTAGCCTGTTACCTCTTCTACGCGCAGCCAGCTAACTTCCCATAGGAATAGTGATGAGTGCAGTTAGCACAACAGGCTATTGTGCTAAGAAAACTGTTTGCATCTCTAATAAACAAGAAATCTGTCCCATGAGCGTCCACGAAAGAAAAATGTAATCACCTGAGTAAGAGTGATTCTTAAAAAGAGTGAATCTTTGCATATTACACACTAATACACCTTCTAAGCAATAAATTGTGTGGCAAGGAAACTACCAGCCAGTGGGAGTTGAACACGAGGTCTGTGAAAACAGTATAAAAATGAGTCATGTGAAAAAAGAATTGGTTTTTCCTGCATGAAGAAACTGAGTCCCAGCTGCTTTACTGACACAGCAATGTGGCTTCACTCAGCAAGGGCACCTGCAGGGTGTATTGATGAAACGCTTGTGTTTGATTCCCAGAATAGGAAGGAGAGGCATGTAACAAACAGGGCTTAGTCTTGTGAATTCCTTTAGCTTCAACAGGAGTGCTGAAGCCTGTATTCTCCCACTGCAGTGCTTACTGTGTGCAAGTGGCTATCTTGGCCTTGAGAATAAGGAGAGTGCTCCTGCTAAGAAGGTAGCTGGAATGCATTCAAAGGGAAGAAAGTGTTTTTAGGAGGCTCTTGACCACCAAAGGAGAATTTGAGGAATGGGAATATTTCCCAAATGACTGTGTCAGGAACCAGAGTTGTGCCCGAAGCCCTGCCGTATTTGATCCATGTTTGAGCAGGTTGACAAGACAGTGAAGGAAAGTGTCTTGTTTAACACGTGGGACCTTGACCCTTGAAAGAAAAACAATGTATTGGTCAATTGGTGGGCAGTTAAGCTTTGAAAGCGGAACGTGCATAATGGAGCCCTCGGTGGCAGGGACTCATGGAGTCATCCTGAGCCATCATCTCACAGCAAGCCATGTGTGAGCTGATGCTGTAACTGGGGAAATTCCACTCCTGAGCAGGAGATACAAGGCCTGGTTCTAAGCTGGAAGGGTGAGAAGGATGAGATGCACAGCGTTTTGATCCAGGGGATGTCCTGAAAGTGCACTGCCTACCTGCCCCTGCTGCCGAGCACCACGCTCCATCTCCTTCTCCTGCTCAGCGGATTTTTAGGAATCCAGGGGTTGGTATGTATTATTTCCTACTGCAATTAATGGAATAAATTTGCTTTGCAAGTCCAGTTGTGTCTTAGGTTCTTTTGTGCATGGATCTCCTCCTGAACCTGTGTCAACGACCAGCAGGGACCTACAGGACACTCCTACTCTGATGTCAGTAAATTCTGAGAAGTGATTGAAATATGTCAATAAATTTGAGGTAATGTTTAGCCTATGACTTTCAGCTAAGTATTGAATATGTCTTAGTTCCATGGATACAAACTGGTAGGTGAGATTCCTGGGTGTGCAGGGCTTAGGGAAGTGATTCCCTATGCACCCAGCACTGAGATAAAGTAATGCCTCCTTTGTAACCCAGAGCTGGCAGGAAGGATCAGGCCCTGCTTGGAAACTTTCATTTTGGCAACTTCTGTTAGCAGGTAAGAAAGGTCAAAATGAAACCTTTTCCAGATGGTTTATCCTTTTAGGCACCAAAGCTCTGTGCCACAGGTGGCCTGGATGTGTGCAGAGCAACACAGCCCCCACAAAGCCCTTGGTTTCCCCACAAGTTGCCACTTTGACTACTTGCAAAGGGAAATAAAGGCAGAGATGTACATCCACAGGAGCCATGGGCATGTATAATAAATGTGCAAATATGTGGGAAGATTTCTTAGGAATGATTTCAGCTGTTATGCCAACAGTGCCTTCTCTCCTGGTTCTGTGCATTATAGGTGAGTAATGTAATAGCTGGCTCTCACAATTAAAAGATAGCTATTATGTGGATAGATATTATGGTCAAATGTAAAGTGCTGTTACTCTAATATGTCCTCCCATAGTCCTCTTTCTTATCCCCCTTGTAATAGCCTTGGTAGTCAGGGCATTTGGGGACGGCTGGCTTGTGACCAACAGGCAGGATGTAACAACACCTGACCTCCAGTCTAGACGCAAGAAAGTAATCTCCACCAATGGACAGGAGAGAAAGAGTTGACTGACAAAACTTCTGGAGGAGCTAAGGGTATAAAAGGCAGAGCATCCCTTTTGTAGATGAGCACATGGCTGCTAGTCATGGAGACTCCCAGTGCTGCAATCTTTCCTTATTTAGTCCTTTCTAAGGGTTTAATAAATGTTTAAAATGTTAAAGGGTGGGTCATTTCTCAGGTGGGCAATGCTGTGGGCCATTTTCTTGGTCTGGTTTACTTTGCTTGTGTCTCATCTGAGTGCTCAGTTGGGGTACAGGCTGTAGGTGCCTGGGGAACTCTTTGAGTTCCTCTTGGATCCCTGAACAAACGGGGTTTGGCCCATGAAGGGAATTTGTGCTGCTTTGTGTCAGAGAAGAACTTCCCAGGCTCTTTTGTGTTTGCTGTAGGGAAAGTTGGTTATTGCTGTGCATAAATTCACAGACCAATATGGAGCGTTTGCTTTGTGATGTCAGGGCATGGTTGCCACATTGATGTAGTGACATCAGAAGGTTGCCTTGGTGCATGGAAGGCCTGAGTGTCAGAGCAGCCCTAGTGCTTGCTCAGTGCAGGAGCATCCTCGGGCTTGAGGTTTTTTTCGGTGGGCACTTTCACACTTACAAAGGCCTTGTTTTTTCTGGTTTTGCAACACAGCCTGCAAACTTGCAGAGCAGTGCTATAATGATTCACCATCTTGCTCCTGCACTTTTTGCTGTATATGGTGCTTCCTTCTCAATCTACTATTTGATTCTTTTTGCACATAGGTAGAGATTGGAGTGACATAGAATGCCATTGTTGACAATGTTGATGAACTCTCCTTAGAAGAAATGGCTGTAGATGTGAGGAGAAATGGGGTTGTAAGCACCAGGTAACAGCCTGTCCCCCTGTGATTCTCTCTTGCCACAGGTGATGAGAGCAAGAGCCGTCTTTCCCCTGGCTCTCTCTACTATTGCAGAAGAAGCCAGAGAGGAGGAAAATGAGAAAGACGACCACTGCCTTTGTCCAGCCATGGTCACACCACGGCCTGCTCATCATCCCAAGAGAGTAAGTGCCCATTATGGGGGGTGCTGTCTTCAGTGCAAGGCAGAGGTGCAAGTTTCTGAGCAGCCAGCACTTGCTGTGTCTGGCCGAGGATGCTGAGTGCTGGAGCCCTGCAGGACGTAGCCATTTCCTGCAGGCATTGACAGCTCGAAATTGGCCTTTGACCTGTCCTGTTGGGGCAGTGTAGAGCTAGGGGCTCCGGCTGAGCTTCTGGCTCCTTGGTTCCATCTCTGGGCTTCTGCAGTGTGATGGCCAAGGGCACATGTGGTAGTGCTGGAGGGTCAAAAAGCTTTGCTGGTTTGTTTTCCCTTTTTGGAAAGGTGTCTTTGGCTTGTGGAAGTGTTCTGCAGTTTTCTTGAGTCGTTCTTCACTTGTAGAGTCACTATTGACCCAACTGCCTTTTGGCTTTTGAGAAGCTGCAAACAGCAGAAAGGGGCAAGTTTCTGATGATCCGTTTTGCACTGAAGTCTGCAGCTTTGGCAAATGCATTGGAGCACAGAGTGGGGGTGAAGCTGCAAGTCCTTGACTGCTGTCTTGTGTTCCTCGGAACAGGAAGGCCACCTTGCAATGGTGCCTGCTGGATCTGAAGTGAAATGGGCACCTTTGTGGCTGGGGAGCTGCATGGGCCAAAAGGACGCAGGGCTGGCGGCCTTGAGCAGCTGAAGATGAGGCAGTGTGGGGCCAGGGGGCCAAGAAGGCCAAGGGCACGGTGGCTGTGCCAGCAGCAGTGGGGCAGCAGGAGCAGGGCAGTGAGCGTGGCCTGTGCTGGGCAGCGCTGCGGCCACAGCTGGAGTGCTGTGTGCAGCTGTGGGCCCTGGGAAGCAGAAAGTCATGGAGGGGCTGCAGCGTGTGCACAGAAGGACAGGGGAACTGGGCAAGGGGGTGCAGCACAAGGCCAGTGAGGAGGTGCTGAGGGAGCTTTAACCTGGACAACGGGAGCCTCGTGAGGGACCTTCAGCATCTCCTCAGTGCATCCAAATATTTGAGCCACTTTTGGAAGTGACTTCACACCCTTTTTTTCCTTGATTTTCTTTTTTGTTTGCTTGGAGGAAGAGGCTTATTCATTTTCTTTTTCTCCCAACTAAGGCTCTTTTCATCATTATTTTCTGCCCTTTTATAGCACTGGGACTGGGTCTGTAGACTTTAAATTTCCAAGGTGTCACTTCTGGAGAATACAGTATTTTTGCATGAGAACACATCATTCTGTGCAGGGACCTTGGTACAGAAGGAGCTGTTGTGGTTCCAGGCCAGCCAGTATGGCCTTAGAGATCACTTTGAGCTTATTAGTACTCGTGTCTTTTTGCAGTCCAGGGAATCAGTGTGTGTTGCGGTTGGGAATTGAGCAGGAAATAAATGCCCTGGCATTCCAGCTGCTCCTCAGAGATCACAGGAGCTGGGAGGGGCAGGGCTGCATTTCTGATTCCAGCCACTTCAGCACCATCAGTGTGGTTGAGTCCAAGAGAAGAACTTGCTCAAGCACGCATGCACAAAGAGTGCAGTTCCCAGTGCAATGCTCCGGCTGTCTGATTGCATTCCATAAAGACCTACATGCTCCAGATTCCCCAAGAGTGTGCGTTACTGAAGCAACAGGAGAGCAACTTCAGGATTGTAGTTGAGCAGGGCACTGGCTACCAAGTTCTAATGTGTGTAGCAACAGAGAGGACAGTAAAGAGAGATTTCAGTAATGAAATCTATCTATCTATTTATCTATCTATCTATCTATCTATCTATCTATCTATCTATTTATCTATCAATCTATCTATGTAACATTTACATCATTGAATCTTCCGGGCTCTGGTCCAAGGCAGTTGGAGGTGCAGAGCTCACCTAAAGCATCCCTTTCAGGAGAGGATTAGAGACATGTTCCCTCGACCAATTCTGAGCAGGCAGAGATGTTTTCCCCTCCAGATATGGTGGTTTTTTTCCCCTCAGAGTTGTTTTCCTCCTCCGGCCTCTTCTGCCCTCAAGTCCCCAGTTGATTCTTTAAATTTCTGCCTGTCCTAGAGAGGTGCAACAATTCCATGTTTAGGTGGTGTTTGGAGACTCTGGTCACACATGCATTATGTGAAACATGGTTTACTTCACTGGCATCCCCAGGGCTGTGTAAGTGCATTTGTTCATGGGGCCTTAGGAGAGTCTTCTCTTTCCCTCAGCAGCAGCAGCAGCAGCAGCAGGGAGCGGTGGCAGGGTCAGGACGAGGAGGAGGTGGCTGCCCTGGCCCTTTGCTCCTGGGCCCCAGGCCAGGAGGGCTCTGGCTGCAGCAGGGCGCTCTTCGGGCAGCCCCTGGCAGCCTCTGCACGGAGCACGGCACGCTGCCCCGTCCTGCTGGTGCCACTTTTCTTCAGCAATACCCTAGCTCCTCCTCACAAGGAAAAAACTTCAGCAATCTAAAAAGAGATCATTCAAGTACAGTTCTACCTGCCTTTGTATTGTAGTTCAGGGCATGTATTTTTTTTGTCTATAATTTCATGATTTTTATGAAAACATGCATTCATATCTGCACATTTTTGTGGTTTTAATTATTCATATACCTAAACACACCGTTTTAAACTCTTGATTTATTGCAGTTGGTAATTTTCAGGTAGTATATTCTAAAATGTCACAAAACAACACCTTTTGGGTAGTTTTTCTCACTCTTAAAAAAAAACCCCATATGCCATTTTAGTTTCTGTCTCTCCAAGTTGGTTCATATCGGCCTAGTTTAAATCAGGGCTACAATACTTTTATAGGATTTAGAGAGGTCCAATGAAATGCACACCAGTGATTCCTCTTGTGGAATATCACGGCCCCACCATAAAGCCTCTATTTTTTTTTTTTTCTCTCATTAGCTCAACTGCAAACACGTTTAGTTGCAAACTTACACAAGATGAGCAAAATCAAAATGATGTGAGGGGCCTTTGGGATCTCCTTGCTGATCCTTCTGCTTCTTCAGCTGAGCAAGGCTCTGATGCAGGCAAAGAGATTGCACTTAGTGCTACACAACCATTTAGCTAGAACTCTGCTGATTTCTAGGAACAGCTGGAGGCCTCTCTCTCCCCAGGATGTTTTGGCTGAGCCAAGCTTTGCTGGGTTTTGGCTGCAAATATCTTTTGCCCTTGCTTTCCTATATCCACAAGTACCATGGCTGGGCAAAAACTGCCACGTGGGCCATCTTCCAAAGGCACTTTGGTCTGGAGTTTGTGAATGAACGAGAGCCTCATCCACTTCCAAACCACATGAAAAAAATTATGAAAGAGAACTTCCCATCCTTAACAAACAACTGACAATTCACAAGTGGATCCAGAGCTTCTTTATGGAACGAAAAGGAAAGCAATCTTCCAATGGAGTTGTGCTTTCGCGAGTTTTTCTTCTGACTCCCACTCCCAGCTGGCACTGGAAAAAGTCACGTCTCTGCAAGTGTCAGTGTCTTCTGTCTGCCATCAGTTGTTTTGCTGCAACAATCAGAACAGGCATCAGCCTGGAGAGAGGCTCAGCTGATGCTAGCAACAGGAGCTGCCCCAAGGAGAAAAAAGACATGAACTTTTACCTCCCAAACCCATCTCCCCAGAGACTCAAGCAGGATTCCTCTGGTTCCCAGAAATACAAAGAAATAGGGCTGAGAAGACCCTTTGCAGCTATGTGTTCATGCCCAAGACTTTGCTGATGCCATTTGCGTTTTGCCTTTTTTACTTTTCTATCTTTTCTGTATTCCTTGCACATCAATTTAGAGCTCTGTAGGCTACTCGATTTGTGATTACTTTTTCCAGTCCTTTTCCATGGCCTTTGCCTAAGCAGAAAGACAAACTTCCAGAGCTCCAAGCGCCAGGGGGTAGAAGGCCCCAGGGTTATCTTGATTCTTCCTGGGACAGACCCCTCCAGGGAGCTGGTGGACTCACCATCCCTGCAAGCCTTTAAAAGAAGACTGGATGTGGCACTCGGTGCTGTGTTTTAGTTGAGGTATTAGGCCATAGGTTGGACTCGATCATCTTGAAAGTTTCCTCCAAGCCAGGGATTCTGTGATTCTGTGACTGAGGCAGCTTTTCCTGCAGCCCTGCAGAGGGCTGCGGGGGCCCTTGGCCAAGGACGGGGATCAGGGCTCATGGAAAAGAAGCAAAGGGCTCAAGGCAAAGGCTGAGAGCTGCCCCAGAGCGAGTCTCACGTCCTCCTCAACCTGCGCCCTCGGCGCTGCCCTTTGCGGCGCCGGCAGCTCCTCTCGCTCCGGGGCTCCAGGGCGTGCTGGGGGCCGGGCCCCTCGTCTTCGGGAAGCGCCGGAGCCTCGGAGGTGAGCGGCTGCTGCTGTGGCCGGCAGGGGAGAGCTGCGGCTGTGGCCCCAGGCACGGCGAGCTGCCGCTATGGCCGGCTCCTGCCGCAGCTCCTGCCTCGTCTGCGGGCTCTGCTCCTGCCCTGTGCGCACAGACACGGCCGAGGGCTGCCCGGCAGCTCCATCCCGCTCCGCAGCGGGCCGGGCCGGGCTGCTGCTCTCTGCGGCCTCTGCCCGCCGCTGCCGGCCCCGCCGCTCTCCCGCCTGCCTCTGCCGGGCCCACACGGGAGGCAGCACATTACGGCTGGCTCGGAAAAGCCCTGCCCGCAAACCGCCCGCCACGGCCTCGGCCTCAGGGCACAGGCTGCCGGCGTCCTCGCAGCTGCGAACCGGCCCGGGCCGCCTGCCGGCCTCGGCCACAGCTCCCGCCTGTGTCTCCATGGCCGCGGCTGCTCGGCACAGCGGGCTGAGCACAGCCAGCGCCAGCAGCAGCTCCTCACGGGCCCAGGCCCTGGGCGCTCCGAGCCCACCCAACCCCGAATTCCAGCCCTGAGGGGCTTTGCGTCCCAATGCATCCCCTGGGGACAGCAGGGTCGGCTGCCGAGCTCAGCCCATGGTGACAACACCAAGTGACCAATGGAAAATTCACCAAATCCTCATCAGAGACAAGAGAAAACTCCCATGGTTCCTGACAACCTGAAGGAACTGCCAATTCCAGATCATTCCATCCATGTAGGAAAAGAGACTTTTGCATTAAAGTAGAAAAGAGTTATCGAAAAAGAGGGCAGGAACAAACAGCAAAGTTATTTGGACTCATGCTTTTTGTGTCTGTTAAAAAAGCCAAGAAAATGCATTCCTTGCTCTTCTGACACAGCTCTCTCTGTTCATGATGTGGGGCAGGGAGTGCCGATGTGCAGGAGCTGATGCAAGGGACAGGGACTAGGATGCAGCAGGCACAGTGCCAAGCTGACAGAGGGATGATCTCTGGCAGTGGCACTGAAGGAGAAGAGTTTGCAGGCAGGACAGAAAATGTCTCTTTGTTTCACCTCTTCTTTCAGTGCTGCTAAGAATGTAGCCTGGAGCAAGCTGGGAACACTAGAGCCTGGAGCCCTTTCCAGGCAGGGCTGCATCAGACACAAACCAGCAGGGGACTGAGGAGCCCCTGGGGTAGCAGTGAGCAGCCTCCGGCTCTGCTCATTGCTGGTGGCATTTTCTATTGAACCATCTCCAAGCACTTCTGTTGTGCTCTGTATTTCTAAGGGTTTTGCCCCCTGGTTTTTTTTTGGTTGCCTCCTGCACCTTTTCTTCTCCAAATTTTCCTATCCTGTCAGCAGCAGCCCCTGTCCAGAACTGGCTCTAAAATATCAGCAAAGCAGCTAGGAACAACAATGGGTAGAATCCTGCCGCTCAGGAATTCGTATGCCAGAGCCCTGCCTCTGCTTTATGCTTTGTCAGGACCTTCTTTTCTGTGCAAAAACTAGGGATTAGTGGAGTTTTTTTGCCGAAGAGCTCCGAAGAGAAGCAAATGTTGTGCTAGGTTTCTCAGGAGTGTATCCGTTAAGTTCATTGCTGGCAAAGAGAAAGTAAGGCCAGGGTAGCAGAGCAGCTGGGAGCTGGTCACTCCCTGCAAAGGGCTGGTGTATGATGTGAGAACACCACATTCCAGGACAGGCAAGCAGGGTCAAGTGCTCAAGGTGCTGCCAATGAGGTTTGGGTTCACTTAGAGAGTAATCAGGAGTGGTGAGCACTGAAGATCCAGCTGCAGTCCCCATCCATGTCCCTTTCAGTGCTGGCTTTAGGGTGTCTGCAGCCTGGATCCAGAGCGCCCTGGGGGCTCCTGAGGCTGCCTTTGCACTCAGGGTGAGGATGCCCAGGAGCCGCTGAGGCCGGCAGTGGGGACCAGGGCTAAGGCTTGTGGCCTGGCAGGTGTGGCTCTGCGGGCTGTGACATGCCAGGCCATGGGTCACTGTCACTGCCCTCCGCAGCCCTGGCTAGCTCTGTGATGCTCCAGAGACAATGGCAAGAGGGGGGAACTGGCTAGGTTGGGGTTTTGCCTGAGCCAGAACCTCTAGGCCAAATGCCAGCAGTAGAGACCCCTGGAGGACCTAGTGAAGGAAGCAGAGGAGGCTCTTCTGTGGTGTAAAATGCAGCAATTTCATCAGGACAGGCAGGGGGAAGGTTCACAGCAGATAATTCCCAAAAAGAACAGACGTTCAGAGAACCCCCAGCCGCCCTGTGAAGGGGTTTTTAAAATCTTTCAAATCAGGGGGTGGACACCATATAGTAACCAATAAGTGACTCTTGGGGTGTGGTTTTGAGGGCTACAACAAATCAGAACAAGGGGAGGAGAGAGCGTTGGCATAGGGATTGGATCTTAGGGTGAGGGACAGGGAACTTTCTGGAACAAAGGGTAGGGTTTGGGCTGATGGATGGGGCAAAGGGGCCAGGTTGTCTTGACAGACAGGGAAAAATCTGGTGAGGAGGGAGGGGATTCCTCGAGGGACACTCGGGTAGGAGGGCATAACAAAGGAGAGAAATTAACTGTAATAACTCTGGGAGCACTTGAGCATACCACTACATAACAGAACATTTGACTCAATAAACTAACACAGTGCAACACAGAAATTCAGGCTTTCGGCAGCTGAGAGGTGGCACTGTTAGAACCCGCAGCAGCTGGTGAAAGCCATCTCTGCCCTTCAGGTTCCTGCTATGTGGGAAGGTACTGCGAGTTGTGGTGGCTGCACTCCCCCTTTGCTGGGAGCATGATCTGTACCAGGGGAGAGCAGAAAGCTGCCATGGTGAGCAGAACATGCTCAGAGCATTACAGTTCAGAGAATGGCACTGCTCCTGAAGGGCAAACAGCTTGAAAGCATAGACTTCTGTGCAGAACCGTTGCACAAATTTTCTCTTCTAGAACATGCCCATTTTTGTATAGTGTAGATGAATACTCTGGGTTTTATAGAATACATGGGGGTTTTTTTCTTAAGGTTTTTGGGAGAACTCTCAAGTTTATTTCTGTTTGTATTTTACATCCAGCATGCATACAGGGGGTTTTTTTTATTACTTATTTTTCCTTAGTAAATACTTAGGAAAAAAATACCTAAGCATTTTTTAATTCTTTGGGATATTGTGATTAATATTCTTAGAAAGAAAACCTTGTTGAACAAGTGTGAAAACACAGAGAGAGGGAAAATAGTATAAAAGTCTTTTAGAACAGGGTGTGTAATAAAGACTGCAGACCTGAGTAATTCCTCCAAGGGCAGAATTAGCAAGATATATCACCAAGAACACCTGCCAAGATACTTCCTTAAATCAAGGGAAATGGGACCTGCAGCCTTACGAAGTACAGCCAAAGCAAATGAAAACCTTTGGAAAAGAGGGAATTTTGCCAGTGACATCAGTCTGTCTGGATAACTGAGGGATGCCCATCAATATTGCACTACATTCCTCAATATTTGCAATGTCTTTTCTCCCAATTTCTGTGAAATGAATAAGCTACAGTTGTTTACCATTAACTTAAGCTCTTAGGGGAATTACCAAACACCATGTATGTTTTTCTGTAGCTGAGCAGGTCTTGAGTTTCCCAAATCATCTGCAAAGCAGAAGGGAATCACAGAGTTACTTGTGCTAATGTTAATGAAGGATTTCATGAAAGCAGGTGAATGAGAGCACTGCATTGTAAAACTTCCACATGCAAGAAAACAGGAGTCCACTTAGAATAAAACATATAAGGCTAGCATGACATCAGAACAGGATAAAATGAAATTGCTAGACAGGAACTGATGCATCAGAAATTAGGTGTTTCATTTCTGATACATCTGCATGCATTTGCAAGCTAAAACAGAAAAAGAAGGACAGAGATAATAAGGAACGAAGATTTTAAAATTGCACTGTGCAGAAGAGACACACAAACCACCAGTGTGAACACAGCTGGGAGATTCAGCTTGGAGATGGATTAGAGTGGAATCCATTCACTGAAGGTCTCTGGTGCACATGAGTGACAAGGACTGAGGAAAAAAGGAAAATGTTGAATTCCTGAAAGCTATTTAGATTCCTGGAAACATTGTCTAGAGATCTAAAAATCTAAAGCCTCAGAGAATCTGAACCTAAACCATCCCCAAATGGATTGATAAGGTATGATGTGCACATCTCTGCTGTTTTCAGAGTCAATGAAATTGACAATGAGTGTCTGGAAATTAGGAATGCCCACCCAGATTTTATCTCCATTACTTTAAGAACACTGACATTCTCACCCTGCTCTATTTACTTTACATTTGAATACAGGCTGGTAGAAGGAGAAATTGGACTTTAATTTCTCCCCAAATTACCTGTTGCACTTTCAGGTTAGGAGTAGATGTAAAATTCAGCTAATCACTCTCTCTATGCATGAATATTCCACTAGTGAACTGACATACAGAACATCCTTTTTCTCTTTTGTACCTTCCTAAATGGTGCCCAGTGAACAGGACACTTGCATAAATCTCACAGAAAATCACCAAAATGGCTGAAATTAACACTCAATTCCATAGTAAAAGCTTCTGAGAAAAGGCTTGAGAGGATCACTGAACAAACTGAAACTTGGAAGAGAAACACGCATTTCTGCACTGATCAAGGGGAAAGAAAAAGAAATGCTGTAAAAATTCCAAGTGGAAGGTAAGGAGAAACACAGGAAGCACAGAAAGAACAAGGCCCTGTCAGATGACCTGTGCAAGGTAACTTTGTTCCCCAGCACTGTTGGAGGACATTCCCTGTCATTGGTGCAAGCAGCTGGAGACATAAATGCTGATTGATTTGGGGGCCACAGTCTTGATAAGTGCAGAGGTGGTTCAATACCGTGACATGAGGGAGGTCCCTCAGAGCAACTGGGATGCCAGAAAGAAGTGAACAGCTCACCACCGCCCGGCCCGCTCGGCTGCTTTTCCTTCTGACCCCCCTGGGGAGGCTCTGACATTTCCTCTTCCCTGATGGAAGCGCAGCTGCTGCCAAGGGAAACGTCCCCACACTCACTCAGTGTTCCCTTTGCTTGCCAGATGTCCCATCTGCTGTCCCTGCCCAGGAGAGCTGCTCTGCTTGGGAGGAGGAGCCTGAACGAGAGCCTGGGAACATCAGCGGCTGCAATCCCTCCTGATCTAGCGCTGTTTATGAATGTGTAGTTAGATTTGGATAGCTACAAGTATAGGGATATTTACATACACTGACTGATATTTGCATAGGGATAGTATGAGTGTATAATGTTATATTGATGCGTGTATATTCATCTGTTTACATACTTGTACAGCTCTGTAGCTGTGCATTTCTGTTGCTGGGGATGTATAGAATATTCTATTGGTCCATTGATATTTGTGTACTTATAGACAGGTTTGTTATGTTTGTATTATATTGTCATGTTATATGTCATGAAATATGCAATGCATGTTTGCATCTCTATATTGTTATGCCTATATATGTATTTACTTCTATTTATTATGTATGGAGTTGTATAGTTCTAAAATTCTATTTATTTAGTTCTGGATCTGAGATTCTTTAGAGAGGGATATTGATGTTTCTGTATTTGTATATGGGCTGTACAGTTGTAGTAATATGTAATAAATTTAATTGTTAAACTTCAATTCAGTAACTTCAATATTTGTGTACAGTGAGTTGTTGCAGAGGGTTGCAATAAAGTAATTTTTTTTTTCATTGAAGTTGATATCTCTATATATTTACATAGAACAATTCTCAGAATAAATTAGATTTTATTCATAAATTGATATTTCTGTGTTTCTATATTGGTAACACAGGTGTTGCAATTTAAAATAAATTTCATATTTAAACATAAGTTAATGTTTGTGTATTTGTACATTAGTAGCGCGGGTGTAACTATCTGCAATAAATGCAATGTTTCAACTGAAGTAAGCGTAGATTTGTGCTACCCAAAGCCATGGGCAGATGTAAATGCTGGAGGATTCTGGCCATGCCAATCTCCGGCCATGCCCAGCACATGCCCCACCTGCACTCAGGCTCGGCAGGGGAAGCGCAGATTTGGGCTGGCAGCAGAGCCCCACGTTGCTCAGAACTCGCTGCAGAGGCTGCTGAGAAAACTCTGGGGCTCCATGAGCACAGAATCCAAGCAGGAGCCACCCGGGGAGGACAAATCCCTCATCCCACAGGCAGCTCTTTAGGAAAGTGCTCCAAGTGTGCCCCTGAAGCTCATCCCGGAGAGCAGAAGCCAGCAGGGATCCTGAGCCAGCTCTGCTGCCTTTGGCAGCACTTTGGCAAATGAGCTGCAGCAAGGGGGAGGCAGCAGCGACTGTGACTGCTGCAGGCTGGGGATGAAGGAAGGGCCATGGACACAAGTGCTGAGATGCCCCAAAATCCAGAGGGAGGCTGGAGAGCCGGGAATCAACTTGGCATTTCAGTGCCAAGCTCTCACCGGCACTGAAATGATGGAATCCCTTTGTGTGAAGTGACCTGGAAGAACTGACAGGGAGTTGCTGCTAGGATCAGCAGTAGCAGAAAGCAAAAATGTACAAACACTAGAAGATCATCTAATATCCCCCACAAGCAATGGCTTCAAAAATGATCTCATGTATATATTATATTATGTTATATTATATCATGTTATGTTATTATTATATTAATCAAAATATATAATGTATAATATGCATGAAATTTAATGCACATGTATTTTTGGACAATTTTATTTTTTGATATATATTTTCATTTAAGATGTATATTTGAAATAGTCTTTCAGCTTGGGATAGTGAAGATTTACAACAGTGCAAAACCATCTGCACACACAGCAGTCAGCCCCCGGGTGTGTGCATGCACACCCACCCACTGTGCTTGCTCTTCTCAGCACCTCAGGGCTGCTGTTTGCACAGAATTGGGATGAATTTAACTCAACAGAGCCACGAGTGGGGTTTCCAGCTTGTCATGAACACTCATGTGGCAATGAACAACAGAGAGCTCTCAAATCCCATTATCACATGTCGCTTCATTCCTGCTGGGCACTGCGGAACTCTTAAAAGACACAGAAAAGGGGTGGAAAACATTGGCATCAGGCTACTGCTGGTGTCCTCCTGGAGGAAAATCTGTTGGGTTTCTTAAGGTGGTAGCTTTCCAAAACCTAGGAATACTGCTCAGTAGTGGTAGCCCAATTCTGAATGGTTTTCTTGACTTGGCAAAGCTGGGGTGTTAACAATGGACTCTGTCCTTGGTCCAAATCACCTGCCCTCACCTGCAGACAAAAGCACCACCAGCAGCAGCAGCTACATCTGTCAGTTTTCTCAAAAAGCTGTGTTAAATTTGGGAGAGGAAAGGAAAACACGACAGACACTGTGGATTAATGACAAGACTCTGAGGAGCAGTTCCAAAGCAAAGGGCAGCAGCTTCTCTCTGGGCCACTCCTTGTGCCCCAAGGCAGCCGGGCTGCCCTGGCTGCCCAGGACCCTGCGCCCCGCGGGCTCTGCAGAGCTGCACAGCGGGGAGGCAGCTTCGGGCACCTCAGCCCCTGGGCAGGAGGGGCTGCTTGCTCTGCAGGGCTGCCTGTGGGCAAAAGCAGGGTGCTGGCCTTCTGCTCTTGGCCTCAGCCTGGCCTTGCAGGGCTAATCCTGTTCCCTGTCTCAAATGTGCTAAAGACAGACTTGTTTGTTTGCAGCTCTGCACAGGTGTGATTTGCACCACAAAATACTGAAGGACTAAGGCCTGAACAACAGACCCTGACTGAAGCCTCAACTACAGGACCTGAGCCAAAGCTGCCCTCTAGGTGACCTTTCCAACCCAATATTCTATGTATCTGCTCCTTAACCAAGTGTTATTATCAAAAGGATTGTTGCATCCATCCACTAGTGAAACACGTCTTCACCTTTCTGCATGAGGAAAATGGACAAGGCCACACCTGGCCTTGGTTCCTCCTTGAGCCCTGGCCAGCCCTGGGGAGAAAACCAAGAGGAGAATGACACCAGCTGTGCCCCCAGACGAAGCTCTGGCACATTGCTCGCCCAGCACTGTCAGAGCCGGGCTACTCTCACAGCGCTCTCGGGAGCCTCGTGGCCGCCAAAGGTGGAGGCACCGCAGGATTTCCCGGTTCCCGGCCGTGGCTCTGCAGGGCTGGGCTGGGACAGCTTCCCCCAGCTGATGTGCAGCTCTGGATGAAGGGGAAACAATTGGGCTACCTGGTGATGGATCTTCCTAAATCACCAGAGGCACCCTTTTGTAATAATGCTGAGGTGCATTGCTTAGCTTATCCTTTCCTGACTCTTTTTTGCATTTGTGCCTTACAGTAAATTACACTGTTCCTTCAGCTGGTGTCTGTGTCTGCATCTCTGACCCTCTCCACCATCAAAACAAACACACAGCCCGTTTAGCATGTGTGGTGGTTTGACCAGGAAGAAGCGAGAATTCTGGGATGCTGTGGTCAAACCAATGGGTGCTCGGATTTTGATATTGGCACCTGATGTGGCCAGTGGGATCTGGACACACCTCCGAGAAAACACAGGGGTTAAAAGCAGAGCTTCGGCCCTGGGAGGCTCTCTTGGGACTTCGAGGGACGGAGATCGGATCTCCCTTCCCCCGTCCAGCCGCTGCTGCTGGGCAGGGGAGGGGCAGCCATGTGGTACGCCTGGGCCTGGACAGAGATGGGGGGTGAGGAGGCCCTGGAGGATGGAAGGGTGGAGGAGCCCCAAGAGACATCGGGCAGCCATTCCCCCCCGGAGAGAGAGAGGGAGAGCTGGCGACGACGAATGTGATAGCAGCCGGCCCAGGAGGGGAAAAGGGGGGGAATGCAGCGAGGGAGGAGGTGCCCGGCCGGAGCAGCAGCAAGTGTGGGAGTGCCGGAGTTCTGGGACAGACAGAGACTGAAATTTTTAACCCTTTTCTTTCATGATTGGGGCCTTGCAAAAAAATACTGATCCTCCTCGGAGCTGAATAAGACGGGAGATAAGAGATGAGATGAGACAAGGATCTGGCCTGAAGGACATGGAGAAGGCTTGCTGAGTGGAGAGAGAGATGATTGGAGTGGCCTTTTGGCTGGACTCTTCTTGTGTAGCCATAGACTGAACCAGTTTTATTCTTGTGGCACAGAGACTGCATTTAGGGGGAGGCAGTGCCTCAGAACCAGGAGGGTTCATTGTGGGGACCCCTCGGCCCCAGGGGGTTGGATAAAAATGGGGGGGACAGATGTCCCAAAGCAGAGACTGTGCCTTTTTGGAGTGAGACAAGCCATCCTTAAAAGACAACCCTAAAAGCAGCTCTGGTCCATGCACAGTGGTGAGAGCACTGGGCATGGAAGGAAGATGTCACAAATGGCAAAAGGACTTTCTGGGCAGTGCTGAGTGACATGGAAGCACACGAGGTTTCAGCGTGTTTCCAGGGGAAGCCTGTGGTGTAAGAAGGACTCCTCTCCTCTTCATGGACTGAAGTCTGAATATCCTAAAGGATGGTGCCAGACTGGGCAGTTGGTGATTTGGGGGAATGTATCGGATTGGGAAATATTGGTGGTGGGGAGGAGGAAAGTGCTTTTTGTAAGGTTTTCAATTTTTTCCCTTATAGTTTTCTTCCTTCTTCTCTTGTAGTTTAGGTAATAAAGTTTTCTTTTTTTCTAAGCTGGAGCCTGCTTTGCTTATTCCTGGTCACATCTCACAGCAGACACCAGGGAGAGGGTATTCTCATGAGGGCACTGGCTCTGTGCCAGGCCCAAACCATGACACTAACCCAAAGGGAAGAGGGAGAGGACTCTTTGTCAGGAAGTGTAGTGACAGGACAAGGGGGAATGGGATCAAACTGCAAGAGGTGGAAGAGATTTGATGATGGGAAGAAGTTCTTTACTCACAGGGGGCTTGTCCCGGACACAGGGACCAGTGCAGAGAGGCTGTGGATGCCCCATCCCCAGGAACATCCAAGGCCAGGTTGGACAGGGGCCACAGCAACCTGGTGTGCTGGGAGGCTGCTCAGCTTGGAACCAGATGAGCTTTAGGGTCCCTTCCAAGCCAAACCATTCAAGGATTTGATCATTCTGCCATCCCCATCTCCCACTACGCAGTGGGCATGGAATTTCAGTGACATCACAGCTCCCAGAGGGTTCCAGGTGGAATGTCCAGGACCTGGAAACGAGCAGAGCAGACACTTCACTGGCTGCCAAGGGTCAATTGCCGCTCGCTGTGTGCTCTGCCCCTCACTGCTGAGGTGTTGCTGCTGACTGGGCTTTTCCGGCCGCCTACTCTGGAGTGCCAATCGCAGCAGGATGTGCACTGCTGTGCCAGTGGAGGTACAGTGCCATGCCAGGCAGGGGGCACCCGGCTTGGGCAGGCTGCAGCCATGTGGGAATGGATGGTGTGGGACAGGAAGCCCAATTGGGGATTGTGCTGCCCCATGCAGAGTGCCAGAGACACCGTGGAGGAAATGGAAGTGGACATGGAGCTGGAGAGGGAGGAGATGATGGAGGTGGACGAGAAAGATCCTGTTGAGGACATGGAAGTAGAGGAGGGGGACAACATAGAAGAGATGGAGGTTGATGAGGAGGATGACATCGAGGTAATGGAAGTGGACGAGAAGGATGAGCAGGAGCCCATGGTCCTTGGATGAAGATGGAGCCCCACAGGTAAGACAGGCAGATGCTTCCCACGCCCTGCCCACACACACACTGGGTCCCCTGATGCCAGGCTGGGGCTGGGCTGGATGGCCCCGCTCAGGGACACGGTGCCCGCAGGGGGCCTGGATTGTGCTGCCACAAGCACCAGCCCCGGCCTGCCCTGCGCTTGCCTGGGGCCACGCCAGCCCTGCCAGCCCCGGCCCAGCCCCTGGGGCCCAGCTCCCAGCCCTGCTGGGCCCAGTGCTGCCAGCTGAGTCCAGCTCTGCTGCTTCCTTTCTTCCAGGACTGATGCAGACGATGGCACAGTTGGGATGCCTTTGTGAATACGTTTCAAAGTTTGGAAGTTGCTTGTAAATACGTTCAGTATATTAGAAGTTTTCTGTAAATACGTTTGAAGATTGTTAGTCCATCAGATCCCATGTAAATACGTTCTGTACATTGTTGTTGTTGTTGTTATAAGGATTGTTATAATGAAACATGTTCTGTAAATCCGAGCTTTTGCCGATCTTCAGCAAATAAATACTGTTTCTTTTTAAAACATCTCTACTTTTTGCCATTCTTTTGGGCGCAGGCAGCGTTTGCACACTTGTGGGTTCCTCTTCATCCGAGTTCGCAGGGCTGGAGGTCCCTGGGGGTGCTGGCACAGGCACCCTGGGGCTGGGGGTCCCTGTGCACAGGGGCTCCCACTGACACCACTCCTGCCACTGGGCACTGCTGCTCTTCCTGGCCTGGGGCACAGCGCTGTCCCCAAGAGCTCAGCTCTCACCAGCTCTCACACAGGGGGCTCTCACAGCACTGGTCCCTGCAGTCATTCCACCAAAGCAGGCAGCAAACCTTCAGCCACCCTTCCTGCTGCAGCCACAGGGACTCCTGGGCCCAGAGCCGGCAGCAGGCCACAGCCATGCAAAATCCACCTGCACGCTCTCAAGGCCACCACAGCCTTGGCAACTGGGGCACCTGCATCTGGGCTGCTGCAGGGGCTGATCTTTAAGCCTTGCAGCCTCCAAAGGCCCTGGGCTCTGCTTCCCAGCCTGCTCTGCACTGCCCTGAGCCTGCCTTGCTCAAGAGACAAAAGCCAAGCCAGGGCATCCTCGCCATGCCCGCATTCCTGCTGCTGGCAGTGGTCACTGGCCCCTGGGCCCCACTCGGGTGACAGCTGCCGGGACAGGCCTCTGCTTTCAGCACAACTGAGCTCCTCACCCAGCAATGAAGTCTCAGGAAGTAGTAGTTTTGTGGAGGTCCAGGGGCCTACCACTGGAACCGCAGTACCTAAGGGCAAAGATAATGAATTAAAGTGAGACACTCCTCTAAATGCAATGATCTTGCCCAAAGGCTTTTGCAGGCCTTTGGGGATTCAACAGGGTTTCTTGGTATCATGAACTTCTTTTTTTCTTTATATGTACTCCCCCAAGTTGTTCTCACCTGTCTTTTCCCCTGTTGGTCCTGGGTTGCTGCATATAAGACCCTTTTATCCCCCATATAAACCCTGTGTTCCCAGCGCCATTTTGTCTCTGGCCCTGGACCCTCTTCAGCACAATCCACAGTGTTTGGAATTCCACACAAAGACCCCTCTCTTGCCTCATTCATCAGCAGTTTAAGCGAGCCTGCTCCCAGCTCTGGCAGTGCAGGTGTCTCACAGAGGCTGGCTGTGGACATGCCGCAAAAAGTGGTGCCCAAACAGGGACCATCTTTGAAAATTCCTGAGAGCGACTCCAGTGATGATCCGGCTGTTCCACTGTCACTGGATAGAAAAACGCCTCGGGTCAGCCTCCGCCCTGGAGTGGGACCTGAGTTTTATCAGGGCTTGCTGAAGGCAGCGTTGGCACCCTCAAGGGGCAGGAGGGCCAGCTCAGCTGGTGAAGCCCATGGAACATTTTGAAACACCCGCATCCAGAGCGCCAGAGCAGTGAGTTGCGGGACAGTGCAGTGCAGGATCCTTGGGTGATATTTTAGTCCTGTGGGTGGGCGACCCTTTACATAAGGGGCAGCTATGGGTAACCAATTATCCAAAGCTGAGAGGGACATATATGTTCCAGTTAGGGAGGTTCTCCTTTCAGAGGGGAACACTTTTACTAAGGGAAGTTGGAAGCCTTTTGTTCATTGGCTCTTTAAGGAGTTCCCAGACATTTCTGTTGATTCAGTTCTTCATGGAGCATTTTGGGACTCAGTTAGGGGGAAGACTCTTTCTTTTGCAAACTCAGGGAGTGGTAAGAGTCACAAAATTTTACCCAATTTTTCACATGACTTATAGAGTTTTCTCAAGGGTTCAAAGTTCTAATATTCAACCCAGATTTTGTGCTCTGCCCCCAGCATTCCTGAACCCACTGATACCAAGATTAAGATGAGAGACAGAAACTGCTCTAAAGCACAGACGAGCCACCTGCTGTCTGCCATCTCCTCTCCTTCTCTACCCCCTGTCCAGGTCTGTACTGATCACACCGGCCTGGATTCTACCCTAACCCATTCTTCAGTACCTCTTCTCCCTGGATCCCCCTTCAGATAGCTCACAAAATGTCAAAATCCCTCCCACCCCCAGGGATGTCTCATTGGGTCATCCCCCGTGTGAAAAATGCATATATTTTATGATTGGCTTTTCGGAAATATTAAAATGAATATTATACGTGTTGTGTTAGAAAGCAATGCTGTATTAATTTTCTTAAGTACTGTGTTAAATATAGTTTTAGGTTATAAAAATTGTTAAAATAGAAACTATGCTATGTAAGATGCATTGTTTAAAAGAAAGGACTTGCAGCAAGATAGCAGCCACAGGACACCTAGATCTTTAAGAGAAAAAGAATTTATTGCCTTCTTATCAGAAGAAACTAACTTCTTCCAGCCTCAGAGGCGCTATTAGGATTAGAGGGAAGAAGTTGACACTGACCAGACAGAATCCTGTGTTTGAATGGAATTTATGCATCATGTATGAAGTGCATGAATATGCAACAGGCTATTGTTTTTGAGGGTTAATGCTTTATTAACGGGTGTCCTTTTTTGGGCTCGTGATGCCCAGAAAAAGGTACCCAGACGTCCGTAAGCCTTTGTTTTTATTGCCTCATATTGTCCTAATTCAATTTGTCCAAATCGTTATTACTCTAATTGTGTTACTATTTTTATAACCATTTTACTACTATTAAGCTTTTAAAATTGTAAAAACAAATGATTGGCATTTTTCACAGGGAAAAACACGTTCACTCTCCTGTTAAAATATACAAAGTTTAATAATGGATAATGGGAGACCAGGACCATGGAGCAAAGGTTATTACGGTCAGGTGCATCTTGGCACTCAGCCAGGAGCACCCTGTTACCTTTGGGGATCCCCCTGAAATACCTTTCCTTTACATCAGCCTGTTGCATATTCATAGAACCTCACGCATATCCATAAACTACTTTACATATTCCAGGAACGATTTTACATGGCCCCTCTTGGGTCTGCCTTTTCAGAGCATGTGTGTTTCTTGGCTGTGGTTTTGGCTCCTGCTCTTTATCACCGCCAGTTTTTGGGCCTTGGTCCACTCTGCCTTCAGACGGGGAGTGCTGATAGTTGGCAGATCTATACAGGTGTCCACATCCTGTGTGCATTGGATGTGATCCCATCCAAGCAGGCAGTTTAACACAAGCAGCTATTCCACTGAGCTTAATTAACAACAGAAATAAAAACTGTATCTTTACAACAAAGTTACTTTAACACCACGCATATAAAATCCATTTTAATATTTGCGAAAAGCCAATATTATAATATGTATCTATAACATTGCCCATATCTGTCCTTACCCTTTGGTTCCCCTGAGTGCAGCAAGGAGTGGGAACTGCCAGCACGGCACAGAGTTGCTGCCGTCTCTCCATCACCCCGTGTCCCTCTCCCGTAAGAACCTGAATGAGAGATGTGGGACTCCAGGCAGCTCTTCAAAATACAGTTTATTGTATCCAAGATGTTACAGCAGTCCAGGATCGTGGGTGGCAGTGCCTGTGCCTACAGCTGTCAGCTCCAGCTGCACACAAGCCTGGAGACCGTTTAGCTTTGGTTACAGTGCATTATAGACTCTTCTTTGCTGAGCATCTTCACACAGAAGAACCAATCTATACCTTTACTTTTACCTATAGCCTATCATAACTCCTGTAATTACCATATTGATGTTACTATTCTTCAATCACTAAAAGTTAGTATGTGTGTCTCCCTGCCTGTGCTGAGAAGCCCTGATTCCCTGGAGAGCACTGCTTTTGACCTTTGTCCATGGAGAAAGCTTCCAAGGCTTTGGGATGAACTGGAATCTACGAGTGTGTGAAATAGATAGTAGCGTAGTTTATCACAGGATGAAAAACTGAGAGCTTTGGGATTTTAGTATGAGGGTGAACAGAAGACAGGATGGAGGATTTTGGGCATTGTCTGATCTCCTTGTCCTTCATCTACTCCATTTTCTCCTGTGTTGGGAGCACAGGGTGATTGGTTGGAAAGAGCGGCAATGCAGATGCTGAGTGGCAGACAAAGAATTAGTCACTGGCTGAAAGGTAGAAATAAAATGCATTCTAAGATTTAATTGGACAAAATCGTTTTAAAACACCTTGAACCTTGTGTCCTGTGACTTTTGGTGCCTTCTCTTTTTACGCTAAGTCTGGTGTGGAGCCAGCGTGCTGAACTGTTGACGATAGAAAAATAAACAACAACCTAAAGACAAAAAAACCCAAAAGTCCCGTTCGTTTCTCAGTCCTGGCCCAAAACTTTTTAGGGGTGTCCCCATCAGGGGATCCTCGGGGGGGTTTCACACCTCCTTCCCTCCCCCCCTTCCTGCCCCACTGCTCAGCCCCCTCCAAGCCCTGCACCTGGGGCCCTCACACGTCACAAAAGGACCCAAAATTATCCCAAATCCACCCAAAATTACCTCAGAGCCCATCCTGAGGAGCTCTGGGGGAATTTTAGGAGGGTTTTGAGGGAATCTGGGGAGATTTTGGCTGGGTTTGTGTGGGGGCCTGAACATATGTATGTATTGTTATGGAGAGAGTCCCTGTTAAGATCTATGTGTGGGTCCTAGTTACTCCAAATGAGCTACAGCTGCAAAGTCCTTAGTTGGGCAGCAGCTGTGGCTCCTGAGGGTAACTAGAATAAATAGGGGTGGGTCGAGAGCCCAGGAAGAGCCCCTGAGAAGACACACGAAGAACTGCACAGCAGAAAAGAGCAGCTTGGTGCAGTCTGTGGGACCTGAGAAATATGACTACAACAAGAATGCAACATCTGGTGACCCCGACGTGATGAAGAACTCGCAGCCAAACATCGAGAGAAGGTATGGAACCCCTTGACATCATAAAAGATAGGACAGCTGAGAGCTGTGGCAGCCTGAGAGCTGGGACTTTGGAATATCAGCCTGAGAGCTGGGACTGTATGTATATTGTAATTGTATAATTGTTAAAAGAAAAGGGGGGAAATGTGGAGGCCTGAATATATGTATGTGTTAGAATAAGAAATGTGGAGGCTGTGTGTATATTGTAATTGTGTAATTGGTAAAAGAAAAGGGGGGAAATGTGGGGGCCTGAACATATGTATGTATTGTTATGGAGAGAGTCCCTGTTAAGATCTATGTGTGGGTCCTAGTTACTCCAAATGAGCTACAGCTGCAAAGTCCTTAGTTGGGCAGCAGCTGTGGCTCCTGAGGGTAACTAGAATAAATAGGGGTGGGTCGAGAGCCCAGGAGGAGCCCCTGAGAAGACACACGAAGAACTGCACAGCAGAAAAGAGCAGCTTGGTGCAGTGTGTGGGACCTGAGAAATATGACTACAACAAGAATGCAACAGGTTTGAATCCTACGTCAAATTTGTTGTCCAGGAGGTACCAAAACCACCCAAAATCCACCCAGAATCGACCCAAAATTACCGGAAATTAACCCAAAATTACATCCAAATCTATCCTGAGGAGGTTTGGGGAAGACTTGTAGGGATTTTAGGGGAATTTTAAGGGGAATTTTGGGTGGGTTTGAATCCTATGCCCACTTCAGCATCCACAAGGTGCCAAAATCACCCAAAATTACCTGAAATTAACCCAAAAATTCATCCTGAGGGGGTTGGGGGGAGGTTTGGGGGCGGAGGAGTTGAGGAGATTTGGGGGTTTAGGGGTGTTTTTGGCAGTCATCATCATCCAAAACACAACACCCCATGCCAAAGCCAAGACCAAACCCTAAGGACTGTGCCCCTCATGAAGGAGAGATCAAAGAACTGCACCCCTTCTGGGGAGGAGATCAAAAGCCAGAGGAGACTGAGCTATTAACTAAGCAAAAATGTATTCATTTCATCAAGTATCATCATTTCTGTTACTTTATCCTTTGTGATTAGGTCTGGAATGCTTTTCTAGTCCTTGTTAATTTAGCTGAATAATATTCATTTTGGTTTCGTAAACGATTAAGTTATATTCCTGATGTTATATATGAGGTCCCATATGTCTAATTTAATAAACCACAAACTTAAAATTTAGCAGCAGTTTTACTGAGATAAAATAATACAATCAAATAGAACCCAGTAGTTACAAAAAGAAATTTGGCAGTGGTTTGGATAAAGCATAAGCAAAACCGATCGATCGGGGTTTGGGGAGGGCTTCCCACCCTGCCTCACATGCAAAAGGCAAAAGAATCCAAACACAGCTTATATACTGTGTGCTAATACATATTCATCAATATTTTCCTGTAAATCTCCTCCTATTTCCAATTCCTGAAATCTACATCACCACACATACAGCACATGCTCCCGCTGTGGCTAAGGGGGCTTCTGGCTCTTTGGTGCTCTCCTTGGATGAAGGCTGACAGTCTTCCTCGCTGTCCTCTGAATAACTTGACAGGTTGTGCCTGTGCCCCAAGTCCTGTGTTATGTAAGTAAGCACTATGCTCCAATTAAGCCTCATTATTTTATAGATAAGAGCACTATTTTAGACTCCCTGTCTGGAATTGTCCCAGCGTTATTCATGTCACGGCCGATCCTGTCCTGGGAGTTGTCTTAACTTTGTCTTGATGCCAATTCTGACTTGGGAGGCTTCCTAAATTTTGTTCATCAAGGCCATTCCAATCTCCTGTATCCTGTTTCCCACAGGTATCATCTACAAAGAAACCCATTTTCTTCATAACATTAATCACATATACCTTTCCAATTATTTTCCAAAAATATTGAAATAATTACAATTTTGTTAGAACTAATCACATCCATCTATCACAGGAGGCCAAAAGCTTGGAAAAGGATGAAAGAAATTCTCCAATGATGACGATGACAAAAAAATCCCAATTTATTTTTGACAGCAAATGAACACCGGCCACCCTCCAGCCCTCTCAGCCTGGCAGGCTGAGCGGGGCTGTTCCCATGGCATGAGGTGGTGGCAGCCTGCGGAGAGAAACCAGAGAGCCACGGTCAGTCACAGCAGGCTCCTGTCCCCCTGTTCCACCATGGCTGTGCCCAGGCCAGGCTGCTGGCTGTGCTCAGAGCCCAAACCTCCCGAACCATTCTCTGTTTTTAGAGAAGGGCAGTGGGGCAGGCAACATTCCACCTCCTCTGCTTAATCAGGGCACAGCAACCTCCTCAGCAGCTGCAGGAGCGGCATGCCCGTGTGCCCGCTGCTGCTTGCCCGGAGCCCTTCTGCCAGCCCAGCTGTGGAGCCAGGTGCCCACCTCTGGAGAGCTGCTGCCAGGAGAGGAGCCAATCATGCACCAGGTCCTCGTCCTTCTGGAAGGGGCTGTCTCTGCAGACCCTGGCCCCTGGGGTAGCGCTGGCACTGGACGCGCTCCCCGGATGCTGCAGGTGCTTCCCTGTCCGGTCCGGGCACCAGGTGTAATCCTCCTGGGGAAAACAAAGAACAATTGCATTAAAGTCAATTCAAAACAAGACCTGGAAACAAGAAAAAGCACAAAGCCTGTCACTGTTTCACGGGCCTGAGGAGGGTCTGACCACTCCATGGGAGAATTAAATCTGTCCACCTTTCCCACCCATAAAGGCACTCCCCACCTTTCCCACCCATAAAGGCACTCCTTCCTCAAGGGCCTGCAGAGCGGGCCAGCTGGGGCACTGCTTCGGAACTTGCCCCCTCTGCTGCCCCTATCCACATGGAAGGATGCTTTTGTCAGGCTGGGTGCCCCCACCTCAGCCCGTGCCAGGCTGGCTGGCAGAAGCTGTCAGCAAGGCCAAGATCTGGCTTCCCTTCCACAACATCAGTCCCGTGTCCCGCCAAAAAGCAGCTCAGCGGCCGGCGGAACAATTAATATTCCCCAGTGCTGCCGAGCGGGGAACCTCCGGTGCATGGCCAGGCCGAGCCCTGCCGTGCCTGGGAGCACCAGCATCCCCCCGCCCCGGTGCCGGCTGGGGACTCATCTTGATTCCATCGGGGCGCAGAGCGTGTCCTCCAGGCAGGGGCCACAGCCAAAGACAATGGGCTCCAGGATGGTGTTCCCAGCTCCACGTCGTGCTCCAGAAGAACATGCCAGCTGTACCTCAGCTTGTGGGGACGTCACGATGCCATTGAGCTGCAGGGGGATGTTTCCCTTGTCCCAGTCTGTGGCACCTTCACCGCACTGCCACCACTTCTCCAATGGGACGGGCAGCATCGATCCGCTCCCTCCACAGCTCACGGGGACCAGCGGAAGCATCTCCTCGGCTGCGCTCTCTCCTCAGCGCTGTGGCCACAGGGAAATGCTCTGGGGTTTTCTTCCAGCGCCACAAGACGCGTGCCGCTGCTACATGCTGGCTCCTGGATCCTACTGTGCACAGGGATGAATCTCTGCTGTCTCCTGGGCCAGGCAGGGCTCCTGCAGCCAAGAATGCTCAAAAAGGTCCTCCAGTGATGGCCCGTCTGTGGGGTCCATGCATAAACACCACCTGATGAGGTGCTGGCACTTTGCGGAGAGAAACCAGAAACCGCCGCTCAGCAGGAAGGGGCTCCTGTCCATGCTCTCCCACATTCCACAATGCCCAGGCCACCAGGAGTGCTCAGAGCTACAGCCAAAAGCTTCCTATTGATCCTCTCTTGCAGAGGACACCAGCACAGAGGCACAGGTGCCACCTCCTCCAGCTGAGCCCAGGAGATCCACTCCTCACCAGCTGCAAGAGTAGGACGCTTATGCGCCAGCTGCCCCTCCCAATCCCGTTCTTCCCCTCATGCCTTGAAGGTGCATCCCCACCTTGAGACACCCGTGGCGGGAAGAAGAGCTGGTCCCGGACGATGTCCTCATTGGTGTGGAATGGAAGGTGCCTGCAGACCAGCTCATAGAGCAGGATGCCCAGGGACCAGATGGTGGCTGGCTGGCCATGGTAGCAGCCAAAGAGGATCCACTCTAGTGGGCTGTACTCTGATGTTCCTATGGGACATAGGCGCAGCTCATCAGGCCCATGCTACTCCCTCCCTCCCAGCCAGCTCCCGTTCCACAACAGCCAGCCCCTGCCCTGCCAAAAAGCAACTTGGCTACAGCTGGCTGAAGAAAGATTCCCCCTCCTTCCCTCCCTCCTTCCTTCCCTCCCTCTTCCCCCTCTGCCAGCCAAGGGGGGAACTTTGCTGCCCTGCTGGGCCCCCGGCTTTGGGCTCACCTGACATCTGGGTGTAGAACGTGTCCTGGAGGATCGTGCTGCAGCCAAAGTCGATAAGCTTCGCCTCACCTGTGGCCAGGTAGATGAGGACGTTCTCGGCCTTGATGTGGCGGTGCAGGACACCCCGGCTGCTGCTGCACCACACGGCCTCCAGCACCTGGCGGAGCAGCCCCTGCACCATGGGCTCCGTCAGGAACCGCCGCTCGTGCAGGAAGTACCAGAGGTGCTGACAGCACTGCGGATGCTCCATGAGCAGCGCGAAGCTCTCGGGCACCTCGAACTAGTCCAGGAGCTGCATGACGCCGCAGAAGCCAGGCCACGACACCTTCCACAGCAGCGCCGGCTCCAGGGGCACAAGGGCGCCCTTGCACTGCGTGGGGACCGCAATGCCGTCAGCGGGGCCGATGCTACACCGCACCTCGGGCAGCCCTTGCCCGGCCCCGCCACGGCTCGCCATGGCCTGACCCGGGGCGCTGCGCGGCCTCCACTCACTCCACGCTTGCGCTTGCTGCCCTCGCTGCCGCCCTGCCAGGCCTCGCCCGGCACGCCCCGCCGGCTCCTCCCGCTGGCCCCGCTCACTCACCAGCCGCACCCACTCTGAGATGCGCTCCTGGGACACTCGCTTGATGGCCACCTGCGAGCCAAGGCAAGCGGCGGACTTAAGATCACACTTGGTTAAGAGCGTATAAGCCAGAGAACACGCAAAATAAAAAAAACTTTTTTCTTCTCGTACCCTGATCACATGTGTATTTCACGTCTGGCCTAATGGCGACAGTTGCCCCATCTCTGGGTCAAGAAACAAGTATTATCTGACAGGTAACTTGTCAACAAACTGAGAAAGAAATTAGTACCTGGGCATGCAGATTTCTGAAGGGAGGAAAGAAAAGTGTTGACAAGAATAAGCCTGAATTTTAAATGCCTGAAACACTCAAAAATGACATGTTTTGGGATATTGTACCAGATGTTACACAGAGTTCAAACAAACCACAACTCATTAGTATCTGGACTTCATTGCCCACTATGCTTTGAAATGTTGCTTGAAGGCACTTTGTGTCAAAGATCCAGTTCCTGTAGGCCACTGTAGATGTAGATCAAAATCCTACCAAAAAATCCATGTCCAAACCAGCAAGAGTGAGACTTTTGTCCTTGGCAGTAGCTTCCAGGTGCTCCTGGAAATCCCCAGGCCTAGACACAAAGATGTGTATTCAACGGAGGGAGAGAAGCATCATGCTTAGCTCTAACTGTGACCTTTGCTAGCAGATCTTACTAGCAGGTAACAAATTCCATTTGTTCTGCTCTTAGCCAGAGCCAAGATGGGAATCACAGTTTAGATCACAGGAGAAGATCACAGGAGCCTCAGCTTTTCCAGAAGAGGAGAAATACAAAGGATAGTAAATTTGGGTTGGGTTTTCAGGGTGTTTTTACAAATCCATAGACAAGTGATGAAGCTTAAGAGATGACAGCAAAGGAAAATCAACAGATATGCTGAAAGCAAGTGAAGAGGAAGGAGACTTTAAATTCACTGAAAAGCTGCACAGAAAGCTTCTCTACTTTTTGCAGTTGCTTCAAATTTGAAATGACAAATTCTTGTAGCACTTCCAACTTCTTTTTATTAATTCTAGATTAAAGACAATCAAAACTGTGTACTCCTGCTTACAGTATGCGGTAAAGCACAGGAAGCCATTAGAGTAAGAAAAATTGTGTTTAGAAGGCTGAGGCAGCCTTAGGGGTAGGAGGAATGGGGAGGTGTGGAAATCAGGCCTGTGGGCACCATTCAAGGAGCATCCAGGCCCTGAGCAGTCCCTCACAGTGGGTATCCCAGCAGATGGAGTCCAAATGGAGCCACAGCTGGGTGGGAAAAGTGCCAGGCTGGTGAGCCGTGGTTAGCAGGGGCTCCTGCATCAAATTGCTCCCTGATAGGTGTGGTATGCTGTGTGTGTGTGTGCCCAACAGCTGGCAACAGCAGGCTGGCCCAGATGTGGGAAAAGGCCAAGGAAGCAGAAGAGTGGGAATGGGGCTCTGAGGAGGCCCTGGTGGTTGCACACACCCGTGGGGGATGAGGCTGGCCCAGATGGGCCCTGGGGCTCTGGGTTGAAAAGGGAGGAAAAGAGAATCAGGGAGGAAGGGCCAGAAGCCGCTATGACAATGCCATTCCATCCCATAGGTGACATAGTGAGAGGAGGGTGGGAACCAAATGGTGATTGCTGCTGATCACCCTGACATCTCCAAGACAAGAGGCCCAGCAAGGACTGCACATCTGCCTCCTAGTGTTGTCCTGAATGTGAGCTCATCTCCTGGCGTTCATTACCCGCAAGTCTCTCAGCTTCCCACGGGCATTCCACACTTCAGGCAAGCAAAGCTGCTTACCTCACTATGTTCTTTGGGCCTCTGAAAGGGATTTTCCACTTAGCTACAGCCTGGCAAGGAAGGGAGTCTTACAACACTCTGGATATTTTAGACTTTTATTGGCACCCGGGCTGAAACAAAGTATCCCCTCGCCACTTCTCCATCTTCATCCTTCTGTCCTGCAGGTGGCCTGTTCAGGCTGACAGATTGGAGCACCTGCAGGCTCCAGTTGGGCTGCAGCCCAGCTTTTCCTCTCACAGCTTAATTCTTATTATGACAATTCTTTCGTTTCTACTTAAAAGATACCTCAGAGCTTCCCTAAATTAACAACACTCTACTCTAAGCTAAACAATCCTCTATTATCTAAGCTATCTATGTTCCAAATGTTGGGATTCATAAAATTTGAGGGTTTTGAGAAAGTGGTAAAAAAGACAGGCCTCAGACAGCAGATTTGTGAACATTGCTAATACAGCAAAAAGTTTTCTAAGCAGTAGAGCAGACATGAGAAATAGAACAATAAGCCCCTGTGATTTACCCTTATAGGTTGCAACAAGTTTATTTAATGTATATCTTTAGAAGGTTAGTATGAATGAGCCTCTGTGCTTTGTCTCTCATAAACGAGCCATTGTGTTAGAAAATAAGTCCTTATTTTGTTAACTACTGTTACGTGTGTTTCATATGATTGGATAGAATTATTGTCAATATGTTTTGCTCTATGTGTGATTGGCTGAAACTTAGGCTGAGAGGGTTTTATGCTACCCTGTAATGTGACGTTTCCTTGGCATTCCATTTGAATCAGCGAGCTGTAAACATATCCTGTCTCCATTGTCCTAACAATGTACTGAGACTGATGTTTGAAATAAACAGCTCACGACACTGATTCAGAGTGTCCCATTCCGTTTGTGGCTGTATATAGCGTGCCAATAGCACCATAGTCCTTAGAAGTTGATCCCTATATTTCCTAATTTTTTAAACGTTCATCTTTTTGAGAAAGAAAACACAACAGAGTTTTAAATGGAACCTAACACACCCAACCTAACTTAACCTAACCTAACCTAACCTAACCTAACCTAACCTAACCTAACCTAACCTAACACACACGTAATCTAACCTAACCTAACCTAACCTAACCTAACCTAACCTAAGACCTAAACTGAGCAAATATGAAAAATGTCACATTTCCTATCTAGGGCACAGCTCCTCTTAATACTTGGGGGATGGCTGAAGCTCTGCCTCAAGATGACACATCCCCTTTTCCCTCCTCTCAGCTGGCGGGGCATAAGGGTCTCCTCAGGTGCAGGTGTCTCCTCTCCAGTCTTCCTGCACTTGCTTGGCTGAAATGATCAGAGCAGCCAGGATGGAGGCAGGATGGCCTGAGGTCACAAAGGGATGCTGCCCAGGAGAAAAAGAACAAAGAAAGGAACTCTTACTTTCCAGGACCCATCCTCACGGGCTCAAGCAGGATTCCCTGGCTACCAGGAAGACACACCAAGAGCACCGAGGGCAGCATGTCCCCCTGCACCTTCCTGTCCTGGGAGCTGTCTGCGTCACGTGGCCCACACTCCTCCTCATCCCTTCATGCAGGTGTCCTCAGCTGATAGGTCTTTTTGCCCCTTTGCTTTTTCTTACCTGCAGGAGTTCCTGGGCAGAGCAGCGCCTGTCCTCGTCTGCCTGCAGGCAGCAGTGGAGGAAGTTGTGCAGGAGAGCCGAGTGGTGCCTGGGCTTCTGCAGTTTTGAGGGCCCATTCCTTTCTATCAGTTCAAAAACCTACAGCACAAAGATGCAAGAGGACACTGCACCTGCTCCTTTGCTAGCCACATCAGCTCTCTCCATGATAGTGGAGCTCTGGGAAAAGTTAAAGATAGAATCTAAAATGTTAGGCTTTGTGCTTTCCCAGATCAACTGCACCTGCGTAAGCAGTATGATAAAGTACATAATTGTTAGATGTGATGATTGTTTAGTAATTAAATATAATTACTATATAACCAGAAGAAGAATAATGAGAAAATATGTTGGAAATTCAGAGAGGGGCTAAATTTATGTATACAATAGAACAATATAAGTTTAATAATTAACATGAAAGTTATATAAAGATAGAGTATAAAAACATGATCATTTTGGATGTATGGTTGGAATCAAATTTGGGTAATACCCTGATTCCCAGAGCTCTTGAATAAAAAGCACCGCATATAATCCCTACGTGATTATGTGTTTTTGAACGCTAACATTTTGGCGACCCAGATGGAACCGTTGTGAGTGCTGCTGAGCGAGTTCGCGACTTGATCACGCTCCAGCCGGCACCGAGGGATTCTTGGGGAGCCCATTGACCGCGACTGCTCCTGCCGCTCACAACGTCCCCAGGAGAAAGGTAAGGTGCTTTTTTTACTTTGGTTTGGTTTGGATGCCTGCCAAATAAGACACAGCAAAAGCTACGCTTGGTTGGGCTAAAGGAATTCCTGGTGGTACAAGCCTAGGCGCCATTCCATAAGACAATCACAAAAGCATTGCAGGTTCAGCATTTGTGGTGTAATTGAAATGGAGAAATTTAAAGGGATTTTGGGCAGTAACACCCCTATCCCGCAAAATTCTCCTTAGGGGTGCTTATTAGCACATTGGAAACAGGGTAACTTTGGGGAAGAATTACGTAAAACTAAGTTGATTGATTACTGTAATTCATGGTGGCCAGAATATGCCTTGGAGAATGGCGAAAAATGGCTAAAATACGGTACTCTGCAATATAACACTATTTCGCGATTAATGTCGCTTTGTAAACAAGAAGGAAAATGGGATGAAGTCCCATATGTTGATCTGGTTTTCTATTTACAGGGAAAGCCAGAATGGCAGGATGAATGTGGATTATTAGTGGTTAAAACATCTGCAAAGTGTGGGGTTTGTGAGGAACTTTGTTTAGAACACTTGGCGTTGAAAGAAAGCTTGAGTAGGGAAAATTATACAGATGTTGAATTACAAGTAGCTCCAATAGGAGCTAAGAAAGCTACAAGAGAACCTAACCCTATCCCACCTGTTTCACCTGTTTCACCTGTCCCTATCCCACTACCTGCTCCTCACCCACCTAGTCCTGAGCCCGTCTCGTCTAGTACACCTTTCCCTCTTTATCCTCCTCTCCCATCATCACCCGGTCCCTCTTCCTCGGAAGATGAGCAAAACCTAACTATGATAGAAAGGAGAAAGAGGTATGCGAATGAAAAAGATAGCAATGGTAATGAATCAGTGACCCCAATTGCCCACAGAACCCGAAGTCGGTCAAAGCTTGCCCCAGTTGTGCATAGAAAAGGCATAAGCAAACAAAAACGGACTGTGATTGCCCCCTTACAACAAGGTGTCGGAATGGAAGGGCCAGTATTTGTAAAAGTGCCTTTTTCCGCTGCAGACTTAGTTATTTGGAAACAGTCAGCCGGAACTTATAGAGAAAATCCTGATAAAATGGCACGCGTAGTAAAAATGGTTATGAAAACTCAAAATGCTGACTGGGATGACATACAAGTAATATTAGATACTCTGATGGATTCTACTGAAAAAGAAATGGTACTTAAGGCAGCCAAAGAGAGGGCAAGAGAAGATATTAGATATGGGCTAGTAACAGGGAATTTAGATGTGAATTTCCCAATTGAGTATCCAAATTGTGACCCTAATTTATTGTGCGATATGACGAAATTGTGTAAATATCAAGAGTGGATCCAAATAGGAGTTCAGAACACTGTGCCCAAAACTATAAATTGCTCCAAACTATATGAGGTTCGACAGGAAAAGAAGGAATCTCCCACTACGTTTTTGGAAAGGCTTAAGGAGGTAGCAAGGAAATATACAGACCTCCAAATGGATACAGAGCAAGCAAAGGTTCAGCTCACTCTCATATTCTTGGGCCAATCACAGGATGACATTCGTAGAAAATTGGAAAAATTAGAGGGGGAAGAATTAAGGAATTTGGATAAGTTACTTGAGGTTGCTTGGATGGCATATAGCAATCGGGAAAAAGAAGCTAGTAACAGACAGCAGCAGAATCTATTGGCAGTAATACAAGGAGAAGGTGACCCAAATTTCAGGGGATGTAACAGGAATATCCGCGGTAAGAGACCAGTCACACAAAGGTTAAGCCTGAATCAATGTGTGTATTGTAAGCGGGAGGGGCATTGGAAGTGAAATTGTCCAAGCTTGAATAACCAGTTTGACCAGGGCAATCAGTTCAAGCAGGGAAACGCTGCCAAAGCCATGGTGTTAGGAGAATATAACTAGCTGAACCTGTGGAACAGGTTCAAGAACTCACCACAAATATAGAATAGAATTTAATCCACCAATATTTCCAGTAAAGAAAACAAATATCTGAATATAGGTTAGCGCAGGATTTGAGAGCAATAAATAAAAAGGACATTTATCCAGTGGTAACAAATTCTCACAAATTGCTAACATCCGTAAAGGGGATTTATAAGTGGTTTACTGTAATTGATTTAAAAGATGCCTTTCTCTGCATACCCTTTGAGAAAGAAAGTAGGAAACTGTTTGTTTTTGAGTGGGAAAACCCAGGGAACAGAAGAAAGACTCAGCTCACCTGGACACGACAAGAACTCGCCGACCCTATTTGGAAACTAACTGGCAAAGGAACTGGAGATTTGGACCGAAAATGGGCTAGTACCAAGAGACCAATACTTATTGTTGCAGTATGTTGATGATATACTAATAGCTACAGAAGAAAAAGTAACCTGTATAAAGGTAACCATTGAGATTTAAATTTCACAAGGGCAACAAAAACTAGGTACTAACCATATCCAAGCTATTTGTGCTATTCCAGAGCCCCAGAATTTACATGAGCTGCGAGTCTTCCTCGGGATGGCAGGATGGTGTCGCTTGTGGATCATGGACTATGGACTGATTGCAAAACCCCTGTATGAAGCTCAGAAGATGCAGCCATTCACCTGGGGCAACCACAGAAAGAAGCCTTCCTAAAATTAAAGGAAGCACTGACAACTGCTCCAGCATTAGGGTTACCTGATCTGTCTAAAGATTTTCAGTTGTTTGTACATGAAAGGCTGTGCCTAGCACTGGGAGTCCTGACCCAACATCTGGGAAGCTGGAAAAGGCTGGTGGGGTACTTTTCCAAACAACTCGACAACATAAGTGCCGGGTGGCCCCCATGTCCGCCGGCAGTCGCAGCTACTGTGATCCTGATACAAGAAGCCAGGAAACTTACTATGGGAAGGCACATAGATGTCTGTGTACCACACATGGTAACCATTGTCTTAGAACAAAAGGGGGGCCATTGGCTATCTCCCAGCAGGATGATGAAATTCCATGTAGTCCTGACTGAGCAGGATGTCACATTAAAAACAACTAACCTTTTGAATCCAGCTTTGTTCCTAGGTACCACAACTGAACAAGGCCCATTAGAACACGACTGTGTAGAAGTAATAGAGTACACCCATTCAGCAAGAGAAGACCTGAAAGATGTCCCACTAGAGCAGCCGGAGTGGGAGCTGTTTACAGATGGGAGCAGCTTTGTGGAAAACGGAACCAGATACGCTGGATATGCGGTAACAACAGTCAATACAGCAGTGGAGGCAAAGGCATTACCACCAAATACATCTGCCGTGAAGGCAGAACTGGTTGCTTTAACCAGGGCACTAGAATTAAGTGAAGGGAAAAAGGTAAGTATGTGGACTGACTCAAAATATGCTTTTGGAGTGGTGCATGTACACGGAGCACTATGGAAAGAAGGAGGACTGTTATCTTCTCGGGGTATGCACATTAAACATCAGGATGCAGTCCTGCAATTGATAAAGGCAGTGCAAAAACCTGAACAAGTGGCAATCATACACTGCAAAGCACACCAATCAGGAAACTCCAAAATCTGTGAGGGAAATCGAAAGGCAGACTGGGCAGCCCGACAGGTTGCTCGAGAGGTACAAACAACAATGGCATTGATACCTTTGAAGCTTAATGTATCCCAATTCAATTTGCCTCCAAAACCAAAATATTCAGTAGAAGATGAGAGACTGGCACATTTGCTAAATGCACAAAAGAATTCACAGGGATGGTATGTGACTGCACAAGGACAAATAGTGGTACCCCCCTTGATAATGAGAGAAGTTCTATATAAATTAAACATAATGAATGTCACTGGGAGCAGAGGCATTGGTAAAATTGCTAAAGCAGAGTTTAATTTCAGTACGGATGTTAACAATGGCAAAATCAGTAATGACAAAATGTGATATCTGCTTGAAAAACAACCCAGTGGCCAGGCGACAAGCACAGCTAGAAAGAATTCGGGTAGGAATAGAGCCAGGAGACTATTGGCAGGTAGATTTTGTAGAACTACCAAGGACTCGAGGATACAAATACCTGTTAGTGGGGGTTGACACATTCTCTGGGTGGCCAGAAGCCCTTCCCTGTCGCACAAACCAAGCAAAGGAAACAGTTAAGTGGTTACTACAGGAGATTATTCCCAGATTCGGGGTACTCCTAGGGGTATAATCACATAGGGGACCCCATTTCATAGCTACAGTAGTAAGAGAGGTAAGTAGATTGCTGGGGATAAATTGGGATCAACACACACCGTGGAGACCCCAGTCAAGTGGACAGGTAGAGAGGATGAATCAGACACTAAAAAGGCAAACCAGTAAAATATGCCAAGAAGCCAAATTGCAGTGGCCCCAGGCTTTGCCAATAGCACTGTTGAGGATTCGGATAAAGCCTAGGAGTGGGATGTCAGTCAGTCCTTATGAGATATTGTATGGGAAACCATATGAATCTCCTGAACCCTAATGTACACATCACAGGAAAGAAGGAAGTGTATAATTATGTTCTGTCTCTTGGGAAAACTTTAGCTCGGCTCTGGAGTATCCTCGTGTGGAATAGACCACTGACTCTCGAGAACCCAGTCCATAACATACATCCAGGAGACGAGGTGTACATCAAGAACTGGAACGAGGAACCGCTGAAAGAAAAGTGGAGTGGACTCCATCAGGTACTACTGACCACCTTTACAGCAGTCAAAGTAGCCGGTGTGGACCCCTGGATGCACTATACCTGAGTGAAGAAAGTCCATCCTGGATCACAGACTGTATAAACTCTGGAATGAACAAAGGCTGCAGATAAGATGTGTTTAATTGCTTTCAGAATGCTATCAGTAATTGTGCTAACGTTATGGTTATTAATATCTTTGGGATATGGAGTGCAAAATGATCGACTAACCATTCTTCATTCTAGAATGAAGAGAGAGGTACAAACAGAAACACAGGTGATAAAGGTTTCTAATGCAGTTCGGGCTTAGAATGTAATGATTGGATTAGTCAAAGATTTTGCCAAAATGTAAAACACCAGTCGAATAACTGCCTGTCTGCCAATGCCAAAGACAGCAGGAGACCCAGTAAATTGGAGAATCATAACATCAAAACTACCTGAAATACAAAAGAACAAAACAATTACATGTAAACAGGTACCCGAATCGAGGCAAGTTACAGAAACCACTCTTGTATGGAAATGTGAGGCCAAGGATAGGAAAGATCAGATAGAACCTTGGGACAGTGTGTGGTGTGTGAGTATTCTTCAAAGATTCCAATATATGGCAAAAACCCCTTGGTGTATTAAGTGGGAAGGCCCTGAGAATGAAACAGATCCAGCAATAACGAACACTGACACTAGTAGCAGAACGAGGGCAGACAAAGTAAGTTGGTGGACATGTAATAAAACTTTAAACTGCACTTCAGATGATGTAGAGATAAAGCAGATGCCACCCCTGACAATAGCCCTACAAATTGGTTGTGCTTGCAGAGGGATCAAACATAAACAAGGCAGAGTGAATTATAGAGTAATTATAGGGTGTACCAGGGTTACAGTCTGAGGTCCAGGACAATTTGTATGGGCAGCAAGTGATGGTACCTGGACAACATATCTGCCTGTAGACAGGAAAGTAAAGGAGAATACTTTAGGCCTCCCAACCTTATGTCCAATTTGGAAAAAGTCCCCATTTAATGGAAAACATGAACTTCTGCAGATAAGAGCAAGACGAGAAGTTCTAGACGATGAAAATCCAGATGACATTTGGCAAGAACCCTCTAGTGGAGTGAAATTTGGATGGGCCCTAGAGTCATTGCTTGGTCCTATAGCAAACTATAAGAGCAGAGAGATGCTGTACAAACTTACAGGTCAGGAAGGTAGACTGGCAAGAGTCACCTGGGAAGGATTTAAAGAATTAAATATACAATTACAAGCCATCACAAAAATTACTTTACAAAATCGATTGGCCCTAGATATGTTACTCCTGAAAGAGCATGGAGTATGTGGATTCTTAAAGGGACAAGTTGATCATTGCTGCGTTCATATCCCAAATGTAACTGCAGATGTTGAATGTGACATCAATCAGTTGAAACAAATAGAGCATGAAGCACAAGAAGAGCAAAAGGATTTGGCTACAAGTTGGTTAGGAAAAATCTTTAATAGATTAGGGTGGAATGTGAGTTCATGGATTAAAATCTATCATTGAGAGCGTGATAATCTTACTAATTGTATTCTTAGCAATTTGGTTCGTTTACGGCATCTTAAAGGGAGAGATACAGAAGAAAACGTCCTGGAACCAGAGGATAATAAAGGCACTAACACGAGATCCACGCCCACCATCTTCTGGTTCTCCAGTTCGTAACAGCATCCACGACAATGTTTACATCAACCCTGGATTTGAAGAACCAAGTACGAACTGAGGAATAAAGGACTGTATCAAGTGAAAACATTTACACCTATAGTGAAGTGAAAATGCTTTCAAAGGGGGGAGAATGATAGTGGAGCCCTGGAAAAAGTTAAAGATAGAATCTAAAATGTTAGGCTTTGTGCTTTCCCAGATCAACTGCACCTGCGTAAGCAGCATGATATATTATATAATTGTTAGATGTGATGATTGTTTAGTAATTAAATGTAATTCTTATATAACCAAAAGAAGAATATTGAGAAACTATGCTGAAAATTCAGAGAGGGGCTAAATATATGTATACAATAGAACAATATAAGTTTAATAATTAACATGGATTTATATAAAGATAAAGTATAAAACATGATCCTTTCGGATGTATGGTCGGAATCAGATTTGGGTTGAATATACCCCGATTCCCAGAGCTCTTGAATAAAAAGCACCGCATATAATCCCTATGTGATTATGTGTTTTGAATGCTAACATTGCCAGCAGTTGCTCCAGGTGCTCCTGCCATCAGCCCCTGCAGGAAGGAGCACAGCCCCTAATGCATGTGGGCTTTGGCTCCCTGTGGCACAGAAGCCCCCGGGGGCACAGGTCTCTGGGGCAGCAGACGGGCACCAGTGCTGCCAGGGCTCGGGGGGTGGCAGCTCTGCTTGGCCAGGGACTCTGCTCCAACTGCTGATGGCAGCGCTGCCCGGGCCCCAGGGCTCAGAGCAGCATTGGTGCCCGGGCCTACACGTTCCTTGTGCGTGTCACACCTGTGGGTTTAGGATGGCCACGGGCCGGGACGTGTCCCAAGGAGGCCCTGCCAGCTTCCCTGGAAGGCCCTGTGCCCTTCCCAGCATGGCTGCGTCGGCAGCCATGGGGGCTCCTTCTGCTGCCCTGATCCCGCAGAGCAGGGCAGTGTTCGCTGATGCTCTGAGCCCTTCCTAAAGATCCTGTCAGGCTGCCTTAGACACCTGGGGCCAGGCATTCCTTCCAGCCTGGGCCACTTTGGCTGGGCTGGGGGCAGCCCCAGGGCAGGCGGCAGTGTGTGCAAGGGCTCTTGGTGACACACTGCAGCACGGTCACTGTGACATGGAATGGAACCCGGTGTCCAAGGTCCCTTTGTGACACGTGAGAAATAGAAGCGTGCCCGGGTGCTGGGAGAACGCAATGGGACAGGACAGGACAGAGCGGTGCCGTGAGGAGCCCCCGCACAGCGCACTCGTTCGTCTCCCACCTGGAAGTTTTCTGAGTCGTTGTTCTTTTAGCTGAGCTCGAGGCCAGACCACAGGACTTGCTGACCCGTGGTCTCCCTGAGGCTTCTCTTTCGCAGCTGCCCTTGAGGGCAGCGTGTGGGACTTGGTGCCCTTGGAGCATTTCCAAGGTATCTCTTCTGCAAGAAGCTAGTGTCACTGACATGAAGCACAGAACCCCAGGAGTGCCCAATCTGGCCTGGGGGGAAGAGGAGGAAGAAGGCCCTGGAGCTGCTTCACCACTGGTGACTAAACAGTTGGAGCCATTCCAGCCACCACAGGAGGGTGAGTGGCAGAGCTAGGCCACAGGACTAGTGCCTTCAGCCAACCTGACCCCATGCCATGCCATGCCGTGCCATGCCATGCCATGCCATCCCCTGGGGACATGCCCAAGGACAGGACGGAAGAGGGGCCGGGCAGACACCCCACAGTGGTCGTGCCCCATCCCCTGGGCCATCCCGGGGCTCTCCCTGCCTGGGGATCGCAGGGCTGGGCTGTGTTCTCTGACCTCTCCCGCAGCCCCTCATCTCTGGCTGCGCTTGCTCTTTGCCAGATGCAGCCCTGGAGCGCACACAAGAGCAGGAGTCCAGCCGTGGCCGCTTCCGCAGAACAGCGCAGGTACCTGCAGCCACCCCCACCTGGGCTGGGCCTGCTGTCCCTGCTCAGCCCAGCACCGTGTGTGCAGCACTCCATGCAACATCCCCGGCTTCTTGCCCTTCTCCTACAGTTCGTTTGTAACTTCCTCAAGAGAATTGAGGAGCAAGAGACCATCGCCACGGGCGTAGGCCTCAGACCGTACTCGCCCATCTTCCAAAGCAAGACCAGTGCTGCCTTGCTCTCTATGCTTGTAGAGGAACATTTATACACTCCAAAACAAGTAAGCAGCCTGTGGCCAGGCTTTGATCCTCCCAGCAATTCCTTGGCCTCCCCAGCCACGCGTGCTGGTTGCTGTGAGCCTTTCAGGCCACATGGCAATGGGGTGGGAAGGGAAGCACTTCTCTGGGGAAGCTGGGAACATTGCTCCCTCTGGCAGCTTTCCAAGTCTCCCCGTGCCTTCTCCAGGTGCCTGCCATGGTGAGCTACATCCACCAGTGGCTCATGGCAAATGATTCTGCTGAGCACAGGCTGGACAAGACCCTGCTGCATCTCACCGAAGCACAGCCAAATGACGCGATCATGACGCTCCTGCGTGTGGCCCCGTCCTGTGACAGGTATGGGGCCCACCTGCCCACAGAGCTCAGGCCTCCCCAGCCCATCACCCTGTACAGCCTGCCCAGGTGTCTGAGCAACAGAGACTTCCAGGGCCCTCTGGCTGCTCCCTTTCCCAGCGCTGCTACGACAGCCCCTGAGCCTGCTGCCATGCTCCCTTGCCGCCTCTCAGGGCTCTGTCCCCACAGGCCTGGGCTGTCGGGCTGCTGCTGGCAGGGGGGCAGTGGGCCCAGGCAGAAATGGCAGCCAGTTCAGCTGCCCATGGTGCTGTGTCTGACACCCCCCTGAGACACAGCTCTAACCCTGCAGAGCTGCCATGGCCATGTGGAAGACCATCATGGGCTCAGCCAGGACTGTGGAGCTGGCGCAGCTGATCCTCCTGGATGTGCTGGGCAGCTGGCCCGAGTACAGCACCTGCACCTCCGATGGGGACGAAACGGCTGTCTTTGCCCTGGCTGTGAGTTTCTGCAACTGGCCTTTGCTGGCCCCAAGGCTGCCTCTCCAGCAGCTCTCCATCCTCCTTCCCCCACTGCATCTCCCTGCCTCAGGCGCTGGCCTGAAACCTGCCCCAGGGGCAGCTTCAGGCCCACCAGGCCCCGTGCTCCCCCTGCCAAGGTCTCTCCGGGCCTCTCCCTGCTACGCTCGGGCCCTGCCACACGCACACCTCGGCACTGAGCGCTGTCTCGGGGGGCTTTGTCCTTTGCAGGCAACCGTGGTGATGTGGAAGATCCTCCAGGTGCCCTGTCTGCCACGGATATTGAAGGTGTATTTCCCCTGCCTATTGGCGCATCTGCTATTCCAAGTGTTCTTCAGCACTCTGGATATGCCAGAGGCGGTGGACACCTTCTGGAAGGCATGCCAGGAAGAGCACGGCCTTGCCAGCAGCCCCAACAGGTGCTCCATGCCACTCCTCCTGTCCCTGCCACGTGGCCTGCCAAGGAGCCAGTGCTGCCAGTGTGACCTGGGCTTTGCTCTGCACACAGGTTTGCAGTGCGCACCCTGAAGTCCCTGCTCTGCCTTCTCCGCTGCGAGGATGTGGTGGTGGCAATGGAGCGCAGGTGTGCCTGGGACACGCTGCTCTCTCTTGACACTCACCACTTTGCCATGGCTCTGCTTGCCAGGTGAGACCCCCTTCTCCCCACTGCCTCTGACATTGCTGCTCTGTGCCCAGATGGCCCACAAAGTGTTTGTGGTGGCCATGGGGCAGAGGGCCTTGTCACTAAAGGAACGGCCAAGCAGACTGGAAAAGGCTGGCAGAGGAGGGTGCCCATGAGCAACCAACTGCCAAATGGCCCACGCCCCTTTGCTGGAAGGGTGCTGGGGAAAGATGAGAACTGGATGAGTCACGCCTGGGAGAGGTTTGCCTCACTAGCTCAGGCTCTTGTTTCCTTTTTCCCCTCTTCAGAGAAATTTGCCGCTTAGCCATCCACTTTTGTTCCGCGGTTGCATTCTACCTGCTCGCCATGCTCAGAGAAGAGATGCCATACTGGGATTTCCCTGCCCTGGCATTCCTTGTGGAGGTGAGCCTCAAGGCCAGCGCTGCCTGGCTGAGCTGCCTCCCAGCCCTCTGCCCACTCACAGCCACAGCTGCCAGGACAGTGTAAGCCCATGCCCTGTGCTGCTGCCTGGGCCCGGCCCTGTGCAGCTCCGGGCTCCTGCCGGACGGCTCCCCTGTCACTGCCCTGTGCCTTTCAGGTCCTCGAGTGCCTGGACTTGAGCCAATGCAGTGACAGCGTTCTGGAGATCCTGGCACAGAACCTGCAGAGCGAGCACATGGCCAGGCGTTACTTAGCACTCTGAGGCCTCGTAGTGCTGGGCAAGAATCCCTTGATGGTGAGAAGGGGGCAGTGGCTGAAGCCGTGCAGGCAGCGGGGGGCTGGGCAACATTGTCGCTTGGCCTTGCATGGGCTTCGGCCGCTAGGTCAGCTGCTCCCAGCTCTCCTGCCTCCCGCTTCAGCTGCCCCAGTGCTTTGGGACAGGCCTGTGGCCTCTGGGCCCTGCGGCAGCAGGGTGGCCTTTCACAAAGTTGTGTTCCGCACAGGCCGAAAAACTGCGGAGCCTGACTGGAAGTCTTGTGGAGCTCCTGCAGGAAAATGACAGCGACATCATCAGGATGAGCATTCTTTTACTGAGATATTTGCTCCTGGATAATGGTGGCCCCATAGCCACCCCCATCGCCCTGCAGCTGGCGGAGGCGCTCCTGCCACTCTTTGACAGAGTAAGGCTCTGTGCCCACAGCCACGGCCACTGGCTGCTGTCCGGACCCTTGGTGCCCTGTGCAGATGCAGGCCTGTGCCCTGGGGGGCCTGAAGCAGCTGATGCCTACGTCTTTTGCCCTTTCCTTTCATCCAGGATGATATCCAGCTGCAGCTGAGCTCCATGGCTGTCTTTCAAGAGATGCTGGACTTATTAACAGAAGAGGGAAGAAAGGCCCTCAAGTCTCACATGCGCCAGAGCCTGCTCCCTCTCTACTTCCACTGCCATGATGAGAATCAGATTGTTGCTGAGGTGAGCACTTGTGGCCACCTGCTGTCCCCCTGGCAGGGGCTTGGGCTGCCTCCTGCCCTGGCACCTTGTGGGCTGCAGCCTCCTCCAACCTGTGCTACTGGGATGCTCCTGTGCCCTGGACTGTGGGGCCATCTCTGCGTCTCTGCTGCTCTCCAGGCCTCCTGGGAAACGCTGCATTCCTCAGCCAGATTCCTGAAGAGGAGGGACATCGAACAAATGCTACACCTGGATCAGAGCTTTGGCGAGTGCCTGGTAAGAGCAGCCGAGAACCCCCAGCCTCAGCATGGCCAAGGTCCCTGGGGGCGGTGCTCAGTGTGCGGGGCTGGCAGCTGTGCCTGCTGCTGCAGCCCGAGGCCGCGCGGGCTCTGCTCCAGGCTTCCGTGGGCCCGAGCTGCGTGGCCTTGGAGCCCCAGCCCGGCAGGGCTGCGGGCCGGCACCGCGGCTCCCCGGGCAGCAGCCGGCCCTCCGCCCCCTCCCCTCGGGAGCCCTTGGCCAGCGGCTGCTGGCCGTGCCTCAGGCCTGTGCGGGCAGGGGAGGCCGGCGCTGGGCGCAGGCAGCACCCAGCCCAGGAGCTGAGCCCACGCCAACCCTTCCCTCCTGCCGCTCTCTCCAGTTGGCAGAGGACAGGAGCCGAGCGGCCGAGCACCTGCGCCGGGCTCTGCGCTACCTGCAGAGCCCACAGGAGCCCCTGCGAGAGGCGGCCGTCAGGTTCCTGGGTGAGTCCCGAGCCCAGGCTCCTCCCCGGCCCGGCGCAGGTCGGCCCTGGCCCCGCCTGCTGCCCCCGCAGCGCCAGCCCGACTCGGCGCCGTGGAGCCCCGCCTGGCCTGGGCGTTGCTGCTGCCGCCCTCTGGCAGCCATGCCCTGGGGCGGCAGCGTGCGGCAAGGGCCCGGGCTGAGCCCTGCCCGGCCAGCAGCCCGTGTGGCCACAGTGCCGGCAGCGCCGCTGGCAGGGAGCTGTGCCGCTGGGACCGTGACAGGCTCTGTGTTCATAGGCATGGCCGGGCGGCACCTGAGGGGGCAGCAGCAAGAGCTCCAGCTGATCTGCACTGGTGAGTGAGTGAGGGCAGCGGGCTGACCGCTCCAGGGGGCTGGAGGGGGCAGCTGCAAGCCCTGCTCCGGCTGCGGAGGGATCTGCACCCGTGGGCAGAGCACACAGAGATTTCAGGGCCACGTGTGCCATTCATGTCCAGCACCTTCGGGCTGATCCCCTTGCTCCCTGCTCCCTGCGGGCCATGGCAAGAGCCGACCGGGATGGCCCTGGCAGGGGGATCTCCTCGGCTCCCTGCACATGCGGGATCTGACCTTGCCTCTGTTCCTCTCTCTTGCAGCCCTTGAAGAAATGGCCTATGACAGCAGTCCTGCAATCAGAGATGCTGCAGTTGAATCTTGTTTAGTTCTCCGGGCCGTACAGAGAGCTTCCTACTCCCCATGGCGTAAGCTGCGAGATCAATTCCGCAGTGCGTGGAGGAAACGGCCTCGTCTGTGCGGCACTGCTTTGCTGTTCTGCTGGAGCTCCGCAGAGAGATGACCTGCAAGACTGTCTGCTGGAGCCATTTGAGCCAGCAGGGATTTTCTTTTTGTTCTTCGAGATTTTTCTGTTTGTATTTTCCTTTTTGTTGAGTATAGAATATCTTAGAGTAGAATAGAATAGAATATCTTACAATACACAGAGTCCCAGGATCTTTCTTTTCCTGCACAGGGTCAGTAGGGCATAGGAGAAGAGGGGGAAAAGGGTGCTTGTGCTCAGCCAGCTGCCAAGGTGTGCGGCGTTGCAGGGAAAATAGCCAGAAGCCCCTTGGCCTTTGGTGGTTCTGCTGAAGCCTTTGTGCCCGCCACAGAGCGACTGGGCAGGGGCCGGAGCTGCGGGGATCTCTGCCAGAGCGGTGCCTGGAGATGGCCTCAAGCCCTGTGCCGGGCAGGAAGGGCCATCCGTGTCCTCCTGGCCGCGTGCTGCTGGCTGCATTGCTGAGGGCTCCCAGGCGCCTCTGGATGAGGCTGCTCCGGCGCTGCTGTGGGACTGCGGCACTGCTGCCGGGAAGCTTGGCCAGGCTGGGGGAGACCCTGAGGGGCTGAGGCACTGCTAAGCCCTGAGCAATTGGCTGTCAGAGGCCATAAGCAGCCCCCTGGCAGCCGCCTTGATCCTGACAGCTGGCTGCTCTGGTGCTTCTAGGTCAGTGGCTAGTGGGAGGGACCCCCTGGAATCAGGCGTGGAACCCTGGTCCTGGCCTTTCAGGGCTGTGAGGCCAGCTGTTGTGGGGCTGGGCGTGTGCCCTCCCTGTGCTCCAGACTGGAGGCCCCTGCCCCTGAGCCTTAGGCATTGAGCTCCACTGCCTGATATCCAAGTCTTGTTCCTGTTGCTGTGGGGGAGGCCGAGCTCTGTGGCTTTAGGCCCCATTGAGCCAGAGAGCAGCAGCTTTGAGCCCAAAGGGGCCACAGAAAGGCCCTCTTGGACCACGGACATTCCTGTCCTTCCCAGGCCAGGGACACATGAGAGTGCAGCGGGCACCTTCAGGGTGCCATGCTGGCTTTGCACTGGGCCACCTCCCTGTGCTGCGCACGGCTGGCTCTTTGCTTTGCTGCTCTCGGCCTTGTGTTGTCGTACTCCTTTGGCTGCCTGCAGCCCTATCAGGAGGCTGAAAGGCCCCATCTCCAACATCTCAAGGGGGAAATGGAGCTCTCCCAGCCCTCAGCCCACGCTGTAAGCAGAGCAGAGCCTTTTCCCCAGCCCCGATGGCTTTCTGCCTGCTTCTGGCCCCTGGCCACCATGACCCTCTGCACTCGTTCTGAGTCACCTACAGCATGGCTGGTGCCTCTTGATTTGCTGACCCTGGCATGTGAGGCTCACTGAGGGAAAGGTGGCTGTCCCAATGCTGAGGGCACACGCGGCTCACTGAGCAGACTTGAGGCTTCCCCAGCAGCTTGCAGGTGCCTTAGGTGTCGTGTTACAGTGCTTGTGCTCCTGCCTCTTCCTGTCCCTCTTCTCACCCTCACCCAACCTGCACCCTCTGACCTACCTTCAAAAAACCCTGTTGCATCAGACACTGTGTCAAGAGCCCTCCTTCGGCTGCCGGTCGAGCGCACATTACAACCTCCGGGCCTGAGAGCAGGGTGGGCTGGGGGAGCTGGTCTCTCAGACCATGAGGGAACGGCTCTCGACAGCACCTGCCCATGGACCTTCCCCGCACCAAATAAAATCATCTCCAAGCTTAGCTAGTAAGCTAGTAAGGTATAAACCATTAATTGCCTGGAAATCTGGCACTAGTCTCTAAGTTCCATTAGGTTTCTTTATTGCTGATGTAGCAGTATTAAATTTTGGCTGCCATTCTTCCAATAGTCCTGATGTCAGGGATTTCATTGATTGTTGGCTCTATTCCTTTCCTAGCTTCTAATCTTCAAGGGTATTGCTTTCTGACTACTGCCTTAACTCTTGTCTGTAGCTCAATTTTCATAGGGTCTGCTTGTTTTGATTTTCCTGGGCTATCAGTATCCCATACTCTTGGGTATACCTGATTCAATACTTCCTCTAACTAGTTCTTCTTGTTTGTTGGTCTGGTGTCAGTTGTCAGTCCTACTGCTAAAACCACTCATTTGTGTTCAGGTACCTTCCATTGAAGTTTTCTTTTTCTAAACGGAAATGTTGCTTCCAAATTTTCAAGCAAATCCCTGCATAGGACAGACTTGGGTGAGTTTGGTAAATAAAGAAACTGATGTATTCCCATTTTCTACTTGATTTTACATTGAAGTGTTTTCAGGAAGAATGCATTTTCTGGCTGGCCAGTGGCTCCTAGTGCTTGAAGATAGTTTTCACTTTTGGGTATCAGTGCTTGATTCAAGAGTGAAAATGTGTCTCCACAATTAGTTAAAAATTCAACTTCTTTATTATTCGTTAGCTGTATTTAAACCGGTAACCTGCTAGGGTAAGAATTGCCAGTCTCGGTCATTTCTTATCATCTAGAGTGGCTGCAAGAGTTTTGTGTACTTTGTCTGCTAACTCTGGGCACTGGCCTTATTTCCAGTGTCCTGATTTCTTACAAGATGCACATTGATTTGGCCCCAGCTTGGTCTGTGGCTGCTTTGAACCTCCTCTGCCTCTGCTCTTTTCGTCCCTGCCTCTGCTTCATCCACGCCCACGTCTGGCCTCTGCCTGGTGCCGATCCAGAGCTGCCAGCATGGCTGCAGGGAGCTCTTTTTTATTTTCTCTCTCTTGATAAACACTCACTTTCTATGCTTTTCTCATTCATGCCTTTAAGTCTCTCTTGACAGGCTCTTTCAGCTTCTGAAATTTCTGCCTGACATCTGGGCTAGATTGCCCTGACATCAGGGAAACCCACTGCTGCTTCTTTCCCATATCCGACCAGGGATGCAGGGCTGCGCATTTACATGCAGCTGCTAAGAGCCTGTCCACAAAGTCAGTGGGTGACTTGTGCTGTCTCTGTGTAACGTTATCTCTTACTGACCAAGTTATTGCTTTTGGAAGGGCATTTTTTAATTCCAATGTGACTACGTCCTGGTATCTGGTTAACATTGCACAGCTGCCTGCATTGTTCGCGTCCCACAAAGGGCTTGCAGTAGGACACAGCTGGTCCATTGTACCTTGCAAGGCTCCACTAGCAATTTGTCCCTGCACACGTGCTCTGGCCACCTTGATCACCAACTCTTTTGCTGGTTTTGTTATCTCTGTCAATATGAAATCACTATCACCTCAGTCTGGCTCTTGACTCTTGACTATGAACTCCAATCTTTTTGCTGCTTTGCTAGCGTTTTCTCTATCCTTTTCAACTTTTTGCCACCAACTCTTGAGGTCACTAGTAGAAAAGCAGATGTTCACCCACATGGCTTCTCCTGGGGGACTCAAGACTTGCCTTAAGGGGGTGACTAAAGGCCAAGCTTTCTTGGTTTTATTCCTTGTGTTGGTTGTCACTGGGGGTCCCTGAAATTGTCCCCTCACCTGGATTATTCATCTCATCCTCACGGCCATTTGGCTTTCATTCAGGTGCCGGAGTGGTTGCCTGAGGTGGAGTGTACCCGTGCTGGCCTGGGCTAACTCAGCTCTAAGTCTTGGACACCTAGAACACAATCTTCCTGGTGAATTTGAGCCCATTTCAAACATCTCTGCCTTATGCTGAGTGCTAAATGACATCTCTTTCTTTTCTGCCTCTTATCTGTTTCCAAAGTTAGGACTAAAGGTCTTGTGGGACCAAATCAAAGCCACATTCTTTCTGACACTTGGGTTTATTCTTCAGGGTAAAAACCATGTCTGCATATATCACTGGATCTCATTTTTCTCCTTGTCTTAAAAATAACATCAACTGTAACAATGGATCATAACGTTCCATTAGGGGGTCACTTTTCAGCACTTTCTAATTGATACTAAGCCTACCATTGGGTAAGAGTATTTCATCAGATTACCTTACATGAAAAATTACCCTCTGGGCCTCCTCCCAAATCTTTCTCATCTGCTAAATTACATTCTAGTGGACTCTTATTAATACCATCTTTACTTCTTGTGTTATTCATTCTTCATGCTAGCTAAATTTCCAAACTTAGCCGGATGTATTAGTACTTGTTGTTTCCTTCTCTTTATCCCCTGTAGACTACACTTAACATACACAGGCTGTCTCTGAGTCACCCAGCACGAATATTCTTTTTGATAGTCCTAACAAGCAGTGAAAACAAAAGGATTCCACATTCCACACAATCTACAAGGATTTGGGGTATGATCGGACATAAAACGAGTTTCTTAAAACACTGCCTAAAGTCATACTCAGGAGTATATACTCATGTAAACCTAGAGGTCACAACCCTTGACTTTGGATGTAGTGTCTAAAAGCTTGAGTGGCTGCTCCAAGTTGTTCAAACACTTCTCAAACTCAGACGGGATTGATGCTGTGCCCATTTCCCTGGGGTGTTCCAGTTCGTGTTTATTTATCAGTTATGGTAGAATGGTTTCTTTTCATGTACCCCGTATTTTCCCCAAGTTGGTTTACCCCTAGGTTTTTCCCTCCCTCAAAGCTGTCCCTCATGCCATTCCCCGCTCTTTGTTCCAGCTCCTTCCCTGCCTCTCAAGATAATCCAGCTCTTTATTCCTCAACCTTCCCTGTCACTTTTGCCTTGGACCAATCCCTGACTGCACCACCCCTTTGGAATTCCCTATTGCTGGAAGCCCCTCTGGCCCATGTGACCTACCCTCTCCTCTCATCTGTCCTAATTACTGATGGAATTCCCTCGCTCCTCCCCTGCAGATTCCTTCTTGCTCAATCCTTTGTATCTGCCCCCCTGAGTTGTACCCCGATAAAATCTCATGCACAGAAGTGCTGGCGGCTCTATGCTGCTGAATCCTTCCCTTGGGATAAACCTTTGCCTGTGGAACCTCACCATGGAGGAGCCTCCTCCTTCTCTTTGGCTGCTCCGTGCTGCAGTTAGTAGATCCTGAACCACTGAGCAGTGGCTCAGCAGGTTCAGCCGCAGGCAGAACCCACGCCTTGGCCGTTGCCCACTCCTGGCGCAGCGCCGCAGTTTTCCCAAGAGCCAGCCCGGGCTCCGCTGGGCTGTGTCCATGGGGAACCCGTCCCAGTGCCTGACTGTGCTGCAGCGTGCCACCCAGGGCCCTTGCACACACTGCCTTCTGCCCTGGGGCCGCCCCCAGCCCAGCCAAAGTGGCCCAGGCTGGAAGGAATGCCTGGCCCCCCCAGGTGTCTAAGACAGCCTGCACAGGATCTTTGGGAAGGGCTCAGACCATCAGCAAACACTGCCCGGCTCTGCAGGCACAGTCCTATCCCCATATCTTTCCCTGAGAGCATTTGAATTTCTAAATGAGAATCATTTGAAGGGAGGAGATTTACATTTTCCATTTCAGAGAAGGCTTCTGCCTTCCTTAGCAGGCACCTCTCTCTTCAAACCAAGACAATTGTTTATCATTTTGCTGATGCGCAGTTGCTGGGGAGCCCTGTTTTACACCCGGGACCCGGAGAACCATTCCCAGCAACTGGGAAAATCCTAGATGGTCCATCCACTCACAGATGAGGTCTCCAAATGTGCCCGAAATTGGGTCCAGCTCTTAGAGGCCTAAAAGAGCAAGTCCAAGTGACTTGATGATATTTTTAGCCCAGAAGGCCCTGCAGCTGATGGCACACTTCACAATCAGCAGGGGACACAGCTAGGCCAAAGCCCAGGCCTCTGCTGGGAGCCTTTCTCCTCAAATACCCTTCAAACAAACCTCCATGCAAGTCACTTGGAAAGTTTCTTCAAATGATCCATTTCTGGCACATGACTACACAGGGTTAAGTGAAAGATTCTAAAGCAGCTGCTGTGGAGTCAAAGAGGCAGCACTAAGAGTCCTTGTCACCTCTTTGTAGCTAAATGCCACTTTGGCGGATTTGAGGGAGTTTGGAACGAGCTAGAGAGCAGAGCTCTGAGTTTTTTAGATGATGCCATTGCTTTTTCTTCACTTCTACACAGACAGGAAGGGTGAGGTTTGCTCACATCTCCACCGCACGGCTCACAGGGCCGCAAGACTTGTAGTTACAAGAGCTTTGAAGGATTTCTTGGCCAAGAAGACACGGCCAACAAGGATATTTGTGTTTTGGACCCAATCTCCAGTATCTCGTCTTATGGACTCGTGCTCTCGGGGTCTCTAGCTGGTCAGAGTGACCCCAAGATAAGTTTGAAAGTCTCTTTTCCCAGCCCGGCGGTCAAAGAAGGAGTCAGAGCTCTTCATTTCCCGGTCCCCAGGTTGTTTATTGTATCTTATCTATAAAATTCTTTCTTCTCTCTTCCAAGGTCCGCTCAGCCAGACAGTCTAAGGCACTCTGCCTCCCGTGGAGCGGTGTTATCTTTTTATACTAAAAACAACTACGTGTACAATATTTGCCATTACTTTCCCATACCTATCATCTACATTAGACAGTGAGCTTCTACTCTAAACCAGCCTAAAAGTGCCAACATCACAGCAGAAGATGGAGGCCAAGAAGAAGAAGGAGAAAGGCTGGACATGCCCAGATTCCTCATCTTCCCCCCTGAAGCCCCATTCTAAAACGCCCCAAAATCTATTTCTCCACTCTGTGATAAATTCACTGTCATTCTGCTTAAACCTTTGTGGCTTGTCATTCTTCCTACAAGGTTGGTAATTGTTTTTTCCAAGGGCTAAATCAAAGGCACAGGGGTCTTGGGCTCTGTTCCAAGGCCTCTGAGTCCTCTGACAGGGTCTCGAGTCCTGCAGGGCAGCCAGAGGAATTTCCTGGGTTCCCACATCCTGCTACAGTGTAAGCCTCCTTAGCCAATCATGCTATGACACACAAACCTACAGCACTGCATCCTAAACTTCTTGTTTACCACTGTAACTGATTTGATTTTTTCTAGATCTTGAACTCTAAAACTCTAAACTTTCCTCCACTTCAACTTTCCTCCCCATGTCTCTGCTATAAACAAGAAATCCGCATTCTCTCTTCTAGCACCTAAGTTTGGGAGCCCTTTCCAAGGTCTCCCATCAAATCCTGTGTTTAATTCTAAGCTTTGCTGCCAAGACCAAAGGTCTGAGATTTCCCTGCATTTGGATTTCCAACAACACTGATGCTGTTAGTTCCAGAGTGCCCAGGGTCCCTCTTGCAAGTCAACTCTGGCAGGAACAAGGCGGCTGGCAGGGGGCTGCTTGTGGCCTCTGACAGCCCATTGCTAAGGGCTTGCCAGCGCCCCAGCCCCTCAGGGGCTGCCCCAGCCTGGCCAAGCTGCCCGGCAGCAGCGCCGCAGCCCCACAGCAGCTCCAGAGCAGCCCCATTCAGAGGCACCTGGGAGCCCTCAGCAATGCAGCCAGCAGCATACGGGCAGGAGCACACAGATGCGCTTTCTGCCTGGCACAGGGCTTGTGGCCATCTCCAGGCACTGCTCTCACAGGGATCCCCGCAGCCCCGGCCCCTGCCCACCCGCTCTGTCACCAGCACAAAGGCTTCAGCAGAAGCACCAAAGGCCAAGGGGCTTCTGGCCATTTCCCCTTGCCCACTGCACGCCTGGGCAGCTGGCTGAGCGCAATCATCCTTTTTCCTTCTCCTCCCCTATGCCCTCCCTACTCCGCCCTGCCCCACCCTGCTCACCCCTGCGCCATCCTGCCCCACCCTACTCTGCTCCACCCTACCACACCTTGCACCAGCCTACCACACCGTGCCTCTCCCCTCCCCACCCTGCTGCAGCCCGGCCCTACCTCACCATGCTCCACCCTATACTGCGCCATCCAACCCGGCCCCGCCCTGCCCCACCTTGCCCCACCCAACCCCGCCCTGCCCCACCCTGCCCCACCCTGCCACAGCTAGGTCCTATCATTTCCTGGGGGTCTTTGCACAAATCACCAACGGGACGGGACTGCTGGGGAACGCGTCTTGAGCTGTTTATCTTCCAGCATCAGTCTCATTACATGGTTATGACAATGGGAAAATGCCAGCAGCTCACATCTGTCGCAGACATCTTTTGTGAAAAATCCTTTCTTAGGATTTTTCTCCTTTCTGAGAAGCTGCAGTTTCAGCAACAAGATGTAAACAATTATTGTCTGCTGATGTAGAATGCAACAGGTTCGCCTGTGATTAGCCCCTCTTAGATAATTATAATTAATGGCCAATCAAGATGGAGCTATCTCGGACAGAGTCTGAGAGAGCTGCCTGTGTTATCATTCTTTTCTATTCTATTCTTAGCTGAGCTAGCTTCTGAGGAAACCTTTTCCTTTCTTTTCTTTTAGTATAGGTTTAATGTAAAAAAAATATATATAATAAAATAAAAAATCAAGCCTTCTGAACATAAAGTCAATATTCTTGTCTCTCCTTTCACCTGAAAACCCCTGTGACCACAGTCACACACATCCCCAGAAGCAGACAAAGAACTTCATGTTAGAATTTACTTTAAAAGTTTTTGACCAATCACACAAAGCAGAAGCATATTGACAAGAGTTCTATCCAAGCACTGTAAGCACATGTACCTTCAGTCAAACAATGCTTGCTTATTTTGAATATAATACCTGCTTGTAAGCATTAACATACAATCCACAGGGCTTCATTATTGAGCTTAAAACTTCCTAATATCTTGGTAGATAAACTTTTCTGTAGCTTAGGGAGGAATTCTAGCCAAGCATTAATACTCAGACAATTGTCCTATTTTTCCTTAGTTTTCTACTTCTTATAAAAACTTTCTGCTGACAAATCTTATGGCTACTGCCTAACTCTAATCGCACTTCTGCTGTCTCTGAGGCCTGCCTTTTGTAGCAATCCTAAAACGCTCTGATTTTCAGGATGCCCACAGGCCCCGGCCCTGCCTGCTGCCCCAGCAGCGCCAGCCAGGCCCGGCACCGAGGAGCCCTGCCTGGCCTCGGCATTGCTGCTGCCACCCTCTGGCAGCCGTGCCCTGGGGCAGAAGCGTGCGGCAAGGGCCCGGGCTGAGTCCTGCTGGGCCAGCAGCCCATGTGGCCACAGCGCTGGCAGCACCGCTGGCAGGGAGCTGTGCCGCTGGGGCCAAGATGAACTCTTTGTTCTCAGAGATGGCCGGGTTACCCATGATGAAGGAGCAGCAGGAAGAGCTCCAGGATCTCAGTCAGGGTGAGTGAGGGCAGTGGCCTGGCCAGGCGAGCTGCAATCCCTGTCCCAGGTACAGTGGGAAAAACTCCACTCCAGAGAAGGAGATGCCAGGCCTGATTCTGGGTTGGAGGGATGAAAAGGACAAAATGCCCATCCTTTTGATGCAGGGGATGCCCTGAATGTGGGAGGCCTGCCTGCCCTTTCCACTGGAGCACCATGCTGAGATACCCTGAGAGCAGCCCAGTGCTCCTTGCTTCTCTCTGCTGACCCGTGAGCGTTTCTCTGCTCTCGGGATGGCCCTGGCTGTGTCAGGGCTGCTCCGTGGACACGAGACAGCCGGTCCTGTCGCGCTGGGTCGCAGCAGTGCCTGGCAGCAGCCCTGCACCCACGCCAGGATGCTGGCCAAGAGAGGCCCTGGAAGCTGAGGCAGCTGATTTGAAGCTTTTGCAGATCCACACAGGGGATGGCCACACACAAGGGATGGCCAACAGCACTCCTGAAGGGTCTCCCTAATTCAAAGAAATCGACAGACAAATGCATTGTCCGCCAAAAGCCCTTTTATTGAGGTGGCAGGAGGGCAGGGGTCTGCACGCCGCTAAAATGCTTCTCTGCCACATGTACATTTCAGTGGGATGATGTCAGAAATGGATCTCCAAAATACCATCCATCTTGTCTCTGCTGAGGTGATTCAATAGGCAGGGCATTAGAAATACATTCTGTCAGATTCCTGTACTTGAAGCTGATGTCCAGGCACTGGCCAGGAGCGGCCTCCATGCCCTAAAGCAGCACTTCTTCCTCATGGCTTCCCTGCACAGGGCTCATTTTACACTTGCCCTTAGTTCTTCTGGTAGAATGTGTCTAAAGCTTTTTGTCAAGTCCCTCTCTTGTCAAGTTAGGCCAGTCAGGTTTTTCTAATGCTAACTGGTGCTAAGTGCTTGTGTAGGTCTGTGCTAAGTACTTGTTTACTTATGTGAATTGCTTGTGCTTATGTCAAACAAAGGCCTTGTTTCATTCAGCTGTTCTCTTTATCCTGATGCAAATTCTTTTGCAAGATCCTCTGGACAGTCCACAGTACATATGTACTGCTCTGCTGCTGTTTTAATTTTCTACCACATCCATAGGTTTATGATGGTTAAGAGGAGAGGGGTAATTTTTTAAAATTAGAACTGGTTTGCTGAGGAAGCTAAAAATCTGAGGAGCTGTTGGTGGTTCCAGATTTGTCCATCACAAGAAGACATCTGACTCATGATGTTCTCTTTCTTTCTCTCTTTTGGTGATGATTTTGGTAACAACTTTGATACCGGATTTGAGTGTCCATCAGGCTCTGTGAGATGCATTTTTGACTTCTGCCACTAGCCATTCTATATTAGGCTGGTACGGCATTTGCTTTAGAATGTTAGCATCCTGTGCAGTTTGGAATTTGGGCACTTGGTGGTACCCATCATGTGCATTCTGCAGAGTCTCAAGAGAAGTTCTAGTGTGGTGCAGCTGAAGTCGCATCCACTTTTGGTTGTTGTGAAATTACAAATAGAGAAGTTAGTAACATTAGTAGTTTCATTCAAAGACTCTATTGTAATAGTTGTGCAAGCAGATCTCACAGGCACAGCCCCTTCCCGCATAACACACCTGTGATTGTGCACGGGTAACTGGGCTCATTTCAACAATACAAGTGCTGCCCTCAGCATGCAGACACCGATCCTCTCTTTTGAGGATCCCTTTGGAATTCCTCTATTGCTGGAACCCCCACTGGCCCATGTGACCTACCCTCTCCTCTCATCTGTCCTAATTAGTGCCAAGCAACTGATGGAATCCCCTCGCTCCTCCCCTGCAGATTCCTTCTTGCTCAATCGTTTGTATCCACCCCCTGAGTTGTACCCCAATAAAATCCCGTGCACAGAAGTGCTGGCGGCTCTTTCGTGCTGAATCTTTCCCTTGGAATAAACCTTGGCCTGTGGAACCTCACAATCGAGGAGCCTCCTCCTTCTCTTTTGCCTGCTCCATGCCGCAGTTAATAGATCCTGAACCACTGAGCAGTGGCTCACCAGGGTCAGCCACGGGCAGGACCCACGCCTTGGCCGTTCCCCACTCCTGGCGCAGCGCCGCAGTTTTCCCAAGAGCCAGCCCGGGCTCCGTCAATGGGGAACCCGTCCCAGTGCCCGACCATGCTCTGGGTGAAAAACCTTTTCCTGCTATGGAAATGAAACTTGCCCTGTCCCAGCTCCCTGCCCTTTTCTCCAGTCCTATCACTGGTCCCAACAGTGACGAGAGCTGCAGCAGCCCCTCTGATTCCCCATCAGGAGGACGTTGAAAGCCACAATGACGCCCTTTACCCTCCTCCAGGCTGAACAAAGTGGCCTCAGCTGCATCTAGGCCTTCCCCTCCACACCACACTCCATCCTTGCAGTCCTCCTTTGCATTCTGGCTAATGGCTTCATAACTTTTTCTATTGTGCCACCCAAAACTGCGCCCGTCTGCTTCCAGCGCTTCTCTTGGCTGCTGCTTCAGGGTGTGGGCACCATCATCAGAGACATAGAACAGCTTCTCCTCCCAGAGTTGTCCTTATCCTCCGCACTTCCACGTCTCTGCCTTGATGTTCACTGGGGAACTTGCCCCTTTGTGGCCGCTCCTTGCTGTGCTCAGCAGGGACACAGTTTTGTTTGGACATGAGCTGCCAGAGCAAGACATGCAGCAACTGAAGCTGAGAGTAGCAGAGGCTGGGCAGAATGAGGAAAGGATGTGGTGAGACACTGGCACATTGAGTGAGCTGCACTCCCATAATCTCTAGGCTAGCAGGTCCTGGTCTCACATTCTCCTCTTGGTTCATTTAAATGTTATTTATTTTTTTTTCATCATCAAAATAAAATATATAGAATTAAAAATATGTCATCAAAACTTAAAGACAGAATCAAAAGACATTAATTCAAAACTACATCTAAAGATCAGAACATATGTACAGCTCTAACTATCGAGCTTAACACATCAATCCTGTTCTTCAAACACTCTTCATACAGGCAGCAGCTTCTTCCTGAGCTTGGAGGAAAGAGAGCTCTTCTGGATGGGAGGCGAGGACTTTGTGGGTGAGGGAACATTGGAAGAGTCTGGAGAAAACTTCTCAGTAAGACTGTAACCAGCCAGATCTGCAAAGTGGAGACACAAAGTTAAACAGAGGCCACAATGCAAACCTAAAGCATCTGAAGCTCCATATTTCCTGGGACAGATTTCCTGGAAATGTCTAAACAGCTGCACAGGGAAACATGCTCCTGCTGGCAGACACTTGAGGCAGGCCAGGGCAAAACCCTGAGCTACTTGCCCAGAGCAGGCACAGGCACAGCCTGGCCCCTGGGCTGCCCTGGGACAGCAGGGAGCCCAGAGCCCTGTGCTCTCCAGGAATGGCTCAGCTGCACATGCACCCTCCTGCTCCTCTGCCTGCCCCACAGCTCAGCAGCCCTACAGCTCCAGGGGCACTGGCTGCAGCACAGCTCCTTGCAGGGGCACATGCAGGGCACAGCTGTTCCCTGGCAATGTGCACAGCCTCTCTGGGCTGCCACAAGACCCTTCCTCCCAGCAGAGATTGGCCCAGCTCCCCCCTCACCTCTCTGTGAGGCTGAGCCATGATTGCCTTCACCCTGTCCTCCATCTGGAGCTGCTTCAGGCCCCCCATGCCATGACTAGGAATGGCAATGGAGAGAGCAGGGGCAGATGAACACCCTTCCTTAGGATTTTGTCATTTTTGGCACAGCTCAAAAGGCAAATCCAGAGGTGTCCAACTCAGCACTTCCTCAGCTTTCTGGAGAACATCTCACCTTCACCAGCCCAGCATTCTGGAGAGGTTTTCCCGCACATGTGGAGGCTTGCTGGCAGCACATTTCTTCAGCTGGGTGCCCATCACCTTGCACAGGGCAGAGGCGAGCTTGGTGGCCACGGTGAGGACGTTGGCACTCCGCACAGGCAGCGCCTTGTTCCCCAGGCAGGACCAGAGCACGGGCAGGGCGTCGCGCTGGACGACTTCAGGGCTCCTGGCATGAACCCCCTGCACAAGCACTGCCGGGACAGAGACACAGCTCCTTACCCACCAGCCTCACTGCAAACAAGGATCCGCCTCTGCTTCTGCTTCTTGCCAGCCTCTCTGGCCAAGAGCAGCAAAATAGCACCAGAGCCCCTTGATCCAGAAACGGGCAAAGCAGCTGAGCATCCTGGAAAGAGAACCACCCACCCCTCAGCACTAATTGCTCCAACCAGAGCCTTGTCCCCGTGGCAGACTTCCTACCTTTACTAAATTATTTCACAATCTCTTTCTGCATGAACAATGAATGAAATGTCCAATTGCCTTTGATTTCCATTAACAAATTGTCTAAACCCACACTGAAGATTTGGAAATGCACCATAGAGAGGAAATTGAGAGATTTCTAATCAAAAGGGATGATTCCATTTTTGTAACTTTCATGTCAAGTGCCAAACGTCTATTCTGGCTCTTCCCTTTGCTCAGTGGCACACAGCAAAGGGCAGGGTTAGAACACACCTCAAAACTCCAGCCCACCAGAGATGGCTGCTGCCTGACAGCTGGATGAGAAACATCAGTGACCAGCTGGTGTCTTTGGCAGAATGCTTTTGGGGCTTCCAACAAAGAGCTGTTTCAAACCTTAGGTAATTACTCAGACCCCATTGCTGTGGCATTTGGGCATCTCCACATTGTAATGCCACTTCCCTTCCCAACGTTAATGGCATTTTTTCTTGTAATGTCCACTCAAATAGGGGCATAGAGAAAGAAAAAGGCTACACAGGGGACTGAAATGTAACCAAAACATGAGTGTTTTCTCATATTGTCTCTGAAACCTCTGCCCGTTTTCTGAACTGAACTATATCAATCACAGACAAAAAGTTACTACCAACAGGCTTCTTGCATGGCAGATTTGTCTGAGAGATCAAAACCTGAAATGCTCTGGAGACCATTCTTATTTTCTGATCAGACAAAATGTTATTTAGCAGCATTTAATATTCTGTGGCGGAAGAGACTACATTTTCTCTATGCTGTTAATCCACCAGCAGTCATCAGCATTGAAAGAGCTCCTGCAAGTACCCAAAACCAATTCTGATAAGCAGGAAAGGGTTATGGTACCCATTTTAAAATGGGAATTCATTTGAGTTTAAATGCAATTAAAGACATCGGTGACTACTGAACGTAAGGAGCACCTGTCTGTTCCTACTGAATTGCAGAGCGAGCATCTGCTCTTTCTAAAGTAGTCCTAATTTATGGTTAAATCGTTTTTCTGAAAAAGAGGTCAAAAGAACTGCTAAACTAAATGCCCTATTGCTGGAGATATACTTTATTCAAATGCTCTTTAAAGGACCTTTGACATTCCCAATCACTGAACATGCCCTTTTGAGATTCCTAATGAAGACACAAAGTGTATTAAACCTTGCATTCAAAGATGTTGGCATAATTAGCAGTGGATTTAGCCCCAGTTAAAGCAAGGCTATCAATCATCTTCTCTGCTATATATTGAGATTATCCTTTTTCCATTCCTTGGCTATTGCTGACATAGCAAGCTCCTCTGAGGAATCAATTATCAGCTGCATTTGTAGCATTTTGGACAGCGCTGACACAGGCAGACACTGTTTGCACACCCTGAAAGGCTCAGTCCAAGGCCACTCTGACAGCACAGGCAGGGAGCCTCAGCACTCTGCTTCTGTCCCTGTGCCCCAGAGGTGCCTTGCACTAAACCCGTGCCTCTGATACCTCTGTTGAGTTCTGGCCTAAGCTGTGACCCCCAGGCTCTGCACGGTTCAGCCTCAAAACTTTCCAAGAGAAAAACAAGAATTCTGTGAGGACAAAACAAACTGATGCCCTGAAACAGCATTTGCCACCATTTCCCCTCAAAGATCACAGCTGTCCCTGTGCTCCCCAGAGAGAAGCCAGCTGGGGCATTTTTAGCCCTCCCTTTGCTGGAGGTGGTTCTGAGATGCCCCAGTGAGAGCTCAGCCCCAGGCCGAGCGCTGCCCCCATCTCAGGTGCTGCCCAGCTCTGCAGCAGCCAGGGAAAACCTGCCAAACCCACCTGCCTTGGCTCTGGGGCAGCAGGGACAAGCTCAGCACCTCCTGGTTTGGAGGAGCTGCTCTGCTGTCTGCTCACAGGCATTCCCTGTAAATACTCCCTGGGAAGAGCTCTTGGCTCAGAAGGGGAGGCCATACCTGTGATGCGCTCGGTCACATCCAGCAGGGCTTGGCCACTCAGGTGATTCCATTGGTAGCTGAGCTCTTTCAGCAGTGACACTTTATCTACAAGGGAAACACACGTTTCTGCTCACTTTTCTCAGGTCATAGGAGAAAGGGCAGGGCCAACCTCATTTTATAAAATAAAGTACATTTCTGCAGATGTATGAATCCTTTCCTTCTTTCCTTCCAGCCTACTTGGCAGGGTTTTAAATTCCAAAAGAAAAGCTCTCCCTTCACATTTGTAAATCCAAACTTGTCTGCTGTACCAGGAGCTGTGTTAAAACATTTCACACCAGGGACCTCAAGAGTTCAGTCACATGGAAGCAGTGAAAAGGTTTGGCAACCCAGAGCAAAAAGGAAGAGCCCCATACTTGGGTCACAAAAAGGCACTGAGTCAGACAGTTCCTGAGTTCACAGAGCAGCTGGGGAGGAGAAAGTGGAAACTCCCCTTGAAGACCTGCCTCTTCAACACTCCTTTTTTCAGGCATATTCCCCCAGTACGGAATTTTCAGAGCTGACATAAATGTGTGTGGCAAAGGAATTTACAGCAGCCCTTGCCTATGTAGGTAATTGCTGTGGCCATCTTGCCCCATGCAAAACAACATGTGGAACAAGGCATCACTGACAGCTGGGTTTATACCTGTTTGTTCTAAACAAATGAACTTGGTGAATCATCAGTTCCCCTTTGAACAGAGAAGACAAAGATGAAAAGTGGAAAATAGGCAGCTAATGCCTCTAATGTAGAGCCTTCCAGGTGGCTGCCCTGCAGAAGCTCTGATGGGTCAGTGTCCCTTCATGCCAACAGCAAAGCTGTTCATTTGGGAAGTCAGACGGGGCCCAAGCAAACTCCAAACCCCCTTTGCCTCTGAACTGTAGCAAAGCTGTAGCCCAGGACTTGCTCTTCAGACAAGCAGCACAGAGCCAAGGGCTCCTGGGACTGTTGGGAAATGCTGATCCCATTCCAGCCTGTTGGGGATGGTGCATAAGGACTGCACCGGCACAGCCTCTGGTGGGTGTCAGCTGGAGTGTTCCACAGACAAGAGCAGCTGTCAAGGCACTCAGCGCTCTCTTGTGCAGGAGAGACAGAGACGAAGCTGAGGAGAGTCCCTGCCAGGGCTCAGCCTTACCCAAATGAGCAATGGATTCTTCCAGTGCTTTCACAGCTGCTCCACGAACCCTGGGATCCTTTGAGTTCAGGTTCTTTGTTATTCCTTCCACCAAACCAATGATCACCGGGTTCAAGGCATCTTTCAGGGCTCCTGTGATTTCAGCCAGCACGTCCAGCGCCCTCTGCTTCACTTTCTTGTGGCTGTCAGATATTCTCAGAACAAAATAATCAAAAATCTGTGAAGAGAACAAGCCACATGAAAGCTGGATTCAAATGTCCTTGTTTGAAGAGTGGATGTAGCAGTCAGAAATGTCACAGATGAAAGTGATCCTTTCTGTCAGGTCAGCACTCGCTTGCACTATTTCACTGTTTTCCTGTAGGCCACTCACTGGAATGGTGGCACAGCCTCATGCTTGTTGAAAGCTTTTCTTCTGTTTTTAAGAGGTTTGGCTGGGGACAGAATAGTTCCTATGGTATTTCTCTCCATCTATAAATCATTAAATCAATTCCATTTATTAATGCTAAAGACTACCTTTGCTTTGAATGCAAGCAGATGTTTACAATGCCCAGTTTTCTATACAGTTGCCTCAAGTACTGAGGGCAATTATGATTTTGCCAAAACTATGGCTGGAGGAGATCTAAGTTTTCTTTTGTTTGTCTCAGAACCAGTGTCTGGAGAATTGCAGGGCTCTGATCAACTCTTCCAGGATCCAGACCATTTCTCTAAGTAACAGGCGGACTTCTGAAATGTAAGGTGCTGTACAGCTCTCATTAGAGCAGGTTCAGTCCCTTGACAGCCTCATTATCAGGCACCTTTTCCTGGAAAAAGGGAAAAAGCAGCTACTGGGAGGAGAAGGCAGAGATGAGTCCTTAGCTGTTTTCCTCCTTTTCCAAAGAGAAAAAAAGACCTCCAAGAAGGGTGAGCACTGTCTTTACCAAGAGGAAAAGGAACAAGGATGGTAATGAGTAGCCAGAGCTGTGCCTGTGTAAGACAAGATGGAGTATATAGAAGTATTCTTTAAAAAAACATCTGGGTTTAAACCAACCCAGCCTGATACTTCTCTTCCCTATGCAAACCTATTTTTGGTCTAGAGAACAATTGCCATGCTTTCAGGGCCTGGATTCCCTTCACTTAACCCAACTGGGAGTAGGAGAGAGCAGCAGTTACACCAGCAGAAAATTCTGCCATCCTCTGATGAACAGCATCAATATGCACCTGCCAGACAAATACAGCTGGACTGAAATAACTTGTCCTGAAGCCTGGACCTGAATTACATTTGTCTGGGTAAGAGGGACCAGTGGGTCCCAAACAGACAGGATGGAGTGCCAAGACACACTGAATTAACTTTGCTGCTACAGGCTTAGGAAAGGAGCTAAAGGAAAGGAGCAGTGAAGATACCCTACATACTTGGGCAATGTTAGTGGAGATGAGCTGGGGGCTGGTTTTGCACAGGTCTAGGAGGAGTTCCACTCCTTCCATCCTTGTCTGAAACCCCTTGGCTTCCAGGAGATGGTAAAGCTTCTGGAGCAGCTCTGTTTCTTCCACAGCTGGAGGTGATGTGACCTGGGCTTTTGCACAGTGTAGGAGGTGTCCATCAGAGGGAGATTTCACCCTGGAAAATAAAACCAAATGAGGACCTGGTGGTGATAATTATCGTAGCATGGCATCCCCATAGTGGAAATAATTAGCATTGACTCCATGATTCCAGAAGGCCTGATCAATCACTTTATTATCCTATCCTATCCTATCCTATCCTATCCTATCCTATCCTATCCTATCCTATCCTATCCTATCCTATCCTATCCTTTCCTATCCTGAAACTCATTGCCCTTACAGACAGTCTGATACAGACAGACCAGACTGGTCAATTGAATCCAAAACACCATCACCAGTGGCCAATGAAGAAATTACTCTTTGGTAAATAAATCCGCATAACACATTCCACATGTTCACAACAACAGGTGCAGCAAGTGAAGATAAGAATTGTTTCTAATTTTTTTCTCTGATCTTCTCACAGCCTTCCTCAGGACAATGCCTGGGAAAGTTGTGCCTGCTGCTCTCTATGGAGAGAGCTGCAGCCACAGACAATATCTTCACTTAAATGTGAGCAAAACATCTTGAGCAGCTTTCCTAATTATGTCATTTCAAGCTGGAAAGTCATGAGGCTCTGAAGAACAACGTGGACCTCATGACAATCATTACAGGAGACAATCTGCAAGTGACATTCTCACCACTGCTCACTCAGGAAAACCAAGGATGAGGTGCATCTGATCTATCTTCAGATGGCTGCCAGGGCACACAGGTCACATTGCTTTGTGGAGAAAGAGAGACACTACTGCCAAGTTTAAATGCCTCCTCATAAGGGACGCGTGTGTCTTAGAATAAGGAAACTCATCACTCTGGAGAAGTGTCTCTACAACCAGGCATGACAATCTGGAAAAGTAGCTCAGATGCATCTGAAGAGATGAACAGGGCCATATTTGAAGGATTCAGAAAATCAGTAACAGAGATAAAAACAAAAGCCAGACATCCCAGAACTACACTCCCATTTCATTTGCTTCCCTAGAGACCAGATGCACAGCTTAACAACCCCACTGGGAACAATTCTCCTGGATCAACCTGTCTCTTCCATGAGCACAGGAAGATGCCAGCTGTGCTACTGAGGCATGTGGTCACTTTCCTGCCACTGCTGAGCAGGACAGAGCTAAATAAATCCCCTCTGCTATCAGAGGAGAACAGGTACAAGCAGCTCTGCAACTGCCATGAAGGGACAGCAAGGAGCAATTCCTGTCTTAAATGCTGATTGCAGCACAGGGGGAAATAAACCAAACATGCTGTCCACCAAGCAAATTACATGAAGGACAGGAATATCAAGACAAAAAGTCCACATTGAGACACCTGTTGACTGAAGTTGTTCAGGAATTGCCTTGCTACTTACTACTCAAACTTGGTACTGTTTGAGAGTAAGAAAACCCTGATTCAGCCAGGCCAAACCACACGGATGAGAACTGCATCTTTGTGGAATAGCATCTTGCTTCCAGACTGAGATTTCTCATGAAAACACCCATCTAAAAAAGTCTCCACTCAGATGAAAAATAAGCCCTGTTTGAATTTACTTGTCCCAAATCAGGCAGCAGAAACTTGGCCCTCTCCCAGCCTCCACAACACTGCCCTTGCCACTGCACTGGATTGTCTGAGCTGCAACCAATGGGTGTCTTTTTGTCTCTCCATTTTTGTGGAAACCCCTCCAGAGAAGTTGTGTTCAGCACAATGCACAAGTAGACATTTTTTATCCTAGAGCATTTGTAGGGAAAGGAAACAATCTGTGGCATTGGTCATCTGTGCCAGACAGTTTTTCCTGAGGAAGAGACAGGTAAAGCTTGTCATGTGCTTTGTCACATCTGACAAAAGTGCTCAGTACCGTTTGCTAGCAGACAATGTGGCCTGGGGCTCCTTTGAGCCATCGTTCCTCTCCTTCACCGGCTCCTTGACAGATGGGCCTTCAGCCTTCTGGTTTTCCATCCCCTACAAAGACATAGAGAAACCCCATCAATCATTAGAATATAGAACAGGAAATTCCCTGTTGAAAACACAAGTTAGAACCAGGATCACTGCTACCAAGGCTTAGGGAAACATTTCCTAACTTACAGATGGAAACAGACCAGAGATTCAGTGATGCCAACTCTTTGTTTTCAATAGCCCAATACAGGTTATGGGTGCTACCACACTGAGCAGCAGTCTAAAATCCCAAATTCCTTAGTCATGAGCAGAAATGGGAATAATGCAAACTGGCAGGCAACGAGAGTTTTTGAAGGAAGCAGCAGAAAAAACTGGACTCTTTGGGGGTTGGCCCATTGTGTTGGAAGTCCATTTGGTTCAACACTCACTCTCCCTGTGCCTGCACAAAGGCAGGCTCCCTTCTGTAATGTTGATAAAAAAAATAAAATCCTCCCCCAAACAAAGAAAGGATTTTCCACTGGATGCTGCTGAATTCACCAAGCTTCTTCCAGCTCCACAGGGCTTGACAGCAGGGCAGTATTCCCAAAAGACAGACAGTAATTGTAGTAACTAGTATTGACTAGGGCATCTTTTGTAAATTTGGAAATTTTCTTGGCGCTACTACTTCCAGTGTCCTTTGCAAAGACTCTGTTATCTTCAGAAGCACAGTTCTCACTTAATTGCTTTACAGGGGGCAGAGTAGGGAGAGCATGGTGGGGGCTTATGCTTAAATGTAAACCCATTTTCTCCTCTTTGCCTTTCCTCTTTGTGACCGATATTGAAAATATTCGAAACCTCACTTTTTCCCTAATAATATCAGTTCCTTTGTGGTCTGCAGATGAACAGGCTGAGGATTAACAGCTCATTCCCAGGAGCAAAATGATTCAGAAGAGGAATGAGCTGAAGACAGATTGGGTGTGTTTGCTCTCATATTAGCTGTGACAATACTTGCACAAAGGAGACATTTCTCCTGCCAGCACTTACTTTCTTCTTAATCCTTGTCAAAATATCTTCCAGGTCATGGGTGGGAAGAGATCGTTCCAAAAGCATTTGAAATTGTTGATGATTGAGCAACATCTTCACCATCTCCTGTCCATAATGCCTAAGGCAGGCAGGCAGGCAGGCAGGCAGGAAGGAGGGAAGGAAGGAAGGAAGGAAGGAAGGAAGGAAGGAAGGAAGGAAGGAAGGAAGGAAGGAAGGAAGGAAGGAAGGAAGTGAAAGAAAGGTGAACAAACACAGGAAGAGTGTTAACAGAAGAGGCTGATACCTTAAACTCATCACGTGCAAGCCTTGCACGAGAAGGCATGACCTACTCAGCAAAGAGGGAGATTTACCTCACTGGACACTGCACAGTGCTGTCAGCTGAACACAAGAGGCAAGAGGAGAATGTGGGGCAACAGAAAAACACCATTTCACTCTGAAACTGGGGGTGTGCTTCTGTGGCATCAAAGGATCCCAGGGAACAAGCAAAACACATCTGCTTTGTTGTCAGAGCCTATTACATGTCTTGCTGCCATTGCACAGTAATTTGCCTTTCTTTAACTGGCAGGGAAGCCAAGACAAAACACCTCATGCATCCTCTTGATTATTCTATACTATGTGTATGCAGAGGGGCAGCTAGTTGCTCTGGTGTTCTTGGCAGCTATTAACGGGAATTTCATCACAAAAAGAAGGGAATTTTGGCAGTTTGGGTTGATTTTGCCACTAGGAAACCACAGGTTTTTTTCAAGAAGAAATGTGGAGCTCACTGAGCCAAAGATAACAGCATTCTAGAAATCTTCAGAACAAGTTTAGAAAGACTGAATATGTTGGCTAAAGAGCCCTGAACTATTTCTAGGAAAGTCTGAAGTTAATGAGAAATTGATGTTTGGGATCCTTCAGCGATGAACATTAGCCAACGCTTTGGCTTTGTGTTGTGCACCTAAGGCCAAACAGAAGTGTTGGACTGGCTGATCTGAGCTCTTTTGCTCTCAGTAAATAATCCTTCAAGCCACAGGAAAAAGTTGGCAATGTTCCTTTTTGCTGGCCAACCTCAGGTTTCCCAGTACAGACATTTGCCCAGGCAGCCCAGAGCAGTGGTCACAGTGCCAAGGCTGACAGAGCTCAAGAAGAGTTTGGACAATGCTCTAAAGCACATGGAGTGACTCTTGGGGTGTCCTGCACATGGCCAGGAGATGGACTCGATGACCCTGATGGGTCCCTTCCAACTCAGCATATTCCATGATTCTATGACCCTTATTCACACTGTGAGGTAACTTCATATTCCCTTTAGTTTCCACTCTGTTGTGGTTTCACCTTCACAACCAGACACAAAACGGTTTTCCTGTTTTGGGAGGTGAAATGAAGATCATTACCTTGTGTCCTTGTGACGGTCCTGAGCAAGCTTCCCTGCCACGTGTGGCAGCCTCTCAGCCCTGGGTGTGCCTGCGAGCTGGGTGACTCCAATTCTCTCCATCAGGGACAGGAGGAGTTGGGCCGCACACTCGCACACCGGGGCGTGGCGGCTGCTGGGGAGGAGAGAGCAAACCCTGGGCACAGGGACAAGGAGCAGCAGCAGCGCCGGCCTTGGCCAGAGCTGCTCCCTGCCCTTGCTGGGGGAAGGGGCCTGGGCTGTCCCTGCACCCTCACACACCTGCACAAGGTTCTGTCCTCAGGGAAGCACAAAGTTAGCATTGCACACAAGGCCTGCCTGCACAGAAGAGGGAGGAATTCAGTCTCCCTGCACTGTCTGATACTCAGTTACTTTCACAGTATTTACTCTGAGAGAGATTAAAGAAATAGATGACATATGAATAATTTAGAAATTAAGGATAATTGATGCTGATCCATCAGAGGGCACCCAGTACACAGAGCTGCAGCAGGATTGAGGCTCTTTCCAGCCATTTATCCCCAAATCTGCAGAACTTTGGAAAACAACAAATGCAGGGAAAACACGTTGTGGGCCGTGAAGTTGCAGAATATCCAGCAATGCAGCCTGTTTCTTCTCTGGGGCTTGGCAATGGATCCATCTGAATGTTTCACCCTATTCCAAAGCTGAGGAAAGGGTGGCAGGCAGTTTAGCCAGGCTGTCCTGTTCTAGAGAGCGTCTCTTGGGAACTATCAGGCCCAGAACCAACATTTAAGGCAGCATTTGCTCCAACTGTCCCATGGCAGTCAGCCTGTGGAGGTGCCTTTAAAGTGATTCATCATGTCAAGGCTAACATGAAACATCAGTTTGAATAGAAAGTAGAGCTCTAAGGCCAGGACAGTCATACAAGGCTCCTTTAGCAGGAGCTGCACCTGTTGTGCAGGCTGTGCCACACCCAGCAGATTGTCCCCCATGTGCTCCACGCCCCAGCAAGGAGCCTCCTCATTTCTCAAGTTAATGGCATCACGAGGAGACATGGTTTTCCCAGGGCCTCTGTGGTTAGAGCTGTGAAATACCAAACTGCGCACAGCTGCAATTGCAATTGTCCCTCTGCCCACAAAAGCACAAGGCTCTATCCTTGGCCTTTGCAGGCACTTTCACTTCCCCATCAGTCACCACATCTAGGAAAATCTGACAGACTGGGAGAACTCCAGGAAGCAGCAGGAAGCTGAGTCAGAGGAGCTTTAGTTTGGACATCAGGAAAAAGGGTTTTTCACCCAGAGGGTGGCTGGGCACTGGAACAGGCTCCCCAGGGCAGAGGTCACAGCACCAAGCCTGACAGGGTTGAAGGAGCATTTGGACAACAATCTCAGGCACTTGGTGTGACCCTTGGGCTGCTCTGGGCAAGGCCAGGAGCTGGACTCGATGGTCCTGATGGGCCCATCACACTCCCCATATTCTACAATTCTGTGATTCTGAGAACTAATAGGCTGCAGGAGGGCAGAAATAGGTGACAAGAGGGAAGAAGTGAGGTTGGTCAGAGAATCAAGTCACTGAGTTCACAGAAGATGCAGGATACAGGACCCTTCCCTCCCACCATTCTCATTCTCTGTCTCATCCCTTCTCCCTCCCACACACACGAAGGTGAAGAACATGACTAAAAGAAGAAGAACCTGCTTGACTCCCACGTCCATGAGAGCAGTCATTGCTCGTGCAGGAGTCGCATTCTCCACCATGATCCCCAGGCTCTGACTGGCTGCTTTCTGAACAAATTCTGGGGAGTTGGACACCATCTGGAGAAGGACCCGAGCAACCTCATCCACCTCAGAGTCCATGTCCTTCTTCAAGGTCACAAAGAGCTCTCCCAGAGTGACAATGGCAGAGTAGGACACCTTGGAACAGACGTTGGTCACCTGGGGAAGCCATGAGGGGAAACATAGGAATCACCTTGGAAAGAAAACCAGTTGCCTTCAACAGAAGTCCCAGGAAAGGACAACACATCCCACTCTGTTGTGTCCAGAAAAACATAAAAGTACAGGAAGAGCAGGAGAGCACAAGCACAGAAAGGCACTTACTCTGGCACCATTTTCTGGCTTCAGACCTGCTTACTGCAGGCCTAAAATAAAAATTTCATTAAGTGTTCTACTTAACCCTTCTAAAATGTCCACAGCTTTTATTTTAGGCCCTTTTACTAGAAAATTAAAACAAGAGCTGCTTTCAAATCATGAAGGCAAAAGTCATAAAGGTATAAGAGTCAGGTGCTCCTGTTCCAAAAAGCAACACCAGCAGTTGAAGCACTCAGCCAGGAAACGGAAAACACAGGCTCTGGTCTACAGAATAATTTACAGTGTTGCATTACAGCTTGGGCAGAGACTGGGACTCTGGCAAATAACGTCATTAGTGTCTCAGTTTCTGCATTTGCACATTGCATTATAAAGGCTCCACACTCAAAGATGAGTGTCAGATACCCGACCTGCCAATAAATACAGCTGCATGTGCCCACAGATCCTACAGACAGCTGACAGACATTAGAAATCTCAGGTCTAAACCAGAAATGAAGGCAGACCCTGAGCTCACATGGAGATGAACAAGCACACACCTACTCTACACACTGTGTATGAAGTATGGGGGACAATTCAGAACAATGTTCTCACCTCGCTGGTAACTGCCAAGCAAACCTCACCAAGTCTACAAAGCAGGAGCTCTGAATGGGACCCAGCCAGGTGTTGGATGGTGAAGAGTCCCTTCTCCTTCAGCTCTCTGAAAGGCAGAAGATTGATTTTTCTCTCCACCAAGGCAGCACCCTCTGAAATGACCAGGCTGGCAGCTCAGTTGAACAATGGGAGGTGCTTTTCAAGGAGTGCTTAATGAAATCGTGGAACGCGTTGCCCCAGGATGCTGTGGCTGTCAAAAGCATTCACAAACCCAAGAGGCAAAGAGAGCGGTTTCAGAGTGGCCATTTGAGATTACAGCCTTTCTGAAATCTCTGGCACATGAGGCCCCTCTGTCACTGCTTCCTAGGAGCTGTGAGACCGGGCCATGCTGCTGTTTGTTGTCACCTCCCTGTACCTGTCCCTGAGGCACAGTGCCACCGGGCTGTTATTGGGGCATTTTCCTTCTTTGTCAGCCCCAGCAGGCATTCAGCAGGGAGAGTCTGCACTGCCACTCTGGAGCTGAGTTTCCAATCTATGATCTCAGCCTCTCTGTCACCCCCTCCACTCCCCCTCACACATTCCCCAAAAATGCAGCACGATGTCTGCTGGAACCACCTCAGCCTGCAGGAAGGCCAGGTGGGTCCTGGCCTCTCCTGACCCACAGCACAGCTTTCTTTCATCCCAGCATGGAAATATAAAAACTATATTGTCACATCACACAGAGGGCCAGGAGCTTTTTTATTTTGGCTGCAAGTGTCCACAGGGCATTGGGGAAGAGGAGAAAAAGAGTGTTTTGCAGCAAGCAACCCGACTACTCAGGCAGGATGGTAGGAAAAGTGTCTGGAAGCTGCTTTTTAGGACTTTGGTTGTTCTGCTGAAGCTTCTGACAGAGCTGATGGGCAGATCCCAGAGCTGTGAAGAGTTCCTGGGAAATTTGTCCTGGGATATGTCTACGAATGCTCTCCCAGCTATGAACTGCCATCTGTGTCCTGTCCATATATTACTGCCTTGACTGTTGAGTGTCTGAGGTGCCTCTTGAGGCTGCTATGGACCTCCTTCACCAAGGAATGGATTGTGATACAACATCCCTTTCTGCTTCTATTTGGGCACTGACAGAGCCTGGACCACTCTGGCTGGAGCTTGGGCTCTGGCCAAGCAAGATTGAAAATGAGAGCAGCTCATGGTCCTCAGCTCTTCCCTGCTGCTGGGACAGACAGACATGGCCATGGGGACAGAATGGAGCTGCCCCATCTGCCAGGTCACTAAGAAGGATGTGAATTTTTCTCTGCCCTGTCACCACCAGTTCTGCCTGGGCTGCATCCTGCAGTGGGCAAAGAGAAATCCAGCGTGCCCACTCTGCAGAAGAATGATAGAAGCTGTCAGGTTTTCTGAGTAGGGTGAACAGGACTACATACAATGTGCCATCAGCTCCCTCAAACAATTGCTAGAGTCCAGCAGGGAGAGAGCCTGGCCACCTTGCTGAAAGCAGCCCCCCAGACCCTGTGATGGCTGCTCCATCTTCCCCACAGGGAACACTGTCCCCAGCTAGGCAGGGGCTGCAGGACCAGAGCCTGTGGATGGCCTCCTGCCCAAGGTGTGGGCCAAATTTTTCAAATAACAATGTCATCTACTGGCCCAAATGTGGCCCTGGCTGCAGCAGAAGCTGGAGGGAATATGCCAGCACCAGAGATGGCTGGTTAAGGAATTCATAGAGCAGCATCCTGCACGCCCTCTGTGCCTATGGTCAAGTTGCCCAAATCTTGGTGCCAGTACTGCAGCTTCTCCTCTGTAGCAGTCTGAATTGCTGCTACCATAGCCCAGGGTAAAGAAGCAAAAAGGGCCTTTGCATAATCTCCACAGATGTTTTATTCAGCTGTGCAGGGAGATGTTCAGGTCCCAGTACCCACACACAGAGGGTCTCACTTTGTCTCCATGGGGCCTGGGGGCTGACCCTGATCTTGGGGCAGTACAAAGATAAGGGGGCCAATCAGGGAATAGGGAAGGTGTGGCTCAGGAACGCAGGAACAGGCACAGGAACAGGGGAAGTAGCAAATGGGGTCTAACAGCTTTTTGAGGGAAGCTTCTTGTGTCTCCCTAGACTAGGGAATGCCCCCCCCAGGGTCTCCACAATTCCCCATGTTTTATATTATTAGGAAAGCTTCTCTGAAGGATCAACTGAATCAACACAAAATGACAAAAACAATCAAAAGCACTCATAAGACAATTGTTCAAAATGCAAACAATTCTGAGTTCCCAATGTGCCCACAGATTTCTTGGAGCGTCTTAGATCTGGCAGGAGGGATGCAGTGTTTTCTCAGCACAGTTTATCAGGAAACTGAGTCATCCATACTGAACCTCTGGTCCATGGCCTCCTCACTGCCATCGTGCAGCAAGGAGGCCCAGAGGCTGCTGTGCTCTGGTCCTGTCAGGGATGAACACAGCGGCTCTGTGGCCAGTGCCAGCTCCAGCTCCAGCAGCTCACTAGAGGAGACTCCTTCCAGAAGCTCTGCTGGCTCCAGTGTGGCAGACCAACAGAGCCCACTGGAAGCCACCCTCCATTGCAGCCACCCCCAGCTGCGCCCATCATCACTGCAGAGCAGGAGCTGCCCCAGAGGAGCCGCGGCAGGAGCTCATGGCAGTGGCAGGTCCCTGTGCCCAGGGCAGAGCCACAGAACCTCTGCTCCTGCCTGGGACAGGGGCTGCTCACCCTGGTGTCCCACCGAGAGGAGGGATCCTGGGCCCCAAACTCTGCCCAGCCCTGCAAAAGGCCACCCCGCCAGCAGTGCCAGCAAGGTTCCTGCAGCCATTCAGTCAAATCAGAGGAAACAAATGTCTCTTCAGCTGACACAGTCTCTGCACACAGCTTTCTCCCCCTTCTCCTGGTGCCTTTCCCTGACTCCAGCAAGAGCTGCAGGGAATGCTGTGTGAGCCATGATGATGGAAGAGCTACTGATAAAAACACTGGGGTGATGCTTTCAGAGGAGTCATGAATGGAAGATTGACCAACCTTCCAGCCAATGGTATGCCAAAAGTTTCCATGCTTTAAATAATTGATTGTAATAAATTAGTTAAAAGAAAGATACAGAAACAAATTAAATCTCCCACAGCTTCTGGCTTTCCTCAGGCTCCATGGTCTATATATTGCTAGACTTACTTCATTTAGGCAGAATATTAACTGTCCTGACTTGTTGGAGACTGACCACAAGGTCTCATCTGTGGTGAGCAGTCACTAAAATTAGCTCAGCAGAGGCATCTTCAGCTGTCCTAGTGTAGCAGAAATACATATTCTCTGCTTCATGACTGTGTGGCAACAGCTGCTGGTGTGGATGTGTCAGCGTTGCTTCATGGATTACTCCTGAGAAGGAATTGTGTGCACAGGCACAGTATGATGGCTTCGATCTCCTCTAATTACTTCAATGGGATGATGGCCAGAACTTTTAGGCAAAAAGCATCATGACAGAATAATTTTCAATATTCTCCAAACTACTCCTGTGGTTTTGATTTTCTTACTGATTTGTTTCAGTGTCTGGCTTCAAGAAATCAGTCCAGAAAGAACAGGCAAACCTCAGCTTGCAAGTTAGAGTGCAAGTCTTTAATCTGCCGTTTTTGCAGCATGTACAAACAACTTTTCAACATATTTGCAAAAAAAATCTCTTAGTTCTTGCTATACCTATCCAGAATCTGACTCTCTCCTTGTTTTATTTTGATTTGAGATCCAAGCATGATTTTTTTCTGGACAGGAAAGTAAGACCCAGCTGCAAATACAGACTACAAGTGTGAATCTATACTGCAGGAACTGAGCTGTAGCTTGCAATTAAAGACAAGAAGTGATGCCATGGTAAATGTGAACGTTTAGTGCTGACATAGGAGCCTTCTGCAATGCTCCACCAACCCATGGTTCACATTGCTACAAACTCTCTTTTTGATGTTACAAAGAGTGTTTAAGAGCTGGCTGTAAGTAAAAAAAAAAACAGCCAGAAAGTTAATTTTTGTTAATATGGTGAACAATGACTATCTAATAATTCTGAGCTCACAGAAGTGAGTATTCAGATTTCCACTTAGTACCTGCAGGCAGTTTTCATTTGAAATCAACAGGTTTATCCAAATCAAGTTATCCATAGGAATTAATTTGCTCTATGATCTACCTAAAAATGCCTCATTGTCTGATAAGTTTAGTAGAAATTTGCAAAGTCAACAGTCCACAGATTTTCATTTCTTGTTTAGTGGTTATTCTGCAGGGAAGCTTTTACAGACTAATCAGTTTGGATGTAATTAAAATGCCAGTACATTTCATCTAGCCATCTTGGTATTAGAGCAAAACCATATGACTGCACAGCCTTTTAAAATATATTTTCAAATAAATTTTCAAATCAACAGTCTGAGTAGGACTCAGAAAAAAAACTCTACCAAACTTCAACTCCATTGGAAGATTCCCTTGTCACCCTGTGAATCAACTCTACATTCAGAAGATTAAAAGTCCCCATTATGGTGGTTTTGGTATGATTAGGAACTGGGGAAGGGTCTTCTTCCCTCTCAACTCCATGCTGCAGTGCCTTTGGGATGTGGCCTGCTGGCCATTGTTTGTGCAGCCCTGGTATTTCTCCATGAGGCAGAAAGTGCAATTGCATTTCCAGCCCAAAGCCCGGGAGGAGTGGGGCGTGCAGAGCTGTGCCAGACCCAGGCCAGCAGCTGTGCCCCAGAGGGTTTTGGTTCCTGCCCAGTGCAGCTGGTGCATCTCTGCCGTGAGTGCCTCCCCTTGCCAGGTGCCCACAGACAGCAGGTGCAGGGTTCTGCAAGGGGCATGGAACAGGGTGGGGATGTCTGCTGGCAACAGAGTGCAGCGGAGAGCAAACAGTCCAGGATGGTCCTGGAGTGTGTGACAGAGAACTCCTGACACAGCTGGTGACTGAGCCAGTGAGGGAAGGCACTGCTGGGCCTGCTGTTTGTGAGGAGAGAAGGGCTGCTGGGTGACAGGAGGGTTGCAGGCGGCCTTGGGCTCAGTGATCACAAAATGCTTGTGTTTGATTCCCAGAGAAGGAACGAGAGATGTTGGGGAAGTGTTGACGGGCAACAAATGGTGAATTTGTTAAGCTTTAACAGGCAGTGCTCAGTCGTACCTTCCCTCACACCAGTGGTTAATGTGTGCAAGTGGATGTCTTAGCCTTGAGAATAAAGACAGTGGGCCTGCTGAGGAGGTAGCTGCAATGCATTCAAGGAGAAGAAGGCTCTTAACCATGGGAGGAGAATTTGAGGAACGGGATGTTCACCACATGACCACCAGAGACCCTCAAGAGACCCCTACTCTAAATGTCAGTAATTTTGGGGAAGTGATTTAAACATGTCAAATACTTTGTGAGAATGTTTAGCCTGTGAATTTGAGCAAAGTAATGAATAAAAGTAATGAAAGTAATGTCTTAGTTCCATGGATACTAACACGTGGGTGCACATGTTTCAGGGAAGTGATTCCTCACACACCCAGCACTGAAATAAAGTAATGCCTCTTTTCTCACACTGAGCTGGCAGTGTGGATCAGCCCTGCTTGGAAACTTTCATTTTGGTCATTCCTTTTGAAGCATAAGGAATGGTTGAAATGAAATCTTTCCAGCTGTTTCCCTTTGGTTTACCTGTTTGAGGGTTAAAATTCTGTGCTGCAGATGACCTGGGTGTGTGCAGAGCAGTGCAGCCCCAGAAACCCCTTGGCTTGCCCACAAGTTGTCATGCCTTGTTGCCAGGTGTGCCCAGCTGTGGCAGGAGAAGGAGCCCGCAGCGCAGTGGGCACTGTGCCCTGCCCAGCCGGGGCTCTCTGGCACAGAGCAGCAGCAGCGCCAGCACCGTTCAGCCTGCTCCTGCCTTGGCTTCCCCTGGCACACAGAAGTCTCTGGAAATCAGCAGTGCCAGTGGCGTTCCCAGCTTGGAGCAGCTGCTGCTGGCGGGCAGATGCTGCCAGTTCAACTGCTGCCAAAGGGGAAGAAAGGCAGAGATGTACACGCACCGGAGCCCTGGGCATGTCCAATAAAGGTGCAAATATGTGGGGAGATTTGTTAGGAAGCATTTCAGCTGTGATGCCAACAGTGGCTTCTCTCCTGGTTCTGTGTGTTCTAGATGAGTAATGCAATGGTTGGTGTCTGTTCTCTCGGCTGTTTTATGGCCTGGAAAGGCTCGGAGATGGCCTTGGGCAGCCCGCGCTTCAAAGGACGAGAAGAGGCTACAGGTCTTTCTCGGACTTCAGTATTTATTGGTTGTTTATCTAAAAGATTTTCGCTCTGCCCGACAGAGGTCCGCCCAGCAAGCAAGCCATGGGCACACTCCTCGCCCCCGGGGCGGTCACTTATCATTATACTCAAAATTACGTATACAATATTTACCTATTCTTTCCAATATCTTTTACACTTATTGACCGGTGCACTTTTAGTAATAACCAATCCCAAAGTGCCACCATCACCACAGAAGATGGAGGCCAAGAAGAAGAAGAAGAAGGACAGGACACGCCCCAATTCCTCCATCTTAATTCTCTAGACCCCCCTGTACAGAAATCCTTAACCCTGTGTTTTGCACTCTAACTTATCCCTTCACCATTTACCCCGGTGAAATCCTCCCATCCTCATACAGGTGTCGTCTCCCGTGTAGGATCAAAGTCCAGCCACCAGACACTTCTGGCAACATTCCAGGACTCCCGAGCCCCCCAAGGGTGGTCTCGGTCACTCTGCACCTCAGTCCTGAGGTGCTGAAATCCCACAGGTTGGCTCTGACAATTAAGAAGCAGATGTTATGTGGATGTTCAAATGTGTAGCCATGGTATTGTAATATATCCTCACATAGTCCTCTTTCCCGTCCCCCTTGCAATAGCCTTGGTAGTCAGTGCATTTGGGGAGGGCTGGCTTGTGAGCAGCAGGCAGGGTGTAACAACACCTGACCTCCAGTCAGGATGCAAGAAAGTAATCTCCACCAATAGACAGCAGAGAAAGAGTTGACTGACAAAACTTTTGGAGGGGCTAAGGGTATAAAAGGCAGAGCATCCTTTTTGTAGATGAGCACATGGCTGCTAGTCACAGAGACTCCCAATGCTGCAATTTTTCCTTATTCAGTCCTTTGTTAAGGTTTACTATACCTTTAAAATTTTTAAAGTGAGAGTCATTTCTCACATGTGCAATGCTGTGGGCCATTGTCTTGGTCTGGTTTCCTTTGCTTGGGTCCCATCTCAGTGATCAGCTGGGGTACAGGCTGTAGGTGCTTGGGGCACTCTTGGAGTTCCTCTTGGATCCCCTGAACAACAAGGTTTGGCCCATGAAGGGAATTTGTGCTGCTTTGTGACAGAGAAAAACTTCCCAGGCTCTTTTGTGTTTGCTGTAGGGAAGGGTGGTTATTGCTTTGCATAAACTCACAGACCAGCACGGAGCGTTTGCTTTGTGAGGTCAGGGCATGGTTGCCACCTTGTCGAAGTGACATCAGAAGGTTGCCTTGGTGCACGGAAGGCCTGAGTGTCAGAGCAGCCCTAGGCCTTGCTCAGATCAGGAGAACCCTCCTGGCTGGGGAATTTGTCAGTGGGTAGCTGCCCACTGACAAGAGCCTTGTTTTGTCTATTATTTACAAAACTTTCAAAAATGACAATGTTTCACCATCTGGCCACGGCAGCTTTTGCTGCCTATGGCATTTCTTTTTCTGCATATTACGTGACACACTTTGCACGTAAGTAGAGGTTTCCCTTCTGCTTAGGTTAGGGTGCATCCTAACCTGACTTTTGCATGTCTCCCTTCTCTTTCTTGGTGGCTGACTTTCTGATTTTGAAAGAGAAAGAGCATTAGGATGCCACTGGTTTGGTAAAGCTCCTGTCATGACGTTCAGCTAAAAAGGGGGTGTCTGTAGCCACAGGGGCAGCATTTGCAGGGGAACCTGCAGGGCTTCTGTTCCCTCCATGGGAGAGTCTGTGGCAGCAGAGTCTGTCATTTCCTCAGGTTGCTGGGACAAGCAAGACACCTTTGAAAATGTAGACTGGCAGAGCATCTTGGAAGGCCATGTGAAAACTCTGCAGTTGTTCCCAGAATTCAGAGAAAGCTTATTTCTTTTTTAATATTGTCATGAAAGGATTTGACTGTCTAACATGACCTTTTGCCAAGTGCTAAAATAGTGATTCCCTTTGCAAGGAAATGCAAACTCTAAAGCAGTGAGTGTCTGCCACAGCTCAGGGGAATTTTGGGGAAGCTTTTCCTGGCAACTGTTTCCAGCAAGTAAATGAGAATTAGTGCATGCAAGTGATTTTTTTTAAAAAAAAAAAGTCCTCAAGAAGAGGATTTAAAAAGCAGATTTATGTGTTTGGTAGAACAGGAGCATTGAGTGTTAAAGAAGAATTTGCATTTTCTTGGTCCTGTTTGAAGCAATTTACTGGCAAAACAGGCCGAAGTGTAGGCACAGCCAAGAATATTGTCCTGATCTCTTGCTGACTGTGTGAATGAAATGTGTCTCCTAGAGGGATGTTGTGAAATGGGAAATCATCTCTGTTTGGGTTGACTTGTTCTGTGGGATTCAGCAGCCCAGGCAGTTTTATGAGAGCATCTGGTTCATTTTCCCTTCCCACTACAGGACACCTGAAGCGTGTATTTAGCAGTGCTGAAGATCCTGAGGTGAGTGAGAAAGGAACATTTCATGTTCCTGGTGTTTAAGAATTGTAGAGGAAGATGTAAGCTTGGCCAGTAGCAATAGACTGTACAGGGCCAGCTAGGAAGGCCAAAAGAAAATCCATATTCATGCCTGTAGCAAAAATAATAAAGGCAGAGATAGGTATTTTTAAATTTCCTTCTCAGAGTTTGAAGAACTAAAAACCTACTTTTGAAAAGAGAACAATGCTTGCTGACAGCAGATAGGGAAAATTTAATTAAGAGCAATTTCCTGTACAGTTGAATTGGATCATTTTAATTTAAACAGAGGGACTTAGAATCCTATTCCTATCAAAATTGATGATATCTACTTGGAACATGAGGTGGTACAACATGAAGGCCATCTTGAAACAGCACATGCAGTATCTGAAGTGAAATGGGCACCTTTGTGGCTGGGGAGCTGCGTGGGCCAAAAGGACGCAGGGCTGGCGGCCGTGAGCAGCTGCAGATGAGGCAGCGTGGGGCCAGGGGGCCAAGAAGGCCAAGGGCACGGTGGCTGTGCCAGCAGCAGTGGGGCAGCAGGAGCAGGGCAGTGAGCGTGGCCTGTGCTGGGCAGCGCTGCGGCCACAGCTGGAGTGCTGTGTGCAGCTGTGGGCCCTGGGAAGCAGAAAGTCATGGAGGGGCTGCAGCGTGTGCACAGAAGGACAGGGGAGCTGGGCAAGGGGGGGCAGCACAAGGCCAGTGAGGAGGTGCTGAGGGAGCTTTAGCCTGGACATTGGGAGTCTCCTGAGAATCTCCTCAGTGCATTCAAATATTTAGCCACTTTTGGACTTGACTTTCCCTCTCTTTTTTTAATTGTTATTTTTTGCTTTACTTGGAGGAGGAGGCTTATTAATTTTCTTTTTCTCCCAACTAAGGTTCTTTTCGCAATTATTTCCTGCCCTTATAGAGCACTGGCACTGGTTCTGCTCGAAGTTTCTATTCCAAGGTGTCAGTTCTGGCGAATACAGTAATTTTGCATGAGAACTCATCATTTGGTGCAGGGACATTGATGCGGAAGGAGCTTTTGTGGTTCTAGGCCAGCCCCTATGGCCTTACAGATCATTTTGAGCTTAACAATGCCTGTGAGTTTCTGCAGCCCAGGGAATCAGTGTGTGTTGTGTTTGGGAATTGAGCAGGAAATCAATGCCCTTGCATTCCAGCTGGTGCTCAGAGATCACAGGAGCTGGGAGGGGCTGGGCTGCATTTCTGATTCCAGCCACTTTAGCACCATCAGTGTGGTCGTGTCCAAGAGAAGAACTTGCCGCACAGATGCACAAAGAGTGCAGTTCCCATTGCAATGCTCTGGGTCTGATCCCTTTCCATAAGGACCTACAATCTCCACATTCCCCAAGAGTGTGCTCTTTTGAGGAACAGGAGAGCAATCTCAGGATTGCTGCTGATCGGCACACTGGCTATCATGTTTTGATGTGTGCAGCAACAGAGAGGGCAGTAACGGGAGATTATAGTAGTGAGATCTATCTGTCTATCTTCCTACCTATCTATCTATGTAACATTTACATAACTGAATCTTCCTGGCTCTGGTCCAAGGCAGTTGGAGGTACAAAGATCACCAAAACCATCCCTTCTGGAGAGGATTAGAGACATTTTCCCTCGACCAGTTCTGAGCAGGCGGAGATGTTTCCCCCTCCAGATATGATGGTTTTTCCATTCAGAGTTGTTTTCCTCTTCTGGCCTCTTGTGCCCTGATGTCTCCAGTTAATTCTTTCAATTACTGCCTGTCCTAGAGAGGTGGAACAATTCCATGTTTAGGTGGTCTTTGGTGACTCTGGTCATACATGCCATGCATTACATGACACATGGTTTCCTTCACTGGCTTCCTCAGGGCTGTGTAAGTGCATTCGCTAATGGGGCCTTATGAGAGTGTCTGTTTCTGCTGGTCAGAATTCTCAGTTGACAAAAGAGGGAGAAGAAACACTTTGGTCCTCCTCCATATACTGAGATGGCCATAGAGGCTCTGTGACCTCCATCAGAGATCTTTGCATGCATCCTCATCTCCTGAATGACCAGGTTTTCCAACAAGAGAGTGGATGTCAGAAAGGCAGAAATGCTGGTGCAGGCCTGAAGAGAACGTGAACTCCAGAAGTGTCTCTCACAAGGGCTGAGCTCACCCAGGATGCCACCTGCAGAGCCAGGATGGAGCTGTGGGACAGGGTGGGGTGTCAGTCACCACTGAAAGACAAACAGGACATGGCAGAAGCAGAGGGAGGCCCTCACCAGACCCTTGAGAAATGCCACCCCTTCCCTGTCAGCTGCCTGAGAGGCTGTTGGAGCTTCAGTCCCAGATGGCCCTGACTGTAAGGCCAGGGTCACTTTGGAATCTGTGTCTCCCCTCGGGCAGAGAATGACCCAGGAGAGCAGCAGTACAGTGCTTTGGGAACGTGTGAGCCCAGCAGTCTTTGAGTCTCGGCCCACAAAGGGCATATGGGAAGTTGAAGCCCATCTTCTCTTGCTTTCTGTGCAGGTGCTTCTAGAGAAAGAGCAGGAGCACACTGCTTCATCAGAGATGCCATGCCAGACTCAGGGAGAGCTGTTCCAAGCCCGAGAGCAGGAAGAGCAGCTCAGGCAGCAGGTGGAAGAGCCACAGGAGAATGACCAGGTGAGCCTGACTGGCCAGGGGACAGAGGGAAGGGCAGGAAGAGGGGCATAAACCAGAGCTCTTGGGACTGAGGAGGCCAGGAAGTCCCACAGGCACTGGAAGCACAGGGCCTTGGAATTTGCAGAGATCAGCCCTGGGACAGGAGGTTTGCAATGGAAGCAGATGTGGGGAGGGAAGCAGAAAGAAGTGGCTGAATAAATGTGATTTTGAGGCTGCAAGAGGAAAAAGCTGAGCTTGATGGCAGCTCCCAGTCACTTGCTCTGCATTTGTGTGCACAGCAGATCAAGGCAGAGCCACAAGCAGAGCTGCCCGAAGCTCAGAATGCCATCATGGATATGAAGAGAAGGAACAAGGAAGACATGGGAAGAATTCAGGAGGATAATCTCCATCAGCACAGGAGCGGTCAACAAAACCAGGTGAGTGAAAGAGTGGCAGCCACTCCACTCATGAAATGTCCTCTCCCTTCTCCTTTGCAGTCTATCAAGCGACACGTGCAGGCAGAGCTGCAGGACTCTGAGGCTAGCAACAGGGCAAGGGAGAAGAGGCTGAAAGAAGAAATGAAAATTGTCAGAGAGAAACTTAATCACCTCCCTCAGGCTCTAGAATGAGTGAAAGTGGGATGCAGCCACTGCAGTCACCAAACTGGTGGTTTCTGCCCTTCTTGCCTTTCCACTCAGAGCAGCAGGGAGTGGGGCCATGCCTCTGTGTGCCATCCTGCTCTAGTGTGTATCACAGTCACTCTGAAGGACATTTCCTGGTGTGCTGAATCTCCACTGCTTCTCTGTTCTTCTGGCCTATTTCTGCTCTCCTTTTTTCTTAAAGTGTTTTTACAGTGGAACGTAGTGACCCAGATGGAGGGCTGAAACAAGCTGTCTGTATCCCCTGTCAATCTGTTCTTTGCCTTTCCTCACAGTCGATGACTCCTGGCTGACAGGGACAAGCTGTAGTGTCTGACTGCTTTGTTCTGTTTGACTTGAGGTGCAAGTGTTGACATCTCACCGGGCAGCCTGCGAAGACTTGCAGGGAATGTGTGGGAATGAAGGACCCCAAGTTAGGAGTGAGGCACAGGAACAGTGCCCACCAGAAATGCTCCAGGTCCAGCACATCCTGGGCTCTGAACCTGCTGCCGCAGCAGCATCACCTCGAGGAAGCTCTTCTGTTAAACCTGGGAACTCGAGCTCAGGCAGTTCCTGGGAACAGGAGATTGAGGAGGATTACCTGGAGCTGCTGGGTACATCTGGGGTGTTTCTTGTCTGAGGGACAGTGTGTTGTGTGCGGGTGTCAGCAGAGCTGTACCAAATGCTCCTCCTGAGTTGGGTGTCACAGGGCCATTTAGGACTCCCCAGAGGAAGTGCTGTGCTCCGAGGCAGCAAGAGAGCGCTTTGGGTGTTCCTGCTGCCTCTGAGGGCACCTGGGACTGGCTTGGGTTTGCCTGAGCTTCCCTCTCTGCCAAAGGCTGAAGCAGGAATTGTTCTTGGATCTGCAGAAGGCTGTGACCTAGCAAATGATCTAGGCAAGTCCTGAGTGCTAGTGGCCAAACTGAACAGAATTTTTAGCTTCCTAAATTCTCCTTAGACTCCTGACTTCCAACTGGTTATCAGAGCAAAAACACTTCACAGAAATGGACTGGCTTTGGAGTTTTGTCTTTTTGGTTGGGTTTTTTTTTTTTATTTGGGGGGGGGGGAATTGCTTTTGTATTGTTTATTTTTGGTGGGGGTTTTTTGTTATGTTTTCTCCATCCTGAAGGAGCCCTTTTACCCCACGTCTTACTGATGTCATTTTTATGACTCTTACTGTTACCACTACTACATCTGCAGTTTATTTTCATGAGAATGCTATATTTTTGTCAATAAGAGAATGCTATCTTTTTGCCAATAAGAACTACTTTGAAAGAACATCAGGTTACAGGACAAATAGAGAGCATGAGGTATTTTCCATGTGCCCCCAAAGAAAAACCAGATACTTTGATAACAACCTTTATTTCATCTTCTAGTTTTATGCTTATCAAGATGTGTCCAGGAGACACATCCAAGTGGCGTGATCAGATAAAAGTGTACTTCAGGCATTTCTCAGGAGAGAGCCTCCACCCCAGCCATGGTATATTCCTCAGATCCATGGCACTTTTCCATACCTGATTCCCGCTCTTTCCCATGACTGTTAGAATCCTATCCATTGGCCCAGGCCCTGCTCAGATGAGTCTCTAGGAGAACACATCAAGCCCTTTGTGATTCTGCAGCACAACCCAATGAATCTGCTTTTGCCCGTAACAGCTGCCAGTGCTGTGCTCCCAGATAAGAGACATGGTGGGGCTGAGATCAGAGCCCAGTGGATTCTGGGTCTGCCATCACCTGTTGGGACAAAAAGGGCACTGATCTGTGCCTCGGTGTGGCTGATCTCAAAGCCCATCCTGTTGTGTCCTCAATGGGGACAACAGCTTGTCCAGGGCTCAGGCTCACTCTGGCTTCTTCCCATCAGTGCCTGTCAGTGCTCATGCTTGGGCTTTGCCAGCCTTGTTGTGGTTGCTGCCCTGCCCCTGAGGGCTGGAGGGACTGCAGAGGCTGGAGCCTTCCTTAGCTGGGAGAGGGGCATCTTTGAGCTCAGCCTGCTCATAAACAGGTCAGGGTCCTGATGCTGAAAGCCCTGTCAGGATCGCTTACAGCTTGAGCTGCTCTGGTTTACAAATGGGAAGGCTTTCTTTTGGCAAACTGCTGAAAGGTGGGGAAGATGTCCTCCTCTCCTGGGATTGCACGTCCCTGTGCTTTGTTTCCTGTCAAGAGAACTCTTCAAAAGACTGTACAAAATCAGTCTCTGTGCTGGCCACCTCTTCTGCAGAGCTGTCTGCCTGATTGTGGTCGTTGTTACCCAGCCGACCACAAAGGGCTCAGAGCTCCAGGCACTGGGGCTACCTTTTGTATCTCCTGGAAGCTGGGATCTCTGCTTTAAAGTCAGCATCTTGCATTTTGTTTCCCTCAGGGAGAATGGTGAACCCCACTGAAAATCCCCTGATGAAATACACGCATCTGAAATATATTGGCAGAGGGTGAGTCCAACTGCAGTTACTTCTGCACAACCATGGGCCAGGTGTTTTTCTGGTGGAATGTCTATCCAGCGTGAAGTCAGGCCAGCTGCAAAGATGTTCACACACTGGGGCTAGATTGTCTCATCTCTCAATGCTGCTCAGAATTTGTGAGTGGGCTCAGAAGGCATTGTCAGAGATGCCTTGCTACCAAGGTCTTGCCTGCATCAAGGAACAGGACCTGGAAGATCTCCTTGTCTCTCAAGTGTGGGACAGCTCTGTGTTAATTTCTTTAGCATTTTTTGTATGTCTCAAAATCATACTGGCACACTAATGAAAAGAGAAGAAACTTGCTTGCCTGAAAGAGCAACCTACGCCCTATCAAAGCTGTGAGATAACAGTTCCCAGGAACAATTCTTTCCCCTGGTTTGAAGAAGGAAACACTCTGTGGTCAGGATACAAACCACACTGTTTAGAAAGTGAAACCCAAGAGGAAATACTACCCTCCCTTTAGAAGTTGAACCCCAGTGCTTCAGGAACAGGCCCAGTGCCCATGCACTTGAGAGAGAAATGCATCATCTGCCTTCTGGCAGAGCCCTCCTGCATCCTGCAGGTATTGACACTTCCAGCAGAGATCTCCTGTGTGGGCTGGCTTTCACTGCAAGATCTAAATGGCTTCTCCTTTCTCTGCTTCTGTTTTGTTTCTAGGAGTTTTGGAGATGTTTATAGAGCACTCGACACTGCCACAGGAGGAGAGGTAAATGTCAACAGCCCCTGCAGACTCTGCTGCACTCGAGGGCTTTCCCCTCTGGTGTGAGCTGTGGCTGGAGCTTTGGGCAGAGCTGTGCTGAAAAGGCACAAGAAGCACAGACTGGTGCCAGCCCACAGAACACATCTGGGAATTTGTCCTCCTCAGCTGCCGGAAGGAAGGCACGGAGGGCAGCGGTTCCTTTCAGAGAAGGACGCGCTCACTCGCTCTCCATTGCTAAAACAAAGGTGGTGCCTGCGAGCACCTCACTGCTCTTTGGGGCTACAGCTTCAGAGTCCTGAATTCTCATTTCTGGCTGCCGGCAAATCCATCTGAAACTCACTGGTAGTTCCTTAGCCACCTGCCATGCTGCACTTGGGAAGTGCACGTAGGGAGAGATCTGCAAGGTGTCCCTGAAAGCCCTAAGCCCTGCCCATATCACAAGATGTATCCACAGAGTATTAAGGCATGGATTACTTCTTCTGAGTCCCAAACAAAGCAGCAGAGAGTGTGGTCAGAGGTTTGTGGGTGATAACTGAGACACCGCTGTTACCAAGTGGTCAAGGCAAAATGTCAGTGGCCCCATGTGTCCTGTAACTGGCTCCCAAGGGAGCACAGAAATGGGCTGTTGGAATGTCAGTTCCTAATTACTGCAGTGCCTAATCACAAGGCAGTTTGGCACAGCTCAGCTGTGTCATTGCAAAATCACTCCCTCCAGGTGCCTTGTGGTCTCGTGCCACCAACCTCTCAAGTTACTGATTTTCAATGTCATTTTAGGTGGCAATAAAAAAAATACATCTTCAAGGAGTGGGGAGGAAGGAGCTAACCTTTAATGAAATAATGATCATGAAGAGGTATAGGAGTCCCAATGTTGTGAATTATTTAGACAGGTGAGAGGTCATGGTCTTACCCCATGAATGTGTGTTTACATAAAGCAAACATGAGAAGTTAAAAACCCACTTTGGTCAGTGGAGCAAGTAGAGCTGTTAATTTTGATTTATTCATATTTCTCTACTCATCTCAAATGGATGAGAAGAGAGTGCATCTTGTCTGCATGAGTCTTCCCTGGCACACCTAGTTTGATAATTACTCCAAAATTATTCAAAACCTGGATCAGCTGTATCTTCCTAACTCAATAGCCTCAAAGTTCACTGCCTCCACATTTATTTGGGATTGATTTTTTATAGTTTCTTAAGTGCAGATGAAGCATCCTAAAGTGGATTTCCCTTGGATTGTTGCCCCTCTTTGCCATTGCTATGCATGCCAGGAAGACTAGGTGCTTACTTCCAGAAACACCATGCCTGACATGTTTTTTATCTGGGCTGTTTCTAAACTGCACTTTTCATTTGCTGCCCATCTAAGACATCTCTTTTTCACAGCTGCGCCTTTCTCCTTGAGACTGCACAGATTGCAAAAAATGCACAGCCAAGAGGGAATATCTATTCCTTTGATTCTGTCTTTGTCACAAAGGCATCTGGAAATAAGAAACCTGGAAGCAAAAAATCAACATAACCATGCATGTTTATCTCCACGCCCTTGTTTCCTACTTTCAGCTACCTTCTGGGCGAGGAACTCTTGCTGGTTATAGAGTACATGGATGGAGGTGTCCTGAGCGATATCGTCAGCCAGACCTGCCTGTCTGAAGATGAGATGGCAGCCATCAGTCGGGAGGTCAGCAATCCCAGCTGTGTTTCCAAGGGCTTGGGCAGCATTGTCTGGGAAACAGGGGCTCAGAGCTGGAGTGATTTCCTGTGCCAAGCTGTGTTTCTGTGTTGCTGGTATGCTATGGGCAAGTAAAAGCATCTCAAGTGAAAGGCCTGCCAGTGCCCCTGCACTCCCTGTACTCAGTGCCAGTACTCTTATCTCCTGCTGTTGTATTCTCGCTCTGTCTCTTGTTTGTATTTGCTGTTCTCCACCTTGCCTCTCTAAATGTTTGCCTGGAGTCTGTCTTCACTGCATTCCTTGCCTGTAAAAGCAAAGGTGCTGGTGGCAGGATTTGAAACAAACTGTGGAGAGTTAGGGACATGCGTGTGGAAGAAATCGGGCTGTACGGTCAGTCAGGACACACCCCCGCCCCCTGCAGTCAGACCTTTGCTCCGTACCTGGCCGCACCCAGCCAGACGTGAACAGAAGGAAATGACACTGACTGCCCAGGCTATAAAAACCCTTGTGACCCCTCAATAAAGGCCATTTGCTGTCCACCACATTGGTGTCAGGAGCATATGGACCGAGTGACCCTGGGCTTTGGGCCACCGTGCCGGACTGAGAACAAGGTTGCCACGCCTTGAAGGCAACACAAACAGCAAAGAAAAAAGAGAGAGACTCATTTCTCTCAGTCCTCAGCTAAAAAGGATAGGAGTGCAGCCAGAATGCTCTTTGCTTCTGAGCACATGCACTGATGCAGGAGTCATCCTGGCTGGTTTGCAGGGGACAACCTACAACAGCAGGTGCTGTTGCTCTTTCAAAAGCTGACATGCCTTTCCTTAGAAAGGTCCTGCTCTGCAAGTGTTGGAGCAGCAAGCTCTTCCTCTCAGTGGCCATTACTCTTCTGCCATTACTCCCCATTCTCCTGGAGAGGGAACCTTTTAGATTCTTTGTTTCCTTTCTTGTGTGATGAAATCACAGCACTCATTTTTGCCCCCCTGTTTCTGTTTTCTCCCTCAGTGCCTGGAAGGACTGGATTTTCTTCATTCAAACAATGTGATCCATCGAGACGTGAAGAGTGACAACATCCTTCTCAGAACCGACGGTTCTGTCAAGCTGGGTCGGTATATTCTTGGTCAGGTGCAGCATTCCAGGGATGTGGGTGTGGGGCTGCTTGGCATGACTGCCAGCTCCCCAAAAATGGTGCTGGTGGCAGTGCAGGGACCCCTGCTGCGAGCTGAAGGCACAGTTGCAATGTGCACAGAGGTATAAGGAACCACAAGCAGTCAAGAGTGGCCTTGCTCTGTGTGTGTCCCTTCCAGAGGGAGGGAGTTACAAATCTAAAGTTTCCAAAGAACAAAAGCCACTACTGGAGGCAGTGTAAAAAATGTGGGGATTTTTAAAGTTGCCAATGCCAGGAGATTCAACAGCACATTTTCAAACTTCTACTGGGGAATTCTTTTGCTTGCTTTCCTAATTGCATAGAATTCAAATAAAAGCAGTATTTTGCTTTCTCCTCAGCTGATTTTGGCCTCTCTACTCAGCTCACCCCTGAGCAGAGCAAATGGTGCTCGCGAACCGGGACTCCTTGGTGGATGGCACCTGAAGTGGTGACAGGTCAACCATATGGCCCCAAAGTGAACATATGGTCTTTGGGAATTGTGGGAATTGAAATGATAGAACCAGAACCTCCTTACTTGAGTGAAGATTCTGGCACGGTAAGGAGCAAATACTCACTGATCCCACTGTCTTTCTCACCTGTCCCATGTTCTGTGTGCCATTGGACAAAATCCCATTGCCATCTGCTGGAACTACTTCCACCAAGGTCCCCTCCTACAAATGTCCCTGCAACACATCAGCATCTGCTGTAGTTTTGGTGCATCAGTGGGGGAACTCAAGCCTTACTGTTGGAGAGTTTTTCAGGAATGGCTTAAAGAAAGAGGCCATGAGGCATACAATTGAGAGAAAAGTAGAAGAGAAAAGTAAAGCAGTTTCTAACAGTTCTCAGCCTTCTGATTTGTATAAACAATTAGACTCTCTTTATAAACAATAAAGTTCTCAGGCTGTCTTCCCATAACAAGAAGAACACCGTCTCTGGGAAAAGCTGGCACCCTGAGAACTGATGAAGAAGTTTTGGGAACACTGGTTCTGTTTTTAATAAACAATTGTAGGTATTCTAAAACAAGAGGAGTGGTTAGAAGTTTCTCTGTTAGCCTATCATGAAATTGGATTACAGAATATGCATGAAGTTTGTTAACTTTGTTATTTAAGGTGATTGATTGATCAATAAAATTGGAGTTCGATGCATTATAGAATGGTCGTTCTCCCCTCATCTCCAACAAATGGTTGACCCCTGGACGTGATAGCGAACGCTTTCGGGGATTGCGAACACCACGGGGAGTTCGATGCATTAAAGGATGGTCCTTCTCCCCGCAATCTCCGACAAATGGTAGAGAATGCGGGCAACCACGGGGAGGTGAGGACTTGTCCACGTTCCGAGGAGCAGCTGCGGAACGGCAGTAAGCACGAATAAACCGAGCGGGTTTCGCATAAACAAAGCGGACGAAGCCCGCCGAGATGTGCCGTGCCCTAAGCGACCTTATAGAAGAGTCTTGGCTGGTACATGTGGCCTGACGCCGGAGGTGCTGCAGAGCGCGCTCATTTACATAGGTATGGAATGGCAAGCCGCATAGAACTTTTTATTACTTTCTTGCAAAAAAGGCAAATTAAGGGAATGAATTGGCAAAAGGAATTAAAAGGACTTTGGACTTACGGCTATGATAAAGGGATTTTCCGTAAGGTTTACGACTTAACGGCATGGCGTGAATTCGGTGATTTATTGTCAGAGGCTGCTTTAGAGAGTGATAAAACTGTCAAGAAGCTAAGCAGGCCATGGCGAGTGATGTACGGTGCGCTGTGTTACTATCTCTCTGAGTGCAAAACAGCGGCCGCAGCTCATGGCGCTTGCGGTGCTGTGCAACTCCGAACTCGGCACGGGCGCGCCGCTGCCGCAGGAACCGAGCCGCGCCGCCCCGGCGCGGGACCGAAGAAGCCGCCGCCGCGGGAGCCGCGCCGCGCCGCCCCGGGAGGGGATCGGAGCCGCTGGAAGCGACCGAAGCGACCGAAGAAGCCGGCGCCGTGGGAGCCGAGTGCCGCGGGGGGAGCGAAGGAGCCGCGCCACGGCGGGGGGAGTTACGCGTGCAGCGGTGCCTGCAGCAGTCAGCCGGCAAACAGTGAGTAAACAAAGAGCCCAGCGCGGGGGGGGAGTTTTCGCCCGCTCCGACACACGCGCTGCGGGACCTGAGCACTTTTTCAAGCGGGAGCGTTTCTCCCTCCCCCCACAGCCGGCAAAAGCTACAGTTTAAGACCTAACAGCCGTAATAAAGGTGAACTTTTGCCAACAAAAGGGAAAGATCTCTGCTGAAATTGAGAGACCAGTGATGGTAAACAAGCGAAGTTAAAGAGACTTTTATTCTTCCCAGCACAGACTGTGAAGGACAGATCAGCGTAGTGAATGCGGGAGCCAAATTTCAGTCGATTTGGCTCAGCATTGGTTCTGCTGTCTTGGAATCTGTATTAGCAGAGACTTTAAACATCAGAAGCCCGGATAGCTCAGTCGGTGGAATATCAGACTCTAAAGCTGTGTTTTGAAAAAGTTAAAAATGTTAAGATGTGTTAAAGTGATTGTAGAAGTAAGATGTAATGACTGTGTTTTTTGTATTTTTTAAGCTTTGTTTAGATGGGATAGATGTAAAAGCAAGCACTGAATTCAAAAGAATTTTTTCACAGGTATACCTTGAGTAAGCTTATATTTGGGTGTATTTAAGTGTAAAAATGCTATAGCAAAAACATGAGAAAGGTTATTTTAGCTTAATATTTTAGAATCAGGCCTGTAAGTAAGTTATAGTGAATGTTATATATTATTTCTATAGTAAGTTTTATCTCTTATTAAGTAGTTTAAATTAAGTTGTCTATCAAATGCCATTAAATGTTAAATACTATTAAGGTTAAGATTGTTAAGTTTATTCTCGGTTAAGTTCGAGGTCTGCTAAAGCTTAAATTATATATAGGTTTAAGTTATGTAGGATTTGAAGCCAGTAAAATTAAGTGTTATTAAGTAAGTTAAGTTAGATTCTGGTAAGTTTTATTAGATTTAAGAGATTTTACATGTTTTGCAAATAAGTCTGCTATAATTAGTCTCGTTAGACTTCCCAGAGGATGAATAAGTAACTGAAATTAACTTTATTTTAATAATTCCTAATTTATTTTAGGCATAATTTCCTCAAAGCAGTTAATCCTGTAAATTACTTTCATATATTCTAAAATTCTTGGAGCATTAATTTATTGCTGCTTTCTAAGTCTGTATCTTCCAGAACACTTTTTTAAAAAAAAGTTATGAGTCTTCAAGTGACATCCTGTCTCCAATTGTAAAGGCTATTAATTCTCTGAATATGAATCAAATATTATTTCCTACTGGGAGCTGAAAGCTGGAAGCCATACTCATTTGTTAGGAAGATTTGTTAAAGTTTTGCTCCAAGTGTTTCTATTAGATAAAAATAGGTCTTACATTGGTATTGATTGTCTGTGTCACAGAACACACCAGTAAAAAGATAAAAATGGAAAAAACCCTAAGCATCTTTTGTTTGCTGGGGTCCTATTTATTTCCAAAAAAGATACTACAGTGAGTCCTGCTCCTTATGAGAAATAGCTTTAGTTTCTCAGATCATGCTTTTACAGAAGTGTGCAAGTTAATTATCTAGTGATCTCTGTTTATCAGTTTTAAAAATACGAGAATGACAAATGTTTGCCCTCTACTCTGTACTGGTGTCTCTGTCCTACTTGCTAGTCTGCTGTATGACATCTTTCTGTTAGTTCTGTAAATTTTAAGTTAAATATTATTGGAATAAGAATCCTAATATTATCAGTTAGATGGTGCCTGGGCCAGTCTGA